>NC_064642.1:587301100-588551100 GCF_023864345.2 Schistocerca serialis cubense
ACCTGACAATCAAAATATTACTTCTCTTCACAATAACATGAGGTAAACAGCGTTTTTGTTATTTTTATGTTACAACACTTTCTACACGAGCTCAACACTTTCCAGAAGAGGGTTGATAAGGGGCTGTGCTAAGGTGAGTATGTCTTCTTAAGCCTATTTGAATTACAATTGCTATTTAGTCAAGATTAAAGGTTATGTAATTCTCTTTGAACTACTACCCGTCTTCCTCGGCAAGACATGCTCTCAGTGGTTCAAACGCCACAACAGGCCACAGCAGTCCACGCTCCATACCGCCCCCCTGCCACCCCACAGAGAAACCAGGGTTATTGTTCGGCTCGGCCCTCAGTTGACCCCCCTCCTCCCCCCCCCCCCCCCTCCCCCAGGAACGTCTCATACCAGACGAGTGTAACCCCAATGTTTGCGTGGTAGAGTAATTATGGTGTACATGCACGTGGAGACAATTTTTGCGCAGCAGTCGCCGACATAGTGCAACTGAGGCGGAATGAGGGGGAACAGCCTGCATTGACCAAGGCAGATGAAAAACCGCTTTAAAAACCATCCACAGACTGGTCAGCACACCCGACTTTGACGCTAATCCATCGGGCGGATTCTTGCCGGAGGCGGCACGCCTTCCCACTCGGGAAGTAGCGCGTTAAACTGCGCGGCTAGCCGGGTGGGCTACACCACCAGAGGTAGCGCCTACCCAAGAACGTAGGCAGGTGAAAGTGCACCCTGCATAGGTTGAGAAGAGGCTCCTCCCACACTGACATTGGTGGAGTCATGCAGCTATGTTTCGCCCTGATCGTCAGCGAAACATTAGCCAAAGGATATGCTAACTGCGTCTCATTTGCAGATAAAGTGTCGTCTCTCCACTGGGCCACGTATCAACTCACAACATAAAAAGAGTTTCCCTATTTCTTTACGAGGTATACGGGTGAAATTCAGCAAATAATATTTTTATACAAAAGCTACTTAGGTTTTCTTTAGTGGTATGTTTTTCAGACGTTACACGTACGTGAAACGCAACACGTATTCTGTTAATAAAAAATTGATTTACTGAGTCACTATCCTACTGAAAAGCTTAATAATTAGTTTTACATCTAAAAATATTGTAGCTTGGTGAATCCCAGTTTGGACACAAAAGGGTAAAAAGAAAAAAAAAATCTTCAGAACATCACAAGCTACATGCAACAATCACAAAACGATGTACATGAAATCCATCATTGAAACTGGCGCAACCTCCCTCGACACATTAGCAGATCACCCCTTCCTTGAAATAACCAATTCAGGCCCACTATAAAAATCACAAAGTGGACTACTTTCACCACCTCTTTACTTCTGGCTACATTTCTCTCTATCTAATTATAAGATGCAAAAAAGAAATAACCTACACTAATCTACAGATGACATCTTACAAAAATATGCAAAACTGGTCCATCTATAAACTACCGAAATAGTTGCACCCAAGTTGTGACCTTTTCTGTGACGCTGTATCACCGCATCCGGCGTTCTCCAAGGGCCGATCGGCTAACACTCAAATGGCTACAGTAACATAAAGCCACAAAGGAAAATCTCATCTTCCTAGTTACGATGACGTGCTAGTAATGAAGACTTTATCTGTATTCGTCACAGTCGTCTATTGAAAACAAAAAACAAAACATCTCATCCTGGCACATCTCCTGAAATAGTCAGGGATTAAACAGCTCTCACATTAGTTGTAATGTCACCCAGGTCACCGATCACTCATTGTTTGAGAGTCATTGACTTGTCTTATTCATTTCAAATGTATACATCTTGGTACCATTTTAGATCTTGGTATAATTCTTACCATCCAGATACTGATATAACCACAACTCATTATATCAGGTTGATGTATAAATTCGTAGCGTTTTCTCGTAAGTTTAATAAACATAACAGATACGCATAACAGAGGCTTTACTGTCAGTCATATATCCTCCTTCAGTATTTACAATAGTCTGCCAACGCTGGGGTAACTTGCCGAATCCGCGACTATAGAAATCAGGTGGTTTTGAAGAAAAGAAATCACCGAGCCATGTTCGTAGTGCATTTTCATTCAGAAAGGAAGTTCAAGGTTCTTTTATAGTGAGCGGAAAAGCTGAAGATCTGAGGGCGCAAGATAAGGTGAGTAAGTTGGGTGCTGAATGACTTCCCAATGCAATGCCTTTATAGCGTTTTTGTCAGTCTAGAAGAATCGCGGAGTAGCATCACTCAAGCAATCCTTCTGGTCGTTGATCTTGGACTGTGTCTGCAAGACTTCTTAGTTGTTGACAATAACTATCAACAGTGACGGCTACATTGTAGGGAAGCATTTCTTAGTACTTCACACGGTTGCAGAAGACGCATAACATTATCTTTTGTGGATGAGCGCATGTCTTTATACAGAGAGTTGCTGCTATGTTTGGGCCCAACTGTTATTTCTTTTCCTTATATTAGCATAAACGCAACATTTCTCGTCAGCAGTAGCGATACAGGATAGGAATGGTCGGTGTTGTTTGCGATTCAGTTGATAACAAGCAAGCAGAGGAGCACGCATGGCCATTTTTGTGATTTTGGGTTAGAGCATGCGGCACTCATAAGTCCGATTTTTGAAGCTTCCCCATTGCATGCAAATGTCGTACGACAGCGGAATGATCACAGTTCATCACATTTGACAGTTCTCGAGTACAATGACGCGGATCATTGTGGATATATGCGTTTAAAAGGTCTTCCTGAACGTGGTGAGACACTACTGTCAAAACGATCCTCCTTAAAACGAGAAAACGATTTTCTTGCCGTTGTGTGTACAATGGCATCATAATCATACATGGCACAAATGTTTATGGCTACCCCCGCTACTGTCACCCCTCTATTGAATATGTTGGAAAAGTTTCTATTTCTCCAAATGTAACTACATTTCCTAGCGTCCGCAGCTGTACTCACTATATTCAAATGATAAAATAACAATATGTAAGCTCGAATATCAATAGTGAATTACAAATGAAAAAGACGACCGATAAATAAATCAACAGTAGCCAAAATACACATGTGAAAAACAAAAACGCTAAGAATTTATGCGCGAACGTAATGCTTTGCCTTACCTCAGTTCACTGAGCTTCAAACAAACAATAAATTAATCTAATGAATTATCACTTTTCTTCCAATTTGATTTTAAGAACAGTATTTTCTACACGAGATCTTCAAATGGTTTGATTTGCACTTCTCTTTATATTTACCTCCTGTATTGCCGTAGATCTCTGGCCTTCATGCACCAAGGTTAGTGAATCTCCTCGTGATATCTTCACTCGTCATCACGTAATCAAAATTCTCTGACAAAATAGCAAACACTAGCCACGAGCTCTCAGAGTGCTCTGCTCCTATGGTTTATCATATATCTGCTCGGAGGCATTTACCTCTGCTCCACAGCACAGCACTTTCTCTGTCACAGGTACTTATAATATATCAAGACTCGCATACTCATCAAATAAGGACAAAAAAATCATCAAAAACCATTATTCACATCCGTAACCCTGTCCATATTTGTATTTCAAGAGTCCTTCTTGTGGCTTCACTACGACTTCCCTTCTCAATCTGTTTCAAAAGATGCAAACACAAATGCATACTCCTAAACTCCACAATGCATCTCAAGTACCAATGCAAGAAATATCGATATCGTTTTCTCATTTCATAAATACATACAAACCAATTTGGAAAAAAAGTACTACACTTGAAGGATTGAGACTCAAAGACAAACAATGGACAGAAATTAACCAGTAACATACTGTGGATTTTACAGCTAGCCTGGACACCATCCTTCCAGATCCTCATTCACCAATTTCATCGTGGAACTTCCAAAGGTTGGACATGTAATGGAAGCCATGAGATCTATCTACAGTGATTCTTTCTCAACCACATTTGAATGAATATCTCTTCATACTCGAAACAGTTCACAGCACATAACAAAAAAATTATTGCACAAGAAATCCTGTTTCTGATAAACAATGTCATTTAACTGGAAGTTTGTCTCCTACCTCGAAGTGTGTGACACGGAGTGTGCCTTTCCGATCTGCATTCCACTCCTGTGCCTCTCATTGTACTTTTCTCATTGCCAGGCAAACAATTTTGACACGCCATTTCCTCCCAGTGAGTGGAAATCTAATTATCTACGCAATTTTATCACCTGGCCTCTGATTCTTTAAAATAAGAATGGGACGAAAGGAGGATTTGGTTTAATGTCCCGTTGTCATCGAGGTCATTAGAGATGGAGCACATGCTCGCATTGTGTCAAGGATGGGAAAGGAACAGCCGTACCTTTTCAAAGGAATCATTTTGCTATAGCGATATAGGAAAATCATGGAAAAACTAAATCTGGACAGCCGAACGCGGGTTTGAGCCGTCTTCCTCCCGAATGCGAATCCTATATGCTGACCGCTCCGCCACCTCGCTCAATAAGAAGAGTGGGTACCATCGCCGTGGCTTCGTGTGGTTACTTATTAATTACCTCTTGTATTACCCGAAGAAGACACCCCAATTTCAACGTTGTTTGTGGCAGTACAGGAGGTACATCTTTTGCAGCTATTTCAATATATTTGACACAGGATGTTACAGAGAAACACGGACTGCTGCAGTCTTTTCATGTCACACAAGATTATGCCATTTTAATGAGCAGAGTTGATTCCCATCATATGATATGACCTTCATAATACTTTCTACTTCTTTTAGAAAACATTCTATAAATTCCCTGCACTGTCTTCGCTGTAGCATTGCGTTAGGGAGCAAAGTTACATATTTCTAGTGTATTCTACATGTACTGAAAGCTTCGCCATGGCTGTAGCAGTGTTCCGTAGATATTTGTAAAACATTTTATCTCGGTCTCAGTCAGTTTATTAAGTCTCAAGCTGAAGTTTATGACAGCTCATCCTTTGACAGTCTTAAATTAAAGATTTTTGAATTACCTGAAAGCAATGGCTGTCAAGAACTCTTCCTGGAAGCTATTACTGAAACTTTGTACAGCCACACTGCTGTTCTCTCACTCAATTTCAACAACGAGACAATAAGGCTTGCATTAACTTCTCAAGATGTTGGTAAGATTTCTAAAAGTCTCCATTTTATTCATTCGATGCTTTGACGACATACTGAAGCAATGGAGAGAAAAATCACCGGCAGGTATTCATGCCCAGCAGTACAGATGTAATCAGACCGTTATGGTCTCCTCTGAAGACACTTAAAAGAAACAGTCAAGCCATAAATCTTAGAGTATATGCTTTAAATTAAAAGGCTATACAAGATCAAAGATATTCTTAATGGCATCCCTCTCAAAGGAATACAGAACTTCTATTACCTCGACTGTTATATCATACTTGATTACGGGGGTGGGAGGGGGTATTAGAACAAGTTATATAGTTTTTCAATTAAGTGTGACACAATCAGAAGAATACTGCCAAAATCCTACATCACAGAAAGCTAGGTGATATTCTACAAGACAATGGCAATCCCAACTTTTCTGTGCGGTAACGAAATATGGACCCCAAAAGGCAACGACAAGGGCAGAGCACAAACTACAGAAATGACACTTCTGTGATAGTGACAGGTTGTAGAAGACTGCATTACATCCACGATGAAGACAAAATTTTTTTGAAAATATACCGAATAGTAGAGTTCTACTGCATATCCTGCAGTGTTGAACCACGCTATTGGGTTCCTACTAAGGGTGATATGGACTTATAGATATGAACCTTTTATTTCTATTTAACTCGTGATAAGTCATCCAATTTCCATATTTATGATGCTGGTAATCGCAGCTGGAGGTTCACTGTGGCTGGGTGTTCCCGGGAAGCAGGTTCCATTCTAAACGGATGCCTCATTCGCCTGACTGCTGCAGCTGTCTTTCCCACATTTCGACACGCTGTGTTCCTGCTTCTTAATGGTGAAAAGAAGCCCATCGGTTTCATTTTGTTCTTAAACAGTACTTTGAGCTGCCTCTTTTCTGACACTAGTCAGAATTTTTTCATGCTGTCTGATGCTATGATTTACATTTTGGCGTTTTCCTTGTTATTTGATATTGGTCCCAGTTGTATGTTACACATCCCAGTTTCTCGGTGTGTCACAGGTGACAGATGGAGTGAGCTGTGTGTGCGACTATCGTTGTAGCGGCAAATCTCTTGCAGGGAATTACTTAAAGTCTGTTACCGTGAAAGTTGTTCCATCGGAATGGTTAGGTGCGGTTCGATTAATTTCCCTCAGCCTTTGTTCACTAGTTTGCTAAACAGCTGAGACAGTTCAGCAGAGAATCCTGTGATCGAGAGTGTGTAGTTCACTGCACGTGTCCCAGGCATCTGTCTGGATAAAAAGTGTAACAGCCGGTTTTTATATGGTGCGCATGGTAATGTTTACAATCTTGTGCCCCAGGGATAATATTTGAAATACATATTGACGCTGTTGCGGCACAAGGGGTCATCACTTACACTATGTGATCAAAAGTATCCGGACACCCCCAAAAACATACGTTTTTCATATTAGATGCGTTGAGCTGCCACCTACTGCCAGGTACTCCACATCAGCGACCTCAGTAGTCATTATCGTGGTCAGGTGACTGGGTGTTGCTTGTGTCATACTTCTGTACGCGAGACTTCCACTCTCCTAAACATCCCTAGGACCACTGTTTCCGACGTGGTAGTGAAGTGGAAACGTGAAGGGACACGTACAGACCAAAAGGGTACAGGCCGACCTCGTCTGTTGACTGACAGAGAATGCCGACAGTCGAAGATGGTCGTAATGCGTAATTGGCAGACATTTACCCAGCTCATCACACAGGAATTTCAAACTGTATCAGGATCCATTGAAGGTACTATGACAGTTAGGCGGGAGGTGAGACAACTTGGATTTCATGGTCGAGAGGCTGCTCATAAGCCACACATCATGGCGGTAAATGTCAAACGACGGCTCGCTTGGTGTAAGAAGCGTAAGCACTGGACGACAGAACAGTGGAAAAACGTTGTGTGGAGTGACGAATCACGGTACACAATGTGTCTATCCGATGGCACGATTTGGGTGTGGTGAATAGCCGATGAACGCCATCTGCCAGCGTGTATAGTGCCAGCAGTAAAATTGGAAGGCAGTGGTGTTATGGTGTGGCCGAGTTTTTCATGAAGGAGGTTTGTAGCCCTTGTTGTTTTGCGTGACACTATCACAGTACAGGCCTACATTGATGTTTTAAGCACCTTCTTGCTTCCCACAGTTGGAGTGCATTTCAGGGATGGCGACTGCATCTTTCAACACGATCGAGCACCTGTTCATAATGCGCGCGGAGTGATTACACGTCAGTAACATCACTGTAATGGACTGGCCTGCACAGAGTCCTGACCTGAATCCTATGTTTTGGAACGCCAGGCCTCACCGACCGACATCGATACCTCTCCTCAGTGCAGCACTCCGTGAAGAATGGGCTGCCATTCTCCAAGAATCTTTCCAGCACCTGATTGAACGTATGTCTGCGAAAGCGGAAGCTGACTTCAGTTCTAAGGATGGGCCAACACCATACTGAATTCCAGTATTACCGATGGAGAGCGCCACGAACTTGTAAGTCATTTTCAGCCAGGTGTCTGGATGCTTTTGGTCGTGTATTTTAGTTTCAAAGTAAACTATCACTTGTGCGGTATTCGCGCAAGAGAGTGATATGAAGAAATCTGTTATAAAACTGCGCTAGTTTAAAAGCAAAACGCCTTTTGCATCCTGCACATTATTTTATGTAACTTGTGCACTCAGATGCATTTTGCTCTAGTTACAAGGCGTCTTCTGGGAGTGTCAGGCTGGTGTCTTATTCATCATTTGCAAGTCAAACAGGTCTTACAAACTGGTTATAAGTTTGCAGTTTTCCTTGTGGTCACTGTTTTTTGAAATATAGCACTGTATCTGCCATTTTCTGTGTTCAGAGACAGACAAAGAAAATGTCTCTTACAGTGGAAGTGGGAGGACTGAGACTGTTGAAAAACATTCGACAAAATTTGAGAGTGATCCAATGCAGCAAAGTGTCTTTATTCTTCTTCAGCCCTCCTGTTTCATATCTTCCTGTGGCATGTTTACAGAGAGGTGCGACATTGACACATGCCTGAATGAAAATGCGAAGAGTCCCTTTAAAATCTCGATGTTCGACAAAGCCCTCGGAGGCAACCACCCACATTTACTGATAATTTGAAAAATGTGCCTTTACAGAGAATACCTGCGACGTAGTTCTAGATGCCTTTAGGCAGCAAATGGTATTAGAGGGGAGTCAACTGATAGTCTGCCTGCAGGCACCAATGTCTACTTCCACAGGTTTCCTCTGTAAATCACATTTTTAAAATTCTCGCGAAATTTGACTGCGTGGCACCGATGGTTGTTTCTGAAGTCGAGAGACTTGGAGGGTCCCTTGCTATTTTATTCATGCATGTATCAATGACACCCCCCCTCTGTGACCACGCTGTAGGAGGACGCAAAATAGAACTGACTAGAAAAGTTGAAGCACTGAACATGCTTTGCTGCTCTGCATCACGTACAAAATTCGTCGAATGGTTTTTAACGGTCGCTGGTGGTTCCAACCTGCAACGAGAACAAAAATTGCTATCGTTCTGCATTCCAAAGGTGTGCCATCACGTTCAACGGGGTTACAGTGCCACAGTGTCTTAGCGAAGGACTTAAACGTCCGAGGGTGTCATCAATGTTAAAGTTTGTCAAGAACATCTTCCTGGTACTCACTTCACTGCAGACTTTTATTTTCGACTGCAGAATGCTTAGTAGTCGACTTCCCAGGGAAAGAGGTGGTTTCACTGACGCCCTGTATGCCACCTTCTAAGGCCTTTTTATAGTCATTTTTAACGCCAGTGTGTCTGGAATGTCTCCTCACCCACTCGTAAGAAAACAGCATGATTTCAACGTTGGGCGCTGCGATTTTGGCCATCGCAGAGGCGTCAAAAGGAGGGGTGAAATGTGTGTAAGAAGGGGTTTGACGACCTTCCCATAGTATGACATGTCCACGTTGGCGTTGGATAGAAATGTGGTGATATTAGGTGCGAATTTGCCTTCATTAACCCACATTACACGTAATGTGAACTGAGCTGAGGCATTTTTTTCGTACGTGTCGACATCTTGTTATTTGCCACGTCATCTAGCGCGACGGTGACGCCGTAGAGTGCCACGCTTTTGCATCATTACAGAAGAAGGTTGTAGGCATCTTTGTGCCAAAGTTGCAACAGGAGGTGAATAGAGGATTTCGAAAAAGTGATCCGTTTGTTCTATTGCTCAACGAAGTTACTTGTTTGATAAAATCAGATTCTTTCTCCTATAGTAATGGCGTTTCTTTGTCCTCTACTTACTTGAAAGGGAGAAATATTTGGACTCAAATAACCTTCGGTGGCTTATTTGCTAAAAATTTCCTAGATAGTATGAAAGCTAAAATTAAGCGATCGAGCTTAACTTGGTTTCTCTCTTCGTTGCATTGAGTGTTAAAATAAAGGTTTTTAGTTTCCAGATTACCTTCCACTGTTGTTACGAAAGTTAGACGTGAAAAACTTAGTCAGCAGTTTTTATCTAATGAGTGGAGTGACCAGTGTGCCAAGTGTAGCTAGTGTGCATCTCTTATGGTTTTGCCGGCCGGAGTGGCCGTGCGGTTCTAGGCGCTACAGTCTGGAACAGAGCGGCCGCTACGGTCGCAGGTTCGAATCCTGCCTCGGGCATGGATGTGTGTGATGTCTTTATGTTAGTTAGGTTTAATTAGTTCTAAGTTCTAGGCGACTGATGACCTCAGAAGTTAAGTCGCATAGTGCTCAGAGCCATTTTTTTCTTACGGTTTTCGTAAAAGTTTAGAATCCCGTTGCAAAATATCTGTCAAGGATATCGTCTGGGGTGATGTCCTTTTTTTATCATTGCCAACTTCCTCCGAGGCCATATCCAGCAGTGAGAGATGCCTTTGCATGCAAAGAGACGAACGATGGAAGGAGTGCAGAGTGCCTCGTAGTCATCGATATGTAACGCATACAAAGTGAGGTTAGAACACCAGGCCAGTTGTCCAAGACAACAGATACCACTATATCCTTCTTCACCGTCAATGCTGTCAGCGGAGTTTTGTGATATTCGTCATTTTTTATGGAGTAAAAACTGAAACTGAATGATAAAAAATTCCGTTCATTCTTTGTATAAGTGATGATTGTGCCATTGCTTGCCGGCGTAAATGGCAGGTCCAAAGTGAATGTGTAGATCACATTCTATTTACAGTTTTACGTCTGTCCATTATATTTCATTCGTACACTCAGAGGAAAGGAAGAAACGTTGCAGCTGTTCTTCGCTGTGTAGCCGTTTGGATGCTTGAAAAGCTGAAAACGTTCTTGAGCGTACGCCACGAGCGTGGAGCCATTTCCAGACAAGAGCAAGAAAACTCATATGGATGAGTCACTGAACGGCTGTCCAGTTTGCCACAGCGATGATTAATCTGAGCAGGAAGATTAAGGATATACTTGAGTGGTTGGTGAACAAAGTGAAGGCCGAAAAACGATATGTTTTCACAACTGGACAGGTTGTTTGCAACGCTCGTCGAAAACAGGAACTTACCTTCTCCGACAATTTATGTATACGCAAAACATGAATTAAATAAAACAAACTCATTTCTAATAAATAATACGGATTAACTAGCCGAGATTTCAGTAAGCCTCCATGGGAATCTCTTGCATTCATCACATTATTCTTTAATAATCGTAATTACCAGTAATGGATATTCGCTAGCTCATCTGATAATTAGTGCAAACGATATTATGCCGACTGTAATCAACTGATATTTTCAAGTGAAATTTTCCGGAACAGTGGAGAGATACTGTTAGCTGATTTAATGCTGCATTTTCCACGGCAACGGGGGCTACTGCACAACAGCCAATATTTATTGACGCTATATCATCGCTCGTTTTCCATTTCCGACTAAAAAATAATTACGAACTTCTGCCTTCGGCAGTGTGCATTTGTATACTAACTGGAGAGAAATTCCACATTGGTCGTAGTGGCTCCGATTATTATATTGGTTGTCGTCATGAAACCAGCTGATGAAAAGGAAAAGGGAACCGAACAGATACATAAAACAAATTTTCCTTCTCCCGTAGTTTAGTAGTGTAAAAGGCCAACTAAGACAGTAAGGTAACGTCGCAATTACGATTAGTAGCGTTAAGTACTCGTCCGTCGGAATGTACACGGTGGCCACTCAGGTTAGAAACAGAGCATCTGCGGGGGTGAGGCCTAAATTCCATGAAACCTTATTTATGCAGTTAATACGATCAAGGCACTGATACATAATCACAATCTTCTGCGCTTCTGAAAGCGAAGCTTTGACGCTTGCAATCTTTCTCACATCACTTATTTTTATTTTTTATTTTTTATTTTTTTTAGGCTGTCGTTATTCTCACTGCTTTAGTGTCTCACAGTAGCACTTGCAGTCAACGTCCTCAATTATTCGTTGGATGAATTCCAATGTCTGTCTTCCTGTATAGTTTTTACTCTCTACGTCTCCCTCTGATACAGTGGAGTTAATTCCCTGATGTCCGCCCCCGGTAGCTGAGTGGTCAGCGTGACAGACTGTTAATCCTAAGGGCCCGGGTTCGATTCCCGGCTGGGTCGGAGATTTTCTCCTCTCAGGGACTGGGTGTTGTGTTGTCCTAATCATCATCATTCCATCCCCATCGACGCGCAAGTCGCCGAAGTGGCGTCAAATCGAAAGACTTGCACCTGGCTAACGGTCTACCCGACGATAGGCCCTAGCCACACGACATTTCATTTCAATTCCCTGATGCTACAACACATTTCCTGCTACACTATCCATTCCTCTTGTCAGAATTTTCCATATGTTCCTTTCTTCACCTATTCTACGCGTACCTTCTCAATTCTTACCTTGTCAGTCCATCTAATTTTCCACATTTTTCTGTAGCACTACATTTCAAACGCTTCGATTCTCTTCTGTCCCAGGTTTCCCACACTCCGTTATTGACTACCATACAACGCTGTGCTGCGAAGGTACAGTCATGCTTTTACCTTGTTGTAAGGCCAAACTGATCGCCAGCTAATTGATGCTCAATTTTCTCTTCCACTCTTCTGCATATTATTATCGTCAGAAGCTTCGATACATGAGCTGTGAAGCTGATTGTGCCTTAGTTTTCCCACCTAACCGCCCTTGCTGCCTTTTTCCGAAAGTCAGGAGCTATGTCTCCAGTCTCGCAGACTCTACATACTAACTTGAATAGTCGTTTGGATGCCACTTCCCCGAGTGACTAGAAATTCCGATGGACTGTTATCTTTTCCTCCTGTGTGATCACAAGTCTTCCAGAGCTCTTTTCAATTCCGATTACTACTGGGTCTACTATGTCATCCCTATGGACTTCCATTTCTTCTTTTAACACGTCAGCAGACAAGTCCTCCCAATCACAGAGGCCTTTAATGTACTCATTCCACGTATCTGCTCTGTCATCTGCGTTTGGACTGATTATCTCAGCAGTTTGGTCCCTTCGGAATTCACACACACTGTTCTGCGTTTAAGAGTGGATTTCCCATTGTACTGCTAATGTTACCACTCTTGACTTCAACGTCACCGACGATTGTTGGTCGACAAATCCTACAGGGATATTTAGATTTTTGCTTGCATTATCAAGCGCAATATCAGGACTGCTTCTCTTGTGCAGATATCTTCCCTGAAGCCAAACTAATCGTCAAATGACAGATCCTCAAGTTTCTTTTCCTTTATTCGGTATATTTTTCTTGTCAGAAACTTGGTTGTGCATCCTATGAATCTCAATGTGCGGCAGTTCACGAACTTACCAGCACGCGCCATTTGCAGAACTGTGATTTTTCCTGAAGACTGGTAGTTAGTCTGGTCTCATTGATTCTACACACCAGTTTGAATAGCAGTTTGGTTGCCACTTTCTCCAACGATCTTAGAAATTCCGGCAGGATGTTATCTAACCCTTCGGCCTTATTTGATCTTAAGTCTTCCACAGTATTTGAATTTATTACTCTAATGCTGGATCCCCTACCAAGTGTACGCCAATTGTCATCAGACTACTGCTCACCCTCATGAAGGCCTTCAATGGACTCTTTCTGACAATCTGCACTCTCCTCTGCTTTTAAAAATGGAATCTGCATTGCACTCTTAATGCTTTCGCCCGTGCTTTTAATTTCATGTGAGATTGTTTTGACTTTTCTGTATGCTGAATCAACCTTTCCGACGATAATTTCAGTTTCTTCGCATCATTCCAGCAACCTTTTCGCCTTGGCTTCCCAGCTGTTCCCGTCTATTTCATTCGTTAGTGATTCATGTTGCTGAATTCCTGTCTTTTCCTGAAAGTTTTTGTACTTTCGTCAATCAGTTGAAGTATTTTCTCCTTAACCCACGTTGTCTTCGCAGTTACTCTTCTAATGCCTATGGTTGTCTTTCCGACGTATGTGACTTTTGTTCCCAAAGATGTTCACTCCTATTGAACCGTACTGCCAACTATGTTATTCCTTACCGCAGTATCCACATCGTTAGCGAACTTCAAACAAGGCTCATCCTTCCTTCCTCAGTGTTTTAATACCACACTCCCCTCCACACAGGTCCTTTCGGATGATTCTCTTCAGTCTTCTCTTTATTATTACTAAATTGTGATTTCAGCCTATATGCTCTCCTGGGTGCCTCTAACAATACAATATCTGGTCTTTCTGACCATGATGTAGTGCAGGTGGAATCTTACCGTATTTCGCGGCTTTTTCGAAATATATCTTCTCCTTCTGTGATTCTTGTACGGTGTATTCGCTATTACCGCGTGAAACATATTGAGGGACTCATCTGATCTTCCTCCTCTCTGATCCCTAATGTCAAGCCCACGTTCTCTCGTAAAGTTTTCTTCTATTCCTACAGTCTGGAACCGCGCGACCGCTGCGGTCGCAGGTTCGAATACTGTCTCGGGCATGGATGTGTGTGCTGTCCTTAGGCTAGTTAGGTTTAAGTACTTCTAAGTTCTAGGGGACTGATGACCTCAGAAGTTAAGTCCCAAAGTGCTCAGAGCCATTTCAACCATTTCTTCTATTCTTTCGGCCGAAACCGCTTTGCAACACACTATGATTATTAGATTTTCATCTCCCTTAACGCACTGAAAGTTCTAAGTGCTTAGATGTCTCTTAACAATAGCATTTATGGCTGATATATCGTTGTCAGCGTTGGTGTGCTGTCAAATCTAATGAGAACAACTCTGTCACTGAAAAGTTCACAGTAGCTACTTTCCTATTTATACTGAATCCTACCCGCGTTGTACCATTTTCTGATGATATTACCCTATACTCCTCTGAACAGAAATCCTTGTCTTCTTTCAGTTGACTTCACTAACCCCCACTATGTCTAGATTTAGCCCTAGCATTTCCCTTTTCAGATTGTTAAGCTTTCCCGCCAACTTCAAACTTCGAGCGTTCCATGCTCCTACACTTAGAACGTTATCCCTTCCCTGGTTATTCATTTTTCTCATGACCACCTCCCCCTTGGCAGTCCACTCCCAGAGATCCGAATGGAGGAATAATCCGGAATCTTTTGCCAATGGAGAGATCATCATGACACTTCAGCAGTTACAGGCCACTTGTCCAGTGGATTTACGTTCTGTTTAGTGCAGTGGTTTCCATTGCGTTCAGCCATGCCTTTGATCATTGGAGATTCCTCCAAGTTTGATGGTGAATTACCCACCCCAGGGTCAAGAGAGTGCCCTGAACCTCTATCCGCTCCTCCGCCCTCTTTGGCAAGGCTGATTGTCAAAAGGCGGGTGACTTCTTATGGAGGTACTGTGTGGTCGCCATTATTGATGATTTTTATTCGGGACTGAAGCGGTGTTTGGGTTCGAACTCGGGATCCCGGACGTTTTGTTACGTGTCAAAGACGATATCCGTACATCAAGAGTATTCCTAAGTCCCGTCGTATCCGCTCTCTTCTATGTTTTTGACACTGTAAATCCTGTTGTACGGTTGTTTATGACACCTTTACCTGCAGTTTCATCGGACTTTTTTTAAAATTTTCTATAAAATGAATCAGTCGCTCAGACGATATCACCTATTTCTATTTCTTCGCATTTTTCCTGCAGCCATTTCGCCTCGGCTTCCCCTCATCTACTACTTGCATCATTCTTAAGTGACTTATATTGGAACCAAGATGTTTTTGTTGTTTATTTCGTCTTTTAACCAAGGCTTCTTTGCAGCTACCTACCTTGTAGCTACCTGTTCATTTCATGTGATAGCAATTTTTAAAGATATGAAAATCTCTTTAACTGAACTTCCAGTTGTGGTGTTCATTATCGGATCGCACTTCGAACGTACTTCATAATTCCCCAGTGTCAGCAGCTCATGGTTTACTAAATAATTTTGATACTGTGAGCACTGAGTTCCTAAGTCATTGCTTATTATGCACGCATTTTGACTTGTTTGTACTTATTAATAAACTGAATTTCATTTGCTTAGGAAGTTACCGCAAGACAACCCCCAGCCACTTACCACTGCCAAGTGGTTCCCGCGCCACTTGTCCGATCAATCTATTCCTTCTTAGTCAAGTTGTACAGTGAATTCATATTTTCCCCTGTTCTGTCAGTGGCTCCAGATTGGTTGTCCGATTAACCCACTGATCTTCAGCATTATCGTGTAGCACCACATTTCTCTTTCATCTATTGAAAACTCCAGATAAATACTTTCAGAAAATACACGAACTAAATGGAAAAGTATTACACACTGAAACAGTAGTGGAATATTTGTGCAACTCTGTAGAGATGGTCATCACATAACGGGTATGACATTATCAAAATTTCATTCCATTCGGAATTTGTGTGGGATCCGCACCATATAGGGTTGATAGAAGAGACAGAGAAAATCCAACGGAGAGCAGCACGCTTCGTTACAGGATCATTTAATAATTGCGAAACCGTTACAGACATGATAAACTCCAGTGGAAGACTCTGCAAGAGAGGCGCTCAGTAGCTAGGTACGGACTTTTGTTGAAGTTTCGAGAACATACCTTCAGCGAGGAGTCGAACAGTCTATTGCTCCCTCCTACGTATATCTCGCGAAGAGACCATGAGGATAAAATCAGAGAGATTGGAGCCCACACAGAGGCATAGCCACAATCTTTCTTTTCGCGAACTATACGAGACTGGAATAGAAGGGAGAACCGATAGAGGTACTCAAGGTACCCTCCGCCATACACCATCAAGTGCCTTGTGGCGTAAGGATGTAGATGAAGAACTGTTGCCCGCATCTCGTGGTCGTGCGGTAGCGTTCTCGCTTCCCACGCCCGGGTTCCCGGGTTCGATTCCCGGCGGGGTCAGGGATTTTCTCTGCCTCGTGATGGCTGGGTGTTGTGTGCTGTCCTTAGGTTAGTTAGGTTTAAGTAGTTCTAAGTTCTAGGGGACTTATGACCACAGCAGTTGAGTCCCATAGTGCTCAGAGCCATTTGAACCATTTTTTTTGAAGAACTGTTGTTTATTATCATCATCAGTACGACGTGTGATACACTGGCACGAATACACTCTTGTATTCACTGTGACGTGGAAGCAGGCCCAAATCTCATCTGAGGAATTGCTTACCATAACTGAAACAAGTGTTGCACAGATAATGAAGATTTCTGGCTGAGGCTGGTATTAAAATATACGCCTTCCTATCGCATCCCAGAGAGGAGATAAATCAGCAAACAGGTTAGGGTATTCAGTAATCCGTACATGTCTCAGAGGTTTGTGGGTGTTACGACTGTGTGGAGTGTTACATTATCCAGCTGGAATGTGCCCTTTAGTACCCTGGTCATGGGAATTATAAAAAGGCGTTTACCGTTAGTGCTATACACTGGCGAGCATTCAGCCTTCCTACAGCAAGTACCGCAAGAGTCCTGTTATCATTCCCACCCCAGGACCCTGCCACATGTGACTTTTCATCGGTCCACCCACACGATGGCCTCTATCTGGTAGCCACGAATAGAAACTCATCGCCGAACATCACAGAATGCTACTCAACGTCCGAGTTGACTCTGGCGCTGCATCATGTAAGTCTTTTTTGTGTATGGTTTGGAGCCGGGAGTAAACGCCGTATGGCCAATCCCGATCCAGTATCCTATTGTCAGTTGTTCATAGTGACACCCTACCTGTAGCCTCTGCCCGGACTTCGGCTGTTGCCTAAATGTCATAGTTTGTTCATGGCCTGGGATGCGTTTGAGAGTCTCGTGCATCTGTAGTCTCTGACACAACTCAGGGTATTGGTGCTGGTCGTAATTCGACTTCACTTTTTATTACATGATGAAAAAAAATATTTCTTGGTATCCACTGTCCATAGCCTAAGAGAATAGCACACTTTTCATTTAAACGGCTGACCGTTAAAATTGTAACACCATGAAGGCGTGATAAAACAAGCTAAGAGGTGGGAAACACGATGAACTCGGGCCGAGAGGAATTTCCTGGACTCAAAGGAGGTCAGCAGGCGTCGTTCTTCAAATTCTGTAAAGCAGTCCTTGGTTACTTTACAAAAATTATTTTCGTCGCACGGGGCAGCCTTGTAAGTGCATATGGAGAGCCCTTGTAATAGAAAGCGGTCTCATGATGCGAGGGAATTTCTGCTTTCCAACCCCTCCCTTTCTGAGAGAGAAACGAGCAGTGCTGATTAATTATGGTACACGCCAGAGGACAAGGAAAATTGTTGTTATTGTTATAAACGCCTCATTAGCCTGAATTCGTAAGGTCTACAGCGTTTGGCTGAAGAGAATGGGGTGCTGGCGATCCAGTAAGAATTTTAAATAGGATAACAGATACTTCTTCTTGTGCCGTCAAAGGGAGAGATGTACCACCTTAGATCTTCAGGGGAAAGGGGGAGGGGGGGCAAGAAGTCGTCCTGGATCTCATGATAGAAGTCAGGTCTGAACTTACGACTTTTAAGTATCACTGCATCCATCCTCTGCACCTGAATCTTAAGACGATGGTAAGAATACGCCGCATTGGCATTAGTCGTTGCGAGAGGACCGCGAAGTGCTTTGTTGCATTGTTGCAAACTAGGGTCATGGTTTCCCAAAATTAATTCATACAGTCATGTGCTTAGGCAAGAGTACTGTCGATTACATGACCATATGAAATATTAAGAAAGAAGTTGTGCAATGGAAACTAATAAGCACCTGAAGTGGCCCAATCACTTATAAAATACGGATATCACAGCATATATGGACATAAAGAGAGAGGGGTTTAGCAAACTACGAAACAACCTGTTTATCAGTAAATTAATTTACTTGGATTCCAATCATTAAACAGTTACAACAATCAATAAGAAAGTCCACGGAGATTCAAATGAATTATAAAAGGCACGAGGTATGACCTTGGTACAGGTGGCTGGGGTTGGAAATGACATACAATTAAGTAGGTCCCTATAACAAAGAGCACAAAGATTCAAATGAATTACAAAAAGCACAGGGCATGACCTTGGTATAGGTATCTGTAACTGGAATGAAATGATACAATGAAGTTGGTCCACATAATCCAAAATGATTGTGGAATTAGTCAACAGACTAATGATTTTCTTTTGTGCGTATCCACAGCCTCCAGATGCTTAATAAACTTAAACATGGTTCCTAGGAAGTTGTGATGCGATGTTTGTTTAATCGTGCTATTAGCGAATTTTGGCTAAGTATCATTGCCAAGCACATTTATAACATCTGTATTTCATGGAATTTTCAGATTTTAATTACAAGTAAATAGTAACTACATTCCGTCAGCTACGAAAGGACCCACACTACAGTGACACCTTTTAAGATCGTGTTATGGACTTTGCTCTATGTACAACAACATCGTAGTATCGCATCACGGAGTATAACGGATCACGTTTACCTTTATTAACACTAATGAAAAGAAGGCAAAAAAGTACAGATAATAGCTAATACCCTTACCTAAACACACGATGAGTTTAATTAGCAGATTGTTTGAATTAATTTTAGTAAAACATGACTCTAACTTGCAACAGAAAACTCCGCGGTCCCCTCATCACGACTCACATTAATTCAGCTTATTCCTACCATTCTTATAAGATCCAGGTGCAGAGGATGGCTGCAGTGATAGCTGAAAGTCGTAAGCTCAACCCTGGCAACTATGATGAGCTCTCAGGCGATGTCTTCTGTCTCTGCAGCTCTAAGGTGAAAGTATCTGTCCCTCTGACAACCCAAACCGAAGTGTCTATCTGGTATCCTATTCAAAATTATTGCTGGCTCTGATAGCACTGGACTCTCTTCAGCCAATTGCTGTATACATTGTGATTGCCGATAAACGGAAAGTTTATGAGAATAACAACAATTTCCCTTCTTCTCAACAATCTGCCATGATTAACCAATTCTATTCATTTCTGTCTGAGACAGGGATAGAAAGCGGAACTTCTCTACAAGAGCGGTATCACATTTTAGCCAACGACAGTGGTTGTATGTGCGCCCTTGTATGTCTCCCTTCGTTAAGAAAATTAATTGTTGTGAACCAACCTGGTACTGCCTTACAAAATTTCAACAACTCCTGTTGACATCCTTCGAGTCCAACAGACTCTTCCCGGCCTGTGTGTGCATTCTGTTTCCCACCCCTATTCAGATTCATGTCCATATCGAAAGCATTCTTTCCGCAACTTCTTACAATGTCAGTTCACAGCCTGGCGAAAGTCGCCTTCAGTGATCTGGGAGACTTTTGTCTGCTCATGAGACATTGTCTCTTACAATGCCTGTCCGTTCAGGATACCTGTCTTGGCACTGGACCTTTCAGCTAGGAAGATTATTACGACACACTAGTTGCTGGAGGCCAGGCCCCTCACTTTCAGTCTGCCAATGGGACCAACTTCCAGAGGAACATGAGATGTCTCTTTCGCAGAGTCGAAAGGAAACTAAGAAGTTGTTCAAATGGTTCAAATGACTCTGAGCACTATGGGACTTAACTGATGAGGTCATCAGTCCCCTAGACCTTAGAACTACTTAAACCTAACTAACCTAAGGACATCACACACATCCATGCCCGAGGCGGGTTTCGAACCTGCGACCGTTGTGGTCGCGCGGTTCCAGACTATAGCGCCTAGAACCGCTCGGCCACCTCGGCCGGCTGAGAATTTGTCATTAGTTTTGTAACAATTACTGTTTGTTTCCTACATTTTCACACATAGGTAGTAATCTGAAATTAATTTGGTTATTTAATTTGGATAGAGGGCTATTAATTTATTTACTGAGTAGTTTTAGAGAAACTATCCCATAACAGGAGACAAAAAAACATAACTTGTGTTTCACTCACCTTTAGCGTTCAACAGATGCCGAAAATTTTAACTAAAATAGCAGTAAAATATATTACATGTTTCAGTACAATAATAACAATAATAATGGCACTCCGTCTTCAGGCCACGAGTGGTCTACCTGGACCCTCCGACCGCCTTATCATCTTCAGTGGAGAATGCGGATAGGAGGGGCGTGGGGTCAGCACACCGTTTTCCCGGTCGTTATGATGGGAGCCGCTACTATTCGGTCGAGTAGCTCCTCAATTGGCATCACGAGGCTGAGTGCACCCCGAAAAATGGCAACTGTGCATGGCGGCCTGGATGGTCGTCCATCCAAGTGCACACCACGCCCGACAGCGCTTAACTTCGGTGATCTCCCGGGAACCGGTGTATCCACTGCGGCAAGGCCGTTGGAACAATAATAATAGCCGTCCAGATAAATGTATTCTCTAATCTGACGCTTCCGAGATTCAGTAAGGCGCGCATGCCCCGAATTGAATTGCCTGGCTGATTTACAACAATGGCTGTTTTGGCGGCTAGCCTAGACGTGGCTTTTAGTCAGTTTCCCACTTCAGACTAAGTTCCAACATCCCACCTCAGTTACACGATTCAGAAACATTTTCTAATAGGCTAACCCTAGATATAGAGAGCTGAGGTACATAAATTCCGCCCCGAGGTGGAGGCGAAGGGGTGACGACAGGAAGGGCACCCACTTACCCTCTAAAACTAAAATTCCCAAGTTCAATAATTAAAATGCCGACCCTCTAAACCTGTGGGATAAATGCCAGCAAAAGACGAAATGAGAACAATACTTCATTTACATCAGTGCTTAGTACATCGTGTTCTCCTCCACAGCTCACAAGTCAGCATGTCTGGCTACTATGCGAAAGATCTGAGTGCAATTCCAGCTACTGCCAGGGATTTTTCCTTCGGCGGAGGACTGGAATGGGGAGCACTCAGAATCGTGATGCCAACGAAGGAGCTACTTGAGTGAGAAGTAGGGCCTTCAAGGTTAAGAAAGCTGATTAAGAAAGCCGACAACGGTCCGGAGAGGCGCGAGCTGACATCCATGCCCCTCAGCATCGCATCTGACTGACACCATTGGCAGATGATGATATGGTTCGAAGGAGGTCCTGATTGGCCATAACTCGAAGCTTAGTTTTTCTCAGTACATGAATTTAGCTTAAGATCCAGGTAACTGTGTAACTTACCTACAACAAATGGATTCGATAAACAACCTGAGGTATCAGTAATCGGAATCTAACCTGCATAATATGCATGGGGGCTTAATTAAATATGATTGAAAATAATTTTTAAATTTTTCGTAGCTGTATGTCCGATTACGCTGTGTCTCGTAATCGGTTGACCCTGACTAGTATTATTACGCTATCTGACTGCAAAGAACAACAACAAAGAATGAAATGAAAATTTTCGTAAACACAGTTAATTAATTAAGTCCCCAGCAACTATAAAACCTACTAAACCAAAGCACAAGTATAACGGTTCTGTATGTGGGAGTGTGACTCAACGTACATCTGGCACGGTTCTTCTTCAACAAGACAAGAATTTTTAAATATCAATTATACTGACGTGATAAAATGAAATTAGAAATACCATAATTGCTCAAGGAAAGTAGAATTACACTCTAATACAAGAACACACGCCAGATGCTTTGTTGACTGAACCTGTAATGACGCATTATTTAGGACACTAAAATAAAACAAACTGAGTTAATTACCTCATTTATATTGATGAAAATCATTCTAATCCTTACATTATATCTCAACCAGAACTCTCCAATATCACATCTCAGCAAGCACTGCCTAATAGCACATCTCAACAAACACTCTCTGCTACAACATCTCAGCACAGACTACTACGAGCTCTCTCCAAGCACTGACTACTACAAGCTCTCGACAAGCACTGACTTCTACGAGTTCTTAACAGGCACTGACTAGTACGAGCTCTCGACAAGCACTGACTTCTACGAGTTCTTAACAGGCACTGTGGAGGCGGCACAATAATACTCTTTGGCGCAATCTCTGGCGCAGTGGCTCAGTGTAGCCACCTTTCAAATACTGTGTGCCTGTTGTATGACTGTCAGTTTCACTGTCATTTAAGCCCTCAAAAGATCGTTACATGAAAAGCTTAAAACTAACATTTGGATAAGCTATCTGACTGCGTATTTGAATATGAAAAACTACAGGAAGAAATGAACCTGTAACAATGATATCTAAGCTATCTGACTGCGTATTTGAATAAGAATTTACAAGTGATGCCGAATCTGACTTGTGCAACGGAATTTACTGGATTAGAGTACATGACATGTTGTGATATGTCAGTGTGGCTGTTTTAGCCCTACGTTTTGCACTCAACTCTTTAGATGACTACCTTTTTCCGTATGGTTTACAGCAATTTGCAGCAGCATGCAGCAGCATGCAGCAGCAGCAGCAGCTAAAGCGTATTGTTACTGAGAATGAATTTAATAAAACTTATAAGAAGGCATTTCATAAATTAATAAATTAAGTATATTTAAAAACTTCAAAAATCATCATGACCAATAATAGTTTGACAAGTATTAATAAGGGCGAAATGTCTGACAATGACCTTATAAGTCATTGGCTGAGTACCAGATTAACAAATTATTTCAATTTCAAAGTTACATTAACATTTAGTAACCACATCATATTTATCAATCAGATGAGGAGAATAATTACTATTATTTGCAGGAAAATGAGGCTTCTTTAACTGACAAACAAAACATGGAATTATTGCAAATTCGGACTAACAGTCACAAGCGTAACCCTGCGATTGCGCTTTACGCTATGCTTGCGAATTTTACTTTGAATTCCATCTTCAAGCGTAGTTAAACCATCTAAATCCCTACTGGCCATATAAATGAAACCAGGCCTTGAGTGTGGTAAGATCAGCCATCACCGACGTGAGGGCTGCGTGACACGTCTTCTGTCTCCGAGCTCTCGACTAACACTACTGTAATTCTACTCTCGCAGACAGACATCGTCTAACAACAATGCTTAGAATCGTTCTCCCATGTTTCGCCCTCAGATTGTTGCTATCGATATCTGAGTGCTTATTTATTTCGATCTTACACAATGCAAAGAATAGCCTTAAGTTGGCTATATTGTTTACTGTACTCCATGTAATATTTAATCAATGTAATGGAGAGTTCTAACACATTCCCTATAACTGTAATTGACAAAAATGTAGTGTTCAAAAGACTATGTTGAAAATTATCTGATAATGTCTTGCAATTAATACAAAAACTGTAGTAGCAATAAACATTTACAACATTGACAGTGTCGTAATTTGCACAAGCACTAAGATTTAGAACCCAAACCCGCAGGCTTTGAACATGCGAGCGTATAATTGTGAGGAATGCTAATTCTTTCGGTCGTTTCCGCCAGTATTTTGGAAATAAATTTTTCTGTTACTCTTTTACTAGGTGGAGAGTCCTTCCCTTTTATGTTCCATTACCCCATATCCTGTTGTTTGCAGGTCCATCTGTGGACTCACAAATCATATCGGATGTGTTGTTGACAGTCACACTGGGAATGTACATCTTTATCTGGCTGACATGTTACCAGAAAGCTTGAAATCCCATCCCTGTGGGCACATCTTCAATTTGGCAATTGGAAAG
Organism: Schistocerca serialis cubense; assembly: GCF_023864345.2. Lineage (NCBI taxonomy): Eukaryota > Metazoa > Arthropoda > Insecta > Orthoptera > Acrididae > Schistocerca > Schistocerca serialis. The sequence goes on from NC_064642.1 coordinate 587,325,024, forward strand.
TGCAATGTGTTAAACGTAGTTTGTATGTTCTGTACTTCTTTGCAATTTTCGAGACACTTTATTTTGCATTCTACTTTATCTGCTGAACGTTAGCGGTGAAACTGAAAAATTGATGAATGTAATAATAAACTGCAACGAAGGAGAGAAGGATACGAAATGAAACTTGATGTGTTCAAAGGGTATGTGATCTTATCTCAGGGATTAAAACTTCGACTGTAATTTAAAAAGAACACTTGGCAGTATGAGCTCTCCTACCAGTATAGCTTCGTTGTGAGTCGTGCTTGGGTAGATCAGTCGGTTGAACTCTTGCCCGCGAAAGTCAAAAATCCCGAGTTCGAGTTTTGCCCTGGCACACAGTTTTAATCTGCCAGGAAGTTTCATTGTAGATGTGGCAGGTGGTTGTGTCACTATGCAGCCTATGGAAGTACCTACTCTTCAAAATTAAGTAGCAAGTATGTTGCAAGCAGTAAAGTAATCCCAGTAACTAATATGCTGAGTATCAAAATATCTGGCGTGGAACCAGTACAGACTATTGGAGAGGTTTTGAAGAGTGATGTCATAAGAAAAATCAAAAGGCACTTACTACCAACTGAAAGTTGTACCCGATTGGCCGTATTAACATTGCTCGATTCTACATTCAAGAACACACACTTTTAAGATGCTTTCAGCATCTTAGAAGACAAACTTACATGTATTTACTTGCGGCTATTGAAACTAGTGTCAATGAGAGTGCATAACACGCTGATACGATACAACAAAGCATAAAAATCAAAATTCATGGAGTGAACATTATAAAATAGCACAAGAAAAAAGTTATTCGTAAACTGGAAAGCAAACAGGCCTGCTGTTTCAGTTCAGCTGTTATGAAAGCATGTCCTCTAGGTCTTGACGAGGTGTATTAAAAGTATGGAATCACATCGGCGGTACTAGCTACGGAAAGGTACAAAAATTTCGCCTGAGTATTTGAGCTTTATAGTCGTGAAAGCAGGCTATACTCCCTGTCAACAAAGCAGTAAACCTCTCACAAATATGTTAGTTTTATATAATTTACAAATACTGTTGTGGGATGTGTAATGTTAATTATTGCTGTATTTATAGATTAAGGAGTATGAAATTAGATATTGCTTTTTACACCTTACATCAAATTCATCATTTAACATCGATGTTAGCAACAGATATGTTTTAATATCATTATTAGCCGTCGATGATTAGATGTAAATAATCTGTTGACATCGTACATATCTCATTTAAACACAGGTGGAGCATGCGACCTTTTCTCCATTACCAGAGAATTAAAAAAAAGCGTCAAATCTAGAAGGATCATTGGTTACCGCTAGTGAAGTCTGCCAAAGGCGCTTCACATGCTGAGTAAAAGAACTGGTTTGTGGCGAAAGTTGTCTGCTGTCAGTCCCATTTACTCATGCTCGTGTCGGTAGGAAATGCTCTGTTTCAAAGACACTTGTCTTTGCTGAGATAGCTTATCTACGGTGAGCTCATGTCTCAGTCAGTTGCCTGAACTTTGATGCAAGCCAGCCAATGGTGAAGCTTGGTGGAAGAATCGGTTAGCTTGATACGTAGTCAGTGGGCAACAGGACACAGTCATCTTCCACCTAATGCCGTCAGGACATGCTGATCTGGTTAATACAGGCGCTCTGTATTGTGGTAACGGAATGGACACAATGAAGCGTCCTCATTCTGGATTATGATGTGATGCTTGATAGCTGCTTGCTGGTGCTGCATTCATATGGTAATACGTGTAGTGACTTTTTATCACTTAATCATGGCAGAGTGTAGCTGTGACTGTGTCTGGGATTATAAGGATAAAGGCTGACGTAACACCTTTTTTCCTATCAGACAGCGAGAATGTCACTCAGCTGCCCATATTATGTTTCTGGACCGCGAAGGATCTATAGTTTTCACTCATTTGCAGGAGTCCCTTGCCAAGTCGGCGATGTAATTAAATAGCGAACCCAGCAATGGTTCACAATTGCTCACTAAGTATGAGAATTTGCCATACGGACTCATTTCCTTCTTGCACCTCTCTCTATCCATCTACTCCTCCCCTTCTCTTTGTCAATCACCTCCTCCTCCCCCCTCTATCTGTGCACCATCTCCTCCTATTCCTTCCATTCCCTACGTCCATTTCCTTCCTCCCATCTATCCCTCTCCTCTTTCCCCTCCCCCCTTCTCTCTGACCTTGAGCCTTGTTTATTGTTAGTGTCAACGAAACCATAATTGTTAATGAAACCGTTTAAAATGAATGACTGAATCGGTTCGTATTGTTGGCATATGAGGTACGAGATACTTTGCTGCTATATCTGTGAAGGTAGAAGCTTCAGTGACAGTATTCTGCATATTTTTATTCTGGAAACGGGCAGGATTACAAAGTTTGGGATGAGTCAGATTCTGTAGTAGCATTCTAGTCATAATCTGGTGAGGCATAAATAGAGGTTTCCTATTTTCTTTTAAGACCGACTGCGAGGAAAGAAATCAATACAGTACATATTTGTGCATACACTTTTGGTTTAAAATTATGTAAGAAGAAATACATATGGAAACTCAATTTTTCTAATGGTTTAAAGGCCTTGCTATCTTAGTTAGAACTGACGTTGGGAAATAAAACGAAAACGCACATTTTCACAGCACAGTGGAACACAGCGTTATTTTTCTCACAGTTGGTTTTAACAGAAAACCTGTGCATTGTTGTTAAAAATATTTAATGCCTATGATCGTCCTAATGATGTTGGGAGTACGTTTTCAGTTTTGTCATTCTTTAATTATTTCGTTGCTCTGGGAGAATGTTCTTGTCACTTGGAAATTAGAAAACAAAAGTTAGACTGCGTTTATTCATCTAAAGGTCATCTTCTATACAAAGGGGTAATGTTCGAGGGCAGCAATAAACCGTGGCAGTAAACTCGTATGAATTCGCAGGTCACAGTGAAAAATAATGTAGGGCTTTCAACGGTCTCCAGGTTATGCGGGAGGCTATTAGCCTGTTCTCTGTGAGACACACGTAATTTAGCAAGCAGCGACGGGCGTACGCACGGTTTCACAGATTCATGGGTTGCAGAGCGGAGACTAAGGCCGGGGCCACTGGGTGCCAATAGCGCGCGAGGTAAGCCCGACGGGCGCCGCGGGATCCCCCGCCGCCAAGGGATTCCACATTCAGGGCAGACGTAACGGCGCACCCGGCGTATTTATGGCCGGTGCTGGCCACCGGGACTGCAATTAACCCCGGCCAGCTCGCGTGGTAATGGGGCGGAGGGTGCACCAATGCACACGGCGCGTCGCGCATGGCCTACATCCGCAGTAGCACTCTGTGGGCGCTTCGCGCGGCGATTCACACATACGCAATACGCGACGCAACTAAAGAATCACTTTTCCGAAACGCCTTAATTATCTCCCGCTGAGACGTAGAAGTTTGAAATTTGGCTCAGAGCTGCCTACAACGCTCCTCTGTAATGCTGCAAAAGCGGGGAGCCCTATGCCTGTCTTCCTTGGACTCGGCGACGTTTCAAACAGCAAGGCGTCAACACACAAGAAGAAAAAGCCAGAGGTTAGAAGTTCTTGTGGGGTGTGAGATGGGTTAATGATATCACATTGGCACCAAATTTCACCACAATTCAGCCCCACGACACGCCGAACATGTCACATGTTACGAAGATCATCATACACCTGTAACGCACATTTCACGTCTTCTTTTGACACCTCTGCGGTAGAGGTCAGAACCGCGACGCCCAGGGTTGAAATTAACCCGTTTTCTGATAGGTGACTGAGGAAAACACCGCCGCTTAGAATCGTCACGATAGTTCACAGTGTTGCTTACAACAGTACGACGTTCTTGACAACCTTTGAGACTGCTGACATCCCCTGGACGATTCAAACCTTCTCTACGTACGTCGTAGGCCAGCAGCCACATTGAACATTATTGCATAGCTTTCGAGTGGAGTGCGGCACCAGTATTTATTCTTGTAGACAGGATGGAACCACTAGGACCGTTCAAAATCATTCGACGATATTTGAAATTGGTCTAAAGCAGTAAAACGGTCCTTAAACGTTTTTAGCCCATCTCTGTCGCGGCATCCTGTGGCGTGAACACGGAGTGGTACGACATTTACAAATGCGTGAATAAAATGGCATAGGGTCCCTCTAAGACCCCGCCGGTTCAACAACACCCTCGGTGTAACCCAACCGCGTTCGTTGAGCGTTTTAAAAATGTACCCGTAATGAGATAAACTGTGACGAATGATGGGTGCAGTTAGGCGCGCGGAATTGGAGAGGTATCAAATGGTTGCCTGTCAGCAGATGCTTGGGACTCTGCCGCAGATCGTCTCTACAGGTACAGTTTTAAAGTGTTCAACATAGGCACTTAGGTAGCATCGGGAGTGCTACTGAAACGGGGAGTCTTAAAGGGACACTTTTCCATTATACTCAAGTATTTGTCATTGTCGCACCACTTCGTAATCAGCCACAGGCGGGCGCAACAAAGGAAGGGTAATAAAACGTAAGCACCCTTTGCTGCTTCGTATCGCTTTCAAATTTCGTCGAATTGTTTTGAACGGTCTCTAGCGCTTCCTCCCTATACAGGGTGTTACAAAAAGGTACGGCCAAACTTTCAGGAAACATTCCTTACACACAAAGAAAGAAAATGTGTTATGTGGACATGTGTCCGGAAACGTTTACTTTCAATGTTAGAGCTCATTTTATTACTTCTCTTCAAATCACATTAATCATGGAATGGAAACACACAGCAACAGAACGTACCAGCGTGACTTCAAACACTTTGTTACAGGAAATGTTCAAAATGTTCTCCGTTAGCGAGGATACATGCATCCACCCTCCATCGCATGGAATCCCTGATGCACTGATGCAGCCCTGGAGAATGGCGTATTGTATCACAGCCGTCCACAATACGAGCACGAAGAGTCTCTACATTTGGTACCGGGGTTGCGTAGACAAGAGCTTTCAAATGCCCCCATAAATGAAAGTCAAAAGGGTTGAGGTCAGGAGAGCGTGAAGGCTATGGAATTGGTCCGCCTCTACCAATCCATCGGTCACCGAATCTGTTGTTGAGAAGCGTACGAACACTTCGACTGAAATGTGCAGGAGCTCCATCGTGCATGAACCACATGTTGTGTCGTACTTGTAAAGGCACATGTTCTAGCAGCACAGGTAGAGTATCCCGTATGAAATCATGATAACGTGCTCCATTGAGCGTAGGTGGAAGAACATACTGACGAAACTAAAATGAGCTCTAACATGGAAATTAAGCGTTTCCGGACACATGTCCACATAACATCTTTTCTTTATTTGTGTATGAGAAATGTTTCCTGAAAGTTTGGCCGTACCTTTTTGTAACACCCTGTATACGACAGCAGAACCTAAGTTCACACCCTACCCCAATAGGACGCGATGACGTTCAATGCGGTTACTGGCCCATAATGTCCTTAGAGAAAGGTTGCATCGTCTGGGCGATGTCGGCAGTGTCAAATATGTCAAGACGTCGTCCTGTTGCTTGTCACTCCGCTAACTGTGATGTGGGAATCAACTCCTCAAGGAAGGGAGTGGGTTTGTTAACGCCTTTTATGCCACACCTAAAGATCTAAGCGGTGGTGTGTCTGAAATTCCTTCCTCGGATACAAACAAGAAAACTGCATAATTTCAACTCTGGGCATCGCGGTTCTGACCTCCATCGCAGAGCCGTCGAAAGAAAGGATGAAATATGGGTAAGAAGGGGGGTATGACAACCTTCTTCTCCTTGTGTAACTTGTCCACGATATCGGTGGGCAGAATTGTGGTGACATCCGGTACCAATGTGACATCATTAACCCACCTTGTGTCCCATAAGAGCTTTTGAGCTATGACCTTTTTTTCGCATGTGTCGACTTCTTATCTGAAGCATCGGCGAATCCGATGATAAGGTCATAAGGCACCACGCATTAGAGACGGATGTTGTAGTCCCTTTTCGCCAAATTTCAAACTTTTACGTCGAAATGGGAGACGATTGCGGCGTTTCGAAAACGTACCCTGAAACTGTGACAAGCTTTGCAATATTTATCAGATATGGTTTAGCATACCAGCAATTAGTTTTCCCGAAGTAAACAAAGTACAATGTGTTCATAGTAAGCTGCCTCCTTACATGTGCAGATACTAAAGATTTGGTATGAAGAGTTCGTATGCTGCCTGACAAAAAGTGAAACACCAAAATACATTGTCGGATGTCGCTATAACTTCATCCACATTCACCCCATCAGACAATATGTAAATAATTAGAGCTCCATTCGTGTTCGACACGTGTAACGGCTATCTGAGTGCATTAGTACTGTCCATGTTTAGTGTGGTGCCCTGCATGGAATGATATATGACATAAGTGAATACCGTCAGATGTTGGCTGATCTTTATAAAGGACACGAAGATGTTGCGTACTCTTGCGAGACAACATTAACAGCATCTGACAGAGACGGGAAGAGATTTCATTCTGGGTCTTCATTTGGCTGGCTGGTTGAATCATGCTATATCGTGAGTTGTGGGGCATTCGGATGTCACGTTTGTCCGATTTTGGACAGCGTGGTGGTATCCAATCGTTTCTTCCAAACTGTGTTGTAACATATCTAAAATCCGTAAGAAGAAACGAATCTAACAGGACTACATTAATCCCCACTCGATAATTACATATGAATCAGTACCAGTGATTGCCAATAATTATCTGTCTAGATTCCAATTTCCTACATTAAACTGCATTCACTCCTAAATGAGAAGCCATTTTGGAAGCAAGTTGAACTCCATCGAAACCAAGGGAAGAGAGGTACCCCCATAAACTGCAAGGAGTCAGTTCTCATCCGCATTTGCAGAATAGTCACTCACGCCATGTTAAGGGATTCACCGGGCAGCTATTAAAGTCGGTCGTGGCGGCGGTTTGAAATGAGGTCGCCCTGGCACCGACCGTCCAAAGTCATATAATACAGATTACATCTCCAGGATATGCAGGGTGTTGTGTTGGTAGAAGAGCCAACACCGTGTTACTAGTGGAGACCGAAATGCACGCGTTTTAGCTCACGCAGGCTGGCGTGAGGAGGGAAGGACTGTACTGACGTGAGGTCTGAAACATGACAAGGAATTAGACTTCAGAAATCGGGCGTAATTAGTTTGATACTTAACGTTAATCTATTAGTGATGAACGTCGCTCTTGACGGTACATGAGTCACAATATTATCTGTTCAGAAGACATAGTAACTGAATATGGCGCCTTGCTAGTTCGTAGCAAATGATGTAGCTGAAGGCTATGCTCAAGTGTCGTCTCTGCAAATGAGAGCATATGTAGTCAGTGCACCATCGCTAGCAAAGTCGGCTGTACAACTGGGGCGAGTGCCAGGGAGTCTCTAGACTAGACCTGCCGTGTGGCGGCGTTCGGTCTGCAATCACTGACACTGGCGACGCGCGGGTCCGACGTATATTAACGGACCACGGCCGATTTAAAGGCTACCACCTAGCAAGTGTGGTGTCTGGCGGTGACACCACGCAGGGACAACAGGTATTGTTCTTAGAAGTGTGTATGGCCATGGGATGAACGCCACTTAGTGACAGACTCTCGAAAGAAGTACCATTTTACAGAGTAACAGTGGGCAGTTAAAATTTGCCAAAAATCACGGGCTGTTAAGATAATATCTTAGTTAGTGAAACAGAACAGAAAGTTATGGACCCCTTTTAAGATCGTGGGACACCGACGGCTCACCCAAGTAGCACAAAACAAAATACAGTAGTTAAGGAAATGGCTCTGAGCACTATGGGACTCAACTGCCGTGGTCATAAGTCCCCTAGAACTTAGAACTACTTAAACCTAACTAACCTAAGGACATCACACACATCCATGCCCGAGGCAGGATTCCAACCTGCGACCGTAGCTGTCGTGCGGTTCCAGACTGTAGCGCCTTTAACCGGTCGGCCACTCCGGCCGGCAGTTAAGGAAATGTAAAAACGAATGCCGTGTGTTCGTGTAAATAGTTTAGAAATGGGAAAAAGGAGTGCACTATGTTTGCAGAGGTCATTCAACATTGGCGAACCACACGAATGTAGGCAGAGAGAGGGAATAATTCGGACACATTTGGAATGCCAAAACTAACTAGTTAACAACCGAAATGCGAGTAAGGCGAGTAAGGGAGGACCACAGTCTTGTAAGGTTTCCTTTTTCTGGTCGGTACTTACAAGAATTATTATTCGGCCGATCATGTGTTACACAAAGCCAAAACCGTAGAATGCCAAGTTTTCCTTGTCGTAAGCACTCTGCAGGGAGTTATTTTAGAGGCTGGCTTCTCCACAGGCTGACACCACCTTTGGACGATGTTCTAGGCTCGACTGGTATAAAAGATTATCATCAGAGTTAGATACTGAGAGGAGGAGTCGTTGGTACAGAGCCAATGACTGGTTTTGCAGCCGCTTTACCTATCACTTGCAGATTATGCATACGGTAAGATTCAAACACAACAGCGACATGAAATGTAGGGATAGACGAATCCTTCGTAACGACATTCAGTAATTTCAGTCTTCCTTCTGAAGACTTTTTACAGTTAGATGTTCAACACCCTTTGAACTCTGGCTTTAGATACATACAGCTGTCCTTCTGTAGTATTTTATATTTCTATCAGTTAACCTTCAGCAACCACGGTACGACTCCCATAAACGTAAATTTTTTGCTCAGATATGCGTTCCCTTAAATCACGTTCGATATCCCTTGTCCAGACTGACCAATTGCGGTGGAGCGGGTTAGAAAGGTGGTGTACTTGTTTAATCACTGTCTCTCGTTGTACGGTGCACTACCAAAGTTCCACCTACCTCAGTACGGCGTCTGATCGCCAGCCCGTTTCTCTGCATGCGTAGATACTGTCCAGACGATGTTAAAAGCAGCGTTGAAGAAAAACACCGACAGTACTTACTTTTGGTGGAGGGCGATTGCTTCATCTCTTTAGAAAAATGTCAAACTTCTGCAAACGAGTTCTTTTATAATTTTTAGGTTCAAAATAAACACTTGCCATAAGCCCGTATTTAATTAACGAATAATATCACTGTCCTCAGGTCACAGTTCAGACAACTCAGTAGACGCGCAAGGCAGCAAGTGATGTACCTAAGTCCGACCAGAATTATTACAATACGAGTTTCACATTCGGTCCTTTTCAGTGGATGTCTAATAAAGAAACTGCTCGCCAAATATTCCATAAAAGGGTATGAAACATGCCAAGCAGAATTCTACAGAGGCCGAAAGTTCACACACGTTAATCTTTCCAAGAGATCACTTTTCAAACCTCAGATTTTCGTCATCTGTCCATAAATGTAACTGCTTTCACTGCAATACAATCCGGACTCGAGAAGCCAGTAACTTCTTCATTTTGCTCATAATCTAGACAGACACGTCCAACATGACCTGCACGTACGATAGGTAGCCAGCGAGCGACTGCTCCCGTTCCGTTTGCTTCTCTCCCAGTATAACTACTTAGCAGTGCGCGGGGACTGCTTAGCTCCGATTGGTTGTTCAAAATGACCAGCCAATCAAAACAGTCCTTCTAGATAATTTTCGTGCTAAAACTGTCCAACGCCAGTCATTATTCACAGATGCATTTACGTCACTTCTTCGTGCAAATATTAATCAAATGTTTAACAAAACCAAACGAAAGGAAAACTTATCTTGAAATAACTTTAGCAAACTATTACTCTACAAACGACTGTTCTGGTTACCTGCTTACAAACGCAAGTTTCACATTGCACAAAACCAAGTAGTTAAGGAAATGTAAAAACGGATACCATTTGTTCATGTAAATAGTTTAGAAATGTAAATAAGGAGAGCATTATGTGGAAAGTGGGGAAAACACAACTTTCCCATGACATAGTTACGTAATGCTGTACATCATATCATATTGAATCTTTACGTACCGTATGTCCCACATACACACTCACTCATTCTCATTTACTCACACAACAGAATATTAACTAAATAACAATATTTTCTGAATTTTATGTTACGAAAAATGAGAAGTATTTAACGTTTTTTAATTATGAAAATCTAAATAAATTGTTGTGCCATTTTGTAAACTTCAGTAATGATTTCAAATGATACTAAAAACAAACTGTTATGAATCCTAACTGACTTTAATCTTACAAGTGTCGGTTTGGGGTGTTGTAGGTAATTTTCCCTAACTCTGAAAGTGTGACAGCTAGAAAGCTGAGATTTTTACACATTCTTCTTTTTAATAACAAATGGCAGTATACTGACTTTTAACTAAATTGAATAATGTTAATATAGTTTATGCAGATTCTTAGGGGCTTGTATATTCTGTCACTATAACTGACACAGGTACCAATTCCCACGGCTAGGCTAGCGACAGGTGCGAATGAGTCACGCTAAGATACAAGCGACTGTTTCTGTCACCGCCAACGGCTCCAAAGCTACAACCCGTATTGCAAAGTAGTGCAATAAATGCTCTTGCGTATTGACTCGCGACGTTACCCCACGCGTCAGCTTATTACTTTTAGTGAGTGTTAAACAACCTCTTTATTGTGAATTTTGTTATATACAAGTGTAATAAACTCAGTTCATTGAAATCATCGCCTAATTTCGTAGTCAGATGAATTCCTTTATCATTATTTTGGTGGATTATTAGTTGTTTGTGTTCGACATACAGGGAAAATTTAAGGTACGTAACTAAAGATTGCGGTCATAGTACTCCGCCCACAAGTCGCAATATACGGCCTGAGATTACAGAGGAAATGTGAGAGCATCGTCATCAAGGTTCCAGTCGATCTCAACTGTCTACCACAAAAAAGGAGCACTGTATCGTGCACCAGGCACATTGTAGCTCGTTTAATCCCCATCTGCTATCTGAGGTCAACTATTGGAATCCCTGCAATATTTTGTATATCGTCCCGCAACATTCGCAGAAGGCTGGCAGTAGACGGACTGTTGTGCAGCCTGCCGTTACCATCACAACAAACAATGGTTGCTTTTAGAGGGATGCTGTGGCCAGGAAGTATAGAATGCTGAAGAATTCCTTCGCATCGTATTCAGCAATGAACCGCTATTCTATATTACACCGTTGGCAGATGTGGTGTTGCCTTGAGAATAAGCCACATTGCTCCAGCATTTATGAGACGCACAATATTGTTAATCCAGTCCGCTTGGCGTGGGGTGTCATCGCTTATGACTTCAGATCGTGTCTGGTAGTTTCCGAGGGGAAATCTGACGGCACAGCTGTGAGTCACAGACAGCCTGCATCCTCGTGTGTTACCTCTTATGCCACAGTATTGTGGTCCATTTTTCATCAGGACATTGCTCCTCAACACGTGGTGCATATTTCTGTGAACTGTCTGCTTCGTGTTGAGGTGCTTTCATGACCAGAAAAATGTCGAGACTTGTCCGCTATGGAATGTGTGTGGGACTAACTCGGACGTCGGTGGCAGCGCCCGTATGCAGGGCATGATGGAGGCTTGCCTAGGGAGAAGACGGAACAGCTTTATGACATCCTACCCAAACGAATCAGTGAACGCTTCCTCAGTTTTAATCAGCCAGGAAGTTTCATATCAGCCCACACTCCACTGCAGAGTGAAAATCTCATTCTGGAAACATCCCTCGTCGGTGGCTAAGCCATGTCTCCACAATATCCTTTCTTCCAGGACTGTTGGTTCTGCAAGGTTCGCAGAAGAGCTTCTGTGAAGTTTGGAAGGTAGGAGACGAGGCACTGGCAAAACAGAATCTGTGAGGACGCCTCGTGAGTCGTGCTTTGACAGCTCAGTCGATAGAACACTTGCTCGCTAAAGGCAAAGGTCCCGAGTTCGAGTCTCGGTCCGGTACACACTTTTAATCTGCCAGGAAGTCTCTTATCAGCGCACACTCTGCTGCAGAGTGAAAATGTCATTCTCGGAACATCTACAATGTCTGCAGCTACCACCACGCAAATTATTGATATTATTAATTACTGGAAGTAGCTGCAAAAACTTTTCGGTCATTTCGAGCGTTGAATTCCATCCAGTGGAAACTTCTTCAATTAGTCTGATTTCTGACTTTTTCCTTATCTCATCACTTGCTACTACACTTTATTTAAAGGATAATATAGTCTTTCTACAGCAGTAATACACTCAAGCACTTTATTTGGATACCAAATCGAGCATGTGGTACATGGCACACTACTTTTTCTTAGCATTGCTTTTTCTTTTTCTTTCATCACAGCACAGATATCGCTATGCGCCGTGTTCATAAAAGGATTCGTTTAAATGACGAATAAATTATTGATTGTGTTTATAGAAAACGTTGTTGATTTTCCATAGTCGAAGACACACATTTTTTTAAATCTCGATATTACAATATTTCAGAGGCTCCAATACTGATGACGAAACATCGCTGTTTAAACAATCAGCATCGATATTTTGTAAATAATGAATCGTGGAAACGTTTTTCTCTCCATGTTCATATTTTAATAGCTCATGTTTCTGACGCGAAGAGTAGGAATGAGTCCTGCATCAGTGTAGAAAACAGTGAAAAACAGCTTAAAATCACTTGAAGAGTGGTGAGCCTACCATGCTAACAGTCTTTGATTTGACGTGGGCATATAATTCACCCCTTGAGTCTAAAACCAGCACGTTTGTAATTCTGTTAGATGGGTATGTCGGATAACATAGTAGTTTAATTCTAACTCACATGCTATTTTTTGGGAGGTTTGAACCATTGATGCAGTAGAAGTTGCAATAGAAGAGTGCAGGCAAGCATACGTAAGTTTTACTCTGGTGGCTATTGAAGACATCTATCATTTCTTCTGTATGAACTGTATAATTTCGTATTCAATATTCAGTTGCTTTCAATCAGATATGATCTACGAGAGTTACCTAATAATCTCCACTCTTCCTCTCTGTCTCTCCGCCAACACACTTCCCCTCCCTCAATATTCTGCCTACTGAAGATTGCTGCATGCAACCGATTGCGTAATGCAAGTAAAAGAAGAAGGTAGATCAGAGTTTAGTATACGGTCGACAGTGAAATATAAGTGACGGAACAGAAACTCAAATCACGAAAGGATGGAGAAGGAAATCGGGCGTGCCCTTATCAAAGCAACTATCCCGTTATTTGGCTGGAAAGACTTAGGGAAATCACTGAAAACTTAAATCTGCGGTTCGGTAGAGTAGGCTGTATCTCCAACCGTGAACATAATAATACGCCATGTGTACACTCTTTATTAGAATTCATAGTACAGTCAAGCTTGGATGTTGCCCACTGTGTAATTTTACGGCAGTGAAGTTGTCAGCGTTACCTTCAGAATTGGCATACGCTGCAAGAACGTCATTAAAGTATTCAACCGTTATTATGAAAAGAGTGTAACAGAAATCCACTACGGCTTTTTGGAGGCAACTGGCATGATTTGTCTTACAGTAGAGTGCAAAATTTAAGGAAGAAAATAACTTTCCTATGGTGAGTCACTGACAAGTAACATAGCCCTATGAAACGTAAGGTGTACATAGAAAGAACTGCTACAATATAGTACAGAAGATATTTGAAAAAAATACGTAATTAGGAGAACAGAAATGACGCCATTATTCAAAGACAATGATTTCACTGAAGCCACAGTGACTTACCGTGCTTCCATGGACATCACAAAAGGCTGAATATGATACGAAACAAAGTTTCTCGGGCTTCCAGTCGCGTCAAGTGGTTTAAAATCCACGAGCTTTCGGCCGAGTTCTCCTCGGCCATTGTCAAGTGATGACTGTCTTCTGGCAGCTGCTGCCGCCCTTATGTAGCCGCGCTGCCTTCCATGACGCCACTGGTACCCGCTCTGGCTCCATATATGGTAATAATTGTGTTGTGTGGCCACCTCGCCCGCTTCAACCTTCCGATGGCCGGGTCCCACTCTGTGCTTCGTTTCAGTCCGCCGTCTTTATGGAGCGTGTTGCCACAAATGATTATTTCGATCGCGTCTTTCATTATGCTATCCCTAGAACTGTTAGTCCGTGTGTCGCAGAAACGTTCTGTTCTGAGGACCTTAGTGCATCGAGCCGAAACCCATCTCAGATTCTGAAAACTTTCCGAAGGAACTCAGCCACTTACAGAAAGTATTCAAGGAAAACGGCTACAACAACCGCCAGATTTCGCAAGCTATCGTTCCGGAAATACGTAAGCAGAATGAAGCTTGCGCTCTTACCGTTCTGTGGCTCAATAACAGGAAAGATAAGCCGGCTTCTAAAGAGGCATAAAATCTGTTCGGTTTTCAGGGCTCCAGCAAAAATTCGGCTTGTGAAAGACGATGTAGGCCTCAGATCGTCAGGAGTATATAAAATACCGTATGGGTGTGGACAGTTCTATAGCGGACAGACTGTGCGTACCACTGAACAGCGCTGTGTAGAGCACGAGAGATGTTTTTGTCTTTGGTACCCAGAGAAATCAGCAGTAGAAGTGCATGCAATAGGAAACGGTCATCGTATTGTATTCGACGAGACATCTGTTATACCACGGACTAACAGTTTTTGGGAGATCATAATACAAGAAGCAATCGAAATAAAAATTTGTGACAACACGCTCAATAAGGACGGCGGCCTGCAGCTATGCACAGCGTGGGACCCGGCCATTGGAAGGTTGAAGAGGAAACGGCGATCGCACAACGCAAACATAACCATATATATAATGTCTAAGACTTTCCCTGCGATTTGTTGTCATCTCGTAGAATCGGTATTACTGCCGGTGGTCCGCGTCTCCCCAACACGATATTTCGACGTCGGGAAGACCTGATGAAGACGCCGAGTTACGACGTCGAAATATCGTGTTGGGAACACGCGGACCACCGGCACTACACCCGATTCTACGAGATTACCAGATAAGGTGCCGGAGCGGGTACCAGTGACGCCACGTAAGGCAGCTCGGCTATACTCGTATAAGGTCGGCAGCAGCACTTGACAATGGCCGAGGAGTACTCGGCCGAAAGCTCGTGGATTTTAAACCACTGGACACGGCTAGAAGCCCGAGAAACTTTTATTAGTACTTATCATCGTGAAACTATGCACTCCTATAGGCTGAGTATGGTTCTTAATAGGGTGTGTGATCACCAAGGACTGTACTATCTGCATTGCAACGTGCTGCCGGCCGCGGTGGTTTAGCGGTTCTAGGCGCTCAGTCAGGAATCGCGCGACTGCTACGGTCGCAGGTTCGAATCCTGCCTCGGGCATGGATGTGTGTGATTGTCTTAGGTTAGATAGGTTTAAGTAGTTCTAAGTTCTAGGGGACTGATGACCACAGATGTTAAGTCCCATAGTACTCAGAGCCATTTGAACCATTTTTTTGCTACGTGCTCCCGTGTTGGCTATAAGGCTGATAAGTAGCCCTTGTGGTAGGGTTGTCCAAACCTCCACCAGTGCCGATGATAACTGTTTGATGGTCGTTGGTGCGTGTGGACGCGCTCACAGTGCTCGATGGAAAGGGCACGACAGTCCATTTGACAAATATCCCCTCGTTCCAAAAGCTCCTACACCTGTACTATTCGATGCCGTCATATTTTGTCATCCACAAAACGAAGTAAGGCTTAAAACAATCATCCATAAAATGCACCTCTGAAAGGACACGCATGGGGAAGGAGTACGGTGTCATAAGAACACTGACCAGTGAGTGTGCCATGTTCAAAGATTTGAAGGTCATGCAAAATTATGCATTTCCACAATCCAACAGGTGGACCACCAACACATTAATGTTCGGCAGTGTTCCAGAATACCTTACGTATCCCCACGTCTCGCCATATGAGGATATGCCCCGAATCATTCGTTGATCAGATCTCTGTGCTCTTGGCACAATTTCAAACGATGCCGCCGACGTGCAGATGTCACCCTTACTCAGTCGCTGTGCCGCTGTAGAGTGTGAGCCTGCGTTCGTTGCAGAACTATTAAATGAGGTTGCACTTGCACCCGCTGTTTGACTTGGGTCCATTCTACACAGTGTAGCCGTCGTCTGCTGTTGTAGTCCATCGTCTTTGACCATCTCATCTCCGTCAGACGACAATGCCTGTGGTTCGAAACAGTCCCCTTACACGTGAAACAATTATGTGAGCAATACCAAATCTTTAGGGTTACACTCGCCACATTTCGCCGATCCTTTTAAAGCATGCCACTGCAGTCGGGAAACATGATCGTCATAAAGGGCTGTACGTGGTCTGCAACCACTGTACGATACTCCTTGGTTGTCATAGGGCCTTCAACGATTTCCACTGGACCCATAAATGCTCATGTGAATATTTCCCAGAACGAATAGAGCCGCCGCCAGCTTGTCTCCATCCAGCAGTGTTGTTGTCAAAGAGCTGTTCCCTGGAAGACGATGGACTCGAGCCCTCCAATCGGCGTGGTGAAGAACGTATCGCGATTCACCAGACCATGGAACGCTCTGCCAATGCGCAAGCGTCCAATACCAATGCCCATTTCATTCGTAGTTGGCGATGTCGTCGTTTTAACATTGGCACATGCATGGGTCGTCGGATGCGAAGGCCCATCGGTATGAGCGTTCGGTGAGCTGTGTGTTCAGACACACATATACTCTGCCCAGCATAAGAGTCTGCCGTTAGTTGCGCCACAGCCTACAATGTCCGAGATCTGGAATGAGGGGTGGCCACTCGACCCCACGACGTCTAGACGTGGTTTCATATTGGTTTCACCTGGTGTTGAAGACACTCACCACAGCATTCCTTGAACATCCGATGAGCGGAGCAGTTTCCGAAATACTCGTGTCAAGCCTCCGGGACATCACAAACTGCACTCGGTTAAAATAGGTGGCGCGCCTTCCCCATTTTACACACGGATAGCTGGATCGCTGAAACTGTAATGTTAAGACAGAGATTACCAGGTTACACCAGCAGCTCAAACAGAAAAATGGCCACTGCGCAATTCAGCCATTCAGAGAAGAGATCTTTGCGCGCTTTGGAAAAGGGAAATGATTTTCACATTAGTCTCTGGGAGTCCGTGTCAGCACATGTGATACGACGTCATGTAGATTGGAACCCTTAATTTTTATTAATACTGTGCAATATTTGTTTGCTGAAGAATTAGATTAATCTGTAAAAGTTTTGAGAAGTCGTGGATGACATCTACACGAATTTCTAAATGTTTTGTGGAAACTGAAACTTTCTTTCGAAGGATGCTATGCTGCCACAAAACTGAACTTTCAAGAGTCCCAGGACGTGATCAACTGCATAGCATTTGAACAAGCATCGAAACCTTTAAACACTGTACATCATTAATGGATAAAATTTTTGAATAATTGTATATCAGGTCGTGGAAGGACATTTTGAAGAATTCCACCTCGGCTGGTTTTCACAAGTATTCAATTTATTATAATTTTGCACGACTGGTAAACTCTGGTGTTACAGGCCATTTTCAAGAACAGTTGGTGTCGATGTCTTAGACAACTATTCCTTTACAAGCGGCGAATGTAGCCTATCTATTACATTACGTGCAAGCGGGAGATATAAAACCAGAAAGTTTATGTGTGCAATAACGGCTATCTTTATCACTAACGCTACGTCATTGTACACTATATATGCTCTCTTTCGTTGTTTAACATCAAGACTTGGATTAAAACTTCAAGAAGTCCATTAACAAACGTAAAGCTGTATTATGGACTTGAGCTGGCTTCTGGGAGAATGCTTCCAGAGTGCGAAAGAAATGATAAAACTTTGAATATTTTCGTATTTTGCCGGCCGCGCTGGCCAAGCGGTTCTATGCGCTACAATCTGGAACCGCGCGACCACTACGGTCGAAGGTTCGAATCCTGCCTCGGGCATGGATGTGTGTGATGTCCTTAGGTTAGTTAGATTTAAGTAGTTCTAAGTTCTAGGGGACTGATGACCTCAGAAGTCTCATAGTGGTCAGAGCCATTTGAACCATATTTTTTTCGTATTTTCACTTCTTGAACTATGTGCTAGAACGGACGGGGTAGCAAAATTTCGTGGAAGAACAAATATTTTATCCGAATTCTTCATACAGTAGTTTTACTGCCAGACCTAATGAAATAAACACACTTTCCAGGGACGAGAAAATTAAATCCAGGTACCATGCTGAAACGTGTAGCGCAAATCGACATTTTACATCTATCCTCAACTGAAGAACCTTATACACCGAGGAGCCAGAGAAACTGGTACACCTTTTTAATATCGTGTAAGACCCTTGCGAGTACGCTCAATTGCCGCAACATAACGTAGCATTGATGCTACTAATGTGTGAAGTATGCTGGCTGTCCATGTATCCTAAAGAATACGAGAGGGTGGAGATCTCTTCTGAACAGCTCGTTGCCAGGCATCCCAGAGATACTCAATAATGTTCATGTCTGAGGAGTTTGGTAGCCAGCAGAAGTGTTTAAACTCCGAAGAGTGTTTCTGCAGCCACTATGTGGTGATACTGGACGTTTGGGGTGTCGCACTGTCCTGCTGACATTGCCCAAGTCCGTCGGAATGCACTATGGACGTGAATGGATGCAGGTGATCAGACAGGCTGCTTACATACGTGTCACCAGTCAGAGTTGTATCTAGACGTATCAGGGGTCCTATATCATTCCCACTGCACGTGCCCCACACCAGTACAGAGCCTTCACCAGTCTGAACAGTCTCCTTCTGACTTGCAGGGTCCATAGATTCTTGAGATTTTCTCCATCCGCTCGCTACAATTTGAAAGGAGACTCGTCCGACCAGGTAACATGTTTCCTGTCATCAACAATTCAGTGTGGGTGTTGACGGGCCCAGGCAATGCGTAAAGCTTTATGCCGTGCAGTCATCAAGGGTACACAAGTGGACCTTCGGATCTAAAAACACATATTCGTAATGTTTCGTTGAATGGTTCGCACGCTACCACTTGTTGATGGCCCAGCACTGAAATCTGCAGCAATTTGCGGAAGGGTTGCACTTCTGTCACGTTCAACGATTCAGCCGGCGGCTGTGGCCGAGCGGTTCTAGGCGCTTCCGTCCGGAACCGCGCTGCTGCTACGGTCACAGTGTAGAATCCTGCCTCGGGCATGAATGTGTGTGGTGTCCTTAGGTTAGTTAGGTTTAAGTAGTTCTAAGCCTAGGGGACTGATGGCCTCAGATGTTAAGTCCCATAGTGGTCAGAGCCATTTGAACCATTTTCGAACGATTCTTTTCAGTCGTCATTGGTCCCGTTCTTGCAGGATCTTTTTCCGGCCGCAGCGATGTCGGAAATCTGATGATGTACCGGATTCCTGATATTCACGGTACACTCGTGACATGGTCGTACGGGAAAATTTCCACTTAATCGCTACCTCGGAGATGCTGCGTCCCATCGCTAGTGCGCCGTCTATAATACCACGTCCAGACTCACTTAAATCTTGATAACCTGCCATTGTAGCAGCAGTAACCGATCTAACAACTGCTCCAGACACTTCTTGTCTTACATAGGCGTTGGCGACCGTAGCGCCGTATTCTGCCCGTTTACATATCTCTGTACTTGAATACGCCTGCCTATACCAGTTTCTTTGCCACTTCAGTGTATAAGTTACATAGTTATTCCCGTTGCTTTATCATTTTAATCCTAACCAAGCTTTTTGCAGTAAGATATTTTTGCTATGTACAAGAGTACCGATTCTAACAGTTTGCATCATTCTTCTAACACGCTTCACCTTTCATTGTGTTATTGTTGTATCTGTAGATATATTTTTGTATATCATACGTACCCACTGTTTTAGTTGTATTTTTATCTTGTATCTCTTTAATCTGATGCAATCTGTACGTTGGCTTTTAGGTATTTTTGCTGCTTTCCCCACGTTTGTATGTTATTTTACTTTTCTTACATTTGTAGTTCTTGTCTGTATCGACCTTGTGAACCACACTTACGTAAGTGGACGAACCAATCAGTCCCCGTTTCCTGCTGTTTTGTGGCTATCTACAACAATAATATTATCTTGGAACTCTTCCATTTGGTCCGTGTTTGCATAGTAAAACAGTATATCACAACTTGAGTCCGCCTTGCTGCAAAACACCTTTTTGTTCGTTTATTTCTTTATTATCCCATACTAGTTTCGGCGACAAATATCACCATCATCAGTGGGTTTTTTTTAATCTAAAATATGCATAAAATGGTATGGTTGTACAAACACAGTAAAACATTGTTACATTTTTACAATCGTCTTTTGAAACATAGTTTAATACTGATATTTTAATACTACCTTATATATTGTATGCTACAGCATGTTTTAAGCAATTATTGGCGCTGTTTGTGACATATTTTCTGTGCTCTTTTTTCTCTGTTACCGTCCGAATATCATGTCATCTGCAACCGTGTGAGCGGCTGTTAGTAAACAAATAATCGAGGGTGAACGTACGTCATCGGTATACACTTGGGGTTGTGGTAGTGTTGTGGAAACCAGTTATTTTGGTGTGTATTTAGTTGTTGCTATCTATTTCGTTTGCGCACCTCATTGGCTCCTACGTCGCTCACTTCTGCAACCGAGGTCAGCTGGCTTTGGGCCGCCGGTCGGTGTGACAGAGCGGTTGAAGGCGCTTCAGTCTGGAATCACGCGACCGCTACGGACGCAGGTTCGAATCCTGCCTCGGGCATGGATGTGTGTGATGTCTTTAGGATAGTTAGGTTTCGCTTCAGTCTGGAATCACGCGACCGCTACGGACGCAGGTTCGAATCCTGCCTCGGGCATGGATGTGTGTGATGTCTTTAGGATAGTTAGGTTTAAGTAGTTCTAAGATATAGGGGGCTGATGACCTCAGATGTTAAGTCGGATAGTGCTCAGAGCCATTTGAACCATATTTTGTCTTTGGGCCGTCTGCACTATTCACTTCCGTGTACTTTTGTCCAGCCGGGCGCTGTGGTCCTGGTCGCACGCGTAAGCTCACTTATTTATTCACAGTATTATTGAGTTCACTTCTGTCCGGAATCCACCCCAAAATTACCGTTTTATTCCAATCCCATGCGTTTGGTTGACGTGGATGTGATCATTAGTGGCACGACCGCCACACATTTATGTTCTCATAATCACGTGAGTTTGTCGCTTTCCACAAGTGTACCTTTCATTTTAGTAGTTAAACCGCATAGCATTTGTATGTGAGGCGTGTGGCTCAATCAGCGATATTCCCGCCGCCGGTATGGGCCATCTTCCCTGCGGTGTGCGCAAAGCGCACGCTGGCGCCTACTACCGGGCCGATTGGGAGCGAGTGGAAAAGCTGAGGAAGAAGGGGTGATTTTGCTTTGGGACCCCGAGCAGTAACGACGCTTTGGGAACTGTGGCGGACAGCTAAGGTCCGGTGTCATCCAGCAAGCAGGGCACGTCTAAAAGCGGCTGTTACCCGGGTGACGGCACCGTGGCAAATATCACCAGCGTGGAAAGAGACGTTACTGGGAAGTCGTTGGTGTTGTTTTTCCGCTTGCTTCATGTCTCCTGGCATCGGGATCTGCGGCGGCTGGCTTCGTCGAACAAGTAAGAGGGTAAGAGCCTTGCTTGTCCTGTAAATTGTGGTCGGAATCCACTACTGGGCTCTGTGCGGTTGACTGTATTTACTTGGGCGGCCGTCGCTACTCCTACTGAGTCTGGCCTAAAATGCGTTGATTTTAATTGGTTTAATACGTAATGTTTTAAGGTGTATGCGGTGTGATCAATAACATTTACGAGGGCCTGGAGTGCTGCGACATTCCGTTGTAGAACCCTACTGTCAAGGTTCAACCGCCATTGAAAACAGTTTTCTCGTCTTTGTTTAAGTACCGCCTGATTACTGTATTTATATTACACCGCGGAGTTAAGATGGCCAGTCGCTATTGATACATATAGAAAATATTTCCCTGGATATATTTGCCTCTGAATTGTAATAACATTACTGTTACGTTTCTGTTTGAACTAATAGCGTGTCTGAGAGACACGTGTATAATTTTGAAATCAGTAGTTTCCTAAATTCTTACCAGTTATTGAGAGGCCAGTCGTTAGTGTGTGTTGAATGGCCTGAAACGGATTGATGGTGGTACTAGAATACCTTCAATGACAGTAGATCGATATTGTAATTAATTTCATGTATTAATTTTACTGATGTGTTGTAATGAGTTATTGTGTTTCCAGTTATTTAAGGCAGATGTCAGTCTGTCGTAGATACTGGGATTTTCTTGTGGCTATTCGTGATCATTGCTGCTCCCGTCTGGGGGTCCATGTCGAGCCCGTATTGGAAACACCTGAACGAGCTAGCGTCCGTTTTCTGAGTGTAGTTGTTGAATCTCACGAGCTAGTTTGCTCACATGAAATTTTATATGTTATATGCTAAATTAACTGAATTATTTCGGTAATAACAATCACTGTCGTAATGAAAGAGTACATTAGTTATAAAATTTAACTCATTTCAGTAGATCTAGAATAGGCCACAAGTGCCGCGTTTTTATGAGTGTGTAAAATTGAACTAATTTAATTTCACCTTAATGGTAAATTTTAAAGATGTGTGGTAGTTTTAAACATGTGATGGTTTTATTTGTCAAGTTCTCTTGTTTAAAGGTACAAAATAAAATATTAGGTGCAACTGTCGATGGTGATTGTCCGATGTGTTACTGTGGTCCAGTCCTACCACCCTACAGCCTATTGTGCTGAGTTTGTGTCGTTGCGTAAAAGATGTTATTACATGTTGTCTCGACACTTCAGTATGTTAGTAGCCCCTCCCCCTATTAGCAGTGGCTAGCGTTCGAAGATAAAGCTTTAACCCTCGAAACCGGTCGGGGAATAAATTATCAAAAATTACTGGCACCTGAAGCGGATTTTTATTTTACGAATGAGAAAAGGAAGACACTGATCATCTCTTGCCGGTAACAGAAGGTAAGGGAATGACAAGTTGTTGCAGAACACACTATGTCTGGCTCCTCAGCCAGGGCCTGTTCGGCAAGAGAGGGCCCCCAGCGTCATCAGAGCGAGCAAACCTCCCCGCCCGCACGAACAGTGCTCCGTTAACTGGTAAGTTATATGTTGTGTGAACTCAAGAACATCCTGCAGAAGCCTGTTTAGGGAACTAGGGATACTAACTACTGCTTCCCAATATATTTATTCCTTAATGAAATTTGTCATTAAAAATATATTACTTTTTCAAACCAACAGCTCAATTCATGGAATCAATACTAGAAATGAGAATAATCTTCACAAGGATTTAAAGTCACTTAGTCTTGTACAAAAAGGTGTGAACTATTCAGGAAGACACATTTTCAATAACTTGCCAGCAGCCATAAAAAGCTCATCAACCAATGAAATTCATTTTAAGAGAAGCCTAAAGGATTTATTGGTGGCCAACTCCTTCTACTCCATTGATGAATTTCTTAGTAAAACCAACTGATTTGTATATAACTTCTGCACAATTTCAGATCAATAATGTGTTCATTGCAAATATATATATATATATATATATATATAT
This sequence comes from Schistocerca serialis cubense, assembly GCF_023864345.2. Classification (NCBI taxonomy): domain Eukaryota; kingdom Metazoa; phylum Arthropoda; class Insecta; order Orthoptera; family Acrididae; genus Schistocerca; species Schistocerca serialis. Next base: position 587,348,417 of record NC_064642.1, read on the forward strand.
ATATATATATATATATATATATATGTGTGTGTGTGTGTGTGTGTGTATGTGTGTGTGTGTGTGTGTGTGAGTGAGTGAGTGAGTGAGTACAATCTAACTTCTGCACCATTTCAGTACAGTAATGTGTTCATTGTAAATAAGTATTATAGTAGTTGTATTACACGTTTATTACCTTATAAATAAATAAAAAACTTATTTATTTTAAATTCAGTGCATTAGTATTTGTAAAATGACTCTTTCACATAGTGTTCATTAAAAAATGATCATTCCACTTGGGACCTGTGGAATGGTACATTAGCTTATTTGTTTTAGCTATAAATATTTGTCGTGTATTGTTGTTTTTCTGACATGTTCTACATCCTGGAGGACCTCCTCACTACGGATCAATTGGAATGAAAGTAAATTTAATCTAATCTAATCTTAAAGTTGTGTCGCTTAGAAAGGAATTTTATTTTTTTGCAACATTACTGACTGACCGCGATATTATTGCCCTTGGTTTCCGTGGCCGCTACCAGAGTACGCGGTGACGATTCAGTAACTTAACACACTCTGAATGATTTCAAGACAGTTGTGGATATACTAATCAAGTGTTCCGGCGTGTCGTCATGAAATATCTCAATAGAATCTCACGATAAAATGGCTCTGAGCACTATGGGACTTAACTTCTGAGGTCATCAGTCCCCTAGAACTAAGAACTAATTAAACCTAACTAACCTAAGGACATCACACACATCCATGCCCGAGGTAGGATTCGAACCTGCGACCGTAGCGGTCGCGCGGCTCCAGACTGTAGCGCCTAGAACCGCTCGGCCACTCCGGCCGGCGATCTCACGATAAGTCGAACGAAGCACCGTCACTCGCAGACGCAATAAAACTGTCGTTGACTAATAGTAAAATGTAACGCAAGTGGAAGTTCGACAAGGACGAACATCACACATCTAACACACAACTTGCATCGTGGGTGTTTCTGAGTAGATTTGTGGATGGCTGCGGACGCTAATGCAGTGTGCGCATTGCGCTGCAGACCAGGGCTCTCCGCGGGCGCCACGGAGGGCGAGCCAGGGCGTGGCGGGGGCGGTACTGATGGATGCAGTGGGCGGCCGGCCAGGGCTGACCCAGCCAGGGTGGTCACTGCCCGGCACCAACACTCCGTCAGCTGCGACTGCGGCTGCAGCCGAGAGACGAGCAGTGCGCACTTGCCTAGCAGCCGCCTCGCTGAAGCATTCCTGCACATTCGGCGGTAGGGCGACGTACGTCTTCTTCACTGCCTCTCGTGACACTCTAATGACTGCTCCTCCATTTGACATCACCCAGTACAACAATGTGGACGGTAAAAATTTCAGTTGGATTGAGACATTTAATTATTTTATATATTCAACCTGATCATACTAGAGCATACAAGTCCTCTCTTACACTGGACCAGCGTTTTACGTACGGAATACAATATTTTTACTTCGCTGTTGTTTTCAGTCCGCAGAAAGATTTGATACAGCACTACACGCTAATATATCCTATATACACTACTGGCCATTAAAATTGTTACACCACGAAGATGGCGTGCTACAGCCCGCGAAATTTAACCGACAGGAAGAAGATGCTGTGATATGCAAATGATTAGCTTTTCAGAGCATTCACACAAGGTTGGCGCCGGTGGCGACACCTACAACCTGCTGACATGAGGAAAGTTTCCAACCGATTCCTCATACACAAACAGCAGTTGACCGGCGTTGTCTGGTGAAACGTTGTTGTGATGCCTCGTGTAAGGAGGAGAAATGCGTACCATCACGTTTCCGACTTTGATAAATGTCAGATTGTAGCCTATCTCGATTGCTGTTTATTGTATCGCGATATTGCGGCTCGCGTTGGCCGAGATCCAATGACTGTTAGCAGAATATGGAATCGATGGGTTCAGGAGCGTAATACGGAACGCCGTGCTGGATCCCAACGGCCTCGTATCACTAGCAGTCGAGATGACAGGCATCTTATTCGCATGGCTGTAACGGATCGTGCAGCCACGTCTTGATCCCTGAGTCAACAGATGGGGCCTGAGTGTGTTTTTCAGTTTTGTTAGGTCTGGTTCCTTTTAATGTGTGTCAGGGCGCTGATGACCTCGATGTTGAGCGCCCATAAGCCCCAACACACACACACAACAGATGGGGCCGTTTGCAAGACAACAACCATCTGCACAAACGGTTCGACGACGCTTGCAGCAGCACGGAGACCATGGCTGTGGGTACCCTTGATGCTACATCACAGACAGGAGGGCCTGCAATGGTGTACTCAACGACGACCATGGGAGCACGAATGGCAAAACGTCATTTTTTCGGATGAATCCAGGTTTTGTTTACAGCATCATGATGGTCGCATCCGTGTTTGGCGACATCGTGGTGAACGCCCATTGGAAGCGTATATTAGTCATCGCCATACTGGTGTATCATGATGACATGGGGTGCCATTGGTTACACGTTTCGGTCACCTCTTGTTCGCACTGAAGGCACTTTGAACAGTGGACGTTACATTTCAGATGTGTTACGATCCGTGGCTCTACCCTTCATTCGATCCCTGCGAAACCCTACATTTCAGCAGGATAATGCACGACCGCATGTTGCACGTCCTGTACGGGCCTTTCTGGATGCAAAAAATGTTCGACTGCTGCCCTGTCCAGCACATTCTCCAGATCTTTCACCAATTGTAAACGTCTGGTCAATGGTGGCCAAGCAAATGGCTCGTCACAATACGCCAGTCACTACTCTTGATGAACTGTGGTATCGAGTTAAGCTGCATGACCAGCTGTACCTGTACATGCCATACAAGCTCTGTTTGACTCAATGCCCAGGCGTATGAAGGCCGTTATTACGGCCAGAGGTGGTTGTTCTGGGTACTGATTTCTCAGGACCTATGCACCCAAATTGCGTGAAAATGTAATCACATGTCAGTTCTAGTATAATATATTTGTCCAATGAATACCCGTTTATCATCTGCGTTTCTTCTTGGTGTAGCAGTTTTAATTCACAAGTGCGAACACTTCAGCTTGCTTGCTGTAATCAAGCCTTGGTTCCCCCTCCGCCCCCCCCCCCCAATACCTTCCACCTCCCCCCCTCCCCAGCGAAAACCACCCCCACCTACTTCTTTCCATTACAAAATGTACGATACCTTGACGCGTCAGGACGTTTCGTATCAAACGATCCCTTCTTTCAGTCCAGTTACTGCATATTATATAAAATGTTTTAGCGTACTCAATTACCGCATTTGTCTGATGACGTCACAGAAGAAGAAACAGGAGTCGATGTGCAAGATATAGCGAATCTACTATTACAATCAGAATTTAGCTTTGGAAGACTTAACATCAAACAAGGAAATAGGGATACATAACATTCCAGCAGAATTTATAAAATCATTGGGAGAGGTGGCAACGAAACAGCTATTCACTTTGGTGTGTAGAATGTTAGAATCTGGTGATACACTGTCTCACGGTCGGAAAAATATCATCCGAACAATTCCGAAAATTGCAAGAGCTATCAATGTGAGAATTATTGCACAGTCAGCTTAACAGCTCATGCATCCAAGTTGTTTACAACAGAAGACCGGAAGAGGAAGCTGAGAATGTGTTATATGACGATCAGTTTGGGTTTAGGAAAGGTAAAGGCACCATCTACATCTACATCTACATCTATACTCCGCGAGCCACCTTACGGTGTGTGGCGGAGGGTACTTATTGTACCACTATCTGATCCCCCCTTCCCTGTTCCATTCACGAATTGTGCGTGGAAAGAACGACTGCTTGTAAGTCTCCGTATTTGCTCTAATTTCTCGGATCTTTTCGTTGTGATCATTACGCGAGATATATGTGGGCGGTAGTAATATGTTGCCCATCTCTTCCCGGAATGTGCTCTCTCGTAATTTCGATAATAAACCTCTCCGTATTGCGTAACGCCTTTCTTGAAGTGTCCGCCACTGGAGCTTGTTCAGCATCTCCGTAACGCTCTCGCGCTGACTAAATGTCCCCATGACGAATCGCGCTGCTTTTCGCTGGATCATGTCTATCTCTTCTATTAATCCAACCTGGTAAGGGTCCCATACTGATGAGCAATACTCAAGAATCGGACGAACAAGCGTTTTGTAAGCTACTTCTTTCGTCGATGAGTCACATTTTCTTAGAATTCTTCCTATGAATCTCAACCTGGCGCCTGCTTTTCCCACTATTTGTTTTATGTGATCATTCCACTTCAGATCGCTCCGGATAGTAACTCCTAAGTATTTTACGGTCGTTACCGCTCCCAATGATTTACCACCTATGGCATAATCGTACTGGAATGGATTTCTGCCCCTATGTATGCGCATTATATTACATTTATCTACGTTTAGGGAAAGCTGCCAGCTGTCGCACCATGCATTAATCCTCTGCAGGTCCTCCTGGAGTACGTACGAGTCTTCTGATGTTGCTACTTTCTTGTAGACAACCGTGTCATCTGCAAATAGCCTCACGGAGCTATCGATGTTGTCAACTAAGTCATTTATGTATATTGTAAACAATAAAGGTCCTATCACGCTTCCCTGCGGTACTCCCGAAATTACCTCTACATCTGCAGATTTTGAACCGTTAAGAATGACATGTTGTGTTCTTTCTTCTAGGAAATCCTGAATCCAATCACAAACCTGGTCCGATATTCCGTAAGCTCGTATTTTTTTCACTAAACGTAAGTGCGGAACCGTATCAAATGCCTTCCTGAAGTCCAGGAATACGGCATCAATCTGCTCGCCAGTGTCTACGGCACTGTGAATTTCTTGGGCAAATAGGGCGAGCTGAGTTTCACATGATCTCTGTTTGCGGAATCCATGTTGGTTATGATGAAGGAGATTTGTATTATCTAAGAACGTCATAATACGAGAACACAAAACATGTTCCATTATTCTACAACAGATTGACGTAAGCGAAATAGGCCTATAATTATTCGCATCTGATTTATGACCCTTCTTGAAAATGGGAACGACCTGCGCTTTCTTCCAGTCGCTAGGTACTTTACGTTCTTCCAGCGATCTACGATAAATTGCCGATAGAAAGGGGGCAAGTTCTTTAGCATAATCACTGTAGAATCTTAAGGGTATCTCGTCTGGTCCGGATGCTTTTCCGCTACTAAGTGATAGCAGTTGTTTTTCAATTCCGATATCGTTTATTTCAATATTTTCCATTTTGGCGTCCGTGCGACGGCTGAAGTCAGGGACCGTGTTACGATTTTCCGCAGTGAAACAGTTTCGGAACACTGAATTCAGTATTTCTGCCTTTCTTCGGTCGTCCTCTGTTTCGGTTCCATCGTGGTCAACGAGTGACTGAATAGGGGATTTAGATCCGCTTACCGATTTTACGTATGACCAAAACTTTTTAGGGTTCTTGTTTAGATTGTTTGCCAATGTTTTATGTTCGAATTCGTTGAATGCTTCTCTCATTGCTCTCTTTACGCTCTTTTTCGCTTCGTTCAGCTTTTCCTTATCAGCTATGATTCGACTACTCTTAAACCTATGATGAAGCTTTCTTTGTTTCCGTAGTACCTTTCGTACATGATTGTTATACCACGGTGGATCTTTCCCCTCGCTTTGGACCTTAGTCGGTACGAACTTATCTAAGGCGTACTGGACGATGTTTCTGAATTTTTTCCATTTTTGTTCCACATCCTCTTCCTCAGAAATGAACGTTTGATGGTGGTCACTCAGATATTCTGCGATTTGTGCCCTATCACTCTTGTTAAGCAAATATATTTTCCTTCCTTTCTTGGCATTTCTTATTACACTTGTAGTCATTGATGCAACCACTGACTTATGATCACTGATACCCTCTTCTACATTCACGGAGTCGAAAAGTTCCGGTCTATTTGTTGCTATGAGGTCTAAAACGTTAGCTTCACGAGTTGGTTCTCTAACTATCTGCTCGAAGTAATTCTCGGACAAGGCAGTCAGGATAATGTCACAAGAGTCTCTGTCCCTGGCTCCAGTTCTGATTGTGTGACTATCCCATTCTATACCTGGTAGATTGAAGTCTCCCCCTATTACAATAGTATGATCACGAAGGGAATTCTGAGGTTTCTGTTGATAATGGAAGCAAGAGTAAAGAAAAATCAAGACACGTTCATAGGATTTGTCGATCTAGAAAAAGCGGTAGACAATTTAAAATGGTGCAAGATATTGGAAATTCTGTGAAACATAGGTGTAAACTGTAGGGGAAGACGACTAATATACAACTAGACAACTAATATACAACTAAAGTTTTTAGTTAATGAGTTCATTCGTCAGTATTTAGGCTGTTTTGATAGTTAGTTAGTTAGTTAGTGAGATGATTTGTTTGAAAATTAAAAGTGGTGTTGCCTCATGTCCACGAAACAAACAAAGCTTATCCGAATCTGCGGAAAAAATTAATATTTGGGTCAACATTTCTAAAAGTCAAATTCGTCTTTCTCAAACCTCACCCTATGGGGGGAGAGGGACAGTTTTAGTTTTAGCGAATCAAAATTTACGAAGTAAATAAGTATTTTTTATTTATCCGTAACCATTTTCCACGCAAAAATGAGAACATGGATTTTCTTGAAATACAGCGCTAACTACCAAGAATCAAAACAAATGTTTAAGGCAAAATGTAAGTAGATTTTTATGTAGAATCTGATTCTGCAATAAAAATGGGGGTTCCCATTTCAAAGTTTAAAATTGCCTCCCACCCCATCCCCAGGGGGCTGGGGGGTGGCGGGCTAATTTTACCACCAGCAGATGTCCCCCTCGAAAATAATCAGCTTTGGATTCTACACATTTTTTTGTGTGAAGCTTATTTTTCGAGTTATTCTGGTTTGTCAACTTAAAATTTACACCCTGTATAATATGCACAACAACCAAGAGGGAATAATAATAAAAAGGATGCAGCCTTCAGCCCCAGCCGTTCAGTCTATACATTGAAGAAGCAATGACGGAAATAAAGGAAAAGTTCAGGAGTGGAGTTAAAATTCAAGGTGAAAAGATATTAATCATAACATTCACTGATGACATTGCTACGCTTTCTGAAAGTGAAGAAGAATTACAGGATTTGCTAAATGTAAAAATCAGTCTAATGAGTACAGAACGTGGATTGTGCATAAATCTAAGAAAGATGAAAGTAATGAGAAGTAGCAGAAGTGAGAACAGCTAGAAACTTCACGTCAGCAGTGGTGATCAAGAAGCAGATGAAGTTAAGAATTCGGATACCCAGATAGCAAGTTAACCTATGACGGACGCAGGCGGGAGGACATAAATAATAGACGAGCACCCCAAAAAAGAGTGGTACGCTAGCATCAAACATAAGTCTTAGTTTGAGGAAGAAATATCAGAGAATGTACGGTTGGAGGAAAGCCATGAAGAGATAGGCACAGAAGAGGAATTCGTGGCTGGCCGCATCATTCCAGTCAGAAGACTATCACCCAAAGAAAAAAGCCTAATATTCTGATATTTATTGCTATTGGAAAGTAATTCGATTTAGTTTTTTCACTAATCATTTTAACAGGTAACACCAGTCTCTTTTTTATAAGAAGGGAAAAGTCAGCTCTGGTTGTAGAAAGTTTTTTTTATTAAAAACATACTCGATATCACGCGAATTCAGAAGCATCCTGAGGTGACCTAAAAAGCAAATAGAAAGGAAGTATGCTCCACTTTGTCTCTTTTTACAGTGATCTAGTACATATTGTCATCAGGAGTACATTAGCCACGTACATACGTTGTGACTACAACATTATTTTGCGCTGTCCTGAATCTCCCCACCGTCCTTGACGTCACTGGCAAATTGATACTCGCTAGAAGCATCTGCGAGACTGATAAAAGGGGAGTATCCCTAAACAGAATAAAACGCGTTTTTGGTGTAGAGAGAATATAATAAGCCTTGCAAAGCGTGCGAAAATGTATATAAACACCAATGAAAAAGTGCCAAATGCTCACCTGGAGCCGATGCGGCACATACGTGTATGTTCTCATGCTGGCCACAAGGTTGGTAAGGAGTTCTTGTGGTAGGGTCTTCCATTCTTCCACAGCGCGGTTGATAACTGCTGGATGGTTATTGGTGTATGTCTCTGAATGCATTACGTATTCCCACCTCCCACCGTATTGTCAAAAATTATCCAGGTTTTATGATTTGGGGAGCCAAAATGATCCAGGGGCTTACTGACCTCCAAATCTTTGAACACTGTACAATCATCGGTCAATATTCTTGTGACACTGTATTCCTTCCCTATGTGCTTCTTTTCAGGCATGCATTCGGCTCTGACTTCATTTCATACACTCCTGGAAATTGAAATAAGAACACCGTGAATTCATTGTCCCAGGAAGGGGAAACTTTATTGACACATTCCTGGGGTCAGATACATCACATGATCACACTGACAGAACCACAGGCACATAGACACAGGCAATAGAGCATGCACAATGTCGGCACTAGTACAGTGTATATCCACCTTTCGCAGCAATGCAGGCTGCTATTCTCCCATGGAGACGATCGTAGAGATGCTGGATGTAGTCCTGTGGAACGGCTTGCCATGCCATTTCCACCTGGCGCCTCAGTTGGACCAGCGTTCGTGCTGGACGTGCAGACCGTGTGAGACGACGCTTCATCCAGTCCCAAACATGCTCAATGGGGGACAGATCCGGAGATCTTGCTGGCCAGGGTAGTAGACTTACACCTTCTAGAGCACGTTGAGTGGCACGGGATACATGCGGACGTGCATTGTCCTGTTGGAACAGCAAGTTCCCTTGCCGGTCTAGGAATGGTAGAACGATGGGTTGGATGATGGTTTGGATGTACCGTGCACTATTCAGTGTCCCCTCGACGATCACCAGTGGTGTACGGCCAGTGTAGGAGATCGCTCCCCACACCATGATGCCGGGTGTTGGTCCTGTGTGCCTCGGTCGTATGCAGTCCTGATTGTGGCGCTCACCTGCACGGCGCCAAACACGCATACGACTATCATTGGCACCAAGGCAGAAGCGACTCTCATCGCTGAAGACGACACGTCTCCATTCGTCCCTCCATTCACGCCTGTCGCGACGCCACTGGAGGCGGGCTGCACGATGTTGGGGCGTGAGCGGAAGACGGCCTAACGGTGTGCGGGACCGTAGCCCAGCTTCATGGAGACGGTTGCGAATGGTCCTCGCCGATACCCCAGGAGCAACAGTGTCCCTAATTTGCTGGGAAGTGGCGGTGCGGTCCCCTACGCCACTGCGTAGGATCCTACGGTCTTGGCGTGCATCCGTGCGTCGCTGCGGTCCGGTCCCAGGTCGACGGGCACGTGCACCTTCCGCCGACCACTGGCGACAACATCGATGTACTGTGGAGACCTCACGCCCCACGTGTTGAGCAATTCGGCGGTACGTCCACCCGGCCTCCCGCATGCCCACTATACGCCCTCGCTCAAAGTCCGTCAACTGCACATACGGTTCACGTCCACGCTGTCGCGGCATGCTACCAGTGTTAAAGACTGCGATGGAGCTCCGTATGCCACGGCAAACTGGCTGACACTGACGGCGGCGGTGCACAAATGTTGCGCAGCTAGCGCCATTCGACGGCCAACACCGCGGTTCCTGGTGTGTCCGCTGTGCCGTGCGTGTGATCATTGCTTGTACAGCCCTCTCGCAGTGTCCGGAGCAAGTATGGTGGGTCTGACACACCGGTGTCAATGTGTTCTTTTTTCCATTTCCAGGAGTGTATATGACATTATGCGACAGCATCGAGCATTGTAGATGAAGGAGGTTTTGGAAATAGATCATATTCGGTGGATGGACAAGCCTCTCCGTTAAAACAAACAAATACCGTCCGACCATGCCATGGAGGCCCAACGGTACCGACCAGCCGCCATGTCATCCTCATTTCTTAGGCGTCACCAAATGCGGATACGGGCATGCGATCAGCACACTGTTCTCCCAGCCATTGTCAGTTTTTGTGACTGGTGTGGTTACTTCGCAACCAAGTAGTTACTCAATTGGCCTTAGGAGGGCTGAGTGCACCCTATTTGCGAACAGCAATCTGTAGACCCAGACGGTGACCCCTCCAAGAGCTAGCCAAGCCGAACAGTCCTTAACTTTGGTGATTGGACAGGAACCGGTGTTACCATTGCCGCAAAGCCATTGGAAGCCTGTCTGTTAAATCAGACTTAAATCCCATCAATCACGTGCAGGTTCTGTGATAAGATGTATCCCAGTTCATGCACTAACGTCCATCTAGCAGTCCAGCAGTTATTACCCGTTGCTGGTGGAGGTATGGAACAATGCCACAAGAACTCCTTACCAACCTTGTGTCCAGCTAGGGAGCACGTGATTTCATGCATTGCCGTTCGTGGTGATAAGATACTCTATTACGCACCATGTCTCTACTTTATTTTAATGTCCAGTGGACCGTCATAAATTGCTGTGACCTTAGTGTATAATTTGTGTTGTCTCTCTGTGTATTTAGTTCATTTACTCTCTGTCCTACATTGTATCAGTTTTTACTTAATGTGGCTTAAGTTAACGTGCAGAAAGCAAGATAAACCGAATAATCGTCATCCTCTGGCATAAATAAAATTGGCAAAAGTACGTGGTACCCACGTTCTTAACTAATGTACTTGGCAATGACACATCTTGCTAAGGTTAGCCGGCCGCGGTGGTCTCGCGGTTCTAGGCGCGTAGTCCGGAACCGCGCGACTGCTACGGTCGCAGGTTCGAATACTGCATGGATGTGTGTGATGTCCTTAGGTTACTTAGGTTTACGTAGTTCTAAGTTCTAGGAGGCTGATGACCACAGCTGTTAAGTCCCATAGTGCTCGGAGCCTTTTCGCTAAGGTTAAATTCCTGTTCAAGGTTTTCTCACTAGTGTATAAGCAAGAATTGGGTTTGGTACGACGTATGCTGGTTGGTATCTAGGAAATCATTCTGTCCTAAATATCTTATTATTTTTGTCTTGATAATGGATTATTACTTTGTCGATCACCTCTGTTACTCTTCCTGTAGAAGTGTTATCTTCCAATTACTGGCCACAATAAAGCAGGAGAGCGTCAGTTAAGTTTGGAAGGTAGGAGACAGGATACTGGCAGAATTGAAGCTGTGAGGACGGGTCGTGAGTCGTGCTTGGATGTCTCAGTTGGTCGAGCAATTGCCCACGAAAGACAAAGGTCCCGTGTGCGAGTCTCGGTCCAGCATAGTTTTAATCTGCCAGGAAGTTGCTGGCCACAATATTTGTTCCAAACAGCTAGCTCACGTTAAGTTTAAGAGACGGGCTAACTTAGTTAGAAATTCTGCATATAACACAGCAGTGACTCCTTTTGACTATAGCATTCTGCACGGCCGATCTAATTTTAAATAGTGAAAATGGAGACACTCATCTAGTTATGTCAGGCTGAAATAACAGATAAGTGTATTAGTTAATGACGATTAGCTTCTCTGTAGAATTCCGAGCCGAAACGAATGAAATGAAGTTTACCGTTGAACTCAACACCAACAATGCTGCAGTCGTTACTCGCCCAGTACTTCCGATTCTGTTTAAACGTGCAGAAAGCAAGATAAACCGAATAAAAGTCATCCTCAGGCATAAATAAAATTGGCAAAAGTACGTGGTACCCACGTTCTTAACTAATGAGTACGCATACAAACAGAAATGAACTCAGCCGTGCGGAGAGGCCGTGCGGTTTCAGGCGTCATGTTACGGACTGCGCGGTATCTCCCGCCGGAGGCTCGAGTCCTCCATCGGGTGTGTGTGTTGTTCTTAGCATAGGTTAGTTTAAGTTAGTTTAAGTAGTGTGTAAGTCTAGGAACCGATGACCTAAGCAGATTCGTCCCTTAGGAATTCACACACAGAAATAAACTCAATTATTCGAAACAAAGTAAAGCGTCAAACCCACGCAACTAGCGTAATATTTTAAGCAAACCGGGGCCATACACGTTCACAGCAGTTGTCAAATTCGAAAACCGTGCACACTGTGGTTCCTGACCGATCATAAAACAATACTAATAAATCGGTTCGAGCGCAAATAATTGCGCTTTGACAATCTTCTCTTTTCATACAGCTATTTAGTTATTGTAAGAAAATGAAACCAGTTACGTTAGCCACTGATGCATTGTGTATACGGATGGTATTAACACCTTCAACAGCAACTAAGGCCTGAAAATGGTGCCCTGAAGCGCCACAACTGGCAACTACACAATAAATGACATCTTAAGGACGGCTGTAGGTGTTTCATTTCCTTACAATAGTGAACGGCCGTAGTCTCCCAGAACTCCAATCACAGGGATGGGCACACAAAAACTATTTAGTTACTAGATGAGAAATCAGAATCTACGAAATGTGGTGAATGGACGTAATAATGTGGCAGGATATAAAGCAAGATTCTAATATGGTCCTACAATTTTCCGAGTTAGGCAACCCATTAATATCTAAATATAATTAGTACTTTGAAGTTGTGCTTTGCTGTGTCCCTGTTGTAGGGCACAATGGCAAGGTTCAAGGACAATTTATGTATTATTTTGAGAAGCAACGAGCATTGCATATGCTCCACTCACGTGGCACAACGCCAGTCAAAAAATAAATAAATAAATAAATAAATAAAATAAAAAAATAAAAATAAAAATTAACACATTTAAAACTTTTCTGCTCCCGTGATGTAGGGGTAGCGTCTTTAATTAGTAATCAAAACGTCATGATCCCGATTTCAAAACCCGCCAACCCCTCTAATTTTGATTAATAATCAGCATTGGCTGTATGTCAAAGACTTCCTGCATAAGTCACCCTCATTTACCAACGGCCTTATCAAAGAGGGCGGAGGAGCTCACAGAGATACAGGAGACTCTCTTGTCCTTCGGGACGGAAAGGTGGAAGAATCTGCAATGATCAACGGCATGAGGATGTAGAAGGCAATGGAAACCACTGCATTAAAAAGACATAACGTGTACCTATAGCACATGACCGGCTGCGGTGGCCGAGCGATTCTAGGCGCTTCAGGCCGGAACCGCGCGACTACTACGGTCGCAGGTTCGAATCCTGCCTGGGGCATGGATGTGTGTGATGTCCTTAGGTTACTTAGCAGTGTTGGAGGTTTGCAGTATTAGCGCGAACGGACGGTCTGAATGTATTTCCGTCACTGAGATTTATTACTGATGATTATATAATTTTTGGACTGGTTGTCTCATTCTTAAGGTAAATTAATTGTTTGCTCTGCAGCAAATTATTTCGCTTGGTAACCACATGCCTATTAGTAGTTAGAGCCTACAGTGGTTAGACTCTGTGATATAGCTGGTAGTACTCGTGCTTGCTGCATTGCTGTAGTTCGTGTAATGAAGATAGGAAAAAAAATGGTTCAAATGGCTCTGAGCACTATGGGACTTAACATCTGTGGTCATCAGTCCCCTAGAACTTAGAACTACTTGAACCTAACTAACCTAAGGACATCACACACATCCATGCCCGAGGCAGGATTCGAACCTGCGACCGTAGCAGTCGCGCGGTTCCGGACTGCGCGCCTAGACCCGCTAGACCACCGCGGCCGGCTGAAGATAGGAAAAGTTTGAGTTATGTTTATTAGGGCAAATTCTGTAGGTCAGTGTTGAAACGATAAAGACAGGCAAAGAGGCAGTAGGTTTAGCACGTAAATTTCACTCAGCAGTTTCAGAATTAAATAAAGTATAAGTGATTTCTACTTAAGTAAAAAATTTTAATGAAGAAGTTTCAAAGGAAGTCCAGCCCAGATACATTGGGTTTAATATTTCCGTACATTTACCTTCAAGCAGTACTGTCTGAATGTAAAACAAAAAGCACCAGCAAATACCAACATATTGTGGAAAATTACGGAAAAATCCTAACTGGATCAGAACATAGATTACAGTGTTAAAGACAATTTGCACAAATGCGGTTTTCCACATCATCAGCCCTTTAGGGCTGTACAGTTCAGCAAACAATGGAGCACTTATAGCAATGAAGACTTCACACTCTGAAGCAGTAGATTGCTATATACCAGTCTAAATTTCCTTATACGGTTAGCTTTGTCCTTTTTTTTTTAATATTCGTTTAATCTGATCTTCAAATTCAAACTAGCATTAATTTATATGACTTTGACTATAGAGTTATATGAACTGCAAGATGTACCATTGTCTTCAAATTTTAAATTGGATGTTTGATTATGCGTGTGATAGTCAAATGAAAAACCGAACACCCGACACGTTGGTACCATCAAGCCAAAGCGCCCAGGTACGCTGTCGGACAGACTCACTTTTCGCACCATAACATACGACGCCACACTGCCAATCATACGAAGGTTACGTTTCAGTAATATGGTTGGGAAACACTGCAAAATCCTCCGTACGGCGTGAATCTTTCACCGAGTGATTTTCACATCTTTGGCGATCTGAAGTAAGACATGCGTGGACGCCGTTTTCCCTCGGACAACCATGACAAGTGCGGTTGTAGATTCGTCAACGGCTGATCGCGTTCTATGAAACAGGAACTGATCTCTCGTCACCAAGTGGGGAAATGTATTAACGCGTGTTGTGGTGGCCGGCCCGGATGGCCGAGTGGTTCTAGGCGCTACAGTCTGGAACCGCGCGACCGCTACGTTTACAGGTTCGAATCCTGCCTCGAGCATGGATGTGTGTGGTGTCACCTAAAGACACCACACACATCCATGCTCGAGGCAGGATTCGAAGCTGTAACCGTAGCGGTCGCGCGGTTCCAGCTCATATTTGTAGTAGTGTGAGAAAATATTTGGGGCGGTATTTCTGAAAATTCCTTTGTAAAGCTACATTTGAAAACTATATTCTCCGTATAAGAACGTACTTAAAGTTTGCATCTTGAATAAAATTTTCGCAGAAATTAGATACCACCTACACATTACTTTGAATGAGGTGTATGGGGCGACGGTTGCTTGAACGAACAGATCCTGAAGTTCCACAGCGACGAAGCGAGAAACACTGGGAGAGCTTCAGAAATTTATTTTCGCCTGTATCGGCCAGAATTTCTTCGGGATCGCGCCGGCGAGAGTTTAATTCGGGATCGCCAACCGGCAGCCGTCTGCGGAAAGAGGCAAAGGTAGGTGGGCGGCTGGCGGGAGAGCCCCTCCTACCTCGGACAAGTATTTAACCGGCGCCGCGGCACGTTCAATAAGCCGACATTTGGCTGTTGGGCATTCCTTCCCCGTTTAATAGAATTCCCTGAGTGCGGCGGTGTGGGCGGGCGTGCCGCTGCCCGGAATACCAATGGACGGCCGCCACCCGCACCCCCAACCCACCACCCCGCATCTGCGGCCGGCGTGCTGCCCACCACAGGCCAGGGCGGCGTCGGCAGGCGCTGAGCAAGCAATCCCGCGCCGCACCTGCGTCGCCCGGCGCACGTTACGCCACCTGCGAGATTACGCCATACAGCTACGAGTCGCATTAGAACACGTGATTACTAGTTGCTGTGATGAAGCTAGTAATGTTGGGGCTGGAAATGTATGCAGATTTCAACACCTTTGCAGATGATCATGTCAACATCCAAGGAAGAGCGAAGGAAAAGTAATGGGACGTCACTACCCTGTCCCCCTCCCCCACCCCACCGCAGATTTTTTGTGTGAATAGCCTATATTCGTATTGTTTCAAACATGTTATCAAAATTAATGCGAAGTTTCGAATGCTTTATGTCGTCCATGTCTCGACTGTTGCAAGGACCTGCGAGTGATTTGACAATAAAAGTTCAAGTAATCTCCACCAGTCACTTGTTAAAACAATTATCTGCTCCAGTCACTCCTTAGTCCAGTAACTATATCCTTACATCGTTATAATCTTTGGTTCCGTTGTGTTATTGGTTCATGTTCTGTGAGACGAATTAAGTTAAAAATGTATATTTATGACGAATCGCATTCTCTGTGGTTCAAATTGTTCAAATGACTCTGAGCGCTATGCGACCTAACTTCTGAGGTCATCAGTCGCCTAGAACTTAGAACCAATTAAACCTAACTAACCTAAGGACATCACACACATCCATGCCCGAGGCAGGATTCGAACCTGCGACCATAGCGGTAGCTCGGCTCCAGACTGTAGCGCCTAGAGCCGCACGGCCACTCCGGCCGGCGCATTCTCTGTGCTGGAACAGATTATCAGTAATTCTATGACCGTTTAAAATTTATAATGTTACTGCCATATTACGCTAACAAGCGCCTGTTAAACGTTTTTGTAGCAAAATAAAAGTACGACAAACAACTTTCTGCACCCAGCTAGCAAAAATTCCACGTCAAGACGAGAGTGTGCACTCTCGAAACGCGTCATGGTATGAAATCAGATGAGTGACTTTTATTAACTTTCGAGTAATAAAAAAGCCTTGAGAATGGCAGGGAATTTCAGACCGCACACGCTACGTTTAGTCGCTCGCATGGGTGCCTGCCCATGTCGCTGACCGGTAAGGTTTCACTCAAGAAGATTCGCAAATCCACGTAATGACTAAAGCCGCTGTCAACGAGATCCGACACGGCTCGTGAGTTCATAGGGCAAACCAGAAAATCACAGGACAACCAGTAAGCTAAAGACTGAAAGGGAAAGACCCTCCACGAAGGAAAAACAAAAGAACAGAAACACTTATTTCCCTGACGTAGGTGGAAACGACCCAAACATGCCTGTGTAGACGTAAATGCATAGTACTGTTAATTATTGTACTGCTCACTAGGAGAACACGGCAAGAGCCATAATTCGATTTCCCAGAAACTTCTCTGAGCGGAGTTACTCGACTGTTTCTGAGAAAACAACGGTCGAAGTTTTCGGCGTACTTTCGATACCTTTTAGCACATGACAACTCCAGCACCAGCAGTGACACAATGACCAGCATCGTGGATTCATAATTTTTCGACACTTGCTCGAAGTCCGTTTTATTATCTTTTTTTTTAATATTCATGGAAGATTAGTACAGGAATGAGTTTTCCAGTCTATAATGAAATAACGTTACCGTACATCGTGAACTAATTGTCTGACGGAAGAATGAATTTAAATAATTAAAAAATCAATAAATGAGTGAGAAAATTATTTAAAATTGTGCTCGGTGAAATTCCTATAGTGCGTCTTGTCAATAGTACCGCTGGAGTCACGTACTTGCTCCCAAAAACTGGGGTTCGGTACGCCAGAAACTATACCTCTTTATAACTGCAAGCCTGCTAGAAGGGTCGTTCCTGACGTGCCCAGCTGGTTTGTCGCCTTGAGCTAATCAGTAAGGAAAACATATATCATTTAGAAGTTTATTACAGATACAAACAGACAGCAGCAAGGCCTCCAGCAAAATTAAATCGAAAAAGTAGTGAAACCGAGTCCGTTGCAAGGATCATGCAAACCGATCTTAATGTCGTGTGTGCTACGGAAGAAACCGGATTCTCTAAACGAGAGTGACACTGTGAACACTGAAACAAGAGAAGAAATAACTTCTGCATTCTACTGTTGTACTGAACTGCTAGAGGAGTTGGATGTAATTAATAAAACATAAAAAATGAAATGTAATCGATCGAAAATCTTGGGTA
Source organism: Schistocerca serialis cubense (assembly GCF_023864345.2). Taxonomy (NCBI): domain Eukaryota; kingdom Metazoa; phylum Arthropoda; class Insecta; order Orthoptera; family Acrididae; genus Schistocerca; species Schistocerca serialis. The sequence continues at coordinate 587,365,909 of NC_064642.1, forward strand.
CAGAAATCTAAAATGTCTTCGATCTTATCAGGTGTGGTGCTAGACAGAGGAAACTGTAGGGGAAGCAGATAAAGGACCTACTGAACATGCAACCATCGAAGAGAAACCTTCCAGTTCACTGCAATAAAAGTGTATACAAGCCAGAAATCGACTCAGTCCCACTGGAATAGAAAGCAAAATTGAAACCAATTTTTGCAAATGTGTTCACAAGATTTTCATGTAATTTTAAAATTTTTGGTGGGAAGTGCATGAGATAACGAACGATCTGTCATTTTCAGTTACAGTTAAACACTGTTAACTCATGCCGAACTTCATCCAAAATGGAGTCTGAAACGATCGTTTCAAATAGCACAAGCAACCTAAAAAATAGTCAAAACCTATTCAGCTCGAGAATCATCTGAAGAAGGGTGGAACAAACCACAAGAGGTATAAAATATTTGATTCATCCACGATTATTTTGAAGAAGTCAGAAAGAACGGATAGTTGGTTACAACGTGAGAGTTTCAGCAGTAGCGGGGCAACCTGTGTTCTATACTTCTTATTGCAGTTTGCATACATTCAGAGGCAAATTGATTGATTTATGACCCCCTCTCCCTTCCTTAACCTATTGTTTTGGTGTTCGATTTATGATCCCCTGGGGTTGATTTATGACCCCTTGGGCATAATCAGCCCTTCTGAGGGATGCAAGGACCATAGCCCACTGGCCGCATGCTCTTCACCATTTATCTGATGGTGGCTCGCCCCTTAAATAAGGAAAAGCAGCAAATGAGTTTTGCTGCTTGGGCAGTAAAACAACTGATGATGGGAGTAGTAGAGGGGGTAGAAAATGTAGTGGCTAGAAAAATGTTTCTGAAGGAGAGAAGTTTGTTATCACCAAACATTGATTCAAGTGTTAGGAAGTATTTTTTGTAGGTAAAGAATCGATGAGAATAGAATAGAGGCTTTTGAAATACGTGCTAGAAAAGAATGCTGAAGGATATGTTAACAGACTGCACAGCTAATGAGGAGGAACTGAATAGAATTGGGGAGACAAGAAATCTGGAGATCAGTTTATGGGACACATTCTGAAACATCAAAGGATTACCAATTTAGTATTGGAGCGAAGTGTGGAGGGCGAAAATCGTAGAGTCAGGCAAAGAGATGAATATAAGAAGCACATTCAGAATCTTATAGGTTTCAGTAGTTATTCAGAGACGAAGAGGCTCGCAGCATAGACAGCTACATCAAACCAGTCTTCAGACTGAAGACCATAACAAAAACCTTTGTGAAACAAAAAATGAGAAGTAATTTTTCTTCCAGCCCTTATGTAATCACAGTCATGGGTTTGTGGCCTACAGTACTAGTAGGTCATTTCACCCCTGATCCGTTTGAACACAGTCAATTATGTACAGCTTACCGCATCGACCCTTAGAATGTTTCCACCTCAAATGTATTTAATTTTAATTGATTTGTGCCTTGCAGATAGTTGAAATATATCAGCTACATGATAGCAAAATTTTTGATCCACTTAAATATTATAACTTGTTGCTGTAATTCTCTCTAAAATAACTAAATGATTTTTTTCATAACTCCATAGAAAGAGTAACATTTCTTACATTTGCCTACATAAATAAACATTCCTTTCGTTTATTATTTTGTAAGTTACAGAGAAAAACACCTTATCCAAAACGCGATGTGTGTTTCAGGTGATGACATGAAGATATTATCTAACAAAACGAAACCAAAAAACATTTTTTCATTGCCCTAGATCAATTAACACTCGGATGTATAACAGTGGTTTCAAGAAATTGTCTTAACATTTATTTACTTTAGTTGATGTCTTGTGTAGCCTTTGGAAATATGGCCGATTTCCTTGGATAGACATTGTTTATTGCAAGCCAAATAGCTATTTTATTTTATGAACACTGTAGTCCTGCTCGTATTTCACATGACATGGATCTTTCTGACTCGGTAGTAAACCATCAGCCTTTCCAATACTTTATTTATATTTTAACAAGACGTCGTGCTAAAGTAGCTAGATTAATGGTAAGTTATCAGTTTGGAACAATAACAATAGTTACTGAGAGATTAGAAGCACTGTAAAACGTCTTTCAAGACTCAACTGAAGGTAAGTGTATTTCACAGTCCCAAAACACTTTCAGATGAGTGAAGGTTTGTACTATATACAGAATACATACTTAAATACTGCATTCTTGCTTAGAACATAATTATATACCTTATTACAGACAGAATAATCTCTGAAGTCACCACAAGCGATAGAAACGTCAAGTCATTTATTACTGAATGGCTTGAAGGTACAGATTTTGTTGACCAAGAAGACAGCAGAGATTCAGACACTTATGATCATCAGCATAACGAACCCACTTCTTCTGTCATCCCAGGTGAAACAAGAAGTGAAAAATTAGATGATACAGATTACAGAAGTGATGATTTCCGTATTGGTGATGATGGAACTGTATAGGGTATATCTGCCACTTGTTAGGAAAATATGAATACACAGTATCATGAGAATTTCACCTTGTCTTGTAACAGCAGTGTAACTAAACAACAAGGAAAATCCACTTGAAATGAAGGCTTCCATTACCTGAGAACTTTTATAATCACCATTTTAGTCTTGAGGAGAATTTAACTGTTGTACGTTGTGCGGCCAAAAAGAACAAATGTGTGATATTGCTAAGTCTCTGCAAGACAGCACCACTGTAAATGAAAAATGTAAACACAACGTTATTCTATAACAAATGTACATAAGTTTATTCTCTTGATCAGAAGGCAAGTACATACACTTGGAAAAGAGAGTCAAGAAGATGGTATTTAATCTTATAGACAACCGTATTTCATGTAGTAACGATAAATGTCTTGTGTTTCTTTTCGCAACAACATCGCTACTACGTGAAAGAGGGATCTGATAAAAACAGAACTTTCCTCATACTCAGAGGAGAATCAACAAGGCACGCTTCCAGAGTAAAGTTGTACAAAAAAATGGTTCAAATGGCTCTGAGCACTATGGGACTTAACATCTTAGGTCATCAGTCCCCTAGAACTTAGAACTACTTAAACCTAACTAACCTAAGGTCATCACACACATCTATGCCCGAGGCAGGATTCGAATCTGCGACCGTAGCGGTCGCACGGTTCCAAACTGAAGCGCCTAGAACCGCTCGGCCACTGCGGCCGGCTAAAGTTGTACAAAGCACAGCCCGTTGTGGAGTTAGTAGCCAACGGAAGAAGACTGTGGCAACGGCAAGATCACCAAAATGAAAACACCTCGCTACTAGACAGGAAAGGGATCAGTCATAGAGCAAATGCACGAAAGATTTAAGCAAAGAACACGGAAAAATTATTTGTGAAGAGAATTACTTTTCAGAAGCAAATATTCTGGTATGGCTCAGTGAACCTGACAGTTATTAAACTCTATAAAATTATAACTTAATTTATATTTCATATTATAATAAAGTGAAAGTTACAAATAGTAATAAATACTTTCTTATTCATTCCGTATCGCCGACCCCTTCAGTACTTTATAATATTTCCTATAGTACCAACATTTAGTATTTGCTTTAAGGCTGGGAGTCTTACAGAGCCCTCGCATGCACTTTTGCTAGTTCAGCCACTCATGCGTCAAAGGGTTAACAAAACCCTTGGTAAATGTAGTTAATTTTTTAACAAATCAGCTGTAAACTACAGCCAATTAATTACCGCTCATAATTAAAGTGTAAAAAAAGTGTTTTACAAACTTAGGTGAGCATATTTCGCGCGGCTCGGTTGGCGACACTGGCAGCCGGCACTTGCGGCGGAGGCTGGCCGGATTAAGCGGCTCAGAGCCGCCCTGGCGGCCACCCCGTCCTCGGCCGGCGCTCCCCTTATTAAAACTTCGTTAACATCTATCCGGGGGACAGCCAGGAATTTCTGGCTCTATTAACGTGTGCACTGTCGGCCCGACCCGCCGCCGAGCTCCGAAAACTTTTCGTAATGTTTTCATTTTCTGTGCGGACGTTCTGACGCAGCGTAATATAATACGTAATTTAACTTTTGATGCCTGGCTTGAACGTCGACAGAGGCCTGCGGATATACGGCGAGCGGCGGGAGGAAGGAGTGAAGCGGAGGAAAGCGATGAATATTAAGATAAGATGAAGTTTCTCCCCCTGAAATAATACGAGATACAGCGAGATTGGGGGCGGCATGAGGGAGACCCGGATAACGGTGCTCTGTCGGAGACTGAAAATGGAGCAGATAAAAAAAGTAACTCTGCTTCCCTCGTATCAGGGCCTAATCCACCTAAACGACAGATGATCTACGATATTACTGTCCTCCTCTTGAAGGATTATGTTAACCAGTCTTGGACTTCGTCGAAACTTCCCATCAACATACATTAATTTTGATAACTGGACAAAATCTAATATGAAGACCAAAAACAAACGCAGATTTCTTGAATCGGACAACAATAACTGAATTTTTTTTGTTGACCGTCTGCTTACTACGAAATTCGTCTAGTGTAGCATACCAATCTGATCTGTAAGGCCCATGTTGTTTAAATTGACACAAATTGACAATATTTTGACTACTTATGATGTGAACGACTTTTGAGATACAAATACTTTTAAAATTATTTTGTTTATTTAAAGTTTACATTTTAAAAACCACAGTTTTTATGCCTTTACTGGTAGCTTTTATTCTTATTGAAAATTTGCTCAGGGTCTGCAGGGAATAGCAGAATGATCCGAGCATACAGCTTTGGTGCACTTGAAACAAGCAATTTAACGTTTTCCAATATGCACATCTTCTCATTTTCTTAGCTGGTGGTTTTACTGCCCTTCTTTAATCCGGTTCTACTAATGAATTCATTGACTACTTTACCCCAGTTAGTTGTTTTTCCAAATTGAGTTGCTTTTTCAAACTGATGATGAAATTCCGACGTCACATATTTATATTGGTAGCCAGCTTCGTAAAAATTATGCATGCATTCATTACACTTACATCGATCATGTTGAAGAAAACCGCAAATGGCTACCTCATTGTTTTTCTCTTCGCACTGTATCATAGCGTCTTCTGGTCCATGATGAAAACGCCTCCCTTTGTGGCATTGTATGCCATTATAACTTGAGGTTTCTTCACTTGTGGTGGTGACACCATTGACTGGTAATGAAGAGAGCTAAAGATGCTAACAACTTTGTTTTTCTGAGAAACGTAATAATGTAGAGTATAACTGACGTCATTTAGGTATAATACAATCGGCAGGCAATTTATCTTCTTCTCGGATAGTACCGACTAGTGTCAGATCCCTTAACAACTAATAATGAGCTAAATCGAGACAGGTAAAAAAATTATCAAAAGTAATATTATGTCTAGACTTTTTAAATTCGGTCACCAGGGTTTTCACAACATTCTCTACAAGTGGCACGACTCTGGTTTCTTCCTCCTTCCACACATACATTCGTCTTCCAGCAGTAACTTCTTTCACTCTCACAAATTGCCTCGAACTTTATTCCGTAACTACCGGGTATTGACGGGATGTGTCTCCGAAATGGACAGCGACCTCGAAATGTGATCAACCAGTCATTCACAGTTATGCACCATCCTGGAATGTAGACATCACTGCAGGTAATTTTCCATATTTCGAAACTTGTTTGATTGGTTCCAATTTGTCACTTGACCTATGTTCACATCGGACTGCTGCATAGTCGAAGCGTAACATCCTCAGAATAGCAACGAAGCGGTTGCGAGACATAATTTCATTGAATAGTGGACAGTCATTCTCATCACTCCAAAGCTGACTTGTATTTTTACTTATTGACTTTTAGTCTCCAGTCAGTATCAGAACACCAAGAAACTTTATCGCTTCATGCATATCTGTGCCATCCAGTGTTCATAAACGATTTGAACTTACTTGTTGGTCCACATGCATACTTTGTCAAAGAGGGGTACACGAAAGAACAACTTAAAACAATATTCTTCATTATAACAGTTACTAATCGAATAACTTGCAGGACCCTGTTCTTTTTTCAGTACACCCTTTTAGCTCCGCCTACCAGAAACTCCAGTCTGAGCTCTAGCCTATATTTCATTCCTATTACTAGAAAACAACAAGCCACATTCAACAGAATTTGATTAAATTGTTCTCCTCCATCTTCTTAAAGGAATTCTTCATGATCATCATCTTCGTGTAGAATTTCCAGCGGCATCGACCAACTATCATCACCACTGGAAGACTCGCATCTACTAGGTGGGCTTTCAGAATCAGAAGATTGCTCCAGCAGAACCTTTACCTTATCATCTGATAGTCCTCCTTCAGTTTGTAGAACAGACAACTGTTATGGAGTAAGGCACAAAATAAACATGTTCTTACCACAAGGAGGACTGTTTAACACTGAAAAAATAGCAGCGCCAGTGAAGAATGAGAAATGGTGTAACAGACGCTGCTCAGACATCTGGTTGTTGAAAAATTGCTTCTAACCGCATAAGCCTGAGAGGCCAGTACGGGAAGAAACGTGCACCATCACTTTAACAAAAAGCCATAGGTAAATTTTTATATTTTTTTCGAAAATTACGAATAACTTGATAAATTAGGAAAGTCGTAAAATTTCAGTAAAATAAAATGTGTAGGTACAAACGGAGAAGACATTAAACATCACGGACGGGCCTCTGAGGCCAGATGGTAGGTAAAAGGGTTAAGGAAATGATAGGGTTGGTCAGTATCGAAACGTATTTCGAAGTATTTTTTGAACACTAGCATATGAGGACTATCAGTATTTCTCTTCACTGAACTATAAACTTTTCTGTTGCGTCCTTGAGTTGTCCATATGTGCAAGGTAAGGTTAAATTACAAATGGAAACTCATTTGGTCAAAGCGTAGGAAATTATAAGATTAACAAACCACGGAAAAGCATATTAACCAAACCCACTAGATATATATTTTATTAATTAAGTATTACAGAAAACACAAGATGACGCTTGTTATAACCATGTGAGCGCAGCACTAACATGAAAACCAAACATCAAGAAAGTTACATGTGACAATCATCCGTACTGGAGAAATTTAGTGGGCTAGTAAAAGTGCAAAATTTATATTAATAAATACGGAGGTAATTCCAGCCTATAAGTCAGAAGTATTCAGCCAACAGGAGAAAGTAAAGTACGCAAAAATACCACTTTTATGTAAGTGGCATCAAGTAGCTGAATTATTGACGAATGTATCTCGATATATGAACAGAAAGCGTTACTGGGCATAGATTTTTCACTCTTTTAGGCATTGGGCATGATGGTTGCAAAGTTAACCGAGGGAGAATTATCTGCTGTTTGATAGACCTAATTTTAGAAATTTCGAGTGAATAAATTTTGTAGAGTCATAGAAATTTTTTGAGACAGCAAGGTGAATAAAGTCCGTTAGGTTTTCATATGATACTTGACACCTCAATGCACCTCACAACTCTGTATGATGACAGTAGTTACGTAATAACTGCTTTAAATATTTATTTTTGCTTGACAGTGTTAAACTACAATTCTTCTACAACACAATGACACTGTGCATTGTCAAAAAAATAAAAAAAATTAAAAGCTATGCATTATTCTGTATAACTTCCTAAGGTGCAAATGCCACTACGGCCAATTCGTTACTCGTGCAAAATTCTAAAAGTGTAGAACCAGATATTTTAGGAATGAATTGAGAATATATCCTTATCCTAAGAGTTCGGAAAGAAAGTGGCAGAGCCGGCACGTATAAAATATTGTCTGTGGACTTTGAAAGCCACTTCGATTTGGTCCCCCCTGATTCAGCCTTGGCTGATGTTAACTACCTAAGCAATCTGTATCTTAATGAAACTGAGGCTAGCTTATACTGGTAAACAAGAGTTTTGAGTCATATGTTCATCCATCAGGATCCATTTTTTTTTTCATTTGTATAGGTGGACAAAATTAAATAGGCCCAGAATTATTCCACACACCTTGAGATACGCAATTCAACCTGCATCATTCGCACCTGGGACAGATGATGTAAAATGGATTACCTATCTTAAGGCGCTTGAATATTTTCCGCGTTAGTTTTACTTTGCTCAGCCACTATTACAGTATACATTCACATGAATAAGACGACACATCAAAAGCCTGAGTGACCAATTTCTCCAATACGTACCACTTCGAGACGTGCATGAAGAGAGTAAATGAGGTTCTGAAACCTACCAACAGAAATGTGGAGCCTTGCTGACTCCAGGGCTGTGGCGAGCTGTGCTGGGTTTCTCTATTGACGATCCATGTCGCAACAGCCCGATCGAAGTGGTCCCAAAGATGATTGAACGTGTTTAAATCCAGGGGAATATAGAAAACTCGTCCTGGTGCTCTTGGAACGATGCATATACATTGTGAGCTGTATGTCATTTACATCGTCTTGTTGGTAGATTTCACTGTACAGAGCAAAAATAAACTGTATGTAGAGGTGGACACGGTCCCCAAGAATAGATGCATACTTGTGTTGATCCATTGTTCCTCGCAGAACGAGAGGTCACCCAGGAAATGCCACGAAAACACAACGTTGCTGCAGGCTGTTTTCTTTCAGACGTTTCACACCGTGCACAAAAACATCCATCTTTCCAGTGTAGCATAAAACGTGATTCATCTGGTAAGGACACCTGTCACCACTCATTGGACGTCTTGATCAGTTACTGGGGTCGACGAGGAATAGCAGTTACCATGGGCGCATGAACAAGGTGCCTGCTGTGATGTCTACATCTACATCTACATCCATACTCCGCAAGCCACCTGACGGTGTGTGGTGGAGGGTACCCTGAGTACCTCTATCGGTTCTCCCTTCTATTCCAGTCTCGTATTGTTCGTGGAAAGGAGGATTGTCGGTATGCCTCTGTGTGGACTCTAATCTCTCTGATTTTATCCTCATGGTGTCTTCGCGAGATAAACGTAGGAGGGAGCGATATACTGCTTGACTCTTCAGTGGAGGTATGTTCTCGAAACTTTAACAAAAGCCCGTACCGAGCTACTGAGCGTCTCTCTTGCAGAGTCTTCCACTGGAGTTTACCTATCATCTCCGTAACGCTTTCGCGATTACTAAATGATCCTGTAACGAAGCGCGCTGCTCTCCGTTGGATCTTCTCTATCTCTTCTATCAACCCTACCTGGTACGGATCCGACACTGTTGACCAGTATTCAAGCACTGGGCGAACAAGCGTACTGTAACCTACTTCCTTTGTTTTCGGATTGCATTTCCTTAGAATTCTTCCAATGAATCTCAGTCTGGCATCCGCTTTACCGACGATCAATTTTATATGATCATTCCATTTTAAATCACTCCTAATGCTTAGTCCCAGATAATTTATGGAATTAACTGCTTCCAGTTGCTGACCTGCTATTTTGTAGCTAAATGATAAGGGATCTATCTTTCTATGTATTCGCAGCACATTACACTTGTCTACATTGAGATTCAATTGCCATTCCCTGCACCATGCGTCAATTCGCTGCAGATGCTCCTGCATTTCAGTACAATTTTCCATTGTTTCAACCTCTCGATACACCACAGCATCATCCGCAAAAAGCCTCAGTGAACTTCCGATGTCATCCACAAGGTCATTTATGTATATTGTGAATAGCAACGGTCCTATGACACTCCCCTGCGGCACACCTGAAATCACTCTTACTTCGGAAGACTTCTCTCCATTGAGAATGACATGCTGCGTGCTGTTACCTAGCAACTCTTCAGTCCAGTCACACAATTGGTCTGATAGTCCATATGCTCTTACTTTGTTCATTAAACGACTGTGGGGAACTGTATCGAGCGCCTTGCGGAAGTCAAGAAACACGGCATCTACCTGGGAACCCGTGTCTACGGCCCTCTGAGTCTCGTGGACGAATATCGCGAGCTGGGTTTCACACGACCGTCTTTTTCGATACCCATGCTGATTCCTACAGAGTAGATTTCTAGTATCCAGAAAAGTCATTATACTTGAACATAATACGTGTTCCAAACTGATCGACATTAGAGATATAGGTCTATAGTTCTGCACATCTGTTCGACGTCCCTTCTTGAAAACGGGGATGACCTGTGCCCTTTTCCAATCCTTTGGAACTCTACGCTCTTCTAGAGACCTACGGTACACCGCTGCAAGAAGGGGGGCAAGTTCCTTCGCGTCCTCTGTGTAAAATCGAACTGGTATCCCATCAGGTCCAGCGGCCTTTCCTCTTTTGAGCGATTTTAATTGTTTCTCTATCCCTCTGTCGTCTATTTCGATATCTACCATTTTGTCATCTGTGCGACAATATAGAGAAGGAACTACAGTGCAGTCTTCCTCTGTGAAACAGCTTTGGATAATGACATTTAGTATTTCGGCCTTTAGTCTGTCATCCTCTGCTTCAGTACCATTTTGGTCACAGAGTGTCTGGACATTTTGTTTTGATTCACCTACCGCTTTGACATAAGACCAAAATTTCTTAGGATTTTCTGCTAAGTCAGTACATCGAACTTTACTTTCGAATTCATTGAACGCCTCTCTCATAGCCCTCCTCACACTATATTTCGCTTCGCGTAATTTTTGTTTGTCTGCAAGGCTTTGGCTATGTTTATGTTTGCTGTGAAGTTCCCTTTGCTTCCACAGCAGTTTTCTAACTTGGTTGTTGTACCACGTTGGCTCTTTTCCATCTCTTACGATCTTGCTTGGCACATACTCATCTAACGCATATTGTACGAAGGTTTTGAACTTTGTCCACTGATCCTCAACACTATCTGTACTTGAGACAAAAATTTCGTGCTGAGTCGTCAGCTACTCTGTAATCTGCTTTTTGTCACTTTTACTAAACAGAAAAATCTTCCTACCATATTTTAATATTTCTATTTACGGCTGAAATCATCGATGCTGTAACCGTTTTATGATTGCTGATTCCCTGTTCTGCATTAACTGTTTCATATAGTTCGGTTCAGTTTGTCACCAGAAGTTCTAATATGTTATCGCCACGAGTCGGTTCTCTGTTTAACTGCTCAACGTAGTTCTCAGATAAAGCACTTAAAACATTTCACTGGATTCTTTGTCCCTGCCACCCGTTATGAACGTTTGAGTATCCCATTCTATATCCAGCAAATTAAAATCTCCACCCAGAACTATAACATGGTGGGGAAATCTACTCGAAATATTTTCCAAATTATCCTTCAGGTGCTCAGCCACAACAGATGCTGAGCCAGGGGGCCTATAGAGACATCACATTACCATGTCTGAGCCTGCTTTAACCGTGACCTTCACCCAAATTATTTCGCATTTCGGATCTCCGTCAATTTCCTTCGATACTATTGCACTTCTTATCGCTATAAACACACCTCCCCCTTCACTGTCCAGCCTGTCTCTGCGGTATACATTCCAATCTGAGTTTAGGATTTCATTACTGTTTACGTCTGGTTTCAGCCAACTTTCTGTCCCTAGTACTATATGGGCGTTGTGACCGTTTACTAATGAGAGCAGTTCTGGGACCTTTCTATAGACGTTCCTGCAGTTTACTATTAGCACATCAATATTGTTATTGCCTGTTGCATTTTGCCTACTCCTACCTTGCCGCGTCTCAGGAGGCGTCTTGTCGGGCCTAGGGAGGGAATTCTCTAACCTAAAAAACCCACATGTGCACTCCACACGTACTCCGCTACCCTTGTAGCCGCTTCCGGCGTGTAGTGCACTCCTGACCTATTCAAGGGCCCTACATTTCTCCAATCGATAGCGGAGGTCGAGAAATTTGCACCCCAGATCTCCGCAGAATCGTCTGAGCCTCTGGTTTAAGCCTTCCACTCGGCTCCAAACCAGAGGACCGCGATCGGTTCTGGGAACGATACTACAAATAATTAGCTCTGATTCCACCCCGCGAGCGAGGCTTTCCGCCTTCACCAATTCCGCCAACCGCCTGTACGAACTGAGGATGACCTCTGAACCCAGACGGAAGGAGTCATTGGTGCCGACATGAGCAACAATTTGCAGTCGGGTGCACCCAGTGCTCTCTATCGCCGCTTGCATGGCCTCCTCCACATCTCGGAGGAGACCCCCCGGCAAGCAGACAGAGTGAACACTGGCCTTCTTCCCCGACCTTTCCTCTATTTCCCTATGGGGCTCCATCACCCGGCTAACGTTGGAGCTCCCAATAACTAATGCAGGTCTGCAGAGACCTCTAGTGGTAATCGAGGTCCATGCGGTCTGGCGCGGATTCGAAAGCCGCGGCGCTCGCTTCCAGACTTTCTACTGACAACCGTAAAGCCTACTTTATTCTTCCACCTTTTTTTCTTTTTTTTTCTTTCGGCTGAGTTTGCTGTTTTCTAGCTATGATACACACCAATAGGGAATAGGTTTCCTTGTGAATGGGTGCACCGGAATAGCAGCACAATCACGATATGCTGAGATGTTGTCCGATTGGCGACAATCCCATAACACTACTTCTGCATGTGTTTCAGCATTGTTACATTATTCTGGCTGAGAGAATGATAAATTGATTCATAACCACATTAGCCTTCAACGAATCATCAGAGCCATGTGTTCCTTACAAAAAATACTCAGAAATTATTTCTGAAGAAATTCCTAGGTTTTGTCGGTAGAGCTCTGGTTCACTTAGTACAAACAATAATGTTTTCGTGTTATCTCTTACTACACAAGCTGTACTATATTATTCATTTCACTAAGTAGTCTTACAGCAACCATTGCTGTTCGTTTCAAACTCGCAAGGCAAATCAAAAGGATTAAGATATTCAATTTCCAGTTCTCACAGCATTGAAATTTTGAAGGAGTAGGGATGAATGAAAGCAAAACTGGCTTTTGATCATTTAGAAGTATGACTAACATTACAAATGATGTCGAGGCGTCGTGCACAGCAAGCAGAAGATTCACATAATTTTCCTGAATTGCGATTTAAAGGACCATGCTATGTGGTATATGGACAGGAATGTTGATGGTGGTGATACAAACTAGGTAATATTCCAATTGTTGTTACTGTACAGTGTTTCTGTAATTATGTTATTTAATTACGTTACTGAGCAGACCTAATAGTTCTGAGCCCAAACCAGGAGAAGTGACCCCAGATGACAGCACCACTACCCTCAAACTTCGTTCTCATCACAACACACAGACACACACACCCACTCACACATCCACCCACCCACCCACCCACCCACACACACACACACACACACACACACACACACAGACACACACACACACACACACACACACTCACACACACACACACACATGCATGCATGCATATGCAAATACTGTAAGCCAGGTCCACATCTGAACTCCTCTTCCATCACTTCCATTATTTTCCTGTGACAGAGTTGGTCATCTGCCCCTCCACCTTCCCATCCCTGTCTCTCTTGGAGACAATGACTCAGTATTTGTCGTGAAGAAAATTGCAGGGTAAGTCAGCAGGCCTGTAAAAACAAAAGGCAGACCTCTGGACCGTCTGTCTTTATACTGGATACCACAGAACGGCTTAGAAATGCTTCTCATACTACCACAAGAAAAGTAGGCAAAAAGGAATAGAGTTTAAGCTTTGTAACACTGGGGTGGGTTGTAATTTTAATATGATGCGATCTGACAAGCACTGCTATGGTTGACTGGCATCAGATAACTTCCCTAGCTGATTAGCTTTCTTAAACAACCTATGCATGATCAGTGGCTTAAAGGCTAACCCTAGGATGTTATAAAGGTATTAATTGCAAAAAAATAAGAAAATTGCAAAATGGAATCTGTACAATTACAACATTCAATTAATTCTGTTGGTCAGATTCGCAAAGAACCTACCTGCTTTGTAAAATTCGCTCCCACTCTTTTCACATCAGGAAGACTTACATGGTTGATACTATCGAGCGTCATTGTCAGTAAAAAAACTCCACTCTGATAACATACCGCTCAAAGAACAATCTAGTGGAACTGAACATTTATCGTTATGGTAACCTATTTCCGAAGCTGTGGCACATTCATCACCGTAAATAATTGAGTGTGGAGCACACCTACCATGACGGTCTGTGCAAGGCTGGAGTGGCTGTGGAGACAAAGTATGTTGTGCAGATGTGAGTTTAAGTACTCAGAGAAAGCGAGGTTGCACCCACAATCTCCTATGTTATAAAGTTACTCAAGTGCAAAGTCAAGAGTACCTGCTTGCACACTCGCCAGTAGCAGACAATTGAATTGAGTGCACGGTCCTATGTGAGCACTTTGGAAGGTCTAAAGCTCCAAGGTGAAGCACCAATTTTTCGTGTACTCAGAGAGAAACAAAACGATTCTGCTGCAAGTGGCACAGTCGGCACTTTCTTAGACTAAGCTTGAGAGTGATCGCTGGATGCTTTGCCAGCAATCATCTTTAACAAATCATACGCTCTCCAGTGATAGGTGTCGGCTGGGCACATATCAGGGAGTCCCGGGCACATCCTGCCTCAATATTAGTAAACTTCAGTTCATTAATGTGGACTCTCGATTCAGCCAGTGACGGCCTTCGTTGCAACTTGATTTCTCCCAAGTCTTGCTAGACATTAAACCGCTGCCGAACCCCTAGCACTTTATACAATCTGTTGTAGAAGTTTCTTGAACGATTTAAAGCAACAGTCACCGGAAGGACTTTGATAATCAGGGGGCCTCCTGGATGCACTGGCAGAAAAGTGCTACGTATTCTGTGTGGGAAGAATTCTTAACTGTTGACTCCCAGGAGATGCATTCCAGAGGAGCTGAGAAAACTGCAGGCGAGTCTTTTTAGATAGCTATCTTTACTGCCACCTTTCAACTTTCGCCCACGCCTCTGACAACGAGAGGCGACACTTGCTGAGGCGCTCCCCACGACGGCTTTGCGGCGGAGCATTGAAAAATCCTGCCTTCAGCCGCTGAGAAAAAACTCCCAGCTTGCACCCGACCTGCCCAAAGTCTGTTGCATCCTCAGCCTCTCTCACAAAAATTACTTTGTTAAGGCTTGGAGTACTACAGTTGTTAGTTCGAAGCTGTCTAGTATCAACCAGTACGATTGATAAACATTTAACCCTGCCTAACTTTCTATCCCAAATGATATAAATGTGTTAGTCTAATCGACGAAACTAATTATGTTAATTAAGCATGTAGGGAGGCGAAATTCCGCAGCCTCACAGTTTCAAAGTATAGTGGTCATTAGGAACTGAGCATAAGTTGGAACAAAATATGTTAACGATGAAATCTAGCAGTGCCCAATACGATGTCGCCATCATGTCAATTGTCTAAAAATATGCAGAAAATCCACAAAAATATATCCATCCCACTCCTCCCGCAAAGAAGCTCGGCACTTCCATCACGCGAACTACAAGAAGCTCCATATTGACATAGTGCATTAATACTAGAAAAAGCGATATGGCCTGCTCTCAGTTAACTCCCAGTCATGATCTGCCTCAAAGAATCGAACACTGCCCGTGTTATCACACCACATGGTTGTTAGTACATTTGAGTTGCATATTCTTATTGATTTGTCGATTTTATTCTTCCTGTACTTTTTAAAGAGTCTCTTCCATATGCTGGACTCCTTGGTAGTCACTTCAGCAATTCGCTAAACGTTGAAGACAATCTATTACGATTTTACTCCCTAGGTTCATGGTTAGATTATCTAGTTTTTAGTCCTGTTAATCAAAACGTCATTGAAACATATTATTCCGTCCATCACTTCTGTTTTCAAAACTTTCCAATCAGTAAAAATCTTTTTCGATAGTCACTATGATACACAGCTGTTGAAATTTCGTGTTATTGCCCGCAGTGCAAACACTGAAATGTGTTGGATACTGGTATACTGAATCTGTTGCTTCAATAACTGTGGCAGGTGCGAAATGTACTTATATCAATATGCTCGTTACCTGTTGCATAAGTCATCCACTTGTATCATGAGGCCTCACCTCTCGCCCATTTTCCATGTTGGATGATCTGCTCTGTAGAAATTTTAAGATACCAAGTTTCCTAGACAGCTTTCCACGTATTCTGCAAATATTTCATGCTTTTTCTTATTGTTGGTCCACAATACCATATCAGTGTGTTTATTTCATTCTATGTAAGACGACAATGGGTTCCTATACATTTTCTATATATTTCGTATTACTAAAATCTTCGCTGATTTCGGTCACCCTGTCTTCAGTTCGCTTCCATAAATGTCATAAAGACTCTGTTCCAGTATTTTGACATTAAAATATAGTTTGTCACTAACAACATCTGAATGGCCTTTACAGTCTTCATGAATAACAAAGTTTGGTTTAGGAAGCACAGTCAGGTGTTTATCTTTATACACCGATAACTTCTCCATGGTGTACCTGGTAAGTGCTGCAGTTATAAACTGATTGCTGTACACCTTATGGTAAGCAATTTTGATTACACAAGGAACTGTTGTGCACCGCGGCTATTATAAGAAGGAATAGGAACACAGTGGTCAGTAGCAATCCCATTAGTTTTTTATTATTCTTCAATATCCAGATTCCAGTTATAAATAACTATCTTCCCGATAACAATAATTCATTCCAGTTAACATATCATTTGGGTGAGTTAATATCAAACAAACTCGCAGCAGTACACGTCACAATATGACTTTGAAATGTACAGGCAGAAGGAAACTGAAGTTGTTGTTTGTAAGTAAAGCAGCCCCAGTTTGCGTCGAACAGTAAGTTTATTTATATAAAATAAGTAACACAGTTTCATTCCAATACGGTAGTTTAAAACACCATCTTAAATAAGTAAGATTAGCAAGTAAATTTGCCTGTTATATTTAAAATTAATCAAGAAATGCCGATTTACAATGTATCTGTCGTATATTAGTCGTGAAGTGATGCACGAAATGTCATGGGTCATGGAAAATGTCACATTAGAAATAAAATAATTAAAATTTTTTTAATATCTGCTTGATAAACTACAGTTACACACCAATTTCATATTCGTCAGAAGATAAACTGTTGCATAGTCGCTCGTATCATAGTTGTTAAGTGATTCACCTAAATAATTAATGTAAAAGAAGCATAAAACGTTTATACAAATGGTTTTTATGAAGGTGCTACATGAAGGTCAACTTGAAAGGCTAGTTCACGAGGTACATTTAATTAAAGCACACAAATGTCCTCTACTGACGTAAATTTCCTAGATAACGTATGGTGTTGCTTCAGCTGCTGTTCGCATCACGCAAGAACGATATAACAAATTGTCTTATATCTCGCCCCGAAGGCTGACAGTTCAATGTTCTCACGTGCTATCATTCTTCGTGTTGTCCACCTAAGGCCGAAATTTCGATATTATCAGACCCATACTCAGCTATGCGAATGTTGCATGGATTTATAACCTACTCAGGTTCTACAATTCCTGGAACGTCATGCGTTCTGCTTCACTTTCCACATTCATTTACCTTCTCCCACAAGAATGCTTTACGAACGCATCAAATGACCGCCTTCCTCACTCACACTGAACCGGACCCCAATAATCCCATAGTTTCCGATGTCTTTCAAATCTTGGTTTGCTGCCACGCTTTGAGCAACAAATCCCACCAACCCTACACCTACACACCCTGCACGTACTCTCCCAAAGAAACCTAACCATCTTCCTCTCTCAT
This sequence comes from Schistocerca serialis cubense, assembly GCF_023864345.2. Taxonomy (NCBI): domain Eukaryota; kingdom Metazoa; phylum Arthropoda; class Insecta; order Orthoptera; family Acrididae; genus Schistocerca; species Schistocerca serialis. Next base: position 587,383,459 of record NC_064642.1, read on the forward strand.
CTCATCAACTCCACCCCCTAACCTTTACCCATCTTTCGAGCTATAACCCCCCACCATTCCACCTCTTCAGAACTATCACTCCTTCCCCTCCCCACATTTCCTTCTCCTGTTTTTCCCTGTTTGATTTTATTTCTCCTCTTCCCCTTTCCTCACCAATTATTAGCATCACTGATATCTCCCTCTACTCCACCCCTCTTCTGTCCCAATTGCCAATCCTATCCCATGGATACAATGCGCCAGTCCTCCATCCTTACACCACATTTCTTCTATCTTCACTGGCCAACCCTTACCCCTTCACCTACGGTCTCCCTATTCCAGGGAAAATTCTTCAAGTTTCAGTTCCAGGAAAGTGCTTCTTTCACTTATCACCGTTTTGACACCATGTTTTATATGGTTTTAAATGTACTCTTATTTTCATACTTTGTCCTTTTATTATTACATTTTTAATTATAAGTGTGAGAAGTCATATTTATCACGTGTGTAAAAACTTCCATTTTATTTTCACCTTTAGAAAGTGTTAAATTCATTATAATATCTCACCTTTCTGTGTCTTGGTTTTTCGTCTCATTTAATGTTTATTGTCAGTTGACTGAAGAACGAGGTTCACTGAATTACTGACAGTCCCCAGGAAATGTTATCATAATAAACGACAGGAAATGGGATTCTGCATTTATCTACAGAATGACAAGCTGATTAAATATTACAATGAGATTTATTATAAATCAGAATACAAAGGTACTTGACTGTCGATACAAACAGTAGCTTAAAGGACAGAGTATACTGAACTATTACGAGAATAAGAGTTGTCTCGAGAACAAGGGGCTCCTACTCTCTGTGATGTAATAGATTGACAATAATGACTGGAGGTTCTCATGGATCAAATATTACTCCCCCACTATAATGCAGTATCGCGATTAGTAGTGAGAGCTCAAATGGGGACAAATGGAGAAACAAACGCGCCGACTCCTGCTGTGCAGCACCCCTGTTTCAACCTGTGCCTCGAATGCTGTCCGAGAATTCTAAGTTCTGCTCGCGTGGCCGAAGCAGGGAAACTCCTGGATGCACGAGGATGTATCTCAAGGAAGGGACACAACAAAACCGCATAAACTCGTCCTGTCGGTACAGGAGCGAAAACCCAGAACGAGAACCCGGGTCTTAAGACGCAGAATGAAGCTGAAGTATGACCGAAGTCATGCTCCACAACAATTCCGAAAAAATGCGACTAAGTCGCAAGACCGTCCGATTCCGACGAATATCAGATCCCAAATGTCATATGCCCACGCAACGCAAGAGTGACGCCAACGTTACTCAACTTCCCACTCCCCTCGGAAAGCCGCGAATCCGCATTCAATGCTGAATCCAAAATTCCCCCACGCTATCTCGCAACATCATCAACTTCCAATTTCATGCTGACTTTTATGACGTCAACTGGCCTCAGTTTAAGTTGACCAATCATGCTTCTGCTATTTAGCTGGGGGCACTGAACCTACCATTTGACTGTCTACGAAAACAACATGCCAACTCCACTGGCCATCCGGCGCCAGACAGTCGCACTCAGCAGGGTACGGTCCAGAATCATGAAGACAATACGGTCATTCGGCACCAGCAATTTTCATTCCAGACGCAATAGAATGGTAATCACACAAACTGGGCTGACACTTAGACGGCTTCTAGGTCGTTTCGCCCCCCATACAATATGCGAAACTTGACCAAGGTCAGTCGCCCCACCAGGTGCTCAAGCCCATTGAATGCGACTCTCTCCGTATTCGCGGAAGTGTAGAACCCCACGGAAACGCAGTATGTCACGTCCTCCGATGCTCGCCTCCAACATGCATAGCAACCAAGTGAAAAGTAATTTGAGCTCTCAGTATAAGTGCTCTCATCACAACAACCTTATTCGGCCTGTTACCACCATGAAATGATGTAAGACTTTAATAAAATTGATGACAATAAAGGCGAGATGTAAAAGAAGGCATGAAACCTCCCACAATAAAGACAAAAAATTGGTATTAGTTCACTTCAATATTTATCCCTTCCACCCTCTTCACCACCTATCTCATTCCACATCAGATCTCCTCTCTCCCTCTCTGTCTGCATCCATCCCCACCCGTTTCGTCGTGTAACCACTAACCTATCCACATACTACACTACTGCTCGCCCTCAGTCTTTCTCAGTCTCTGTATTTCTTACTACCCAGCTCAACTTCTATCATCTCTATAGTTTTCCTACCTAAGAGATCCCTACATTTTTACTCACACCCTTCACCCCTATAGAACACTTTCTCTCCTCCGAAAATATTTCTCATCCAGTACAGGTCGTCCCGATTTTAAGTGAGCCTTCAGTATTTCAGTATTTCATATCAGAAGAATTTCACTATTTTGCGATGTGTTTTTAAAATTTGTAAGTAGCATGTAAGTAGGCTGTTTAGGTTTTCTTATTGGTAACGCCATGTAGCGCTCTGTATGAAAATCACTGGCTGTGCTGTGTGCAGTCTGTGGCTAGTTTGCATTGTTGTCTGCCATTGTAGTGTTGGGCAGCTGGATGTTAACAGCGCGTAGCGTTGCGCAGTTGGAGGTGAGCCGCCAGCAGTGGTGGATGTGGGGATATAGATGGCGGAGTTTTGAAATTTGTAAGACTGGATGTCATGAACTGCTATGTATATTATGATTTTTCAACACTATTAAGGTAAATACATTGTTTGTTCTCTATCAAAATCTTTCATTTGCTAACTATGCCTATCAGTAGTTAGTGCCTTCAGTAGTTTGAATCTTTTATTTAGCTGGCAGTAGTGGCGCTCGCTGTATTGCACTAGCTCGAGTAACAAAGATTTTTGGTGAGGTAAGTGATTTGTGATAGGTATAGGTTAATATTAGTCAGGGCCATTATTTTGTAGGGATTTTTGAAAGTCAGATTGCGTTGCGCTAAAAATATTGTGTGTCAGTTTAAGCACAGTCATGTATAATTTTTCTAAGGGGACATTTCATATGGCGACCCTGCCAGGATACCACACTTGAATCTTCTGATTTTTTTCTTGTAGTTTGTGTAATTAGTGTAGCTACTGTCTATTGCTAGTGCATAATTGTAGAGAGAATCTCCTTTGTAGTTGCAGTCTTTCATTGTTGTTGTGGCATGCATGTAGATTTGCACTAAGTATTTCGCAGCTGTGCTTGCAACTAACGAGATATTATTTTCAGTGCTATGTTAATGTGTTTTCTTATTTTGCTCTTCAAATTGTGCTTTTCTGTGTTGTTGTGTGAAATATTGTGACAATAATGGCGTGTGAAAAACGTAATACTAGGCTCCAAAGTAAACTGAGAAATGACAGTGAAGACGAAAGCAGTGTGTTAGCGCCGCCAAGTAATGAATTAACTAGTGTTCAAAGTAGTGATTTGGTAATTGTGCATAGGGAAATGGAGTGGGCTGCAAATAATGGCGTAGACCGTGAAACAAATAGTGAACAGGGAAGCATTATCGATTGATCGGTCAGCAACAGCTCGAATCAGGAATCCGAAATGACAGGGCACAATCTTGCAGATACTGTAGGTTCAGGTTTTGCGTCCTCACTATTTTATCAAATAAGTCAAGATACATTTTCTGCTTTTCAAAATGCGAATATGCCGGTTCAAATGCATTGCCGAATAGCACTGAGGAACATGTTTCAGACACCAGTGCATTGTTATTACAATTAATGCAACAAATGGGACAAAAGCTTCAATAGTTAGACACAATGGAACAAAATCTCCGAAAGTTAGACACAATGGAACAAAATCTTCGGAAGTTAGACACCACGCTTAAACAAACACATGAAGATTTAACTACTGAGTTACATAACATTGAATCGAAATGTCAAAAAGTCTGTAATGACATAAAAACACAAATTTGTGAGCATTTTAAACCTATTTCTTCACGGCATGAAAATGCATTACAGAATCACGAAGCAGCCATAAAAGAACTGCAAACTATTGTTCATGAAAATCATGAGACCTTGCAAGCTAAAATTGACTCAGTTGCATCTACCGATTCGGCTACGCAACTTGCAAAAACTCAGGAAAACTTAAAGAACAGAGTAGATACGATTTCAACACAATAGGACACTCTGAAACTTGGTTCAGAAAAACACACTGAGGAGATAAGTACACTATCGGAGAAAGTAGTCGAACTTTCGGATCAGTTGACTAACTTATCTGCAAAGGTAGATGATGATCCGAGTGACACAAGACCCGTAGCCATCACTGACAATGAAGAGAATGAACAAATTAGAAAATTCAAACAAAATCAAAATCAAATCAGTACAAAGTACAAAAGAGAAATCCGGGAAGTACAAGATCAGTTGGCACAAGTAATACAAGAATTACATATTTCAGAGGACACTCGCCCTCCAGTACGGGAAGAGGGACATAGAAATACGGAACAACCACAAAATAATAACACAGGACATTTCGGAAATTATGAAAGAAATTGGCAAAGTGCATCGAATTTTGGAATGGAACCGCCGAAACGACATAACAATGACCGATATGCAACTCGCCGACATGATGATTTTGACTATAAGCTGTTCATTACTACACGTAAAATTAAAACATTTAAGAATTCTGGCAACGACATTCATCCACAAGCGTGGCATGGAGCCACGCTTGTGGATGAATGTCGTTGCCAGGATTCTCTCATTGCTTTCCTCCCAACTGGTCATTAGAGCACAGATTAGAATTTATGTGTGGCTATTTAGAGAATGAAGCAGCTGTAAGAATGCGATCGGTCATTCACGACTGCCACAGTGAAGGAGAATTTTATCATGCCTTCCTCTCAGCATATTGGTCTCAAGCTACACAAGACCGAGTAAAACATAGCATCATAATGATGAAACATTTCGAACAATCTGAATTTTCCAGTCTTGTGAAATATTTTGAAGACATGTTGCACAAGAATCAGTACCTGTCATTCCCATACAGCCCCTAAGAACTCATCCACATTTGCTTAATCAAACTACCTGAACATTTACGACGTATTATTTTGGAAGGACGTTGCAAAGACGACATTGAAGCTTTTCAGGGACTCTTACAAGAATTGGAAATCGACACTGACAATCGCGGAACGCGGAAATAGGAACACAACAATTACAGGTCACATCCGTCACAATTCTGCGATGAAAGAAATAATAACTGGACACGACAAGGCTATTCTCACAACACAAATCGTGACCAAAACAGACACCATCCATATGAAAACTGTTGGCAGAATAATAGTTACAGAGAAAGATCGCTTTTCCATAGTAATGAATGTGACAGAGACAACCATAGAAACAGACAATATGGGAACCAAAATAATTATTATCAAGGGAGACAGAATAAGTTCAGACGCAACGGTCCACCACGCAGTTACGATTCCGGGAGAAATTCTCCACCACATGACTGACAAACAAGAAACTATGTAAACTACCGACAAAACGGCAGACGTGAATTCCATCAGAACTGGCGAGCTTCAAACAGGGCAGGGCCTTCTCGTCAAGGTGAATTTGTAAAAGTTAGGTCTCCTAATCCCAATAACGGCGCGCGCCAACAAAGAGACGGACAATGACTTGCACTGCAGGCAGACACGTGCGCCGGCTGGCTCAGAGAAAAATAGACGCTAACCTTGAGAAAAATTTTACCATTCCCTACCGACGTATACCACATGATAATTGCGTTGAAGTTGAAACTCTGTGTACTAGGAAGAGTACAGGTTTACACCACATTTCACATGTAAAACCGTTTATTGAAAGATAATCTGTTTTTTAACTTAGTCTTTGTCATAAAGCTTTCACTTCATGCTATTAGTACAATTTGTCACACTGAGAAACTGTTAACATGCAACAATTTTTTGAAGTTAACTATCCAGTCTAGAACGTAGGGAACATTTTTAAACAGAAATTACGAATGCATTGTTGTAGTGAACAGATGACACTGTGTTGTTATTTGTACATTCTTGCTTGTTAGTTGCACGATTACATAACAACTATCAGGCTTACATACTTAGATCATATACTGGTACTGCTAATGAGATTTTAATGCAACATTTTGGTTTACTTGAAAATACATTCTGGATTTAAAGTACTTTATGTGAGATACCAGATGACACAGTGATTAGTTTATGTGACAGCTACATGATTTTATCACAACGCTACTAATGAGTGACAATTTACAATGTTGCCTTTGTGTTGTATCTGTTTTATATCTGCGCAGTTTTTCTGAATTATTCTGGAAAGTAAAACATGTTTTAGTAGTAACTTTTGTGGAATAGCTACAATGAGACTGCCTTTTCCGTAGCACAACAATACATTACAGCACAGTACTTTCTTCATCACGGCAATAAGTGTAATAACTAAGATATCTGTACGCAAAGCCTTTCACTTTTGTTTATCATGAGAACTTAGCTTTCGGCGGACAATAACTACGACACCTCCACAGAGATTATCTTACAGCAAGACGCACATTTAGCGCTACAGGACACGAATTTGAGTGATTAATTTTGCACTTAAATCATTTATTTTTAAAGATATTTGAAGTACAATAATACAAAGGTTTTCCGTGATACATTTCATTCCATTGCTGTAATCTGTAACACCTGAGGGTATAATTACATTAATCCTCAGGGGGGTACACGCTTACTTTGTGTACCATGTGTTTGGCAAGCACAAGGAGCCCTAGCTAATATGGTATTTGCTTATACAACTTTACACATCGGTACCATATTTCTCTAACACACAAATTACACAGCTATCTGATCATTTAACTGAGAGATAAACATTTTTTTTATTACATCAGTGACAGATGTTTACGCAATTACACCGTTGGGTAACTTCACACTTATGAAATTGTATTTTGTCTGTACTTTGGAAACTGTTCATATTTTTTTGGAACCATTGTGATACTATGAGAGCTTTGAATGATGTATTTGGTAAGGGAGCATGATTTTAAAGTATGTTTGAGGTAGATGACACTATTGAAATAAGCAGAGAATTTTTTTTAGGTTTTGAAATTATTGGAGGAAGCTACGACGATTTTGAGAATTGATTGATATTTTATGATATTTTTACGATGATGATATGTATTATGCTGTTGAGGTATGTTTATGATCAATAAGATGATGCTACTGTATATGAGGAATTTGATTATGCTATGTATTTATTATGATGAAATATCGAAGAAGTGTCGACGAATGTTTATATGTGTAATAAGGTAAGGAATAATGAGTAGTGGTTAGGGACTCTGATTTGTGGAAAAGGATGTTGGAAACCGAGAATCGTACTTTAAGAGTTATGAAATGTGTGTATATGCGTGAATGTATCACAATGCCGGCGAAAATATTATGAACGCTGTTATATTTACAGGTTTTTGATTCTACACATTTGTAATGTAAATTCTCAACCTGTGAAATATTTTTATATGAGACTGTCACTGTAGCAGAAACTGCTGTCGTAAATATTTCGGTAAGAAAGGTAAGTGACCTTGACGTAACGCGTTTTGGGTGCCCAGCTGAGAGATAGTCGTCTGACAAAAGAAAGCTATTAGGTGGAGAAAAAAAAAGAGGCCATTATCCTCGCTATTGACATTCCTTTGTAGAAAGCATCGCAGATACGACACGCTCAAACTTGAAAACATATTATAACACTGTGGAGCTCTTAATTTATGAATTTATTGAAATGCCTAATGAAATGACGAGAAATATTTTTATGTCTATACACCTGATTATGACTACTGTCTTTCTAGTTGAGAGATTCTTTTTACTACCTTATGAAATGCCATATGACTAATGAATGATGTTTCATGCCTTCCTTTGTACATATTTGCTCATTTTCCTTAATATCTAGTTTCTAGCTGCACTGCAGCATTGGTTATTATAAAATTTAATAGATGTACTATTATCACTATTTTCTGTCTACAGACTCAGTAAAGAATACGTTTATGATATACATTCTTAGAAAAGAGAGCACAAATAGACATTTCCCTTCACAGGAATAGTATAAATAATTTTTTAATGACTTGGTAACTTTCTTGCAGAGTAAGTTTTTGTGATGCATCACTCTAGTGTTAAGATGTGACATAGGTATTAAAAATGGCCATTTTTACTGTAATATTTTTTCTCCTTGAGCTATGTCATGTTTAGATATAAGTTATTGCATTTGCTGCTGCTGTTTGCCAGGTGTAGTGCTACTAAATTTCACTTTCTATTACTCTCTTAAGCTAGTTTTACGACTGATTTATTTTTCTTGTTGCTGCACATTGGCTCATATTAGCTGTAATGTTGCTTTTGATTGGTAATTTAGATTTACTGCAGCTTGCTTTGCCATTTTTTTTTTTTTGTCATTGCTGTTTGTGTTAATTGTTTTGTACTGCTGCATTGCCTCATCCCATAGTTTAGCATCTGAGCTCAGTAGATTTAAGTTAGCTTAAGAGGGGGTAGACTATATAAGAGAATGAGTTGCGATGAATTGGAAGAAATGCATTGAGAAGTTATATGAAAAAAGTACAGAAAGCAGGTATAAATAGGACTTTTTGGGAATAATGATGAACGAAGGGAGATCTCCAAGAAAAAAAAGGTTTTTTTTGCAAAATACTGCAGTACCAAATGTTACACTGAAAACAAATCCTGTCCTTTCCCTGTGTGTTATTCCGCTATGTGTTTGTGTACTCTTGTATATTTGTGTTTTTCCTGTCTTTATATGTTTAGCTAATAACATTTATGTTGTAGAATTTTTCAAATACTATGTTATTTTCTTCGTAAAGATGTTTAGACATTATTAATTCTGTTCTGTTACAATGCTCAAGTGTGAAATTAATGTTTCGAAAACTATTCTCATTATTTTATATATTTACTTATGTCATAATTCCGGTAACACTGATGTATATTTTTATTTCTATTCTTTTGTAGAGCCCGTGTTACTACAAATGTTATCTATACTGTTATGTTCTTTAATGATGTATTCTGTATCTTTGTAGCTGTATTCTCATGTAATAAAATTGTAATGGATGCCAGTTCATCAAATTAAGTAACCTGTAAGCATACATTTCACTGCACACATTTCTGTTGGTCATAGTAATGCACAATATATGAGAAGTTGGGACTGTTAGTGTTTGCACGTGTGTTGATAATTCAGCAAGGGACTGGTTAACAGCAATGCTGGTTCTAAGGACATACCAAACAGTTTATGAGTGCACAAGTGGTGGTTTATGGACTTGCTATATTGTCCACAAGACTCTACGATGGTGATTATGCACCTGCACAGTCACAACAGATGGCTGCTGGCCATCTTTACAAGGACTGCAGTGGGTCTGCACCTCTGGTGGCCCACCAATACCACAATCTCTACCAGGACCACAGTGGGTCTACTCTGTGATGACCTACCTACCAATATTCTCCAAAACGTCGAATGACTCTGCTGTGGGTTTCCTCTGTTGTGGCCCATTACCTGTCTGCATGTCAAGAGTCAGCACTGTCTTTCCGTTGGAAGGACAACACTACTTCTTCAAGACTGCATGGAAATCCACTACTTCCGTGTGCATTTTCTTTTTCTGCTCAGACTTTGAGAAAAACACTGCTATTTTACTGTGATGAATGATCACAACTGTCTTTATGGACTGTGAGAAAATTTTAGCTTTTGACCAACACTGTATCAATACGTGTGTGCATTTGATTTCTTGTTATTGTAATTGTGAAAAAGTTTTAACAAATATGTATTGTCTAGTGCCCAAAAAAATTTGTAAAATTTTTTGTGGGGAGCATGGGGGCTATGTAAGTAGGCTGTTTAGGTTTTCTTATTGGTAACGCCACGTAGCGCTCTGTATGAAAATCACTGGCTGTGCTGTGTGCAGTCTGTGGCTAGTTTGCATTGTTGTCTGCCATTGTAGTGTTGGACAGCTGGATGTTAACAGCGTGTAGCGTTGCGCAGTTGGAGGTGAGCCGCCAGCAGTGGTGGATGTGGGGAGAGAAATGGCGGAATTTTGAAATTTGTAAGACTGGATGTCATGAACTGCTATGTATATCATGATTTTTCAACACTATTAAGGTAAATACATTGTTTGTTCTCTATCAAAATCTTTCATTTGCTAACTATGCCTATCAGTAGTTAGCGCCTTCAGTAGTTTGAATCTTTTATTTAGCTGGCAGTAGTGGCGCTCGCTGTATTGCAGTAGTTCGAGTAACGAAGATTTTTGGTGAGGTAAGTGATTTGTGAAAGGTATAGGTTAATGTTAGTCAGGGCCAGTCTTTTGTAGGGAATTTTTTGTGTCTGTTTAAGCACAGTCATGTATAATTTTTCTAAGGGGACGTTTCAAATTTATGTATTTACATTTTTAGCTGTCCAGCTTTGATTTTTATTTTAAAATAGAAAACCGCCCTAATATTTGTTTCTCATTCTATATTTCTTCATTTACTTGGCAGAACAGAGCAATATTTTACCGCTGACAGCCCAGGCCGATTCCCCCTCCACGTTCACATGAGGGGAAGGGGATGAAATAACAGTAAAGGAAAAAAAGGTTAACTTCGATATTAGTACCCTCCTAGGTTGTAACGTCTCCTGCCTCAAAGCAGGAGACACTTGAAGAGCCTTCAATACCGGCTCTTCTTTACGAACGCCTGACCAGTTATGAAAAGTCCCCTTTGAACAATTGTACAAGACTGTGCTTAAACTGACACACAATATTTTTAGCTCACCGCAATCTGACTTTCAAAAATCCCTACAAAAGAATGGCCCTGACTAACATTAAACTATACCTTTCAGAAATCACTTACCTCACAAAAATCTTCATTACTCGAACTACTGCAATACAGCGAGCGCCACTACTGCCAGCTAAATAAAAGATTCAAACTATGGAAGGCACTAACTACTGATAGGGATAGTTAGCAAATGAAAGATATTAATAGAGAACAAACAATGTATTTACCTTAATAGTCATAATATATGTAGCAGTTCATGACAAATTACAAAACTCCGCCATCTCTCTCCCCACATCCACCACTGCTGGCGGCTCACCTCCAACTGCGCAACGCTACGCGCTGTTAACAGCCCAGCTGCCCAACACTACAATGGCGAGTATTACAACAATTCAAAGCAGCCACAGACTGCACACAGCACAGCCAGTGATTTTCATACCGAGGTGGCGTTACCAATAAAAAAACCTAAACAGCCTACTTACACAGTGTGCACGTGAACATCAGATTATCTCAAATAGCAGTGTATCACAGTCTCCTCCAGAAAGTCCATAAATTGGTCTTCTTACCTATGTGCAACAACTTGACAAGCGACCTCAGAAAGTGGAGGGTGCGTCCACCAGATGGACAGCGAAACTGGATCTCTCGACTAGATCCCACTTGTGTAAAGCTACTCTCTCACCAAATCTCAAGTCTCCTACCTGTCTGATACTGAAATTTCCTTGTATTTTTGCACTGAAGACAGCTTTTTGTAGCTACAACGTGGATATGCAAGAATAATAAAAAAAAACAGTGGGACTTGTGGGTTCCTATTCTTCCTTGTGTTAAGTATAACATACGTTTACTGTTTCACTTTGAACACCACAAAAATTTAAATAAAACCGTGAAAGTGAAATTTTGCACTCGGTAGAAGTACAGAACAGAATCCTAGCTCATGAGAAGACTCCGATTCAGATAAGTGATTTCTTGAACACATTTGTGTAAGTATTCTGGCTATTTGCCTACCAGAAATCATTTGTTCAAAAATGGTTCAAATGGCTCTGAGTACTGTGGGACTTAACGTATGAGGTCATCAGTCCCCTAGACTTAGAACTACTTAAACCTAATTAACCTAAGGACATCACACACATCCACAGGCAGGATTCCGACCTGTGACCGTAGCAGCATCGCGGTTCCAGACTGAAGCGCCTGTAACCGCTCGGCCATAGTGGCCGGCAAATCATTTGTTTTTTGCCTTTGAACAGAAAATTTCTATTTGTTGGTCATTTTCATATCCAGATCCCCCTAAGTTTACTTCAGTGCTCAACCAGTGAACTGGATATGGGGAAACATCTCGTTCTGAAAAGAACAGTGACACATCTCAAAAATGCAGTACTTGAGAAAAATCGGCTTAAATAGTTCTATAAAGCTGATTTCGATATGTTGTGAGAATTTTTGGAGGTAAGTCTCATTACATTGTATACAACAGTAAAATGGACGTGTAGCTCTGTTCTCGTCGAATATTAATGAGTTCTTTGAGTTGTGTCACTTTTCTTGGTTTTCTAGAAAGGTTTTTGCTTTCGTTGAGACTCCTCACGTAATATTTGTGCCACATTTTCACCACAAATAATATTCATTTTCTTTACTTACTTTAATATAAGACGACAATTAAACATCCACCAGGCAAAATTAGTAGTTTAATTAGAATAAAAAAAGAAAAGCAATTTGAAATTGTTTTACTAGAGAAAAACAAGATGCAAAACTATCATTTATGAAAATTAATGCAATTTAATAAAGGGTTCAATTTAAGGAACACAGTTTACGAAAACATGAAATTATAACTGGGATTATACAATATTTGAATACTTTTCGTCGAGACAAGGGGTTCAGTATGATTCCTCTTCCCAAAAGAATTTTCCGTTTTTCCTAGTATGCTGTAACGCGTGAAATATCGTAATGTTTACAACGGCTGTAATCGTCAGAACAGTGTCTGTTCCTCCATAATGCGTGCACGTCTGAAGGATATTGTAAGATACAGACATAAAACACAGATACCGTGTAAACACAGACACTGTAATAATCAACGATATGAAAAATTACATTCAACTTATCTCATACATGAAAAGTTTATCAACTGAGAATGTGCTGCTCTTCTTGCATGACGTGCCAAGTAGCAACGCTGAAGCGACACTGTTCTTTCAGTGGCGAATCATGAAGTAGCATACAACAAAACTTACACAAATTGCTCTAAAGCTGACAAATTGTGAGATAGAGATGTGACATTTTTCGTACATGTTGCGACAATTCACAAGTATTTTTCAGTGGCATTAACTAAAAATTACCTTTTTTTGACTTGCTGTAAAATGTAAACGTTCAGGGCCTGAAATGTCGCACTTAAAATGTTTTGGTCTGTTATGCCGTGGTCGAATGGATTTCACATTTAAATCCAACGTTTTGTCGATATCTGTGGAGGACATTTTCAAGCCATGGTGTGGGTCGCACAATCGAAGAAGCTACTCTCTACCTTGAAAATATCCTACACTGATGGGGACGAAACATTTCGTTTCAGTGTGAAGATCACTGGACCACAGCGTAATAGCCCGGAACAATTGATTATTTGAAACTTACTGTCAGATTAAAACTGTATGCCGGACCGAGACTCGAACTCTGGACCTTTGCCTTTCGGGGGCAAGTGCTCTACCATCTGAGTTACCCAAGCACGACTCACGCCCCGTCCTCACAGCTTACTTCCGCTAGTACCTCGTCTCCTACCTTCCAAACTTTACAAGTAACAACTTTACAAGTTTGGAAGGTAGGAGACGAGGTACTGGTGGTAGTAAGGCTGTGAGGACAGGGCCTGAGTCGTGCTTGGGTAGCTCAGATGGTAGAGCACTTGCCCGCGAAAGGCAAAAGTCTCGAGTTCGAGTCTCGGTCCGGCACACAGTTTTAATCTGGCAGGCAGTTTCATATCAGCGCACATTCCGCTGCAGAGTGAAAATCTCATTCTGGAAACATTTTCTTATTTGTTTTCGACTTGACTCGCTTTTCCTACCACGGTGCGATAATATAACTGGAAACATTCCTTCGAAACAATGGTCGCTCGTCGGTCCCCGAGAAGAGTTGTACGGCAAAACTGCCGTGCTTGCGGAAATAGGATGGCCATCCACTTAGCGGCAGAGTGCTGAGCGCAGATGCAGCTAGGCAGAACGCTTGGGGCGTTTTGCAACAGCGAGGCACGGCGCGGCGTGGGCGACAGGGAGTGGCCCAGTAGCCATGTTTAGCGCAGGTGAGAGCAGGCGCGAGCAAACAGCGGCCGACGCGACGCGACAACAGCGGCTGGCGGCTGGCGGGCGGCAGGTAGCGGCGCGCTAATTTCGGGTGTGCGGCCTGGCCGAGTGTTTGGACGACACGGCGCGCAATCAGCGGCGCCGCCCACGCGGTTGCACAGCCCGGTGCCGGCAGGAAATGAAACTGCGTCGGTACACAGCGCCCGGCCCGCTCCTCTCATCCGTTTTTCATTTCGGACAGCGAAATCACGTTCCTGCAACGGCTGCACCGAGCCTGTCATAACTTCCCTTTTGCCTCCCTGTCGCATACCTCCGGAAAGTACGCATTCGGCGCTCTCTTTTTTCGGAAAACCTGCTCGTAAGCCAAGTAATAATTTAGAACGTCCATTATCGTCAGTATTTGTTCTCTCTCTCTCTGTTGAGGAGCAAACATCTGACTACTATTCCTGCAGACAAACTTAATGTCGGGAACTTCAGTACGAACCGTTCGAAGTACAAAGAGGACAAGAAATAATTTTTGACGCGTTTGAACTACACAGACGGTAATGAAAGGTGTTTCAACATCAAACATTAGAGCGATATTTATCAAACTACGTGGAGATATTTTTCTTTGTTTTCTTTGTTTCGTTTAGAGCTATCCCTTGTCTGACTGGTCTGACGGGACCCCTCCACGACTTCCTCACCTATTAAATTGGAAAAAAACACAATTTGGAACTCTTAAAACAAGGTAGTTCAGTCACATTTGCGCTCAGAGTCATTGAAAATCTTGTGGAGAGGCAAATCAGTAAGTTGACATATTTTACATATATTCATTCAGTAACGTCATATGGAGTAATGTTCTGGCGTAACTCATCTTTAGTAAAGAAAGGCTTCATTGCCACGCCGGTCCCCAACATGAATCCGCCGCGAGGTCCGGTGTACCGGCCAGTCTGTGGATGGTTTTTACGCGATTTGCCATCTGCCTCGGCAAATGAGGGCTGCTTCCCCTTATTCCGCCTTAGTTACACTACGTCGGCGATTGTTGCGGAAACACTTTCTCTAAATACGCGAACACCATCATTACTCTACTCGTATCGTGTGAGACGTTCCCGTAGTAGAATCAAGATACGTTCGTAGGGTTTGTCGACCTGGCAAAGGCGTTCGACAATGTCAAATGATCCAAGGTAACAGAAATTCTGAGAAAAATAATGGTAAGCGATAGGGAAAGTCGTGTGCTGTACAATATGCACAAGGGCCGAAAGGGAACAATAAGAGTTGGAGACCAAGAACGAAGTGTTCTGTTTAAATAGGGTGTAAGACAGGGATGTAACCTTTCGCCCCTACCGTTCAATCTAAACATCGAAGAAGCAATGATGGAAATAAAAGAAAGGTGCAAGACTGGAATTAAAATTCAAGGTGAAAGGATATAAATGATAAGATTCTCTGGTGACATTGGTATCATTGAAAGTGAAGAAAAATTACGGGATCTGTTCAGTGGAATGTACTCTTTAATGAGTCGGAGCACGGATGATGGTAAATCGAAGAAAGACGAAGGTAACGAGAAATAGCAGAGAGAAGAGCAGAGAAAATCTTGGTGATCAAATCGTAGATAAAGTTAAGATAAAAGAAAAGGGATTCCTGGGCAAGAGAAGTCTATAGTAACAAACATAGTGCTTAACTGAGAATGCGCGCTTAGAGCACAGCATTGTATGGTAGTAAAACATGGGCTCTGTGAAAATCGGAAAAGAAAAGAATCGAAACATTGAGATGTTGTGCTACAGGCACTGCTGACAATAAGGTAAAGAATGAGGAGGTTCTTCGGAAAATCGACGAGGGATGAATATTTGGAAAACACAAGAAGAAGCGACAAGTTGGTAGGCCATCTGTTAAAACATCACGGAATGTCTTCCATGGTACCAGAGGCACCTACAAAGGATGAAAACTGTAGAGGAAAACAGAGATTGGGATGCATCAAGCAAATAAATGTAAGTTGTAAGTGTCTATCTCAGATGAAGAAAAAAAGAAAGAAAGAAAGAAAGAAAGAATCTGGTGGATATCCTATCCTTATTGCAGTGGTTTCCACTGCCTCATGCTTCCTCATACCGCTGATCATTCCCTATCTTTCCGCCGCTTTCGGGCAGTTTCCCACTCCGAGTGACAGAGAGATACTTGAATCTCTTTCCATTCCTCCGCCCTCTTTAAGGCTGTCGGCAGAAAATTTGTGATTGCTTAAGTCGGAAGTCTTTGGCTGCCATTGCTAATGCTATCATTTTGAAAATTTGTGTATCTGTTGGCTTCAATGCAGCGCCCCAGGACGTGTTGTTATTAGTCAAAGATACCACCTTTTTTTCCTTCCTTGCTTTAAAAGTAATTGTTCTCGGCATTTGGTCTGGGCGGACGTTATCTGACATCTGTTCAAGTTGATCGTCGAACACCCCATACTGTTTTTTTCATTTTTTTAAATTACGGGACCCTTAGACCACAACCAAACACCTCCAGCATGTACACTTAGCTATTTGTACTTACGACATTCAATGAAGCTAGTCACGGAAACGTAATTAATTAAAATACCCTATACATCTTATTCTCCTACTCTATTCGTTACTGACAACCAACAACTGTCTTAGTATAATACCCCTATCTTATCATCATAAAATAGCAAAAGATCTTACTCTGAAGTAGAGATAGAAGCGTTAGTGTACTAATTGGGGGAATGGGTTCGTCGTGTGGATGGAGGACTTGACTAACTTCATTTCCAGCAACAAAAGACCTGTTAAGAGAGCACCTATATCAACAGCAAAGTAGTCTTACATCATGGTCAGTAAAAAAATCATTAATGGGGTGCTTTCGCTCAATTTATTAAGATATCGACGACCATCACATGTACAAAAACCGGGAAACACTGGGAAAATGTGCGTTTCACAGAGCACCGGTGAGGACTGTGAAAAACATGATGACACCAAAGAGCGTAGCGGGTATCGGAAGCCGAAGCTACAAGAAAAACCACAAGAAATGCATGCTTGAATATAAATATATCTGCCAGCTAGCCTGTATGTTGCACTGTGGTATCTGACCACGAACGACACCTATACGAAGTTCTCACTACTTTGAAAGTGTCGGCCGTGGCCGAACGGATTTCTACATGGTCGTTGTGACTGAGGAAGTCAGGATGAGGGGGACACTTAGTACGGAATGTCAAGGCCACTATAATGCCACTCCTTAAACACAAAAACTACCAAATCAATAAATTAACAATTTATTCAAAGATAATATTTATAAAACAGCTAAGAGACAATCAAGACGTGGCCATCTTTAAGATAGTCTGCTTCTCAACAAAGACAACAAATTACAATTACGAAAACTAACTTAAAGAGATGAGCCACAGAGATTTCAATACTTAAAGGAACAATAAATTACAATCACAAAGTGATTTAAAAAAATGTGGCACAGATAATTTATTTAAAGGAGCAATAATTGGCAATATGAAAGTGATTTATAAAACGCACACCAGTTCGTTAAGGACCCAAGTCACCTAACGTTACCGCTGGATATATTTCGTAAACCACATCAAATACTGACGAATCGATTCCACAGACCGAACGTAAGGAGAGGAGCTAGTGTAATTGTTTAATACAAACCATAAAAAAATGCACGGAAGTACTTTTTTAACACAAACCTACGTTTTTTTAAAGTGGAACCCCGTTAGTTTTGTTAGCACATCTGAACATATAAACAAATACGTAATCAGTGCCGTTTGTTGCATTGTAAAATGTTAATTACATCCGGAGATATTGTAACCTAAAGTTGACGCTTGAGTACCACTCCTCCGCTGTTCGATCGTGTGTATCGGAGAGCACTGCAACATACATCGCGTTTCTACAGAATGATCTGCCAACGTTGCTCGAAAATGTCCCACTGGAAACGCGTCGACGTATGTGGTATCAGCATGATGGTGTACCTGCACATTCCGCAATTAACACTAGGCTGACCCTTCACAGGATGTTCGACGGGCGTTTCATAGGACGTGGAGGACGCATAAATTGGCCAGCCCGTTCACCTGATCTTACACCTCTGGAGTTCTTTCTGTAGGGTAAGTTAAAGGAGAATGTGTACCGTGATGTGCCTACAACCCCAGAGGATATGAAACAACGTATTGTGGCAGCCTGCGGCGACATTACACCAGATGTACTGCGGCGTGTACGACATTCATTACGCCAGAGATTGTAATTGTGTGCAGCAAATGATGGCCACCACATTGAATATCTATTGGCCTGACATGTCGGGATACACTCTATTCCACTCCGTAATTCAAAACGGAAACCACGTGTGTACGTGTACCTCACCACTCATGGTAATGTACATGTGCGTAAGTGAAAAATACCAATAAAAAGGTGTTAGCATGTGGACGTAATGTGCTGTTCCAGTCTCTTCTGTACCTAAGGTCCATCACCGTTCCCTTTGGATCCGTACGTAATTCGGTGCTCTGTAATACATACGATCGAACAGCGGAGGAGTGGTACTCAAGCGTCAACTTTAGGTTACAATATCTCCGGATGTAATTAATATTTTACAATGCAACAAACGGCACTGATTACATATTTGTTTATATGTTCAGATGTGCTAACAAAACTAACGGGGTTCCATTTAAAGAAACGTAGGTTTGTGTTAAAAAACATACTTCCGTGCATTTTTTTATGGTTTGTATTAAACAATTACACTAGCCCCTCTCCTCACCTTCGGTCTGTGGAATCGGTTCGTCAGTATTTGATGTGGTTTACGAAATATATCCAGCGGTAACGTTAGGTGACTCACCCTATATATGAAACTCGTTAAATGTTTGCCAAACGGGCCGTGACGCCAGGGTGCCCTGGGCAAAAGGTGACTTAAAATGACGGAAGCAGCAGACCAGCCGTCCGAAACGACACCTAAACCCCGGGGCCCAGCCGGGAGTCACTTCCCATTAGACGGCACGCCACAGCTTCTGTGCACCGAGATGGAACGTGGCGTCGCTCCCACACACCCCAAGTCGCAGAAAACTGGAACACAAACACAGCGCAGGAGACACGGCAAACACCAACCAAATATCAATTAATATAAGATAAGAGATCAATAAACAATACGTAAACGTAGAACCAATGGCTCTTTTACTAATATTGAGTGAGTGCGTTCAAATAAATACACGCGTATAAATTTCTACGTACAAGTGATTGCCTTTTATAGAATACGAGCCTTCACTAATAACTGAGTAAGTGCTTTCAATAGAAGTGACACAAATTTTACAGCAATATACAAGGTACGTCGATTTGAAAGCAATCAAAATACTTTGAAAATGTCATACAGACAACACATAAACTTCTGGGTACTGTTCCCTAAAAACCAAAATATAACACGCACTTTCGAGCTAATCAGCTTCGTAATAGTAATCCAATCAGTGTTTTTTTTTTTTAAAGAAATAGTAACTGCTGGTCTCCATGCGGTTACACACTCTGCCGGCTGCTCTTGCTTCAAGAACACGTACATTAGGGGAACCAAGCAACAAGCTCCAACGCAAATCGTTCAAAGAATCGAAGGCACCAAAATCACTTACAACTTCGATGGAGAGTGTTGTTCGAGATGGTTTCCAGGGATGGGTCTCTCCGAGAAAAAGGGCACCTAAGCAATGCGACGAACAGCGCCCGGAGTTAACATCAGGCAGGTCCACCACAAACTCGCGACCGCCTTACGAGGTAGACCCGCCGTGCCGCTGCTGGCCGAGCACGCGTGTTTTACTCTTTCGCCCACGCAACCACGTCCTTCCGCCTCGTAGCGAGTGCAACGCTAACTGCCACGAGCGCGACAACACCCACGAGATCACAACAGAGGCAAAGATCCTAGTACAGCCGAGTAATCAACAGTGTCGCGGCAAAGGGCTGGTGTGCCAGAAAATGCGGACCACGGCTCGGTTGTGAGTACATTCTATCTGAGCTCAGTGTATTCTGTAGTGAGCAGGATGGGTCTCATGTGGTTAATGCTTCCATAACGAAGCTGCTTACAAGAATAATATACAGAAGAATGGAAAAGAAAATTGAGAATGCGCTAGGTGACGATCAGTTTGGCTTTAGGAAAAGTAAAGGGCGGGAGAGGCAATTCTGACGTTACGGCTAATAATGGAAGCAAGGCTAAAGAAAAATCAAGACACTTTCATAGGATTTGTCGACTTGGAAAAAGCGTTCGACAATATAAAATGGTGCAAGCTGTTCGAGATTCTGAAAAAAGTAGGGGTAAGCTATAGGGAGAGACGAGTCATATACGATATGTACAACAACGAAGAGGGAATAATAAGAATGGTGGATCAAGAACGAAGTGCCCGTATTAAGAAGGGTGTAAGACAAGGCTGTAGCCTTTCGCCCCTACTCTTCAATCTGTACATAGAGGAAGCAATGATGGAAATAAAAGAAAGGTTCAGGAGTGGAATTAAAATACAAGGTGAAAGGATATCAATGATACGATTCGCTGATGACATTGCTATCCTGAGTGAAAGTGAAGAAGAATTAAATGATCTGCTGAACGGAATGAACAGTCTAATGAGTACACAGTATGGTTTGAGAGTAAATCGGAGAAAGACGAAGGTAATGAGAAGTAGTAGAAATGAGAACAGCGAGAAACTTAACATCGGGATTGATGGTCACGAAGTCGATGAAGTTAAGGAATTCTGCTACCTAGGCAGTAAAATAACCAGTGCCGGACAGAGCAAGGAGGACATCAAAAGCAGACTCGCTTTGGCAAAAAAGGCATTTCTGGCCAATAGAAGTCTACTAATATCAAATACCGGCCTTAACTTGAGGAAGAAATTACTGAGGATGTACGTCTGGAGTACAGCATTGTATGGTAGTGAAACATGGACTGTGGGAAAACCGGAACAGAAGAGAATCGAAGCATTTGAGATGTGGTGCTATAGACGAATGTTGAAAATTAGGTGGACTGATAAGGTAAGGAATGGGGAGGTTCTACGCAGAATCGGAGAGGAAAGGAATATGTGGAAACCATTGATAAGGAGAAGGGACAGGATGGTGGGACATCTGCTAAGACATGAGGGAATGACTTCCATGGTACTAGAGGGAGCTGTAGAGGGCAAAAACTGTAGAGGAAGACAGAGATTGGAATACGTCAAGCAAATAATTGAGGACGTAGGTTGCAAGTGCTACTCTGAGATGAAGAGGTTAGCACAGGAATGGAATTCGTGGCAAACCAGTCAGTAGACTGATGAAAAAAAAAAAAAACAAAAAAAAAACGAAGGTATACCGCATGCAGGTAAAGCGGAAATACATCATCCGCTAAGTCGAAAGTGAGTAATCGTGATGGACGATAAGTGAAGATGATTGCGAAAAAAAATAAGAGGACGTCAGCTGTTAAAGTCACTGCAGAATTTAATATCGCACTACCAAATCTCATCAGCTCTAAATCAACTCGAAGGGAGATCCATAAGCAGAGCCACTCATCAGTGATGCAAACGTCCATAACAGGAAGCCAGAAAACCTGGTCTATGGATCAATGGAGGAATGTCGGTTGGTCCGATGAGCCTTGCTTCACACTGTTTTCAACTTCTGGTTGAGTTTACGCCTCGTGTGAAACATGGCGGTGGCTCGGTGACGATTTGGGCAGTATCGTGGCGTTCCATGGGCCTCATGGTGGCTCCGCAAGGTCGCAATAACGTCAGGAATTATGTGACCATTTTGGTTGGTTGGTTGTTTGATTTGGAGGATGGGCCCAAACAACGAGGTCATCGGTCCCGTGCGATTAGGGAGGGATGGGGAAGGAAAACGGCCGAGCCCTTTCGAAGGAACCATCAAAGCGTTTGCCAGAAGCGATTTAGGGAAATCACGCAAAACCTAAATCAGTATGGCCGGACGTGTGTTTGAGCCGTCGTCTTCCAGAATGTGAGTCCAGTGTGTTAACCACTGCACCACCTCACTGAGTGACCATTTTGGCTGATGAGATCCGTCCCCTGGTATGATGTTTGTTCCCCAAGATGATGCAGGGGAAGGCTCGCATCGTCCAGGACTGGTTTCCTGAGCACGCCGATGAACTGCCACATTTTCACCTGGCCATCACAGTCATCACATATCAGTATTATTGAGCTTTTGTGGTCCACTTTGGAGAAAAGTGTACCTTCATTGTTACCAGAACTTGCCACCATTTAGCAGGAAGAATGGTATAAGATTAAAACCACACCTACATTTATCAATTCTGAGAGACTAGAAGCTGTTTTGAATGCCTAAGATTTTCTATACGGTCAACGGCCTTGCCACAGTGGTAACACTTGTAATGTTGTTACTTGTAAAGTTTGGAAGGTAGGAGACGAGGTACTGCCGGAAGTAAGGCTGTGAGGACGGGCCGTGAGTCGTGCTTGGGTAGCTCAGATGGTAGAGCACTTGCCCGCGAAAGGCAAAGGACCCGAGTTCGAGTCTCGGTCCGGCTCACAGTTTTAATCTGCCAGGAAGTTTCATTTCTACTTTTTTTCTCGGAGCCAACATCTACCACTATATAACCGCGAGGCGAGAAAAGAAAATATCGTAGTTTAGATTAGCTCTGCACTTGTTACAGCCTCAGTCGTCATTGAACACTCCAAATAGTATATTCTGTGACAAAGATCATGGGATACCTCATAATATTCTGTCGGACCTCCACCTGCTCAGCGTAGTGCACCAATTCGACGTGGCCTGACCTCTCGATTATATCCTAGAAAAGTTTGATTGGGCTCAAGTCGGGCAATCTGGGTTGCCAAACCATTCGAGCGAATTGTCCAGATTGTTCTACAGACCAGTCGCTAATAATGGTGCCCGGTGACAACGGCACTTCGTCATCCAAAAAATTCCTTCGTTGTCTATGAATGGCTACAGGTAGTCTCCAGGTAGCCGAACATAAGCATTTCCCGCCAATGAGAGCTTAAGTTGAGTGATAGGACATAATCTGTTCCATTTGAAAACAGCCCACAACATTAAGGAGCCACCACCCGCTCGCACAGTGCCTTGTTTACAACTTGGGTGCACGGCTTCGTGGTGTCTGTGCCATATGTGGCGTTCGCTGTTTTATTCAGTGGTTTGGTATTTAACTAATTTGTAAATGAAAATGATAATGTTATTTCATTAAAGTGAGTAATTACAAAATAATTTTTTCTCCCGGCTAAAGATTTGGTCAAGTTCCAAAAAAAATCCAAGTTAACGTTGTGTTAAAGTGTTGTCTGTAAGTTGTGTAAGTGTCACTAAATCACAGTTCATACAACTGATTCTATGTAACTATTGATTATGATGGAAACAGTTATCTTCAGAAAAATGATCATTAAAGCCACCTAATATCAGCCGCGCACTACACTGACGTAACTCGTGCGTAATTAATTTCGACTACATACATAAGCAAGAAAAAGTTTGTTACATGGATCGTGCTATGAGCACTGTTTTTAAAGAACCAATCTGATTAGAATTATTTACATTAAAATGAGTTCGGGACCACCGGTGCACATTTATTTTTACACATTTTTATCACCTTCGGCATTTATGTCTGCCCAGTTGCGTAATTTGAATTTGCCACTGAGATAAATGTTAAGATGACGGCAGACGATTGACAGAGACTTTCTATTGTTAGAGCACATTTCCTTTTAACAGGATAAGTATTTGAATTAATGCCGATTAAACTTTACTTTTATATTGTGCATTATGTAGACTTATTTTCATCAACAAAACCTTTGATACTTTCGTAAGAAACACAGATAAAAATGCGATACAAATCGCTGTGATCAATGGCTGCGCCCCTTGCAGCGGAAAGAAATAATTAACACAGATAATGCTTATTGGGAGAGGAATTAAAATTACAAATAATTATTCACACATATTTGTAATAATAATGAACACTATTCTCAAGTAATAATTAACAAATAATTACAATTTCTTAACAGACCTCAGTCTGATATGCGTCCTGCGTCCGCATCCTACAAAAGCCAACCAAACGAAGGTAAAAACAAAGGAAGACGAACGCAGATCATCAAAGGAATTTACAATTATCATTGTCTTTGTATGATATAGGCCTACATCGATATGTCGAATTACATCATAAAATATTATATAAATAATTAATATTTATCATCGTTTCGTTTTATTTCACTGTTTTTCTATATGTCGGATAGATAATGGTTATAACTAGAATGAGATTTTCACTCTGCAGCGGAGTGTGCGCTGATATGAAACTTCCTGGCAGATTAAAACAGTGTACCGGACCGAGACTCGAACTCGGGACCTTTGCCTTTCGCGGGCAAGTGCTCTACCAACTTTTTTTAAGTCTCATTTTGTCCTATATCGTTCGTTGAATTTGTCGTGGCGGACGTCCGATGACACTCGTTCAGGTTGTTCGTTGATCCGTTCACTCAGTTTTTTTATTACAGAGGGTGGCTAAACCCTCTGACCGAACACGGTGAGCTACCGTGCCGGAAACTGAGCTACACAAGCACGACTCACGCCCCGTCCTCACAGCTTTACTTCTAAAAGTACCTCGTCTCCTACCTTCCAAACTTTACAGAAGCTCTCCTGTGAACCTTGCAGAACTAGCGCTCCTGAAAGAAAGGATATTGCGGAGACATGGCTTAGCCACAACCTGGGGGATGTTTCCATAATGAGATTTTCACTCTGTAGTGGAGTGTGCGCTGATATGAAACTTCCTGGCTGATTAAAACTGTGTGCCGGACCGAGGCTCGAACTCGGTACCTTTGCCTTTCGCGGGCAAGTGCTCTACCAGGAGAGCTTCTGTAAAGTTTGGAAGGAAGGAGACGAGGTACTGGCTGAAGTAAAGCTGTGAGGAGGGGGCGTAAGTCGTGCTTGGGTAGCTTAGTTGGTAGAGCACTTGCCCGCGAAAGGCCAAGGTCCCGAGTTCGAGTCTCGGTTCGGCATACAGTTTTATTCTGCCAGGATGTTTCAATGTTTATAACTGTTAGAGGCATAATTTCCTCTCGTTGCACTGTAGCTAAAATTTATTTCATGGATGTTACACATACTCGAACCCTAACATCAGATTTTACCAACTGAAATCGAGACTTATTTGAGCAGGATATGGTTTTCCAGTGGTCTCAGTCCTACCGATATCGTCACGAGTGCAGAAGAGTCGCTGCAGGCGACGTCACGCTGTTAGCAAATGCACTCGCTTCGATCGTCTGCTGCCATTGTCGATCAACCCCACATTTCGCCGCACTGTCCTAACTATTATATTCGTCGTACGTCCCACATTGATTTCTGCGGTTATTTCACTCAATGTTGCTTGTCTGTTAGCGCTGACAACTCTACGCAAACGCAGCTCCTCACGGTCGTTAACATAAAGCCGTCGGCCACTGCATTGCCCTTGGTGAGAGGTAATGCCTGAAAGTTGGTGTTCTAGGCATGCTCGTAACATTGTAGATCTCGGAATACTGAACTCTTTAATAATGTCCGAAATGGAAGGTCCTATGCGTCTAGCTCGAACTACCATCCCCCTTTAGTCTGTTAATTCCCTCGTGCGGTCATAATAACGTTGGAAACAGTATAGTAACGGAGTCCAGAAATGAAGTCATTTGCGCAAGTCAGTTTAGCTCTGCACTCCCTACTGTCTCACTCGTCACTGAACGTACAAACAATATAGAGCTGCTACCCCCATCTCCCTCTGTTTCACTTCCAAATAAGCTGTAGCGGATCTTATTTTTCTCATTCGTTGCATAATGAAAACATAAAATCGGCAGGTCATTTATTAGCCTGAACGCCACCCGACCACACCAATACTGTGTTGACGTGCGCATTAGACTGGAACGAAATAACCGGTGATAAATATACCGAAAGAGACAGAGAGAGAGGGAGCGAGATGAAGCCAGAGATGCAACCACACCGAAATTTTGGCTTTCGCACGCCCGCGGCCGGCGCTACTGATATACAGGCTGCGGCGAATTATGTGGACAGTGTATTTAATTAATGCTCGGCGTTATCTGCGGCATCCAGCGGAGAATGCGCGCTATCGGCCGGCCGCTTGTATGCGCGCGCACACGGGGCTTTGCCGCCGCCGCGATAGCGATAACAAATTGCGCGGACCGGCACCAGATGGCTCTCAGATCGCATCTGCCCCGAAATTCGCGCGTCCGCCGCCGCGCGCGGCATCGCATCGCATCGCGTAGCGGCCGCTGTCACCCTGCCGCAAATGCAGATCGGCTCTTCGGCTTTAACGCGCGAGCCGGTAATCCCCGGGACGCTAAACACGTCAGCCGCCGTTGTCAAGGGATAAAGGAAGGCAGCCACTTCACTTCACTTTGACACAAACGTTTCGGTACGAATGTGTTGCTCCATAAATTCGGAGCCGAAAATGGAAACAGCTGCTGGTACGTTACGCGCAGGACCGAAGGGCAATATACAGTTTTTCACCATAAACTGATCGAACAACTTGACCTTCGGATCTATTTTATTATTTCATTTTTACTGAGTGTCATCACAATCGTTGCAATTTAACGTATCACTTGTAGCATTAAGTTTCCTTTAATTTACGTCCATGGTCACAAACTTTTTGTTAACAGATTACCGGTTTCGGTCTTTAATGACCATCATCAGATCGGTTTACTAAAAACAAAATCCTAATGTACTGCAGCCATAGTGGCATCGTCAAATGTTAAATGCGAAGTCCGCAGCTCGTGGTCGTGCGGAAGCGTTCTCGCTTCCCACGCCCGGGTTCCCGGGTTCGATTCCCGGCGGGGTCAGGGGTTTTCTCTGCCTCGTGATGACTGGGTGTTGTGTGATGTCCTTAGGTTAGTTAGGTTTAAGTAGTTCTTAGTTCTAGTGGACTGATGACCATAGATATTAAGTCCCATAGTGCTCAGAGCCATTTTAAATGCGTAATCAGCACAAGCATCGTCAAATACATATAAATAACATATGCACGAGTCAAGTTGTCAGTAGCTTGTTTTAAACAATAGTGCTACTAACAACATGACTCGTGCATCTGATGTTATTTATATGTATTTGACGGTGCTGGTGCTGATTCCACATTTAACATTTGACGGTGCCACTATGGCTGCAGTAAATTAGGACTTTGTTTTTATGAAACAGATCTGATGATGATCGTTTAAGACCGAAACGAGTAATCTGTTAACCAAAAGTTTGTGACCATAGACGTAAATTAAAGGAAACTTACTGTATATACAGGTCACTGTTTTTTCGCGACAATGTCGCAGCTTCTGAGACTTGTAACAATGTTTTTTTCCCTATGTTTCAAACGCTATTTTTTTATCTCCTTAATCTCAGATGTGAGAAATATACCAATTAATAAATCCAGATGTTTTTACGAGTATACCAGTGATATCGCGAAACTTTTCTGTTTCAGATCTGGATAGATGAGAAGTTGGATTTTCTTTTACTTACTTACTAATACTGGCCACACAAACTGCAGCCGGTCCTTGGCCTCACTCAGTCCACCCTTCCACACTCTCCTGTCCCCTGCATCTTCGTCTCCCAGACCAGGTATATGCATGTCTCCCATGCTATTTTCCTTCCATCTCATTCTCGGCCGTCCTAGTGGTCTCTTCCCTTCAGCTTCTCCATCCATTACAGCCTTTATTACCGTGTTCTACCTCCTCACATGTCCGTACCATCTTAGTCTCTTAATTTGCATACTCGCTACGGCGTCATGCAGTGTGTATAATTGTCTGAGTTCTTTTTCCTTACTCTCCACTGTTCATTTTCTTTCTCTGATCCATATATTTTTCTCAGTACTTTATTTTCAAAATTGACGAGATTTTTCTCTGTTTTCCTTGTCAGGGTCCATGTATCACATGTACAGCACGCTATTGGCTTGACGATAGTCTGATATATTCTTCTTTTGCCTTCGATCTTATGATGTTGTACATAGCTCCTAGACATCTTCCCCCAGCTTGAATTCTTGTTACTATCTCTTGTTCTACCAGGCTTTGTTGGTTGATGTTGACATCGAGGCACGTGAACGTGTCTGTCTTCTATATTGTTAGAATTCCGATTTTTAGATGGTTTGGTCCTAAATGAACTCTTCTCACTACTACCATGAACTCCGTTTTACTTTCATTTTTACTTAGACCTACTTTCTTAGCTACTTCCATTAGCACGGACCCCATTTTCTCCAGGTCTTCGATGTTCTTTCCCATGAGCTCAATATCATCCACAAAAGCCAGGATATTTATCTTTTTTCCTATGGTAAAGGGAAATGCTGTGTAGCTAGGGCCTCGCGTCGAGTAGACTGTTCACCTGGCGCAAGTCTTTGGAGTTGACGCCACTGCGGCGACTTTCTTGTCGATGGGGATGAAATGATGATTAGGACAACACAACACCCAGTCCCAGAGCGGAGAAAATCTCCGACCCACCCGGGAATCGAAACGGGCCGTTAAGGATGACATTCCGTCGCCCTGATCACTCAGCTACCAGGGACGGACTTTCCTATGGTGACTGCTGCACTTTCACATGTTACTCTCATCAGGGTGTTGTTGAGGGCCAAATTGAACAAGATGGTGATATAATATCTCACTGTCTCACTCCTGTTTTTACTTCAAATGCTTCTGAGAAGCCCTCTTGTATTTTCACTGTACTCTTTGATTCCATCACACACATTTTAGTTAGCTTTATCAGCTTGTCAGGTATACCATACTCTGCCATTTTCCTCCACATTTCCTCTCTTACTATGTTGACAAATGCTTTGTTGAAATCTGTAAACAGGCAAAAGGTATCATGATTGTGCTACCAGTTCTTATCTGGTATTTGTCTTAGTGTGAATATTTGGTGATTTATGATTGTTGATTTACCTTTCCTGAACCCTGCTTGTGTTGTGTCTAATATTTCCTCAATGTATGGGTTGATCCCGTTCAGTATAATTCTTGATATTACTTTATAACATGTGCATAGGAGAGATTCCCCCTGTAGTTTTGTGCCAGCATTTTGTCTCCTTTCTTGTATATGGGACATACAGCAGCAGTTTTCCATTCCTCTGGCATTACTTCTTTTCCCCACACCTCTTTTATCAGTTTGGCTAACTATTCATGTATCTCCTCTCCCCCTTCTTTGATTAACTGTACTGTTATCATGTCTATGCCAGGGGCTTTCCTATTTTTTAGTCTTTTTATTGCCTTCTTCATCAGAGTTGGTTCTTCGACTAATGGTTGTACGTTCTGATTGTTTTCTGCCTTGTTTTCATTGTTGTAGTGATCTACCGGGTTGTTCAGCAGTTATTTAAAGTATTTCCTCCAGCTTTCTAAATTTCCTTCATTCGTAGTGATCAGCATTCCATTCTCGTCCTTCATTATCACAGACTTAGCTCTGTATTCTTTTCTATAGCTATTCATTGTCCAGTAAAACTGTTTACTGTTGCTCTGGTTATAGTCCTCCTAAGCCTTCTAAGTAGGTGAATATGGATTGGGGGTAAGAAATGAAAGAGGAAGTCGCCTGGTAGAATTTTGCACAGAGCGTAACTTAATCATTGCTAACACTTGGTTCAAGAATCATAAAAGAAGGTTGTATACATGGAAGAAGCCTGGAGATACTGATAGGTTTCAGGTAGATTATATAATGGTAAGACAGAGATTTAGGAACCAGGTTTTAAATTGTGATACATTTCCAGGGGCAGATGTCGACCCTGACCACAATCTATTGGTTATGAACTGTAGATTATAACTGAAGAAATTGCAAAAAAGTGGGAAATTAAGGAGATGAGACCTGGATAAAATGACTAAACCAGAGCTTGTAGAGAGTTTCAGGGAGAGCATAAGGGAAGAGTTGACAAGAATGGGGGAAAGAAATACAGTAGAAGAAGAATGGGATGCTTTGAGGGATGAAGTAGTGAAGGCAGCATAGGATCAAGTATGTAAAAAGACGAGGGCTAGTAGAAATCCTTGGGTAACAGAAGAAATATTGAATTTAATTGATGAAAGGAGAAAATATAAAAATGCAGTAAATGAAGCAGGCAAAAAGGAATACAAACGTCTCAAAAATGAGATCGACAGGAAGTGCAAAATGGCTAAGCAGGCATGGCTAGAGAAGAAATGTAAGGATATAGAGGCTTATCTCACTAGGGGTAAGATAGATACTGCCTACAGGAAAATTAAAGAGACCTTTTGGGAAAAGAGAACCACTTGTATGAATATCAAGGGCTCAGATGGAAACCCAGTTCTAAGCAAACAAGAGAACGCAGACAGGTGGAAGGAGTATATAGAGGGTCTATACAAGGGCGATGTACTTGAGGACAATATTATGGAAATGGAAGAGGATGTAGATGAAGATAAAATGGGAGATATGATACTGCGTTTAGAATCTGACAGAGCACTGAAAGACCTGAGTCGAAACAAGGCCCCGGGGGTAGACAACATTCCATTAGAACTACTGACGGCCTTGGGAGAGCCGGTCCTGACAAAACTCTACCATCTGGTGAGCAAGATGTATGAGACAGGCGAAATACCCTCAGACTTCAAGAAGAATATAATAATTCCAATCCCAAAAAGCAGGTGTTGACAGATGGGAAAATTATCGAACTATCAGTTTAATAAGTCACGGCTACAAAATACTAACGCGAATTCTTTACAGACGAATGGAAAAACTGGTAGAAGCCGACCTCGGGGAAGATCAGTTTGGATTCCGTAGAAATATTGGAACACGTGAGGCAATATTGACCCTATGACTTATCTTAGAAGCTTGATTAAAGAATGGCAAACCTATGTTTCTACCATTTGTAGACCTAGAGAAGGCTTTTGACAATGTTGACTGGAATACTCTCTTTCAAATTCTGAAGGTGGCAGGGGTAGAATACAGGGAGCGAAAGGCTATTTACAATTTGTACAGAAACCAGATGGCAGTTATAAGAGTCGAAGGGCATGAAAGGGAAGCAGTGGTTGGGAAGGGAGTGAGACCAGGTTGTAGCCCCTCCCCGATGTTATTCAATCTGTATATTGAGCAAGCAGGAAAGGAAACAAAAGAAAAATTCGGAGTAGGAGAAGAAATAAAAACGTTGAGGTTCGCCGATCACATCGTAATTCTGTCAGAGACAGCAAAGGACTTGGATGAACAGTTGAAAATATGGACAGTGTCTTGAAATGAGGATATAACATCAACAAAAGTAAAACGATGATAATGGATTGTAGTCGAGTTAACTCGGTTGATGCTGAGGGAATTAGATTATGAAATGAGACACTTAAAGTAGTAAATGAGTTTTGCTGTTTAGGGAGCAAAATAACTGATGATGGTCGAAGTAGATAGGATATAAAATGTAGACTGGCAATGGCAAGGAAAGCGTTTCTGAAGATGAGAAATTTGTTAACATCGAGCATAGATTTAAGTGTCAGTAAGTCGTTTCTGAAAGTATTTGTGTGGAGTGTAGCCATGTATGGAAGTGAAACATGGACGATAAATAGTTTGGACAAGAAGAGAATAGAAGCTTTCGAAATGTGGTGCTACAGAAGAATGCTGAAGATTAGATGGGTAGATCACATAACTAATGAGGAGGTATTGAATAGAATTGGGGAGAAGGGGAGTTTGTGGCACAACTTGACTAGAAGAAGGGATCTGTTGGTAAGACATGTTCTGAGGCATCAAGGGATCACCAATTTAGTATTGGAGGGCAGCGTGGAGGGTAAAAATCGTAGAGGGAGACCAAGAGATGAATACACTAAGCAGATTCAGAAGGATGTAGACTGCAGTACGTACTGGGAGATGAAGCAGCTTGCACAGGATAGATTAGCACGGAGAGCAGCATCAAACCAGTCTTAGGAATGAGGACCACAACAACAACAACAAGCCTTCTCTGTCTGTTTTATATAAGAATGCTCTATTTCTCTCGCCTTATTATACTCTTCGTTTCTCTCGTGGCTTTCCTGGATGTTGTTTGGTTTTCACTGTTGTTATTGTTTATCATTGGCTGTCTGGCTCTCTTCCTGTGGTGTACTGCTTTTTTACATGTTTCATTGATTCATGATTTGCGCTTTATATTGGTATTATTATTATCTCCTAGTTATTCATGCACTGTCTTCCTCATAACTGTTGTCATCTTCTTTCCTTTTGTGTAGATATCTTCATCTTCTTTTCTATTGTTGTCATTCCCTAATGCAGCGAAACTATTTTTAAGCTGAATCTTAAACTGTTTATTCATCTCCTCCCCTTTTAGCCTACTCACATCTACTCTTTGGGTTATTTTACCACTTTTGTTCTTACTTGGTGGTTTGGGTACTGGTAGTTTCAGCTTTATTAGCACAGGAGAATGGTCTGATCCTATCTCAGACCCTCTCATTGTCTTAACAGCATTTTTTGCCTTTTTATGGTTTTTCTGTATCCAAACATAGTCTGTTTGGTTCCTATTTAATCCATCCGAATATGTCCATGTTGCTTTAAGTATGTCTTTGTGGGGGAATGATGTACTTGCTATTTTCATGCTTTTACACAGCCATTTTCTTTTACACAGCGTAAATTAAAAACCAACCCAAGTGTGTCATTAGACCTATGTAAACAAAAAATCTTTGACACGCGTGAATTATGAGTGTAGTGGCGAACCTGGCAACGTTTCCCAATTGCTAGATATGTATGGGAATTGGGTATCCTTTTCGCCTCTCTCTCTTTCTCTCTCTCTCTCTCTCTGTGCATCTCCTCCTCCCCCTCTCTATCTCCATCCCCTCCTCCTCCTCCTCCTCCTCCTCCTCCTCCTCCTCCTCAGCCTATCCATCATCTCTTCCCCCCCTCTCTACCCATCTCCTTCTCCCCCAGTATCTGTCCACCTCCTCCTATACCCTCTTTATGTCCATTTCTCTCCCCCCTCCCTCCCTCGTTCTCTGTCTATGACTTTTTACCCCCTCTCTTAGACCTTCGGCCTTGTTTATTGTTATTGCAAATTCAGATTCTGTAGCAGGAATCTAATAACAACCTAATAAGCGTTCTTTCTTCTGAGAGAATGGACTGCTAGGAAAAAGAACAACACATTATTATGTCTACAAATTTTTTAAATATATATGATGAGGAAGAATCTGTATGATGAACAATATGAATATGCCCTCGTATTGTAGCTAAAACTAACTGCAAAATGAAATGCACGGTTTCATAGATAAGTTCATTATACCGTTTTCACTATCGCATTCGGTGTTAACAGAAAACCTGTACGTTGTTGGTTAAAAATATATACAGCTCATGTCCGAAAAAAGGTTTATTAACCTACTAAGGATCTGAAATAAACCAGTCAAAAACTTGAGTCTTAATTACAATATTTCTTCTTTATATGTAACATATATATTTACTTACTGTATATATTTGTGGCGCTACAGGGAGTGGTAAGAATGGATCTAACTGTGAGTGGTAGACTATGTGATCAAAAGTATCCGGAAACCTGGATGAAAATGACTTACAAGTTCGTGGTGGCCTCCATCGTTAATGCTGGAATTCAATATGCTGTTGGCCCACACTAACACTTGATGACAGCGTCCACTCTCGCAGGCAGGTGCTGGAAGGTTTCGTGGGGAATGCCAGCCCATTCTTCTCGGAGTGCTGCACTGAGGAAAGGTTCAAATGGCTCTGAGCACTATGGGACTTAATTTCTGAGGTCATCAGTCCCCTAGAACTTAGAACTACTTAAACTCAACCAACCTAAGGACATCACACACGTCCATGCCCGAGGCAGGATTCGAACCTGCGACCGTAGCAACTGAGGAGAGCTATCGATGTCTGTTGGTGAGGCCCGTCACGATGTCGTCGCTCCAAAACATTCCAAATGTTTTCTACAGGATTCAGGTCAGCACTCTGTGCAGGTCAGTCCATTACACAATGTTACTGTCGTGTACCCACACCGCCACAGGCAAAGCATTATGAACAGGTGCTCGATCGTGTTGGAAGATGGAATCGCCATCCCCGAATTGCTGTTCAACAGTAGGAAGGAAGATGGTGCTTAAAACATCAGTGTAGGCCTGTGCTGTGATAGTGCCACGCAAATCAATAAGGGGCGCAAGGCGCCTCCATGAAAAACACGACCACACTACAACACCACCGCCTACGAATTTTACTGTTGGCACTACACACGCTGGCAGATGACGTGCACCGGGCATTCGCCATACCCACACCCTGACATGGTATCGCCACATTGTGTACCGTGATTCGTCACTCCACGCAATGTTTCTCCACTGTTCGATCGTCCAATGTTTACGCTCCTTAAACCAAGCGAGGCGTCGTTTTGCATTTACCGGCGTGATGTGTGGCTTATGAGAAGCCGCTCGACCATGAAACCCAAGATTTCTCGCCTGCCGCCTAATTGTGATTGTACCTGCAGTGGATCCTGATGCAGTTAGGAATTCCTGTGTGATGGTCTGGATAGATGTCAGCCTATTAAACAATACGATCCTCTTCAACTGTCGGCGGTCCCTATCAGTCAACCGAGCGAGGTGGCGCAGTGGCTAGCACACTGGACTCGCATTCGGGAGGACGACGGCTCAATCCCGTCTCCAACCATCCTGATTCAGGTTTTCCGTGATTTCCCTAAATCGTTTCAGGCAAATGCCGGGAAGGTTCCTTTGAAAGGGCACGGCCGATTTCCTTCCCAATCCTTCCCTAACTCGAGCTTGCGCTCCGTCTCTAATGACCTTGTTGTCGACGGGACGTTAAACACTAACCACCTACCTATCAGTCAACCGACGAGGTCGGCCTATAGGCTTTTGTGCTGCACGTGTCCTTCACGTTTCCACTTCACTATTACATCGGATACAGTGGACCTAAGGATGTTTAGGAGTATGAAAATGTAGCGTACAGACATATGACACAAGTGACACCCAATCACCTGACCACGTTCGAAGTCATTGAGTTCCGCGAAGCGCCCTATTCTGCTCTCTCACGATGTCTAATGACTACTGAGGTCGCTGATGTGGAGTACCTGGCAGTAGCTGGCAGCACAGTGCACCTAATAGGAAAAACATATGTTTTTTGGGGTGTCCGGGTACTTTTTATCGCATAGTGCATATGCCCTTTGCTAAAATATTATTTTATTTTGTTATTTCATTTAAAGAAGCTTCAAACATTTATTTGTCCATACAAACAGTGCATTTAAGTATATTTTAATGCAGTTACACTTTCCAGAAAGGAAACTTGCTCACCATTGAATAACAAGACACTCTGTAACAGGTTAATCGAAAGATCTACCAAAACAATAAGATTCTGGAAAAATAGTTTAAAAGTCTTACAACAGGCGATACGTGAAGTACCGATAGTGCTTCGCCATTAATATCAACTAAAATTAAATACAAAATAACGAATAATAGAGTAATTTATTTCAGGGTTGAGAAAATACTTTACAAAGGACAATGCCAGACCTTCCATTGAATCTGTTTGCGGAAGGAATTTACACACGAGTAACAACACAATAGGATAAGCTTAACCAGACGCGGATCAGTTAAATTTTCCGTAGTAACTTTCTCACAAATGTTTCAGTTATTTTCCATCAGACAAAAAACGATTGTGGAAGGAGAAAATTCTGCTTAGAACTTTAAAATGAAATACACAACAATTTTAAAAGGAAATACACAGTAACCTAGACAACAACACCTGCGCACGCAGGAACATATCAAACGGTGCCCCTGCCGTAGAAAACCTTCCACAAAATTCAGGTGAATCCTGGCGGTTAAATAAAGCGCGGTATGGTTACAGAACCACAAATGAAAGCTCAAATGACATCAGACTAAAAGCAGACCAAACGAACTAGTAACTGAGAAACCTTGATATTGCGCGTCGACAATTCAGACGTGCGGAAACAAATCAAATAGCGAATGCTGTTGATATTGTGTGTGCCGAACAGGCAGAATTATAATCGCAAGGGGAGGCCACAGCACTGGGATCCCTCCACACTTTGTACGCCTTTCGTAGGCTGTTACAACAACATAATCTACAAGTAGTAAGGTGCACTACTCAGGCAATTTCGAAAAAATAGCAAAAGAATTCTTACGCGTCTGTAATGTATCCGTGCGAAGGCGCTTGGTGTAAGAAGTAATAGTTATTTATTGGTTGGTGTTTGCTAGAGGATTTTAATGTAGATTTTTTTTCACCTCTTGTCATATTATTTAATTTATATGGCATTTAAGAGGTGTTGTTGTTGTTGTTGTTGCCTTCAGTCCAGAGACTGGTTTGATGCAGCTCTCCATGCTACTCTATCCTGTACAAGCTTCTTCATCTCCCAGTCCTTACTGCAATCTACAGCCTTCTGCATCTGCTTAGTGTATTCATCTCTTGGTCTCCCTCTACGATTTTTACCCTCCACGCTGCCCTCCAATGCTAAATTTGTGACCCCGTCACGCCTCAGAACATGTCCCACAAACCGGTCCCTTTTTCTTGTCAAGTTGTCCCACAAACTCCTCTTTTCCCCAATTCTATTCAAAACCTCCTCATTAGTTATGTGATCTACCTATCTAATCTTCAGCATTCTTCTGTAGCACCACATTTCAAAAGCTTCTATTCTCTTCTTGTCCAAACTATTTATCGTCCATGTTTCACTTGCATACATGGCCACACTCCATACAAATACTTTCAGAAACGACTTCCTGACACATCTATACTCGATGTTAACGAATTTCTCTTCTTCAGAAACACTTTCCTTGCCATTGCTAGTCTACATTTTATATCCTCTCTACTTCGACCATCATCAGTTATCTTGCTCCCCAAATAGCAAAACTCCTTCACTACTTTAAGTGTCTCATTTCCTAATCCAATTCCCTCAGCATCGCCCGACTTAATTCGAATACATTCCATTATCCTCGTTTTGCTTTTGTTGATGTTCATCTTATATCCTCCTTTCAAGACACTGTCCATTCCGTTCAACTGCTCTTCCATGTCCTTTGCTGTCTCTGACAGAATTACGATGTCATCAGCGAACCTCAACGTTTTTATTTCATCTCCATGGATTTTAATACCTACTCCGAACTTTTCTTTTGTTTCCTTTACTGCTTGCTCAATATACAGATTGAATAACATCGGGGACAGGCTACAACCCTGTCTCACTCCCTTCCCAACCACTGCTTCCCTTTCATGCCCCTCGACTCTTATAACTGCCGTCTGGTTTCTGTACAAATTGTAAGTAGCCTTTCGCTCCCTGTATTTTACCCCTGCCATCTTTAGAATTTGAAAGAGAGTATTCCAGTCAACATTGTCAAAAGCTTTCTCGAAGTCTACAAATGCTAGAAACGTAGGTTTGCCTTTCCTTAATCAAGCTTCTAAGATAAGTCGTAGGTTCAGTATTGCCTCACGTGTTCCAACATTTCTGCGGAATCCAAACTGATCTTTCCCAAGGTCGGCTTCTACCAGTTTTTCCATTCGTCTGCAAAGAATTCGCGGTAGTATTTTGGCGCAGCTGTGACTTATTAAACTGATAATTCGATAATTTTCACATCTGTCAACACCTGCTTTCTTTGGGATTGCAATTATAACATTCTTCTCGAATTCTGACGTTATTTCGCCTGTCTCATACATCTTGCTCACCAGATGGTAGAGTTTTGTCAGGATTGACTCCCCCAAGGCCGTCAGTAGTTCTAACGGAATGTTGTCTACTCCCGGGGCCTTGTTTCGACTCAGGTCTTTCAGTGCTCTGTCAAACTCTTCACGTAGTATCATATCTCCCATTTCATCTTCATCTACATCCTCTTCCATTTCCATAATATTGTCCTCAAGTACATTGCCCTTGTATAGACCCTCTATATACTCCTTCCACCTTTCTGCTTTCCCTTCTTTGCTTAGAACTGTGTTTCCATCTGAGCTCTTGATATTCATACAAGTGGTTCTCTTTTCTCCAAAGGTCTCTTTAATTTTCCTGTAGGCAGTATCTATCTTACCGCTAGTGAGATAAGCCTCTACATCCTTACATTTCTCCTCTATCCATCCCTGCTTAGCCATTTTGCACTTTCTATCGATCTCATTTTTGAGACGTTTGTATTCCTTTTTGCCTGCTTCATTTACTGCGTTTTTATATTTTCTCCTTTCATCAATTAAATTCAATATTTCTTCTGTTACCCAAGGATTTCTACTAGCCCTTGTCTTTTTACCTACTTGATATTCTGCTGCCTTCACTACTTCATCCCTCAGAGCTACCCATTCTTATTCTACTGTATTTCTTTCTCCAATTTCCGTCAATTGTTCCCTTATGCTCTCCCTGAAACTCTGCACAACCTCTGGTCCTTTCATTTTATCCCGGTCCCATCTCCATAAATTGCCACCTTTTTGCATATTCTTCAGTTTTAATCTACAGTTCATAACCATTAGATTGTGGTCAGAGTCCACATCTGCCCCTGGAAATGTCTTACAATTTAAAACCTGGTTCCTAAATCTCTGTCTTAAAAATTATATATTATGCCTTCTAGTATCTCCAGGATTCTTCCATGTATACAACCTTCTTTTATGATTCTTGAACCAAGTGTGTATCTCCAGGATTCTTCCATGTATACAACCTTATTTTATGATTCTTGAACCAAGTGTTAGCTATGATTAAGTTATGCTCTGTGCAAAATTCTACCAGACGGTTTCCTCTTTCATTTCTCTCCCCCAATCCATATTCAGCCACTATGTTTCCTTCTCTCCCTTTTCCTACTCTCGAATTCCAGTCGCCCATGACTATTAAATTTTCGTCTCCCTTCACTAACTGAATAATTCCTCTTATCTCATCATACATTTCATCAATTTCGTCGTCATCTGCAGAGCCAGTTGGTATATAAACTTGAACTACCGTAGTAGGGATGGGCTTCGTGTCTATCTTGGCCACAATAATGCGTTTACTATGCTGTTTGTAGTAGCTTACCCGCACTCCTATTTTTTTGTTCATTATTAAACCTACTCCTGCATTACCCCTATTTGATTTTGTATTTATAACCCTGTATTCACCTGACCAAAAGTCTTGTTCCTCCTGCCACCGAACATCACTATTTCCCACTATATCTAACTTTAACCTATCCATTTCCCTTTTTAAATTTTCTAACCTACCTGCCTGACATTCCACGCTCCGATCCGTAGAACGCCAGTTTTCTTTCTGCTGATAATGACGTCCTCTTGAGTGGTCCCACCCGGAGATCCGAATGGGGGACTATTTTACCTCCGGAATATTTTACCCAAGAGGACGCCATCATCATTTAACCATACAGTAAAGCTGCATGCCCTCGGGAAAAATTACGGCCGTAGTTTCCCCTTGCTTTCAGCCGTTCGCAGTACCAGCACAGCAAGGCCGTTTTGGTTAGTGTTACAAGGCCAGATCAGTCAATCATCCAGACTGTTGCCCCTGCAACTACTGAACAGGCTGCTGCCCCTCTTCAGGAACCACACGTTTGTCTGGCCTGTCAACAGATACCCCTCCGTTGTGGTTGCACCTACTGTACGGCCATCTGTATCATTGAGGCACGCAAGCCTCCCCACCAACGGCAAGGTCCATGGTTCATGGGGGTAGGTTTGAGAGGTAACATAACGCAAAAAAGCCTCGCTCATTTTTCGATAAGTTGTAGTGAATTTCATATAATAATTGAATAACTACTATTTTTAATTAAATTTTCAACGACGAGGGACAGGCTAGGAAGACCCAAGTCAAACCTCGATAAATAATAAAGCACACACCGTTATTCAGTAGTATAGTAAGTCACAATGTGCCACACCACAAGAGTATTGTACAATTACTAGTCGTATGTGCTCTCGACATCACACTTTGCAGGATGATATTTGTCATAGAGAGATGGAAAACATTAATTGAAACGGCATGTACTACATCGAATGAATGCAATTTTTCCGCATTTGCAGTGACTGTTTAGAGTTTCTAAGGGAAAACACACCTCGTTGACAATTTGAAAATTTTCTCTTTCTCCTGATAGTAGAGATTAAAACTTATGTTCGAGCGCGAGCCGTACCATCGCCTCATACACGTTAGTCTCTGCCGCTAAGCACTCGTCGACCATGAACTATAACGCGGAGCTCCTACGCACAAATACATTAGTTACGTAATAGACGCGTAAGACTTCTCTCGTGGTTTTCTCGGAACTGCCAGAGTGTTGCACTTTACTACATGCACAATGTATTGTTTTAATGGCCTACTAAAGGCGTGCAAAGTTTAAAGAAAATCTACGATCACAGCGTCGTCGCCTCCCCTTGTCAGTACATATAACAGCCTAGAGCTGACATACTAGAACATCAGTAGGCCCCCAACAAGCAGAGAACAGCCCGTCGACAACACACACGGGAAAATCCGCTGTCTTCAGGTTCTGTTTGCGGTAAAGACCAACCAGTGAAGCAAACTTCGCAAAGCCTCGCAGTCTAGTAAGTATGCAGCCAGTCTGCTTCCCCTCGTTGCAATTGTCCCACCACGGCAGATAAGGTGTGCATTCAAAAACAACGGCCGTTTCCTCTACAGGTAGAGTATCGTGTAAAAATTTGAAGTAAATCACTTTTCGAGATTATTGGTTCAAATGGCTCTAAGTACTATGGGACTTAACATCTGAGGTCATTAGACCCCTAGACATAGAACTACTTAAAACTAACTAACCTAAGGACATCACACACATCCATGACCGAGGCAGGATTCGAATCTGCGACCATAGCAGCAGCGCGGTTCCGGACTGAATTACCTAGAACCGCTCTGCCACAGCGGCCGGCGAGATTATTGGTAACAACGTTAAACAATGACTTGTCTTTATATAGTAATATAGATAAATTTTCGAGATTCGGGACACTGTAAAGCACCACGACCACTAATCGACCCCCAGAGGTATGCTCTCATTATATTTTCGATATACTGTACTTGAGAGCGATGTACAAAATCCGGTACATCTTGTTGGAAACCTTTCCCTTACTCTTACGAGTACAATTACACGTTCTTTTTGACCTTATCTAGATGTTCGTCACCTTTAAATGACATTCTGCATCCTACTGCGTTGAAATTCACCATAACCATGACTAGTTGCACATAGTTTCCGGCGTTGCGTTTTAATTGGCCAGAACGCCCTGAATCACTGCTGTAAAATAATTTCCAGCAACTTTCTCCTTCTCAGTGATCATCTTTGGAAATCCCTTGCATTGCATGGTCTCTATCTGTGGTCCCATAAAAACACTAATTTTGACTTTTGCCTCAAGCAGTTTGGGAAGGAAACACAGAAGGTATCTGAACGCTACGGACTCCTTATTCGGACCTCTAACGAATTGCTCCATTAGCTGTTGGTTGTCCGGTCGTCCTCAGCTGCAGGTAATAAAGTTGATAATTATTATTTTAGGTTTATCTAACTACAACCGAGTAAAAGACATTTCCCAAGGAATCATCAGTTGCTTGCAACATATACATCTTTGTATTTGAACGATTTTGCCTTACGTTTAGGACACGCGGGGATGGATCACTGATATCACAAAGACACATTCAACATCTGGTAATAACAGTGTACAGCTGGAAACACCGCCCAAGTATGATGGCTATTCGGAAAGTAGGATCCGAGCGGTAGCGAAATCGAAACCATTGTAAAAATAAAAAATGTTTTATTTGTAAAGTCAGTTACACCTTCCAGCTATTTCTTTACGTAGTCTGCCGCTCCGAGTTAGATATCTGTCGTAGCTTTGCTTGAAACTTCCAATTCGCTCGTCAGAGAAGGCAGCCATCTGTGCTTTCCGCCAAATCTCTGCTCTGGTCTACAGCTCGTTGTCTGTTGCAAAATGCTGTCTCATAGCCAGCGGTTCATGTGAGCAGAAACGAAGTTCAGTTGGAGCCAAATTAATGCTCTATTGTGGGTAATCAAATGGTTCATATCAAAAACGCTGCACTAGCATCTTCATTGCCCCTGTATAGTGCGGGAAAGAATTGTCATGAAGAAGGAAACACATGACAACTGTGTCATGTTGGCTGTATGATATCAGGCGAAATCTCTCACCAGACTCTCAAACTTGGCGAGATACACCATTCCCTACGCACCTTTACGTGCTCAGTGTTCGCTCAATACTGAAAAGAGCGAGGTGACGCGATCGGCAGGTGTACTAGACACATTGCCCAACACACCTGTTCAAAGTTTCATTGGATTTTAACTGTAGTTTCCATTTGGAGACCGATCGGACCTTACATTCCGAATGGCTCTCGTATAACATCAAGGAAAAAAATGTGCGAAAGCGAAATTTCGAGTGGGAGGAAGCAGAATAAGAACAGCTGTAAAACAGGAAAATAACACACGTACGAAATTTGTAAATTGAAATTTTATCACTACATAACAGATAAGCAGAAAGTGACAGTTCTGTTTACAACCTATGTATGTAATGTCCAAAATGTAAATCAAAATCGTTTAAACACAAATACATGTACATTCCAGGCCACTGAAGAGGTCTTGCAAATTATAAAGTCAATGCATATGGCAAGAAAAATTTGTTTTATTTAGACGTGATCATGTAGAACTAAAGTAATAATTATCAGTATAATAATTGGGACCAACTTTATGTGTAAAAGAGTAATCAGCACCTTTGTTGACCCTGCTAGTTGTTCCCACTTTAAATTCATTCCTCTTAGGACTCACTCGCCTCTAATACTCTCTCTCGCCTCTTATAATGAGTCTCAGGGCTAGCAGAGAAACTACGAAATACCACTTTGGAGATCTCTCATCCACTCTCATCACATTTGATACCTTCTAGAAAGAACGTGATGCTCGTGTAACCATGTTAACATAATCAACTGTCTGACCGAGAAGAAGAGATGAATACCCGTTCCCATTACGAAGTCAAACAGCTTTGGGACTTTTTGATGAGCTGTCTACTAACAGGTGCCACTGACTTGGATTGAAATCTATTCCGACAGCTTCAAACGGACCACTCACAGTGTGGTAGAAACGTAGGCAATTGTGACGAGCGAAAAACTAGAAATCACTTAGTGGTGCTTTCTCTGTTCTGATACTTGCACATTTTCATCTAATTGAATCCACTACTTCGATCTCGATGTCATAAGTTCGCAACTTTTCTAGGTGTGACTAAAGTCTCAGATCAATTCATTACTGTGTTCCTCTGTTGGACATTGTGTAAACTCTCTTCCAAATATAACTGTTGTGCCTGCAGGGGTGTGGGTACAAGGAGCTCTGGGCTGTGAGGCATTAAAGTAATGGTGGAGAGAATATCCGGACAAATAACAGCAGGTACATTCTTTCCTCTCTGAAGCTTGGAAGGTTCCACGACGCAGAAATGACAACTCTTCAGTTGACTCTTTACAAATTCTTGAGACAGCAAAAAGTCCCTTTTCTTCTCTGTAGCATACTGACAAGGAAGAGGACAACAAACTGTTTTAACACAAATAATAGTAGGTATTTCACTGCTGAACAAAAAAATTCCAACAGCTGAGGAAACAATTATAAAATTTTATTTTTCTTCTTGTGCATTTGTCCCACACATTCGGAGGTTCGGCACGGTTAGTAACGGATTTGGTGCCCCGAAGTTTTTCCTGTTGCCACTTCTTACCCGCAAGGACAGAATGCGTATACCCCAGCTGTCTGCGTATCGTGTGTTTCATATGACAGTGTGAGGAAGTTTTCTAAGTGTTTACAAATCGTGTAAATGAGACGGTACTTGGATACCAGTCCATTATTCACCTAGACAGGTATGAGAAAGCGCTTAAAAACCGCATCCAAACTTTTTGTGTGTCCATCCTTTTACTGGAGGACTGATGGACCACGGGCGTTCCCTATTGTAAGAAAATTAAACGCCTACAGCCATCCTTGTGATCTTATTTATTTATTATTGTGTAGCTACCAGTTTCGGCGCTTCAGTGCGCCGTCTTCAGACCTTAGTTAATGCTGGAGGAGTTATCACGATCGATATGTACGATGCTCCAGTAGCCAACATAGTGGTTCACACAAACTTCTGTAACTGTGATGTTTCTCCAACCATCCAGCTTGAAGCGTGAAACTGGTAGCTACACACTAAATAAAATCATAAAAGACGGCTGTAGGCGTTTCAGTTTCTTACACATACAAGCTGGTTGGCGCACCGACTCTCGTGTTTAATACGCCGGGCGGAGTCGATCTGGGGCCGGCGCATCTCCCCGTATCGGAAGCGATTCTTTAACACGCACGACTATCGGAGCGAGTAAATAATACATACAAATATTTTTTTTAAATTCAATCAAATTTTGTATGTCCTTCCTTGCAGGATCTTTGGCATTGCTCGTAAGGCAAATGAGGTGTCCCTAGTTTGTCCTGATCCCTACAGACTTGCTAAATTATATTTTGTAGCTCTCACACATCTTACTAGACGCTTAAATGAAGTATGTGTTAGCTCTACTTGTGTCAACAAAATGCTCACATTTATAGCAAAATTTAACCGCTTGATACTTGCAGCGTCCAGACGCTATCTTTTAAGAATGTACTTAATCATGGATGAAATCTGGCTGTAAACTGAAGTACCTGCCGTAATTTCACATTACATTACTGATATGATGATGTTCCAGAAGAAATAGTCAATATTTAAGGATACGACAGGATTAAATAAATGTGATCTCAGGAACATCAAGCCAAATCAGTAAAAAAAATTTATGAAAAGACTTTACTTGCTAAAATCTTGTAATCTATGTAGCAAAAATGGAAAAATGGGGGGAGAATGTTTTTCAGTGCTACATCCGAAACGAGATATTACACCGCCGGAAGAAAATTAGTACACCTGGAAAGACGACGTAGTTCTTTTATCTGATGATGGCATATCTCATTGGAAGATAG
The DNA here is from genome assembly GCF_023864345.2 of Schistocerca serialis cubense. Classification (NCBI taxonomy): domain Eukaryota; kingdom Metazoa; phylum Arthropoda; class Insecta; order Orthoptera; family Acrididae; genus Schistocerca; species Schistocerca serialis. Next base: position 587,428,072 of record NC_064642.1, read on the forward strand.
TAGATGTACTGATGGTTTCGAAGTCGTCAGCCAACAGCATAATGGCATAGCTACCATAGGGCCATGTGTGCCTACCCCTTACAGGGAAATTTCATAGACAGAAGGCTCAGTGTGCAACGATGCGGGTGTTGCGACCACATGTAGTAAGCGGTGCTTCACGCAGTGGAGAATGGCAAAACAGAGGCAGCCGGCGATCGCGGCATTGCGAAGTAGGCGCGGCACAGATAGCCTTGCTGACAGTTGCAGTCTACCAACCGGCTGACGCAAGGACGCACACAGACCGAGCGCCGAGTGAAGCCTGGAGAGTGCTCAGTAAAGGAAGTGAGGCCAGCACGCTAAGTTACACTGCAATACACTGTGGGAGTAATAACAAGAAGCTGCCACCGAGGGTAAAAATCGTCCTCCTGCCGGATATAAATAGTGGAGCGTGGGCAGCAACGGACAGAAGCCATTAGGAAGGAGTTCGGGTCTGACGACGGACGTGATCCTTGTCCGAATATTCAGTCTTCGTAGATGACGATTCCGGAAGTCTGTTGCAGCTTGCAGGAGTCATCCGTTCGCCGCCGGATGTCTACTTCAGCTCTGGGGGTCGGCCCGAGTCCGGTCGGCACCATGGCTGACTAGCTGCAGCGAGAACTTCCAGCAGGACCGGCCGCAGCGCGGTCTTGGGCACAGGCGCCGCCCGGGACTGACGCTCGGACTCCACGGCAACTCAGCCCCACGGCGCGTGGTCCGTCCATGACGGGAGCTCGCGGACATCGCGACTGACGGCTTCCCAGCCGCCGGTGCAGCAGGCGGCGGCAGCTGACCTCACGGCGACGCGGCTCAGTGGGGGTGCCATACTGGGCTGCTGAGTGGCGACGAGTTCATCTCAACCACAGGGCTTCCTGACTTCAGCGGAGCTCTGGTGACGCGCGTTGCGCGCATTGTCGCAGAATCTACACAACAGCAGCCAGACGGAAGGATCCGCAGGGCTGGGCAGCGACGACGAGGGAGAAATTGTAAAGAAAGCTCAACAAATAATTGTAAAACTCCACGCCGTCTCAGCCTTTGGCGCAGCCACTGTGTCTGCTGCTAACAAGTAGCAAACGGCCATAACAAGTACTGCAGAAGTCGTAACAAACGGCCAGCTGACATACTACTGGTATCGGTGGTCACGTGAACATTCTCACACCCGTAGACGTCGTTCTCGATACCCACACAGCCGAAAGTCCCGACAGAAATAGCAAGAGAAGCGGTGGCAGATCTACAGCTACCACAGCACAGATAAGAGAGCTCGTGGGTCCAGGCGTGTCAACACAAACTGTTGTCAACCCTTTATTAGCGGTGGGACTACAGACACACACACCTCTAGTCTGTCTTCCACTCACGTCACAGCATCTATGTGCGCAGACTCGACTGGTTGCCGTCAGAGGATCACTTGGAATGGCATGCCGTGGTCTTCAGCGAAGAAAGCAGTTTTTTGCCTGCATGCAAGGAGTGGTCGTTTGCACATTCGATGTTGACCAGGTGACTGCTGTCACGTCGAGTGCATTCGTCCAGGACACACTGGCACTGCGTTAAGCTACAACACTCTTTCACCATTGGCGTTTCTGGAGGGGATTCTAAACTGTGCCCAATACGTGCATAATGTTGTTAGACCTGTTCTTTTTCGTTCTAGCAACAGGAGGTGATTTATTGTTCCAGGAGGCTAATGCTTACCCAGCCACTGCTCGTGAAACACAATGTGTTCTGCAAGCGTGCAGAATCTTCCCTGACCGCCAAGATCTCCGGACTCATCTCCAATCGACCATGTATGGAGTATAATGGGACGAGAAGTGACTCGTGTGGCACATCAACCAAAAAATTCCACAGAAGTACGTGAACAGGTCGATCAACGGCAGAATAATATCCCAGGACATTATTCGCCATCTCTACGATCTACTGGATGCCAAAGTCAGTGCAGCCATCGCCGCTCGTGGAGGCTACAACACGTACAGTTTCACCTGGTCTCTCAGAACCGCTTGTGCTATTGATCTGTAAACGTAATCATTTTATTTACTCCATATGCAGAGTAGCAACAACAAATCTTGAGCGAATTGGAAACCTCTAAAACGACGCACTAATTTTTTTCCAGCAGTGCAATTCATTGTTTTTATTGGGCTCTTGGCGTGTATCTGTTTTCTGAGGAGGACGACGAAAAGACTGTTAATATATTAGGTCGGTACGTAAGTTCGTAGAACTATTCCATACGTTTAATGAACACAACAAATACACATAACAGTGACTTTAGTCGTCAATAATATATTATCATTCACTGTTCGCAACAGTCTGCCTATGCGGGGGTACATCCAACGTATATATATATATATATATATATATCCAAGATGGTACTTCTTTCTCAACTAATGCGACTCTTGCAGTTATGTTCTTGTAGTTATACAGTACGGTTCGACGTATTATGCACAAGGAAATACCGAGTCGTGCGATTCCATCGAAATTCTCTTACTCGTGCCGTAAATATCTTTTCTCCATAATTCAGTTAAGTAGCTCCATGTTAGTTATTCAATCCACCCATCTAATTTTCATCTCGTATCTATCAGTTTGGGGCTGGATGGAGGCAAGGGGTGTGGGGGATGGGGCTGGTGTATGTGAGGAAGCCATGCATGGTTTTTGTAGAGTAAGCAACCTTAAATGGATGTGGGCTGTAGTATATGATGAGCCTTGCATAGAGACTAGCGTAGAGCGCCGCATAAAAAGAGCCGTAAGATCACAACAACATAAAGTTGAAAAAACAAAACTGTAACTGGATACCAGAGCTATGCATCCGGGATTTAAACCAGTATCCCCCCGTGCGTGTGCCCAGAGTCTCAACCTTCGCGAAACCTCCTTGGGCGCAAGAGAATAACGCAGATCAAAGAGTTGTCATCCGCCCACTATTTTTACGGCCAGATACATACATGACAAGTGGTTCGCGATGGAACGAATTTGAATGGAAGCGCAAAACGCATTTTGTGAAATACAGGGCATTAACTTGAACGAAACGGCCGCAGGCTTTCATTTATCGCCCGGAAAAGGACTCATCTGCTGACTACACACTTTCCATTGCAAAACACGCCCAAAAAATCAAAGGACCGTTAATGTGCGGCTCTGCCCCACGGCGCAGTCCTCTTTCCATTTCGCTGCGGCACGCAGCACGCGCATGTCGGCCGTTGGCATATTAGCGTTATTCATCGACACCTAATCACGTCGAGGTAAAATCCGTTCCCTCTCGTCGCGAGCATGTTATGGGGCCGTAAATCTGCGTGGTGCCTCATAAAGCCATTGCCCTGATGGACGTTGTAAAAACGAAAGGACTAAAAAAAACTGTAGCGGGTCGAAATTAAAACCCATTACCGGGAAAATTAACTTTCGTAAATGCCTTCGAAAATAAACTGCTTCGTGATTTATGGCCGTGGCACTTCATGAGGTCCCCATCGACAAACATTGCATTCCATCTCCAGCACGGTCACCAGGGAGCACGGTCGGGTTTCTAACGTCGCCCGTGTGAAGTTATTAGCCCAGTTACGGCGTTTCCCTCCCCACGAGGAAAGACCCAAAATGTCTTTCATGTATTCCGAAAGAGTTGCGGGAAATTTTACCGTATTTTGCGGACTATAAGACGCTACGGACTATAAGACACACCTTAATTTTCAAGCAATTTAAAAGAAAAAAATGTTTTTACCAGTAGATTGCAAAGCCAGACTAAAAGGAATCTTAGTTTATAAAACCTAACTGACTTTCAAAATCCCTAAAAATCGTCTTCTGAACTTTCTTCTTCTCATTCTCCCCCCCCCCCCCCCTACTTCTTCGCCTTCTTCCTCATCGACGTCATCGTTGTCTTCGCATATAAAATGATCTTCAATGCCATCGACACCATTATATATGCCGCACTTGTTGAGGGATTTAACAACAATGTATTCTTTCGCTCTAGACCACTACTATTTTATCCACTGACCCACTTGTTTGGTTGTAGGTCGTTTTAAAGCTCCCTTCGACGTGAATTCATGTTCGGTTTCATCCATCATCAATTTGTTCCATCTCTCTCTCATATACGTTTTAATTTTTATCGAGACGTCAATAGGTTGCAGTTGTGAAGTAAGTCCTCCCGGAATAACAGCAAGCTCTGTATTTCCCTGTCTCAGTTTCACTTTCACAGAATTTTTCAAATGACTGCTAAACTAATCTAGCACAATATAGCACTTTTCCTCCTCTCCCACACTCTGTTAATCCGTAATTCTTACCAGCCTCGTCCATCCAAGCCCTGTCATGTACGTGAACGATAACACCTGGCGGTACATCAGAAAGTTTTGACATTATTGAAAATGGTCATTGGAGTAAGCTTAGTACGTCAGTATAACATGAAAGGACAGCAGTGTAGTGCATTTTTTCACATCTAGTCTTTTTATACTTACAGTTTTAGCGCGTTTCATGGCAACAGTTCTGTTACTCGGGACATCAAACGTCAGAGGAGTTTAGTCCATAGTCGCTATTTGGCTTAGTTACACACTGGCCTTCTTTCGATGTCGAATAATAAAGCAATGGAAGGATAATGTTTTCTCTTCATACTCTTGTGGAATTTTCTGAGATATTTTGGTTTTGGATCGCATGCTACTGAAGTTCATGACGCTTCATAAACCTGTAGCACCAGCCAAGTCCACCCTTGAAGTCTGTCAAGTTCTTTCGTAGCGCTAGCTTATGAGCGTGTATCTGAATCATTTTTGTACTAATTCCAGTGCCATTTTGATGGTGTCCTTGAATCCATTTCAGTACATCATCTTCGAATTTTGGCCATTTTGCATTCATTTTTCTGTTTGCACATTTACTCTTCCTCACTTTTTCACAGTTCTTCTTTACAGCCCGCTAATCGCTAATGGTTTTTTTTCTGTTAGAGGGCGGCCGAAAAGCCCCTCAGCTGCTCTGTTTCCATGTTCTTCTGCATCTGCTATTACTTTCAATTCATAGTCCCCATCATAAGAATACCTTCCATTTTTTCCGTTAAGAAACTAGCTACTAACAAAAATATACAGTAACATTTAACCAATGTCGTAGCACAAGCAGTCTCACAAAACCACGCTAAGTTGATGTCCGTTGTATACTCCTTAGTTAAGATTGACTATAATTTAAACTGTGATTCACTGTAAAATGGAATTCATTCTGACTTTCATACGTACTTTAAGAGCTATATAAAGTTCTTACAGATCATGTCATACTTATCAACAGCTGTTTTTCATGCAGCACTGTGTAAAGAACACTTCTAAGTTGTTAAAACTTAATTTTTGTCTTACGCAATCAGAAAATACTTCCGTAAGTTAACGTAGTTTCTTCCTGTGATAACTATCAGCAGACAGTGAAATGAAAGCAATAGTGGTGATTACAATGAGACACGATGTATTGTTATACAAGTTGCGTTTACAATTTCAATTTACTATTCTGGTGATGGCCAGTGTAGGCTGAAACCGATTAAGAGTTTTGAAGCATTTCGAAATTATGTTAACAATTTAGTGAAGGACGTTCTCTCCAAAATTCCAGAAAAAATTATTTTCACAGTCTCAGTTACGTTTCGTGATATGGCATGACAATAGACTGAGAAAATAAAAGTCACTACGATATCATAAAACTTGACATTATCGATACCCGATTCTTCAAAATCCAGCTGCTTCTCGTTACCCCCACATGTTTCTTCCCATTGTATGTTGGCGTACTGTAGATGATTAGTACATTTATGTTCCACATTTCTCTGCCAAATTTCAGGTCGGTAACATACACTGTTATACACTTAGTATTTCGAGCACGTTTTAATTATACCTTTATGACACGCTTTTTATTATCTCAGACTAATTTCAAATCGTCCGTATTCCCCATTTCATTTCTCTATCAACTTCTGCAACTCATCGATGAAGTTCTTTTAAGTTTTTTTTACACTCATTGCTGTGTGCAAGATATTTTCTTTATACAAGCTTTCATTTGATGTAAGAAAAATGGAATAACTTTATTCCTAACTGGTCATATATTTCTATTGATATGTAGTCATTCTTTGTATCTGTTCATTTACTCAACAATTTTTGTCATGGCTACAGCATACAGCTTACGGTCATGATGTTCATCTTCTTCCTTCCGCTTTTAGGCATATTAGGCATGTATTCGTTATGTCATCTTGATTGGAATTATTGGTCATTCCACTTTTTCCCCGCCATCCTAAAGATCTTCTTGGCACTGAGAAATAATTAACTACCAGAGGAAAAGTACAACAGTCGGAGTCCTTAAAAGACTAAAAGAAAAGTGGAGAATGAGCTGCGTCAGTCCACTCTCCTCACCAAAACTTTTGGCATGGAATATATTCACGCTCTTCTAACGTTGAACACCGTAAATCCTTTCACCCAGCCTCACTTTAGAGTTAAGCCTTCATACTCAGCATCTCACTCTCATTGCCATTGTCTGTTTCTGTGTCTCTCCCACTGTCTACTTTATCACCTATAGATTTACAGTATATTCCGTTGTCACTGTCTTCTCTCTCACTTACACTGTCTGCTTTTGTCTCTTTCCCAATGCCACTGTCACTACCATAGCTGAGCATGTCAATATTCAGGGCTTCCTATTTACATTTTCCCCTATGTCAACATGCATAAACTCTCGGTCCAAAGCCGGCTGGAGTGGCCGAGCGGTTCTAGGCGCTACAGTCTGGAACCGCGCGACCGCTACGGTCGCAGGTTCGAATCCTGCCTCGGGCATGGATGTGTGTGATGTCCTTAGATTAGTTAGGTTTAAGTAGTTCTAAATTCTATGGGACTGATGACCTCAGAAATTAAGTCCCATGGTGCTCAGAGCCATTTGAACCATTCTCGGTCCAAAACGCGCCCTTCCCTAAACCTATGTGTTAAAGTTCGCAGGTCTGGGAGGTTGTAGACTCTCCCAAGCAAATGTATATTCTCCATTCATCTGTATTTTTCATTTACGGTGGCTGCTCTATTTCTGTTCCACTGCTTCCATCTACACCCCTCATCCACTGCCGCTGTCTCTCCCTAACCATCCGTATCTCCACTCTCTTTGGCTCCCACTTCTACTTTCATCCATCTCTCTTTCTCTTTCACTGCATCCTTCTCTCTCCTAGCATCACTGTCTCCTCTCTCTTTCTCTCCCACTATCACTGTCTACTCTTTCCTCCACCGTCAATGTCTATCTGTTTCTCTCTTTCAGCAATGGAAGAATGAATATATTCGTATACCAAATTTTTGCTGAGGAAGATGATAACTGAGGCAACTGAAACAGGAACATATATCCCTGTTTTCGTGCTCCAAAAGGAGCATTTGTCCGCTCCTTCCGTTCTTTTCCGTTCTACAGCTGGATGGGCTAATTATATGAAACGAATTCCATAGCTCAGCAAAGTTTTGACACTTTATCTATACACTTTGACAAAGTTATATACTTCAACACATACTTCGACAACAAATAAGTACGCATAATATTTAAGGTTAACACAAAATCGATCACATTATGTTTTTTCTGGATACTTTGCTCGACAACCACAGTTCATCAAGATCCTCGCCTTACAGTTTGTTTAAGACGAAAAATGTTATTAGAAATATTTTACTGAATTTGTAGTCTTTCTAGATTTATATAATTTTTGACAATCAGTTCAAGTTCTTCTCAGAGGCGCCGATACTCGTTTAGGCTATTCTTGTTACCGCAGGAACACCTTATGTGGACTTGTATAGGTGTGAAAAGTACATTAATCAGAGACAACTTGTTACAAAGTTTTATTGCTGAAACAATGCTGGCTAAAAACGTAGATTGGTAATCACAGCACCCTTCCAGTAATCTTAGAACTCTTGCCATGTGTACTCTTGCCATGTGTTCATTACGTCAGTTAAAATCACTTATACACCTCAGACCGGATGCTATGTGCATACTTTGTAGTAACTTCGAATCGCTGACTCTTAGTAATGGACAATGACACCAAAAAAGTTTCAAGATGCCCTGACATCATCACCTTAAGAACTTTTAGATTATCTGTCATAAATAGAAATTATAGAAGTGACAATCCCCACAATTGTTACATTTGTTACCCAAAACTTATGGCTTTCTGGGTATATCTTGACAACGGACACAAATTGTCGAAGGAAGAAAAACGGTGTTTCTAAATGAATATGTAAGAAATGAACAGTTAAAATTTGAGCCATTTGCTATGATTAGTTGTTGAGATAACTGTAGCCCAGAATAACCGACGTTTGCGGTTTTCTGCATAGGTACTGTAACAATGAACCTCTGTATCGCAGTACCAGATAGTGACACCGAAAAAATTTACGTATTTCTCCGAGAATATAATCTCCAGAACGTAAGGTAAAAATTTCGACTATTTGCCAAGAATAGAAATTATTGGCCATCCCCATAATTATTATTTCTTGTAACGAAAAGTGGTGGTTTTCTTGTGTGTTCTCAAGATCTACCCACGAACAAGTGCTGTTTTTCTAAGTCATTTTAGACCACATCTGATGCAAAAGAACCTACCGATTTGCTCAGTTTTCCTGGGTTGGAATGTTTAAATTTCCACGCTGTACTGTAGGATAGATACAGTATATTTCTTCTATCAACAGGTTTACAGATGGTTGTTAGGCCACGGGCTATCCAAAATACTTGACTCCTTGTCTCTGTGATGAATAGAACTCAAGACACGAGTCCCCAAAACGCATTTTCGCACTCAGTTTTTTTAACATCCAGTATGTTAATATTGGTATTTTGTGGCCTTCCAGTCTTGTAACATGTGCATCCCAGTAGCTCCTGTATTCCTTAATCTGTTAATTTCAACATTTAGCTCCAATTTCTTTTCTGATATCAGCATTCCTTCTCTTGTCCAGCAGTGTGTACCAAGCTACTCAGGAATAGCATATCACATACCTGTAAGTAGGGTAGCAAGGAGAGTTCTAGTTCTAAATGCTGACTCAGCATCTGTCAGCATTTTTCTTCCAGTGTCAAACAACAGCTGAATCAATTTCACATGTCATATTTTGCTGACATCAATATCAGCACTTCCTTACCTACCACGTGTCAAGATCAAGAAGGAGATGGCAGAGGAGAGGCCTCCCACACTCCCTGCACTCTTTTAGGCTAATTGCCATGAGCACCTCCATTCTGTACCCAAAAGTAGCAAAAGCTCTGAACTCCTGAACAATTTGTCAACCATGTTTGCATTACTGACTTACAAAAATTCGTTTAAGGACTGGCTGACCAGTCACAATGATAACTTTGATTTAAAGCTATATATCCTTCACTTACAATACAGGGACAAGTACACAGCACATTTCTCTTCAAATAATCAAAAACCAGCATTTTCTTATAAAATGTAAATAATGAAATAGGAATTCAAATTTATTGAAAATGAGTATTACCTTAAATACTATTACAAAAACATAGAATACATGAAAGAACTGCTGATCCTGTCGTACCTCTGTCACCAGCAAATGACTGCGAGTATAATTCGATCTATCTAATACATGTGGTTGTACTCACAGTTCCCGTGTTATCAATAGATTGCTGTACAGTAAAAAACGCAACAGAGTCGTAAATTAGTTATTTTCCACCTCTAAAACTCTGAAAAAATACCTTGGCAGCACAAAAAGAGCAATGTTTAGATTGTTGACTGAGACTAATATATGAAAAAATGCTGTAAGACACGAATAAATTAATGTGACATAACAATATTGCAATAATATGTCTGCAGTGTAAAAGGTAGTGTGAGCTAATTTCCACAAATACACATATCTGTCAAATGAGTCCCCATAATTCTAAATTCCATGTCGTCAGTGCTAGATTTCAACTGCCTAATAACAGTTACCATATGAGAATGCAGGTCTAGCAACTGTATTTTGTAAACTAACCTGACTAGGCTTGTAACTGCAGAAAAACATGTGCAAGGTAAAAAACTACTGTCCTAAACAGGAAAATAGACATACTGTAACTAATCAGGCCTACTCTTACTGCAAGTCACAACACACCCTCAAATTAATATATTTTGTCATTTAAATTGTTCTCAAGCAACATTTTAGTATGAGCAAAGATAATGCATCATGTTATTCACGAGAAACACCCGACGGGAAGCCCTCGCCATATAACATTTCATTTCAGTACCCCATATGAAGGTAATAAGTTCGATACACCATGAACAATTACCTTCTGTTCTGCTGGACAGTATTCCAACCAAGTATCAGGAACACTGAAAAAACTTAAGTGAAGAATTTTGGATGATTATCCCAAACAAAGCACAAACTACTGTTGCTATGTGGTCTGCAGCTTGTGGTCTACGGGCTGGTGTTGCTGGCTCTACATCACGGGGTCCTGGGATCAGTTCCGGCCGGGTCGGGAATTTTCTCTGCCCGGGGACTGGGTGTTTGTGTCGTCCTCCTCATTTCATCATCGTCGTCATTTGTGATAGTGACTAGATTAGATTGTGAAAAGAAAATGGACTGTGTAAAAATTGGGACTTTGTAGGGCCGCTGATGACCGCACAGTTGAGCACCCCACAAACCAAACATCATCAACACTGTTGCTATGTGCTAGAAGACTTCCATTTGCCTCTTTACCCTCAAAACATTTCGGAACAAATTTCCTCAGGATTTGGATGTAAACTTGTGCAATCACTTATTCTACCGAAGATTCACTATTGTGATGTTATCCAACACGACGTTACTAGTGAAAACAGTAGATGGTTTGAACTAACCAGGAATGCTTGTGTGCTTGACAACATTCGTCTGTATACGAGATCAGTACCTCATACGTAGAATTGGGATCGCTGCGGACAGACAAGTTACGTAACTACCATATGCTGTATCTACAGAGATTGGAATATATCGAGCAACAAATGAGGACATAGATCTACTCTGAGGGAAAGAGATTGGCACAGGAGAGGAATTCAGTCAGGAGACTGATAACTAAAAATAAAAATCTTCTTCATCGACTCCTCAGTGCTCAGAAGCCTAGTACCTCGCACCAGAGATTAAATAAAATACCTGTCAGCTCATGATAAACGAAACACAAACTTACATAGTGTGCTAGCTTTTCCCTTTCATAAAACATCCCTGTTACAGGATGATCAGTTTGGTTTTACGAAAGATAAAGGCACCAAACAGGCAGCTCTGACTTTACCTTGGTGATGGAAGCAAGACTGAGGAAAATCTAGATGCGTTTGTAAGATATGTAGAATAGAAAAAGCGTTGGACAGTGTGGAATGGTACACAATGCTCGTAATTCTGAGAAAAAATGGGAGTAACCCGTAGGGAAAGACGGATGATATACAGTATGTACAAGAACCGATACGGGGCAATAAGACTGGAAAACAAAGAACAAAGTGCTCAGATTAAAAAAGAGGTAAGACAGGAATGTAGTATTTCATCCTTACTGTTCAATCTACACATCCAATAAGTACTGACAGAAATAAAACAAAGGTTCAGGAGTGGAAATAAAAATCGGGGTGACAGGATATCAGTGATGGGATTCGCTGAAAACACCGCTGTCATGAGTGAAAGTGAAGAATCGAAGGACCTTTGAATGGAATGAACGTTTTAGTGAGTGTAGAATGTGGACTATGAGAGGAAAAAGACAGCAATAATGAGAAGTAGCAGTAACGAGAGAAACGAAATAGACGAAGTTAGGGAAGTCTGCTATCAAAGAAGCAAAACACCCCATGATGGACGAACTAGGAGGTCGTAAGAAGAATAGCACAGGCAAAGAGGGCAAGCATAGGCCTTAAATTGAGAGAGAAACTTCTGAGAATGTACGTTTGCAGCACATCATTGTGTAGTAGTGTACCACGGATATTGGAAAATCCGATACAGAAGAGAATCGAAGCGTACGGGATAGGGTGCTGCAGGAAAATGTTGAAAAATCAAGTGGAGAGATGAGGGATGAGGGAGTTCTCTGCAGACTAGGAGAAGAAAGGAGCGTAAGGTAAACACTGACAAGGCAAAGGGACAGGATGACAGGAAACGAGGTGAGGCATCAATTCGCTGTTGTTTTTAAGAAGGAGCTGTTTCTGTCGATACTAACATTATCCCGTCATTTCCAAGAGCTTTTCACTTCCCCATGTCCCAACAGTTATATAAAATCGTTTGGCAATGTGTTCTTCTGGTAACGTGTCGTTCGCGATTGCCTTTAAAATGGTGAACTATGTGTACAAATGGTTCAAATGGCTCTGAGCACTATGGGACTTAACATCTATGCTCATCAGTCCCCTAGAACTTAGAACTACTTAAACCTAACTAACCTAAGGACATCATACAACACCCAGTCATCACGAGGCAGAGAAAACCCCTGATCCCGCCGGGAATAACTATGTGTACAATTCAGCACTGTATTCTGTTGTCATAATGATGTCATCCGATTTCCTGGCTAGTGGAATGTCAAGCAAACCCAGCGCAAAAGCCAGTTTCGTTTTCACACTTTTCCAGTTTCGTCGTCATAATTTATGATTGCGATTTTCAAAGGTTTCTGAATAATTTTGTTTGGTTCGTATATTCTGTATTAGTTTATTGTGTGAAAGATTTCAAACTTCCTCAGGCTGCACTTTACTGTTGTTGATTAATCAAACAACATATATGATCCGTCTCGAAACAAACATTCCATCGTCAGAAGTATCTGAGACACTAATCACATCTACGTCCGCTAAGTTCGTCCTTGTGTAGATAGTAGATAACCACCGGTATCCTGACGTACCACTTCACTTATAAAAATATATTTGCTGGCAAGCTACACGGTCTGGTTTCTCTTAGATTTCTTATGTGTCGTAAAAATATAAAAAAACTTTCCTCAAAATTTTAAATGATTCTACCTACTGGTCAAAGTGGCATGGCTGGATATTAGTGATTATAGGCTATCCATGCAAGGAAGTACTTCATTGGCTCTGCCACAATCCCTGACAAAAAAACAAACTAAATCACCCAAAGAGGCTATGAAAACGAAATTTAACTTTACAGATTGACAGACTAAGTGATATTATTTCAGTGATTACAAAAAGGCTTCAAATTTACAAAGAAGATGGCGGTATGATTCTGCCTATTAATACACGTTGCCCCTCCTCTGGCGGGGTGCATGAACTGAATCGGTCAGGAAGGGTGTCACGAGGACGTTTTATCTGTTCCTGGGGCAAGAGGACCCACAACTGTTGTGTCTGGTACTTGATGTCATGGGCACTGGCCTTACGTTAGCATGTTCAGTCGCTGACAGATCTGGGATCTTGGTGGCTACAGGAGTAACTCAACACCCTGCAGACAATTCATAGAGACATGTTTGATGTGTGTACAAGAATTGCCCTGTCGATAAACGGCATCAAGACGCACTCGCATCGGAAGAAACCAATTACGACGTAGTACGTACTTGACTCATCATTAAGTGGTCAGAGTCTCCTCAGTTACCAACAGCCATGGACCGAAGTCTTCCCGGATGCCTCCCGCTGCCATGACGCCACGACTATCATCACTGTTACCCGCCAAAACACTCGAAGAATTAGACGTACCTACCCTCCCCCCCCCCCCCCCCTCCCGCCGTGGTCACCTTAGTCGTGAACGATGTTCATCCGTGGCAGTGCTTCTCGGCTACGGAATTGCATCCGTTTGTGTTGTAGGCTTAAGCATGGGTCGGTAATTGCCTAGTCCAGCTGCTCCCGGTCTCAGAGCAACGCTGTGCGACGACACAGAATGTTAGAGGAACACACCACAGGTGCAGATGTGAAGGGGTTATGATGAACCTAGTGCACAATAAGGTGTTCCTCCATTGTGATGGTCACACGTGGTAGCTTGACGACGAGTATGCCTTACTCTCACTTTCACTTTCATCATTGAGCCACTGACAATAGAAAGTCACTTAGCTGTGGAAAGATAACTATAACATTCTACAAAGATTATTCTCCCTTCTTGCAGTAATTTATTGCCTAGCGCTTGAGCAACGAAGGGTACCTAGCGACTGGAAGAAAGCGCAGGTCTCTCCCCTTTTTAAGAAGGGTCGTAGGACAGATGCACACAATTATGGACCTACTCCGTTGACGTCAATTTGTTGTAGAATTATGGAACATGTTTTATGAATTCTTGGAGAAGGAAAATCTCGACTATAAAAATCAGCATGGTTCCTGCAAACAAAGATCCTGCGTAAATCAGCTCACTCTGTTCCTCCATAGATACACAGCGCAGTGGACAACGGCACTGACATTGATGTCGTGTTCCTTGACTTCAGGAAGGCATTTGACACCGTCCAGCACTGCCGTTTAGTCGAAAGAATAGAGCTTATCGAGTATCGGAGCAGATTTTCGACTGGGTTCAAGAAGACAGAAGACATAAATCAAGACATCGCTCTTAACGGAACAAAATTTAAATGTAATTTTCGGAGTACCCCAAAGAAGTGTGGCAGGGGCATTGTATAAATGACCTGGTGTAAAGCATCAGATGCTCTCTAAGGATTCTCGCAGATGATGAGGTTGTCTATAAGACGTAGCATCCCCGGAAGATCGTAACGATTTGCTGAATGACCACCAGAGTATTCATGAATGGTGCCGGCTCTGGCAGTTGGCGGAAATTTTCGAAATTTGTGGTTAGGTCTTATGGGAGCAAACTGCTGAGCTCATCGGTCCCTAAGCCTACACACTACTTAATTTAACTTAAACTAACTTGCGCTGTGCAGAACACACACACCCATCACCGAGGGAGGACTCGAGCCTCCGACGAGATTTTGCACCTATATTAGTTTTTACTTAAGTTTTTGTGTGGCAAGCCCTTTTATTCGCAGCATCATGGAGAGGTGTTGTGAAGTACAAGTAAATATAACACGTATTTTCGCAAATAAAGTCGTAAAAGCACTTTGCACTTCACCAAAACACGTTGACGCTGAGATTAAAAGGGCTTGCCACACAAAAACGTAAAAAAAAAAAAAAAAATAACATAGGCACGAAATATCGTGACAAACTAAATTAAGTTTGGAGCATAAAATTATAGGACAACCATTAACAAAATTTCTCATCAACATCGTTAGGTTACAGATGACAAGCTACATGTAATAAATAATACACAAGTGGTCTTGAAAAAACCATGCCAACCAAATGTAAAGGTATTAACAGAAAGAAAGGAATTGTTGTGTGTACTAAATATCCACTTAAATTTGTAATATTATAGTAAAAATGTTAACATTACAGATTCAATAAAAAAGAAACCCACTGATGATGGCACAGAGGTCAGAAACGGTATTTTGTATAACTGGCGGACCTTAAATCCAACAGTTTTAACTGCAAACACGGTAAACAAAAGGAGCTGCGTATCCAGATGATGAAGATGTATTTGATTTACATTGAAGTCCTAGAAAAGAGAAATGGTAGGCACAAAATTGATGGAATAATATATACAGCGTGTCCCACGGAACACTGCCACCACAAATATCTCTGGAGCATCAATAGATGTTCAAAAACCATTTTCGCCAGCGGGAACACACGGCAGGAAACCAAATACTATGCGTAATTTTAAAACGTAAACAAATACTATTTTCAACACAAACTTGTGTATTTTTAAATGGAAACCCCCTATTATTTCGTATGCAATTAATAGCACGAAAAATCAAAAATAATGGCGTTGGTTGCATCGCAATACGTCAATTACATCCCGAGAAATTGCGAAGTGATGTTGACGCTTGAAATAAATGAAGTGCACAACTAGCTCACGTCCTGAGACTCAAGCGTGCACCTCGCGCTGCCGTGTCATCGGCTCACACAATGAGATGGCATGCACAATCCATAAAAATAAACAAATAACACTTCCAAAGCGAAGTTACGTTTTTCAGATTGTAAATGTATGTTTATTCTAGCGAAATGATAACTAGAGCTACAATTAGAGGTAACACACTTGAATTCACTTTTCTAAACACATTTACTAGTGCTCTGTCACGCAAAGAAACTGTATTGTCGTGCATTACATCCGGCATAGAAAATACACTCACATCTTGACCAATAAAACTGTGCACGTCAACATATGTTCGAAGTACCCCCCGTTTGCATCAATACACGTTTGCAGACGGGTAATGAGAGAGTGTTGCACAGATTGTAGAGTTTCTACAGATATTGCCACACACGCAGCAGTAATACGATGTTGCGTATCCTGTACGGTCGTTGGGGTTTCTTGGTACACTCTGTCTCTCACTGCGCCCCAGAGAGACTGCGTCAAGTCGGGGGACCGTGCTGGCCATCGCACAGTACCTCCCCACCCCATCCACCTATTTGAAATTGTCGCATCTAGAACGTCTCTCGTAACTTTGGCATTGTGTGCGGGACATCCATCATGCTGGAACCACACTGATAGACGAGCTTCCAATCCTAGAACCTCCATGAGGAGCGCTAGTGTGTGTTGAAGAAATGATGCACATCGCTGTCCATTCAATAGGTACCTACAATACAGATAGCAGTGATACCGCACCAAACATTGTCACTCCACAGTCACTGATGAGCAACTTGGCGAATCCAGTGGGGATTATGAACGGATCAATAGTGCATGTCCCGCAGATTCAAATTCCCATTATTTGTAAATTAAGCTTCGTCCGTAAACAATGTATTGCTTAGGAATTCTGGATTACCTTGCAACTGCTGAAGTGCATAACGACTGAATGCAGTGGGAGATTCAAAGTCATTCCCGTACAGTTCTCGGTGCAGTGAGATATGTAACGGATGAAACCGATGCCGATGCAAGATTCTGCACACACTACTGTGGCTTATTCCTGGACCTCGTGCAATTTCTCTTACAACCACCTGCAAGTTGTGCGCTACAACAGCCAGAACAGCAACATCGTTTCCATTGCCAGTCGCGAGACGTTGTACGTCGACGTTCTGTGGGAGCCCAGCTTCCTGTTTCCGTGAGTGTCTTGCAGATGTTGCCAATGTTTCAAGGTGACGGACGCGACCGATCTGGGTAGCGCTCAGCATACAGTGTCACAGCTTCGGTTGCGTTTCTGTGACATTCACCATAAATTAAAATAATATCTAGTTTTTCTTCATTACTGAAGGCCGGGATATCGACTAGATGACGGCAAATGTAAGTAGCCACAAAAAAAAAAAGAAGACTTGAATGAGGTAATGTAAGTGAATTACCGTACAGTATGAGATCAGTTCAACAGCCAGATTAGGAGACTCTTTGACACTGAAGGTAGAGCGTGCCGTTAACATATTGGTATGTTTACGACAGGATACAGGCTGCAGTGCAGGCAACCCCTGCTCTGAGCACAGTACTACATGAGATGCATTACGTCAGAAACTGTGACGCCATTGCTATCCTTTACAAGACACATACTTCAGAACTTTTGAGGTTTAGAAAAGCGAAACCAAGTGTCTTACCACTAATTGTACCTCTAGTTGACATTTCGCAACAATAAACATTATGAGCAGGACATCCGATACCGCATTGTTTGACACATTATAAGAGGTGGATCGTTTCAAGCAAGGTACAGCTCAAGAAGTGGCTAAACTATCCCCCATTAGGAGTGCCATCAGTAAAATACGGGCAAATGATGTGTTGTCATACAATACCAAACCATACATTAACACTCCACTGACGTAGTACGTCAATCACATGACGATTACCGACAGCGTGAGGTGCGCGCTTGAGTCTCAGGAAGTACGCTAGCTGTGTGCTTCATTTATTTCAAGCGTCAACTTCACTTCGCAATTCCTTGGGATGTAATTGACGTACTGCGATGCTACCAAAGCCATTATTTTTGTAAAATGAAGAACAAACCGCCTTCAGTCACAAGTTGCGTTTATTTACTGCACTACACATTTCGAGCCCTGGAGGCTCATCTTCAGGTGCTTTTTACTGATTTAGATCAGGTTTTTTTAGTTGTTTGCCTGTTGATATTACATTTTTGTGTTACAACTTGGTATATTGTAGATATACGTTTAACAGCGTTAATAATATGAAAATAACTTACAGTTTAACATTGTATGATGTCTGCTTCTGTTGTGCAGTTGGTACACACAATATACTTCTTTAATTTTGCAGTACATAGTGGGATATACTGTATACATAGTCACAGACTTTTCGCACATTGTAGTAGCAGAACGTAAACATTCCAAAGATTCTCGTTCATACAGATGTTCTACTTCTAAATATAATCGATTTTCTTGTTTCACAGAAGAGAATATGATATTGTATTATTAGTACACAGGTATTATTAAAATAATTGTTTGGCACCATGTTGTAGATTGTCAGCTTAAAGGTGTAGAAAAAATTGTGGCTGTTAAACAATGGATAAAATTAAGCATTGTTTTTGTGATTATACATGTTATTGATTGCATACAAAATAATAGGGGTTGTCCATTTAAAAATACACAAGTTTCTGTTGAAAATAGTATTAGTTTACGTTTTAAAATTGCGCATAGTATTTGGTTTCCTGCAGTACGTTCATGCTGGTGAAAACCGTTTTTGAATATCTATTGTTGTTCCAGAGATATTTGAGGTGGTAAAGTTAGGTGAGACATCCTGTATATTAGCCTCAGATGAAGTCGTGAGTATGGTTCAAATGGCTCTGAGCACTATGGGACTTAACATCTGAGGTCATCAGTCCCCTAGAACTTAAAACTACTTAAACCTAACTAACCTAAGCACATCACACACATCCATGCCCGAGGCAGGATTCGAACCTGCGACCGTAGCATTCACACGGTTCCGGAGTGAAGCGCCTAGAACCGCGCGGCCACCGCGGCCGGCGAAGTCGTGAGTAGATGGGATATCTTATAAGGTTTGCATGGCCAACGACCGTAGAATCGCAGCACACTGGAAAATGCCAAAACCGTAACAGTTAATATAGACTTTATTATACAGAGCACGCTCTCGGGAACATTCAGTGCAGCTGCGATGATCTGAAATGAGCACGCCATTGCAAAATGCGAGGAACACCGTCAAATCAATCAAAAAACTGAAAAAATATTGTTCTGTTAATCAGGAACGATAGAAAATCAAAATGCTTAGCGACCTTATTGAGCAACATAGCTGACATCAACCATAAGTGTCTCTCTTTGTGCTCTGCTATAGGATGAGCAGATTATGCAAATTTTATGAAGGAATAGTACACCACAATAATCATTAATGAACTGGCCAATCGTTTGATAATTCTTCCGTTCCCAGGCTCATATTTCTTTCCTTTTCTCTTTTAATGTTCGGTGCTTACCGGTGGATACTTTATCTGAAACTGTTCGGCAACCTTTAGACACTCTGAAGCAAATTTCTTAAAAAAAAATTCTCCCATTTGCGTAATGGCCGCTGATAATATCCATTTGCATTCAGGCAATTTATGTAGGAAGCTTCTCTGAACTTTTTAGATAAGAGAAACTTCGGTAGCCATTCGCACATTTGAACACTGACCTGTAGCAAAGAAGCTTGGTCCCTTGCACATCCCATACACTAGGACCTGACGTTCATCCCATCAATGATACATGGAATTGTGTAATTCCCGGGACACTTTTCAGAATCCACACAGGTACGTAAATGCTTCACAGACTGTGTCGTCTTCCACTGTTTCCACCTTCTCCCCTCCCTTCTCTTGCCCTTGTCTTTGTATTTCCGCTAAAGGTGACAATCGTCCTTTCATATGATTGGAATAAATTATTTTCTTTCATCACACGCTGAGAGTCGCGTTACATAGGCAGTAGATAACATGTGCTATAACTTGTCGATGACAGTTCTGTGAGGTGGTTAAAACAATTTCAATTGAAAATGTGTTGTATATTATTATGATCTCGCCTGTATTAAGAGCGTTGGTCAGAACGAATTGACGGTGGCTACGAAACCCATTATGGAGCAAAATATTGGTCATTAACTTCAACTATGTTTTATCATAAAGATAACAAAGCTTCCATTTTTGCAAATTAAATTTATTCTTGAGGGTAGACATATTTCACTTTGTTATGTCATACACCTTCAGTGGTCTACAATACAAATAAAATTACTTAATTATTCATATTTTGATGTGACGTTTGTTGTGATTCTTTGGGAGACTATTTCGATCTGTATATTTCTGTTTCCAATTATATGTTTCTGTTTTTTACTTACATTCATTTTTGTGTCCTGTTCAGGCAGCCATGTGTCGTTTTATAGGTGCAAAATGCACGTGGGTCGGTGTCTTTCAGTACCGGTGAATATTTCTTTGCGAACAATCTATATTGTAGACAACTGCTGATTTTTATACACACCCATCCACCCACCCTCTCAAAGAAATATTTACTGGAAGAAACAAATATTTTCTGGAAGAAAACGATAGCTTGTGAATGAAGCACATATAGAGGAAAGAATGGCTGTATGAACAGGACACAAAAATGAATGTCACTAAAAACCACAAGTATATAACTGTAAAAAGAAATAGTTAAATCCAAACAAACTCCCAAAGAACCACTGCAAGTCTCACTCAAAAAATTTATAATTAAGTAAACGTACTCTACCACGGAAGATGCCTAACTTGGTTAGGCGAACCTTGTCTGGTGCTCAATAATAAATTTTAGTTTCAAAAGACGGAAGTTTTCTTTTTTTTTATGAAACATCATTGAACTTATTAGTAGTAACTAACGAAAATGGCTGCAAATATTAATAGTAATGTGGGACATTGGTTGGTATGTGTGTCATATGAGACCAGAGATATAAATTTTCATACTCCAAAAGAGCATTATAGACGTAGATGTGGTGGTCATACAGATTTCACACACTGCTTTTAGGGGCATTATTACTGTGGCCAAAGTGCAATCCTAGGAAACCTCTGCGTGGGAGCCACACTTGTATTAAATATTAGTGCGTGAGATTAGTGACTCCTAGATTAGCGCCGTACTTCCAGGAAAGCGCCCTTGTTGAAATATGCATACAGATTGTTATGAAACTCATTACGGCAACATCAACAAATTACAGGGTAATCCCCGTGATCCTCTCACCGGCCGCCTCTGGCTCACGCAACGCCGCGCGTCCGCGACCCACCACCAGAGCGCAGCACCGTATCCGCAGCACATGTCGCATTCACGTGCGGCGCAGTCTGCAAAGCAAGTAAAACTTCACGTGCCACAAAAGTGACCATATAACGTCCGAAAAAGGATAACATTGGAAGAAACGTAAAACTGAAAGTATAGCTACTGGCGCCAACCTATATACTACTCCATTTTTATGTGTTGTTCATGCGACACATTGTATTTACCAAACCACATCCTCCAGTTTCCTTCAGAATACCGATGACGTCCTCTCCGACGCTCTTAATTGATGCACCCTACCACGAATTCCTCTCATGTGCCAACTGCTTCATTTCAACCTATGTCATCAGTTATTTGGTGGTTATATTCCAAGCTCTGTCTTTCTCTACAGTTTTTACCCTCTACGAGTCACTCTAGTTCCACGAAAATTATTCTCTGATGTCTTATCGGATGTTCTACCATCCTGTCCCTTCTTCTTCTCGGTGTTTTCGGTATATTTCTTTCCTTGCAAACTCTGCAGAGAACCTCCTCATTTCTTACCTTATCAGTCCACCCAATTTTCAATGTTTGTCTTTAACATCGTGTCTCAAATGCTTCGATTTTTTTTCTGTTCTCGTTTTCCCACAGTCCATATTTCACTACCAGACAATGCAGTGCTCCAAACGTACATTCTCAGAAATCTCTTCCTCAAATTAAGGCCTATGTTTGACACTAATAGACTTCCCTTTGCCACGAAAGCCTTATTTGCCTGTGCTAGACTGCCTCTTAGTTCCTCTTTGCTTCATTCATCATGGATTATTTTGGTTCGAAAGTAGCTAAATCCCTTAACTTCGTCTACTTCCTGACTATCCATTTTCATGTTAAGCTTCTGGCTGTTCTCGTTTCTGCTACTTCTCAGTACTTTCGTATTTCTTCGATGTACACTCAGTCCATTTTGTCTACTCATTGTTTCTACTCATTCCCTTCAACAGATCCTGGAATTCGTCTTCACTTTCACTGAAGACAGCAGTGTATCACCAAATCCAGTCATTGATACCTTTTTTATCGGGAATGTTACTCTCATTTTTGAACATTTTATTCTTGTTCTTGTTCTTGTTGTTTCTATCATAGCTTCTCTGGTACCGAGCACCGCGGGTTTCGAATCTGTGCCGGGCGGAATGGACCTCGATTACCACAAGAGATCTCTGCAGCAGTCGCGCCGTAATCCGTGACTGCGCCCGCTCCTGGCCCGTGTGCAATGTGAGGGCGCCAAGGTGGAGCATGTGGTCCCAGCGGCCAATAGCGACGTTCCCTATCATGTATTAAAGCGCCTGCCCCTCGCTCAGCGAGATCCGTCTCCCATCCCCCATACGGATCCTTTATGATCTGATTCCATTCCCCCACCTCCTCCTGTTCCTTGAACTTATATGGAACCTATACATCTTCCACAAACTAGATCCCCCATCCTTTCGTTTCCCCCATCCTCACCCACCCTAGTCCAGTGTTGCATCTGTACCACAGTGTCCCACCTGGTCTCCATCTCCACACACTCCATACTCACGCCCAAGGTGGTTTCCACCAACTCCCCCTCCCAGATGATGTCCTTGTGCCTTCCATCTACCCCTCGTACCAGATCTAATCCCTCCGTCTTCCCCCCCCCCCCCTCAGGGCTCCCTCTCTCCCTCCCTCTCCCTCTTTGCTTGTTCCTTCTTCTTCCCTGCCGCACACCATCTTTCTCATTTTCATCCCCCACTGTGCTTCTTTCCTTTCCCCCTCCCCTGCCCCCTCCTACCACCCTCCTGGTTTTCCCCTACTGTCTCTCCCCCCCCTTTCTTCCTCCCCTCCTTCCTTCACCCAGTGGTACGTCCTCTTCAGTGCAGTGATTTTCAACGTTTTCGCTGTGGTGTCAGTGTTTCTTCAGTGTCGTGTGCAGTGCTACGTTCCACCAGCACCGACAGTGTCGCCAGCATCATTCTTTTGTGTTCCCACAAAATAAATAAATAAATGGCATGTGACGAGGGCCTCGCGTCAGGTAGACCGCTCGCCTGGTACAAGTCTTTCGATTTGACTCCACTTCTGTGACTTGCGCGTCGGTGGGGATGAAATGATGATGATTAGGACAACACAACACCCAGTCTCTGAGCGGAGAAAAGCTCCGACCCAGCCGGGAATCGAACCCAGGCCCTTAAGATTTGTCGCGCTGACCACTCAGCTACCAGGGGCAGACTGTGTTCCCACTAAGGGGTATTCTTTGTTTTCGTGTCGACTCACGATGTTAATTCTCTGAATGTGTGTGTGGCTCTCGTCTATGTTGTTTTTAAATCTACCATTTACACTCATCTATTTTTGTTCTTGTTTAATCATCACTTTATACCATTCTATGTTCTGTGTTATTTTCTCGTTTGACTATGGCTTTTTTTTTCTGTAACTCTCTTGGCTGAAGAGCGGCGTTTTGTGCCGCTGCTAGCCCGCCCCATTTTGGGAAGTGAAATAACAATAAAGAAAAAGAAGACGAGGCAGTCTGATATTCTCGTTAGTCTATCGACATCTCGCCTACAGACAGCGTGTTTACTTTACTTTGTTCCCGTGTACGAGTGGACATTGCTGATTCGTGAGGTTTTCGCTTGTGACCCCGTTGCTTCTTGCGTGTTGTTGTTCGTAAGGTCTTGCTCGGTCGTCCGTCACTGCTCGTGTCCGTCCTTCCCCGTTCGTTTTGTTTGTTTTCGTGCCGCTCCCATTTGGTCCCGCCGCGCTTTCGTTCTCGGCAACCCCGCGACCGTTCCGGTCGTGGTTATAACAGCTTCTTCGATGTACAGATTGAACAGTAAGGGCAAAAGACTGCATCCTTGTCTTATGCCCTTTTAATCCCACCACTTCGTCCTTACTCTTCCCTCTCATTGTTCCCTCTTGACTATTATACATATTGAATATTACCAGTCTTTCCCTATAGCTTACCCCTACATTTCCCAGAATTTCGAACATCTTGCACCATTTTATGTTGTCGAACGCTTTTTCTATGTATACAAGTCCTATGATACTGTCTTGATTTTTCTTTTGTCTTGCTTCCATTATCCACCACACCATCAGAACTGCCTCTCTGGTGCCTTTACCTTTCCTAAAGCTAAACTGATGGGCGTCTAACAGATCCTCAATTTTCTTTTTCATTCTTCTATATTGCTATTCTTGTCAGAAACTTAGATGCTCTTGCAGTCTTGAGAATTTTGTGGATGATGTTTTTCCGAAAAACAGATATTATATCGCCAGACTCATAGATTCTACACAACACTGGACTCGCATTCGGGAGGAAGACGGTTCAAGAGCACGTCTGGCTATTCTGATTTAGGTTTTAGGTAAATGCCTGGATGGTTCCTTTGAAAGTACAGGGCCGACTTCCTTCCCCACCCTTCTTTAATCCGATGGGACCGTTGACTCGCTGTTTGGTTCCTTCCCCCAAATCAACCAACCAAACAACGATTCTGCACACCAACGTGAAGTCTCTCTGTTGCCACTTCCCCAATGGCCTTAGAAATTCTGATGAAATGTTATCTGTGTCCTCCACCCTATTTGCTCTTAAGTCTTCCAAAGCTCTTTTAATCCTGTTTCTTCTTCTATCACGTCATCAGACAAGTCTTCCCCCTCACAGAGGCCTTCAGTGTACTCTTTCTGTGTAACTGCTCACTCCTCTGCATTTAACAGAGAAATTCCCATTACGCTCTTAATGTTACCCTCCTTCCTTTAAACTTCACCAAAGGTTGTTTTGACATTTTGTATGTCCTTCCGACAGTCACATCTTTTTAGTTTTCTTCACATTTTCCATGCAGCCATGTCGCCTTAGCTTCCCTCCACTTGCGATATTTTTCATTACTAAGTGACTTGTATTTCTGTATTCCTGAATTTCCCTGAGCATTTTTATACTTGCTTCTTTCATCAATCAACTGAAGTATTTCTTCTGTTACCTTCTTTGTCCCTATGTTTTATTTCCAATTTCTGTGATTGCTCTCTTTAGAGATATGGATTCCCCTTCAGCTGAACTACCTACTGAGCTATTCCTTACCACAGTATCTATAGCCTTAGCGTGGTACGCCACGAATTCTCTCAAGTCAACCTCTTCATCATAGAGTAGTTCTTGAACGCTAAGTCTTCAACTATTTGTTCGATGTATCTAGATCTCTGTCTTCCCCTACAGTTTCTACTCACTACTGTTCGCCCTAGGACCAAGTAAGTTAATCCCTGATATTTTCAGACATGTCCTAACATCTTGTTCCTTCTTCTTGTCACTGTTTTCATGTGTTACTTTAATCGTCGATTCTATGGAGAATCTTCTCATTTTTTACCAGTCCACCAAATTTTCAACGTCTTTCCTTAGCACCACACTTCAGTCGCTTCCATTATCTTCTTTTCGAGTTTTCCCACAACGAAAATTCACTGCCATGCTGTGTTACAAACATACAATCTCATAAATTTCTTGCTGAAATTAAAGCCGAAGTTTAATAGTAGTGGAATTATTTTAGCCAGAAATGCCCTCTTAGCCTGTGATACCATGCGATTTATGTGCTCGTTGCTTCTTTGCTTCGTCCATTACATGTCATTTCACTTCCAAAGGAAGACACGTGCCTCACTTAATCTTTTTTTAGTCACTACTTTTGATGTCAAGTTTATCGCTAATATCCTTTATGCTACTCCTCTCAATTTTCGTCTACGGTTTACCTTCAACACATATCCTGTACTCAGACCGTTCAATCCATTCAACAGGCCCCGTACTTCTTCCGAAGTTTCATCTCACTTAAGAGCAGTGACGGAAATAGAAGAAATGTTCTTTAGATGTATAGACTGAACAGTAGTGGCGAAAGATTGTAACATTTTGTGAATAAAACCGTCTGGATAGCTATTAAAATTTTCTTTATTTAATATACCGTTTCTTCTATTGTTACCTTCAGATATCAGGAATATAAAGAGCGACAGAAGTCTAATATACAACAATCTACAAATGATTAACAGTTTAAAAAAAATTAATGGACTCTACCGGGGCAAACTGGTGAGATCTCAAAAGCTAATTTCATGAGTAAGTAGATATACTCGTATAAATTGTGTTTTATATTTTTACGTTGAATATTTAAAATTTTAAGGACATCTGTGTTTTTTAAGTGTGAAGATAGACAAAAATATGAATAATAAAATGAAATTTGAAGATAACGTCCACCACACTGCCGCCACAGATTTTTGAGCTAACTGTTGGTTGACATCTTGATTAAGAACAGATTTTAACACTGTACCCTTGTTCTGAAACTTTCAAGGTTTTCACATGAGTTTCCTTTTAAAACGCTTCTTTAATTTTCATATTTTATAGTTTTTGTTGCAGATATTCGGCGATAACAGGTGCCGAAAGATATAGACGGTTTTATTCATAAAGTATCCACAAAGATAGCGGACACATACAGAAACTCATTTCCCCTATTAATTAGCCAGCATCCTCGTCCTACTCCCATTTAAACACGAAACAGAGAAGACAATGAAATTCATCACTACATTTATCAATCCTATCATCTCTGACGCTTGTCTTCCTATCCCACCGCACGTCAAGGCTTCTCTTTCCATCTATATCTCCTCTTTACCATACGACCCGACTGTGACCTCAGTCTTCTACTGCATCCGCCCCTACACCCAGCCTCGTCTCCACATTTACACTCCACCGGAGTACCTTGTTTCTGCGCATACTCATCGAGCCTACAGAACGTATAACATATCCCATTCTCAGCTATCTTTTTCCAGTGCAGGTGATTCAGCTTCTGCTGCCTATTAAAGGCATCGCTTTAATATCTTATACAATAGATCTATATGTTTTACTTAATTAAAAAGATGGAAATTCCAGTCTAAACTGTTTTTAGTGCCATCTATGAAAGTCATTCCTTTAACAATTTGAAAAAAAATGTGTTGTTGTTGTGGTCTTCAGTCCTGAGACTGGTTTGATGCAGCTCTCCATGCTACTCTATCCTGTGCAAGCTTTTTCATCTCCCAGTACCTACTGCAACCTACATCCTTCTGAATCTGCTTAGTGTATTCATCTCTTGGTCTCCCTCTACGATTTTTACCCTCCACGCTGCCCTCCAATACTAAATTGGTGATACCTTGATGCCTCAGAACATGTCCTACCAACCGATCCCTTCTTCTGGTCAAGTTGTACCACGAACTTCTCTTCTCCCCAATCCTATTCAATACTTCCTCATTAGTTATGTGATCTACCCATCTAATCTTCAGCATTCTTCTGTAGCACCACATTTCGAAAGCTTCTATTCTCTTCTTGTCCAAACTATTTATCGTCCATGTTTCACTTCCATACATGGCTACACTCCATACGAATACTTTCAGAAATGACTTCCTGACACTTAAATCAATTCTGGATGTTAACAAATTTCTCTTCTTCAGAAACGCTTTCCTTGCCATTGCCAGCCTACATTTTATATCCTCTCTACTTCGACCATCATCAGTTATTTTGCTCCCCAAATAGCAAAACTCCTTTACTACTTTAAGTGTCTCATTTCCTAATCTAATTCCCTCAGCATCACCCGAATTAATTAGACTACATTCCATTATCCTTGTTTTGCTTTTGTAGATGTTCATCTTATATCCTCCTTTCAAGACACTGTCCATTCCATTCAACTGCTCTTGCAAGTCCTTTGCTGTCTCTGACAGAATTACAATGTCATCGGCGAACCTCAAAGTTTTTATTTCTTCTCCATGAATTTTAATACCTACTCCGAATTTTTCTTTTGTTTCCTTTACTGCTTGCTCAATATACAGATTGAACAACATCGGGGAGAGGCTACAACCCTGTCTTACTCCCTTCCCAACCACTGCTTCCCTTTCATGTCCCTCGACTCTTATAACTGCCATCTGGTTTCTGTACAAATTGTAAATAGCCTTTCGCTCCCTGTATTTTACCCCTGCCACCTTTAGAATTTGAAAGAGAGTATTCCAGCCAACATTGTCAAAAGCTTTCTCTAAGTCTACAAATGCTAGAAATGTAGGTTTGCCTTTCCTTAATCTTTCTTCTAAGATAAGTCGTAAGGTCAGTATTGCCTCACGTGTTCCAGTGTTTCTACGGAATCCAAACTGATCTTCCCCGAGGTTGGCTTCTACTAGTTTTTCCATTCGTCTGTAAAGAATTCGTGTTAGTATTTTGCAGCTGTGACTTATTAAGCTGATAGTTCGGTAATTTTCACATCTGTCAACACCTGCTTTCTTTGGAATTGGAATTATTATATTCTTCTTGAAGTCTGAGGGTATTTCGCCTGTTTCATACATCTTGCTCACCAGATGGTAGAGTTTTGTCAGGACTGGCTCTCCCACGGCCGTCAGTAGTTCCAATGGAATATTGTCTACTCCGGGGGCCTTGTTTCGACTGAGGTCTTTCAGTGCTCTGTCAAACTCTTCACGCAGTATCATATCTCCCATTTCATCTTCATCTACATCCTCTTCCATTTCCATAATATTGTCCTCAAATACATCACCCTTGAATAGACCCTCTATATACTCCTTCCACCTTTCTGCTTTCCCTTCTTTGCTTAGAACTGGGTTTCCATCTGAGCTCTTGATATTCATACAAGTCGTTCTCTTATCTCCAAAGGTCTCTCTAATTTTCCTGTAGGCGGTATCTATCTTACCCCTAGTGAGATAGGCCTCTACATCCTTACATTTGTCCTCTAGCCATCCCTGCTTAGCCATTTTGCACTTCCTGTCGTTTTCATTTTTGAGACGTTTGTATTCCTTTTTGCCTGTTTCACTTACTGCATTTTTATTGTGTTGTAAATACATATGTAAATATTTTTTACTTTATGTCTACTTAAACCTACTGGCTGAAGATTGAGATGATGTTTCGCTAAATCCCACAAGCGGCGAAGTTAATAAAACAAACATGAAAAATAAAAATTGTATTTACGCCCCTGTCAACAGCTCCATCTTTTGAAATTCACTCCTTAGATGGGGCCAATCGTAAGTAAGGCACATTACAGACTTAGTTTAACTGGGGACATACAGTCACTCTGCAAAGAAGTCTGTCGACAAATTAATTGTGCACCCTATCTTAGAATATTGTTCAAGAGTGTGGGACCAGCACCATATAGGACTAAAAATAGAGCAGGTATTTAAGGAACGCAGGCACGATAGGTCGCAGGTTCATTTGATGCGAAAGAGAGCGCCACAGAAATGAAAAAAACTGAAAACCGCTACAAGACAGATGGCTATCATCCCGTGAGACCATATGTAGAATTTCAAAATACAGTATTAAATGAAGGATATAGAGACCTATTGGGAGGTACCTGTAGTCTAGGGGTCAGCCTGCACGGTAGCTCAGAGATCTGGCTGGTCTCTGTAACAAAACAATTGATTGATGGGATCAACAACTAACTTCAACGGATGTCATGCGACGTCCGCTACGACTAAATAAAAAAAAGGTCAGATCATTGATAAGCGATCGAAATAATGTCAGCCTTATGTTCGAAATCCGCCACCGCATAAATTCTGATTATTAATCAGCATTGGCGGCCGAGGACCTCTGGCATAAGAAACCACCCTTATTTTGTCAACAGCCTTGTAAAAGAGGGCAGAGACGCGGAAAGACGTCTTGTCCTTTTGGTGAAAAGCTGCCCCTAAGGCGGAAGAATCAGCAATGATCAACATGAGGATGTAGAATGCAATGGAAACCACTGCATTAAAAACACGTAACGTTCATCCACAGAACATGTAACTTGTAACTGGAAAAGTGTCATGAGGCTCTCTTCATTGGTAAAAGATTCCAGAATAGTCCCCCATTTGGATCTCCGGGAGGGGACTTCAAAGCCGGAGGTGAGCATAAGAAAAAAATTGCAAAACCGGAGGAAGGGCAACGTTCCACGAAACGGGACGTGGAATGTCAGAAGCTTGAACGTGGTATGAAAGCTAGAAAATCCGAAAGGGTAACTTCAAAACCTCAATCTAGATGCAGTAGGAGTCAGTGAAGTCAAACGGAAAAGGGTCAAGGACTGCGAAGAAGCCAAGGGTAACCGGAGAAATACTTCAGTTGATCAGTGAAAGGAGAAGGTACAAAAATGTTCAGGGAAATCCAGAAATACAGAACTACAAGTTGCTGAGGAATGAAATAAATAGGAAGTGCAGGGAAGTTAAGACGAAATCACTGCAGGAAAAATGTGAAGAAAAAAAAATGATTGTCGGAAGACGGGCTCAGTATATAGGAAAGTCAAATCAACCTTCTGTGGACTTAAAAGCAAGGATGGTAACATTAAGAGTGCAATGGGAATGTCACTGCTAAATGTAGAGGAGAGAACGGTTAGGACGAATATGTACATTGAAGGCATTTATGAGGCGGAAGATTCATCTGATGTGATAGAAGAAGAAACGGGAGTCGAGTTAGAAGAGATAGGGGATCCAGTATTAGGTTCAGAATTTAAGAGAACTTTGGAGGTCTTAAGGTTAAATTAGGAAAAAGGGATAGATAACATACCGTCAGAATTTTTAAAATTATTAGGGGAAATGGCAACAAAACGACCATTCACGTTGATGTGTAGAATGTATCAGCGTGGCGACACACCATCTTACTTCCGGAAAAATATCATCCACACAGTTCCAAAGACTGCAAGAGCTGACAAATGCAAGAATTATCGCACAGACAGCTTAACATCTCATGCATCAAAACTACATACGGGTATAACATACAGAATAACGGAAAAGAAAACTGAGAATGTGTTAGATGACGATCAGTTTGCCTTTAGGAAAGGTGAAGACACGAGAGTGTCAATTCTTACGTTGAAGTTGATAATGGAAGCAAGACTGAAAAAAAATTAGGACATGTTCATAGGATTGTCGACCTGGAAAAAGGGTAACGTAAAGTGGTGCAAGATGTTCGAAATTCTGAAAAAAGTTGGAATTAGCTATAGGGAGAGGCAAGAGGGAATAACAAAAGTTGACGACCAAGAACGAAGTGTTCCGATTAAAAAAGGTGTAAGACAGGGATGTAGCCTCTCGCCCCTAATGTTCAATCTATACATTGAAAAGGTAATGTTGAAAATAAAAGGAAGATTCAGGGATGGAATTAAGCTTCAAGGTCAACGGGGATACGATTCACAGTAGTATCCTTTCTCCCGTCAAAATCTTCAGCTTCCCGTAAAATTCCTTCAACTACAATCTAATAATTTCACTACTATCTAGCAGTCAATCACGGTAAAACCCAAGTAATAACCAAAGGATGAACCATTCATAGAACTCAAATATCTCAGAGTAAATAGTCACCCTCACGTTTTTGGATTTCCAGTAAACATTACAGAACTTGTGAAAATTATTAAGCATTTACCTCTCTCACATTCTTGGAACGCTTCCCGAAATCTTATACCACATTCGAGTTGCGCACGTAATTCCAACACAATAGGTCGTAAAAACATGAACGGGCCACATACAACTACAACGAAAAATTAAATATATAGCGAGGCAGAAGCTCAGAATTTTCCGGAACAGTGATTTATAAAACAATGCGGTCGCCATCCTAATGGGCAACAAGTGCGTGGCAGCAGAGTAACATCACAAAGCACTATCTTCATTAGATGCAGTAATTTTAATTTAAGGGAAACCCATTTTACATGTAAAAAATGACTTTAAACTATGTAGTAATTATGCACTGTACAGGTCAGTAATGCTAAATGCGGCGTCGTAGCTACGCTAATTCTTTTAGCAACACTCTTAGACGAATCATATCACAGATTATCTCAGCCAGACAATTGAAACATGAAAGTAGTCAATATTCGGTAGGGTAAGTAACAGGTCTGTATCATGCATTCTTTTTTACTTGAGCAACCGTAAGCTGTATGAATAAGATTAGTAGAGAGCTGGCTTTGTAATCTAATGAATTTTGTAGTCTTTTCGACGTACGAGATAAAAGTCCAGAAACTAGTCGTGTATATGTGTATGGATAGTAAGATCTCTTTCTTAATGATAACAGGTGGTTTGGTTCGCATAACTTTACACTTCAGCGCTTTCATGTAGAACATTTAGCTATCATTTTTAGATATTTAATCAGAATACAGTTCGCAAAAGTGCAAAATTTTACCTCAAAATTTCCTGGAAACGTGTTTTTGTTTCTTCATTTCAATCTTCAAATTATTGCAGTAACTAGACAGCGGGAGATCATTAATATCTAAATATGAAAATAGTTAATTACATTTTTTTGGGGGTGGGGGGGTAATTCTGATTGGTATGATGTGGCCCGCCACGAGTTCCTTCCTGTGCCAACCTCTTCATTTCAGACTAGAGACAGCAACCGTCGTCCTCAATTATTTGGTGGATGTATTCCGATCTCTGTCTTCCTCTACAGGTCCCTCCAGCATCATGGAGGTTATGCCCTAATGTTAGAACAGATGTTCTATCATCTTGACCCTTCCGCTTGTCAGTGTTTTCCATATATTCCTTTCCTCACCAACACTATGCAGACTCTTCATACCTTACCTTGTCAGTCAACCTAATTTCCAACATTCATCTCTAGCACCACATCTCAAATGCCTCAGTTCTCTTTTGTTCTTCTTTTCACAGTCCATGTTTCACTACCATACAATTCTGTGCTCCAAACGTGCATTCTCAGAAATTCCTTCCCCAAATTAAGGCCTATGTTTTATACTAGCAGCTGTCTCTTGGTCAGGAATGCTCTTTTTGCCAGTCCTAGACGGTTTTGGATGTTCTCCTTGCTCTGTACGTTACTGGGTATTTTTCTGCCTAAGTAGTAGTTCCTTAACTTCTACTTCGTGACCATTAATCCTGATGTTACGTTTCTCGCTGTTCTCATTTCTGCTACTTCTCATTATATTCGTCTTTCTTCTGTTTACTCTCAATGCGTATTCTGTACTCATGAAACTGTTAATTCCATTCAGCAGATCATGTAATTCTTATTAACTTTCAATCGGGATAGCAATGTGATCATCGATCATTGATATCCTTCGATCTTGAATTTTAATTCCATCCCTGAACCTTTCTTTTATTTCCATCACTGCTCCTTCAATGTACATATTGGACAGTAGGGGCGAAACACAACATCCCTGTCTTACACATTTTTAATCCAAGCACTTCATTCATGGTCGCCCACTCTTATTATTCCCTCTTGGCTCTTATACACGTTGTATATCACCCGTCTATCCCTATAACGACCCCTATCTTCCTCAGAATTTCGAAGACCTTTCGTCATTTGACATCGTCGAACGCTTTTTCCAGGTCGATAAAGCCTTTGAACATGTCTCGATTTTTCTTTAGTCTTCCTTCCTGTATCATACGCAACAGCAGAATTGCCACTCTGGAGCCTTTGCGTTTCCTAAAGCCAAACTGATCACTATCTAACAGATCCTCAAGTCTCTTTTCCATTCTTATGTAAAATTATATCTGTTAGCAACGTGGATGCTAG
The DNA here is from genome assembly GCF_023864345.2 of Schistocerca serialis cubense. Classification (NCBI taxonomy): domain Eukaryota; kingdom Metazoa; phylum Arthropoda; class Insecta; order Orthoptera; family Acrididae; genus Schistocerca; species Schistocerca serialis. Next base: position 587,461,455 of record NC_064642.1, read on the forward strand.
AGCTGTTAAAATGAATGTGCAATAATTCTCGCACTTGTCGGGTCTTGTAAAATTCGGAAATGTGTGGATGACGTTTTACTGTAAGTCACATATTCTATAGCCAGCCTACACTCCATCATGAATAATCGTTTTGTTCTCACTTCCCCGAATGATTTTTAGAAATTCTGATGGAATTTTATCCATCCCTTGAGCTTTATTTGATTTAACTCTTCCTAGGCTCTTTAAGTATATATTTCTATTGTTGGATCTTCTGTCTCTTCTATATCAACTCATGTTTCTTCTTCTAACGTGTAATCAGACATGTCTTTCCCCTGATGGAACCCTTCAACGTGCTCTTTCCACCTACCCGCTTTCTCCCCTGTAGTTAACAGTGGAATTCCCAGTGCGCCCTTAATGTTACCACCCTTGCTATTAATTTCACTGTATGCTGAGTCAGTCTTCTGAAAACCGTTTCTTTTTCGATTTCTTCACATTTTTTATACAGCCATTTCGTCTTAGCTTCCCTGCACTTTCTGTCTATTTCGTTCCTCAGCCATCTGTATTTCTGTCTTCCTGAAATTCCCTGATCATTTTTGTACCCCCTCCTTTCATCAATCAACTGAAGTATTTCTTCTGTTAACCATGGTTTCTTCATATTTATCTTCTACGTACCTATGTTTTCATTCCAACTTACGTGTTTGCACTTTTTAGAGATGCCAGGTCCTCTTCAGCCGATCTCGAAACCTATGGCCTTAGAGAACATCAAGTATACCTCTTCACTACTCATTGGATATGTACCTCACTTCTTTATTTATTGACTATTCCTGACTAGTCTCTTATGTTTCAGCCTACTCCACATCATTGTAAATTGTGGCGTGAGTCTGTGTCTGCTGCTGGCTACGCCTTAGAATCCAGTATCTGATTTCGGAATCTCTGTCTGACCATGATGTAATCTAACTGAAATCTTCCCGTATGTCCCAGCATCTTATAAGTATACCTCCACCTCTTCCTTTTCTATTATTAGAGTATTCCCTATTATTGATTATTGGCTGAAATTTTTTGCAAAAATCGATCAGTCTTTCTCGTCTCTCAATCCTAGTACCAGGACCACATTCTCTCAGTAAGCAGTCGTCCATAAAAGCATTCCAGTCTCCGTTTAAGTACTGAACAAGCCGTTCAGTATCCTCAAATACTTTCTACGTGTCTTCATATTCAGTTTGAGACGTCGGTGTGCATCCGTGAACTATTGTTGTCGCTGTCAGTTTGCTGTTGATTGTGATAAGAACAACCTGAGCTATTCACTGTAACACATTCTCTGCCCCATCTTCCTATTCATAACGAATCCTAGAATTTTCTGCTGCTGTTGGTATTATCCTGTACTCATCCGACCAGAAATCCTTCTCATCTTCCCATTCCCTTCATTGACCCTAGAGTGAGCCTTTGCATTTCCCTTTACAGGTTTACAAGCTTCCCTACCACATCAAACTTCTGACCTTCCACACCCCAACTCGCTGAACGTTGTCCTTTCATTGTTTCTTCAATCTTTCTCTCATGGTCACATGCCCCTTGACATTGATCTCCCGGAGATCCAAACTGGGGGCTGTTCCGGAATCTTTTGCCAATAGATAAGGTCTCATAATTTATTGAAACCAACACTAAATAAAAAATATTTTCATGCCGGGTACTGATCTACTACTGTTGAGTAGCCGCATCCGAAATAGACTAGCTATTTGCTGGCATTGCGAAGCTCCAACACCAACAAGCACCACAGGCGCGGTACTTTTTCTATAACTTAATGCCGCCGAGCTGAGACAAAATGCCGGTACCGTGATGGAGCAGGGCCATCAGAGCTGTCTTGGTCACCCTGGCAGGGCAGCTATCTGACTCCGGCCCGCCTGTTCGTCTGTTCTTGCAGCCAGCGACGTTGTGCGACACTAATACTTCCATGTCGCTTTCTGCTACCGATTCTGTCGCTTGCACAACTAACAGAGAGTTTGCAGATATTATTCCTCTTCCACTTTTTGTTTTTAATTTGAAAAGTTTACTCAATAATTAACTGTATGGATACTGGAAGAGAAATTGTTTTAGCTCAAGCACAATAATAATAACTGGCTTTTGCTCGACGCCAGCCGTAAATTTTTGAAATGGACGCCACTTCCGCTAGTTGTATGTCATTGATCTATCCGATTTATCCAACCAGGGAAATGCGACCTACAGTCTCGTAGCAATTCCTGGCTAACGTCAGGGAAGTATGGTGTTTCGTTACTACCCTCTTTGCTTAGGTTCATGTGTGAAATGTTTCGGCATTTTGTAGTCAGTGAGCTTTAGAAAAAGCATATCCCCGAAATCTTTATAATTTGATCATTGTAAGTAAGCCTTTTAGTGATTCTGATGTCTTGGGCAAGCTGCGGGAAAGTAAGTTCATCTCCTGGACACTGATTTGCATCTAAATGGCGCGTAACTTTCCAATCCCTTACAGCGTTTATGTACGTCGTTGATTTTCCGCTGTACATATGCAAAGACGACTGTTGTATAATGGGAGACCAGTATTAGATTCCGATGCACCAATGCAGGTTTACTGTAGCCATTGGACCTTCACATTGACGATGAGCACAGAAATTGCATCGGGATTGAATACAAAAGGCACACTGCCGACTTCTGTCCAGGGGGAGTAACGCTTCAAACTGTCTGTGCTTTGAACCTTTCCTGGGAAACCAGTATTAGATTCCGATGCACCACGGCGGGTTGACTGTAACCCTTGGCCTTCACATTGACGATGAGCACAGAAATTGCATCGGGATTGAATACAAAAGGCACACTGCCGACTTCTGTCCAGGGGGAGTAACGCTTCAAACGGTATCCTGTAAATCATGGGGGAAGGCCAGAAGGAAGATTCCTTATTCCTAGATTTCTTGAAAGCCTTTGACGTAGTGTTCCAATGCAGACTGTTACCGAAGACCCGAGCGTACAGAATAGTTTCTCAGATATGTCAGTATCTCTAAGAAATATTATCGAACAGAAACCAGTACTTAGTCCTGTGCGAGTGCTCATCAGAGACAACGATTTCGCCAGGAGCGCCCTAAGGAAGTGTGATAGACCCCGCTCTTGTTGTCTATATACAGTACATAAACGATGTGATGGATAGGGACCAGTCTACAACTGTTTACTGATGACACTGCAGTTTCCGTGAAAGTATCGTCATCCAATGACTATAGGAGTATCAGAATGACCTAGACTGAATTTCTTTTTGTTGTGACGAATGGCGGTTGCTTCAAATGCAGGAAAATTAAAATTGCTGCAGATGAGTAAAAAAAATTCCCTTAATATTCGAATATGATATTAGTGACGTGATACTTGACACAATCACGTCGATTAAATACACTCCAAGACAAAAAAAAATAAACCGACGCACCGGAAAGAAATTAGCAAAAATGAACGGTAATTAAGGGCTAGGTATGATGTACATGTACATACATAAACTGATTACAATATTCGAAAAACTGGATGATTGATTGAAGACAAGAGTTTCACAAACTGAGGAAGTCAACAATGCGTTGTCCCACCTCCGTCCCATATGCAAGCAGTTAGCCGGCCGCGGTGGCCGAGCGGTTCTAGGTGCTTTAGTCCGGAACCACGTGATTGCTACGGTCGAAGGTTCGAATCTTGCCTCGGGAATGGATGTGTGTGATGACCTTAGGTTAGTTAGGTTTAAGTAGTTCTAAGTCCTAGGGGACTGATGACCCCCGACGGTAAGTCCCATAGTGCTCAAAGCCATTTGAACCATTTTTACAAGCAGTTATTCGGATTGGCATCGATTGATACAGTTGCTGGATGTCCTTCGGAGGGGTATCGTGCCGAATTCTCTTCAACTGATGCATTAGATCGTCAAAATCTCGAACTGGTTGAAGGGCCCTGCCCATAATTCTCAAAACGTTGCCAACTGGAGAGAGATCCAGCGAACTTCCTGGGCTAGGGAATATTTGGCGAGCACGAAGACAAGCGTTAGAAACTCTCGCCGACATTATCTTGCTGGAATGTAAGGGTGCCACGGATAACAGCCAAAGGGGTCCTACTACGAAAATAAATGGAACCCCAAACCACCACTTCGGATTGTCCAGCCGTAAGGCGGGCGATAGTCGGATTTGTATCCCACCGCTGTCCAGGGCGTCTCCAGCCAAGTCGTCGCTATTCATCGAGGGGCAGTTTGGAGCAAAACTCATTACTGAAGACAATCCTACTCCAGTCAATGACATTCCAGGCTGAAGATGTGCCAAGAGACGCCATGGACAGCGATGGGATACCGGATTAAACGTCACCCGTCCTTGCCTCCCTTCAGCCTGACAACCAGCGGTTATGGTCTGGGGTGCTTTTCATAGTACGATCCCTTTGGTTGTAATTCACGGTACCCTTACAGCACAGCCGTACGTCGACGATATTCTACGACCCGTTTTGTTGCCCTTCATGGCAAGTCATCCTGGGCTTACATTTCAGCGAGGCAATGACCACCCGCACAAAGCGAGAGATTTTGTTTACGTGCTTGAAAAACTGTGCCTTGCCAAGTGGTTCAAATGGCTCTGAGCACTATGGGACCTAACATCTGAGGTCATCAGTCCCCTAGAACTTAGAACTACTTAAACCTAACTAACCTAATGACATCACACACGTCCATGCCCGAGGCAGGATTCGAACCTGCGACCGTAGCGGTCGCGCGGTTCCAGACTGTAGCGCCCAGAACCCCTCGGCCACCCTGGCCGGCTGTGCCTTGCCAGAAAGGCCGTGGGATCTCCCTCTGCTGAGAACGTATGGAACATTACAGGCAGGACCCTCTAACCAGCTCGGGATTTTGATGTTCTAATGCGCCAGGAGGACATCGAACAACTGTATCAGTTAATGCCAAACCGAATAATTAACTGCGTAAGTGACAGTGGTGAGCCAATGCGTTACTGACGTGCTCATTTTGTGAAGCTCTTCCTGTACATAAATCAGCCAGTTTTTCTGCAATTGAATGATTTGTTTGTACATTTACGTCACATCTATAGATTTCCGTCCCGTTCGGATAGTTCCTTCGTAGTGAGTCTTCCGGTATTTTTAAATATATTTTCTGTGTTAGAGTGTACCTGGCGTACGATGTCCATGTACGTCCATACACGGATACGCCATTTGCAGATCTGTAAATGATAAAAGTATCCAGTTTTTCTGCAATTGAATGATTTGTTTGTACATTTACGTCACATCTATAGATTTCCGTCCCGTTCGGATAGTTCCTTCGTAGTGAGTCTTCCGGTATTTTTAAATATATTTTCTGTGTTAGAGTGTACCTGGCGTACGATGTCCATGTACGTCCATACACGGATACGCCATTTGCAGATCTGTAAATGATAAAAGTATCACTTGTCCATGACAGGTGGAGGACCACTAGAGAGCGTTACTGTTGTCCGTGTTTAGTGTTTTTAGCACGTCTGGTATATAAGACGCTTGTATAGCGTGAGGTGCTGAATGAAGACTGTGAGGGATATGGGGCTGTCACGTAATCCTGTATGACAGTGTTATCGGCACCTGACATTCGAAAAGGGTCTCACTGTGAGTCACCATTTGGCTGGCTGGTCGAGTAGTACAATATCAAGATTTGTGGGGCATTGGATGTTACAGTGGCCCTATGGACTGGCTGGGTATGTAAGGGCAGGCATACTTGTCTGCTGCGTCTGACGACCTGTGGGGGGGGGGGGGGGGTTCGTCGTGTTGTGCACCAAGCTCATGATAACCCTCCTCATCTACTGCTGCCATACGAGAATAAGAAATGGACTCCCTGCAATATTTTGTGTCATTCCGCAAGACTGGTCAGAGACTAGCAACAGCTGGACTACGGAATTACCGCTCCATGCATAGGATGCCCTTAACACTACAACACAAACGGCTGAGTATGGAGTGGTCTCATGAACGAGAATCATGGGCAGCTGGCGAATGGTAAGTCATTGTGTTGAGCAATGAGTCGCGATTCTGCACTGCCCCACATGACCATCGTCCGCAAGTACAGCGGTGGCATAGAGAGAGAATCCATTCTTCCAATTATTTGAAGAGGATCAGCGGATGAAACCTGACATTATGCAATGGGGAGTCACAGTATATGACTTTAGGTCGCTGCTAGCTGTGACTAAGGCAACGGTATGTTCTGTGTCGTCATATGGTACCTCTCCTGTGCAGTATTGCGGTGCAATATTTCAACAGGACAATGCTCGTCCACAAATGGCAAGTGTCGCTGAATCCATTATTCCAGTTATTTGAAGAGGATCAGCGGTATTAGCCCTGACATTATGGAATGGGAAGTCACTGTATATGACTTTAGGTCGCTGCTAGCTGTGGCTAAGGCAACGGTATGTTCTGTGTCGTCATATGGTACCTCTCGTGTGCAGTATTGCGGTGCAATCTTTCAACAGGACAATGCTCGTCCACAAATGGCAAGTGTCTCTACCAAACGTCTGTTTGATGTTGAGGTACTCCCGTGAATAGCAATATCCCCAGATCAGCCCCCGATAGAACATGTGTGGCACCACCTCGAACTCAGTCCCAGCGTCAGTATCTAGGATATTAAAGGACCAGTTACAACAGTAGTCGGCCAGCTTGCCTCCGGAGAGGATACAACTGCTTCATGATACCCTTCCCAAGCTAATCAGTGCATGCATCCAGGCCACAGCGGGTACAATGTAATACTGATAAGTGGGCTCATACTGTCAAGTTCTACTCGATATCGCAACCACTGAAGTAACAACACATATCCTGTCAAACTGTGAAGTTTCATTTCGTTTCCTCCTTTACTTGTGGGTAGTTAGTTCCAAGTAGTGTAGAACGTTCACGTCAGGTCTGTTCCGGGGGAGACAAATTTCGACTTCTGCTTATTGGAAGAAACGTAGGAAGTGTAACTTATCTGCAGAGCATAAAAACTAGTGTGACAAAGTCTGAAGAACTAATCGTCTGTTTGAAACTCACACCAGGTTGGATTAAAGAAAGTAAAAGAAGTAATTCACAGGAGTGCTTCTGGATTTGTACCTGTTAGGTTCGATCTACACACCTGTGTTGCGGAAGTACCCCGTGGACTCAAATGGGAATCCCTGGACGAAAGCGATACTGTTAAAAGCTAGATAATCGGCTTTTGCTGCTGACTGCTGAAGGATTCTATTGCCGTCAATCAACATCACGGCGAAGACAGATAATAGAAATTAGGGCTTGTACAGTAGCTTTCCCCCCTCACTTAATTAGCGAGTGGAACAGGAAAGGGAATGTTTAATAGTGGCAGAAGGTACCCACCTCCGTGTAGCGTGTGGAGGTTTGCGATCTATGTATGTTGATAAAAATGTAGGCCTATATAAACAATTATGATAAAAAACAGCATCTTGGAACTAGCAGTGCAAGTGTTTGATTTAAATTTCTGGTTTGCCACAGCGGACTTCTGAATTCATTCTATAATTGCTTTACGTCAGCATGTATATTGGAACTCGATAACCTCTGGTGACATTCTAGTACCACTGGCTGGCCTGTGTGATAACAGGCGAAGCTGCAGAATTGCGTCAGCCACGACTTTGTATCACTCGATAACCCCGGGGAATTAGCGAGCAGCTTGGTTAACAGTTGGAGCGCAACGTCGGATGAAGATGCAGGTGGCGGTGATTGGCGCTGGAGCCTCCGGGCTGGCGGCGGCCAGGCACCTGCTGGAGTCTCCACGGGGTCACAGCGTCACCGTCTTCGAGCGAGGCGACCAGCTGGGTGGCACTTGGGTCTTCACGGAAAAGACGGGACTCGACGTGGACGGCCGGCCAGTCCACAGCAGCATGTACCGCAGCCTTGAGTGAGTTCGCTCTCCAACATGAGGCCTCGCTTTACCATTCTCACCAAAGTTCATCACACTAAATGCGTGGGGCCTTAAATAAGTAATGTAAAATACATTTTTTTCTGAAAGCAGTTTGGTTTTATTCAGGATTCCAATAAACCGTATAATTCCCCTCGCTTCTGGCTACAAAACCATATTTTTCATCGTATTCTCTCTCCTTTCAAAGCGACGGTCTTACTCGACCTTACTTGGAGGGGGGGGGGGGTGTCTTTGTGTTAGCGTGGTACCACTCCACCGGTCGACGTCGGAGCGAATGTCTTGCTGCATCAATGATCTCCCCATAACTTACATACTCCTTCTCGCAGAGTGTGTATCCTCCATTGGACAAAGAGTTGGACGCCGGAAGGTGCGAAATCTGGGCTGTAAGTGTGGGTGAGAATAAACAGTCATTGACAAGAAGTTCGTTTCTATGCTGAAGTCGTTTCTTCAGTTTTCTGAGGGTAGCGCGATACAGCTCAGGGTTGATCGTTGTACTGTGATGTAGGACATCAAAAGAATACCGCCTTCAGAGTTCTAGAAGACTGTCGTCACGACTTTACTGGCTTAGGTTGGGGCTCTGAACTTTTTCTTCGGAGGAGAGATGGTCTGGCGCCACTCCTTGGATTGCCGTTTTGTTTCCGGACCGAAGTCTACGACGATATTCGACACGATCAGCCTCGTAACGTGCAACAATTCCGCACACATTGTCCTTCGCTGCTCTTTATGAGGCGGTGAGGAATCCAACGGGCACACACCTCTGAGTTCACCAGCGGGTGGATGAGTATGTCAGCACTATGAGCAGAGATGTCCAGTTGTGCCGCGAGATGTTTGACTGCGACCTTCTGACCACCTCGAATGAGTGCCAGCGCTTTCAACACTGCAGTAGTCATAGCTGTGTGCGGCCAACACACGGGAGATAAGCCAGGTTTCGCGATCGTGTTGTGATTATAGCGGCCACTTCGTCCAACGACTCACCGTGCTTTTGTTCGCTGCCAGATCTCCGTAGACATTTTGCAAACGCCTATGAATATCAGCGATGCTCTGGTTTCCAGCAAAAAAAAAAAAAAAAAAAAAAAAAAATAGCCACCTCTGTGCTTGGAGCGCAACTCCGCTACAGTCGTCATTTTGAAGACTATGTATTGCATTGTAACATATCGGAATTTCATGAAAATATAGTGGCTGAAGCGAGAATATTCCGCAATGTCCCACAAAAAATTTCGCGTTCCTTCAACCGAAATTGCCCCCGAAATAAAAATGTTGCGTTGCTCATTGAACGCCTCTCGCAGTACTCATCCCACTTGCGCTGCTAACTCTATGGAAATAGTACCACCTAGCCATGTGGGTCTTCGCCACAGATGTGAAATGCAGTTCTGTACATGTGAACGTCACTTGTATCGAATCAGCAGAGTTTTTTTTTTTTTTTGTGTGTGTGTCGTGTGACTAGGGCCTCCCGTCTGGTAGACCGTTCGCCTGGTTCAAGTCTTTCGACTTAACGCGACTTCGGCGACTTGGGGATGAACTAATGACGATTAGGACAACACAACACCCAGTCCCTGAGCATTTGCATCTGTTGAGCTGACCACTCCGCTACCAGGGGATGGACATCACCAGAGTAAAATGGGCGGACGTAGAGACGCCTTAGAATGCCAAAAAAAAGAGATACCGCGGTTTTACGCGCCGATTATCATACTGTGAGTGGAACTGCCAGATTTTTCGGGGGATCATTGCGAACTATCCACTGTGTCTACAAGTAATGGTGCACAACACGCAGAAATGTAACACGAAGTAAGAACAGTTGTCGTTAAAGGTTCCTGTTCAACAGCGACCAGAGATACATGTCACGCTCTACCAGGGATACATGTCACACTCTGTCAGTGGCAGTCGGTTTCAAATACAACAGGAGTTAATCAAATATGAAATTATTAGAACTTCAAAAAAACTTTCTATAAAACATTTTAAAATTTTCAAAAATTTTCAGTATATTGTCTCACTCGTATTGAAAATTAAAAATTTGTGCAAAGTGATGACTAGTTTCGAGAGATTACCCACCATCTTCAGACCGCGTAGCGTTATAAACGCAGCTAGCAGAGTACAACGCCGTTGCATCTTCCGTGACAAAAAAATGGTTCAAATGGCTCTGAGCACTATCGGACTTAACATCTTAGGTCATCAGTCCCCTAGAACTTAGAACTACTTAAAACTAACTAACCTAAGGACATCATACAACACCCACTCATCACGAGGCAGAGAAAATCCCTGACCTCGCCGGGAATCGAACCCGGGAACCCGGGCGTGGGAAGCGAGAACGCTACCGCACGACCACGAGCTGCGGACACACGAAGGTAGACCTGAACTCGCTCGCTCGCTCAGATCAGCAGACAAAATGTATTTCTAAACCCGTTAACTCGCAACTGGGCCTGTAAGTACTAACGAGAATTGCATCTACCACTGGAATCTGCTGTTATGAAGTCTTACTGATTAATAGTACTACAGCAAAATTTAAGATCGATACTCAATGTAAATGAAATCACGGCTTGTTTACAGCATTTAGTCTCTTCTGCTTAACAGTACTCATTACATGCTGGAAGTGGCATGATTTTATTTTATTGTACGGCAGTACAAATTATAAGCAGGCCCATGGACTCCCCATCATTATAGGACTAATAACAGTAAGATCCCATAATAGCGGATTCCAGTAAAAGATACAGTTATCGTTTGTACGGACACGCCTAGTTACGCGTTCATGCATGAAGAAACGCAGTTTTCCTGCTGATTTGAGCAAGCGAGCGAGCGCAGGACTACCTTCGTGACGTACGCGTCACGGCCTGTCTTTCTCGTGGGCCACGTCTTCTCCTGTTCTGACGTCAGATATGTTCACCAAAAAGAGTTGCTGTTCTCAGTTAATGCATTTTGTACCACAGGACGACAGCAGTGGGAACAAGAACTGGGTTACTAAAGCGCAGATTCACTGCTTCGCCTTCTTTTGCTGATGCTTTTGTCCCGCATCGGCGCAGGGTCGACATTGCTGTTTACGGTTTCGAGAAGATTACTCCATAGTGTTCAGATACGCTTCCTGTCACCACCCATTCCCCCTCCCGCCTCCTTCCTCTCCCCCCGCCCCCTCCATCTGATGCGTGTAATGTTAGCCATGTTAAAGTGAGCGATTATTTTCGAAATGTCTGCGAATCGTGCAACTGTCGTGAGAATTGGGCAACAGTCCGACATTCACCTATTGGGGTGAGGGAAACCGCCTAAAAACCACAACCAAGCTGGCCGACACACCGACACTCGTAGCTGGGTGGATGCGGTTCGGCACCTGCGTACCTCCACGTCTCGGAACCAATCGCTTAAGACGCAGAGTTCTACGGGTGGTGCAGGATGACTAGCCTGCGTCTTAACGCACCGATTCCGAGACGGGGAGATGTGCCAGTTTATTTACTAAAAATGTTACAATTTCTGAGACTCAAGATTTAAATAGTTTTGTGCCACAATAAAGTCACCATAGCTTACCGAGCGAGGTGACACAAAGAGGTTAACACAATGGACTCGCACTAGGGCGGACGACAGCTCGAACCCGTATGCGGCCTCCTGATTTAGGTCTTCCGTGATTTCCCTGAAATTGCTTCAGGCAAATGCCGGGATGGTTCATTCGAAAGGGCACTGTCTACCTCCTTCCTCATCCTTCCCTAATCCGAACCAAAGGGAACCAAATAGCGAGGTCATAGGTCCTACTATGACCTCGCTATTTGGTTCCCTTCGCCGAATCTATTGACCAACCATACCCAGTTTACGTTTAGCATTATGAGTAGCTTCCGTGGATCCTTGGAAATGAAGACAGAAGTAGCCAATCATTGGGTCTTTCCTGACCACTCACTCAAACTCTATGTACAATGGATACTTCGCTCACCTGCAAAATAAATTACAATAGAGTTTGGCCTAGACGTAAGGCTAGAATCTCTGTACCAACTAAGCTCTCACATCTGTGGCAATTACTTTCTACCCACATGATGAAGCTCAGAAATTAAAATTTCACGATATGCTAGAGAACAAACAAATAACACTTCGTAAAACGACTAGCATGTACAGAACAACATAATTTTGAAAAGCACCCGCCCAGTTCGGTGTTTAAAATTTAACAGGCATGTTAATAAACAGCCTAAAATAACACACCACAAAATAACTAGGATGTGGAGCTCCATTTCGTTTTCGAAACCCGTAGACAACATAGTATATCACACATCTTGTGACATATAGTTAATAACGACAACGAAGTGTCTGTGAGGATTAAATACTTAAGAGAGCACCCCTATGGTCCAGAATTTTAAGTAAGCTCAATATAGCAAGCACCAGGTTACATATTGAGTCAATATACCACTTACTACATATGTGCCATGTACCACTTATGCTCAACGCTCACAACGGCGACGAGCTTCATCAACACTGACCGCAGTGATTACCAGCTGCGTTGGTAATGAAGGTAACCAATCTGATGCGTCGCCTCTTGCGAAAAAGAAAAACACTATGAGTCTGAAAACGAAGTCTCGGAACACACTCCGAAGGCCACACTTTATGTGTGGACATCCTTGAAACCCGGTCTACAACCAAGCAGCCCTCTGTATATAAAAGGCAGAACGCACCGCTTGTATTGTACATTTCTTTGTGTAGAGTGCACCTATTCACAATATGTACCCTTCCGAAAACTCGACTATTTTGAAACAGATGCGTCAATGTTTAGTTGAGAAGCCTGGTTTCGCATACTCACAGCGCTGGATGGTAATCCAAATTCCAGGACAGATGAAAACCAGCGGCGTGCTTCAGATACTGTAACACCGCTATGGCGATCCACTTCATGCACAGTAAAATAACAGACAGAGCTCCCACTGTTAAACCATGCACTTGAGCCAACGGCCAAGTGCTAACGTTGAAATGGAGATCTACGAGTTCTGAGAAGTCACTTCCTACTATTTCTCGTTGAGGAACCATTTCGTCACTTGAAACACTAAACGAGCTGTATGATATTTCAGTAACGTGCCACGTAAAGTAGAACCAATAAGAAGCAAGAACGCTCCCTACGTCACAAGCAGAAAGTAAGACGCCATACTACTGTATTTGTCTTATTCAGCAGAAGCCCTTCTAAGTGCTACAGTTTGGAACCGCGTGACCGCTAGGTCGCAGGTTCGAATCCTGCCTCGGGCATGGATGGGTGTGAAGTCCTTAGGTTAGTTAGGTTTAAGTAGTTCTAAGTTCTAGGGGACTGATGACCTCAGATGTTAAGTCCCATAGTGCTCAGAGCCATTTTCTTAGCACCATCACATTGAATGGTTCGAAAACGATCGTTATTGGTACGATTTATTGTAATAAAATGACGGGAAGCGTCATATTGGTGGTTAAATAATTTTCGTATTCGGTTATTTTCGCCTTATAGTTCGCATATTATGATGGCAAGATATTGTAAGGCAACGACCCACTAAAGATTCATGAAAACATGTCGTTCTTTTTAGGGTGTGTTATAATTAAATGTCAATATCGTTTCAGCGATTGAAGTCTTCAGAAAACTATAACTTGAAATATGAGGTCAGTGGTAGCAGAGCACAGCGTCATTAACTAAGGCGCCACATTACGAAACCGAGAGTAGACCAGTAGATGATTCATATCCTGCTGCTTACGTTTATTTTTTACCACCATAGCATTTTCTAAAAGTTGTGGAAGTCTCCCAAGAAATTAGTAGAAATAATTTCTGTGATATTTGATGTTACGTAAATATAAGTGTGCATTCCGTCAGGAGTGAGTTTGTCCACTCAGGAAGGATATCAGTTTGTAAACTTTTACAAACTGATATCCTTCCTGAGTGGAGACGTATCTCTCATTTTTTGTCTTATTACATGTTCACGGCTATTGAATTTTTTATTTACATTTACCACAGACAGAGCAACACAACCAGCGTACTGTCAAGAAAGGAAGTGTACATTGTAATAGAACTAACGTAGGAATTTTACGTACGTCCATTTCCATGAACAAACGGTGTGGTTTGCAAGCCGAATAAAGCAGATAAGTGCCGCTGGAGAGCGCTGGGAGTACAGAATCGCGTTAACCAGCTCATGTCGCGTGCCGACGGCACTGTGACTCGCGACCTTAGATATCCCATTTGCGTTCATTGACCCATGTGCTGACAGCTTTAGCTTACTGCTCCTCCAAATAACCTTCCTGTTCGTTGAACCACACAGGAGATGCCACAGCACAGAGCCAAACCTCACAACAGCTCACATTAACGACAATGTGTCGCCAAGTGACACGAATGAGGTCCATGTCAACCAATCCCGAATCAACATTGCGAAGTGAACTGCACGCTGCTGACATTTCGACTCGCGTAGATCGCAGAAGGTCATGCTGACAATGGCACATAAAGCGGCACTTCAGTGCACAAAACAACTCAGAAATTGGTCGCTATCTGAATGCAGTGGTATACTGTGGTTTTTCGAGTCGCGATTTTGCCTCTTTTCGAATGATGCTACGCGTTGATTCCAGAGATGGCTCAGTGAGGTGTTTAACATGGAGAGTTTGGAGGCTGGAGGTGATTCTGTGCTGTTTAGCGGAATGTTTTTCGTACCACCGAATATACCATCTCCGTCGGGGAGAACATCACTCATGAAGGGATGCAAGTGGTCTGCAATAATGTTCACGGTATGGTGCTACCTATTGCTACCACATGTTCCAAGCAAATCGAGGTGACAGTCCCCCAAAGCATATTTCAATACCCAGAGGACTGCGTAGGTGGCAGAGTGCGTGTCTCGAGCCGCCTTTCGGTCTGATGACCACATGTCAAAGAGACAATCGAACTGTTGTAACAAGAAATGTCATTCAAGGGATCAGGCGACATGTTTCTAGATTCCAAGGTCCAATCTCGTTGATCCCATAACCATTACAACTGTAACTTTCGATTCCGCTGGGTCAACATGCGAACACGTAGGGCTCCAAACTCTTGAAGTTGTACCAACACTGCACCCTGTCGACAGGTCTGCCACAGACCGATGGTTATCATTTACAGTGCGGACAAGTCTCCAACCTCCACACTCTGTTACGAGACATGGACATACTGCGCCTTGTCGCCTTCTCATATTTCCACCGTCTTTCATCCATTAGTCTTAGATGTTAACTACAGTAAGTACACTTTACTGTCGACTGGCTGGTCGGCTAGTTTTGCCGTTTCCGAAATGTTCGTTCCCTAGCGCCGGGCCATAACAAACTACCCTTTGCCAAAGTCGCCCATGTCAGTGAGGTTCCCAACTTGTGGCCCGTATCGTAGAGGAACGATTTTCCATGCGCCGCTAATGTGTGTAAATACTCTCCTTCTCGCGTCAACTGCCCGAAACGCCTGCAGTGATTCTCGCGGTGGGCAGTGGTCATAATGTCTTGACTCATCAATGTAGATGTAAATGTTATAAGCGGTCCTACCACAACACACTGGCATCGCAGTTCTGTAAGGTAGTTTGTCCGTAGGAAAGTGTGAGAATAAAAGGCGAAAATAGTTAGGTAGAGGTGTGCGCCAAACGCCAAGAATCTGCTAACGGAAATGTCGAGAGAGCTATGAAACTTTCGCAGCTGGGCTTAAATATCCTGCACGAATTTAACAGGACGCTCCAAGACTTTGTGAAACTGGTTTCTTCAGCATGCAACGTTTTTTCTGTTTTAAAACTTCCCTTCTACGATTTATGGACTCATGTCACACTTGCTATCAACCATCTGTCATGCATGGAGTCGTCCTTGAATTTACCTAATTATACGCAGTTATGGTCAGTGTAACAGAAGAGGCTGCATCAGTGGCATGTTAGCCAGCAAACCCGTGGGAGATGTACGAAGCTTCTGCTGGTGCCACGGTCATCGTAAAAGCCGTTATCGAATGGAACTTGTGAATCTCTGTAGTACGGACTCGTATCACATTCCATTGTCTTCACAAAGCACTCAGTGCACCACAGAGAAGCACACAAATTGACCACGGAATGCATCTTGATCTTGAGGTGAAATATGTATGCACAGTATTATTTGTTTTGCTGCCAGACATATTGCCTGCCTTGTTTCAAATTAGCTTAGCACATTTCGATCCGTTCGAACCTGCTTTACTCATCCATGGGATTACTCCTTTTTTGTATAAACTGACAACAAAAGTAACTAAGTTATTTTACCGCTAAGTGATAATTTCCAAATTATGTTCACTGCAATGCTGAATCAGTTGGTTCTGATGGGAAAATTGGGATGTGAGAGGTGAATGGAGCTTAGGAGGGTAAAAACATAGCGTCCAACAGTGTGAGCTGTGGTTGCTGCGTGGAGCTCGGCGTTCTGTGCCCTACATCACAACATCAGCTACAACAACAGCAACAATTAACAGTGTTTGACGTCGCTTACTAAACTCTCCACTCTAACTCCTCCCTTATCGTCGTCACACAAGAACCACTTGCGTAAATATAAGCTTTCGCATAATGAATACTAGATTAGTAACTTTTCGTCATGTATACCAAAAACCCGATGATAAGCAATGCATGCTCCAAACGCATCGCACTGTATTAAAATTAAACAAAATAAACAGTATGACAGGTGGAAGTACAGAATAAATAATTTGTTCCTAACAATCACACAAACAAACCCTGTTAAATCGGTGTGTGTTTATAAAACAGTTTTATTTTCAGACAGAATCAGAATCAACTTTGACAACTTTTACGCACTTCGTAAGCTGCTTCTACTTCAGATAGCCTGACCTCCTGTGGCTCACAAGACGTCATTTTCTATCTTTCGCTGCTGAACTTGCAGCCTCTAGGCTGCATATTCGAATGTATAACATTGCTGACGATGTTACAGCCACGATCTGAAGCACATTACGTGCATATCACTAATAACAATGGTCCGACAATGAATCTGCTGTTGCCCTTCAAGTACTAGTACAATGTAAACATTGAAGTAACAAGTAATTATAGAATTAAATCTCGAAAGAATTCTTTTGAACTCGTAAATGCCACCGGCCGGTGTGGCCGAGCGGTTCTAGGCCCTTCAGTCTGGAACCGCGCGACCGCTACGGTCGCAGGTTCAAATCCTGCCTCGGGCATGGATGTGTGTGTTGTCCTTAGGTTAGTTAGGTTTAAGTAGTTCTAAGTTATAGGGGATTGATGACCTCAGAAGTCAAGTCCCACAGTGCTCAGAGTCATTTGAACCATTCGTAATTGCGTTCATGTCATTAGCCTTCAAAGCCCTCAGACACAGTGTTAACGTATCTACCGAATACTGGACCTTGTTGACAAGGGCAAGAGGCTATCTATTGGTGATATAATCTTCTAAATCTATAGCATATGGTGCAGACCTTTGCAAATAAAACTGCATTTTAATAACTGACATTCACTAATTCTCCACCATCACGTGCCTAATGTAAAAACAGGAATGGATTAGTAGCAGTGGACACCAGTGAACGTATCATCGCGCCATGTTATCAACATTAGCATGATCCTAATTCGTTCACCACTGTTGTCATTGCCTTATAAATAAGTGCCATTTAACCAGTCACCTTCCGCTTTCAGTTGGTGAGTTCTTATAGTAACGACAGCTTTTAATTTCTCTTGTTTTGTGATGAGCAGCTGGTGTCAGGTGCGATAACGTTCTGAGATTTACCATCACAGTGTGCGTTAACCCGCTTCGTTGCGTGCTAGAATGCTTTTTGGTTTTGCCAGGTTCAACTGTTCCGCAGAGATACAGAGCTAGAAGCTCTTCCTCTTTTTCAGTAAGACTATCCAGATGGGATAATAACATGTTCAATTTCGAAGTTTTTATTGTATATCCTACCAGAATTAATAGCAACAGTATGTGAGATTTTACGAATTTTTACGAAGACATACATTATTCAGATTGGATAATTACATAACGCCTTGGGAAATTGCTTCAAATTAGTTATACCAGGTGCGGTTTCAGTATCTATTATTAATTATGGACGAAGTCGCCCATATGTAAGGTCTAGTTATTGTACAGAAAATGCTTCAGATACCCTTACTCACAGTTGTTTGATGTTGCAGGACGAATCTGCCCAAGGAGGTAATGGCATTTCCAGATTACCCTTTTCCTGAGGGCGAGCAATCCTATCTGCCGGCTGGCGATGTACTAAAATACCTCAATTCATATGCGGAACACTTTGGACTTCGTCGTTGCATTAAGGTAAGAATATCACTATGTGCATTTTTGTATGCGTCCTTGCGCGCGCGTGTGTGTGTGTGTGTTTGTGTGTGTGTGTTCCAGTATAAGCAAATACGACCGAAGTTACCTCACAAATGATTTACACCTCTAGCACATCGACGGATTGAAGGTGAGAGTAGAAATTATGTTCTGTAATGATAATCGTCTCTCTGTACACCGAGCGAGGTGGCGCAGTGGTTAGCACATTGGACTCGCATTCGGGAGGACGACGGTTCAATCCCGTCTCCAGCCATCCTGATTTAGGTTTTCCGTGATTTCCCTAAATCGTTTCAGGCAAATGCCGGGGTGGTTCCTTTGAAAGGGCACGGCCGATTTCCTTCCCCATCCTTCCCTAACCCGAGCTTGCGCTCCGTCTCTAATGACCTCGTTGTCGACGGGACGTTAAACAACATTAACCTAACCCTAACCTCTCTGTACACATGCGTGCATACATCCGCATTTATGTATAGAGGATGAAAGGATCGAATGAAGCGGCTGTAATCAGGTAACATAGGTAGCCAGTAGCTCCAGAGTCAGTTCAATAACTAATAAATTCAATGATTAGTAACAACAAGTGAGTAATCTAAGTGTTGAAATAACTTCTACTCAAATTCACAGGTACGTTCCTTACAGCAATCTAGCTATTCTACACAGACTGGCCAACAAAATGTTACCAACTTGTTGGCCGACCGCGGTGGTCTAGCGGTTCTAGGTGCTCAGTCCGGAACCGCACGACTGCTACGGTCGCAGGTTCGAATCCTGCATCGGGCATGGATGTGTATGATGTTCTTAGGTTAGTTAGGTTTAAGTAGTTCTAAGTTCTAGGGGCTGATGACCACAGATGTTAAGTCCCATAGCGCTCAGAGCCATTTGAACCATTTGAACCAACTTGTTGGCGAAGGTTGGCAACATATTTGTTGGACATAGCAATTGGCATCTGTATACATGTTGTTAACGGTGTTGCGCGTGCAAAACAAACCCAGTGTTGGGTACAGAATGGAAGAGACTGTAACCGCTGGTATACATGCTGCTTTTATCTTACTTCTTTGTTTGGTAGCCCGTAAAATCTCCAAAAAGAACCTAAACAACCGTTCTGCTATTGCACCATCAGTAAGACCGGCGCTTACTCTGCGATACTTAGTTACAGATGATTTGTTTCGTAGTCTAAAACGTTTGTTTAAGTTATCGAAACACTCAGTTCCCTCCACTGTACCTGAATTGTTCGAAGCCATCATTGACGGTCGTAAAGAATGCTGCCAAATAAGCATATAACTAAAATACAAATTATATGTTACTAAATATTGTACAAAGAATTTATTGACTCCAAGTGATTGTATTATGGTGATAAAATTGATATATTATACCCATAAGGTCTGCCGCGCGGGATTAGCCGAGCAGTCTTAGGCGCTGTAGTCATGGACTGTGCGGCTGGTCCCGGCGGAGGTTCGAGTCCTCCCTCAGGCATGGGTGTGCGTTTGTCCTTAGTATAATTTACGTTAAGTAGTGTGTAAGCTTAGGAAATGATGATAGCAGTTAAGTCCCATAAGATTTCACAAACATTTCAACATTTTTTTGAATCCATAAGGTTTGTTATTGAGAATTCCCTTGAGGAAAGAGGTGTTTGTGAAGGTCTGTCATTACCAAAATAAAGCGAGATTATGGTGTATGTTGTCGTTGTAGAGGTAAATACTGTGGCTGAGGCTGTTGAGTTTCAGGGGTGTTTAAATTTTGCTGTGCCAAAGACTTCTGTGATCGAGGCTGTTGATTTTCTGGTGTATTGCTCGTATAACATGAACATGGCTGTCAAAACACTTCAGTCCGAGATTCTGAATTACAAGATTGACGTCTTGATGGATATTTTGGTTGAGCCGTAGGAAAAGAGCGCATTTACTGACTTGGCGTCGACAGTGTCCGCTAGGGTGCTGAAGTTATTATTATAGATGCCGGCAGTGAAGCTAAAGACGTTGTAGCTTATGCTGCAGGAGAATAGCAAATTGCTGAATGGTGTCTATTGTCTTTTTTCCATTGATGACTTGGAAACTGATCAAAGGAGATCTTTAAGGATTAGGCGAAATCAATTCATGCGCTGTAAATTCACCCGTTACCAGGACGAAGAGGAAATTAGGTGTGCGATTTTTTGCTGTACATATATTCCGACTGTCTAGTTTTGAGCCCCGCATCCCGCTGGCTACGTTTTCACCGTTAACGGCAAAACCACCTTTTGATTTCACGTTTTCTTGAATGCTTCGCATATATTTGTCGCTTTGCTAACCATGGCATCACATTTTGTTTTTATTTTGGGTTTTTTGGCAGTTGAACGCGCAGGTTGAACCTTTGTAGGTTGAGATATTATAGATGCGAATGATTTATTTGCAATTTATTTGCACTCAGCTACCAGGGGCGGACACTGGTACAGTGACACGGGTTTGTAGGGGTCAGAAGGCAAGAGATGTTTCCTGGAACTGCAGCAACTCCCTAGAAATGCTTCTCGGGAAGCAAGAGAAATCAGGAAAGCATTGGCCCTACATTTTATTTCAGAATAAAGGGAAATACCGGGGCAAAATAAATTTGCCTACTTGTACTTTTCTTTGCCTTTTTAAATTTTACATCATTACTACTTTTTGTCTTACTTGATTTAAAATAATAGTAAATATCTGCGTGATTACAGCTTTTAGTGGTCGTCTGTGCAGTATGTAGTAGCGTGTAATGGAATAACAGACTTGTTGTGGCATTAGTTATTTTTAAACCTAGGTCAATAAAATAAATAAATAAGCATTGGCCGACCGGAGTGGCCGTGCGGTTCTAGGCGCTGCAGTCTGGTGCCGAGCGACCGCTACGGTCGCAGGTTAGAATCCTGCCTCGGGCATGGATGTGTGTGATGTTCTTAGGTTAGTTAGGTTTAGTTAGTTCTAAGTTCTAGGCGACTGATGACCTCAGAAGTTAAGTCGCATAGTGCTCAGAGCCATTTGAACCAAATAAGTATTGGCCTCTATAAAACCGCCCTTTCTACGAGAAATCTCATCATATTGTATATAAGCCATATACTGCCTTCAGAAATGGTACCAGTTCCACTTTTGCTTTTCTCATGTATTTTCTTCCGTTCCCTGAAATACAGAGTTCTTATGGACTTAATTTTCCTGGATATTTCACAGACATTTGTTTCAAAGTGCGAATCTGTTTTGGATTTCTGGTCTGGTATGCCTTGCACTTAATGTCTTATAATCCGTAAGCAGCTCTCAGCATTTCAATGACCTCTATAATTAGGTCTTTCGTCCACATCATGACTGCTACAAAAGATTAGTTATGACTAGTTCACGTCGTCATAAACCGAGGTTATATTCAACCTTTAGCGAAGGTCAAGTTTGAACATGTTGCTGAATGGCAGACCAAGTCAAGAACTACATAACAAAAATAATAAAATATGCTCAAATAATAACGTACCTGCTAGCCTGCTGAAACTGTACGTTCACCACTTTTTCAATTGTTAACTACTCCGTCTACACTGGACGATGTTTTGCATTTGAAATGGAAAACATGGGTACAAGCAACAGTAAACGAATTTCTTTGATCTTATGCCGCCCCATGTTGACGAGTATCTGTGACCTTGTTGCTAGTTGACGGGATACATGTTACTAGCAGCCATGTGTTGCTACTATTTTGTTGGCCAGTTTTTACCAGGCTTAAGAACGAAACTATATGTCTACCACCTACTTACTCTCACGGAGTTGCTTTTAATCAAAATGTCGCGCTGATACCACCTAAAATATTCTTTCTCTCATGGGATCAAATGAAATTCATTGTACGTTAGTAACAATGAGGGAACCAAGGTTGACTACAAATGAGTATTCCAGAAATTCAATTAACTTTAGAATAAAGTATCACGTTACGTAAATGATGTGTTTCCTGAGTCATTGCCTCTACAACAAAAATACATACATCCATGTTTATTTACTACAAATATATTTTATTCTTGCTCCTGAATGAGAGTTACAAAATATACATAAACAAAAGTTTGTGTCAACGTATAAATAAACTAACGTCATAGAGAAGTTTCGAAAGATTTTACTTTAGTTTGCTTGTAGACATTTAGATAAAATTACTTTGATTTCACACTACTTACGGTTTTCATTCGATTTCTGTCTAACAAAAGATTCGATCACATATGTGACCCATTAGTGAGGTCAATCAGATACAACAGATGAATAATAACAATAATAACAGATAATCAGAAGAACGATTTATTTCCGCAGTTCCGGCAGCACGTGGAACGAGTGCAACCACGTGGCTCTGTATGGGAAGTGTCAGCTACAAATATGGATACAGCTGAAGTCACAACTTATCAGTTTGACTCTGTTATGGTGTGCAGTGGGTAAGTCATGTTAATGCTGCATTAAAAACTGCTGACTGAGATATACCTGTAACACGTTATAAACTGTATACTAAGCATTTCTCGTGACTCTGGATTTCAACATTGTTGCAGTTTATGTATTGATTCGTGATGGTTTTCTGTCCGAAGGTACCTAAGTGAAGAAATTTTTCGTAGCCAAGATCGCCATCAAAACTAGTTTTTACTGTCCGGTTTCGACAAGTAAGACTGTCACTTTCAGATCTTCAAAGATCTGAAGAGGACGGTCTTGCATGTCGAAACTGGCTAGTAAAACGTAGTTTTGAACGCGTTATTGGCTATAAAAAATTCTTTAAAGTACATACAGATGGCTTCTTGTCATTTCTCATTAAGAGAAACTTTAATCCAAGTACCAACATGAATATCTTTTAAGGCGTAAACCTTCGGTAAAGGCCTTACTACAAGTGACATTTAAATAATGATAGCAGTAACCAAAAAGTGATATCTTCATTCCGAGGACTGACTTGATGCCACTCTCCAAGCTAGTCTGCCCTGTGCAAGTCTTCATCTCTGCACGATAACTGCAACCAACATCCATTTCAACATACCACTGCGCTCAAACCGTGCTCAACAGTTTTCAGCCCCCTCCCCCCCCCCCCCCCCCCATTTCACCCAACGGCCACACTTGTCTAAGCTACCAAACTCACTATTCTTTGATGCCTTAGGGTATGTCCTATAGATTGAACGCTTCTTTTAGTGAAGTTGTTCCGCAAACTTCTGTTTTGCTCACTTCCGTGCAAAACCTTATCATCGATCCCATCACCCCATCTATTCTAAAACACTCTTCTGCGGCACCAGTTTTCATTTAGAGATACGAGGGTGAGTGAAATGAAAACCTTAAATATGTTTCTACATGTGATTTGTTCAACAAAAGTGTGACGTAAATGTATCGTTTTCGACATTGTCTACCTCAGGTTCAACACAATTCCTCCAACGCAGGAAAAGATATGGATTCCTATGGAAAAAAATTATTGTGGTCATGTGCGCTGCTACTCGAACATCACATGGCGCACCTCTTCATCAAAATGAAATTTATTTCCTCCCATCCCCTGTCTGGGTGGACCAGACATGTGATGATTACTTGGTACGAGGTCTGTCGAAAATGGTGGATGTGGGAATGAAAACGCAGGTCAGTGATGCACGAGCAATATGGGGTCAAGCATTGTCATCTTGCAAAATCACACCTACAGTCACAGGTCCATGGTGAATTTATCAGATTTGAGTCAGAAGACGAATCCAGCGTTCGAAATGTGATGCTCTGTGAATGGTGTTTCCCCTAGGCCTATTGTTTTCCAAGAAAAAAGCCCATTTAAACTCAAAAGAGGGTCTGAATAACCCTTCCTACTAGTGTTTACCCCAGAAATTACTTGGTTTCTGACGGTGGGAAATGAAGTCATTCCATGCTTGCTCTCTTGATTTAGGGTTGCTAGTAGTGAACCTGTTTTCGCCTCCTGTAACGATTTTCGCAAGGAAGCCATGACATTCAGCTTCAAAGCGCCGCAGAAGTTTATCATATACGTCAACGCGTTACTGTTTCTGTATTGGAGGAAGACACCGTAGTATCTGCCTGGCAGAAACTTAGAAAAACCCAAGCACGCCACTAACATTTTTGTGTGTTGAGATGTGGCTAATTTTCAGATTTTCGGCTATTTCATCCATCATCACACGGCGATTGCCGTGGCGTCAGCTCTGATATCAGAACGCGGTTTACTTGACCTAAGCGGAGACCATCCGCCACCCAAGTCACGACGTTTGTAAACTTTCCACTCCAATCATGCTCTTCCTGCACTGATGAATATGTCAGACTGTATTATCATAAAAAAAAAATTTCGATATGTTTCGTACCTTCACAGCTCAGAAAACGTATAACGGAATATTGTTTTTCGTTGATGTCTATTGCAAGCAAGGTAGTCACTGCAAACTGCTATTGTAGCAGTGCTTCACTTGTCGACAGTATCCTGCCACCTATTGAAAGTTCTTTGAAGCATATGTAAAAACGCTGCCAATTTACAGAACAATAGCGCAGGAAATCGAATGTTCATGACAGTTTTAGGGTTTTCATTTGACAACCCCGTATCTCTCAATAAAACTGTACCATTCCACAAAAATTGATTCGCGACAGTTTAGTAATGGTATTATATTAATTAACCCTTTAACTGCTCTGGACGTATTAACGAGCACGCCTTTGTGACTGCGCGTAGCCGCGTTCGGAGTAACAGGTGGAAGGGCTGGTGGCGCGCGTAAACACGTTCAGAGCACACAGGGACAGGCACAAAGGCGCGCGCCGCCTAACACGTCCAGAGTAGTTAAAGGGTTAACAACGTTCATCTACGATTAATAGCTGAAAATGCCTTCACGAACTCGTATAGACACTACTGGAAGGAGAAGAGGCCACAGCTGAAGGGTTCGCGCGATTTCCGTGGCCGGCAGAGCCACGCCCACAACTACCGTCGCCCAGACGCCTACAGGGGGCGGCGAGTGCTTCTCATCGGCTCCGGGCCTTCTGGCATGGACCTAGCGCTGGAAGTCGCATCTGTCGCTCAGCAGGTAGGCCGCACAGCAGGCGACGGGAAATTTTTCGTAACATAAAAATAATTTCAAACAAATAACAAATGAAAAGACTGCCTCTGTAGCCAACATCGCTAACATGTCTACATCCATACTCCGCAAGCCACATGACGGTTTGTGGCGGAGGGTACCTTGAGTACCTCTAGCGGTTCTCCCTTCTATTCCAGTCTCGTATTGTTCGTGGAAAGAAAGATTGTCGGGATGCCTCTGTGTGGGCTCTAATCTCTCTGATTTTATCCTCATGGTCCCTTAGCGCGATGTACGTAGGAGGGAGCAATATACTGCTTGACTCTTCGGTGAAGGTATGTTCTCGAAACTTTAACAAAAACCCGTACCGAGCTACTGAGCGTCCCATCTGCAGAGTTTTCCACTGGAGTTTATCTATCATCTCCGTAACGCTTTCACGATTACTAAGTGATCCTGCAACGAAGCGCACTGGTCTCCGTTGGATCTTCTCTATCTCTTCTATCAACCCTATCTGGTACGGATCCCACACTGGTGAGCAGTATTCAAGCAGTGGGCGAACAAGTGTACTGTAACCTACTTCCTTTGTTTTCGGATTGCACTTCCCCAGGGTCCTTCCAATGAATCTCAGTCTGGCATCTGCTTTACCGACGATCAACTTGATATGATCATTCCATTTTAAATCACTCCTAAAGCCTACTCCCAGATAATTTATGGAATTAACTGCTTCCAGTTGCTGACCTGCTATTTTGTAGCTAAACGATAAGGGATCTATCTTTCTATGTATTCGCAGCACATTACACTTGTCTACATTGAGATTCAATTGCCATTCCCTACACCATGCGTCAATTCGCTGCAGATCCTGCTGCATTTCAGTACTATTTTCCATTGTTACAACCTCTCGATACACCACAGCACCATCTGCAAAAAGCCTCAGTGAACTTCCGATGTCATCCACAAGGTCATTTATTTATATTGTGAATAGCAACGGTCCTACGACACTCCCCTGCGGCACACCTGAAATCTTTCTTACTTCGGAAGACTCCTCTCCATTGAGCATGACATGCTGCGTTCTATTATCTAGGAACTCCTCAATCCAATCACACAATTGGTCTGATAGTCCATATGCTCTTACTTTGTTCATTAAACGACTGTGGGGAACTGTATCGAGGGAGAGGTTGGGATCTGGTGCCAGTACATAGTGTATTCTTATAGAATAACACCAGGGGGCCGTCGAGCTTAATGTTCACAACCAATGGACAGATCACCACCAACAGTATCACTTGGCTACGACAGTGACGTAGGCCTGTGCAGGGCGCTCGACACCAAAGTAAGCCGGTTCGAATCCTTCTTGTGGATGAAATTCTCACTGTAAGTATTTCTCCAGTAAGTGGAGCAGATATGATGAAGCAAAGTTTCCCCAATTTTATATCAGTGTCGTGGCTAAGTGATACTGTTGATGGTGATCTGTTCATTGGTTGTGAACATTAAGCTCGGCGGTCCCCTGGTGTTATTCTATAAGAATACACTATGTGCTGGCACCAGATTCAACCCTCTCAGACATCATACAACACAAACGTAATATTACACTACACAAGTATCCATTGCACTCACCTACACTCTACAAACACGCGTACGACACAACTCTCAACATCCACAAGAAAATGGACCAATGTTCGCGGAGGAAGACCACGATTTCCGACAGGCGACTGAATCCACGCTTTGGGATATCCCAACAAATTAAGCAATACATAATTACATTTTCAAAGAGTGAAAATACGAGGGCCTGAACTTAATAGTGACAACACTGCTGCCGAAAATCAGCGAATATGAGAACGCTGTGGCACTGCCGCGGTACCAGTATTACACGGACACAAATAGAAAGTAGCTTCCATTTGGTCTGTGTCGCTCGACGTTTTTCGAGCATTATTCACTCAGAAAAACCATATGTCTTCACCAGTCGAGATAAACTAGATATGCTACTTCATTATAGAGAATGTACTAGGTACGTGAAGAGTACTGTTGAGTTGTGCGCACAAAGCTGTCCCGATAGACGATGAACAACAAGAATGATAATTCAGCGAACTTGCAAAATTTTTGTTATTGGAAGACAATTGAAATACTATCCAGAGGGTAAGAAGCAAGTCTACAACAAGCAGAGCGAACGTAATTGATGATCTGGTAGCTGTTGTTCATAATTCACATGTTAGTTCAGAGAAATTGGAAATGATTCTGAAGTAAGTCAGTCAATCGGAGCTCACATTTGGTCGCAGGTAGCTTCCATTCATGTCACGCGTCACTTCGCCACCAGATTATTCAGCAGGGTTACCGAAGACACATGGAATTCTGTCGACTCTCAAGTGACATCAGGACAATAAATTAAGTTCTTTCTTCAAAGAAATCTCTTTACTGAAGAAGCTTTCCTTATAAATCACTGACACTTGAACGTAAGAAATGTACAGTACTAGAATGGCTAGGACGAACCTGGCCCACGTTATTTACATACGTACGTAACGTCAGTCAGTGAACCGTGTCAGCGCTTTTTCAGTAATTCGATCATTCTACTACAACCCAAGCAAATCGAAAAATCGTCTGTATTAATTACGAAAACACAGATGGCCCTACTGGTCTAACAAAAGGTGAAATTTCACTTGCGAAGCACTGACTTATGCTGTGACGTAGTGGAAATAATGGTAATGTCAATGAAATAAAATGATAAACATGCGTCATACACATTCGTATAGACAATAAATAAATACTGATTCACTTTCAGCTATACTTTTAACAACTTTCCGAAGCCACCCAGTTGCTATAGCATCTTCATGTTAGAACATAATCTTGCAGTAAAAAAGGTTTCTTCTGCTGATTATGCTGATATACCACTACACAGTCGAAACTAGATGCCACTTTGAACCAACATATCGTTATTTTACAACAAAATTACAACACACTGCACAATATATCACTCTTTTACAGAAGAATTGTAATGAATCATCCTGTTAAATCAAAACAGCAACAAATTAACCAATACGTTGCTAGGTTACGGTAAAATAGTAACAAATTGCCCCTTATATTGACATGTTGTAAGAAAACTGCACGATATTGCTACATATATCATCATGTTACAGTAAAATTGTTGCGATTTGCCCCTGTTACATCAAAACTGTAACGAATTCCCCCTGATACATCAGATTTGTAACAAATCGTACTACATAACCATGTTGCACCTAAGCTTCAAGTGCCATTATCTATCGCTCATGCTAACTGCCATTACGACAAATATATAGTGATAGTATATGAGAACCTGACAGTTGGTATCAGCTTTTGGATATTAAATATTTTGTACCGTGAGCACTCTGGCTAAGGGAAGCCTAAGATCGAAATGTCAGTATCTTTACTTATTTTGATAAATATTACATATAAGTTAGTTATGGAATTACCATGGTATCACTTGATTTAAGAGTTCACAGTTATGCTTTTAAGGCATCAAATTGGTCATTAATTGCAATCTTCCAGTAGCTAGCAGTTACAGAATATTAATTCAGACTGCCTGTCTGTTTGAATCAACTATCACTGCTTGCATGTTTGGGATAGTACTTATGCCAATATCTGTTTTTCACAGTTATAGGCTTAACCAACTTCTTTTTTGAACAGAGCTTCATTTAGCCATAAAACTAAGAGTCAGCTGCCTTTTTGGCATGTTATTATTAGCCACACGTGTATTGTACTATTATAGAACAATTCAAATACGGAAATAGGATTGTAACGCTTAATTTGAAAGTCCACAATCATGTTTTAGGCAGCAGCTGTAAGTTAGACATTAACTACAATTTTCCCATAGCTTACACTTATAAAACAGAAATTCAGAATGCTTATTTGTTTGTGTTACCTATTGCCTTTTCAGCTTAGAATTGTAGCCAACATTTGATTTGTACAGTTATAGGCTTTGTAATATGTTTATATATATATAACTCTCGTTTAGGCCTAAGATGACGTGTCAGCTGCCTGCTAAGCGTGTTATTTTTATCTACATGTGTTTTGCACTGTCAGAGAAAGTAATCATGGCAGCATGGTTTTTGACATAAACATTTCTACTGAAGAACAAAACAGATAGAGGGAAATAAATTTACGGACAGGACAGTACTGTATTTCACATAATAGATATAACAGAGTTGGAACATTATGCTATGTGTGCGTCTATATTTATGAATGAATAGGGCAAATTCTTCTGATGCCTTTTAACGTGGCCAAGGTGGTGACTACATACTGATTCTTTCATGTTAGTGGCTGGTAAAATACTGCACTGTGATTGACTTTTGATATCAATGGGTCATAAAATATGCAACTATAATTGCCTGTTTTGTAGGGTGTAGCTCATGACGTCGTTATGATGATGATGGTATCATAGATAACTCATTATTGTTTGGGGGTTTCCCTTTGTAGTAAGTGGGTGTAGCTCATGACGTCATTTTGACGATTATGATATCATAGATGGCAGGCCATTGCTTTGGAGTTTCACTTGGTGATAAATGGGCTGGACAGTAAGTAGCCACATCACTTACTAACAACTTTACATCTCGTCTGTCAGTAGTTTAGAAGGCCCAATAAGCTGGATTCAGGAAATGGGTACTCGCTTGAACAATTTATTTAAATGAATATCCCGCCATCTCAACCTCCCTCTGAACACATCCAGTTAGGTTCAGGATGTGGTAGGCACCCCTAAAACCTTGGACGTTTCTAGCTCATAATTAAAACTGAAAAAAATTGGACTTAGATAGACATGTACGTTATGATTTAAATACATTTCCTACATGACTTAAAAAGTTTTTGTTCTGTATAAAACATTATAAATCGTTCTTGTAACTCTCCATAAAATAGCTAAATAAATTATGTCCAGAACTCTGTAGAAAAAGTAAGTAACCTCCGTTGAACTTTTGAAATAAATTTTCTGTTCACAAAAATCTTACCTGAATCAAGCATTGTGTATTCCTTCAAGTATTAATTTTAATGACAGTATAGAAAATATCACTAAAACAGTGTTAAAAGATTTTATTTGGTGATTCTACAGGTCATTCTTAGTCATCATCTTGATAAGTCCATTGGTCATTTGTTTCCATCGAACGTGATTGAAAAGCCAGATGTGACATCAATCACAGAGACGGGTGCTAACTTCAGAGATGGTACATTCTGTGAGGTGGACGACATTTGTTACTGTACAGGTAACCTTCTCAATTAATTTACTGGCTCTGCGGATTTTATTCACGATTTATCGACATAGCTATGAATGTGCCACTGATATACAAAAGTAACATATTTTACCTCAGTATATAATGGCTTCAGCCCACATCTGTGTAAGTGACTTACACTTGCATTTACACTTAGCGATGTGTTCAATTTAAGATCATATACCAAGGATAGAAGTACTGCATTTTTTAGTGATAAGCAGTGTTGCCAACCTGTCCACAGAATTGCGGCTGCGACAACGTCTGCCTGGGATGGAAGAAATTAAAGTAATTTGACAATATGATGTTTTTATTTGTTTTTGTAGTCATTTATTGCTCATAATGAACAAGATTTTAAAATTTAAAGGTAATTAACATTAATTTGTATCACTGGAACACATGATTTAATATAGGACTGCTACATGAAAAATATGACACATACATAAAATAGGTTACTGTTATGAAGTAACGAGCGAAGTGAAGTTGCGCCATGAGCAACATAGGTAATCCAAATTAAATGTGTCTTCTATTTGAAAACATAATTACTCCACTCGAAGTTGCGACGCCTCCTCTAGACTTATTTACTTTAGTTTCTAGTACTATGACTGCTTTTAGCTACCAAGGTTGAGCCTCCGTTAATAAACAAATGTAAATGGCCTTGGTGTCTGTAAACGGTCTTGATAATAGAAAATACAATTGAAGCTGGTGCTGTTATTTGATGACAGAAGAAGGAAAACGTTCTAAGGGCCAAATCTAATATTTGTCAGGAGATTGTAAGATCAACGTATCTCTGTTTGTATGTAACTGATTTGTATCCAAAAGACTGAGCAGGTATTCCGATACCATAGGGTTATGCTACTCACCACATCACTGCAAAAAATAATGAGACAAATTACAAAAATTAAAATTTTCTGAAACATAATTTTTGCAGGCGTAATCGGTCCTAAAATAAGTTTAGAAATACAATAAAAACAGTCTACACCAAATAAAATAGATTTTTTTTTTTTTAAGAAGGTGGCCGCTTTCGATCAATGTTCGCCCATCTTCAGACCATTGATGCTCCATGTCACCATCCCGAGCAGTCAGCAAGGAGCAATGGTGTGAAGATAATCAAATATTGATCTAAACCGGTCACATTTTTTGAAATATAGTTATTTTGTGCAGTCTAGACTGTTTTATTATATTTTTTAATTAGAAAATAAATATTTTATTAACAACCTTCGTTCCAGGAAAATGACTGGTTTTAAGTACAGACAAGACTTTTTGTAAGTTGATTCTTGCAAAGAAGGAAACAGCAACCAGCCACTGATAACAATAACGCAATGTATTTACATAAATAGCGCCGTTACCGTTTTCGAACCGACAGGTTCATCTTCAAACGGCTGCTCAAGTTTATATTACGTTTTTGTTGTTGTTTCCTTTACTTTTAGACTTTTTTACAACAAATAATGTAAACAACATTACATTAGTGTTTGGATGTTTTTTCAACAGCTAACGTAAATAAAAACAAAAACTTAATATAAATGTGAAGAACCCTCTGAAGAGGAACCATCAGTTCGAACTCAGTAACGATGTGTAAATAAGTAGCATTATTAACAGTGGCTGGTTGCAGCTGTATTTTGTAGACAACCACGGTCTCAAAAATGTCGTATTTCCACAAAATAGTGGGAAGAAAATTTTTCTTTCAAGTGCCATTAATACTGACATACTCGTCTCACTTATCAAAATCTAAGTACAGAAACACGCTGAACTGTAGTTAACAAAAATCACTTTTCATATCTTTTAAATTTTGAAATCCGGAGGGAAGCACGCCGTCTACTAATGCATGTCTGAAAGACTTTTCCTATGGTTGAACACTTGGATGACATCAAGGGACATGCAACAGAGTACCGGGAACAAAACAGAATTGAAAACGCACATTAGGAAAAAATGCTACTTACAATGCTTTCCATTCCCCTCATAATTTTCTCCAAGTAATTTCTACACTTATGGGCCCTGCACCATAATGTTCAACATGCTGGACAAGAATTTTTTTACATGAGTGCTTGCTGTCGAATCTTGAGGGAGGTAGAATTGTGAGAATATCAAACTCTTATCCAGGAAAGCTACAGTCTAAACTTTTCTCACTGTCAACATCCGGCAATTCCGTGCTTGATATCAAATGTCAAGAGTGAAGTACTCACGACAACTCTCACACAAAAAAGGTGAGACCGTAAAATTCTGAGACTTTGTCGCAATAAACCCTAAATCTGTAATGTTACACGACTTACTTACATTTGTCTTTCGCTGACAACGTTATACCAACTGTGCCATCCAAATTCGACTAACCAATGAACACTGTCCGTCTACAAATACCTCGCGTACGTCTCAGTTCGGAAGAAACTCGTGTGCTCTGGTAATGATATCTCCATCATATCCATTCCTCCATGGTTGCTCGTCCAAAAGGTCCGCACAAACGTGTCAGAACACGTTACTCGTAAGTTGAGTCTCTGAATCGCGTAGTTGAGTCCCCGCTTGGTGTTGACAGAGTGATGGGCATATTACTTTGCCTGTGTGTGTCATATCTTTGTAATTTATTATATCTTATAACGAACTTAGCTCATTGTTTACTTTACTGCAGACCTAATATTGCTACATGGCATAAATGTAAACATACCTTTGTTGGTTTTGCAGTCTAACCTCTTGCTACATTCTTTCATCTTTCTTCGCTTTGTATTTCTTAAATAGTAGAGCATAATTTTTTGTACATCAGACAGAGCTACTGCACCTGATACGGGACATATATGAGAGAGACGAAATACACTCATACATCAAAAAGAATGATTCCAGTTCGAAAGAAGGCATGTTTTGACAGTTGAGAATGCTACCGAAACATAAGTTTAATCATCCATGGTTGAAAAAAGCTGACACGAAATATTTGCAGGAAGGAAACCGACACCAAGAAACACCAGTCTGTGTTCCGAAGAACTGCAGTTATAAATGAGGCGATACTGACACTAAGACTTCCTTTAGAAAATTTATTAAAGTGTAGCAAACCTACATTTATAGTATTTGCACGTTTAGATAAATTTATTTACAGTTTTGTCAGGCATACAATGTCTGAAAATCTGATCTTAGCAGGGGTAGAATACAAGGAGCATAAGATTATTCACAGCTTTTACAGAAATCACATTGCAGTTATAAAACTCGCAGAACATGAAAGGGAATCTTAGCCCTGATTTTATTCAGTCAGCACATTGAGCAAGCTGTAACGGAAACCAAGATAAATTTGGAAGAGAAATTAAAGTTCATGAAACAGAAATTAAAACCTCAAGATTTCCTGTGAAATAATTCCCCCAGGATGGCAAAGGACATGGAAGCTCATTTGAAGGCAACGAATAGTGTCATTAAACCGGTTTTCAAGGCGAACATCAACAAAATTGAAACACGAGAAATGGATTGTAGTCGAATTAGATTAATCGATTAAAATGTTACAAGCAAAATTAGTGGACGACTCTGGCTTTTTCAGATGCAAAATGTCTGACTACGGTGGAAGTAGAGTGGATATACACTACTGGCCATTAAAATTGCTATATCAAGAAGGAATGCAGATGATAAACGGGTAATCATTGGACAAATATTTTATACTAGAACTGACATGTTTTTACATTTTCACGCAATTTGGGTGCATAGCTCTTGAGAAATCAGTACCACCTCTGACTGTAATAACGGCCTTGATATACCTGGGCATTGAGTCAAACAGAGCTTGGATGGGGTGTACATGTACAGCTGCCCATGCAGCTTGCACACGATACCACAGTTCATGAAGAGTAGTGACTGGCGTATTGTGACGAGCCAGTTGCTCGGCCACCATTGACCAGACGTTTTCAGTTGGTGACAGATGTAGAGAATGTGCTGGCCAGGGCAGCAGTCAAACATATTCTGTATCCAGAAACTCCCATACAGGACCTACAACATGCGGTCGTGCATTATCCTGCTCAAATGTAGGGTTTCGCAGGGATCGAATGAAGGGTAGAGCCACAGGTCGTAACACATCTGAAATTTAACGTCCACTGTTCCAAGATCCGTCAATGTGAACAAGAGGTGACCGAGACGTGTAACCAATGGCACCCCATACCATCACGCCGGGCTGTACACCAGTATGGCGATGACGAATACACGCTTCCAATGTGCGTTCAGCGCGATGTCGCTAAACACGGATGCGACCATCATGATGCTCTAAAAAGAATCTGGATTCGTCCGAAAAAATGACGTTTTGCCATTCGTGCATCCAGGTGCGTCGTTGAGTACACCATCGCAGGCGCTCCTGTCTGTGATGCAGCGTCAAGGGTAACCGCAGCCATGGTCTCCGAGCTGATAGTCCATGATGTTTCAAACGTCGTCGAACTGTTCGTGCAGATGGTTGTTGTCCTGCAAACGCCCCATCTGTGATCAGGGATCGGTACGTGGCTGCACGATCCGTTACAGCCATGCGGATAAGATGCCTGTCATCCTGACTGCTAGTGATACGAGGCTGTTGGGATCCAGCACGGCGTTCCGTATTACCCTCCTGAACCCACCAATTCCACATTCTGCTAACAGTGGTTGGATCTCGACCAACACGAGCAGCAATGTCGCGATACGATAAATAGCAATCGTGATAGCCTAGAATCCGACCTTAGTCGGAAGCGTGATGGTACGCATTTCTCCTCCTTACACGAGGCATCACAACGTTTCACCAGGCAACGCCGGTTAATTACTGTTTGTGTATGAGAAAACGGTTGGAAACTTTCCTCACGTCAGCATGTTGTAGGTGTCGCCACCGGCGCCAACCTTGTGTGAATGCTCTGAAAAGCTAATCATTTGCAGGAGTGTAGCCTACTGCGAAAGAAACGTGGATGATAAATTGCTCAATTAAGACAATAGAATCTTCTGATAGGTAGTGCTACAAAAGAAGAATGATGATTAGTCGGACGGACGGAGTAATTAAGGAGATGAGGTAAATAAATGTATTGCAGTTGACAGAAACAGGATGATACGGAGGGCAGCCTCAGGCATCAATAAATAGTCAGATTCGTATTATTTGTGGAGGGAGGAGGTGGGAGGGACGGAGGACTAGCATGCGGAGTAGCTGCCTCACGCCACTCTTCGGACTAAAGCGTATAAAAAAAACTGGAGACTGAAATGCGAGCTACAGGCTGCTGCTTTCATAACACTTAGTTTCTTTTCAATGTTTTCCCATTTGTACAGTTTTTTTGCATTGTTTTGGACGTTCTGCCAGCTAACATTTCGCTCCTCTGTTCTCCCGGCGCAGGCTACAGCTACTCGTTCCCGTTCTTGACGCCGGACTGCGGCGTCCAGGTGGAGGCGGACGAGGTGCACCCCCTGCTGATGCACGTGGTCAGCGTGGAGCGACCCACGCTGGCCTTCATCGGTCTGCCCTTCATCGTCTGCCCGTTCGCTCTCTTCGACCTGCAGGTGAGC
This sequence comes from Schistocerca serialis cubense, assembly GCF_023864345.2. Classification (NCBI taxonomy): domain Eukaryota; kingdom Metazoa; phylum Arthropoda; class Insecta; order Orthoptera; family Acrididae; genus Schistocerca; species Schistocerca serialis. Next base: position 587,497,123 of record NC_064642.1, read on the forward strand.
GGTGGTTTGATGTCTGCTTTTCCCTGAAATAGAGACCAATGTACGCCAAGAACAGATTTCATTTGCAGACGAACACGTCTCTTTCAAATGATAGAGCACAGCAATCAGTCGTCTTTTCCTTTCGGATTTTATTAGGCAAATCTAGATTTTGGCTAACACTCAGCCATTATCAGTGTACTATTTCACAGTCTCAATGCGTGTCCCAGTATGTCAGTCCCCTGTTGTTTGGGCTTCTTTCACAGTTTGTTGAAGACGTCTGGAACGAAGTATGACAGAAGCGCGAACAGCATGAAACTGATGTACTAGGACACGCACTGATACTGTGAAATAGTACATTGATAATGGTTAGGTGCTGGCCAAAATCTAGATTTGCTTAATAAAACCAGAAAGGAAAGAACGACTTATTGCTGTGGTCTATCTTTTGAAAGTCACTTCACGGTGATTGAGTGCACTCACGTTCCTAATGGAAAGTAGTTTGATGAACGTGACTCTGTCTCTGGTTTTCTTTAATACTCCCATCTGCCGTATTCCAATAGCAACTGTGATTTCTCTACCGAAAAAGAAGTCGTTTCACCATCACTTTTGCCTTCGTTATTCGTTCTATTACATACTGTATTAACCCTTAACAATGCTGACATTTATACTCGATGTTACCAAATCTCGGTTTCTGAGAAATGTGTATTGTGCTATACCAACTCTGTAATTTATCTCCTCTTAATTTTGACCACACTCAGTTGTTTCTCAAAATCTATAAATGTAGAGCGGAAATAAATAACAGGTTAGGTGCCGAAAAAATTTTTTTTGTCAGAACCGAAAAACCAAGCTAAGTGCTGTTGAAAACAACGTGAAAAACTACGACCATTTCTAGTAGTGCCCGAAGGATAACATGAGCAGTTTGTGACGGTACACCAGTGAGACTAAGAAAGATGGATAAGTGCCACAAAGTTTTGTAGCAGTTTGCACCGTATGACAGAGATTTTGTCCAGATTGAAAAACGTAGGAACCTGGAAGAATGTTAGAATGTCAGGTACATAAGGAACTTGTGAAACTTAGGAGGAATGCGACACCAAGCAATCCATTTGTGATTACTAAGCTCCTGCCTGACGACAACTTTATTTTAAAAAATTATCCAATACATATATTGACGCAACGAAAATAAATATTAACAAATGCAGTTAGATTCAAGTTAAAAATAATTACACCTGGTGTCGTCGAGACGAGAACAATGTTTAACGAACTTGAAGACTGGAGCACCTACAAGATTTTCAAGAAAGGAACTTAAAAAATTTTGCAGTAGTTGTGTTGCTCTTACCGTACAAAAATAAAAACATATTTTTGAAGTTTCTTCATGAAACTATTTTTGTCAAAACAAAATTCGGAAATAGTTATTCAGCACTTAGCCCATTAATGATTTCCATTCTACAAATATGCTTTAGTGAAAGCAATATCCATCTTGCAGTGTGGATAGTATCTATGAGGAGAGAAGGGAGAGAATAATTGAGTTAGCTGTCCAATCTGTTGCCACTTCCCCATCAGCAGATAAAAATCTTATCTGCAGATATTCTGTGCTCTGATCATGGCAGCTTCTGAGGTTGAACCTGCAGCAGACGTTTCCGCCAGGAGAAGTTATATAATAAGGGACAGAAGGGAGGCCACAAACTAGCAACAGACAAACAGTAAAGCAATGTGATAATTACGTACTCAGCGTTTAAAACACTTATGAATGTGAGGTAGCTTTGCTACAGCATGAGATGACACCAGTCCTAAATTCGGGTTACTAGTTTGTTGCGCAGCCCTGCTCGTGAATTTCATCCAGACCAGTCTTAACCAGTGGAACTTGGGAAACCGTCAACAGAAAAAGACACGAGAAATTGTAGTTGACATTGGAATAGCAACGACGCTAACCGCGGTAGCTGTTACCCCATGAGCATTGGTGACTTGTTTGGGGATAGTCTGCAAAGCAAGCTGTGTACGCGCTTAAACAGGTGGTCCTGAAAGATGACGTGCATACTCTAGCGCTGCAAGCGGATTCCTACCGCTAGATTTTACAAACAACTGATTTCGAAGAGGCCAGCCGAGGTGGCCGAGCAGTTCTAGGCGCTACAGTCCGGATCCGTGCGACCGCTACGGTCGCAGGTTCGAATCCTGCCTCGGGCATGGATGTGTGTGATGTCCTTAGGTTCGTTAGGTTTAAGTAGTTCTAAGTTCTAGGGGGCTGATGACCTCAGAAGTTACGTCCCATAGTGCTCAGAGCCATTTTTTGATTTCAAAGAAATAGAAGCCCGCTCATGCTAACTAAATGTGACAGCTACGTCTACATTAACGATTTTGAAACACTTTCGAATAAAAACAGAGGCGAATGGGTGTTACTAAGGAGTCGCTAGTTGAAGTACATAACGATGTAGAACTAGTGAAAGGTATCAAACAGGTGATGTAATATGGGTTTAGGCATATCTTAGCAAAACTAAGATCATTGCTCCAAGTGACTGTACGCCGGATCACCGAGATCGAAAACAGCTCGACAGATCGAAAACAGCTAGACAGATCGAAAACAGGTCGACAAATGGTTCGAGATGAAGGTTATGCGCAGTGTGTTCTTCGTTTCGTGACACAAGAGTGAGACGGTCTGTCGTGTGCATTTCGTCCGTTATGTTGAGACCAGAGCTTGAGATGAGCATCTATACCTGAGAGAGGCGTGTGCAAACCCAATTGCATGGGATCCTTCAGTACCGCTGCGAGCGTAAAGTCCAGAATTTTTCTCAAATGACAACAGTTTAATCGTTGCTTCCGTACAGGAAGTCGAGGTCGACGACCGCGATCAGGAGCAGCGGCTTAGCGAGCGTCGACTGTATTCACAATGGCAGCATTCCGCAGCGAAACAGCAGCTGGTGCCGTGTATAGACTTCAAATGTGCTATATGCGTATGGCATATTTGACTGGGAGCCACCTTCTGGGGAGTTCAGCCACCTGGTGTAAGTAATTTTATTTGACGCCACTTCCGCGACTTGAGCATAGATGATGATGATGATGATGATGATGATGGTCTCGCATGCCAGAGGATGATCGTTCAAATCCGCGTCCGGCTATCCAGATTTTACGTGATTTTCCTAAATGACTCGTCGCAAATGCTGGGGTGGTTCCTTTGAAAGGGGAAGGTCGATTTCCTTCACCATCCTAGGCACAACGTGTGCTTGTGCTCCATCTCTAATGACATCGATGTTGATGGCTCTCGATCTTCCAGCATAACCGAGTCCATCAACATCAGGTAGCAAATAAGAGGTAGCCAAGGAGGTGAAAACGTGGGTTCTACAATGCCAAGACTGCTTGGTAGCTACAACAAGAAAACACAATTAATTAGCAAGAGTACAAAATAAGAAATTATTTACAACTTTGTTGTAGTCCATCATCTGTTGGTTGACAATTATAGAAGGTGCGACTAGACTAAGCGCCTGTAGAATGACATAATTTACAGGTCACAAATCTTACAGTGACGAATTAATCTCTCGTAATCTTGAATGTCGAATCTGAAGACTAACTGGGAACTAGGCTACAAAGACTTGATTGCAGCAATGACTGAGCTGCAGACGATGACTGACTAATATCGGCGCTGGCCGACCACTGAGGGCGGCTACGAACTGTAGACTGGCACAACTGCAGTACACTCCTGCTACACATAAAGTGACCTAGCGACGCCTCGCGGCGAGCATAACTACTGTGACTGGCGACTGGCTGTGTACTCTGTGGCTAGCACAGCCTTTCTTCTGTTCCGTTTATCGAGAGAATCGTATCCGTCGGATCGATCTCTCAGGCAGCGGTGTGGTCGTATGACTGACGACATCATAGATGTCGACCGGACGTTAAGCCCAGTCTTCCTTCCTTCTGGCGCAAGACTGGAGTGAGCTCGGCAGCGAGTAGCTGATGCCTGGACACACGCTTACAGCTAGTAGCCCCAGGCCGCTGGTAGGGATGTGCAGACGCCACACGGTGAACCCAGGATCCTCAGAGACTGACTAGTGTATCAGAAAATGGCATCCAATGGACGACCTAGCCTCGGAAGTACCATCCTGGAATCATCAGGGCTAGCTGTTGGCTCTTACACCAGAGGCTTCACCTGTTTGAGGAGCCTGCTCCAAGTGGCTCTAACTGCTTGGTCAAAAAAGCGGAGACACAGTCGTGGCGCTGGTGGTAGCCAGAAGTGCAGGTGCTGCAAATGGCTGAGTGGGACGCATTTATACTTGCTCCGGCTGGCTGTGAGTGGCAGGAGCCCACTTCTCGTCACATAACCAGCCTGGAAAGCGCAGCATAGTCCTATAATATGTAGCAATCTTGGCCACTGCTGATGGTACAAAGCTTTGTTGCTGAAAGCTATGCGAACATTACAGTGAGGTGACAAAAAGTCATGGGACAGCAATATGCAGATGCACAGATGACGATAGCATCGCGTACTGAAGGTATAAAAGGAGAGTGAAATGGCAGAGCTGCATATTCTGGTTGAAACGTCCCCTTAGAAAAATTTATGAATTACTGTGCTGATAAACCTCTTACGTTACTTGATTTTCAAACAGCTGAGCAGAACTGAACGTACTCAGACATTTCTCTCTTTACTCACTCTGATCAACACTAAACTGACACACAATATTTTTAGCGCAACGCAATCTGACTTTCAACAATCCCTACAAGAGAATGGTCCTGACTAACAATAACCTATACCTTTCATGAATCACTTACCTCACAAAAATCTTCGTTACTCGAACTACTGCAATACAGCGAGCGCCACTACTGCCAGCTAAATAAAAGATTCTAACCACTGAAGGCACTAACTACTGATACGCATAGTTAGCAAATGAAAGATTTTCATAGATAACAAACAATGTATTTACCTTAACAATGTTCAAAAGTCATTTTATATATATATATATATATATATATATATATATATATATATATATATATATATATATATATATCCATCACTGCTGGCGGCTCACCTCCAACTGCGCAACGCTACGCGCTGTTCACATCCAGCTGCCCAACACTACAATAGCGAATATTACAACAATGCCAACCAGCCACAGACTGCACACAGCACAGCCAGTGAGTTTCATACAGAGCGCTAGGTGGCGTTACCAATATAAAAATCTGAACAGCCTACTTTCAAGGTGTACCACGTGAAAAGCTTACCGACTTGTGTCTGATGTTGTTTCTAGCTAGGCTGGAATAGGTTTTCTTTCGTTTTTGACCTGAACATAGCTGCTCTATATTCTGTTCATTGCTTTCTAGCAATGTAGTTACGGTTTCTTAAAATTTCGTACTGACGAAGACACCATTAGTAGGAGTCGAAACCTAGGTTAGTGAACGAAACAGTTATTTGCAACGGGTTGGCTGTATAATTCCTGTGTTTCAAAAATTATACACGGTTTCTGAGAAACAGCATGTCTAAAACTTTAAAACTTCCAATCAACAAAAATTCACTTTTTTTAACAATACTTCTTACAGAATGAGATTTTCACTCTGCAGCGGAGTGTGCGCTGATATGAAACTTCCTGGCAGATTAAAACTGTGTACCCGACCGAGACTCGAGTTCGAGTCTCGGTCGGGCACACAGTTTTAATCTGCCAGGAAGTTTCAATACTTCTTACAGATTAAAACTGTAAAGTTTGGAAGGTAGGAGACGAGGTACTGGCAGAAGTAAAGCTGTGAGGACGGGGCATGAGTCGTGTTTGGGTAGCTCAGTTGGTAGAGCACTTGACCGCGAAAGGCAAAGGTCCCGACTTCGAGTCTCGGTGCGGCACACAGTTTTAATCTGCCAAGAAGTTTCATATCAGCGCACACTCCGCTGCAGAGTGAAAATCTCATTCTGAATACTTCGTACAGTTTGTCAAGTGGCAATGCAGTTTGCTTCCCCGCCAAAGAAACTGGAGCATTGAATTTGCGGTATATTTCATCTCATTCGGCACCCTCTGTTGCAGTCACGGTTCTTCGTTGCTGTGCTGGACGGTCGCTGCAGCCTTCCCGACGCCGACATTTTGCGACGCGACGCCGAGGCGGAGAGGCGTCGCCGCCGAGAGGAGGGCATACTTCCGCACTACCTGGGGCAGGAGCAGGTGCCCTACCTCAACCGGCTGGCAGACCTGGCTGGGGCGCAGCGCTTGCCGCCGGTGGTTTTCAAGCTCTTCGAGACCGTCGCTTTCCGGCTGTACGAGGACCTGGCTAACTACCGCCGTCATAATTTCCGAATAGTAGACAACGAAACTTTCCAAGAGATTGCTTGATTACAAGCGCCTTTAGGTTTCCTTAGATATTAGTTCATTCTTTACATGTCATGAAAGCTGTAACAGACTGACAATGTGCTTGATGTTAAATGAATTCAAAGATACAAGTGGAGGCAGACGTTTATAATCGATGAAGTAGTATGTCTCCAAGTAAAAGTTATCAGTTTACACAAATTTACGTTTTGAAAACGATGTGAGAAAGGTTGTTCGTTAGGAAATAAATATATCTAGATGATAAACTTAAAGCAGTACATTTAGAGAACTTGAAAAGGCGCATTTTGTTAAATGAAAATCGATCGGTGGAATACCAAATGGAGATACGAATATTCTTCTTCTTCTTCTTCTTGCGTTACGACCTCTGTAGCCTCTTCGTGGAGTGCATTTTCCTCTTCTTCTCCCATAACTTCTTCATTCTTTCTCTTCTTTTCTCCCGCTCTTCTTCCGACATCTTCAGTGTCCTTTTCTCCTGCCGGCTCCACTGGTGACACTCTAATCTTTTCCTATATTCTTCTCTGTCGTTGATCTCTGGCATATTGATCGGTGTATATTTCTTCCTCCTATTTTCCTTTCCTTCGGCCTTCATTCCCAGTTCCATGCAGTCCTTCCGAAGTTCTACAACCCACTTGGTTCCTATCTTTCCCCTTGTCCTCCCTGTTGTTTCCCACTCTCTCTTCTTCATTCTGTACATACTCGTCCTAAATACATGTCCAGCAAACCTTACCATTTTGAGTCTTGTTTCCCCAGATATTGTTCTCATATTCCGGTACAACTCTTCCCTAGGTCTTCGCATCCACCTCTTTTGGACCCAGTATTTTTCTCAGTATTTTTCTGTCTTCTTTCTCTAGTTGTTCTGCCCCATTTCTTCCTAGTGTCACCGTCTCAGCAGCATATAATGCTGCATTCCTCACCGTTGCCTTGTAATGGCTTGTCTTTGCCTCTGTGGGTATAGTCTTTTTATTCTGTGGGTATATTCTTTTTATTGTATATCTCTCTCGTCATACAGAAGGCTGACCTCATCTTCTTTATCCTCTCTGTTATTCCCTCCTTGCTCCTGTTCCTTCCTGTTATAAGTTCACTCAGGTATTTAAATTTGTCCACCATTTGCACAGTGCCTTCCAGTGTTTCCCAGTCTGCAGTGGTATTTAACGTCTTTGTCTTGTTAGAGGCGATCCTCAGCCCCACCTTTCTGGGTACCTTACTTAAGTTGTCGAGTTATGTCTTTGCGTCTTCTTCCGTCTCATTTATTATTGCTATGTCGTCTGCAAAGGCTAGGCAATCCACTTGAACCCTGTTGTCCTTTTTGTCCCCCACATGGGACTCTGGTATTCCCATTTCCTCGTTTATTACTCTCCACCGCCTGTTCACTTCGTCCAGTGCTACAGTGAACAACAATGGTGACAATATACAAGATACGAATATATATATATATATATTTAGTTCCTTTTGTACAACCTCTCTCAAGGAAGATAACTGAATGTGCCTATACTGCTAATTGATTGTTGGTTTACCTGAAGTAGAAGATACAGAACTTTGAAGTAATCACTGTCGACGGGAATGCACTGCTGAGAATGGCTGAGTAGGGCCTGGAAATTCTTGGCGTAGTTGTCTTCAGGGTACCTCTCAGTTGATTGTTATGTTAAACTGGACATCTCGTGCCCGGTGGTCAAGTCTGAGTTTGCCTGCCGTGGCGTGTGCAGGTTCGCTGTGGCTATGGGCAGCGGAGCCCTTGTACACTACGGAGTGTCATTTATGCAGGGATGTCTCCACCGAACTGTATCATTCCTTCCTCGAGGATCGAAACACTGAAATTTAGTTTCGATTGGCACACGGAAAAGGCTTTCTCCTCTCGCTGTTTGGAAATCGATGGACGGTCGCTTGATGTGGAGGTATTAGGTATTCGGATTGACAGTAATATAAATTATGTATATTCAAAATGTAACAGTAAAGTACGCCGTTCTTGGCTTGCGACCTGTCAGAGTCTGTAATGTATCGTTCGAAATGTCGCTCGAAGAGATCGCTGAAATGCTTAGCTTATACGGGATAGGTTACCGTATCAGAGAAGAAGTCTGGTCATTACGCTTTTGGCATGGCAAGCTTCCTTCACCTCTCAACGATGTGAGGAGTCACCAGAAGCGAAACGTGCTTCGGATTCCACTTTAAAGTGTAGGTCCACTTTCCCCGGCTGGTTAGCGACACATAAGTAAACGAAGTGGCACTCAATTGAAAGACTTTCACCAGGCAGATGAGCCACATGTAATTATTATTGTCAATATTACTGTTATTATTATTATGTTGTATGCCTGAAATGTCCAAATCTCTGGCTCTTCAGGACTGATTTTAGTTTGGGGAACAAAAAAAAATCCAAGATATACAAGTCTGTGTAGTGGGGTGGGTGTTTGACGCCAGTCCCCTGTTGGTCAGGAACAGCTGTATCAGAAAGGCAGTGGGTGGCCGGGTATTATCGTCGGGAATGGTCCAGTCCTCTTGTTTGGTGTGCAAGGGGCGTACTTACTCGACCTGTCTCTAGATCATTTCCCACTTCCTCTGCTTTCATTCGCACTGTCACACCGCTATACTGGGACAAAAGTTGCCTCACTTCCTCTACGTTGTGCGGGGTGCGTGCAAGTGCGGGCCAGCCAATACGGGGTGCTTCTTCTATATTGTCCCGCCCTTTTCGGAAGCGTTTAAATCACTCATACACACCCTTAACGTGACGACATTTCCTTAGTAAACTGTTATCAGCATTCCATAAGTCTCTTTCGCTGATTTTCCAAGTATGAAACAGAACAGCATATTCGTTCAGTGATCCGTTCTGGGTTTCGACTGGCCACACCATTCCTTTATTCTACAATGTGATATTTACACACGAGAAGCCCTCTCACAGTGCCACCGCTCGACAACTTACTCAGACATGACGTGCCTAGGGCGGGATTCTGCGGTGACGCATTCTTATGACCATGAACAACATGACGTCACTGATCATGACTACTAGATGGAGGCTGCATTTTGTCATATATCGAAAACAGTACATCGTATTTAAATGCAAGACTTCCAGGCTCCATCCCATCACAGTACACTTCTTAGATTTTATTGGGAATATCCAGCTTGAAGGCAGGTCTCAAAAGATGCAAAGTAACTTCACTTCGGTACAGGGTAACTAAATAAAAAGAATATGACCATAGTACACATACCATGAGAGTATTTCAGCATTTGTTTTCAATAAATGCAAATATTTTTCTTCTGGCCATCGATTAAAACTGCAAGTCCGATTCTAAAGTGCCTCTGGTCAACTTAACCGACCAGCCAACATGAAGAAGTATTGAGAAATGAATCTCTGAAGTCTGCGTACTTAGCAGTCAACAATAACCCACAAGCTTACATTCTCATATGACTGTAAAATATAGTTGCAGACTTCGAAACGGAGGCTCCGTTTTCGGTATCAGTCAGAATTATGAAATTTTCCATTTTCTGGTAAATGTTTTGTTGCATATTGTTGATCGTGGACTATAATTCTGGCTCAGTTCAGTAGCGATCCAAATTATTTTCTTTGCGATAACGATTTCGGTTTTAAAGTTCTGAAACCTATTCTTTCGTAAAGCCTAGGAGTCTATGAAATCTCTGAAGAGCCCACATTTAAAACCGATGATTTTGCTGGAATATTACTGGGAAGACAATAAAAGAGATCTCCATCGAAGACATAATTTTTGCCACGAAGACTATGGAATGCTTGCAGCGAAATGTGTTGCTATAAATTACTGGTGTGAGACGGGAATATCGTTATTCAGTCGCTATGACTTCCTTTATAACACCGCTTCTCTGTCGTCAGTAAATGCCATCTCGAAAAATTAACTTTTCTATTATAACTTAGTTTCATCTTTTGTAGACATATTCACATGCTTTAGTAGCATACCAATGTGTGAAGCCCTTCGATCTGATAGGTTTAGGAGAATTTTTCACATTTATTGCGCTTTCGTACACGTTCTGCTCACTATGGTTACTCCCCGCTCATTCGCTCATTAAATTGAGTGTCCATATGCAGGTATATTTACGGCTAGTATTTTACGAATATACGTTCTCATTATATTGTCAGTGTTATTCTAATGCAGACATGGAATCATATAACTTCAGAGCTCACACTGTCATGTTCTAATTTCAGTAAATTAAGAAGCAGTAGCTCGGGAGAAACTAAGGGATTTGAGAGAGTAGCAAAGCATTTTGTGGCCGAAGTAGTACATTGCAAATGCAATACACTCAATCCGCTTGCATCATCTGTACCTTACAGAGACACGTCTAGGAGCAGGACGGTGCTTCTTCGTGCTGCGAGAAGAGTGAATTGGATCAAATAGCATCCATGTATCATACGCCGCCCGAAATATGGAACCCATCCATCAAACATCCTTCAAACTAGGTCGTGTCTGTATCTGGAGAACGATTACGTCCACGTTTCCCCATCTGGAATTGCTATAATCAGATACTTAGAAAATATTTTTGCTGTTTCTGAATATCTGTGCATTAGGTAACTCATTTATACTATAGGAACGTTAACATCTATGGTAAATGTTGATGGGTATTTTCAGCAATAATAAATTCAGGATCTGAAATGCTCAACTCGCTAACTCAAACTAATTTCCATAGAGTGTGTCCAGGATGGATGACCTTAATCTTGGGAGCCTTCTTATAGACCACAGCTATTTCCTAGGAGCTCTGGGAAAAGTTTTGTAGAAAGAACTTCGTTTAATATGTATGAAACTCACAAGCACCGTTGTCAACAGGATTCTGTACGTGGCGGTTTTCTGTTCAGAATAATCCTTATCAGAGAATGTCAGTCTGGGTTCTGAAGAAATGTAAGAACTCTTGAGGCAATATCGATTCTACAATTTATCTTAGACGACTGGTTGGAGCAAGGAAAAGTTGCATTTATAGGATATTTACAGGGTCTGCAGATCTCGAGAGAGAATGTAACCATTTTGTCAGGAATACATTCTGAAATTCTGAGGATGGGGCATAAATACGAAGGAGCGATATATTTACTACAAATTATACAGAACCCATACTGCAATTCTAAGAGGCGAAGCACATGATACGGACGCGGTAATTGAGAGGGGAGTGAGAGAGTACTGATATCTATCCACTTTCCACTCAGTCTGAACGTAAAACAGACAGCAATGGTAACTATGAAGAAACATGGAAAAAGGATGAAATGTGGTGAGAAGAAATACAAGCTCTAAGTTTTACCGATGTCAATGTAATTCCCTCAGAGACAGTAAAGAATTTGAAATGGATACTGTCTTGAAAAGACGCTATAAAACGAAAATCAGCAAAATTAAAGCACGAATGATGATATTTAGCCGAATTGTATCGTAAGATGTTATGACGTTGAGGGAATTCGTCATTTAGGAAATGAGACACAGCGTTGTAGACGATTTATGTTATTTGGGGAGCTAAACTATTGATGGTGATAAAAGTAAATATAAAAAACAGACTGTAAGAAAATTTGTTTTTCTAAAACAAAGTGGTATTTTTTCGAAAACAAATTTTAGGCTTACGAAGTCATTTCCGAAAGTATTTGTCTGCAATGCTGATTTTTATGAGTTTGAAAAGCCGATACTAACAAGAAAAGAACTGAAGCTTCTGACGTGTGGTGCTAGAGGAGAATGCTGAAGATTAGATGGTCGATTGGATAACTAATGAAGAGGTACTAAGTCGATTCGGGGAGAACATAAATTTATGGCACAAGCTGGTTAAAAGGAAAGATCGATTCATACAACACTTCTTGAGGTATGGAGCAATAGTTAATTCGTTAATGCATGATGGCACTGGATGGTAAAAATTGTAGAGGGATACCATATTTGACTAGAGTAAGATGGTTCAACTGAACGTATATTTTGTAACTAAAACTGTTCGGATCCCTAAACAGATTTATTTATTCATTTATTACGCCACTTCGAGGAGTGCCACATCAGACATCATAAACTTTGAACTTGCGAATATAGGTTCAGTGTCAGTATTCAAGCCTATGCCTAATCGGATCTGATTGTAGACCCATACAGGAAATTTATTTCGCTTATAAATATCAGTTTGATGTATGTTGCAACAGTTATGTGGAGACAAAAAGTTTTCTCACAGGATAGGTCAGCGTGGAGAATTGCACCAACCATTTTCTGGAATAAAGACCATAAACGAAAAATTCATCTTCTTTCATCGTTCTGACATAAATTATACGTAACTTAGAAACAATTAGCACAGTTAAGACAGCTATATATATTCAGGACACAACCACACTGAAGTCAAATTCCGGGAGTAGGGGCGTCAGTGAAACGGAACCCTTAACGCTGAACGACTCTATATTACGACCACCAAAGTACAAACACAACAGAACTGAACTTCTGAACGGAGATTGTTGCTATTCATACAAATGTAGAATGTTACACAACGCTGATATTTACACAGACATCTAACGCTACAGACTATCAAACACCACTTCCAGAAATGATTACTACTAACTAAATAATAAATAATTGATGGTGATAGCCTCCGGCACACGGGACGAGTTAGCTTGTGCTGACGTGGCGCTCTGCATGTTTTCTTACATCACTTCCCGCAAATTCATGTTGAGGAAGCATTTCCCCACATGAAACACAAAATAAGTTCTGCGACATTTCTGCAACGTCTCATGTAAAATAGAACCAATATGAAGCCAGAACATTCTCTGAGTTACATGCAGAAACATTAGCGTCGAGGAGCCGATTCACAGCTGTCAAATATTTGTGAAACATCATTGTAGATGACAATCAACTGTTTATTTTTATCGTCATTGCTACCGGTTTCTTATTAGAAGACCATTATCAAGCCGAAGCAAAGCGTAACCAGGTTGTCAGTACAACATTTGAAGTGAACATCTTTGATGTTGGTAGAAAGAACATAGTTTCTGTTACAATAAATAATAAACAGTTGATGGTCATCTACAATGAAGTTTCACAAGCAGAAAGCTTGAGGCCAGCGGGAAGCAAGATATCATAATGTATTTTTAATATCCAGTAGAAGCTCATATTGGATGGGCTTTACGTTATGCCTTATACCCCATGAACATATGCTGTTTTCTAAGCACGAGCACATTGAATGTCTCAAGGACGAATCGTTATATGTCCGATTTGTTGTAAGAAATCGGCATAAGACTTAATATTGTTGGTTAAAGAATGTTCATATTTAGTTACTATAGCATTATAAGACGCGTGTTATAAGAGTAAGCAGTTTTAAGGCAATGGCATATTGAAGAGTCATGAAAAACCTGCCGTTGTTCTTTGGACCTGTTATCATTAAATGTAAATTAAGAAATTGAAGGCTATAAATGACTATAACATTAAATTCTAAGTTACTTAACACGAAGCCTTGTGTAACAGGCAAAAGCATCACATTACAGAACAGACAGTAGGTAGACAGAATCCTGCTCTATCTAAATTCTTTTCACCTTCGCGTTTTCTAAAAGCTTGTGGGACTTTCTTACGAAATTAATAGGACTCAATTCTGTGACACTTGATATTATGTAAATACAAGTACAATCTCTGTCAGGAGTGCGTTTGTTCGATTTGGTGAACTTCTATAAGATGATGGATATGTAGCTTTCCTTTCTTTGTCTTATTGCCTGTTGATGGATAGTGAAGTTTTTATTTATGTATATCACAGACAGAACAACATGACGTGTATATGCACAAGGGAGGAAATGTGTGTTTTAATAGAGTGAACGTAGAAATTTTAAACGCGTCAATGTTTGTCAACGAACTTTATTGTTTGCAAGCCAAATAAAGCTGACAACTGTCGCTGGAGAGCGCTGAGAGCGGAAAATGCACTGACCACACAGTCCCTCTTGCGATGGCACTGTGTCTCATGAGGTGGGACATCCCATATGTGTGCACGTCAACGTTAGCTGCCGCGTCCACGAGCCGATGCCTTAACTCACACACAACTTTTTCTATTTTTCTTCTTTTTTTGTAGTTTTGTTGTAAGTTCCCATGGGACCAAACCGCTGAGGTCATCAGTCCCTGGGCTTACATACTACTTAATCTAACTTAAACTAAATTATGCTATGGACCCTGCCCGAGGGAGGACTCGAACCCCCTACTGGGACTGTGCCTGAATTGCACTGATTTAATATTTGCACTATGTGCTGAAATTAAGGACAGGACTCTTTCAAAACCTATTCTCTAAGTTTGACACCAGTTATATTGTACACAATCGCATCACGCAACATAATACCTGAGTATAAAGCAGCGCAAGCACATATGAGTTTCAATTTGCTCATCATACCCTGCAAATCATTTAGCAACTCGCGATAAATTTGTTCTGACCGTTTCTTGCAATTAAAGAATTTATACATAGCTGCGTGCGGGTCTCCCGCATCGTCCCCTGCGCTCCTCGGGGTATGGGACCTCATCATCATCACACAGCTGCTAACACCATACATTTGTTGGTCATAATAGTTAGTCACTGAATCTTCAACCTGATCATAAGAAAGTTCACTCGGAGTTGTATTAGGGAACAACTTCTGTATGTGGTGAAACACTGCGCTTCCTACCACTGGCAATAAATAATGGCGTTTCACAGTCCGTGCTACCTTCCGAGCAATTACTTGGGCTTCATACTGTTGCAACCACTCGAGCCATTACTCTTGTTGTTCATTAAACTGGAGAAAAGGCGCTATGGCACTCAAAGGTACTGTAGGTGCCTGCTGCGCTGCATTGGTGGCTTGAGAGGTGAGTAGCTGCTGTAATGTGTTTAGTAGAGTAGCAATTTGTTGACTCTGAAACTGCACCATCTGTGCTAGCGGAATTGCATCTATCGCTTGCAGCTGTGGCGCCTGAGCAGGTTCATTGTGAGAGAGGCAAATGCAATAAACAGATATGGCAAGCAATAAAAGTAAGTACAAAAGCAGAAAAAAAAACCCTCAACGCCCACCTGAAAACTCTGATTAGCAAAAATACTATAAGAAACACTATTAAAGCAAGGAAACACACCCATGCAAAGAAAAAAAAATGTAGAATTAAGTCGCCAGAAAAACACAATATTCCACAACAAAACAAAATAGAGAATCTGTGGCTGCTGTCGGCCCTGGGTTCTTTCGATAACTCGTCGCCAATGTTTTATCCTGTCTACTTGTCAAATAGGAAGTATCTGGGAAACCTGCTTCTTGGATCGCTAGACAACAATTCAAGCAAATCGTATTAAAGAGCTTTATTATAAATGAATCAATCACAATATTTAAATTTGACAATAACACAGAAGTGCCGCAAGAAAAGGGCGACATGCAAATAAGAAATCTCTGCAGTATATACAACTCCTAATACAAGTGAAGTAATACAGTTGATGCCTCTGTCCGGGTCGCGAGTATTGACGCTTCTGTAGAACTGGCTGTGGTCAGTCGGGTGCAGCGCTTATGTTGTCTTCACACAGAGGGCGCTGCGTCGCGTTGTCGTTCTGGAGAGGGATCGGTCAGCGTGCTATTGGCTGACGTCTTGTTCACAGCCTTCTCTGGTCTAACGTTCCCGACTGGTGTGCCGGTGCTTGACTTCACACCATAACATAGTTCTTGCCAGTGCTCCTGTATAGCAGCACTGGCGTATCCTCGCATTCCAGTCGCTGCTTTAAATCTTCTTCACTAGGAAAAGTATCTAAGGTAGCCTTTCCCGTCAAAGCTTCGCGATCGACGAGAGGATCTACAGTTTCGGTGAAACCCTCGTCGTCGATCTGCACTTCCGGACTGCAGTAGGACTTCGTACAGAGGAAGAGAACGACGTTTCTGCAGTTTTTCAAATGGTTCAAATGGCTCTGAGCACTATGCGCCTTAACTTCTGAGGTCATCAGTCGCCTAGAACTTAGAACTAGTTAAACCTAACTAACCTAAGGACATCACACACATCCATGCCCGAGGCAGGATTCGAACCTGCGACCGTAGCGGTCGTTCGGCTCCAGACTGTAGCGCCTAGAACCGCACGGCCACTCCGGCCGGCTTCAGTTTTTACTTTTTCATGAAGTCATAATCTTCAACGTCATAAACGACATCCAACAAGCAATGAGGAAAGTAATGAAACGCAAAGTAGCGTTTTAGCGACTTTTCCGGCAAACCGACTTTCTATACAGATGCATGGATACGTACCAAGTCTTTCAGGCCGTATCTCACTTGCTGGTGTCTGGTGTTATAGCACCCTTCGGCTTTTCTCATGGGCGTTTAGGGTCTGCATTGCTTCTTTTGTCTTAGTGGAGACGTTTTTATGTAGTCATCCTGATTAACATCCAGCTGAAACGGTAACAGTGCATCCGTTGCCGTTTCGGTCTGATGACCGTCGAACAGAAAGAACAATGTGAAGGTTACAGTGTTGGGCTTCGCTGCGTTATATGCGAATGTCACAGTGGGCAGTATTTTACCCATACGTATGAATCTCTAATGGATAGTCCTGAAGGCGTAACGCCCCAAAACAACTATGATATCTGTCTAACGAATGATTCTGACGTTAAATTAACTGTTTTTGGAGGAGAGTGAGACACATTGGTGTATATATAAAAAAATTAATACACACATTAGTTTATGGAATACTTCAGACATAAGATACACTATCAATTTTCTAGTAACTATGTCAGGACTAGATAACAGCACGTAGTAGCTATCAGAAGACCCCTACGAAATCATTTCATAATCCATGAGAGTAATAGATGAATACAACTTGAAAATATTATAATGTATTAATTAAAATAACAGTTAGGGGCTGCTAACCTACCAGTGTGATTGAGACGTCAGCTTCCAGTACACGTATGCAGTGGAACCAATATCGATGTGCACGCACAGGTAGCTATGAGAAAGACGTCAATGCATACCAGGTACTTCTGTAAACGTGCAATATGAAGTGAAAGCACTCTGAAAAAAAAAGAAACGAAACATCTTGTATGCCTGTATGTAAGTCGATTTTTCTTATATGATCAGCACTACTAGAATCAGTACTCCCTCCTTCAGAGTAGCTTTCCGTTACCTAAATAAATAGCAACAACAGACTAAAGTCAGTAGAATAGATTTGCAATTATCTGCATCCTTCTGACAATCCTCCTTAAAGACTTATTTCCATTGCATATTCTATATACAAACTCATCGATTCAATCACGGTTGTTAGTCGTGATCAGGCTCTCACCATGTACCAGCTTTTTGTATAATTGTCATTGCTGATGTCCCAGAACAGTTTTTAGTTCATTCGACCTAAAACATTGTTACTTTGAAGCAGGACTTTGTCAGCATGTCGTACGTTAATAATAATTTATTACTGGAAATATCCTCAACAACTGGGCAGACACGTAATGAAAAAATATTGGAGTGGTTTAAGACGAAATGCAAATATTATCGTTCTCTGTTGAATGCTAAACACATCTGTAGATAACGGTGTGTTTCTCTCTTATCGAGTTCACTGCTTCAACCGGCAAGATAGTGATAATTGTGAACTTGTCGTTACTGGTATACTTGGTTGGCTGCCATCTCATTTAATGGTCAGAGAGCAACCGAGGCGTGAAGGGTAATTCCCGAGAATACCTGAAATGCCTTTCTTCATCTACCAGACGCCTAGGCGATTGTGGCAGTTGCTGGACGGTGGAGCTAAGGCGTGTGGTGCCTGCTACTTGAGTCCTGTATGCTATTATCAAGGCTTCTGCCATAGGTGGCGGCCAGCAGTCTATGGCAAGCTCCGTGTGGACACTTGTGGGTCCTCCTGCATTTTTTTTTAGTTTCTTTTTTCAAATAAAGTGATTGTCTGTCCTACTCCTATCTAGTTTGCATGATGATGGGAGTTATTGTTTACAGCAAATATTTACCGATCTGTTGAGAGCAAATTTTTTCCATCGTTATTTACAGGTCCGTTATAATCATGCAGTGTCAAGCTCCTCTAGGACAACCTCATAGTGATGTCATTCTTTTGTGATACTGTAATAATGCAAGGGCGTTTCCTCGTAGGCTTGGTAAGTATTTCTTGCAGTGTGCTACGTGTATAATTTGGGATATGGGTGTGCCTGTTAAATTATCGTGTTGTGCTAATTGTTCAATTCCATACTGACTTACGTCTTTGGGTGATGATCTTAAAAATTGGGAAAAATTAGTCAAAATGTAAATAGTGATAGAGGGTGCTCATATGTTGGAGTTCAGCAGAAAACATTGTGACATAATTAATTCATAGTAATTCAGCAGTGCCCCAGCCACACATTGTAATATCAAAGAAGCCTATGTCAGAAATTATGTTATTATTTCTCACCATTTTGCAGAACATGCCATGATGTCTTTAAATTATAGTAATTCAGCCACGCCACAGTCACGCAGTGTTATTGGTAAATTCAATTAACACTTATTTTCGAATGTGACAGGGTCATTATTCTTTTTATTCTTGCTGCAGGTGGTGGCTGGTCTCTGCTGGAGCTTCTTGCTCCTTTCACTACAGCGTATTCACCTGAAATGATGGAACACAGACAACTGGAATAGTAATGAAGGGAGAGGGGAAATTTATTTAAGCCTACAGAGAGAAGGATGGGAGGGGGAAAGTAGCATCGTCTTAGATTGTTGTCAGAGCCAAAACCCTGGCAGAGAATGGGTGACTTTTATTTAGACGTCAAACAATTGCTCCATAGGCATGGGCCACGTTAATTTGTCACGTAAGAGGTATTAGATTACATAAAAAAAACTAAACTCCTCCCGAACAGGCCATGTAGGCCCAACGGTACCGACCGGCCGCCGTGTCATCCTCGGCCCACAGGCGTCACTGGATGCGGATATGGAGTGGCATGTGGTCAGCACACCGCTCTCCCGGCCGTATGTCACTTTACGAGACCGGAGCCGCTACTTCGCAATCAAGTAGCTCCTCAGTTTGCCTCACAGGAGCTGAGTACACCCCGCTTGCCAACAGCGCCCGGCAGACCGGATGGTCATCCAAGTGTTAGCCCAGCCCGACATCGCTTAACTTTGGTGATCTGACGGGTACCTGTGTTACCACTGCGTCAAGGCCGTTGGCGTATCAGATTACATAGTGACCTTAAATATATCACAAACTATTGCCTTTGAGGCGTGGACAATGAACTAGGGTGGTCCGTCACGGTACAGGTAACTACTATTACATAAATCGAGAACCTACTAGGAATTATCAAAACAACAAATAAAGGCAGGTGTCGGGTCTGAACTGTCAGCCCGCATCTCACCAGCCACCGACATTAACCAGTAAGCGGCAGTGCATGCGCCACAGCTTTTGGCAATATTACTGTCCGTAATTTTTGTCACAGTTGTATACGAGTACGTCTGACACCGGTCAACTACTAGCTGCGTTTCTGAAAATTTTGCTGTCCGTATTCCATTCATTTGACGTGTTTCTTTTCTGACCTTTCACTCGATTTTTATACTCACTTGGATGGCAATCCATAATTTCTTCTATGATGACTGAACGTCAAAAACTGTACCTGCAAAATCTTGAAACTTAATAAGACTTTTCGGTGTGTAAGTGTACTTTTCTTGTTGTGTGTTCAATAATCAGAAAGCAGCTCCGACGTTCTGATGGCACAGAAACTTCTTTTAGAGAAGAAAGAGTACGAAGTGTATTTTTGTCCCACGAGCACAAAATTTTAATCAGTTGCTGCATTGTGGAACAGCTCACTACTTTGGAGTTCTTCACCGTTGTAGACGATACAACGATCGTTATCTTGTCAGTACCCATTTTTTGCAAAACTGATTAATTAATCAGCCTGAAGGACACAGTTTATAACCAGAATGAGTTTTTCACTCTGCAGCGGAGTGTGCGCTGATATGAAACTTCCTGGCAGATTAAAACTGTGTGCCCGACCGAGACTCGAACTCGGGACCTTTGCCTTTCGCGGGCAAGTGCTCTACCATCTCAGCTACCGAAGCACGACTGACGCCCGCTACTCACAGCTTTACTTCTGACAGTACCTCGTCTCCTACCTTCCAAACTTTACAGAAGCTCTCCTGCGAACCTAGCAAAACTAGCACTCCTGAAAGAAAGGATACGCGGAGACATGGCTTAGCCACAGCCTGGGGGATGTTTCCAGAATGAGAAAGAGCAGCTGTTCCCTGGATGGTTCCTCGTGTTCATGATCTGAATTATGTGCACCGAAACACTTCTCCAGCACTGCACTCCTACGACAGATCTGCCACAAATCGCCACCTGTCTTGCTATAAAGAGTGGACAGCCCTCGGACTTGCACCTACTGCGATGAGGCATGCCAGTCCAACATCTCGTCGCCTACCAGTGGTTTCACCGCCGTTCAAACACTGTGAGAAGATTCAAGCCGTTCCCGACTTTACGTTTCTCATTTGTAATAATCAAATCCAATTAATGATCGATTAAACTCATATGACTAATCAAACATTTTAATTCAAGTTACGAGACTAACAACAATAATTGTAAAGGTCACACCGTCTTTCACTCTTCTTCTCTGTATTCTAATCGGGTTACCTATAAAATCCCGTGGCGTAGAATTTCCCTTAACCTCATAAAATTAATTGTGGACAGGCCTCCTCTTTAAAAACTAAGTTCTAAAACGCAAAAATTATGGCCCTCGACACAGCTCTTAATGCAGGGAAATTGTAAAATAAATATCTGACTCTGACTAACGTTATCTGACTGGAGTGATATGTCGATTATTATTTTTACCTGATTGCTAATATCTTCCTCGACACAGAATATAAGCCTACAGCTTAAAGTGAAAGGGTCAGACAGAAAACATTATTAAATGCAGAACTCCAACTTACTCGTAAACACAATTGCGGAATCAACAAAGAAGATGAATAATCAAAAACCTCTGACAATTATATCTATCCAAATTTGAAGATTAAATGGAAAGCAGTAGCACTACCCTATCAGTTAATGTACTTATTGGTCTGTTAAGGATGTACTGTCTCCTAAGTTCACCGGTAACTGACATCTATTTAATACCGTAATTCTCAATTGGAAAAGTGACTGGAAGCTGCTGACAAAAATCCAGAAGTCCATGCAGTTATTACCAGTGCAAAAGCAGACAGACAAGCGATCGTCCTGGATTCCACAAGTCTGAATTGAAATGGAACTACTCTACCGGTGTGGCGACGTATGCTCATCATAAGTGTGACTGTGGTGCCGAGGTGTGTGCTGCAGATGTGCTGATCCCTCCATGAAGGCAGAGTCGTCAAATCCTTTGTGAACTTACAAGATATGGCTGTCGCTACCATTCTGCTACGCCAAGTCTATCAGGACACGACAGCTTGCTATCCTGAATTTGATACGAACAGTCTCCCACCCTACACTGATCTGCTTCCCTCAATACGCCCACTTACGCCCTACGTATTGCCTGCCGCCAGAGAGTGCCAGTTGCCAATCGCAAAATTACGAACGACTGCGGTCCAGTCATGAGAATGCCGTCCAGCAGAGAGTCCCACCAAAAATATCGCTGCTTTTTCAACCTCCAATGATAACGTGAATGTCTCTCTTCCCTACTACCAAAAAATGCATTTATTTCAGCGCTGCGATCTGATGTCTTTACGCCAACTGCAAGTTCTTACGCCAATGTCTAGAGCCTCACGACTGGGTTTCAGAAATTCAGAGAGGACGCTACGAGGCTAGAGATTGTTTCCTGAGTCCCTCGCTTTCTATAAGCGGCACGCGGTTATCTTGAAAAGAAGTCAGTAAAACTTGGAAATAGCCTCAGACTCCTCCACACGGCGCCGTACTGCTCTCCAACTAGACATGCATTCATGATGGAGGACGACACTTGCCGTCCGTGTGAGTTCCGAACCGACTTCATTTCCAAGACTTCTACGCCACCCAGGTCGCGGCCCTATCCACTGGTCACCGACCTGCTTGAGCGAAGCCTTACCTGTTGGTCTGTCTCAACTCCAAAGCTCTTCACATTTGCACGCACCACAGGAACATCAATAATCCACTAAAAACCGTCACCGAATTAACAGTGAGAGACAAGCAAATTACACAGGGCACTCTACCGCCAGTCATCGTGGTTTATAATATCAACAACATTTTCATACATATTTTCTCTTTTGTCAGACTCAGAATGATAAATATATTCTAATTTTTCAAGAAAGCAGTATGAACTTGTTTAAAGCATTGCGCACTGTGCATTTAATGGTTGTATGGTTGCTTTCCCGCCTGAGTGACCTGAGGTTTTGGAAGTCCAACACTTAGGCCAGAGGATGTGAGTCCAGATGCGCTGTTCTGTTCCTCTCTACGGACGAGGAGCGACTTGTGAAGAACTCGCCGAAAGGCGAGATGAGTTGTTGACTCCAACGAGACGTTGTAGCTATGTTGCCGGTCCATATCGTTTTGGCTTAACGTCGCTCTGGCGCCAATAGCAAACTTACCCTTCGCGCGGTAGAAGACAGTGCACAGTACGAGAGTCCAGCAGAGCGCTAACAACAGTGCCCAGTAAAGACTTGCCATAGCCAATAAATGTCTATTTTGCAACTAGTTTCTTTGATCAAAGCACTTTCTGCTGAAGGCATTGTAGTATTCCCAGTGAGTTCTCAGAAGACAGATGCAAGGGGAACCATTTGAACACATTGCTATCTGTTTGCCTCTCCCGAAAGCAGTCAAACTACGTATTTAGACTCATCTGTATTTTTCACCGCTTGATGAAATTGCGTTGTCATACATACACCAAGACCCGATGGAATGAAAGGTCTTTTCTCCACCCTTGCAAGAGAAACAAATGTATTGGGTATTCTTAACCAAAAAAAGTTAGAGTGGTCGGTACTGTAGCCAGTACGATTCCCTATTGTTCTCCGATACGTTTACATATTTTCTTTCCAACGTAAGATGCCCGCAACGTCACCAGGTAGCATTCACTCCCGTGCTCGGCACTGATCAAATTTTCTGGTTTATCTAGTGTAATGTGTCATCACATATAATGAAGCTCTGTGCGCATTTCAGTTCCTAATACATAAGGTCAAAAAGGATAATCTTATATACATATAATGTATCACTCCTTAATTAATACAATAAAGCAAAGAATCACGATCCAGTGACACATACGGAGAAACGCTGACCCAGTACTGCCCTCATTCATGTTAAAGGAAAAGTTAGAGAAATTAGTGAATCATTTCAGTTTCACGTCCTTCAATAGGAATTTAATACCTTTCATTCAATAAACAATTGCTGATCCTTGCCAAAATCTTCGTCAGTGTTACTGGAAAATTCAGATCCCAGCAAGGTTAGCCGGTTGAGAGTTTTTATTCGATTCCTTATCCACCAGATAATTAAAAACACACAATAAAACCTCATGGCAGATGAAAACTGTGCGCCGGACCGAGACTCGAACTCGGAACCTTTGCCTTTTTCCGGACAAGCGCTCTACCGACTGAGATAGCCAAGCACAACACGTGCGCTCCTCATAGTGAAGATATGAGGACCGGTAGTGAGACGTGTTTGGGTAGCTCAGTCGGCCGAGCACTTGCCCGAAAAAAGGCAAAGGTTCCGAGTTCGATTCTCGGTCCGGCGCACAGTTTTCATCTGCCAGCAAGTTTCATTTCATATCAGCGCACACTCCACTGCAGAGTGAAAATTTCATTTGAAAAGCACTCAATTTTTGCACTTTTCGTTAGCGTAATTGTCCATCATGCGTGGCAGTAATTATACCTGGGAGTAAATTTAGTTATCTTCATTAACAGTCAATAATACGTATAAACAAACATTGTTACATACTGCCCTCACGAGTGTTAAACGAAAAGTTATGGAAATTTCTGAATCACTTCAGTTGCTTATCTTTCTGTCTCCATTTAACGTCTTTCACTAATCATATAGTTGTTGACACTTTTCAACATTCACGCCGACGTTAGAGTAAGATACAAATTCCACGATCGCTTAACCAGTGACAAGTTCTCTTCGGTTCCGTATCCACCTGATAACTGAAAGCAAATAATGCCTAAATATCACAGAGTCGCAATTATCCATCACACTTGACAGTGGTTATTCCAGTGAATGAACTTAGTTATCTCAACTAACGGTCAGTGCACTGTAGTTATTAAATTAAGCTTCATACCAGATAAACAGATTGAATAGCTGTAACTTAAAATTAATATCTCAGTGTACATAGTACATTATAACTTGTGTACACTGCGCTTACCCAGTTCCAAAGTCAATACTATTTACGAACTGAGACGAGTTTCCAAAGCACTTAAGGACGATCATTCCGAAGAATATTTCCAGTCGACTTCGCATAATGCATAAAAAAAATGGTTGAAATGGCTTTGAGCACTATGGGACTTAACATCTACGGTCATCAGTCCCCTAGAACTTACAACTACTTAAACCTAACTAACCTAAGGACAACACACAACACCTACATAATGCATAATTTAGCTCAGATTCTCTTCGTGATTTGCATGCATTCCTTAGTTTTTGACACGTGTGTGCCTATGTGGTAAACGCATTTCATCACAATTTTTCCTCAATTAAAGGCGTTTCCATGTCTGGTTAAATTTAAGTCAATACGCCTGTAAACTGAACTTTTCTCCCACACGCAACTCGCTTTCGCATTTCGTAAGAAGATGTTCCCTTTTTCCTTTTAATAATGATTTTACTTGTCATAGTATACTGGCTAGAGATTTATATAACGAGCACAGTTTTTGTTGTACTGTTAAATAAATAAATGCAGTTTCAGTAAAATTTTTACTGTGATACCATTAAACTCTTGACATTAATCCCAACCGGTTTATTAATTTGTACTTAACATTTCACCTTTTGCCTACCATGAAGCATGTGAGGTAGATGTTTGATTATATACCTAAAAGTTGGTTTATTTATATTTGGACTTACTTTTCTTGATTCTTCAGGTGTGAGCATTGGGCCGTGGGTCACCGGATTTTAACATTAGCTCGAGGTTAATTAATACAACACGTGAACAGAACGTAATGTTACAGACGCAAAACATAATTTTAACCATTCTACAGATAAAGGACAGTAGGAAAAAACTCCTATAGGAGCACAGAAAACGCAAATAAGTTTCTGTTTATTTAAAAGCCTCTGACTGAAAAGTGGGATACCATCTGCCTCATTCTACCTTCGGCGGTATCTTTAAAATTCTCTTGCTGCGGCTGTTTATTATGTAGATTTCGCCTCATGCCGGATTTTACGCATAAAACTAGGATAACTTCAAACCTCCATATCTTAGAGACGGATAAAGATATCAAGAAAATTTTCAAGATTCTTCGAGATCGGGATCTTCGGAATATATTGTAAAAATTTCAGCCATTTTCTGTGCGTAGCCGCCTTGGGATCCCCAGATAGGTTTTGGTTGGCTGGTGACAGTGAAAATGTACTAAAAAACCATTTTTGTGGTGTTTTCCGAGGAATCGTCCATGAATTAATAGCGCCGCCATAAGTCCCACTAAGCGACCTGTGTGTTTCGTTTGGAAACAGACTTTATCCATTCGGTCACTGTACTTATTGCTAACAGCGGTATGGCCACTATACTATCGTTCTCAAGCTTGCATTCCTTACTGCTCGGTTCAGTTTTCTGGTCTGCCTCTAGGCAGTGTTATTTGTGCGTTAACAGTGATACATAGCAGTATGAATTGGTTAACTGATGAAGAACTGACCAATGTGCACTTTGTATATAGGTTCGCCGTAGGAAATGGAAGAGCGAGCAACGCGGGTATGCTGACAAGGGGACCGTACGAAGTTCTCTCCGATTTCATTCATTGTGACGGGTTGCGTAGACAGAGACTAGAACTTCAACATACGTACACAGGAAAGCCAATTCTAAACCGTATTCGAGAAAAATCGATTTTCAAAATTTTACTTTAAGAACTTTGTGTTGTTGCTAGAATCTAGACAACCCCAGCCAAGCGAATAAGCTCTTACATTCAACAGTGCAAGGTCTTTGGAGCGAATTTCCCTGCCGGTATATCTTTTTTTTTTTTCATTCTCATGTAATTCTACGAGCAGATTGGTTATAACAGTCCAAATTATCAGTATTTAATGATTCATTTGTTGTTCTTATAATCTCTATCTTCAAAAAAGGAGGCAAAATATTTTCATAAGAAGACTGGAAATAAGAAAATGATGTTCAAGAACATTCAGTTAAATCTGTACAGTCAATTTATTTATACTGTTGTACTTACATTTGTGACAGGGTAACATATGGTGCACTGCACGAAGAAAAAAATAGTACAAATGGCTCTGAGCTCTATGGGACTTAATATCTGAGGTCATTAGTCCCATAGAACTTAGAACTACTTAAACCTAAGCAACCTAAGTACATTAAACACATCCATGCCCGAGGCAGGATTCGAACCTGCTACCGTAGCGATCTCGCAGTTCCAGACTGAAGCGTCTAGAAGCGCTCGGCCACAGCGGCTGGCTGCACTGCACGAATCACGATTATACTCGCCGGAGAAAAGGGGGAATCAATAAATATTGCGGCGTACGGGACTTGTAATGAACGCCGAAGTTTTCATGTGTATAATTTTGTAATGTGTCTATTGCAAATAAAACTGGTTTACATTAGTAAACAATTCTCTGTCATCAAACAGTTTCCTTGCGTACCAAGCATATCTGTTTTTATAATTACGTGGGAATGATAAAAGCTGGGCATGTGCCGGTAGGACTCGAACACTAAGGGTTCCGAACAAACTTAATTATGTATATAGTTCATCCGTCCTGGAAATCGAGATTGATAAGTATTTTTCTTGATGGTATTTTTTTTCCGCCGTTGCAACTACAAAAAAGCGTAGTTTTGTCACCGGACTCGTTTCAGTTTTTTGAGGTAATGCATCGTCAGTGATCTGTAATTAAGTTTTTTACATTTTGATTTGCTTTAAGATCGAAAATGTAAATAACTTAATTACAGACGACTGACGATGCTTCACGTCAACAAAGCGAAAAGCGCCTGGTGAAAAAACACGCAGTTTTGCAGTTCCAACGACAGAACAAAAATCCCCTCAAGAGTTGTAAAGCAACTACGGACAGCATGGCTACACAATAAAGAATTAGCTGTTTTTGCCTGTTATTGATAGCGATACCGACAGGATATAGGTCCCGGGAATTCCAAGACCACATCAAAATCTCTACAGCGTCCAAATCGCATGGTGTTCTCCTGTGGAAATATCAGCGGTTGTCGACGACGTCACCCTGCTGCATAACCCTAAGTTATTTGAACACTGCACACGTCGGGAGAAACTCATGTCTCATCTCTACGGTAGCTCCTCAGACAAGCCCGAACATACAAAAAGAAGCGAACAGAGGACTTTAGTTTATATGGGTAAAGAGAGAAGTTTTATAAAACGTTTTTTATTTGCTTACTAAAATAGGATAACAGCTTAAATTTCATGTCTGCTTGGAGTAATGTTCGTCTATTATGCTTTTGGCGGACGGTAAATGCAATGTACATTCAGATAGCAAAAAAGATATTTTTCATGTGACGTAATCAAAATTTAACAAATTTCAGATTTTTTTACTATTCTTATACTGTGAAACTTTGCTTCTTGCCGAATTCGTGATTCTAGGTCAACGGGAAGTATTCTATAGGTTTCGATGAGTGAGTTTCCGAGTTCCAAAATATTTAATACAAGTAGTCATTCACATAACTAACCGTATCCGTTGATTGCATTGACTTAGAAGCTCAAAATTTTTACAGCGCAAGGGACCTTAGGGCTTAGTATATAACATAAATTGCAATTTTATACGCTAACCTGCTCCAGAGAAAAAGAGTCTTAACAGACGGACAGACCAGCAGACCGACGGATAAAAACCGACAAAAACTATTTTTTTCGTGTTATACAACTACAAATTAACAATTGTCGGATTTTTTCTTTTACTTGTATTGTGAAACTTCACTTCCCGTGAAATTTTATGATTCTAGTCAACGAGAAGCACGCTATAGGTTTCGATGAATGAATTTTCGAGTATCAAAATACGTGGCGTAATTGGCCGTATCTTCTAACTACGATGACTTACAAGCTTAACTATCATAGCCCATAATACGCTATGTGATGAAAAGCATCCACACACTTTCCTGAATATGACTTACAAGTTTATGGCGTCCTCCATCGGTAATACTGGAATTCAATATGGTGTAGGCCCACCCTTAGCCTTCATGACAGCTTCCACTCTCGCAGGCATACGCTCAATCAGGTGTTGGAAAGTTTCTTGGGGAATGGCAGCCCATTCTTCAGGGAGTGCTGCACCGAAGAGTGGTATCGACGTCAGTCGCTTGGCACGAAGTCTGCGTTCCAAAATATCCCAAAGGTGTTCTATAGCACTCAGGACTCTGTGCAGCTCAGTCCATTACAGGGATGTTACTGTCGTGTAGCCACTCCACCACAGGCCGTGCGTTTTGAACAGTTGCTGGATCGTGTTGAAAGATGGAATCGCCCAATTACTCTTCAACAGGTAGGTGCTTATACTTAAAACATCAATGTAGACCTGTGTTGCGACAGTGCCAGGCAAAACAACAAGGGGTGCAAGCTCCCTCCATGAAAAACACCACCACACCCGTAACACCACCGCCTCCGAATTTTGCTATTGGTGCTACACACGCTAGCAGATGACGTTCACCGGTCATTCGCCATACCCTCATCCTGCCATCGAATTGCCACATTGTGTACCGTGATTCATCACTCTCCACATCGTTTTTCACTGTTCAGTCGTCGAATGTTTACACTCCTTATACCAAACGAGGTGTCGTTTGGCAGCGGCTCGATCATAAAATCCAAGTTTTCTCACCTCCCGCCTTTCATAGTACTTTCAGCAAATCCTGAAGCAGTTTGGAATTCCTGCGTGATGGTCTAGATAGATGTCTGCCTATTACACATTACGACCCTCTTCAATTGTCGAAGGCCTCTTAGTCAACAGGCGAGGTCGGCCTGTAAGCTTTTGTGCTGTACATGTCCCTTCATGTTTCCACTTCACTATTACATCGGAAACAGTGGACCTAGGGATGTTTAGGAGTGTGAAAATCTCGCGTGCAGACGTATAACACAAGTGACACTCAATCACCTGACCACGTTAGAGTTCCGCGGGGCGTCCCATTCTGCTAAATCTCGCGTGCAGACGTATAACACAAGTGACACTCAATCACCTGACCACGTTAGAGTTCCGCGGGGCGTCCCATTCTGCTCTCTCACGATGTCTAATGACTACTGAGGTCGCTGATATGGAGTACAGGGCAGGAGGTGGCAGCACAACACATCCAATATGAAAAACGTGTGTTTTTGGGAGTGTCAGGATACCTATGATCGCGCAGTGTATGTGACACAAGTTCGAGCTTGATACTTTGAGGTTCGCCGATGACATTGTGATTCTGTCAGATACAGCAAAGGACTTGGAAGAGCAGTTGAACGGAATGGACAATGTCTTGAGAGGAGGATATAAGATGAATATCAACAAAAGCAAAACGAGGATAATGGAATGTGGTCGAATTAAGTAGGGTGATGCTGAGGGAATTAGATTAGGAAATGAGACACTTGAAGTGGTAAAGGAGTTTTGCTATTTGGGGAGCAAAATAACTGATGATGGTCGAAGTAGAGAGGATATAAAATGTAGACTGGCAATGGCAAGGAAAGCGTTTCTGAAGAAGAGAAATTAACATCGAGTATAGATTTAAGTGTCAGGAAGTCGTTTCTGAAAGTATTTGTATGTAGTGTAGCCATGTATGGAAGTGAAACGTGGACGATAAGTAGTTTGGACAAGAAGAGAATAGAAGCTTTCGAAATGTGGTGCTACAGAAGAATGCTGAAGATTAGATGGGTAGATCACATAACTAATGAGGAGGTATTGAATAGAATTGGGGAGAAGAGGAATTTGTGGCACAACTTGACAAGAAGAAGGGACCGGTTGGTAGGACATATTCTGAGGCATCAAGGGATCACAAATTTAGCATTGTAGGGCAGCGTGGAGGGTAAAAATCATAGAGGGCGACCAAGAGATGAATACACTGAACAGATTCAGAAGGATGTAGGTTGCAGTAAGTACTGGGAGATGAAGAAGCTTGCACACGATAGAGTAGCATGGAGAGCTGCATCAAACCAGTCTCAGGACTGAAGACCACAACAACAACAACTTGTAGTCGTTCCCGAGAAAATGGGTTCTTAACATACGGGCAGATTGACAGACAGACAGACAACAGAGCTATCCTATAAGGGTTCCGCTTCTACAGATTGAGGCACAAAACCCTAAAGAGAGTACCGGCAGTGGGATTCGATCCACACACTTCACTTTTATGAAATAAGTGCTCGCTCGTTCGAATTCGGAGTCGTCTAACAGTCGCGATGATACGAAGTATGTAACCACGCCTAAAATTTTAAAGTTCGATTTTCTCGAATACAGGTGACAGTGTCATCTATTTGCTTACATAATGTGGCTTTGCCCCACACACTCTGTCAATATGAATCAAATTGTCGAGGGGTATCTCATACGGTACCCTTACGACTGTTCCCGTAGTGACAGCAGCCACCACACAGTACCTCTGTGTCGGGTTGAGAGCTGTCGCATTACTTTGGGCTTCCTGTTGTACGCTTTGATGATAACATATTAATTGCTTCACTCCTGTTACAGAGGTATCTTCACAGAAACAAAACATTCTGGAGTAACGAATCGAATAAATCGTAATCCCATAGTTCCTCTGTAAGGAGCCTCTGGAGACCCGTGTGCGTTATACCAAATCTCTCATAAAACATCTCAGTACAAGCTCAGATATATAGTCAGTGGAGTTAAAGTTTATCGAGGATATTCCAATCCTTTTTTAATGTACCGTCCAGCTATCTGTCTTTCGGTGGCGAATGGATTCGATAGCATACCATGCTTTTTCGTCATAGGATCGGAACCATATTTATCCCAGTTCGTATTTCAGGCCTCAGAAAATTTAAGGTTCACCGAAACCGAGGACTGGACAATGGAATGAGTGTGCTGGACAATTGGCAATTTTGTACCCTGGGTGTTATCAATAGTTGAAATGGCAGTATTAAATTTGGAATCACTTCCTATATTTACGTACTGCTCCGGTCGGATCGCTCTTTTATTCACAAATATATTGAGCGAAAGTTTCCTCGCTGACTGAATACGAAATAATTTGTATTTTAACGATGAACCATGGTGTCATTACTTATTCGCACACATCGTCTCTCAGTATTGCTGTAATTATGGTTATATAAGCGTTTTTGCAGCCTGTCTCAGTGTTAGTGGATTTCTCACTTCTGTATTTTAGGGACGAGATTCAACCAATGTGCTTAATATTCAGCCATGACAACCGTGTGCAAGGGAGACAGAATTAATTTTTGTCTGTGATTGCTGAGGTCTTAATTGGAGCCAGTAATCGGAGACAGCGTTGTCCTCGGACTGCCGTTGATGGTCGGGCTCTGGTTGCTTTTCGTTGCATGTTGTTTCTTACGTTTTAACACTCTTACTTTAACACTCTTCGTATAACGTCGCCATTCATTATTGACAGTATTGTGATGAGTCTGCAGCTATTACTCTGAAAGAGCACATTACAGTATCTACATGTGCGAGGGCGTGCTGAAAACTAATCCTTCTTTAACCTTCATCTCTACATATTTTCAGCTCTGTCCCACTAGAGGGGGTCCGAATTGCGGCATGTAAGGTGGCTGTGTGTAACATAACCACATCGGTGCGTGAGGAACAGCGTACTGTAATCGAATTTCGAATTCGAAAAGTTTGTCCACACGTGGAACGCTCTCTCCTTCGGCATGACAATTCCAGACGCTTTGACATCTGCAACAACCCGAAGCGTTGGCTTCACTGTCATCGATCATCCTCCATACAGTCCCGACTTGGCCCCATCCCATTTTCTTAAACATCACCTTCGAGGACTGCACTTTGGTAGTGATGAAGCGGTGCAAGCAGTCAAACATTATATAGTGACGATATCAACCGATTGGTCTCTCGTTGAGAAATATGTGTTCGTGGCCTGAGAACTAAAAATGTAGGCATAGAGAATTAAGATGTAGTATGTTAATAATGTTTCTTTTATTTAAAAAGCCTTCAGGATTTTCACACAAAGAATTCCGAAGCACGAATTTTGAGCCCGGCCTCGGCCGAAGTGGCCGTGCGGTTAAAGGCGCTGCAGTCTGGAACCGCGAGACCGCTACGGACGCAGGTTCGGATCCTGCCTCGGGCATGGATGTTTGTGATGTCCTTAGGTTAGTTAGGTTTAACTAGTTCTAAGTTCTAGGGGACTAATGACCTCAGCAGTAGAGTCCCATAGTGCTCAGAGCCATTTGAACCATTTTGAGCCCGGCCTGATTTAGCTTCACTGATCAGGATAGTAAAAACATGCGTATATTAAGGGAATTTTCATTGACAAAGCAGGCTTATCACATTCACACAGTTCAATACTGTTCGGTCCTGATTAAATTAAGCTTAACTTAAATTCCATGAGGCAGTGAAGCAATTTCGAGGTCTCGGTGCGACGAAAATTGTCAGTCGATCTCCTGGAAACATTTGTAATAATTATTATTTTTCGGTGATCACATGGGGAAGACCGGAGATCTGCTGGTAATACCGTGTTAGCCTATTTATTTGAAGTAACGGGATATCTTGAGCATTCAAAACGGCAGGTTCGTCCAGTGTAAATCAGACGTTCCCCACTGATCCCGTGCAACACGGCGTAGTAAGCAGACACTGTCAATAATAATAATCCGTTAAATAATACTCGAACACACTTACTTTAGTTTAGTTCATGTATTAAATTCCTTCTCATACCGAATCTCATCAAGATGGGGACTCTCTCCACAATACGCACATATAGATCCTTCTTTTACGACTAATCGGCAAGAAGTTTTTTTTCTTTTCCTAAGAGAAAACATAGATAGCAGAGATGCAGCAGAGAAGCTATTCCATGGAGTAAATGGACGCTCCAAGGAATAATTGGGCTTGAAACTACTTTGCATTGATAATCGGTAAGATAAGAAGAGATATTTCGAGATATGTACTGAGTTATATAATTTATAAAATTTCTGAAAATATCGTGGAGAGACCGCTGCAAGAGACATTACAGTATTTATCATTCGAAAGGCCGTTTTTACTCATCTGGTTAGGCTCTGGTGATTTCTCGCAGCATGTTTCGGTATAGCCTGTAGGTTATCGTACGTTTTACACTAGTAATAACAAATTATGTTATCAAATGCCTCAAAACACTATGCGACTTAGTCCGTGCGGCTCTAGGCGCTACAGTCTGGAGCCGAACGACCGCTACGGTCGCAGGTTCGACTCCTGCCTCGGCCATGGATGAGTGTGATGTCCTTCGGTTGGTTAGGTTTAATTAGTTCTAAGTTCTAGGCGACTGATGACCTCAGAAGTTAAGTCGCATAGTACTCAGAGCCATTTTGAACTATGGGACTTAATATCTGAGGTCATCAGTCCACTAGACTTAGAACTATTTTAACCTAACTAACCTAAGGGCATCGCACGCATCCATGCCCGAGGCAGGATTCGAACTTGCGACCGTAGCAGCATACGGTTCCGGACTGAAGCGCCTAGAAACGCACGGCCACACCGGCCGGCTTATGTTATCAACAGTGTTTATGGTTGTGATATCATAACTGTACGGATAAAAAACATCATTAATGCAGAAGTGTAGAACACGTTTAGAATAACGATGTGCTATGCTTCTCAGCCTGCATTATGTTTTCATCTCAGAATGCTGCATATATCTTGTAGTTCTTTTACATTAAACGCCCTTTGTCTATCTACTCGCCGTGACACATCTATAAATACTGTCCTTCAGCCGTTTGTTATAACGAGTTACATGCGCAACGGAACGTCCCGGTCACTTAGCATGGTGCTGAAAATTTTTTCTTATTTTTCACTAACAACAGTTATGAAAAAATGGCCCACGACCTAATGACATGGGCGTAACTTGCGAAACGGGTGTTACAGCCGATTAAAAAAAGAAAATTAATGCTGGAACCAAGGCATATATTGCAATATATTAACTATTTTCATACGAAGGTTGATAGGCCATTACACTAACTTATCATTAACCCTTGTACTCAGTGACATAGTACAGTGACATTAAGAATGCTCCGTGTTGTTCCCAAGTTAAATACTTGTTGAAGTGTTTTATAGTTGTCATCCAGTCACCTGTCGATAACTATGTGACCTGGGTGTGCTATAATGGCTTAGTACTGAATCACAGAGAGGAAAATGGTAAAACCCAGGGCAACACTCCAACATGGAGTACTGATATTGGCATCCTTATGCAGTGGACGATTTACAATCAACAGTTTAGCGACCAAATACATGAAGTTTTATATCACCTGAATGAAACTAGCTGCCTAACAGCACGAAATAAGTAACATGATGACAATCCGTAGTTACATCTTTTCTGGAGAATATTACGTCCACAGTGCCAATGACAGTCCATTGTACGTTAATTAACGCCGACTGTTGTAACGTTGCTGCGTTCCTGGAAGCGTTTAGAAGCGCTTTGTCCGGCCGCGTTCGTTCATTGCGCCTGTATCCGCTAATTAACTGGGAAGTGTACTGCCGCAATTACACCATATGTTATCACCTTCTCGTTTCTGACAATGGCATTTAATTACAACAGCTGAGTGGAATACTGTTATGCCAGTCTGAAAGTTCATTAACAACTGTCGGACATGAAATGTGAGACAAAATGACGTTAGCTCCATATGAGAAGTCTATTAACTAACAAACGTTGTTAATTATGGCGGCGTTGACTCGTTCGTGAATTATCCCGAAAGCTTCTATCTCACTGCCATTTGACACTGTTTTAGGCCAGGATTCATTTTCATCGTTTTAGTCATCGCAGCTTTCATAAAACACCTTGTATCTGAAACACAGAAGTAAAAACTTCAACAGCCAAGTTGGCTAGGAACAGTTTTGTTTCTACTGACCGATTTCGGCAAATCTGAGTTTTCATAACCGACTCTTGTGTAAATACACCTCAATACACCCCTATCACATGTACCATATAACGCATTAAGTCGTTATACGTAGTTCCAAGAACATGAAGAATGTGATACATCGGCATGTCAGTTACAAAACCATATTTACGTAAAATACCATACATATTGCACCGACTGTACAATCTCATATTATCTGTAAAGATTCAGCTGAGGTGATGAACAATTAAAATTTTTTTCAGGTAAAACAAGAACTAAATTCGCTCTCCTTATGTCTATTGGAGTCAAGCAAGAATCGTATCTTCACACAAATGGATTGTGCGTAAACTTACACAGAAAAACCGAGCATTTTCTTTAAAAACATCATTATTGTGGTAGGAAAAATAAACAGCTTCTAATTTCTGTCGAAAATTAGGAACCCGTGCGTCAAGCATTGTACAGTCAGTGAACAATATTATCACTGGTTGCGCATGCTTAAGGACGAGTATAAACAGCACTTTCTTATTCTATGTACATCTCCGTAGTGACAGCTTCACACAGAGAATGTTTCTCCATCAGTTCATCTGAAGATGTACATACCCACATACCGACTCTCCTGTAAACGCCGGCCGAAGTGGCCGTGTGGTTCTAGGCGCTGCAGTCTGGAACCGCCAGACCGCTACGGTCGCAGGTTCGAACCCTGCCTCGGGCATGGATATGTGTGATGTCCTTAGGTTAGTTAGGTTTAACTAGTTCTAAGTTCTAGGGGGCTAATGACCGAAGAAGTTGAGTCCCATAGTGCTCAGAGCCATTTGAGCCATTTCTCCTGTAAACGACGCTCAGTGAAATTTGCCCCAGAGAAGTCGAGGAGATGGATTTACTCTTTTCTTCCGTAAAGGGTATATACCCTAATGTGCGTGCAATTTGTCAATAATTTTGATGTTCTATGGCTACATTGTCTGGCAAACATTTGATCATTCTTTCTGATACTCGATACAATGACAAATTACTTTCTACGTTTCTTACATTCATCATTGGTGCTAGTAATGCAGTTTCTTATTTTATTAGAGACATTGTCTCCGTTATCCATTTTCTCTCGCTATTTTTTAGTAACTCTAAATTCTCTTTGTCATCTGTCTTCTATGAGTGGCAGTCTGCGAGCTCTGTTGAACATGGCTTAAAAGTATGCTCTCTTATATTGGTCTACGTGGCAAGAGGTTTATCGTGTCGTATTGTCTGAGCAAGTATCTTTTATAAGAACAATGAAAATTTCTCTTTCAGCCTCCTTTTGGCGGTAAAATCTACATCACGCAGGTAGCCTCAGCATGGCGCTACTTTGGGCCTCGCACTTAAGTAGCTACCTCTGAAACTGTGTAATGGGAATAACGAGGATATACGCACATGTTTAAAAGTTTGATGATGACTGGGTTCAGAACCTTTAAAACAATAATTTCTCTTCTGGATGTTAAAACATTACTTTTGCGATTGCAGTTTCGACAAGTGCTCACTTTCAAGCATTGTGGATTGTTGCAACCCACTCAATAAAATAAAGTTATGACATCCTGTGTAAGAACAGTTGCATGTGGAGTTGAGAATTTATCTGCTATTCCATATACCACACACGTTGCAAAGGTAGTGAAGTAAATACATAAACACGTAGGTTCAAATCTCGTGTAGCGTAAGTTTAAATCTCGTATATCATTATTTAATCAGCTTTTTAACGTGTATTTTACATGAAACAGCACTTAAATTCATACCACCATATGTGATTGCTCTTACACAGGATGTGGATTGTAATATCCCGCAAAGATGGAAAATTGTCATGTCTCGAAAAGTTTTAAAACCCTAAACCGGAAGGATTTCATTTAAGAACATGTTTAAAAGCTTTTCCCTTTAATAAAAAAAGGTTTGTGTATCTCGGAAATCTTTACTAATGTGTTATGTTTAATATCTTGGATAATTTTATTATAAGTTATTTTTCTCTTGTAGTGTAAATCCGTTAGTACACGTAGATGACACTTTTAACATAATACACACGAGTTTTTACAGCAATCAAATTTCTTTTAAATTTTAATACACAACTACAGCAAGCAGGTGTGCTTTGGTATATTGCAGCGGAACTGACAGTTCCGTTAAGGCCGGTTACCCTGTAACTACGAGATACGGTATGTCATAACACTTCCGTAGAGTAATCATACAGAAACGTTTTTAGCTTTGTAATACTATAAACACAGCAGTAGGGCCCAATTGTAAATTGTTTTAATTGTTTAACACATCTGAAGACGGTTTAATGGCCCAGAACCGTTTATTTTGAAATAAAAACTGCCATTGACAAACAGAAGGCAAACACGTTTTGTACGAATAATAATCGCACAGAACCCTTTATGACACTTAAGTCCAATTGTGACAAGTTTATTTCATTTTCTATCAGATGCAATTACAAAAATTTTAATCATGACCAAGACTTTAGAAACTAAAATGCAAAATACTGACTTACAAATTAAATTTTAAAATAATATCTTTTGTACTTGTCAAAAATGCTTTATAAATATATAAAATAAAATGTCAAACATACCCATGGATCAGCATATACAAAAGATGTGTTACCACACTAACTAAAAAGCTAGGATCAGCCATATATACAGGAGACAAACTGTATAAAGCCTTTCTTCCATTACTAGCTCCGTATGTGCACGAGTGCTATAAAATTTTATATTATGTAAAGAATTCTTGAAAATGCTCCACAAAACAATTTAGACACTAACAAACAAACAAAATTTTAAAGTGACAAAGACAGATGGTGCAGCACTTGCCTGCGAAAAGCCAAGGTCCCTAGTTCGAGTCTCGATCCGGCATCTGCCAGGAATTTTCATATCAGCGCACACGTTGCTGCAGAGCGAAAATTTCATTTTGGAGAAAAAGAATAAAATTGTTTTTTCGTGTTGCGACATGGTGTGCATCATAAAAGAAGGAAATGCAGCATTCAGACGTTAAAACATCTAGAACCAGTGCAGTGGATGTAAAGGACGTTACGTCGAGCATTGGTGACGGTTTTAAGGTGACAGAAAAGTAAAGGGAAAGAAATTTAAATTGCGATTTACTTCAGTGAATACTGAAATGTTAAAGCTGGAATCGGTGTTACAATAAGTTAAATGTTAATGTGCTTAATTAAGAGTGTTTTTAAATGGATCTAAGCTTTCAGTACCGTCCAGCTATGCCCATGTTTCACAAGTTTACTTGTATGATGTAGGTTAGTGCAGTCGCCGCAATGATCCAGTGGCAGTGGTATGAAGCTGTAGTTTCCGCATTCTGCACCGCTACTGTTGCACGCCGCTCTTTTGAAAAGCTTATTTAAGTTTATTTCTCATGTTAGACATTTGTGGCCACCTACACTCGTAGCACACTTTGGGCTATATGAATTTAGCCGTCTCAGTTTTTTGGGGGAGAAAATATTAGTACACTACAGTACCAGGGCTAAGATGGCCTATTGCGACGGAAGAAGACCGCGTGCAGGCTCGAACTAACACCCATAAAGCCGCAGAGACGATGGTCTAACAGTGCGTATACGTAGACTGATGTACAAATTTCCCATATTTCTAAAATGATGAAGTTGCTGCTCACTTGACTAAGATATATGTAGGCGATAGTTCTCTTTAACAAAATAATCGCTTTGGTATTTCTATTCACAAGATATTACACCTATGCGCTTAAATAAACATAATTTTCTAACTAATTCCATAATGGCTGTCGTGCAACAACATTATTAGATTCGCTCCGACAACAGGTCTTTCTATTCCACTATCCCAAGGCATAGTAAAAAGTGTATATATGAAGATGGTATCTATTCTTTCGGACATGTCCGAAAGAACATATACCATCGGTGACCATGCAGCTCTTTAGAACGAAATTACAATGAAATGAATACCCCTAGCTGCATATAGGCGTTGATATATGTCAAGGAGGTCAGTTTAAAATGTGTGCCGCGATCGGGAAACGAACCCGGGATCTCCTATTTACATGGCAGATGCTCTATACATGAGAGCCACCAATAGTACAGACGAAAGCGCGACTGCGTACACCTGTATGCAGCTAGAGGTATTCATTTCATTCAATTTCATTCTAACGAGCTGCATGGTCACCGATGGTATCTGTTCTTTCGGAAATGTCCGAAAAAACATATACCATCTTCATATAGATAAGGCTCACCGGCCACCGGCCATTTCCGGCCATTTGATCATCTTCTTCCGTGCGAATGCAGAAACAGTGCTCGAACTATTACGGGAATCGCCAGAAAAGCCGCGAGTAATAAGTATAAAGGGCAGGGGCGCTATGAATATAGTGCGGGACTTAAGTTGCGAATGTGGGTCTCACGGGAGACGCGCCATGCAGTCGCACTATCCTTCGTGTCCTCCGTGTTCCAGATGGATAGAGCGTCTGTCATGTAAGCAGGAGATCCCGAGTGCGAGTCCCTATCGGGCCACACATTTTCAACTGTCTCCACAGACTTATATCAACGCCTGTATGCAGCTAGGGATATTCATTTCACTGTAATTTCTTAGTAAAAAGTATTATTCGTCTAGTGTCAAGGATGCTACATCAGCAAAGAGTGGCATCACCTATACAGAGTTTATTCGCAATTTTTCCTTTCTCTGCAGCAAATACGTTAATTCTGAAGCAAGCATAGCGCCGAGGTAATTGAACTGCAGTCTGTGCCGTAAAATACTGTCAGCACAGCTTAAATACACAATCTGTCTCAAAATCAGCACATTTATCATCTCTTAAATTGATATGTGTCTCCTTCCGGCTGCTGGATGTTTATGCTGGTGGTATTCTGCATGGCGTCACCACAGCAACACACTGCGGGCATACGGAGCGTTTAAGGTGGCCAAGGCGTTTGGGGCTGCAGGTAGGTCGTGCAGGGTTATGGAGAGAGCATAGCGAAGCAGGGTGCAGGCACAAACGGGGTGCGGATCTGATCATACGATGAAAAAGAGCAACAAGAAAGACTGTTATGACTGGACAAAACTACGAGGGCTGTTCACAAAGTACATTACGTTCTGGAATTAAAAATAAATAAAGTATTGGAATTTTTTTTATTATATACAGATGAAAGCCACACTTAAATACTACTTTTCTACATAGTTGCCATTTAAATTAAGGCACTTATGGTAGCGATGGACGAGCTTGGAAATTCCTTCGTCGTAAAATTCGGCCGCCGGCGCCTTCAACCACGTGGTTACCTCTTCTTGAAGCTGTGCGTCGTCATCAAAACGCTGCATAGCCAACCACTTCTTCATTGCTGGGAATAAGTGGAAGTCGTTCGGTGCCAGGTCGGGACCGTAAGGTGGATGAGGAAACAACTCCCACTTAGAAGATTCGAGAACTTCACGAGTGGCATTTCCCGTGTGGGCCCGGGCGTTGTCGTGAATCAGCAAGATCTTTGAGCCCAACTTTCCCCTGCGCTTGTTTTGTATTGCTCTTCTGAGGTTGTGCAGAGTTTGGAAATACCTTTGAGAGTTTATTGTAGTGCCTCTTTCCAGGAAATCCACAAAAATCACACCTTTTCTGTCCCAAAAGACAGTCGCCACCACCTTCCTTGCAGACATTGTCTGCATGCATTTCTTAGGTTTTGGGGGGGAATTTGTGTGCCCCTACTGCATTGACTGAAATTTTGTCTCGCATTTCACATGCTTAACCCATGTTTCGTCACCAGCAACGATGCGATCGAGTAATGAGTCGCACAGCTTCAAGAAGAGGT
This sequence comes from Schistocerca serialis cubense, assembly GCF_023864345.2. Taxonomy (NCBI): domain Eukaryota; kingdom Metazoa; phylum Arthropoda; class Insecta; order Orthoptera; family Acrididae; genus Schistocerca; species Schistocerca serialis. The sequence continues at coordinate 587,538,026 of NC_064642.1, forward strand.
AACCACGTGGTTGAAGGCGCCGGCGGCCGAATTTTACGACGAAGGAATTTCCAAGCTCGTCCATCGCTACCATAAGTGCCTTAATTTAAATGGCAACTATGTAGAAAAGTAGTATTTAAGTGTGGCTTTCATCTGTATATAATAAAAAAAATTCCAATACTTTATTTATTTTTAATTCCAAAACGTAATGTACTTTGTAGATAGCCCTCGTACAATCGTCCTGTCATAACTGTGTATTCTTCGATGGCTCAGGCACATGACCTATAGGAACTACAGCATATGAAATATTAGTTCATTTTATTACATGAAGGAATAAAAACATTTACTTAACTTTATACAATCTTTTGCCACAGGAGTACTTGATAATTTACCATTGTCACTGACTATTAACTCTTGTGTCCACACTCGAACAATTATACTCTGCTCCATAACCGGATCACCTGGATAATCCGATGGATTTATTGTCGTACACTCGCGGTTGGCAACACTCATCTCTGGGTATATACGAAATCGTTGCTACAAGACATTCTAATTGTTGCTGGCTACTCTTGCTACTGCTGCACAACATTATGAATGGTTCATCACTATGTTAGCTTTTCTATTGTGAACCTCAAGTCTGAATTTTCGTGGATGATAAACGGGATCTCTCTAAATCTCAGTACAGCAAGTCAAGCTATGAAGCGAAAGATGAGTATATTAGAAAGTTATTGTATACTGTTTATACAGAAGAGGATGACGCTACAGATTTCACCGACGAATATTCTACAGATAAATGAATCCCGCGTAAGGAAGATGCTGCTGCTACAGATGTTGAAGATGCTATTGGTGCTTTTAGTGATATTGAAGTGGAAAGTAGCGACGAAAATGACAGAGCTGGCGAAAACAGTTAAGCGATTGTGTTTTCTGGAGACATTCTACGTGGTAGAGATGGAACTAAATGGCATAGGGAATCTTTTGGCATAAGAAGGTTGCTGAAGCATAATATTTTGCGGGAAAGGGATGATCCAAAACATACAACAAGGCTTCTTTCTACAAAAGACACCTTACAGAGTATATTTACGGAAGAAGTTTGTGATATAGTAACACAGAAACCAACAGGAAAGCAAATCAGGTACTCACAAACTATAACATCAATTTTTAACGAGCTGCGAATTATGGAAGCCATTAACAACTGAAAAACTTGATGCATAATTTGATATACTGATAACAGCTGGAATAAGATTCTGTAACACTGAACACACAAAGGAAATGTGGAAAACAAATATATTCACATTGTATCGTGCAGCCTTATTCTTCAACAAATTTTGGCAGATAAGTATATTTTTAAGACCTGACAGTGTGAACAGCAGGGCTGAGTGATTGAAAACTGACAAAGCTACCTCAATATCTGACATATTTGAAATGCTAAATTCAAATCTTCGTAAAAATAATGTGCGTTCTGATTGCCTCACTGTTGATGAGCAGCTTTTTTCCTACAAAGGAAAGACAAGATTTACTCAATACACGACCTCAAAGTCAGCCAAAAATGGTTTGAAATTTTGATGGGTTTATGAGTCGCGAAATTCTTATCAGTAATCAGCCAAATTTATACAGGTAAATCTGCTTCCGAAAGATAAACTAACCAAGGGAAGAGGGTGGTAAAATTTTTATGTTACGATTTCAGCGGTACTGGCAGAAATGTACTCGCTGATAACTTTTTCACAACTCTACTATTAATAAAGCTGTTGATGACTTGGGCTTAAAAGGAAGGTGAGCGTTGGCCGTAATATTGATGGTTTATTGACAGTAAAACGATTTTCAATCGCACAGTGATCATCTTAAGTGCTGTTGTGTACAAATTCAACTCATAGGCACTGGTATCAAGTTATTATCAGTAATGAAAGCTGAGAAACGATCACAATAACTCAATTGGAATTTGTACACAGTTGATACTGTGAAAGGAAACAAAGCCTATATACCTCCATAAATGCAACCTTCCTCTTCAAACCAAGAATTGTCCTATATATTTGGATTCAGCGAAGATAACGTTTCTCTCCGTTGATTTGTTCCACAAAAGAAGGAAGCATGTTGTCCACAATAATTTATATTGCAGCGACTGGTGTCCTTTCTCAAAGCCTGATATTATACACGATTATAACAGCACAAAAGGGAGTACTGATAATGTGGAAAAGTTGTGTTCTCATTACAGAGTAGAAAGGACACAGGACTTACCGGCATTATTTATTTACACAGAAAACAATCCACAAGCACAAAATGTGGCTCATAGACGCAGACTGTTTCTACTGGATCCGGCAAAACATTTGGCCATGCCTTCCATTATCTCTAGATCATCAAATCCTAAGTGCCTGAGAAATTTTCTGTGAAGTCGGGTATTGAGTACATGGTAGGAGGATCCTGAACAAGTGGAGGCTCCGCTAAAACGAGATGCTTCTGGACGGCTGAAAATTGTTGGTGACCGTTTTCTGTACAGCTCTCAAATAAACAAAAAGAAGCGGAAAACAAGAAAAACTTGCAAGAAACGTAAAACAACTATATGTGATGAACATTGCATTATAACAACAGTGTGCGGACTTCACGAATAAATAAGTTTATCCTTCCATTGTAACGAGCAGCTAAATTTAGTACCCATACAATATTATGTAATTTACTGTGTCACATATAGGAAAAAACTTGATATATTTTGCACTTATTTATGACTGTATCTGTGGTATTATGTGGTTTCCTGGATAACACGAATATATATTCTTTCGAACTTAAATGCCCTTTTTTGCCTGTGTTTAAATTTTGCATTTATTATGACATTTACTGTATGGTTAAATGATGACGGCGTCCTCTTGGGTAAAATATTCTGGAGGTAAAATAGTCCCCCCTTCGGATCTCCGGGCAGGAACTACTCAAGAAGACGTCGTTATCAGGAGAAAGAAAACTGGCGTTCTACGGATCGGAGCGTGGAATGTCAGATCCCTTAATCGGACAGGTAGGTTAGAAAATTTGAAAAGGGAAATGGATAGGTTAAAGTTAGATATAGTGGCAATTAGCGAAGTTCGGTGGCAGGAGGTACAAGACTTTTGGTCAGGTGAATACATGGGTAATGCAGGAGTATGTTTAATAATGAATAAAAAAAAATAGGAGTGCGGGTAAGCTACTACAAACAACATAGTGAACGCATTATTGTGGCCAAGATAGACACGAAGCCCACGCCTATTACAGCATTACAAGTTTATATGCCAACTACCTCTGCAGATGACGAAGATATTGAAGAAATGTAAGATGAGACAAAAGAAATTATTCAGATAGTAAAGGGAGACGAAATTTTATTAGTCACGGGAGACTGGAATACGATAGTAGGAATAGGAAGAGAAGTACACGTAGTAGGTGAATATGGATTGAGGTTAAGAAATGAATGAGGAGGCCGCCTGGTAAGACAGAGATCTAGGAACCAGATTTTAAATTGTAAGACATTTTCAGGGGCAGATGTGGACTCTGACCACAAGCTATTGGTTATGAACTGTGGACTAAAACTGAAGAAACTTTAAAAGATGGGAATTTAAGGAGATGGAACCTGTATAAACTGACTGAACCAGGGATTGCACAGAGTTTCAGGGAAAGCATAAGGGAACAACTTGACAGGAATGGGGGAAAGAAACACAGTAGAAGAAGAATGGGTAGCTTTGAGGGATGAAGTAGTGAAGGCAGCAGAGGATCAAGTAGGTAAAAAGACGAGGGCTAGTAGAAATCCTTGGGTGACAGAAGAAATATTGAATTTAATTGATGAAAGGAGAAAATATTAAAATGCCGTAAATGAAGCAGACAAAAAGTAATACGAACGTCTCAAAAAAGAGATCGACAGGAAGTGCAAAATGGCTAAGCAGTAATGGCTAGAGGACAAATATAAGGATGTAGAGGCTTATCTCACTAAGGGCAAGATAGATACTACCTACAGGAAAATTAAAGAGACCTTTGGAGAAAAGAGAACCACTTGTATGAATATCAAGAGCTGAGATGGAAACACAGATCTAAGCAAAGAAAGGGAAGGAGAAAGGGTTAAGGAGTGTATAAAGAGTATATAGAATGGCGAGATACTTGAGGGCAATATTATGGAAATGGAAGAGGATGTGGATAAAGATGAAACGGGAGATATGATAATGCGTGAAGAGTTTGACAGAGCACTGAAAGACCAAAGTTGAAACAAGGCCCCGGGAGAAGACAACATTCCATTAGAACTACTGACAGCCTTGGGAGAGCCAGTCCTGACAAAACTCTACCATCTGGTGAGCAAAATGTGTAAGACAGGCGAAATACCCTCAGACTTCAAGAAGAATATAATAATTACAATCCCAAAGAAAGCAGGTGTTGACAGATGTGAAAATTACCGAACTATCTGTTTAATAAGTTTCGTCGGCAAAATACTAACGAGAATTCTTTACACACGAATGGAAAAACTGATAGAAACCGACCTCGGGGAAGATCAGTTTGGATTCCGTAGAAATATTGGAAAACATGAGGCAATACTGACCTTATGAATTATCTTAGAAAATAGATTAAGGGAAGACAAACCTACGTTTCTAGCATTTGTAGACGTAGAGATAGCTTTTGACAATGTTGACTGGAATGCTCTCTTTCAAATTCGAAAGGTGGCAGGGGTAAAATACAGGGAACGAAAGGCTGTTTACAATTTGTACAGAAACCAGATGGCAGTTATAAGAGTCGAGGGGCATGAAAGGGAAGCAGTGGTTGGGAAGGGAGTGAGACAGGGTTGTAGCCTCTTCCCGATGTTATTCAATCTGTACATTGAGCAAGCAGTAAAGGAAACAAAAGAAAAATCGGAGTAGGTACTAAAGTCCACGGAGAAGAAATAAAAACGTTGAGGTTCGCCGATGACATTGTAATTCTGTGAGAGACAGCAAGGGACTTGGAAGATCAGTTGAACGTGGACAGTGTTTTGACAGGAGGATATAAGATGAACATCAACAAAAGCAAAACAAAGATAAAGGAATGTAGTCGAGTTAACTCGGGTGACGCTGAGGGAATTAGATTAGGGAATGAGAAACTTAAAGTAGTAAAGGAGTTTTGCTATTTGGGGAGCAAAATAACTGATGATTGTCGAAGTAGAGAGGATATAAAATGTAGACTGGCAATGGCAAGGAAAGCGTTTCTGAAGGAGACAAATTTGTTCACATCTAGCATAGATTTAAGTGTCAGGAAATCGTTTCTGTGAGTATTTGTGTGAAGTGTAGCCATGTATGGAAGTGAAAAAGGGACGATAAATATTTCGGACAAGAAGCTTTCGAAATGTGGTTCTACAGAAGATGCTGAAGATTAGATGGGTAGATCACACAACTAACGAGGAGGTATTGAATAGAATTAGATTAGGGAATGAGAAACTTAAAGTAGTAAAGGAGTTTTGCTATTTGGGGAGCAAAATAACTGATGATTGTCGAAGTAGAGAGGATATAAAATGTAGACTGGCAAAGGCAAGGAAAGCGTTTCTGAAGGAGAGAAATTTGTTCACATCTAGCATAGATTTAAGTGTCAGGAAATCGTTTCTGTGAGTATTCTACAGAAGATGCTGAAGATTAGATGGGTAGATCACACAACTAACGAGGAGGTATTGAATAGAATTGGGGAGAAGAGGAATTTGTGGCACAATTTGACAAGAAGAAGGGGTAGGTTAGTAGGACATGTTCTGAGGCATCAAGGGATCACTAATTTGGTATTGGAGGGCAGCGAGGAGGGTAAAAATCGTAGAGGGAGACCAAGAGATCAATACACTAAGCAGATTCTGAAGGATGTAGTCTGCAGTACGTGCTGGGAGATGAAGGAGCTTCCACAGGATATAGCAGCATGGAGAGTTGCATCAAACCAGTCTCAGGACTGAAGACCACAACAACAAAATGGTTCAAATGGCTCTGAGCACTATGGGACTTAACATCTGAGGTCATCAGTCCCCTAGAACTTATAACTACTTAAAGCTAACTATCCTAAGGACATGACACACATCCATGCTCGAGGCAGGATTCGAACCTGCAACCGTAGCGGTCGCGCGGTTCTAGACTGTAGCGCCTTTAACCGCTTGGCCACCCCGGCCGGCACCACCACCACAACAACATGACGTTTACAAAGATGCAAATTAGGAATAATCTGTGACTTGTGTATACTAGTTTGAATACACCTGATTTGTTGGTTGATTTGAGGGTAGTGGACCAAAGAGCGAGGTCATCGGCCCCATTTGTCATAAACTGTAAATTAATTCAGTCGTTGTTTCTTGTTCACGTGCTTCCGCAAAGAGGTTAACCGTACGTGTGTATTTTACTGTTTAGACTAGTGGTTAGAAAATTAATCACAGTTTTTTTTGGATAGTCTTGTTAATATCCTTGTGCAGGGCGGCTTCCTAGTGTAAATTTTCCGTGTACCATGTATAGAAATTTATTTCTGTTTAATACACTCCTGGAAATGGAAAAAAGAACACATTGACACCCGTGTGTCAGACCCACCATACTTGCTCCAGACATTGCGAGGGGGCTGTACAAGCAATGATCACACACACGGCACAGCAGACACACCAGGAACCGCGGTGTTGGCCGTCGAATGGCGCTAGCTGCGCAGCATTTGTGCACCGCCGCCGTCAGTGTCAGCCAGTTTGCCGTGGCATACGGAGCTCCATCGCAGTCTTTAACACTGGTAGCATGCCGCCACAGCGTGGACGTGAACCGTATGTGCAGTTGACGGACTTTGAGCGAGGGCGTATAGTGGGCATGCGGGAGGCCGGGTGGACGTACCGCCGAATTGCTCAACACGTGGGGCGTGAGGTCTCCACAGTACATCGATGTTGTCGCCAGTGGTCGGCGGAAGGTGCACGTGCCCGTCGACCTGGGACCGGACCGCAGCGACGCACGGATGCACGCCAAGACCGTAGGATCCTACGCAGTGCCGTAGGGGACCGCACCGCCACTTCCCAGCAAATTAGGGACACTGCTGCTCGCCAGGTGGAAATGGCATGGCAAGCCGTTCCACAGGACTACATCCAGTATCTCTACGATCGTCTCCATGGGAGAATAGCAGCCTGCATTGCTGCGAAAGGTGGATATACACTGTACTAGTGCCGACATTGTGCATGCTCTGTTGCCTGTGTCTATGTGCCTGTGGTTCTGTCAGTGTGATCATGTGATGTATCTGACCCCAGGAATGTGTCAATAAAGTTTCCCCTTCCTGGGACAATGAATTCACGGTGTTCTTAATTCAATTTCCAGGAGTGTAGTTCGCGGTGTCAGTGAGAAATATGCACACCAACTTTTAGTGTTACTTCTTCTATTTGATATATTTTCAAACTCAGTAGCGCCATTTGAGGCCTTATATCTACACTACTGGCCATTAAAGTATGCTACACTAAGTAGATGACGTGCTACAGACGCGAAATTTAACCGACGGGAAGAAGATGCTGTGATATGCAAATGATTAGCTTTTCAGAGCATTCACACGAGGGTGGCACCGCTGACGACGCCTAAAACGTGCTGGCATAAGAAAAGTTTCCAACCGATTTCTCATACACAAACAGCAGTTGACCGGCTTTTCCAGGCGAAACGTTGTTGTGATGCCTCGTGTAAGGAGGAAAAATGCGTACCATCACGTTTCCCACTTTGGTAAAGGTCAGATTGTAGCCTATCGCGATTGCGGTTTATCGTATCGCGACATTGCTGCTCGCGCTGGTCGAGATCCAATGACTGTTAGCAGAAAATGGAATCGGTGGGTTCAGGAGGGTAATACGGAACGCCGTGCTGGATCCCAACGGCCTCGTATCAGTAGCAGTCGATATGACAGGCATCTTATCCGCATGGCTGTAACGGATCGTGCAGCCACTTCTAGATCTCTGAGTCAACAGATGGGGACATTTGCGATACAACAACCATCTGCACGAACAGTTCGACGGCGTTTGCAGCAGTATGGACTATCAACTCGGAGACCATGACTACGGATACCCTTGACGCTGCTTCACAGACAAGAGCGCCTGCGATCGTGTCCTCAACGACGAACTTGGGTGCACGGATGGCAAAACGTCATTTTTTCGGACGAATCCAGGTTCTTTTTAGAGCATCATGATGGTCACATCCGTGTTTGGCGACATCGCTGTGAACGCATATTGGAAGCGCGTATTCGTCATCGTCATACTGACGTACCACCCGGCGTGATGGTATGGGGTGCCATTAGTTACACGTCTCGGTCACCTCTAGCTCGCATTGACGGCACTTTGAAGAGGGGAAATTACATTTCAGATATGTTACGACCCGTGACTTTACCCTCCATTCGATCCCTGCGAAACCCTACATTTCAGCAGGATAATACACGACCGCACGTTGGAGGTGCTGTACGGGCCTTTCTGGATACAGAAAATGTTAGACTGCTGCCCTGGGCAGCACATTCTCCAGATCTCTCACCAATTGATAACGTCTGGTCAATGGTGTCCGTGCAATTGGCTCGTCACAATACGCCAGTCACTACTCTTGATGAACTGTGGTATCGTGTTGAAGCTGCATGGGCAGCTATACCTGTACACGCCATCCAAGCTCTGTTTGACTCAATGCCCAGGCGTATCAAGGCCGTTATTACGGCCAGAGGTGGTTGTTCTGGGTACTGATTTCTCAGGATCTATGCACCCAAATTGCGTGAAAATGTAATCACATGTCGTTTCTAGTATAATATATTTGTCCAATGAATACCCGTTTATCATCTGCATTTCTTCTTGGTGTAGCAATTTTAATGGCAGTAGTGTATTTTATACACAGTATGATACGGTTAGGGACTGTGCTTGTTGTGATCGGACACAAGGAGGGTTGGCTGCTGTCCGTAAACAGCTGGAAGCTGCGGTGGCTACCGTCGACAAGCTTCCAGCTAATGCTAGAAGTTGCGGTGACGTCGGGGCGCAAGTGACGAGACTTGTGTGGTGGCCCGGACGTCACTGCGGCTTCCTCCACGCAACATCAGAGCCGTCCGTCGTCACTCCAGAGTGGCTACAGACAGTGGCGGGCTGCCGTGTCACTGGGCGGAAGGCGAAAGAGGGAGCAGTTCACGCGGCTGGCTCCCTATATCTTAGCAACCGGCACGAGGTGCTTCCCAGTGTTGATGATTGATCCACCGCGGGATGCCTCTCCTGTTGGGCTTTTTTCTTTTTCTTTTTTTTGGTCATCAGTCTACTGACTGGTTTGATGCGGCCCGCCACGAATTCCTTCCCTGTGCTAACCTCTTCATCTCAGAGTAGCACTTGCAACCTACGTCCTCAATTATTTGCTTGACATATTTCAATCTCTGTCTTCCTCTACATTTTTTGCCCTCTACAGCTCCCTCTAGTACCATGGAAGTCATTCCCTCATGTCTTAACAGATGCCCTATCATCCTGTCCCTTCTCCTTATCAATGTTTTCCACATATTCCTTTCCTTTCCGATTCTACGTAGAACCTCCTCATTCCTTACCTTATCAGTCCACCTAATTTTCAACATACGTCTATAGCACCACATCTCAAATGCTTCGATTCTCTTCTGTTCCGGTTTGCCCACAGTCCATGTTTCACTACCATACAATGCTGTACTCCAGACGTACATCCCCAGAAATTTCTTCCTCAAATTAAGGCCGGTATTTGATATTAGTAGACTTCTCTTGGCCAGAAATGCCTTTTTTGCCATGGCGAGTCTGCTTTTGATGTCCTCCTTGCTCTGTCCGTCATTGGTTATTTTACTGCCTAGGTAGCAGAATTCTTTAACTTCACTGACTTCGTGACCATTAATCCTGATGTTAAGTTTCTCGCTGTTGGGCTAGCGGTCGATTTTCCCGCACAGTCCGGATGAGTACAGACGGTGAGTATGCTAGTCGTTGGGAGCTCCAATGTTAGGTGGGTGATGGACACCCTCAGGGAGATGGCAGGCAAGGCAAGAAAGAATTCCAGTGTGCATTCGGTATGTTTGCTGGGAGGTCTCATCCGTGATGTGAAGCAGGCCCTGCTGGCGGCTATCGAGCGCACTGAGTGCAACCTGCTGTATGTGCTGGCACATGTCGGCACAAATGACGCCTGCCGCTTGGCTTCAGAGGTCATCCTCGGCTCCTTTCGGCGGCTGGCTGATTTGGTGAAGGCAAATAGCAACGCACGCGGGGTGTAGGCTAAGCTTCCTATTTGTAGCATCTTACCCAGTGTTGATCGCGGTCGTCTGGTTTGGAGCAGGGTGGAAAATCTAAACTAGAGGCTTAGACGGTTCTGCGACGGTATAGGATGCGAATTTCTCGACCTCCACTATCGGGTACAGAATTGTAGGGTTCTCCTTAGCAGGTCAGGCGTGCACGACACGCAGGAAACGGCTACTAGGGTAGCGGAGTACGTGTGGCGTGCACATGGGGCTTTGTAAGGTTACTGGACCCCTCCCTTAAGAGTAAACACGATTTTCCTGTTAAATCAGCCAAAGCTGATCAGAAATACAAAAGATTAATATGATTTTAGTAAGCTGTAGGAGCATCCATGGAAAGGTCCCAGAACTAGTATCGCTTGTTGAAGGTTATAAGTCCGCAGCTCGTGGTCGTGCGGTAGCGTTCTCACTTCCCGCGCCCGGGTTCCCGAGTTCGATTCCCGGCGGGGTCAGGGATTTTCTCTGCCTCGTGATGACTGGGTGTTGTGTGCTGTCCTTAGTTAGGTTTAAGTCGTTCTAAGTTCTAGGGGACTGATGACCATAGATCTTAAGTCCCATAGTGCTCAGAGCCATTTGAACCAATTTGAAGGTTTTAATGCACAGATAGTATTGGGAATAGAAAGCTGGTTGAAGCCAGACGTCAATGAAAAAGAAATCCTAAGTTCAGGTTGGAATATTTATCGCAAGGATAGATTAGTCGCCAATGGTGGTAGCGTGTTTGAGCCGTGCACAACTCCTGTTCATGCCATTTATTGTTTTCATCTTCTGTTACGGTACTGCCGCCTCGTTTTTCTAATCCATTTACTGGCGTCACTAACTTCCTGCCTTACTTGCCGGTGAGCGGCATCAGCAGCGCGTATCGATAAATGCACTTTTGTACCATCTTTGGAGTGACCGATAGTATTTCCGGGTCGTCGTGTGTCTGGCAGTCGGTTGGAGACGGACCAGCAGTGCAATCGGGACGCAGAAGCACCGGTGTGGCTCGGACAGCCAGTGCTCGCCGACCGCTGGCGACACACATAAATTGTCCGACGGAGTGAGATTGGAGTGGGACGACCGTTGGTTGGTCGTTTGGTTGGTCGTCTCATCGGCCGATGTATATTTCGGTTTTACACCGTTTCTGGGCCTGGGCAATCGGTCGATTGGCGTGGAGCAGCAAGGACCCCGCCGGGAATCGAACCCGGGAACCCGGGCGCGGGAAGCGAGAACGCTACCGCACGACCACGAGCTGCGGACTTATAACCTTCAACAAGCGATACTAGTTCTGGGACCTTTCCATGGATGCTCCTACAGTTTACTAAAATCTGGCCGAGGCCGCTGGCGGTGTACACGCGCAATTGGAGTGTGAGGTGGTACCTGCGAGTGCTACGAAGTTCGTCGCCCACCGACCTTGGACATGAAAGTTGAGTCTCACTTAACTTACTATCGAGCCTCGACTGTTTACATTTCTTCGTTTGATCCTGGTTGTCACTTTGGGGACATTCCCGCGAGCAGTAACGTGTGTGCATTCAAGTCGGCTAAGATTCCAGCCATCGTCCTGTGGAGTTTAGCTTAATTTATTCCCTTTTATTGAAGTTGAGCCGGCCGGAGTGGCCGAGCGGTTCTAGGCGCTACAGTCTGGAACCGCGCGACCGCTACGGTCGCAGTTTCGAATCCTGCCTCGGGCATGGATGTGTGTGATGTCCTTAGGTTAGTTAGGTTTAAGTAGTTCTAAGTTCTAGGGGACTGATGACCTCAGCAGTTAAGTCCCATAGTGCTCAGAGCCATTTGAGCCATTTTTTATTGAAGTTGACGAGCGGTATCTTCTACCTTGTGGCCGTTGACGTTCTGGTTACCTGCGCTGGTCGTTGACGTGACTTTAGGCAGTGTGTTTTCCTCGTCGTGTTGTTGTTGTCCAGAGCGGCTTGTAGTTCGATGGCTGAGGAGTTGTTGGTCATTGTGGGCCCCAATGTTCTGTTTGTCGTAGTATTGAAATCTTGTGATCATTTTGATGGTTACGTGGACCCCATTTTGTTGATTGGTCGGTCGGCTGCCTGCCGGTTGGATTGCCTCCAGATTAAGAAGTCTCACCTAAACAGGCATTAGTGTTACAATTCCAGGCCGTCGCTTGGTAACTTCTGAGCGCCGTTATTTGTGTGTTACATAGTAATTTCCCTGTTTGGGTTTTAGTTATTTGGTTGATTTGTAGCCTTCAGCCGAGTATTAATATCTCCTAAATCAATGTTCTTGTCTTTCCCTTAAGGCATGAGATTGCTATTCTTCATCGGAGCCTTGAGCCGAATTTTACATGAGATTTTTAAGATAAGGCCTTCTGCCTTTTAAATTGAAACTACTTTTCTAGGCCTTAAGCCGTTAAACATATTTTGTTGATATGTGGCCTTCAGCCAAGTATAAATATCCCTTAAATTAATGTTCTTGTCTTGCCCTTAAGGCATGAGATTGTTATTCTTTATAGGGGTCTTCAGACCAATTTTATATAAAATGTTTTAAGATATGACCTTCTGATTTTAAAACTGAAATCTTCTTTCTAGGACTTAATCCCGCTCAATTATTTGTTGATGTACGGCCATCGCCCGAGTTTTAATATCTCTTAAATTAATGTTCTTGGCTTGCCCTTAAGGGATAAGATTGTTATGCTTTTGTATGGGGCCTTCAGCCGAATTTTGCATAAAATGTTTTAAGATAAGGCCTTCTGTCTTTTGATTGAAACTCTTCTTATTGCTTAATAAGAGCCCTGCAACCAATTTCCATTAAAATTAAATTGCTAAGGCCTACAGCCTGTTTAGATTGAAGATTTAGAAACCTCCAGAAGAACCTTGTATTTCAATATCTTGCTTAGGCCTTGTGTCTTGGATTTTGAGTGTGGCCTTCTGCCGATCTAAAGTTAATCAAAGGAGTTCGATTAAAGTTTTGAGTGTTTTGTATCCTTGTTTAAATTTTGTGTGATGATGAATAAAGTTCTATGTTGAGATCAACTGACAGCAGCTTATTTTCGCCCCTTTCCACAACCTAAACCGCTCTGTCCTGCTAGCCCAAGCATTTCAGTTTTTATTGCAGTAAAAAATTCTATAAATATAGCGAGATTGTAACAGATTCAGAATGTGAATTAATCTGGGCGAAATTGAGTATCAAAACCGGGAAAAAATGATGACCGGATGCTTTTATTTACCACCTGGGTCCGGATCTGTAGTTGTAGAGCGCTTCAGACAGGACTTGATTGCAGAATATCATTAGTAATTGTCCTGATCATGGCCTTGTAATAGGGGGTGACTTCAACATGCCAGGGATAGGTTGGGAGTTTTATGCCATCAAAACTGGTGCCAGAGACAGGTAATCGTGTGGCATTGTTCTGGATGTTTTGCCCGAAAATTACCTTGAGCAGATAGAGAACCAGCTCGTGAGGGTAACGTCTTAGACCTCCTGTCAACAAACCTGAACTTATAGAATCAGTTAACATACAGGAAGCTATTAGTCATAAGGCTGTGACAGCATCTATGACGACGGATCTTACAAGGAATGTTAAGAAAGGCAGGAAGATATATTTGCTCAGCAGTCAGCAACAAATCCTCTGGGATGAGGACGAAGATATGGAGAACAAATGGAAAAAATTCAAAGATCTCGTTCAATATGTCCTAGACAAGTATGTTTCTAGTAAGGTTTTAAGAAGTGGGAAAGATCCACCATAGTTTAATAACTGTGTTAGGAAATAGCTACGCAAACAAAAAGCACTTCATCTCAGATTCAATAGAAGTAAAAACCTAGCTGACAAACAAAAGCTGAACGAAGAGAAAATGAGCGTAAGGAGAGCAATGAGAGTAGCGTTCAGTGGTTTCGAAAGCAAAAGGTTGTCAACTAACCTGAGTAAAAACGCTAAGAGATTTTGGTCGTATGTAAAATCAGTAAGTGAGTCAAAATCATCTCTTCATTCTGTCAGCGGCCACACCGGCACAGAAACGGAAAATAACAGATGTTGTTGTTGTTGTGGTCTTCAGTCCTGAGACTGGTTTGATGCAGCTCTCCATGCTAATCTATCCTGTGCAAGCGCCTTCATCTCCCAGTACCTACTGCAGCCTACATCCTTCTGAATCTGCTTAGTATATTCATCTCTTGGTCTCCCTCTACTATTTTTACCCTCCACGCTGCCCTCCAGTGCTAAATTGGTGATCCCTTGATGCCTCAGAACATGTCCTACCAACCGGTCCCTTCTTCTTGTCAAGTTGTGCCACAATTTCCTCTTCTCCCCAATTCTATTCAATACCTCCTCATTAGTTATGTGATCTACCCATCTAATCATCAGCATTCTTCTGTAGCACCACATTTCGAAAGCTTCTATTCTCTTCTTGTCCAAACTAGTTATCGTCCATGTTCCACTTCCATAGCCGGCCGAAGTGGCCGTGCGGTTAAAGGCGCTGCAGTCTGGAACCGCAAGACCGCTACGGTCGCAGGTTCGAATCCTGCCTCGGGCATGGATGTTTGTGATGTCCTTAGGTTAGTTAGGTTTAACTAGTTCTAAGTTCTAGGGGACTAATGACCTCAGCAGTTGAGTCCCATAGTGCTCAGAGCCATTTGAACCATTTTTTTCCACTTCCATACATGGCTACACTCCATTCAGAAACGACCTCCTGACACTCAAATCTATACTCGACGTTAACAAATTTATCTTCTTCGGAAAATCTTTCCTTGCCATTGCCAGTCTACATTTTATATCCTCCCTACTTCGACCATCATCAGTTATTTTGCTCCCCAAATAGCAAAACTCCTTTACTACTTTAAGTGTCTCATTTCTTAATCTAATTCCCTCAGTATCACCCGACTTAATTAGACTACATTCCATTATCCTCGTTTTACTTTTGTTGATGTTCATCTTATATCCTCCTTCCAAGATACAGTCCATTCCGTTCAACTGCCATTCCAAGTCCTTTGCTGTCTCTGACAGAATTACAAAGTCATCGGCGAACCTCAAAGTTTTTATTTCTTCTCCCTGGATTTTAATACCTACTCCGAATTTTTCTTTCGTTTCCTTTACTGCTTGCTCAATATACAGATTGAATAACATCGGGGAGAGGCTACAACCCTGTCTCACTCCCTTCCCAACCACTGCTTCCCTTCCATGCCCCTCGACTCTAATAACTGCCATCTGGTATCTGTACAAATTTTAAATAGCCTTTCGCTCCCTGTATTTTACCCCTCCCACCTTTAGAATTTGAAAGAGAGTATTGTCAAAAGCTTTCTCTAAGTCTACATATGCTAGAAACGTAGTTTTGCCTTACCTTAATCTTTCTTCCAAGATAAGTCCTAAGGTCAGTATTGCCTCATGTGTTCCAACATCTCTACGGAACCCAAACTGATCATCCCCGAGGTCGGCTTCTATCAGTTTTTCCATTCGTCTGTAAATAATTCGCGTTAGTATTTTGAAAACGAAACTTATTAAACTGATAGTTCGGTAATTTTCACATCTGTCAACACCTGCTTTCTTTGGGGTTGGAATTATTATATTCTTCTTGAAGTCTGAGGGTATTTCGCCTGTCTCGTACATCTTACTCACCAGGTAGTAGAGTTTTGTCAGGACTGGCTCTCCCAAGGCCGTCAGTAGTTCTAATGGAATGTTGTCTACTCCCGGGGGCTTGTTCCGACTCAGGTCTTTCAGTGCCCCGTCAAACTCTTCACGCACTATCGTATCTCCCATTTCATCTCCATCTACATCCACTTCCATTTCCATAAAATTGTCCTCAAGTACATCGCCCTTGTATAGACCCTCTATATACTCCTTCCACCTTTCTGCTTTCCCCTCTTTGCTTAGAACTGGGTTTCCATCTGAGCTCTTGATATTCATACATGTGGCTCTCTTTTCTCCAAAGGTCTCTTTAATTTTCCTGTAGGCTGTATTTACCTTATCCCTCGTGAGATAAGCCTCTACATCCTTACATTTGTCCTCCAGCCATGCCTGCTTAGCCATTTTGCACTTCCTGTCGATCTCATTTTTGAGACGTATGTATTCCTTTTTGCCTGCTTCATTTACTGCATATTTATATTTTCTCCTTTCATCAATTAAATTCAATATTTCTTCTGTTACCCAAAGATTTCTACTAGCCCTCGTCTTTTTACCTACTTGATCCTCTGCTGCCTTCACTACTTCATCCCTCAGAGCTGCCCATTCGTCTTCTACTGTATTTCTTTCCCCCATTCCTGTCAATTGTTCCCTTATGCTCTCCCTGAAACTCTGTACAACCTATGGTTTAGTCAGTTTATCCAGGTCCCGTCTCCTTAAATTCCCACCTTTTTTTGCAATTTCTTCAGTTTTAATATACAGTTCATAACCAATAGATTGTGGTCAGAGTCCACATCTGCCCCTGGAAATGTCCTACAATTTAAAACCTGGTTCCTAAATCTATGTCTTACCATTATATAATCTGATACCTTTTAGCATCTCCAGGATTCTCCCATGTATACAACCGTCTTTTATGATTCTTGAACCAAGTGTTAGCTATGATTAAGTTATGCTCTGTGCAGATTTCTACCAGACGGTTTCCTCTTTCATCTCTTAGCCCCAATCCATATTCACCTACTAAGTTTCCTTCTCTCCCTTTGCTACTGTCGAATTCCAGTCACCCATGACTAATAAAAATTCGTCTCTCTTTACTATCTGAATAATTTCTTTTGTCTCATCATACATTTCTTCAATTTCTTCGTCATCTGCAGAGGTAGTTGGCATATAAACTTGTAGTACTGTAGTAGGCGTGGGCTTCGTGTCTATCTTGGCCACAATAATGCGTTCAATATGCTGTTTGTAGTAGCTTACCGGCACTCCTATTTTTTTATTCATTATTAAACCTACTCCTGCATTACCCCTGTATTCACCTGACCAAAAGTGTTGTACCTCCGGCCACCGAACTTCGCTAATTGCCACTATATCTTACTTTAACCTATCCATTTCCCTTTCTAAATTTTCTAACCTACCTGTCCGATTAAGGGATCTGACATTCCACGCTCTGATCCGTAGAACGCCAGTTTTCATTCTCCTGAAACGACGTCCTCTTGAGTAGTCCCCGCTCGTAGATCCGAATGGGAGACTTTTTTAACTCCGGAATATTTTACCCAAGAGGACGCCATCATCATTTATCCGTACAGTAAAGCTGCATGCTTTCGGGAAAAATTACGGCTGTAGTTTCCACTTGCTTTCAGCCGTTCGCAGTACCACAACAGCAAGGCCGTTTTGGTTAGTGTTATAAGGCCAGATCAGTCAATCATCCAGACTGTTGCCCCTGCAACTACTGAAAAGGCTGCTGCCCCTCTTCAGGAACCACACGTTTGTCTGGCCTCTCAACAGATACCTCTCCGTTGTGGTTGCACCTACGGTACGGCTATCTGTATCGTTGAGGCACGCAAGCCTCCCCACCAACGGCGATGCCCATGGTTCATGGGGGGAGGAAGATAACAGAGAGGAGTCCGAAATACTGAATTCGGTCTTCCGAAGTCATTTCACCGCGGAAGATCGTAACGCTCTCTCCCCTTTCAATCTTAGTGCGAACGTCGAAATGGCAGATCTTGAGATAACCGATCACGGAATTGAAAAGCAGCCACAAATGCTTATTAGTGGAAAGGCTTCAGGACCAGATGAGATACCTGTAGGATTCTATAAAGATTATGCGAAGGAACTTGCTTCCCTTCTAGCAGTAATTTATCATAGATCACTTGAGCAACGAAAAGTACCTAACGACTGGAGAAAGGCGCAGGTCGTTCCCGTTTTTAAGAAAGGCCGTAAGACAGATCGACACAATTATAGACCTATACCGTTGACGTCAATCTGTTGTAGAATTATGGAACATGTTTTGTATTCAAGAATTGTGACGTTCATGGAAAATGAATAGTTCCTCTAAAAAAAAAAATCAACATGGATTCCGCACACGGAGATTCTGCGGAACTCAGCTCGCTCTGTTCCTACATGAGATGCACAGCGCAGTGGACAACGGCGCTCAGGTTAATGCCGTTTTCCTTGATTACAGTAAGACAACCGTCCAGCATTGCCGATTAATGAAAAAATGCGAGCTTACTGAGTATCGGAGCATAGCTGCGATTGGATTCAAGACTTTCTTACAGATAGAACTCAACACGTCGCTCTTAAGGGAACTAAATGGACAATGTAAAGGTACTATCCGGAGTACCACAGGGAAGTTTGATAGGGCCGTCGCTGTTTAATATACTACTGGCCATTAAAACTGCTACACCAAGAAGAAATGCAGATGATAAACGGATAATGTGATTACATTTACACGCAAGTTGGGTGCATAGATCCTGAGAAATCAGTACCGAAAACAATCACCTCTGGCCGTAATAACGGCCTTGATATGCCTGGGCATTGAATCAAACAGAGCTTGGATGGCGTGTACATGTACAGCTGCCCATGCAGCTTCAACACGATACCACAGTTCATCAAGAGTAGTGACTGGCGTATTGTGACGAGCCAGTTGCTCGGCCACCATTGACCAGACCTTTTCAATTGGAGAGAGATCTGGAGAATGTGCTGGCCGGGGTAGCAGTCGAACATTTTCTGTATCCAGAAAGGCCCGTACACGACCTGAACATGCGGTCGTCTATTATCCTGCTGAAATGTAGGGTTTCGCATGGAACGAATGAAGGGTAGAGTCACGGATCGTAACACATCTTAAATGTAACGTCAACTGTTCAAAGTGCCGTCAATGCGAACAAAAGGTGACCGAGACGTGTAACCAATGGTACCCCATACCATCACGCCGGGTGATACGCCAGTATGGCGATGACGGATACACGCTTCCAATATGCGTTCACCGCGATGTCGCCAAACACGGATGCGACCATCATGATGCTGTAAACAGAACCTGGATTAATCGGAAAAAATGACGTTTTGCCATTCGTGCAGCCAGGTTCGTCGTTTAGTACACGATCGCTTGCGCTTCTGTCTGTGATGCAGCGTCAAGTCCATGGTCTCCGAGCTGATAGGTCATGCTGCTTCAAACGTCATCGAACTGTTCGTGCAGATGCTTGTTGTCTTGCAAACGTCCCCATCTGTTGACTCCGGGATCGAGACGTGGCTGCACGATCCGTTACAGCCATGCGGATAAGATGCCTGTCATCTCGACTGCTAGTGATACTAGGGCGTTGGGATCCAGCACGGCGTTCCGTATTACCCTCCTGAACCCACCGATACCATATTGGATCTCGACCAACGCGAGCAGCAGTGTCGCGATACGATAAACCGCAATCGCGTTAGGCTACAATTCGACCTTTATCAAAGTCGGAAACGCATTTCTCCTCCTTACACGAGGCATAACAACAACGTTTCAGCAGGCAACGCCGGTCAACTGCTGTTTGTGTATGAGAAATCTGTTGGAAACTTTCCTCATGTCAGCACGTTGTATGTGTCGCCACCGGGACCAACCTTGTTTGAATGCTCTGAAAAGCTAATCATTTTGCATATCACAGCATCTTCTTCCTGTCGGTTAAATTTCGCATCTGTAGCACGTCATCTTCGTGGTGTATCAACTTTAATGGCCAGTAGTGTATAAATATACAGGGTGAAAAGTATTTAAACCGACAAACTCTGGTAGGTTGTAGGGGAAATCAAAACAAATATTTTTCGCTAATGTTATTTTTTCCTATGAGGATTATTTAAACCGGTGGAGGCCGTATTACGCTCTTCAGTTGTTAGAGGCCATATACCGATCTTCAGTTGACAGAGGGCGTATTACGCTCTTCAGCTGTAGGCAACTGCTGTCCTCCAGTGTAGTAGTGCATTGTCTCTGTTTACTAATGGAGCGATACACCTGGAGTGAGTACACTGATATGGTTGGTACGTACTACGTAGCACACCACAACGGACGAGCTGCACAGCCGGTTTATCAACAACAATATCCTAACCACCGTATCCCGCATCATACGACCTTTGTTGCTGTGTACCAACGTCTGCGTGAGACTGGGTCATTTAGCAGATTACCTGGACAGGGACAACGTCGCACGGTAAGAACGCTGAAATTTTTGAGGAAGCTGTCTTGCAGTATGTGGAGCGGGATCCTTCAATCAGCACTCGTACAAGTTCACGTAACATGGGGACGAATCAGACGAATGTAAGAAAAGTCCTTCGAAAGCAGTTGTTACGTCCAGACACGAGACTCAATTCATCGGCAGAATCTTAAGTGAATGTAACTCGTCCACGAAAGAAGTGGCTTATAAGGCGCTTATTCGCCCAATTCTTGAGTATTGTTCATCTATGTCGGATCCCAATCAGGTAAAGCTGATAAAATGGTACAAATGACTCTGAGCACAATGGGACTTAACTTCTGAGGTCATCAGTCCCCTAGAACGTAGAACTACTTAAACCTAACTAACCTAAGGACGTCACACACATTCATGCCCGAGTCAGGAGTCGAACCTGCTACCATAGCGGTCGCGCGGTTCCGGACTGTTGCGCCTAGAACCGCTCGGCCACTCCGGCCGGCGTAAAGCTGATAGAGGAGATGGAGAAGATCCAACGAAGGGCGGAGCCTTTCGTCACGGGATCGTTTAGCTGGAGAGAGAGCGTTACAGAGATGCTAAACAAACTCTGCTGGCAGACGTTACAAGAGAGACGTTGTGCATCACGGAGAGATTTACTGTTGAAATTTCGGGACAGCACTCTTGGGAAGGAGTCAAACAAGATATTACTTCTCCCCACATATATCTCGCGTATTGACCACGAGGAGAAAATTCGAGAAATTAGAGCCAATACAGAGGCTTACGGACAATCATTCTTCCCGCCCACTATTCGCGAGTGGAACAGGGTTGAAGGGATCATATAGTGGTACTGAAAGTACCCTCCGCCACACCCCATTAGGTGGCTTGCAAGTATGATGCAGAGTGGATTAGGGAAAGATGGGGAAGGGAGACGGGAGTGCCCTTTCAAGGAACAATCCCGGAGCGCTTTAGGGAAATCACGGAAAATCTAAATAAGGATGGCCGGACGCGGGTTTGAACCGTCGTCCTCCCGAATGTGAGTCGAATGTGCTAACCACTGAGGCACCTCGCACGGTTCAATACCCCTGAAAAACTGGCTGTTACAGTTGTAAAGGCTACCCAGATAACCCAATGTGGACACAAGGGTTAAAGCATCACTTGATGCACCAGTTAACAAACTCTTCTCTTCAGGTAAAATGTTCAACATTTACAATAGGACAAATACATCTAAGACTTAAATACCACTTTAATCCTACTCAATCAAGCTGACTGCTTCAACTGAGGTCACTAACTGGGGAAGAGCGCTTTCATGCTCGGCTTTATATTGACCTCCATGTGAGGGCGCTGTTGCTCTGAGACAGTGGACCTGTCTTCACAATGCCCCCCATTCCTCATTGCGGCCATCAGCGAGACATCGGTAATGTCTATGATGTCGATGTGACTCACTGACATTGGTGTGGCATCGTGATCTCTGGACCACAAAAAGCGTTTAGGAATTAACTGGGGGAGGTTCGTGAATTCCCCTACCCTTGTCTTTTGACCAAAATAAGAAGCCTATCCATCAGTCCCCGACTGTAAATGTACGCTGTTGTCATACTGTCATTTCTTCAGCGCCATTTCATTTATCATTTCTACAGTACTCTTTCTTACACGTAGTATAACAAAGAAACGACAACTTTCGAACAGATGTTTATCGCTAACATGGTCTTATATGGCATGATTCCGCCTGGTTCAAACATCTGCCGCCCACGCAGCTCGCTAATCTTCTGCAATGGCGTTACTGTTGCCGCTTCGCTACGGTATTGTTGGATATCAAAGACTGTCTGGCGAATGCTGGGGCAAATATTCTATTTGCTTGAAGACTTCCGACTGTAGATGATATCTGCCGGCTGACTGAACTATATGGTGAGTCTGGAAGAGTTGGACACTAGCTGAGACGGACCAGTGGCGTATATCACAAATGCGCCGCTACAGAGACGCTCTCGCTGTTCGCAAGAAAGCTATTTTGTGAACAAACGTGTTGCAAAAGTGACGCCGCAATTTTGGCGTTAGTTCTGGAGAAAGATCACGTTCCCTGTTCCTGTAAGCCGAAAAGTTTTATCGTGTGGTTACATAATTTTAGCATTAACACTTAGTCTGCACAGTGTTGGTGCCACCGAGTCCGCTACCTGCAGACATAGGTCGGGGTGGTCCATCTCACCCAGGCAATCGCAAGAGATAGATCAGTGTTATTTGGGATAGGTGGACCACTTGTTTCAATGTGGAATAGATGGCGCACAATTAAATTTTTCTTCAAGGCATGTGGATTAATCTAAGTGAAAACGGCTGCAGTCTCGGACGCTCCTTATTTGTCGGAAGATAGTCCATGCCAAAAACCGGAAGACCAGAATCTCACACACACAGACCTAAAAACCTCTTCAAAGTTCATCAACTGACGTATTTTTGATCTCAAGCTCATCAGAAGATTGGAGTTATCTGCTGCCACAAACAAAAAAAGTTGAAAAATACACAAACCTGGAACAAAGAAAGTTCAAAATGGTTCAAATGGCTCTGAGCACTATGGGACTCAACTGCTGAGGTCATTAGTCCCCTAGAACTTAGAACTAGTTAAACTTAACTAACCTAAGGACATCACAAACATCCATGCCCGAGGCAGGATTCGAACCTGCGACCGTAGCGGTCTTGCGGTTCCAGACTGCAGCGCCTTTAACCGCACGGCCACTTCGGCCGGCAACAAAGAAAGTGGTCCAGCTTTCCCGGGCTTATCCTACAGCTTCAAAGAATTCAGAAACGCAAGGTGATATGGAAAACAGTTCTCGTTTGTATCATTTCACTTCACCTGATCTTAATTACCCGTCAGGAAATTCCTTAAATGAAAGCTCTATATCTAACCTGAAAAACGTCCAGCCGATTTTGGTATAAAATGTGACGTACTGATACAGCGCAGCTTGTTAACTGAAGAGCTGCTTCCAAGTTCCAGGCAAAAGAGGTGATCAAGAGCGTTGACAGAGATTCATGTTTAGATACTCTGAAATTTGTTTTAAAGCATGAGTTGCAATACACACGTTCAGACATTAAGGACACCAGTAACTACAGCACCTTCTGAACATAGTTTCAACAAATTGTAGATGATAAAAACTACTCGAGATGGGGTTGAAAGTAGGCTGTCAAATTTTGTCAGTAGAACAGGACATAGCTGCTATACCTCCCCACAATCAATCACTTTACTCCGCCCAAAGTGTGGAAATGCTAAGTAAAATTACAATACATACAATTCCAGGAATGGGATGTTATCTCAACTCTCAGTTATAACCCTGTTTCTTTTATGTCTAAGTAATAATTTATGCACTACCGATAAAGAGCAAATAAATTATGTTCTTCATTATATTTCATATTAACACCAATGTGCAGTAGCCGCCCAAAACGATAAGATACGCGTTTATTTACTGGCAATATTTTTAGGAGTTCTTAAAATTGGTAAATTGTTTACTATAATTATACATTTAATTTGTTGTGTGGAATAGTTTTAATCATTGAGTTTAGTTCAGTCCAGTCCTTTTTTCAGTAGTGAGTCATTTGTACAAAAACCACTTAAAAATGATAAAATTTGTTTACTCTGAGTAGAAAGCATTATAGAAAGGTAGTTGTATGGAGGGAAAAGGTGTGGCTGAGAGAGACGGAAGAGAGGGTCCAGGGCAGCTTTGACAGTTCTTCCAAGGAACCAGGATCACCTCGGTACGATACTGAGGCAGTGAATTAGAGCAGGCAGTTTACAGGAGTACCGGCCATATTTCACAAATTTTTGGATGGAGAAAATTTCATTGGGCGGTGTTTACATTTATCCAGCAACTTACTCGTACGTTATACTTGTAATTGCAAACAAATGTGGTTGATGACGAGTTTGGTGAAATCCATAGTAGCGGAAAGAGCTTGGGAAAGACAAAGGTTATAATACGGAAATCGGTCTGCGGTGGATGTTGGTTGTAGTTTGTGAAGACAAAAAAATATTATTACCACGTGATGATTGACTGAGAGACCGTTATTATAATCGCTGACGAAATAATAATTTAACAGATAAAAATTGAAGTTCTTTTCTTTGACTTATAGACTCTGGTTTTTTTAGTGATTCCAAGCTGAGAGCAAACAGCATTGTGGCTAATGTATATTTCAGTTACTACGGGAGAAAAATACGTGTAAGAAAGGGGAGAAGGCACGACGTTCTTTACTGTCACTTGTTTCGTGAGCAGCAAATATGATTTCAACACTCGATCCGTTAATTTCCGAAACTAGTCCGTGTAGTGGTCTTGACAATAGTATTTCTTTTGCATTCTGTTTTGATTAAACTTGAACGTACGTAGTTTAATCAGTAGTGTCTTATAAATAATTCGCACGTTCCCTTACAGCATTCGGCTTTGCGTCAGTTCATCTTCTGATACGGATAGACACCTAAGTACGAGTAGCATGGAAAAGTCGAAACCAGAAACGAAAAGCGATTAATGCTGTCAATGATGGCAAGGAATTCGGTTGTCATTTAAAGAAACATATTGCTGACTGCTACAAATGAAACACAAATGTGAACTGGATACACATTATCGCCACTTTAACAACTGTTACGTATCACATAACGTCTGTGTTCCTAAAAAAATGTGCGTCATCCTTCTTATCTACTCAGGACGCAGCTATGCTTAGTTATTATTACAAATCTTAAGTGGTTACCGCTATCTCTTCTCACATACACAACACAGTAGACAGCTTTCATCTTGACGTAGCTACTGCCAATTACTAGATAAGCTAAAAAACGCACGGTCACTGTTATCTAGCTTCTCTGCTTGTGCAACCGCAGAAATCTGAAAAACTAACGATATGCCCGTATGTGTGTAGCTTAAAAGATCCCTTCGGATCTTCATAAACGTCTGTCGAGAGAGTGGAATTGTTATTATGTAATCAAATGGAACATTTTCATCAGAAAAGTCACGCGATTGAAAACAGAGATGATTGCGACCTTAGTAGGGAAATGATTTAAATTAGCTCACCTAGGGTCACGTGATAAGGAACAAATAAGATCTACAAATACAACAAGCAAAGAAAATTCTCACAGTTTCCTGCAATATTTATGCGATTTTGGTGCGCTCTAATACCATTAAGTAATAACAAAAATGATAAATCATGTGTTATTAATACTGTCACGACAAAAGAGGTACGTTTCTAGCAGCCCTTCGAGTGGGAAACTGTCCATAAAAGATGGAACAATCAGCAATGACCAGGGGCATGAGGACGCAGAAGGCAGTGGAAATCACTAAACCATTGCATTAAAAACACAAGAGATGTATCCACAAGACGTTGGTATGGAAAAGAAAAAGGGTCATGACGATCTCTCCATTGGCAAAAGTTTCCGAATTTTTGCCGCGTTTGAATCTCACGGAGGGACTGCCAAGGGGGAGGTGACCATGAGAAAAGGACTGAATAACCGACGAAAACCTAACGTTCTTCGAATCGTAGCATGTAATGTCAGGGGTTATAAAGTGGCAAGGAAGCTAGAAAATCTGAAAAGGGAAAAGCAAAGACTCACAATCAGTCTAGATACATTGGGCGTCAGCGAAGAGAAATGGAAAGAAGGCAAGGATTTATGATCAGATGAATACAGGATAATATTAATAGCAGTAAAAAATTATTTATCTGGAGTAGATTTCCTTACGAAGGGGAAGGTAGGACAGAGAGTGAGTTACTGGGAATAGTTCAGTGTTAGGGTTCTTCTCATCAGATTCGACAGCAAACCAATACCGACAATACAATTCAGGTATTCATATGTACGTCTCAGATTGAAGATGGAGAGACAGACGAAGTATATGAGGATACTGAACAAGTGGTACGTAAAGGGAGGTGAAAATCTAACAGTCATGGGGGATTTGAATGCGGTTGCAGGGAAGGAGCAGAAGGAAGGCCAACAAAAGCAGTTCAAATTTACTTGCCGAGATCGCGAGCGAAAGATGAATTGATAGCGGAAGTATATGCCAATACTGAACGGGTAATTTAGAACGTAAAGGGAGATGAAAATCCAGTAATCGTAGAGGACTGGACACAGTTGTAGGGGGAAGGAAAAGATGAAAGCGTTGTGGAAGAATATGACCATGATATTAGAAATAAGAGAGGAGAAAGGCTAACTGTGTTCTGCAATAAATTTCAGTTAATAATATCAAATATGCTGTTCAAAAACCACAAAAGGAGGTGATATATTTAGTAAAGGGCTGGGGATTCGAGAAGATTCCAGCTGTATTACACCGCGGTCAGAGAGAGCTTCCGAAATTAGCTACTGAACAGCAAGGCGTAACGAGGGCCTGATATAACATCTGATCACAATTTATATAGTAATGATGAAGAGCAGACTCAAATTTAAGATAATCTTTGTAAAAGGAAGTGGGATACTAAAGTACTGAAGATTGACGAGTCGCCTTTAAAGTTCGCTAAGAATGTGGATACTGCGATGAGCAATACCATTGTATACAGTTCAGTTGAACAAGAGTGAACATCTCTGAAAAGAGCAGTCACACACTTTGTAAAGACAGAATTGGAATGAAAAACACAGCTACTAGGAAGGTAACTGTGATGAAGCCTTGGGTAACAGAATAAATATTTCAATTGACTGACGAAAACGGATGTACAAAAATGATCACGGCGAGACAGGTACACCATCACCGTATAGGTCACTCAGGATTGAAACAAAGAACAAGTGCAGGTAAGGCAAAGTGAAACGGAAGCAGGAAAAATGTGAAGAAATCTAAAATGAAATTATCGTTGGATGAACTCACTCAGCATACAGAAACGCCAAAATAATCTTCGATGAAATTGAAATCAAGTGCGGCAGCTTCAAGAGTGCAATGGTAATTTCACTGTTAACCGCAGAGAGAGCCGGGATAGGTGAAAAGGAAAGTCTCTGTGAAAAGGACGAATTGTCTGATGACTTGACGAAAGAAGAAATTATACAAAACATATAAGATAGTGGGGATTCAACAGTAGAATCAGAGTTTGAAAGAGCTTTGGAAGACATGAGATTAAATAAGGCGGAAGGGATGGACAACATTCCACCAGAATTTAAAAGCATTGGGGGAAGCAGCAACCGTACCATTCAGATTGGTGTGTGGGATCGAGGAGACTGCTGACATACCATCAGACTTTCGGAAAAATACCATCCACACCAGTTCCTAAGATAGTAAGAGAAGAAAAGCGTGAGAATTGTAGTACAATCATCTTAGCAGCTCTTACATCCAAGTTGTTGACAAGAATAATATACAGAAGAATGGAAAATAAAACTGAGGATCTATTTGATGACTGTAAGTCTGGCTTTAGCCAAGGTAAAGGTACCAGAAAGACTGTCCTGACACTGTGGTTGGTAGTGGAAGCAAGAAAGTAGGAAACTGAAAGAGCGTTCATAGATCATGTCGACGTGGAAAAAACCTTCGGGATGTAAAATGGTCCAAGATGTTCGAAATTCTGTGAAAAACAAGAGTAAGCAACAGCGAATGACGTGTAACATACAATATGTACAAGAACCAAGACGGAACAACAAAACTGGATGACAAAGAATGATTTGCTAGGATTGAAATGTGTGTAAGACAGGGATGCAGTCTTTTGCCTCTGCTGTTCGATGGAAATGTCTAAGAAGCAGTGCCGGAAATAAAAGAAAGGTTCAACAGTGGCATTAAAATTCAGGGTGAAAGGATTCCAATGATAAGATTCGCTGATGAGATTGCTATCCACAGTAAAGATTAAAAAGAAGTACGAGATCTGTTGAACGAAGTGAATAGTCTAATGAGCATAGAATATGTACTGAGAGTAAACCAGAAAAAAGCCAAAGGTAATGAGAAGGAACAGAAATGAGAGCAGTGAGAAACGTAACATAAAAATTGGTGTTCAGAAAGTAGACGAAGTTAAGGAATTCGGCTACCTTTAACACATGATGGAATAAGCAAGAAGGACGTAAAAAGCGGACTAGCACTGGCAAAGAGGGCATTGATTGTGAAAATAAGCCTATTTATATCACATATGGACCTTAATTTGGGGAAGAAAATCCTGAGATTGTACGAGATTTGGAGTACAGTTTTGTAGGGGAAAATCGGAAAAAAATAATTGAAGCGTTTGAGGTGTGGTGCCAAGGAAGAATATTGAAAGTTAGGTGGAATGCTAGAGCAAGAAGCCAGAAAGTTTTCCCCAGAATCGGCGAAGAAAGGAATATACAGAAAGTACTGACAAGAAGATGGGACATGATGTTAGGACATAACAGAGTTTGGAATATGTCCAACAAATAATTGAGGATGTAGGGTGCAAGTGTTACTCTTAAGATGAAGAGAAATTCGTGGCGAGCCGCATCAAACTAGTCAGAAGACTGATGACTCAAAAAAAAAGTCTCAGCTTTTCCACGATATAATCTTCTGGTCGCACTTACAATCGACTTACATAATATAGAGCAGCAAGGCATTTTCACAGATTTTTTTGTCGAGAGCCTTTACCGCTATCTGTGGCAAGGAAGTAGCTTGCAACAACCACTCACGACCCAAACATTATGACCACTTCCCACCACGTCGTTGAAGCTGCCTGGTGGCGTTGCGAGCACGTAACAAAAGTATATAAGCCGAGCAGATATGGACGGGTAACACCCTAGCGAAGATATGGGCTGAACATAGGGAATTACATCGAGATAAACGAGTCTGACAAAGGGCAGATTATTATAATGAAGAATATCTAAAAAATGGCGAAGCTGGTCGAATGTTTACATACTACTGTCATGAGCATCTACAGAAAGAGTTAGAAGGGCAGTGAAACTACCACTAAGCAGTAAGTAGTTGGACGTCCACGACTCTGCACAGAACGTGGGGCTTGGTGGCTTGTCTGGCCTGTAGGGTAGCATAGGTGGTGTGATCTGTGGCATCTCTGCCAAAAGAGCACAATGCTAGCGCACGCAAGTGTTTTGGAGCACACCGTTCATTGTACGCTGTTGAACATAGAGCACCACAGCAGACTACCGTTACGCATTCGCATGTTACAATTGCAGCGGACACGTGACTATTGGGATTTGACTGTCGATCAATGGAAACGCGTCGGCTCTTCGGGTGAATCACATTTTCGCTACACTAGGTCGCTGGTCATCCCATAAGTGACATCGTCGAGGTGAACGTCGGCTCGAAATGAGCAGAGCGCCGCAGACGCTGGGTGGTGGAAGCAGTATTATGACATGGCAGACATTCTCCTGTGCTTGCAAGAGATCTGTACACACACTGACAGCAGCGAACCACCTGCATTTCTTAATGCTTTACGTCTTCCCCGATAGTGGTGTCATCTTTCTGCAGTATAGTTGTCCGTGACTCGGAGCCAGAACCGTACTACAGTGGTTTGAGTGGCATTATAGTGAACCCATGCTTATGCCTCAGCGACCAAATTCGCCTGATGTAAATCCTATGGAAGCCATCTGGGTCGCTATTGAGCGCCATCACTGCGTACGCAAATCAGCGGCCCCATACTTACGTGAATTACGTGACTTGTGCGTAGACACATACCTCCACAAAGCTACTAACGTACTGTCGGATCCCTAATACGCAGAATCAGTTATACATTTCGTTCTAAAGAGGGACAAACAAGCTATTAAGCAGGTGATCATAAGGTTTCGGCTCCCCATAGCCTGTCACCCAAATCGGTCATACCTGATGTCTCGCCAGCAACGCGTCATATCCGGCACCATAAAATCACAACGGAGGTGGGTAGCATCAGGCATCCCCCAGGATCTGCTATTACATCTTATATGCTTTTCACTGTATGTCAGAGTGCGACATCAGCTTTGTCCTACTTGATGGGCATCAGTTGTATCTGTTATCAAGAAAGGCCTTTCTCAGGAAAGCTCATGGTGTCTTGCATTGTTTATGAGAGTCTGTGTTCATTATATCTGTGATGTTTGACTCTTTGATCCTGTTTCACCATCGAATGCAAAACTCACCTGCCTGCTTGCAGACAAGAGCAGAGATTTGAATACCCTCTGTCAAGGCCCCTGGAGTAGACAACATTCCATTAGAACTACTGACAGCCTTGGGAGATCCAGTCATGACAAATACCATCTGGTGAGCAAGATGTATGAGACAGGCGAAATACCCTCAGACTTCAAGAAGAATATAATAATTCCAATCCCAAAGAAAGCAGGTGTTGACAGATGCGAAAATTACCGAACTATCAGTTTAATAAGTCACAGCTGCAAAGTACTAAAGCGAATTCTTTACAGACGAATGGAAAAACTGATAGAAGCCGACCTCGGGGAAGATCAGTTTGGATCCCATAGAAATGTTGGAACACGTGAAGCAATACTGACCTTACGACTTATCTTAGAAGAAAGATTAAGGAAAGGCACGCCTACATTTCTAGCATTTGTGGACTTAAAGAAAGCTTTTGACAATGTTGATTGGAATACTCTCTTTCAAATTCTGAATATGGCAGGAGTAAAATACAGGGAGCGAAAGACTATTTACAATTTGTACAGAAACCAGATGGCAGTTATAAGAGTCGACGGACATGAAAGGGAAGCAGTGGTTGGGAAGGGAGTGAGACAGGGTTGTAGCCTCTCCCCGATGCTATTCAATCTGTATATTGAGCAAGCAATAAAGGAAAAAAAAGAAAAGTTCGGAGTAGGTATTAAAATCCATGGAGACGAAATAAAAACTTTGAGGTTCGCCGATGACATTGTAATTCTGTCAGAGACAGCAAAGGACTTGGAAGAGCAGTTGAACGGAATGGGCAATGTCTTGAATGGAGGGTATAAGATGAACATCAACAAAAGTAAAACGAGGATAATGGAATGTAGTCGAATAAAGTCGGGTGATGCTGAGGGAATTAGATTAGGAAATGAGACAAAGTAGTAAAGAAGTTTTGCTATTTGGGTAGCAAAATAACTGGTGATGGTCGAAGTAGAGAGGATATAAAATGTAGAATGGCAATGGCAAGGAAAGCGTTTCTGAAGAAGAGAAATTTGTTAACATCGAGTATAGATTTAAATGTCAGGAAATTATTTCTGAAAGTATTTGTATGGAGTGTAGCCATGTATGGAAGTGAAACGTGGACAATAAATAGTTGAGACAAGAAGAGAATAGAAGCTTTCGAAATGTGGTGCTACAGAAGAATGCTGAAGATTAGATGGGTAGATCAAATAACTGATGAGCAGGTATTGAATAGAATTGGGGAGAAGAGGAGCTTGTGGCACAACTTGATTAGAAGAAGGGATAGGTTGGTAGGACATGTTCTGAGACGTCGAGGGATCACCAATTTAGTATTGCAGGGCAGCGTGGAGGGTAAAAATCGTAGAGGGAGACCATGAGATGGAGACACTAAGCAGATTCAGAAGGATGTGGGCTGCAGTAGGTACTGGGAGATGAAGAAGCTTGCACAGGATAGGTTAGCATGGAGAGCTGCATCAAACCAGTCTCAGGACTGAAGACCACAACAACAACAACAACTGTCTTATCTATTTTCTTTTAAACGAACACTGACCCCTCGACCTTAACGCTCTTGTCTGAATAACATAGCATTCCCATATCAGAAGAAAATCCTTCATGTCCCAATCCATTGTTCACCTATTTTCTCGAAGTCTTTCGCAGTAGCAGGAACTCGACTCTGGAACAACTTCCTGCATCATATCTGAGAGCTGAATAACACGTCCAGTTTCAGGAGACAGTTAAAGACATATCTACTAAAGCAATAATAATGATTACCGTAGCCTCCTTACGCACTTGGTGGGTTTGTATACGGTTCTTTCAAACAAGATCTTCATTTCCCAGTAGCTGGTAGCTGGTAGTCTCCTTCAATTTCCTTTCCTCAGAACTCGCTATATAAGGAAACATCTATCTCGTACAACTGCAAACTATTTTTGTAACTGCCAGTATCATTACTGCATTGTTATTATTATTATTATTATTATCACTGTTAGTGGCAGCAGCAGCAGTAGTACAAATATTCCCAGTATTAACTCTATTAGTTCTTACGCAGTATCATTTACCCATATTGTCCCGATAGGCACTCAATTTTAAAACCATTTGTCATATTAAAATGTTATTTCTTACGTAATTAGGATGTAAAAAAGGCACTGTATGTGTGAAAGCTTTATCGGATGAAAGAGAGGGCCTGAGGGCCAAGCGGCTCTAGGCGCTTCAGTTTGGAACCGCGGGACATCTAAGGTCGCAGGTTCGAATCCTGCCTCGGGCATGGATGTGTGTGATGTCCTTAGGTTTGTTAGGTTTAAGTAGCTCTAAGTTCTAGGGGACTGATGACCTCAAAAAGTTAATTCCCATAGTGCCCAGAGCCATTTGAATAAGAAATAAAGAAAGTAAAGGGAAACAGCAGATGATTTTCGCAGTCAGGGGCAAATTTTTCCTAGCTCTAATCACACGGTTGCTTTACTGCTTCCTATCACCATGGAAAGTTCAAATGAATGTTGCTGTATTCACTATATGAACCATTCCCACATTCTCTGATACTGGTACACGAAATCTTGTTAGTTTTCTTATTTTCATTCTGTTATGCTTTGGGCAGGACGCACAAAGACTGTTCTTGGCCCAGTAATGAGCTCTCAGGATGACTGGCGGTGTCATTTCGGGAACTTTGTGAAGGCTGCTCTTCAGTTGTCAGTGCTGACCAATTCAAAAGAAATTACAATACTAATTCAGTGAGAAACGGATGGAAAAACAATATACACTTGGTTAACACCTTCTTCAGCATTATGCATGAAGAAGAGCAATATTCAGCAGGTTTCACTTATAACAGGATTCCCGTAGAACCTATAGCATTGAGTGATAAACCTCAAGTATTCAGATCCAACCGGAAAGGTTTCCTTGTGGCGCAATTCTTCTACTGTGCACGAGCAGTAGTTGAGAACTTTTCTAAGACATTTGTTATTGATTTTATAATTCTCTGTAAATTTTCTGATCATCGTTCTATCTACTGACTCGTTCCATGATCAAGTACCTTTTGTTCACATGGTCCCACGAAACCTGACAAATGACTGATCTAAATACAAAATGAATGAATACTACGCTTTGAATTGATGTAATAAGAGTATGCATCTGCTTAATCTGTTCATGCGAATTAATTCCTCCCGAGTTGTATGCCCAAATCTTCTCTTGAAGCTTAGCGGAGGGAAGTGATTCTACAATGAAGTTGGAACGGAATGAAAATAAATGCGTGAACTTCATATCAACGACGACGTCATTAGAAATGGAGCACAAGTTTCTAATGGACAGGAATGAAGCAGGATATCGGTCGTATATCTTTTTTGATGGGGAATCGCCCCAGTATTTCTCTTAATCAGTTCATGGAAAGATACAAACCGTATTATTGCAATAACACCCTGAAACGAGTCATCTGATGTCCACTTATCTAGGTAAAAAATCTAGAGAGTAGGGTGAACGAGGTAGTAACCTGTAACTCATTTATGAAACTAAGGCACGGGATTCGATAAATCGATTTTAAAACTATAATAGAAACTCCATTCATGGATCAGACTTTAGGGCTGTTCTAAATGGCCGACTGCTGCCTACAGGGCAGTACGAGCAGTGATCTACGACCGTGGGACATATGAACGGCATGTCGCCAGTCCCTATAGCCGTTACTGAAAGTAGACGAATCCTGATGGTGATATTGTCTCTTTATGCAAATAACTCCTCATTTGGCCTTACGAGGCAGAGCTGACTCGTTCCAGACCTCCCTGCCCCAGAAAAATATCTGTGGAGGCACCAGGAATCAGACCTCCGCCATCAAAGACAGCGAAGCTAATCATTCGCCTATGAATGCAGTCAAAAGGAAGGACTGTTGTCATTTCAATAATTCCCTTTCAGATTCATCGAGCCTTAATCAGCACATAATCGGAATTTAATGTTCACTGGTAGATAGACACCTTCTCTACAAAAAGTGAATTATTTAAGAACGAAAGTATTTATTAACTTGAATTAAATTTGGATTCAGTTAGTCTTTTAATATCAGAGCTAACGACCCAACTAGCCATCAAGAAATAAAACTGCAGTTATGTAATGTTTGTTACATCATGAGGGGTCAAAAGTCGTGGAATAGTGGTGTGGGCGTATACGGATGGCTGTAGTATCACCCATACCCGGTATGAAAGGGCAGTTCATTGGCGGAGCTGCCATTAGCACTCAGATGACTCATTTGAAGAGGTTTCCGACGTGATTATGACCGCATGACTGGAATCAACAAGCTTTGAAGATGGAATGGCAGTTGGAGCTAGATGCAGGGGACATCCCATTTCGGAAATCGGTAGGGAATTCGGTATCCCAAGATCCACAGCCTCAAGAGTGTGCTGAGAATATCAAATTTCAGACAATACCGCTCACCACGGACTACGCTGTGTCCGACGGGCTTCACTTAAAGACCAAGACCAACGGCGTTTGCGTAGAGTTGCCAGTGCTAACAGACAAGCAACACCGCGTGAATTAACAGCATAACTCAATGTGGAACTATGACGAATCTATCCGTTCTGACAGTGCGACGAAATCGGGCGTTAATGGGCTGTGGCAGCAGGTGGCCGACGCGAGTATCATTGCTAACAGCACGACGTCGCCTGCAGCGCCTCTCCTGATCTCGTTACCATATCGGTTGGATTACAGACAACTGGGAAACAGTGGCCTGGTAAAATGAGTCCGTATTTCAATTGGTAAGATCTGATGTTATGGTTCGAGTATGGCGCGGACCGCACGAAGCCATTGACCCAAGTTGTTGACAATGCGCTGTGCAAGCTGGTGGTGGCTCCATTGTGATGTGCAATGTGTTTAGATAGAATGGACAGGGTCCTCTTGTCCAACTAAACAGATCACTGACTGGAAATGGTTATTTTCGGTGACGGAGTCAATCTGTAGCCACTCATGGATTTAACTCATGGATTTAATTTTACCATAGAACTACGCACGATGTCACTAGGCCACAGAGTTTCACGATTGGTTTGAAGAACGTTCCGGACAATTCGAGCGAATGATTTGTGCACCCAAATACCTCGACATGAATCTCATCTAACATTCGTGCACAATAGCCTGCGCCAGCAACACTTTCTCAATTATGGACGGGCATAGAGGCGGCATTGATTTAATATTTCTGCTGAGAACTTCCAATGACTTCATAAGTCCATGCCACATCGAGTTGCTGCACAACCCCAGGGCAAAGGAGGTCCGATAGAATATTAAGAGGTATCCCAAGACTTTTGTCACCTCAGTATATGTATTAGTGCGTTTATTAAGTGGTACTCCTTTCTGGTATTGGAAGATACTCCCATGATTTCTGTAGTTCTGCGAAATGTTCTTCTGCTGTCCAACGTCACGCTTCTAATTTCGTCGTAGTCTACAACTCAGGAATAGATTAGACTGATCTTAATGCACGGTTTGGAAATTGTCCATGCACTGATAGTTTTGCATACTAGATTCTGGTAAGCATTGTCCGTCCTTGATAAACATCAAACAGGAGAAAAAGACTTTTGTGGTGAATTAACATTCTCCTAGAAAAGTTGAGACCGTGCGCAGGCTCTTCTTTCGCTACCAAAGTGCATGCTTCCGAAGGTCTGTTCTGATGAGCAATACGTCGGAATTCATATGTGCTGTATTACTAAAATAATACAGTAGTTACCTACACACATTAATAAATAGTATATTTTTCTATATTCTTCTTATATAGCAACAAATTTCGCTTCTCTCTCACTTCTACGATTTTCGCAAATCATCAAACTTTCTATCAAAACACGAGGATTGGAACTTTAATAATGGCAACTTTTTATTTAAAGACCGTACAAAATAGATAAGTGTTTCAAAATTTTACTGACCTTCCAAGTAGTCACCAACATTGTGTATAACCCGTTGCCAGCTACGTGGAAGTCGTAGGATACTCTTAGCAGTGCCAGTTGTGTTGACAGTTCGAGCGGCAGGGCCTATTGCCTGACGAATTTGTAGCAGTTCTGAAGCGAATGCCATGAAGTATTTCCTTCAGTTTAAAAATCGAGTTGAACTTACGAGGGCTTAAATCAGGGGAGTGTAGTAGGTGGTATAGCACTTAGAAGCCCCATCAGTTAAACAAATCAGTAACAGGTTGTACTGTACGTGCTTGAGCATTGTCCTGCATGGTCAGGTCCTGCAGAAAGTGTCATCACTTCTGTCTCTATGCTGTTCATTTTTGGAATACAACCTACGACCAGCTTAGAGACAGAGGTGATGACATTTTCTGCAGGACATCACAATCATATTGCAGGACAATGCTCAAGCACGTACAGTGCAAGCTGTTACTGATTTCTTTCACTGATTGGGCTGCTAAGTGCTGTACCACCAACTGCACTCCCCTGACTTAAGCCCTCGTGAGTTCAACGTGATTTGGACTGAAGGAAACACGTCACGGCATTCACTTCAGAACTGCTACAAATTCATCTGGCAATAGACGGCGGCGGTCAAACTGTCAACACAACCGCTAAAAAACGACTTCCACATCGCTGGCAACGAGTTATACACAATGCTGGTGTCTACTTTGAAGGCCAGTAAAACTTTGAAACACCTATCTATTTTGTACGAGCTGTAAGTAAATAGTTGCTACTATTAAAGTTCCAACCCTCGTATCTGACTTTCAGCAGTGCATTAACTTAGCTTCAGACAAGAATTCATTGTATGTGTACTCCATCGGAGAACTAGCACCACAATATTATTTCATAATACATTAATCGCTTAATAACAAAATCCAAAGAGAAGCTCTGCGTACCACAGAGCGCGTAGCCTCTCTCTCGCACACAGAAATCAGAACTGTCTTTTATGTTGAAATTTCAGATAACATATTCGTGACTTGCGCGTAACCGCGTCTGACTGGACTTTAATGTATATGAACGTAGCACTCGTACGCAAAAGCTGGTAAATATTAGTAGCGACGTAACAAACCACTTATGCTTTAGGCTCTTCGGCTGCACACATTCGAGGTGCTTCTGAATGTTTGCACATTCCATCTGTTCATCTTCCATAATGCAGAATTCTCGATCCTTTCTTATCTCTTGGAATCAAGCTAAACGCTTGCTTGATTCTCTAACAGCCATTCACCTCTTTACACTTCCTGCTCACTTTCTAACAGTAATTCATCTCACTACGTGTACTGCTCACAGTCTTCATTATCACCAGTAATCCAGATTTTGAGCACTCAAACATCTGCCCCCCCCCCCTTCGGCCCTACAATTACTATCACAACTACGGCTTCCCGAAACTCGATCCCTGGTCGTTCTAAGACGTTCACATTATATCGTGATTCGGAGTCAATGTTAAAATGCAGCTCCTCCTAGAACTGTCTGGTTAGGTCAGTTCAAGGGTTGCAGAAAGGCAGCAGCATACCATCTCCAACAGGAAAACACTTATGTGGCATCAGCCATCAGTTTCGGAACTCCCGATACTCATGGTTATACACATAACTCCATATTCTGTCTAAAGACATTATGTTAATTTTGATATTTCTGAAGATGGGCAGAGACCGAAACGCGTCAACGTATCGCTTCTGAACAGAAAAGTGCACAATTATTTACTGTACTATTCAGCAGTGGTTAAAGATTCATGTTTACATAGTCGTTCAAATGGTTCAAATGGCTCTGAGCACTATGGGACTCAACTTCTGAGGTCATTAGTCCCCTAGAACTTAGAACTAGTTAAATCTAACTAACCTAAGGAAATCACACACATCCATGCCCGAGGCAGGATTCGAACCTGCGACCGTAGCGGTCTCGCGGTTCCAGACTGTAGCGCCTAGAACCGCACGGCCACTTCGGCCGGCGTTTACATAATCGTCGCACTTCTCCTACGCGACATCATGTCGCACCTCAAGTCTATGTTAACTGATTCGAAAAGTTCAGGTCTGTTTGGGACGTCACCATGCATGTACAGTAGTTTGCGTATGTATGTGCGTAGATGTAAATGGTTGAATATCATAGTCGTCCGCTTGGAAAACAGCTACGTTGCCCATTCAGCGACGGAGTTTTGTCCAGAGGTATTCCGGCACATAAAGAACCCATCCCCAAATCTTCCGCTTTCGAATCTAAAGTATGTCAGGCAGCAAACAAAAGATTATCACAGCAAGGATAGTAAGAGCAAAACAAACGTGGAGCTCTGCAGTCCCGCCGAGGTCACCGCATCAAACGAGAGGACTTACGTAACGTCTGTTATACAATCTTATTCCATAGCCCTCATCGTTTCTGCTACCACAGAGCATTCTGCTTCGCAGATAGGCAGACGGCGGCTGTAATACTGCTGCATGACACGACATTTAAGAGCGCGACGACGAAATCTGCACGGTCAGTGTTTAGTGATCGACTTGCCCGAAATTTTTGAGGCCAGTGCACGATACTGTGGTGACGTCTCTAAAAAGTTCCTCGCCACTTGTCGTTACTGTGCAGAATCCCGGAGGATTCAAATAGACGAGAGGGCCAGAACAGTGCCAGTCTAAGAGCGACTTTGGTGAAAGATGAGTCACGTCGCGGTTCTCGGAGCAGGAATCTCGGGCCTAGCGACCGCCAGACGTCTGAATGATGCTGGTTACCAGGTATGTGGAGTGTGCAGGCTCCTTTGCACTAAACAGCGTACTGTTTTCTTTCCAATCCCCGTTTGTATGCTCTACAAATCGTTAAACAGTGAGAGACAAAGAATATTTTCATTGTTCCACCTTTTAGGTTTTTTTCTGTTACCTCCACAGATGGAATGAGGGACGAATGATTCTACGAGCATGTGTGCAAACTATTATTAGTTTAATTTTATGTTTACCTTCCTTGTGAGATTGGTGTCTAAGACGTTGGAGAATATTAGTAGACTCCGCTCAGAAAACCGATTCATGAAACTTTCTAAGTAGGTTTAAGCGAGAAATGAGGCTTCATTCTTTGGGTGTTTACCGTTTGTAACTTCGCAGCGTCTCTTTTCTGCGCTTACGTTACTAAACTACGTGTCCTTAGTATTCGAACGACTCACCTTGTTACTACAACCCGACCTGCACCATTATAATAAAATTCAAAGATTTTTAAAGTAAACTTTAAAATTTGCAGATTTTTTCTTATGCTTCATTATGTGTACGAATGTAAACAAGCGTAATAGACGCCATATCAGTCTAAAGGCTTTCGTGAAATTTGTCACCTATGGTAAAATCTTCTTAGTCATAAGGCTACATGCGCAGCCATCCGTGAACACCACTGGAATACTGAAGAAGACCCCAGCGGTGTGTTCGAAACGATGAGCGGTGAACAAATTTGTAGAGGAACATGGCGCTGTCTCACGACTCATAAGATTTAATCATCGATAATAACACCTCCTCAATATTCATAGTTCCGTTTTACAAAGACGGATAAAGTGGCAAATACGGATCCATACACGCTGGTAGTAACTACTCTAACAGAAAAATAATCCTTAAGTTTTAAATTATTGTGCAGGCCAGTTGTTCTTGAACGATACTACTTATTACTTTCTGTTAGTATGTACACTATGCCCTCGTCAATAAATCAGGAATCACAACCTGTAGACAGCATAAATGTCAACATACGTCTCGTTTTATTAGTATTCTTGTGACCTGCTATTCATCTGTTAATAGTGACAGTTTGTTTCTCGTGAACGTCGAGTTGAGAAACTAAGAGTGTCGTGAAATCTGTCCAT
This sequence comes from Schistocerca serialis cubense, assembly GCF_023864345.2. Lineage (NCBI taxonomy): Eukaryota > Metazoa > Arthropoda > Insecta > Orthoptera > Acrididae > Schistocerca > Schistocerca serialis. Next base: position 587,577,829 of record NC_064642.1, read on the forward strand.
AATGTTTTAGTATCTTCCTTAAACGGTTTTTGTAAACAATGTCCCATATCGAATATAGGTATTTTTTGTTTTTGTTTCTTTTTTTAATATCTAATCTTAAAGTTATCTACACCAACATCCAAATCTGCAAACAACTGTAAAGTCCATAGCATAGGGTATTTCCTAGAACACCCCATATTACATATTCCTACGTTCCATTCACGGGTGGAGCACAGGAGGAATGACTAATGACCCTCTGCGCGTTGTAATTAAGCTAATGCTGTCTGTGCTCTTAGTGCGGGAACGATCCACAGGGAGCTGTCGTATATTACTAAATTTCTCACTTAATTGCGGTTCTTTAAACGTTGTTAGTTGGATTTCGAGTAATAGTGTGAGTCTATCTTCAAGGGTGTCGCAGTTAAGGGTTTTCGCCTTGTTCTTGACGGTCGCTTTCGTGACACTGTCAAATAAACCTACGACAATGTTATTCTTGCTATACACATAAGAACACTAGTTACATCTGTTTGATTTTGGTCCCACACACTTATGCAATTTTCTAGAATTGGTCGCACAAGAGTTTGTAAGCAATCTACGTTGTAGACCGAAAATATTTTCCCAATATCCGACCACTGTGTAATTATTTAGCTTAATAGTCCCATAAACTGCTACACGCAGTGTTTATATGAGCTGACTGATTATAGTTATGACTCGTCGATACTGTAGTCAAATGAACTCTGTTTCTGTGTTTTGAGAACTGCACAGTCTCACGCTTCTGAACGTTTAAAGCAAATCACCACACTTCGCTCCTTTTTAAAATCTTAACGAAATCTGAATGAATATTTGTGCAGCTTCCTTCCAGACTGCTCATATAATCGTACATACATCCACATGTACGTGATTAATCTGCTATTCAGAATAAAGTGCCTGGCAGAGGGTTCATTGAACCGCTACACTCTCGAACGACGTGCGGGGAAAAACGAGCACTTAAATTTTTCTGTACGAACCCTGATTTCTCTTGTTTCTTCGTGACTATCATTTCTCCCTACGTAGGTGGGTGGCAACAGAATGCTTTCGCAATCGGAAGGAAAAACTGGTGATTGAAACTTGATGAGAAGATCCCGTCGCAACGAAAAACGGCTTTGTTTTAGTGATTGCCACTCCAGTTCACGTATGATGTCTCCCCTATTTCGCAATAGTACAAAACGATCCGCATTTCTTTGAACCTTTTCGATGCCATCCGTCAGTCACACCTGATGCTGATCCCACACCGAACAGCAATACTCCAGAATAGGACGGACAAGAGTGGTGTAAGCAGTCTCATTTAGTAGACGTGTAACATCTAAATGCATACAAGGCAAAAATTTTATGTTTACTTCAGTATACTATTACCTTAGACCTGTGAATAAAGCGGGACCTCAAAAGAACGCAAATGAATATATTGAGAATGTTATTATGCAGCCTACAACTACGTAATGTATGTCAGCGCACTCCACGTCGGAGTGTCTTACGTAGCTAGATTCGGACTTCTATAGGCAAGCAGATACCGATGTGAGGACGCTGTAATGTGCTGCATGTTTCTCTAAACATAAAAGCCTATAATGTATTGTTATGCTATAAAAATATTGTCCCATTTTGTCTGAAGGGAGTGCAGAGTTTCAGCCGTAGGTGTCTGTGTGTGTGTTTTTGTTTTGCTACCTAAATTATGTGTTCATTGCACAATGAATAATGAGGAATGATGTACTAAAGATATTTCCTACTTCACTTTGCAGGTCACGGTGTTCGAACGATCAGATAAGATGGGCGGTACTTGGGCATACACTTCCAGCACGTGGCTGGATGATGACGGCAGACCAGTGTACACCAGCATGTATGAGAACTTGGTGTGAGTACAAAAACACAACAAGAATGATAGTTTGTGTATCTGCAGTCGTATCACTAATCAGTACGCAGAGAATCGTGAAATGTAGTTTAAAGAAATGTGGTTTCCTTTTGCATTGTATCTCTACTTTAGATTACCGTTAATTCCCATCTGCAACAATCCAGGGGAATCTTACGACCAGTTAGATGTACTTCTGCATTTCTTTTGTCACCATCGATATGTTTCTTTACTTCTGTGTGTACGCTAGTCTGAGGTTTCTTGTAATCGGAGGCCCAGCTATCTGTGATGCATGTAAAGGATGAATCCGCTATGACGTTAGAGTCAGGTAAGGGCTCACTGACACGAAAACGACAGAGTCGAAAGTTATACGCGAAAATCGTTATGGCAATGGACCTCTTCTACTCCAAGCTCTTTGCTTACCAAATTCTTCGAGGATGAATTATGGACTGAAACAAGTAAAAAGTTTCTAATAAACATGGACTCTGAAGTGCTTACGTTAAGAGCTATGTTCACTTGTTTAGTAAATGTGTTCCACAGTAGCAAAGAAGAACTGGTTTTCATATCTCATAATGTACGTAATTTAGGCTCGAGTTTACTGCAATTTTTTTCTTGTTTTAGTCAAAAGTACGATCACTCAAAATACGGAAAACAAAGCGTTTGCAGCAAAAGAGTTTCACCGTCAGAGATATCGGAACAATTTTGGGTTATACACTACTGGCCATTAAAATTGCTGCACCAAGATGAAATGCAGATGATAAACGGGTATTCATTGCACAAATATATTATACTAAAACTGACATGTGATTACATTTTTATGCAATTTGGGTGCATACATCCTGAGAAATCAGTACCCAGAACAACCACCTCTGGCCGTAATAACGGCCTTGATACGCCTGTGCATTAAGTCAGACAGAGCTTGGACGGCGTGTACAGGTACTTCTGTCTATGTAGCTTCAACACAATACCACAGTCCATCAAGGGTAGAGACTGGCGTATTGTGACGAGCCAGTTGCTCGGCCACCATTGACCAGACGTTTTCAATTGGTGAGAGATCTGGAGAGTGTGCTGGCCAGGGTAGCAGTCGAACATTTTCTGTATCCAGAAAGGCCTGTACAGGACCTGCAACTTGCGGTCGTACATTATCCTGCTGAAATGTAGGGTTTCGCAGGGATCGAATGAAGGGTAGAGCCACGGGTCGTAACACATCTGAAATTTAGCGTCAACTGTTCAAAGTGCCGTCAGTGCGAACAAAAGGTGACGGAGACGTGTAACCATTGGCACCCCGTACCATCACTCCAGGTGATACGCCAGTGTGGGGACGACGAATACACGCTTCCACTCTGCGTTCACCGCGATGTCGCCAAACACGGATGCGACCATCATGATTCTGTAAACAGAAACTGGATTCATCCGAAAAAATGACGTTTTGCCATTCTTGCAGCCAGGTTCGTCGTTGAGTACACAGACGCTCCTGTTCGTGATGAAGCAGCAAGGGTAACCGCAGCCATGGTCTCCGAGCTGATAGTCCATGCTGCTGCAAACGTCGTCCAACTGTTCGTGCAGATGGTTGTTGTCTTGAAAACGTCCCCATCTGTTAACTCAGGGATCGAGACGTGGCTGCACGATCGGTCACGGCCATGCGGATAAGATGCCTGTCATCTCGACTGCTAGTGATACGAGGCCGTTGGGATCCAGCACGGCGTTCTGTATCACCCTCCTGAACCCACCGATTCCATATTCTGCTAACAGTCATTGGATCTCGACCAATGCGAGCAGAAATGTCGCGATACGATAAAGCGCAATCGCGATAGGCTACAATCCGACCTTTATCAAAGTCGGAAACGTGATGGTACGCATTTCTCCTCCTTACACGAGGCATCACAACAACGTTTCACCAGGCAACGTCGGTCAAGTGCTGTTTGTGTGTGAGAAATCGGTTGTATACTTTCCTCATGTCAGCAGGTTGTAGGTGTCGCCACCAGCGCCAACCTTGTGTGAATGCTCTGAAAAGCTAATCATTTGCGTATAACAGCATCTTATTCCCGTCGTTTAAATTTGGCGTCTGTAGCACGTAATCTTCGTGGTGTAGCAATTTTAATGGCCAGTAGTGTAACTTTCGACTCTGTCGTTTCCGGACCAGGATATCTTACCTCAGATTGACACATTCACCCTTCTCCATGATCCTTAAAAGTTTGTAACATCATCATGGAATCATCCTGTACATTTTACCATCATTCCCTCCTGTTGTCCAATTAACCAGTCCTGCATGCTTAACAATTTTAAATAACACCTGTCCAATAGCGAGGATACTTTGTTTTTACTTTCTTCTTTCAGTACCTTTTTTCGTCTCTCCTAATAATATATTTCATCTGTCGTTATTCAACTTTAAGATCTTTCTGCAAACTTGATTTAAACGGGTCTACTTTCTTCTTTCCAGCTTCTCAGTATCAAGCGAGTATTTTCAAGATCGTCTTCGTCAATGTTTAAAATTTGTAGTTTTTTTGAGGGAGGTGGGGGGGGGGGGGGGGGGGGAATTTACCTTCAGCTTGACGACTGAGACGACAAAATAATGAAACATGCTGAGGCATTATAACCGCAGCGGTATTTTCCTTACTGTTTTCCTAAACTCTCAGTACAGCTACTGGGATCGCGTTTCTAGTCCATTGAGTTTCATTAAAGTCTTTCGTATATTCTAGTTCTCCGCCTAGTAGAAATATGTATTCATTATTCACAAGAAGAGCTCTCCCACCACTCAGTACCGACAATTATTAACGTAGCGTGAGTCACCAGGAGATGTTTATTCAGCAGCTACCGTTCTGTCTGCTCGCTTTGCAATGTAGTTAACTGTTCTCCGCTACGTTACTCATGTTCACGAGGTCTGGAGACGCTGAAAGAGTAGGCCGAGTTCACAAATGGCCTCACACACTGCAGCATATACAAGATAGTCATTAGGCAACGCAGAGCTGAAGCATGTAAAACGTTATACATTCTTAACAAGACTCCACTGTTTTCTTATATCTTCTGAAAGTTCACTGCCTCTATGGTTTCAGATTAAATTAAGAACTATATTTGATATATGCCTATCACCACATTAATTGGTTTCCAAGCGCAGAAATGTTATACATAATCGTATTATCACCCATAATTCTCTACATATTTACCGAACTTTCTGAATGTGCTCTGGAGAATTCTCAAACAAACTGTATGATGGCTGCCACAGTAGAATTATTGTAATGCTTATCGAATAGCTACGATTTTCTACAGCACCTCAACGCTTGAGATTGTCAGATGATATTGAGCACCAGCTGTGCTCATTAGCGTCTCAACCATTATTATTATTATTATTATTATTCTGTATTCTGTTTTCGCTTTTCTTTGTGCCCGACATCACTTTCATTCTCTGAGATCGGGCTCTTTTTTCCGCTCGTTAGACCAAGTTGTTCCGTAATTTTTGGGTTTATCTGCCGGGCCAACAGCCCAGTTGTGAAATTTCTGCCTAAAATTTTTCTTTCTGGTTCATCAAGTTGCGCTGCTCTTGCTTCCTTCACATCTCCTTTTGCTGCACCGATCCATTCTGGAATTCCGATTTTAGCTTTACTGTAATTTCGTAGAGTTCCACAACTTGTCTGGTTAATCTATTCGTTTCCAGTCTTTTTTCGCGACCCCAAATTTTAACCTGCTCATTTTTATGTCTCAGCATATTTCCGAGTAGTATTTCTTTATTGGCTTAAAGTCTGCACGTTCCTTCTTCACTGTAATTTACACATAACGATTTCATAATTACTTTTAGTTTCTGCTTTAAAATCTTTAATGTCTCTCTTTCTGTTTTAGTGAGTATTTCAACCCCTTAATGAAACTATCATTTGTTATTGCGCTGCAGTGTCTTTTTTGTTATAGACATCTTTTGTAATCTTGAAAGGTGTTTCCATTATCTGACACAGAATTTCTAAACTATTTCAATTCTGGAATCGTTTCGCCTAAATATTGCAACTATTTTCTCCTAGTTACTTCTTAGAACTTTGTATGCCAGGTTGTTACTAGATTTTTTTCGTTGGTGTTTGGAGTCCTACGCATTCTGCTGTTTATTTAAGAATTTATGTTTACGTTTTTGCTGTTTGATTGTCCTAACATAGATAATTACTATTATTTTATACTTTTAATTCACAACATGCAAGGTAGTTTGTCTGAGATCTACCACATCGTAGTGCTTTGGTCTTTTCAAATCAGAGTAGAGCCGGGGAGGGGGGGGGGGGGGCAGGTGGGGGAGGAGGTAGGGGCGTTTTCACATGTGAATCCGTGGATGGCAATTATTAGTCTCGTAACTTGCCACACAACTAGGGAAAACCCTCAGAAACCTTTGGTCTGTTTTCGAAAGCGGAAAATTCTTGCAATTAGTTTGCATGGGGATCTATTGTGTCAAAGTGTATACACCCAACTATTTGCTCGAGATGCACTGCAGTATCGCCGAAAACTAGACAAAATCTAGGTTATCCAGTAATCAGGACTGCTGACAACCGCGGCAGAGGTCGATGTATCGGTTCTATTTCAGGGCGCTCAGAGCGCAAGGCCCTGTAGCACGCTATACGGTACAAAGTTCTCGGTCTACATTACTGTTCGTTCCAAACACATCAGCTTAGGAAAACAATTGCGTTCTTCTGCGAGTGGAAGTTTTAGCTACGGTAAAGTGTTTTCCGTTAAGACCTGTTATATTTCAGGCGCAATTTGTCTCCAGCTTCCCTCATATTGAAAAACTATTGACACCGTTTTGGTTAACTTATTGTGACACGTAACCAGTCTCTAATTCATCTAAAAGATGAAGAATATGGATTATGTCTGGACGGTGAGCAGACCAGCTGAATGAATCCACTCCACATTTCTTTACCATTATCACGTTGCTACAAGCTTGTCACAGTAAGATCCTGAAGATCAAGCTCTGTCACACCTTGATGGGCCGTTGTGTCACTGACGTCTTCACGGGGATTGCAACGGAAGTTCTTTACATCTGACAAGACCGTCTAACTTCCGTTCGTCCATTACGTTTTAGATTTCAGAGCCCACTGCAGTTAATACACTCCTGGAAATTGAAATAAGAACACCGTGAATTCATTGTCCCAGGAAGGGGAAACTTTATTGACACATTCCTGGGCTCAGATACATCACATGATCACACTGACAGAACCACAGGCACATAGACACAGGCAACAGAGCATGCACAGTGTCGGCACTAGTACAGTGTATATCCACCTTTCGCAGCAATGCAGGCTGCTATTCTCCCATGGAGACGATCGTAGAGATGCTGGATGTAGTCCTGTGGAACGGCTTGCCATGCCATTTCCACCTGGCGCCTCAGTTGGACCAGCGTTCGTGCTGGACGTGCAGACCGCGTGAGACGACGCTTCATCCAGTCCCAAACATGCTCAATGGGGGACAGATCCGGAGATCTTGCTGGCGAGGGTAGTTGACTTACACCTTCTAGAGCACGTTGGGTGGCATGGGATACATGCGGACGTGCATTGTCCTGTTGGAACAGCAAGTTCCCTTGCCGGTCTAGGAATGGTAGAACGATGGGTTCGATGACGGTTTGGATGTACCGTGCACTATTCAGTGTCCCCTCGACGATCACCAGTGGTGTACGGCCAGTGTAGGAGATCGCTCCCCACACCATGATGCCGGGTGTTGGCCCTGTGTGCCTCGGTCGTATGCAGTCCTGATTGTGGCGCTCACCTGCACGGCGCCAAACACGCATACGACCTTCATTGGCACCAAGGCAGAAGCGACTCTCATCGCTGAAGACGACACGTCTCCATTCGTCCCTCCATTCACGCCTGTCGTGACACCACTGGAGGCGGGCAGCACGATGTTGGGGCGTGAGCGGAAGACGGCCTAACAGTGTGCGGGACCGTAGCCCAGCTTCACGGAGACGGTTGCGAATGGTCCTCGCCGATACCCCAGGAGCAACAGTGTCCCTAATTTGCTGGGAAGTGGCGGTGCGGTCCCCTACGGCACTGCGTAGGATCCTACGGTCTTGGCGTGCATCCGTGCGTCGCTGCGGTCCGGTCCCAGGTCGACGGGCACGTGCACCTTCCGCCGACCACTGGCGACAACATCGATGTACTGTGGAGACCTCACGCCCCACGTGTTGAGCAATTCGGCGGTACGTCCACCCGGCCTCCCGCATGCCCACTATACGCCCTCGCTCAAAGTCCGTCTACTGCACATACGGTTCACGTCCACGCTGTCGCGGCATGCTACCAGTGTTAAAGACTGCGATGGAGCTCCGTATGCCACGGCAAACTGGCTGACACTGACGGCGGCGGTGCACAAATGCTGCGCAGCTAGCGCCATTCGACGGCCAACACCGCGGTTCCTGGTGTGTCCGCTGTGCCGTGCGTGTGATCATTGCTTGTACAGCCCTCTCGCAGTGTCCGGAGCAAGTATGGTGGATCTGACACACCGGTGTCAATGTGTTCTTTTTTCCATTTCCAGGAGTGTACATTGAGCCTGCTAGAACGAGGGGCAGTCTTTGTGCTTCCTTGTCGTTTCCACTCCACCGTAAAAACACTCACAGAGGGCCTAGCTTATTCTTGTGAAACATCGTTGACGGGATACTGGAGTCTTTTACTCCCTTCATTCACAATAAAATGTAGTTAATGGTGGCCTTCATCAGAAACAGCCACTACGAAAATGCCGCAGCTGTTAAAAAGGAATAAACATACCATTGATCTAAGAGCGAAACTCTATGTATATCTATCCTGCACTATGGTATTTATAGGAGCACTTTGTTTTTCGTCTGTCTGTCCGTCTGTTAAGACCCCTTTTTCTCAAGGAAAGGGTTGAGGTATCAAACTGAAATTTATGTCAAATACTGTAAGCTACTATCCCTTGACAGTAAAAAGGTTTAAGCTTCGAAGTTAGTGCAGCCATTAGCTGCGGCCATCTATGTCACATATTTTGAAACACGCAAAATCACTCATTGGAACCTATATGGTACTTTCGGTTGCTGTAGATTCATGAAATTTGGCAAGCAGAAAACTTCTCCGTAAACCGGAAAATCGTTAATTTGTAATTATATCACATAAAAATACTTTTTGTCATTTGTTATCCCGTCTGTCTGTCTGTCTCTCTCTTAACACCCCTTTTTCTCTAGAAACGGGTAAAGGTATCAAGATGAATTAATAAAGTCTGCGGCTCTTAGCGGTGTAAAAAGTTTAAGCTTCTAAGTATATGCCTTCCAAAGACACAGCCGCTTACGTTACGTATTTTGCGTTCTTGCAAACTCATTCCTCAAACATATATATGTGAAATATCTACATATATATAATTTAGCCATATCCACAATTTGTTTTTTTCCTGAAAATGGCACACTTTTGCTTAATCTGAAACCGCTGTTCTGTAATTATAGTGCTAGTAAGTAGCCAGATCTGACGTATTTTCAAAAGCTGTTGCTGTTTCACAGCACCAACCTTCCGAAGCAGCTGATGACGTTTCCAGACTTTCCCTTCCATGATGTGGATGATTCATACGTGCGTTCAGAAGAAATACTAAATTATATCAACAGTTTCGCCGACAAATTTGGAATCAGAAAACTCATCAAGGTAAGTCGTAGATTTTGAGTAAATTAAAATTGACAGCAGAGGTAATGTAGACCGAATGTTTTCTTCTTTGCTTTGTTTTATCTAATTTTCCAGCACCTAACAGCGCTAGTGTGTGTCGTTCTACAAAACGGTTTTCTCAGCTAAACGTTCTTTAGTTGGCAGTGGTTTTCCCTATTAAGAATCTTTTAAATATGTGTCTGCTATGTAGATCGTTCGTTGCTGATCACATTTATTTATATAAGCAAGAAGTACGTAATATATTTGCTTAAATTACAGTGACGTCAATTTTCCGAGCTAATAGATTGTGTAAACGGATGTTTCATATGGTACAAGTCTAAAGCTACTCCTGGATGCTAGTAAACGGCGATAAGTACATTTGAGTAATCTCAGTCAGGGTGACCTACGCGTTACCTCGAACGTACATTTGGTATCAGTATAAGACTACTACGTGGGACTGGATACACCTCAGAAAACGTTGAGGTTACACACCATTCGGCCAATCCTTGTGGTTTTCATAGCCTCGTAGAGCACGTTGATATTACTGCGTCCCACAGTTATTTGCAGTCCCCCATCTCGAAAGAGAGTCGTCACGTTTACCCTACTGGCTAGTAGAAGAGAAACATTTGTTAATAGTCACCATGTACTAAAATACATTTTAGGAAATAAAATGCAGACAAATATTAGCAATCAAAGCCATGCTGTCATGATTTTCACCCAGAATGCGTTAGACAGGGGTATTATTTGATGACTACACCTAACACCATCTGTCTGATATATGGTGTTTCATGATTTGCCTGTTCTATTTTCCATATTCCTCCCTCATTCAGTATTCGTGGCATGGTTTTCGACACCACTTCCTACAACTGTGATGGTATAACACACGTCGAGCTAAATCTTCCTGGAAGCTCGATGCAATCTATCAGAATTATTTGATGCATAAATTCAACATATTTAAAGACTGTCACTTCAAAAAAATCTTCCTGGAAGCTCGATGCAATCTATCAGAATTATTTGATGCATAAATTCAACATATTTAAAGACTGTCACTTCAAAATACGCCACTCCATTACAGATAAATTCTCAATGTACAACAGGAGACCAATAAGTTTGCGTTTACCAACTGCGAGATTTTGTTTATTTACCAACAAAGGCACCATGGGTTCCAAGACTGTGTTAGTTTGTTGACTGTAATGCAGTGCAGCAGACATATTGCTTCAAAAAAAAATTATTCCTTCATTCTTAAGTCCACTTTCTTAGTGTACTGGCAAAAAACATCTGGGATGTCGAAGGCAGTAACATTCCACGAATGTTCCAGTATTTCAACTGAGGGAATAATGAAGTGTCTCTCACGGGGACACGAGAAAAACAAGTTTAGCAACAAAAAAATATCCCTGATTCGACGGTGAGAACAAAAGGCACAAAATACTGTGTCTCACTAGATACTGGTACGGAGGTTCACAATGCTGCTATCTAAAAATCGTGTGACTGTTTCTAGTATGTAGCAACACCAGTAGCAGCTCGGTAGGAAAATATACTTGCAGGGAAATAATCCAAGTTCCGAGACTGTCGCCAGGATTAGGTGCAATAGAGGCACAGAAAAGTCTGTCCTTAATGCAGAAAGTTGAGAGTAGCGGAGTTGGTCCCAACGACAGGCTTCGATAGCGTCCTGAGACGACGAGACGAGCAGCACCCACTCGGAAGACAGAAGAGGCCCTAGAAAATGGAAGAAATGGCTCATTTAGTTTTTATCTCATTTATTTCATCCCCCTCGCTCCATATTGGCTGTCAGCAGTCCAATTCTCCACTGTTCAACCAAGCGAATTAAAAAAAAAATTCAATGAGAACTTGTGTTTTTTTGGTTTTTTTTTGCTTTTTAAATTAAAATTCAAAGAGACAGGTAAAAAAGGGAAATATACACATTTTAAAGACACATTGCAGGAAGATGAAATGCTGATAAAAACACAGAACCACTGCAGTTTCACTTAAAAAGTGATGGACCTGGACAATGGTGAGAGGTATTGTCGGAGTAAAAAGTAAGTTCCCTAGGGGTCAGTAGTGTGGGTAGAAAAACAGCGGTCTGTTAGGTATGAAAAACCAAACTATGAAGATGAGATGTAGGACCTGAACTGGATGGTGGAAAATATTGTCGGTGGGAAAGACAGAGAGTGGGGAGTAATGTGTCGTGTGGATAGGGCATTGGTTGCAAGAGGAAAGGGATGAAGAGGCAAAGGAGAGAGAAGCCCTGACGAGGAGTGGGACAGGTGGGCAAGAGTTAAAGTCGGTGTGGCGGATATGCGCTACTGGCCATTAAAATTGCTTCACCACCAAGATGACGTGTTATAGACGCGAAATTTAACCGACAGGAAGAAGATGCTGTGATATGCAAATGATTAACTTTACAGAGCATTCACACAAGGTTGGCGCTGGTGGCGACACCTACAACGTGCTGACATGTGGAAAGTTTCCAACCGATTTCTATTACACAAACAGCAATTGACCAGCGTTGCCTGGTGAAACGTTGTTGCGATGCCTCGTGTAAGGAGGAGAAATGTGTACCATCACGTTTCCGACTTTGATAAAGGTCGAATTGTAGCCTATCGCGATTGCGGTTTATCGTATCGCGACATTGCTGCTCGCGTTGGTCGAGATCCAATGACTGTTAGCAGAATATGGAATCGGTGGGTTCAGGAGGGTGATACGGAACGCCGTGCTGGATCCCAACGGCCTCGTATCACTAGCAGTCGAGACGACAGGCATCTTATCCGCATGACTGTAACAGATCGTGCAGCCACGTCTCGGTTCCTGAGTCAACAGGTGGCGACATTTGCAAGACAACAACCATCTGCACGAACAGTTGGACGACGTTTGCAGCAGCATGGACTGTCATCTCAGAGACCATGGCTGCGGTTACCCTTGACGCTGCATCATTGACAGGAGTGCCTGCGATGGTGTACTCAGCGACGCAACGCGGTGCACGAATGGCAAAACGTCATTTTTTTGGATGAATCCAGGTTCTGTTTACAGCATCATGACGGTCGCATCCGTGTTAGGCGACATCGCGGTGAACGCACAGTGTACGCGTGTATTCGTCATCGCCATACTGGCGTATTACTCGGCGTGATGGTGTGGGGTGCCATTGGTTACACGTCTCGGTCACCTCTTGTTCGCATCGACGGAACTTTGAACAGTGGACGTTACATTGCAGATGTGTTACGACCCGTGGCTCTACCCTTCATTCGATCCCTGCGAAACCCTACATTTCAGCAGGAAAATGTACGACCACATGTTGCAGGCCCTGTACGGGCATTTCTGGATACAGAAAATGTTCGACTGCTGCCCTCGCCAGCACATTCTCCAGATCTCTCACCAACTGAAAACGTCTTGTCAATGGTGGCCGAGCAACTGGCTCGTCACAGTACGCCAGTCGCTACTCTTGATGAACTGTGGTATCACGTTGAAGCTGCATGGGCAACTGTACCTGTACACGCCATCCAAGCTCTGTTTGACTCAATGTCCAGGCTTATCAAGGCCGTTATTACGGCCAGAGATGGTTGTTTTAGGTACTTATTTCTCAGGATCTATGCATCCAAATTGCGTGAAAATGTAATCGCATGTCAGTTATAGTATAATATATTTGTCCAATGAATACCCGTTTATCATCTGCTTTTCTTCTTGGTGTAGCAATTTTAATGGCCAGTAGTGTATATCATAGCGGATCTCATTGTCTGGGAGACGGAGTTGGTTTGAGTTGCGTTGGGATGGATTATGTATTTAGGTATGGAGTTGTAAGATGCTCTTTATATTTTTCTCTGTCTAAAATTGAGCCCAACTTTACAGAACTTAATATGAATTGAACTTTAACTGATCTGGATGCAGCTTGACTTTGTATTAAATACTTAACAGAAGTAAGTAATCAAACTTTCCACTTACCTCGCGTCTTGACAACACTGCTGCAGATTTCTCGAGAGTACAGCGGCAGACAGCATGCAGGCAGCAGCTAAGCTAGATTTCTGTTTCTAAATTCATGTTCGAACTGTAGCGGTAATGCGTAATAATAAACAGTGTCTAAATTCGTGTTCGTACTGTAGCGGTAATGCGTAATAATAAACAGTGGAGTGGGTAGAGTAAGTATTCTTACGAAATGCTAAGCCAAGACAAAGATTTTAGACTGAGTAATACTTCGCGTCATCTTCACACTTAACATTGGTCTGAACAATACTACGCTTAACAAAGTGAATACTTGCTGCTGCTAATACTACTACTGCTTTGGCCACACAAACAGCAGTCGGTCTTTGGCCTCACCAACCAGCCTGCTGCAGCGTCCTCGGTCCGTGTATTCTTTTTCAGACAGCCCTAGCGTACTCATATCCTCTCTGACCTGATCAATCTATCGGAGTCGTGGTCTTTCCAGTGGTCTTTTGCCTCTATCTCCCTCCATTACCTGCCTAATCATCTGGCCTTTTCGACGCATTACATGTCCATACCACATACCACCTCAGTCTTCTTTCTTTGATCACCGCCACGATGTGCATCGACCTGTATAGCTCCTGCAGTTCACAGTTCTTTCTTTTCCTCCATTCATCTCCATCCTTCACTGGCCCAAAAATCTGTGTGAGGATGGCATTCTCACATGTCAGGAGTTTTCTTTCCATCTTTTGGGTGATGGTCCAGGTCTCTACTTCATATAAGACTACAGGTTGTATTATTGTCTTGTAGATCTTGGTCTTTCAGGATCTCGATAGAAGCCGGGACTTCAACATCTTTCCCAGAGCAAACCTTGACCTGTTTTCTGCTTGTATTCGTGCGGTAATTTCCTGGTCTATCTCGTTTCTTTCAGTGAGTATAGCCCTAAGATATTTAAAGTCTGTTATCCTTTCAAAGACTTTCTCCTCCACCTTTAGGCGTCCGTCATCATTTTCTCCGCTATCTACGAGGTATTTTGTCTTATCCATATTCAACTTCAGGCCAAATCTCATTGCCTCTTCCATTAAAGTTCTTGTTGTTTGAACCAGGTCTTGCTCTTTGTCTGCTATTAAAACTACATCATCCGATAGGCCAGGGTGTTGATCCTTCTTCCCAGCTGTATTCCTGTCTCTAGGCTTGCTACCTTCCTCAGGGCTCTCTCCAGTACCAGATTAAACAGAAGAGGGGAGAGGCAGTTTCCTTGTCGCACTCCAGTTCTCATCTTGAACTTTGATATGTTTCAATTTACTTTCACCATGCATGTTGTCTCCTGGGTGCATATCTGTGTCAGTTTTATTAGTTTTCTGGGAACTTGAGCCCTTTCGAGTCCTAGCCATATTGCTTGTCTATTCACTATATCATATGCTTTTTGGAAGTCCACAAAAAGGCAGTGAACATTTTTGCGTGATTCCCAGAACTTTGCTGACACTTGCCGTATTGTGTGTAAATTGTCTACAGTTGACTTTCCCTTTCTGAAACCTGCTTGTTTGAATCCCAGTACTTTCTCGACATGTGGTGTTAGTCGCTTCAGTAACAACATGCTCAACATCTTATAAGCTTTACACAGTAGTGTGATTGCCCTGCAATTGCTACATCTCATTGGGCCCCCTTCCTTTAGTATACGGCAGATGACAAACTCCTTTCATTGTTCTGGGATCCTTTCCTTCCACCAAATTAAGCAGATTAAGTGATATAGTCTCGCTTGTAGAGTAGCCCTTCCCTCCTTCAGCATCTCTGCCGGTATGCCATCTATTGTGCCTTCAAGGCGATGACGCATAAGAGAAATTATCTTCGCGTTAATATGTTGAACTTCAACCTGTCGTTGAACAGAGGGAGCATAGTTTGAGAGCTCCCGGAGAATTGCGAAATAGCACTCCATGGTATGTCGTTGCCACAGCATTTTGTTCCGACCGTAATTCATCATCGAACGACGTAAAGCAGGCTTGGTGCAGTCGAGCCACCACCCGAGAGTTGAAGGATACGCTGGAAGGCGTCTCACACAGTTGTTCCGCGTCGTTTCTACGACCTGCCTGCATTCCGGATCCTTGAGATGGGCAACATTCAGCTTCCACAGGTCTCGACCGCGCCACACCTTCTGCCTCTGGAGCGAAACAGTGCAAATGTAAGACGACTTGCTGAATGGCTGGTGACGTACGTATATCCAGGCCGATCACCATGCACGCGGTCCCAACTATCGGTGAGGTTCAGTTCATGCACGAGCAGCTTGAGTTCCAGACATGTGGTTAAATGAGGATGTTGGTCCTTCTGAAATAACACACAACTGAAGTCACCGCCACGAATAATATGGTCGTAGCGGCCTACAAACAATGGAGCGACATGTTCTGAGTAGAATCGCGACCGTTCCCGTCGCTTGGCCGTGCCCGAGGGAGCGTAAACATTTATGACTCGGACACCGTGGAAAGTCACAGGAAGAAGGTAGGTAAATCGCATCATCTACCTCAATGCCTTCCTTTAAAGGAATAGCTGTCCCACTGCCTTCGTCAGCACACGGCGTGAGGTAGGAAACATAGCCATAAATATTAGGGAATTCACGGAGCAATTGTAGTTTGGCAGGGTTGCCAATGGTGTTGACATTGATGGAGCCAATTCTGTAAGCTTTTCGTGGAACTGGCACTAATGGGACACTCTTGGAGGCACGAAGAGCAGCAGCGAACAGGAATGTTGTCCCAGTAGGCTGCACATTCCCATCCAGCAACCCTGTCGATTATCAGTCGTGAGTTGGAGCAGCAGCGTTCGCTGCTGTCTCAACGGTGGGTGGTTCGTCGTCTACATCGTCAGACCACGCAAAGATACGTGGATGGTGTGTCTCCGGTGGAGTACCTGTGGAGTCCGAAGGCGGCGTCACGTCGTCGGTGGAAGAGTGGTGCTGGCTCAGCTGCTGTTCACCGTCCATAGGTACAGCGTCTGGTGCATGCAAAGATGGTTGTACCTCCGACGGGGTGCAGACTGGTGTTTCCAACACGGAATCGTCCACCGGGGCAATATCCTGATAGGTGTGATCCTCATCGTCTTGAGACAGCGTCCTGCAGGTGTCAGAGGGGGCGATCCGCCATTTACGACGTCTCTTCGACGACCGTAGCTTGCGCCCGTGATCTTCAGTGTCCGAAGACGCCTGGGAACCCTGATATTCGGGCACAAAAGCATCGGTAGGCTCAACCATGGGGTCAAGGGCCACCCCCTGTCCTCGGGATGCTCACCACTGCACATGTCGCGAGGAGGAGGCCAAGGCGGCGGTCCTTCCGCTACAGTCGGAGGCATTACTGGAGACGACGATGTGGCAGTAGTAGGAGCCAGTGGTGATAGCGGTCGGGGATCTCTATGGAGAACTTCGACAAACGTCAGCGGTAGCGTCGTCGGAGCAGTCATGGCCGGCAGGTCCCCAGGCGGTAACTGCGTGATTCTGCGTTGCAGCCTCCTGGAAGGAGGTGTCCTTCTTTGCCACATCCCGAACATGTCTTCGGCTGGCCAACATAAATAATAATTGCACGGCAGCCACCAATATATAAGTAGGATGACCCATGTTTGGTTAGCTCTATGCGGATTTGTCGTACTCCATTGAGACCCGGGTATATAGTGAACTGAACCCACTTTTCAGCATTATGACTAATCACCTTTCCATATGAGCGGAATGCAGATACCACCACCTCTGAAGGCACCTCGAAAGGGAGTTCAAATACACGTATCGTCCGCAATCCGAGTCCCGCATGTTCCACAGTTACGTCACCGATGTGTCTGTCAGAGTGACGGAACTTAAGACCGCTTCGAGTTGCAATTAGAATTTTGTCAAATATGTCTTCGTTAATCAATCACACGTATAGTACACTGTTCACTATAGACAGGTGGATGCCAACAAGACCGTTGCAATCAATCTTGACTTCATCTCTGATAAACAGTTCGATTTCCAATGCTTTTGGTCGGGCATATTCAGGTGCAAAGCTAATTTTCAGTGTAGATTTTCTGTGGGCATAAGCCATTCTCTGTGGAAGGAAATCAAGCGCGCTAAGACGGCAGAATTACGTAAACAACTCCGCGAGCGAGCTGCGTGTCGAGGACGTAAACAAGACGTCCGTACCGCTAACGTGGCGAAAGGTGACTCTCCATCTGAGTCACCGAAGGCACAGAGGATAGTACGTCTGCAGGGACTATCTCGCGCACGCCTCCTACGAGTCCCACATTCTCACCTTACATGTCCACACACTACATTCGTAGTGTCCCTACCCAACACGCCCGTCAGCAGCTGAAGGTATCAATATATAATTCTAATTTCGTTCTATACGGCTGCAGGTCATTAGTGATGTCTGTTCTTGCGGACATGTCCGAAAAAACGGACCCCATATCCATGTAAAAATAATTAATGTCGAGAAATGAAATTTCGAAAATGCATTTGTCTAGGTAACTTATTTAACCGACTAAAATTGCAAGATCACAGATTAATGTAAGCGCAAAGTAAGCCTTCGCAAATGTGAAATTCTACTACATTAACAACCGGTGTATACGAGAGAATGCTGAACGCAAACATGCAAGCGTGCATGCATTGTGTTGTACAGTTGCCGGATGTCAGTTTGTGGGACGAAGATCCATGCCTCTTGCATTTCGTCGGTCAACAGGGATACGGGTAATGCTGTGTCTGGATGGCGCTAGTGCTGTCGTCCAATAATCACTCAAATACACTCTTTTGGAGACAGATCTTGTCATCCAGAAGGTCAAGACGATATGTTGGCACTCTGTAGAGCATCTGAGCGTTAACCTGTTGGAAAACACCCGATGGAATGCTGTCTATGAATGGCAGCACAACCGGTCGAATCACCCACTCAGAGTGCGTGGTACAACCATGAGAGCGCTCCTGCTGTGATACGGAATGGCACCCTAGGTAATAACCCAAAGTACAGGTCCAGTGCGTCTATCACGCAGACATGTTGGTTCCAGGCCCTCAGCCGGGCTACTTATATCCAACAAAAAGCCTCTCTGACGTCTTAGCGGAACCAGCTTTCATCAGAAAACACGACAGACATTCACCCTGCCCTCCAATGAGCTCTCGCCTTTACACCACTGAAGTCGCAAATGGCGGTTGTTTGAGATCGGTGGAATGCACGCTACAGGGTGTCTGGCTCGGATCTGCCGTTGAAGTGACCGATTTGTAATAGATTTGTGTGTCGCTGTGGTGCCAATTGCTGCAGCTACAGATGCAGTACGATGCACCACTGCCATACGTCGAACCGTATGGTCTTCCCTTTCGATAATGCCACATGCCATCCGCAGCCCGGTCTTCTTGAGACCGCACATTCTCATGAACACCGCTGCCACGTACGGTGGCTACATTCCTGCCAGTATTTCTGCAGTATCGCAGAAGGGACATCCAGATTCTCGTAGCCCTGTTACACGACCTAGTCCAAAGTTAGTGAGGTGTCGATAATGGCATCTTTGTTGTCTTAAGGGGATTCTTGACTAGCATTAGCTCACTGCGTCCAGTCTCAAAGCTAACCGACTCTCATGCCCGTTACAGCGCGTATTTAAAGCAAACCTGATTTGCATCCTCTTAGTTGCGCTATTAGCACCACTCTTATGCGACCGGCGTGAAATTTGAATAGATAACATCTTGCAGATGGAGAAATACGCTGTCGCACAACTCTATCGCAGTATTGCGCTTTTTTCCCTTGTGTGTATATTATATATAAGATATACAGGGTGGTCCATTGATAGTGACTGGCCTAAATATATCACGAATTAAGCGTCAAACGAAAAAAACTGCAAAGAACGAAATTTGTCTAGCTTGAAGGGGGAAACCAGATTGCGCTATGGTTGGCCCGCCAGATGGTGCTGCCATAGGTCAAAAACAGGAACCCCCATTTTTTATTAAATGATAGTGTAGTACGTAAAGATATATGAATGTTTTAGACCACTGTTTTCTCTTTGTGACAGATGGCGCTGTAATAGTCACAAACGTATAAGTACGTGGTATCACGTAACATTCCGCCAGTGCGGATGGTATTTGCATCGTGATACATTACCCGTGTTAAAATGGCTCGTTTACCAATTGCGGAAAAGCTCGATATCGTGTTGATGTATGGCTATTGTGATCAAAATGCCCAACGGGCGTGTGCTATGTATGCTGCTCGGTATCCTGGACGACATCATCCAAGTGTCCCGACTGTTCGCCGGATAGTTACGTTATTTAAGGAAACAGGAAGCGTTCAGCCACATGTAGAACGTCAACCACGACCTGCAACAAATAATGAAGCCCAAGTAGGTGTTTTAGCTGCTGTCGCGGCTAATCCGCACATCAGTAGCACACAAATTGCGCGAGAATCGGGAATCTCAAAAACGCCGGTGTTGAGAATGCTACATCAACATCGATTGCACCCGTACCATATTTCTATACACCAGGAATTGCATGGCGCCGACTTTGAACGTCGTGTGCAGTTCTGACACTGGGCACAAGAGAAATTACGGGACGATGACGGACTTTTTGTACTCGTTCCATTTAGTGACGAAGCGTCATTCACCAACAGCGCTAACGTAAACCACCATAATTGGGCAACGAAAAGTCCACTGTGGCTGGAACAATTGGAACATCAGCGACCTTGGCGAGTTGATGTATATTCGGCATTATGGGTGGAAGGATAATTCACCACCACTTTATCGATGGCAATCTAAATGGTGCAATATATACTGATTTCCTACGTAATGTTCTACCGATGTTACTACAATGTGTTTCACTGCATGACAGAATGGCGATGTACTTCCAACATGATGGATGTCCGGCCCATAGCTCGCGTGCGGTTGAAGCGGTATTGAATAGCATATTTCATGACAGGTGGATTGGTCGTCGAAGCACCATACCATGGCCGGCACGTTCACCTCATCTGACGTCCCCGGATTTCTATCTGTGGGGAAAGTTGAAGGATGTTTGGTATCGTGATCTACCGACAATGCCTGACAACATGCGTCGGCGCATTGTCAATGCATGTGCGAACATTACGGAAGGCGAACTATTCACTGTTGAGAGGAATGTCGTTACTCTTATTGCCAAATGCATTGACGTTTACGGACATCATTTCGTGCATTTATTGCATTAATGTGTTATTTACAGGTACTCACGCTGTAACAGCTTGCGTTGTCAGATATGATAAGTTCACAAAGGAACATGTATGTTATTGGAACAACCGAAATAGCATGTTCAAACGTACCTACGTCCTGTATTTCAATTTAAAAAAACCTACCTGTTACCAACTGTTCGTCTAAAATTGTGAGCCATATGATTGTGACTATTACAGCGCCGTCTATCACAAATCAGAAAAAGTGGTCCCTCTAAAACATTGATACTTCTTTACGTACTACATGAATATGTAATAAAAGATGGGGGTTCCTATTTAAAAAACGCACTTGATAAGCGTTTGACCTATGGCAACGCCATCTAGCGTGCCAAGCACAACGCCATCTGGTCTCCCTCTTCAAGGTAGACGAGTTTCGTTCTTTGTAGTTTTTTCGTTTGACGCTTATTTCGTGATATTTTTGGCCCGGTCACGATCAACGGACCAGCCTGTATATGTTTGAAATCGGATTCTGAAGTCTTATGTAGACAATGATCTTCCTCTTGCCCTGAAGGACAGATTTCATCAAGGTCGTAATAAAACTATAGATTTGTATGAATTACAAGCAAACAAATGAACAAACGGACTCTCTTCTTTATGTATTCGTATATACTCGTAGACAGATAGAAGGTAGGTGGTTGTTTGGTGTGAATTACCGAGCAAAGGGAAAGAGATAGTAACTTATTTTACTTTCAAGGAACCGATTATTCTAAACCTGACCTTCCCATGAGCATTCAGGAACAGTGGCTTAAGTACTTCTTCACTATTAGAACACACAACGCCTCACAATTGTTCTTTTTCTGAAGTGTATCAAATCATGTTGAAAGACAATGACTGGGTGGTGGTACATAAATGCCAAAGACAGCTGAATTGGTTAGAGGAGAAATATTTTGTGGTGAGAAGCCATTTCTTTCTTCGCAGTTCCAGCAGCACGTGGAGAAGGTGAGCCCACGCGGCTCACGCTGGGCAGTGGAAGTCACCGACCTGCGGACACGCGGGTTGCACACCTACGAATTCGACTCCGTTGCTGTGTGTACCGGGTGAGATGCTCTGCGCAGTTTGCTACTTTTCAGTTGCTATATACAGCTTTTCAGTTGTGCTTGTGCGATTGCATTTTCCAGTGAGCCATTGTATTAACCGCCAATAAATCCCAGAATAGATGAGCTGTTTTAGCCTTTTGTGAGACCAAACAACGATACAAGAGCAAAGAGAATAAACACTGTAGTTAAGGCATGACATTCCGCTTTAGCTTAAAAATAACTAAGGCCGCAGAAAATTGTGAGATGAAAAGCATAGTTGGCTTACCACAGAAATCATGTTCAGGATAAAGGGCATGAAAGAGAAATGTAATAAAGTGTGATACAACCTCATAGAAAGATACCGTATATTACACTAGAGACCTACCTGCCCCAGTTTCGCTCTATAAGCACGAAGTATCTACCGCCTGCGACGAGCGACTTTATAATGTGTACAGAACCGGGAAACATACCGTGGATGCACATAATCAGATCTAAAAGCAATTATATTTATTCCTTTTGCAACTATAAATTCTGTGAGGTCAAATGAAGCTCCAAACAACAGTCATTTACATATACATAATTCCTATGCAAGTCACACGTAGTGAGAGGGTTCATACAACCACTATCAGACTATTTCTCGACCTTTCCACTCCCGAAAAGCAAGCATTCGGAGATGAAGGTCAGTGATTGAACATCCGTAAAAAGGTTTCGCCCCAACGAAAAACACCTAATGTTTTAGTGATAGGAACGCGGACTCATGGTACCCGTGACACTCTCTCCCCAGTTTGCGACAGTACAAAACAACCTACCGTTCTTTGCAGTTTTTCAATGTCCTCTGTCAACCCTGCCTGGTAAGTACACAATATGCGCAAGAATAATCCCGAAGGCTATGAACAAACGTACTGTTCGCAATGTCTTTCGAAGATTTGTTCAATCTTCTAAGTACCATGACGATTCTCTGTATTTGCTTTAGGAAGGGTTCGGATGTTGCACTTCATAATGGAAGCGAGAATAAGGAAAAATCAAGGTGTGCTTTTACGATTTGTAGACCTACATTGGACAATGCAAATTGGTCCAAGAAATCCTCACAAAAATGGTGTAAGCTGTAAGGAAAGACGGTTAATATACAATACATACAAAAACCAGGAGGAATCAATAAGAATTGAAGAATAAGAACGACTTACTCGGATTATTTTGTTAGCTCCATATTCTTGTTATTATTACAGTTATATAAGTTACCGCCATAGCTTTTTGCAATCACATTAAGTCAGTCACTTACACATTTTCTTTTAAGAAATTTTTAAAAAATTTATTTATCTATTTTTGTTATATTTTATATAATTACTGTAACAAGTTATAATACATTTTAGTTAATGAGTAGATTTTCACTTAATTGCATGGCACAGTACATACTCGTGAAATATGTGTGAAGGAGCGACATCTGACGAGTTTACGTCACAAACCTGTTTTGCATTTCGCAACTGCACTCTTGTTCGCTGAGAACAGGAACATCGTTCTCATTTTGACCCGGCCTGCACTGCATTATTATACCTGTACGACGCGATTTTTTGCATTAATCATATGAAAATAAAGTAAGGCTTCTGTAGTTTTATTCACGTGCACCTCAAAAATATTTTAACCACTAGTATTCTATCTACATTAAATTAGTGGTAATTTATTATTTTATAGTTGATTGTTTACGTACTACATGAATATGTAATAAAAAATGGAGATTCCTATTTAAAAAACGCACTTGATATGCGTTTGACCTATGGCAACGCCATCTAGCGTGCCAAGCATAACGCCATCTGGTCTCCCTCTTCTAGCTAGACAGAACTTATCATTTCTGACAACGCAAGCTGTTACAGCGTGAGTACCTGTAAATACCACATTAAATTGTTTACAAGAGGTATACAGGGTGAACATTAACAAAAGCGAAAAACTGCAGGGACAAATGCCTGACTGGAAATGGAAGAAAAGAGGCCCAATGAACATGTATCTGGAAATGGACAGTGTGTGCAAATGACAATAAATCGTCCCTGAACATAGTACAGAGTAGAATTGCATGCATGTCACATGTTCAAAGTCGCCTCCATGGTACTGCAGGTGAAAGGGATAGAACTGTGTACCATTCAGGGTACACATAATCGTACTTCGGCTTAAACCGTGTTTGCGGACCGCTTGCCTGGAGCTTGTACTAGGGTTCGGCTCAATATCTGTAGAATCCGGTCCTCCAACTATGGTGCAAGCACAGTTTGCCGCTTCCCTACGCGTCAACTATGTGAAAGGACTCATGATCACTCAAATGCCCAATAAGTGCTTGAAATGTTATGTGATGTGGTCGGTGTCTGTGACGGTACTTGCTTTGGTACAGCTGCGCTGCCTCTCGACCGATTTCGTCAGCTTGCCCGCACACAAATATCATCTCGGCTTGTTGTCGACTTGAATACCGGGCCATTCCGCTGCTTACAGGACGCTGCATCAATCACATAACCTGCAACACACGAGGAACACATGGCACGTGGTCAGAGGAAGTGTCATCTGTCAGTCAGCGCCATCTACTGTGGCAACGGTGCATTTCCGGACACATATTCAGAGTACCTTTCTCCTTCTCCAGTCAGGAATCCGTCCCTGTAGTTTGTCGGTTTTGTGTTGATGTTCACCGTGCATGTTTCAGTAGCTCTGTTTTGTTGTTTTTTTCTTGAGATATGGTGATTATGCACCGAAATCGGTAGTCTGGCTCAAGTTTGTTTGTGATCATTGACTGGAATTGCCGGGCGAATTCTATGTCATTCTCTTTCTTATCTAAGAGATAACTCTGGAGTGAGACATCCGGCCTCTGTTCGCAGACAATTCTGGTGTCCCAAGTACCCAGCGGTGGAGGGGCGCGACCTGTTCCGCGGCCGGCAGACGCACTCCCACGAGTACCGGAGGCCGGAGCCCTTCAAGGGCCGCCGGGTGCTGGTAGTGGGCGGCGGGCCCTCCGGCTTCGACCTCGCCCTCAACATATCGGCCGTGGCTGAGCAGGTACGGCACATCACTCCTGTACTACTCTGGCTTTGCTTATAGCCACAGTGAATGTAATTCAAAAAGTGTAATACCAGAAACTTTGTAGATTTGTCAACAGTCAGATGTAGGGGAGAAGGAGTGGGGAGGGGAGGCGGAATGGACTATAGAGTCAGAGAAGTCTCGGTCGTCTGATTTCGTCTGGAGGTGGTAGGGCGCGCTCAGGCTGACACCAGTTAAGCAAACCAATGTCTTTATGGTTTAGTAAGGTAGCAACTGTTGTCGCGAGCAAGTTGCGTAGACTGCCTATAAAAGTAAGTAAATTTGCTGCTCTATTGTAACTTTCCGGGCCGTTTACTGCTGGGGTAAGAATATCATATTTCTCTCTTCACAATCAACATTTATTCTACCTAAGTCACCGAGTTCTTAGCTATCTTTGTTTTACAATTCAGTAGTAAAAAAATTTAAACAGTGGTTACTGAATATTTTCTTAATACAAATGGGTATGGGAGGAAATGGTCTGCTTGTAAGGTCCATTCCTCCCCGGTCGTCTGTTTTCTTCATTTGACAAAACGGAGAGATATGATTGGTTCAGGAAAAACATGGAACAAGCTGTTGAATAGGTAATTAATAAAACGATGACCCATGGAAAAGCATCGAAACCATCTGTCGCGCCTTTGACTACATTAAAACGATACGTAGTAAGGAAAAATGGCAATCCCCTTTCAACAAATGACAAAACCTCCACAAAAAGTCAGTGTGTTTTCAAATGGTAGTAAGGTTTAGAACTTGTCATATACCTTAAGAATTTCAAAAGTTATATATTCTTCCACAACTCATGTATACAGTTATACAGCGGGTTTTTTGATGTTTCTTATTGTGTCATAAACGCTATTGAACGACAACCATACCGTGGTTATCGTGTTTGCGTACAATTGCAGTCGACCTGACAAAGTCAGGCTCACACGTCACGTTTTATTTAAGATTGGTGCTGCAACCATGTTGTAGTTAGAACAATATTGCATTGGATTCATATTGCAGATAACATGCTTGGTCATCACCTGGTTCACTGCCGGTATAATATTATGTTTCATTCCGTAGTATAAACACAAAGGTTAAAAACTGAAAAATAATTCATTTAAACTGCTCTTAGTGTGCAGAGAAACCGCTCGTTATCACGCCGCACTTGACCGCGCCGTTCGCTAACGATGTGGGTCGCTTTCTTATTACCTAACTGACGCTCTCCGGTGCCAAATGAGTCTTCCCACTTCAGTGGCTTTGGTGTTCTACCAGATTCACTCAGTTCATGACGACTGGCAGTTCCTTACCTATGAGAGTTTTCAGGATCTTTTCAACACTGACACTCAAGTGTAATGTTATGATGTCTATAATTTTGAAAAGTAATTATTAATTACTTAACGCTGAGTGAATGCGTGGCTCTTACATAGAGTGTGACATCCTCATGTTTGGAACGATGGCAAACTACATACAAAACCCACATATTCATAATACTGAAGGAAATCACAGATTATTTTTCAAAGTTACAGAATCGTGATATTCACCATACATTAAAAAAAAAAAAACATTCTATCAGATGTTAACAATTAGGTCGAGACTAAATGTGGACAAATGCAATAGATTTTTAGCAACCGGTTGTGGTTATTTTACAACAAAATGCCTTTTATGTAAGCTGTTGCACACAAGTTTGTGAAGGAAATACAACAGTTGTTCATGGCGTTGCTGAAGAAATCCATTCTACAGTTTCCACGGGAAGCTACACGTAAAGAACTCACCTCTCAAGGATCGTAGGATATTCAGGATTTGTGGCGACTGAAGTAGGAATGGTACCTTGTCTGTCCTCACGTCTCTAGAGAAAGTTGATTGACGCTGAGATTATAATCTCTATTCCTGTTTCCCATCCGCCAGACAGTTCCATTCATCTGATATTCCTGCCCCCAGGCCATGGAAACATCTGCCTTCTTCATCTACTGTTTCTTCGCCGAAACTAATGATGCAATTAAAGAAAAGTGACAGTGGAAAGCTGCAGATGACTAAAGTGCGCGTCATATATCTTGGCGGCCGAGTTTAGGTTCGTTCTGCGCATCTGACGTCACAAAACACAGTCAGCCAATGAACAGAGAACGACGTTGCCAGATCTCGACAGCAGTGCAGAGCACGGACGAGTGTCTTCAGTTTTAGAAATGTTCAGTCATAAATAAAGTAATAGAACAAAAGCAATGTCTTGATAGCAGACTTTCTTTTACAGAAAGTTTGGCAAAACCATTCTTTATACCAATTGCTTCATATTCTATTAATTAATTAAACCAAACAAGCAATAACACTCCTAATTCAGGTGATATCAAGGAAAGGTGTTTGTTTCAATCTCACGAACTGCTTTTTCGCAATAAAGAACAACGGTGTTTGTTTATTTCCTATTGTACTTCGACGAAGCTTGAGTAATTCATAGTCATACCAACAGTGTTTATAAGTAGTTGCGTGAGGTGTTAGAGTTCTCATGGCGTTACACTGTTTGATGAGCTGAGGTAGCGGAACGGTTAAGGTGTTGGGCTGCCAAGTGAAAGGTTATGAGTTCAAACCTTGTGCGGTGTGTAATATTTTCTTAATTTAAAAACAATATTGGAGTGCCTTACTTCACGAATTTTATTCGTTTGAATGAAATTTCTAGTGCTTTGCCTCTTCATTAACTTTTTCGCTGCTGCAGACACGTGCTCCCCGCATTCCGCGCTGTGCGCGATTTTGTCATCACTGCACTTCTCGCCAGTGCAGACACATGGTGTTCCCACTGCTTTGACACACTTATCATTCGATTTCACAAAAACTATTTGGCCAAAAAATCTGATTTTTACACGTCTTCTTGCCTGATACCTTCCACCCATAAACGACTTAATTTTGTTTTGATGTGCAGCATTAAATGTAGTAAACCACTGCACGAAATTTTGAAGAGTTTGCAGAGGTAAAAGTCCATAGCGTATACTTTCCGTATGGTCGATTTTAGTTGCCACAATGTTGAGAATGAAATGTGGACAAGATACCTAAATTTCATATAATATTTACTGTACAACAATATCTCATTTAATTTAAGTACCACATAGGTGTCGTATGTAATATTGAGAAATATTCCGTCTTTCGCGACTGTAATAAAAGTTTTATATACACACGGCGCGTTTGGCTTTATTTTAAAGCACTTCCATCGATGAAAGGTATGACACATACACAATGGTATTCATGTTCTATTCCTTGTTTTTGTTCCACAGTCGCAGTTTTACCAATGGTATTGAAATATATCCCTCTTCTGCAACTGTAATAAGCGACTTATTTAGACCAGACGCGTTTCTCTCTTTTGAAGCATCATAAGAGGACTGTATTTTGTGTCCTCCATTGACAAGTCACCTTTCGTAGTTTTGTGCTGCGGTAGCACAATATTCAACTTTTGTGTTGGCTCATCAGTGTTTTAGCAAATAAATGCTGTTTGTGTGTGCCACACACAAAATTATATTTGACATAGCTCTGAGCACTTCACTGACAGACGGTATATTCAAGTCCTAATGTTTTTGTAAGTCCACAGTTTTGTTTAATGTATTTTGTCTACTTCCTTTTGATTGATTGAAGTGCTTTAAAATAAAGCCAAACGTGCCCAGTGTAAGTAAAACTTTTGTTACAGTCGCGAAAGGTGGAATATTTCTCAATATTACATACGACACTTATGTGGTACTTAAATTAAATGAAATATATAGGTATCTTGTCCACATTTCATTCTCAACATTGTGGCAACTAAAATCGACCATACAGAAAGTATACTCTATGGACTTTTACCTCTGCAAACTCTTCAAAATTTCGTGCAAAGGTTTACTATATATAATGCTGCATAATAAGTGCGTTGAACATCGAAACAAAATTAAGTCATTTATGGGGGGAAGGTATCAGTCAAGAAGATAGGTAAAAATCTAATTTTTGAGCCAAATAGTTTTTGTGGAATCGAATGATAAAGAGTGTCAAAGCAGTCGGAACACAATGTGTCTGCACAGGCGAGCAGTGCAGTGACAAAATCGCCCACAGCGCGGAATGCAGGGAGCACGTCTTTGTAGCAGCGAAAGGGTTAATGCGGCTGTGGCGGCTTTGCGTCATGAACTGCGCGCTCCCCCCTACACGTAAGCTTGCGAACTATGCTATGCTATGGCGCTGCTTCTATTGGCACGTGCGTCGTGTGCAACTGGCAACGCAGCAATCTCCAGCGTCTGGGCGGGCATGCGCGAGGCGCCAAGATAAAAGAATTGAACTATAATAGACAGTAATTTAACATCCAATATATTAAAAACTAAGACTAACTGTGTGGTAGTGCTGTTACGGTGTTTTATGGAGTCCACTCACATTCTGAATCACATGTTAAGATGTCACGTTGCTGTGGGACAAATAAGGAAATGGGAAATACACCTAAATACAATGGAAGCTAAACAAGAATGTCTCCAGTCCCTAGAGAGAACAAGAACTGTTGAACTGAAATAAATTAAGAAAAGTTAAGAGATCAGTTATGAGTTACGAAATAAAATCACAAAGACAGTGGCAGATTGACGAAGCGTATCACATTGCTATCGCTAGAACTGCAATGCCAGAAGCTCGCGGTGCAAATGGTGTGACTGCACGTTAGCAAGCAACGTAGTTGCTTCACACATACTGTCAACAAAACATGCCAATCAAACAGGACTACCTTCACACAAAGATGATACCAAGGTAATGGACGATTCCCGGCGGGGTCAGGGATTTTCTCTGCCTCGTGATGGCTGGGTGTTGTGTGCTGTCTTTAGGTTAGTTAGGTTTAAGTAGTTCTAAGTTCTACGGGACTGATGACCATAGATGTTAAGTCCCATAGTACTCAGAGCCATTTGAACCATTTTTCTGATAATGGACGACAGTGCTTGTGTATCAAAACTGTGATAATTTGCACACTACTAGTATCCGCGATGTGAAGACATCCAGGAGATGCAGCCGAATGGGGTTAGAATAGTGATCTCAAACGCATACAAAACGTTTCCCATCGCCAACATGACCGGGGATGGAGGCTGCCACACACAGACGGAGCGGCGCGGCTTTTTGGACCACAAGTTGAGTGACCTGTCTTGGCCCCAGGTTTTGGAACAGGAAGGAATAAGTTCCCCTCAGTGTTGGCACGGATCCAACTTAAAGTCCAATATAATGGCTCCAAATCTTTTCGGATTTTCGCCATCTTGCATAATTTCTAAGTTAACCAACTGGTGAGTGTGAGAACTAATTCACACCCATCAGTCGATGGTTGTCCATCCAGGCAAGCCATGGGTGGTGTCCGTTGGCTAGTCAGAGAAAAGTTACAACATAAAATGATCGATTTATTTTAATGACCTTTAATTAACTGGCAGTCAAGTCTCCAATTCCTATCAACGAACTTGGAATTTTACGAGAAACTCTCTTTCTTTGTGTTGAGAACTGGTATGGACTGCCGTTGTCGCTTCACCACATGCATTGTATACCTTTGAAAAATCTCCGCATTACAGATCCACTTCTGGAGGCAATCTCCAGAAATGCAACAAATATTTCTCTCTCACCCTTGCTTCGTAGATCAACCCCAATAAACTAGCAATACTCTTCTTTGAACTCTCTTTAAAGTTTTGTTACTTCATGAATAGATGACTTTGTTATACTCCCAATTCTAACAGTAACTCAGGTTTAGGTAGTATTAGCTGATAATGAGCAATCATTACAAAGATTAATTCACAAACTGTCCAGATCCTGTACTTAACATACTTTATCTTAATATCTCGAGTAATAAGACGAAAGGCAAAACATTTACACCACTATAACATACTAGATGTAAAATACCCCTTCATAAAAAATAATAGAAAGGAATTACTTATTTTTTAGGACACACTACATCCTTAATAAAAGAAACGACCACTAAAAATAAACAAAAATGACTAAATCATATCACCAGCGCATAATCTTTGTATAGTAACAAACGAAACCGGTTCATGGTTAATTTTTCTTGATTCGGACACACTGTATCCTTTATAGAAGAAACGGCCTTTGACAATAAACAAAAAAGGTTAAATTATATCAACAGCACGTAATCTTTCTTACTAACAAACTGAACGGTTCATGGTTCATGATCCGAGTTTCAGGTTCCCTATCTATCGGCCTCAGAGGACAAAACCATATACATTTTAGAAAGATAGCATACTTTTCGATCGAATGTAAAAAATCAAAACGCTGTATAATGTTATGATAAAGGTTCAACACGCCACAAGACAAGT
This sequence comes from Schistocerca serialis cubense, assembly GCF_023864345.2. Lineage (NCBI taxonomy): Eukaryota > Metazoa > Arthropoda > Insecta > Orthoptera > Acrididae > Schistocerca > Schistocerca serialis. The sequence continues at coordinate 587,608,684 of NC_064642.1, forward strand.
ACCGTATTATTGTGTATATATTTTGAGGTAGCGTAGATCACTATGCGCAGATTGTTGTTGTTGTTGTTGTTGTGGTCTTCAGTCCTGAGACTGGTTTGATGCAGCTCTCTCTCCATGCTACTCTATCCTGTGCAAGCTTCTTCATCTCCCAGTACCTACCGCAACCCACATCCTTCTGAATCTGTTTAGTGTATTCATCTCATGGTCTCCCTCTAAGATTTTTACCCTCCACGCTGCCCTCCAGTTCTAAATTGGTGATCCCTTGATGCCTCAGAGCATGTCCTACCAACCGATACCTTCTTCTAATCAAATTGTGCCACAAACTTCTCTTCTCCCCAAACCTATTCAGTACCTCCTCATTACTTATATGATCTACCCAACTAATCTTCAGCATTCTTCTGTAGCACCATATTTCGAAAGCTTCTGTTCTCTTCTTGTCTAAACCACTTATCGTCCTTGTTTCACTTCCATACATGGCTACGCTCCATACAAATACTTTTAGAAACGACTGCCTGACACTTAAATCTATACTAGATTTCTATTCTTCAGAAACGCTTTTCTTGCCATTACCAGTCTACATTTTATATCCTCTCTACTTCGACCATCACCAGTTAGTTTGCTCCCCAAATAGCAAAACTCCTTTACTACTTTAAGTGTCTCATTTCCTAATCTAATTCCCTGAGCATCACCAGACTTAATTCGACTACATGCCATGATCCGCGTTTTGCTTTTGTTGATGTTCATCTTATACCGTCCTTTCATGACACCGTCCATTCCATTCAACTGCTCTTCCAAGTCGTTTGCTGTCTCTGACAGAATTACAATGTCATCGGCGAACCTCAAAGTTTTTATTTCTTCTCCATGGATATTAATACCTACTCCGAATTTATCTTTTGTTTCCTTTACTGCTTGCTCAATATACAGATTGAATAACATCGGGGAGAGACTACAACCCCGTCTCACTACCTTCCCAACCACTGCTTCCCTTTCATGTCCCTCGACTCTTATAACTGCCATCTGGTTTCTGTACAAATTGTATATAGCATTTCGCTCGCTGAATTTTACCCCTCCCACCTTCAGAATTTGAAAGAGAGTATTCCAGTCAACATTGTCAAAAGCTTTCTCTAAGTCTACAAATGCTAGAAATGTAGGTTTGCCTTTCCTTAATCTAGCTTCTAAGATAAGTCGTAGGGTCAGTATTGCCTCACGTGTTCCAATATTTCTACGGAATCCAAACTGATCTTTCCCGATATCGGCTTCTACCAATTTTTCCATTCGTCTGTAAAGAATTCACGTTAGTATTTTGCATCCGTGACTTATTAAACTGATAGTTCGGTAATATTCAAATCTGTCTGCAACTGCTTTCTTTGGGATTGCAATTATTATATTCTTCTTGAAGTCTGAGGGTATTTCGCGAGTCTCATACATCTTGCTCACCAGATGGTAGAGTTTTGTCAGGACTGGCTCTTCCGAGGCTGTCAGTAGTTCTAATGGAATATAGTCTACTCCGGGGGCCTTGTTTCGACTCAGGTCTTTCAGTGTTCTGTCAAACTCTTCACACAGTATTGTATCTCCCATTTCATCTTCATCTACATCCCCTTCCATTTCCGTAATATTGTCCTCAAGTAAATTGCCCTTGTATAGACCCTCTATATACTCCTTCCACCTTTCTGCTTTCCCTTCTTTGCTTAGATCTGGTTTTCCATCTGAGCTCTTGATATTCATACTGAAACGTCCCCTTTGAACAATTAAACAGGACTGTGCTTAAACTGACACACAATATTTTTAGCGCAACGCAATCTGACTTTCAAAAATCCCTACAAAAGAATGGCCCCGACTAACATTAACCTATACGTTTCACAAATCACTTACCTCACCAAAAATCTTCGTTACTCGAACTACTGCAATACAGCGAGTGCCACTACTGCCAGCTAAGTAAAAGATTCAAACTACAGAAGGCACTAACTACTGATAGGCATAGTTAGCAAATGAAAGATTTTAATAGAGAACAAACAATGTATTTACCTTAATAGTCATCAAAAGTCATAATATATACAGCAGTTCATGACATCTATTTTTACAAATTTCAAATCTCCGCCATTTCTGTCCCCACATCCACCACTGCTGGCGGCTCACCTCCAACTGCGCAACGCTATGTGCTGTTAACAGCCCAGCTGCCCAACTCTACAATGGCAGACAACAATGCAAACCAGCCACAGATTGCACACAGCACAGCCAGTGATTCTCACACAGAGTGCTACGTGGCGTTACCAATAAGAAAACCTAAACAGCCTACTTTCGTATCAGCCCTGTCAGTACTTGCAGAGTGATTGTTAGTGTCTAGTTCCGTAGAAAATTCCGAACTGTTGTCTAACAGGAGGTAAAGCCGATTAATTTCTTCGTCATGGTTTGATAGCCAATCTTCAAATTTCAAAGCTACTGACTTACCTTCTTTCTCTAAACTTATTTCAGCATCGTGAAATTTTAAGATTGCTTTGTATTCATTCAAAAAGTCTACTCCCAGTATAATTTCCGTCGACAATAATGGAACAATAAGAAAGTTCATAGAGAAGCTGTGGCTTTGGCAAAAGAATTCTAAATTGGTTTGTTGGCGTACATCTACACTTTTTCCAAAGATTGCACCTTGTAATTTAATCTTACGTAACGGAAGTGTGGGGCAATCGTTCGATATGTTGCATTTTCTAAAAGCTGTTTCACTAATTACTGAAATTGCACTGCCAGAGTCAAGTACTGCCGTCAATTTTACGTCATTTACAGTAATGTGAATCACAGGATATGCAATGTTGTTAAGTTTTACGTCGTGTTCCTGGAGTACGATGTCCCTAATATCTTCCATTTTTACGTAATTACTAGCTACGGCAGGTGCGTCGTCAGTTTCATAAGTACGTTTTGTGGCTGCCAGCGGTGTGAGTCATTGCCTATTGCCTCTTTGTTGGCGCGAGTCGTTATTGGGATTTGGAGACCTAACTTCTACAAATTCACTGTGACGAGAGGGCCCTGCCCTGTTTGAATCCCGCCAGTTCTGATGCAATTCTGGTCTGTCGTTACGATCACATCGTCTGTCGTCATGTCGGTAGTTCCTGTAGTTTCTTTCTTGTCGGTTAAGTGGTGGAGGATTTCTCCCTGAATCGAAACTGCACGCTGGACCGTTGCGTCTAAAGTTATTCTGTCTCCCGTAATAATATTTATTTTGGTTCCCATATTGTCTGTTTCTTTGATTGTCTCTGTGATAGTCATTACCGCGGAGAGGTGATCTTTCCCTGTAATTATTACCTCTGCCAACGGTTGTCATACGGGTGGTGTCTGTTTTGGTCACGATTTACGTTATAAGAATAGCCTTGTCGTGTATTATTTCTGTCATCGCGGAATTGTGACAGATGTGACCTGTAATTGTTGTGCTCCTGTTTTCGCATTCCGCGATTGTCTGTGTCAATTTCCAGTTCTTGTAACAGTCCCTGAAAAGCTTCAATCTCTTCTTTGCAACGTCCTGCTAAAATAATATGTCGTAAATGTTCAGGCAGTTTGATTAAGCAAATGCGGATGAGTTCTGAGGGGCTGTATGGGTTTGACCGGTACTGATTCTTCTGCAACATGTCTTCAAAATATTTCACAAGACTGGAAAATTCAGATTGTTCGAAATGTTTCACCATTATGATGCTATGTTTTACTCGGTCTTGTGTAGCTTGAGACCAATACGCTGAGAGGAAGGCATGATAAAATTCTCCTTCACTGTGACAATCGTGAATGACCGATCGCATTCTTACAGCTGGTTCATTCTCCAAGTAGTCACAAATAAATTCTAACCTGTGCTCCAATGACCAGTTGGGAGGAAAACAATGAGAGAATTGATGGAGCCATGCTTGTTGATGAATGTCGTTGGCAGAATTCTTAAACGTTTAGAATGTACGTGTAGTAATGAACAGCTTATAGTCAAAATCATCATGTCGGCGAGTAGCATATCGGTCATTGTTATGTCGTGTCGGTGGTTCCATCTCAAAATCCAACGCGCCTTGCCAATTTCTTTCATAATTTCCGAAATGTCCTGTGTTATTATTTTGTGGTTGTTCCGTATTTCTGTGTCCCTCTTCCCATACTGGAGCGCGAGTGTCCTCTGAAATATGTAATTCTTGTATTACCTGCGTCAACTGATCTTGTACTTCCCGGATTTCTCTTTTGTTCTGTGTATTGATTTGATTTTGATTTTGTTTGAATTTTCTAATTTGTTCATACTCTTCTGTGTCAGTGAAGGCTACAGGTCTTGTGTCATTCATATCATCATCTACCTTTGTAGATAAGTTAGTGACCTGATCCGAAAGTTCGGCTACTTTCTCCGATAGTGAACACATTTCCTCAGTGTGTTTTTCTGAACCAAGTTTCAGAGTGTCCATTTGTGTTGAAATCGAATCTACTGTGTCCTTCAAGTTTTCCTGAGTTTTTGCAAGTTGCGTAACCGAATCGGCAGATGCAACTGAGTCACTTTTAGCCCACAACGTCTCATGATTTTCATGAACAATGGTTTGAAGTTCTTTTATGGCTGCTTCGTGATTCTGTAACGCATTTTCATGCCGCGAAAAAATAGGTTAAAATTGCTCACAAATTTGTGTTTTTATGTCATTACAGACTTTCTGACATTTCGATTCAATGTTATGTAACTCAGTAGTTAAATCTTCACGTGTTTGTTCAAGTGTGGTGTCTAACTTTTAAAGATTTTGTTCCATTGTGTCTAACTTTTTAAGATTTTGTTCCACTGTGTCTAACTTTTTAAGATTTTGTTCCACTGTGTCTAACTTTTGAAGATTTTGTTCCATTGTGTCTAACTTTTGAAGATTTTGTCCCATTTGTCTCTGATTTTGTTCCATTTGTTGCATTAATTGCAATAATAATGTATTAGTGTCTGGAATCTGTTTCTCTATGCGTTTTTGCAGTGCATTTTCACCGGCAACATTCACATTTTGACAAGCAGAAAATGTGTCTTGACTCATTTGAGAAAACGGTGAAGATCCAAAACCTAAGTCTACAGTATTTGCAGTATTGTGTTCTGTCATTTCGGATTCCTGAGGCGAGCTGTTGCCGACCGATCGATCGATAATGCTTCCTTGTTCACTACCTGTTTCACTGTCTACACCATTATTTGCCGCCCACTCCATTTCCCTATGCACAATTACCAAATTACTACTTCGAATGTCTGTTAATTCACTACACAGTGGTGCTGATAAGCTACGCTCGTCGTCACTATTATTTCTCAGTTTACTTTGAAACCTAGTGTTACGTTTTTCACACGCCATTATTGTCACAATATTTCACACGATAACACAGAAAAGCACAATTTGAAGAGCAAAAATAAGAGAACATAGCACTGAAAATAATATGTAGTTAATTGTGAGCGCAGCTGCGAAATACTTGGTGCAAATCTACATGCATGCCACAACTGTTTTACTGTAAAACAATGAAAGACTGCAACTACAAAGGAGATTCTCTCTACAATTATGCACTAGCAATAAACAATAGCTACACTAATCACACAAACTACAAGGAAAAAATCAGAAGATTCCAGTGAGTTTTCCTGGCAGGGTCGCCATATGAAACGTACCCTTTGAACAATTATACAGGACTGTGCTTAAACTGACACACAATATTTTTAGCGCAACGCAATCTGACTTTCAAAAATCCCTACTAGTGAATGGCCCTGACTAACATTAACCTATAAGTTTCACAAATCACTTACCTCACCAAAAATCTTCATTACTCGAACTACTGCAATACAGCGAGCGCCACTACTGCCAGCTAAATAAAAGATTCAAACTACGGAAGGCACTAACTACTGATAGACATAGTTAGCAAATGAAAGATTTTAATAGAGAACAAACAATGTATTTACCTTAATAGTCATCAAAAGTCATGATATATACAGCAGTTCATGACATCCGTTTTTACAAATTTCAAAACTCCGCCATTTCTCTCCCCACATCCACCACTGCTGGCGGCTCACCTCCGACTGCGCAACGCTATGCGTTGTTAACAGCCCAGCTGCCCAACACTACAATGGCAGACAACAATGCAAACCAGCCACAGATTGCACACAGCACAGCCAGTGGTTCTCACACAGAGCGCTACGTGGCGTTACCAATAAGAAAACCTAAACAGCCTACTTACAATACAAGTGGTTCTCTTTTCTCCAAAGAACTCTTTAATTTTCCTGTAGGCTGTATCTATCTTACCCCTAGTGAGATAAGCCTCTACATCCTTACATTTGTCCTCTAGCTATCCCTGCTTAGCCATTTTGCACTTCCTGTCGATCTCATTTTTGGGACGTTTGTATTCCTTTTTGCCTGCTTCGTTTACTGCATTTTTATATTTTCTCCTTTCATCAATTAAATTCAATATTTCTTCTGTTACCCAAGGATTTCTACTAGCCCTCATCTTTTGACCTACTTGATCCTCTGCTGCCTTCACTACTTCATACCTCAGAGCTACCCATTCTTCGTCTACTGTATTTCTTTCCCCCATTCCTGCCAATTGTTCCCGTATGCTCTCCCTGAAACTCTGTACAACCTCTGGTTTAGTCAGTTTATCCAGGTCCCATCTCCTTAAATTCCCACCTTTTTGCAGTTTATTGCCCCGACAATATTCTTCCAGCATTAGACAGTGAGTGCACTTACCGACCGCCAACAAATTTTAAATGTAATTTGAAGCCTATATGAAACTTGATTTCTCTGACAAACCCAAAAAAATTGTTAAAAAATTATCACTTACAAGATATTTCAATGCTCTTGCAGTAAAACTTTAGCATCAGAGATGAAATTTTAATTTATTGCTTGTTTACTGCTACCTCTATTCGCAAAATATTTTTCATGCCAAATTCACACGTATCACTAAGTACCTGCAAAATTACATAATTCATGAGATATGGCACTGAAATCATTGAGATGCTGGAAAAACTAGCTCTTGTATAAAACAGAGCACACATTATCGTCACTCTAATCATCCGTTGTTTTTCATAATGGGAATACATAGAGACCTCCAACTAAGTATAAACATGATTTCAAACCTTTTCTAAACTTCTTCTTCCTTACATGCTTAACGTCGAATATTTAATACATTAACTCATTTGTAAGGAAATTAGTCATCTGAAGCTGTTTTGTACGTGAAAGCTAGATTCTTTAAAAGACTGGGGGTTTACTGGTTTAGGACTACAATGAAATCCAGTAGGTTTTCCCAAATTTCCATACGACATTGAAGAACGGAAATAAGAAAAAAGAAAGGTTTCAGACTTTAGTAACAAAAAAAATGGCTCTGAGCACTATGGAACTCAACTGCTGAGGTCATTAGTCACCTAGAACTAAGAACTAGTTAAACCTAATTAACCTGAGGACATCACAAACATCCATGTCCGGGGCAGGATTCGAACCTGCGACCGTAGCGGTCTTGCGGTTCCAGACTGCAGCGCCTTTAACCGCACGGCCACTTCGGCCGGCCTTTAGTAACAGGTTTATAAGAAGAAAGCCGGTTATACAAGAGCAAATTGGATACATCAATTAGAATGGGACGTACAAATATTCCGCAATGAAATTCATGTGGCAGCCAAGAGGTCTAAGGCCATTACTATGGCCAAAGAAAGGACGAGAAGACGAGCAGCGTCAATCAGTGCACAAGTTTCTCAAGAGTTTGAACTTCCTGATGCTTGACGGAAGAAGAATCGTGTCATGGGCTTTCGGTTCGTGATGTCAACGTGATGTTTCCGACCACGAATGATTTGACCGAGGGTTTTCCAAGTGTCAAAGGGAGCCGCAGCTGCGGTGGAGGCTCTGACGACCGTTTTGTAATAAAAATGTCCCTTCTCGTTTCATCCAGGTTTAGGGCTGGCTATGCACATAATAACATAACCAGGTTTAATTGCTTTTTTTACGTTTTCATCTTTATACTGCAGCGTATGATAAACTTCTTTTCTTATTTTATGAATTTTAATTTCTCTATAAGTTTTTTTGTAAGAAAGTCAGATAGCTTAAACATCTTAAATCCCCCAAATCGCTATAATTCTTATAGTGACTTAACCTGTCGTATCTTTTTCCTCTTCTTTAAAGAGGCAGGCCCATGGAATCTTTTAATTTCAATTACACCATTTACTGTTTCCTCCATTTTTTCCAACCTTCGACACTGGTCCCGCGCTGCTGGTTAGGAACATTTCACGTTTCAGCTGGCATGCTAGGATTTTCCATCCATTGGTTTGACTATATAGTAGCAAATTTCATGACCTTTTCTTTACTGGACGTTTCTTCCACTATTATCATCCACGCTTCAGCAACACTGTTTGTACGAACATCTACCACGGCAGCACACATGCAGCAAAACAATAAGACTTCTTCTCTATCCCTGTATTCCACAGTTAATCCCAGGTTTCGTATTTACTTTCACAGACAGCCGAAGTGAAAACTGCAAACGGAAAGGTATGTTTCGAGGACCACTGTTTTCATAGTTTTAATTTCAGTAATTTCTAACTAGAAACCAGAGGTTTCGATGGCTACCTAAGCATCTCGTCTTTCAGTCCAGAAAAAAATCTTTCAGTGTATATTTACTTATCACGGAGCAAAGTAAATAAAACAGGAAATACGTCCGTCTTCTCTCATTTGGTTCCGTTGTCAATGTGTGTGGTGTAGAGCTGTTTGAATTGTTTCGATCGTCAAATATCCGCTCCACAACAAGAGGTCATTTTTCACAGGATTTTCTCCACTTCTTCGCAACTATGCTCCAGAATTCTTTTGTCAGGAACACATTCATGGTCATTTTTGAAAAAAACTGTTACCTTCTGTTAATTTCTAAATATCTTCGCTCAACTCAATCTTCAAACTAGTGCCAGGGTTCTGGGTCGTCCCAGTAGCTCCGTTCCTTGCTTTAAACTATGTAGCCTTGGAATTCTCATAATCCGGCATATCTGAAACGAAATCTAAACCTTTATGTTTCAACTCTTCAAAAATCCTCTAAAATTTAGAAAACAAGCGCCCTTTGTTCTTCGTGGACTCTTTCCCTGCAGTTATGCATTCGTTTCTTAAGCAACACATCCGCTTATTCAGTAGGGCAAGACTGTTGCCGTCCAACCGAGATTTGCCATTTGCATTTTTTTTAAAATTACACACCTTATTGCACATTCGGCAATTAAATTACAGTGCCCAGACTAAAGTTATGCATCAGCGAAGAGCTTTTTAACTACGATGCACTGAGGCCAAAAGTAGTCCATGTTTATTGTTAAAAACGTACTAATGACGTAGGATGAATTGTAAATATTTTTACAAATACTCTACGTGTCCACCAGCAGCAGCACGAACAACACCTAGACGATAGCTAAATTCGTCATAAACTTTACAAAATGTAACTGCTTTTACAGAAGTTGGGGCAGCTCTTATTTTATTTCCCCCTTCTTCTATGTCATGAGATAAAAGGGAGATGAACACACTTTCCTTCACATATCCACACAAAAAAAATCGCTAGGGGTATGCCTGACGATCTTGGGTGCCAAGAGTGCAGGATAGTGTCTCAGGGGTCCGTGCGTCCTATCCAGCGTTGAGGCAGACTCACTGAGAAACCGACGTATATTGTGGCAGTATGGTGGAAATCGTCCTGTAGTTGTGGAAAAAGCCAATTCTGCAGCGTTTGAAGATAGTTCGTTCCAGTTACTGTGTTTTCCTCAGAAAAGAAGGGACCATACATTTTTTCACGAGAAATGACAAAAGAAACTCTTACCTTAGGTGAGTCTCTTCTGTGCGCAACAGTGTCACGAGGATTCTGGAGTCCCCATAAGTGCACTTTACGTCGGTTTGCTTTACCGCTCACATGAAATGTTATTTCATAACTGAAAATTAACCGTGGTAAAAATGTGTCGTCTTCCATCTTTTTTAGCTGAGCTTTACTGAAGTCAACCCGTTTCTTTTTACCACCAACCCGAAGAGTTACGCTAATTGTACTCCGTATGGTTTATAGACCCAACGACGCCGTAACACTCATAACACTCACCAGACAGTTGTATGGAGCATTGCCAGTTCTCTACTTCAACGGCGAGTAGACTTTCGTGGACTCCACCCAAACGTTCGCCGAATTCTTTCCATGACGTCATCAGAAGTGCGAGTTCGACTTGCACTCTCACCTTTGCACAAGCACCCTGTCTTCTCAATTTGGGGATACCAACGACGAATATTTTTGGGTGCAGGTAGATGAATTCCAAAACGCCGAAGAAAAGCTCGATGGGCCGAAATAACTGACTCATTCTTTGCAAACTGCAGCAAACAAAACGCCCTCTACTGAGCGGACACCATCTTACTTTCGACTGATTGCAAACTGAGAAGACACGGAGACGATTATCTAACGGTGATTTGCTGAAACTCTAGGCCCGCCTATTCAGACAACACACTTTGTTTCAGCCGTTTTCTCCCTCTGATAGTGGGCTAAATCTTGGTACTCTAGACACTGTGTCGCGTAAAACTGGTTTCCTGTTATGAAACGGAAATGCACTTTCTGTCACGCGTAAGTTGTATAACTATTACAATTTCTCCCATAACATTATTTTTTATGTACTACTCTATGCAAAACAACATTAAATGTCTTTCTCATAATTGTGATATTTTTTATCCAGGTAATCATCAGTTACCATCCAGAAACTGCTCAGAAAGGCCAGTTCCCCGATAATGTCATCGAGAAACCGACGTTGGTATCTCTGTCTGAGTACGCTGCCACTTTCGAAGACGGGACATCCGCAGAGATAGACGATGTTTGTTACTGCACTGGTGAGTGTCGCAGTATGTTTCTGTCATCTGTACGTTTCTCAGGGCGATCAGCTTTCGTTATAATCAGACAAAGGAAATTTGAATCTGATTCGAAGCACTCGCGGAAAAATTCTAACAAATTCACCAAATTTACACGCAAGATAAAAATGCTGTTCCGAAAAAGAGACTTAAAATTACTTGATTAATGGTATAGAATTGACACTAAGGATACAAAAGGTGAAGTGATAGGTTAGACGTGTACTTTATAATACTAATAGTGCTAAACTCCACGTCAGACTTGCCATTGCTAAAATACACCATTTTCCAAGAGATTCATAATGAAGGAAACCTATTTCGCACATTATTCTTGACGTTTGGAATGGCCTGAATATAGTTAGGTTATATAGAAACACGGCAACTTCGAATATGTATAAAGGTAGCACACCAACATTACGATGAACATATCTCTTCGTGATTGGCCTTCTTTAGGTCGTCTGTATACATGTTCGTCGGAGGATAACCGCATACTGACATGCCTTAATTGATATGAGACGGTTCTAAAGTGTAAAATTGACATAATATTTTGTTTTTCTTAAGTTTTCAAAAAGGTATGAAGATTAGCACATCGCTAGATGTGACAATAGCGAAATTCCTGTGTTTTTTTCCTGAATCCGCTATAAATATGACATAATTCAACTAATAAATTCTGAAGGTGGCAGGGGTAAAACATAGGGAGCGAGAGGCTATTTACAATTTGTACAGAAACCAGATTTCAGTTATAAGAGTCGATGGGCATGAAAGGAAAGCAGTGGTTAGGAAGGGAGTGAGACAGGATTGTAGCATATCCCCGATGTTATTCAATCTGAATATTGAGCAAGCAGTAAAGAGAAGAAAAGAAAAATTCGGAGTGAGAATTAAAATCCATGGAGAAGAAATAAAAACCTTGAGTTTCGCCGATGACACTGTAATTCTGACAGAGACAGCAAAGGACCTGGATGAGCAGCTGAACGGAATGGACATTGTCTGGAAAGGAGGATATAAGATGAACATCAACAAAAGCAAAACAAGGATAATGGAATGTAGTTGAATTAAATCGGGTGATGCTGCGGGAATTAGATTAGGAAATGAGATACTTAAAGTAGTAGTTGAGTTTTGCTGTTTGGGGAGCAGAATAACTGATGATGGTCGAAGTAGAGAGGATATAAAATGTAGGCTGGCAATGGCAAGGGAAGAGTTTCTGAAGAAGAGAAATTTGTTAACATCTAGTATAGATTTAAGCGTCAGGAATTCGTTTCTGAAAGGTTTAGTATGGAGTGTAGCCACGTATGGAAGTGAAACGTGGACGATAAATAGTTTGGACAAGAAGAGAATAGAAGCTTTCGAAAAGTGGTGCTAAAGAAGAATGCTGAAGATTAGATGGGTAGTTCACATAACTAATGAGGAGGTATTGAATAGAATTGGAGAGAAGAGAAATTTGAGGCACAACTTAACTAGAAGAAGGGAGCGATTGGTAGGGTATATTCTGAGGCATCGAGGGATCACCAATTTAGTATTGGAAGGCAGCGTGAAGGGTAAAAATCGTAGAGGGAGACCAAGAGATGAATACACTAAACAGATTCAGAAGGATGTAGATTGCAGTAGGTGCTGGGAGATGAAGAAGCTTGCACAGGATAGAGTAGCACGGAGAGCTGCAGCAAACCAGTCTCTGGACTGAAGACCATAACATCAACAACAACTAACTACAAGTTAATTCACCCTCTATCTGCATTTTCCACCCCTAATATTGATAATTATGATTATACACACAGTCTCACAAGAAAATTCGGTGAATGGCAATAGCGACTCACAGAATTACAGTTCACTGCATATTAACAGTCCTGAGTGACAATGCTGAAAGACTCTACTTTTTGTTTCGCAGGATACCGGTACAGATTCCCATTCTTGACTCCGGAGTGCGGGGTCACTGTGGAAGACAAGCATGTGCGCCCTCTGTATCACCAGGTGGTGCACATCGACCGCCCGACGATGGCCTTTATCGGTGTGCCGTACTACGCCTGCCCTTGCATGCTCTTCGATGCGCAGGTGGGTTACAACGCCACAAAATGTTACTTACCTTGCCTCTTACACTGCTGTGCATCAATCTAAGATATAATTTTCTCTTTTGAGTGATTAGTCTATCTGTGTAGCCCATGATACACTATGTGATCAAAAGTATCTTGACACTTGGCTGAAAATGACCTAAAAGTTCGTGGAGGCCTCCATCGGTAATGCTGGAATTCAATACAGTGTTGGCCCACCCTTAGCCTTGACTGTCGCAAGCATACTTTCAATCAAGTGCTGCAAAGTTTCTTGTGGAATGGCAGCCCATTCTTCACGGAGTGCTGCACTGAGGAGAGGTATCGATGTCGGCCGGTGAGGCCTGTCATGAAGTCGGCGTTCCAAACCATCCCAAAGGTGTTCTGTAATATTCAGATCAGGACTCTGTGCAGGCCACTCCATTACAGGCATGTTATTGTCGGGTAAGCACTCCGCCACAGGCCCAGCATTATGAACAACTGCTCGATCGTATTGAAAGATGCAATCGCCATACCTGAATTGCCCTTCAATAGCAGGAAGCAATATGGTGCTTAAAACATCAATGTAGACCTGTGCTGCGATAGTGACACACAAAACAACAAGGGGTGCAAGCCCGCTCCATCAGAAACACGTCCACACCATAACACCATCGCCTCCGAATGCAAATTTTACTGTTGGCCCTACACACGCTGGCAGATGACGTTCACCAGGCATTCGCCACACTCACACCCTGACATCGGATCGCCACATTGTGTACCGTGATTCGTCACTCCACACAATGTTTTTCCACTCTTCAGTAGTCCAATGTTTACACTCATTACACCAAGCGAGAGGTCGTTTTGCATTTACCGGCGTGATGTGTGGCTTATGAGCAGCCCCTCGACCATGAAATCCAAGTTTTCTTACCTCCCGCCTAACTGGCATAGTACTTTCAGTGGATCCTGATACAGTTTGGAATACCTGTGTGATGGTCTGGATAGATGTCTGCCTATTACAAATTACGACCGTCTTCAACTATCGGCGGTCTCTGTCAGTCAACAGACGAGGTTGGCCTGTACGCTCTTGTGCTATACGTGTCCCTTCATGTTTCCACTTCACTATCACACCGGAAACAGTGGACCTAGGGATATCTGGAAGTGTGGAACTCTCGCGTACAGACGTATGATACAATGACACACAGTCACGTGACCACTTTCGAAGTCCGTGAGTTTCCCGGAGCGCCCCATTCTGCTCTCTCACGATGTCTAATGACTAATAAAGTCGCTGATGTGGAGTACCTGGCGGTTGGTGGCAGCACAATGCACCTAATATAGAAAACGTGTGTTTTTGTGGGTGTCCGGATACTTTTGATCACATAGTGTATCATGATATTAACTAGCTTAACAAGTAGTACACATGTGGTAACTGCTTTTAATTTTACGGAAGAATTGTCTTGCTTGAACTGGATGACTGTGATTGTGCCACTTGTCAAGATAGTCGTTCTTTCTTCAAGACCGAAATACTCTTGGAAACAGCAGTTCGCGTGCGCTCTAGTATTAGAATTCGCTGTCTAGTAGTAGTTCTCTGCTGCGTTGTTGCTGATTATGATGTGAGGTCAGTTGTGTGACCAGCACGTGCGTTCCCCTTGCTGTTACAAGAGCGACACAGAGGCCGAAAGTAGACTGCGCTACTTGTATTGTTAGCACACTGTACAAAATGTTAGTCATACCTTAAAAGCGCAAACTGGTCGCACGGGGGCGCTGTAGATGGTGTTACCATGGCAGTGAAGTGGTGTATATGTGTTAGTCAGATGTTTGCAATGTGTGCAGTAAGGTGGGTGGACGTGCAGACATGAGAGGGCGGCAGAATGGAACTATTATGTTTGGACGTGCCCATTACCAAACCCATGCGTTGGTGTCAAAGCGAACCGCCTTATTTGTATTCAAGGAATGATGAACCAACCGCAGCCATGCAACGTGGCGTAAAAACTGTGATCTTGAAGTGTTGCTAACCGAAAAGGGTTGGAGACGAGTGTCACTCTCTAACTCGGCAGGAATTTCGGCTGTCAGTGAGTGCATGTGAATCTCGTTGCGAAGGGAACTGCACGCAAAGGAAATTTGGAGGTATTTCGCAACATTCCATGCCACACAGCGGCACATAACTCTGCATGTCTTCAGTGGGGATATTCACTGAGCATAGGATAGCAGTAAGTCCATATATAGATGGCGGTAGTATCGCATACACTACATATGAAAGTACAATGCACTGGTGGAGTGGCCATCTGTACTCAGGCGACTCACAGAATAAGGTTTCCGGAGTGATTATGGTCGCAAGACAAGAATTAATAGCCTTTGAACGCCGAATGGTAGCTGGAGCTAGACGCACGGGCCATTCCATTTCTGAAATCGTTAGGGAATTTCACAATGTGAAGAGTGTGCCGAGAGTACCAAATTTCAGTCACTACTCCTCACCACGGACAACGCAGTTGCCGATGGCCTTCGCTAGGCTGCTCGTCTGCATAGAGTTGTCAGTGCTAATAGACAAGCAACACAGCATGAAATAACCGGAGAAATCAATGAGGGACTCACGTCGAACGTATCCGTTAGGACAGGGGCACAGCAAATGACGGACGTGTGTGCCTTTGCCAACAGCACGACATCTCCTGCAGCGCTTCTCCCGGGCTATTAACCATATCGGTGGGACGCTAGACGACTGGAAAACAGTGGCCTGGTCAGATAAATCCCGATTTCAGAGGAAAGAGCTGATGGTAATGTTCCAGCACGGTGCAGACCCGACGAAGCCATGGACCCCAGACGTCAAAAAGGCACAGTGCAAGCTGCATGTGGCTCCGTAATGGTATGGGCTGTGTTTACCCAGAATGAACTAGGTCCTCTGGAAGTTCGGCTACGTGGAGACCATTTGCAGCCATTCATTGACATCATGTTCCCAAACAACGATGGAATTTTAATGGATGACAGTGCACCATGTCACTGAACCACAGTTGTTCGTGATTGGTTTGAATAACATTCTGGACAATTCGAGCAAATGATTTGGCCGCGGAGGTCACCCGACATGGATCCCATTGAGCATTTTTTTTTTCAGGCATCAGTCCTCTGACTGGTTTGATACGGCCTGGCATGAACTCCACTCCTGAGCCTACCTCTTCATCTCAGGGTAACACTTGCAACCCACGTGGTCAATTATTTACTGGATGTATTCCAACCTCTGTCTTCCTCTCCAGTTTTAGCCTTCTACGGCTCCCTCTAGTACCACTTAACTCGTTCTCTCACGTCCTAACAGATGTCCTATCAATCTGTCCCATCTCCTCGTCAGTGTTTTCAACGTATTCCTCTCCTCTCCGATTCTGTACTGAGCCGTCTCATTCCTTACCTTATCAGTCCATCTAATTTTCAACATTAGTCCGTAGCACCACATCACAAATGCTTCGATTCTCCTCTGTTGCTGTTTTCCCACAGTCCATGTTCCACTATCATACATTGTCAGAAATTTACTCCTAAAATTAAGACCTATGTTTAATAGTAGTAGATTTCTCTTAGCCAGGGATCTCATTTTTGCCTGTGATAACTTTTGATGTTCTCCATCCTCCATCTGTCACTGGTTATTTTGCTTCCTAGGTAGGAAAATTCCTTAACTTCATCTGCTTCGACCATCAATTAGAAACTTAAGCTTCTCGCTGTTTTCATTTCTGCTACTTCTCATTACTTTCGTCTTTCTTTGATGTGCTCTCAGCCCATAATCTGTACCGTTCATTCCATTTAGCAGATCGTGAAACTCTTCACTTTCACGGAGTGTAGAAATATCATCAGGGAATCTTATCATCGATGTCCTTTCATCTTGAATGTTAATTCCGTTCTTGAACTTTCCCTTTATTTCCGACATTGCTTCTTCGACATACAGATTGAGCAGTTGTGGCGAAAGACTACATCTCTATCCTTGTCAGCTTAAGTACTTTCATGATTCATCAGCAAAGTTAACTACTAACACGATGAACATTCTCGTCCCATTTTTATCGTCTGTTCCGGCAGCTTTTTAAAGGATAAAATTTACTGCCACGACACTTCCCGGTCACCGGTAACAGGCTGGCTATCCTTGCTTCCATACCTCTTTTGTTTTATACTGTTTGGAGCAGTGACGCACAGCACGGATACGTTGTGAGTTGTAATATAAATTATTCCTTCCACCACACATTAACCCGAGCTCTGAATACAGAGCTTTAACCAAAAACACTGAAAGGTGACATTCAGGTTCATGGAACAGTCGAGCCCAACTAAACCCTGTACTTAAGGAAAAATCGGAGTTTCTTACTAACTTTGCTCCTGAGATATGAATGAAAAAGTAATAGTAATTATCTGTGTTTCAACAAGCTACAACATTACAGAGTTAATTTCGTTCGTCGTATTCAGTGTTTTATCAAAGCCAGAAATTATTTAAATAATATTAAACAATATTGCTTATTTAAATCATGACGTAGACAGTTAATTAAGCAAAAGTTCATGAGGCAATGAAGTCTTTTGTTTAACATTATACTGGAGACAGTTCTTTGCAGTAAAAAAGTCAACGTAGTTTAGATGTATTCGTAGCATGAGTTCGGCTACATGAGTGGTTTCCATCGTTTCCGAGACCCTTACCCCTGAGTGTAATCATGTGTTAGTTAGTACCCCCAAGCCCCACCCCCTTCAATTCCCTTCACTCCTCCCTTCCCACACCCTTACCCATCATCAATATTAGCGCGTAACTAAAATTTGATATGAAAAAAATATTTGAACACTTTTAGATTTAAAATGACGAAAGACTAACGAGATTTAGTGTCTGTAGGTGATTTATTAAACCACGATTTAATGAGTCAGTGAGACAATTCGTATCGCTTATTTCGACTAACCTTTTTCTGAAATGATGAACAAGTTCTCAGTGAAGCACGATTTGTACCTACAATACCTTCTCAGAAAAGAAAGCTAACTGTCTACACTGGGGGCAGACACTTATTACAGAACATCCTTCGAATGCATCACTTTGCCGGCAGCTGTGGCTGAGCGGCTCTAGGCGCTACAGTCTGGTACCGCGCGACCGCTACGGTAGCAGGTTCGAATCCCGCCTTGGGCATGGACGTGTGTGATGTCCTTAGGTTAGTTAGGTTTAAGTAGGGAAGTTCTAGGGGACTGATGTCCCATAGTGCTCAGAGCCATTTGAACCATTTTGAATGCACCACTTTCTTCTCTTACGACTCTTGCTTCACCATACCTGCACTTAAAATCAACCGAGTTAGAATATGTACACTATACTTACCGCTTGTAAATCACATTATAGCTGGACTCCTTATTTCTAAACTCACAGAAATTGAAAGGCTTCAGGTTGCCAAGGATTTGTGTCTGGCCGCTGCCAATAATAGCAAAAATAATAATGAGAGTCTTGAAATTTTCCCGGCATAACGAGTACTCCATAAAGTTTCGGGATCGCAGCCGGATAATGTAGACTTCTTGCCACGATGTTTCGGCTGACCACCATTGAAATATCTTCAGGTGAGTGTTTTGCACTGGAGATTGCTAGTTCACATCGCTACCTTTATACAAAAAATTGGCCCGAAGAAGCATGTGCAAAGACAGCCGTTACATGAGAGACCTCAGTCGAGTTACGTGTCCGCTTCGAATATTGCTCCATATATGGCGCGCAGGCAAACGCGCACTCTCAGTCGGATTGCGCATTGGTGGAGCCAGATTTCAAACGTCAAAATGTATATTTTTCAATGACTAGATGCAGCCCGCACTGGGCAAATAAAATAAAAGATAAGAAAAGAGATATCGCTCGATATGTCATGAGTTCAAATTTGTTCAAATGGCTCTGAGCACTATGGGACTCAACATCTGTGGTCAACAGTCCCCTAGAACTTAGAACTACTTAAACCTAACTAACCTAAGGACATCACACACATCCATGCCCGATGCAGGATTCGAACCTGCGACGCTACCGGTCACGCGGTTCCAGACTGAAGCGCCTAGAACCGCACGGCCACACCGGCCGGCTATGTCATGAGTCCTAAACCGTTCGCGTTCTGAAGAAATTAAAGATATCTTCGGGTCCCACTCTTTAACAAGATGAAACCCGGCATCACGATTAATAAGATCTTGTGCTAGACGTATTTCCACCGATTCCTTAATAATTAAGTCCAGACGGATCTCATACAGGCCAAGATTTCCGTGGCAGAGTAATCCATGGAGTGTCCTGTGGAGATACAATGCTCGGCTATGGATGACCCACTGGGCTGCGAAAGGCGAGTTTGGCGGTCACGTGCAACGCTTCTTTCAAGTAGTTTCGCGCGTTGCCTGTCCAATGTCAACTTTGCTGCACTGCCAAGGTATTCTGTAGATTTTAGTCTTCCGCAGTCCCAGATCGTCCTCTGCCGAAACGAGAAGAGCCGAATTCTATTCTGTCTAATTTCGACGAAATATTACCTAGCCGACGTACGGGAAGAGTGCCTAGGACTTGACTCGCTACTTCTCCTCTTGACTGCATGTGTGGTCACGTTCCTTCTTCCTTAAAGCTGTGCTGATCTGACATGGAGAATGTCCATTATCTTTGAACACTGATTGTAGGTGTTCCAGCTCCTATGCAAGGCTGTCTGCATCAGATACAACATGTTCCCGGCGAACCAACGTCCGAA
Organism: Schistocerca serialis cubense; assembly: GCF_023864345.2. Taxonomy (NCBI): domain Eukaryota; kingdom Metazoa; phylum Arthropoda; class Insecta; order Orthoptera; family Acrididae; genus Schistocerca; species Schistocerca serialis. Next base: position 587,628,187 of record NC_064642.1, read on the forward strand.
AGTCGTTTGTGATGGATGGTGGCAGCTACGAGAAGAACCTAACACGGTGGTCCTTCCAGCGAATGAGGGAAACGCCTCTATGCTGTTCCCACGTGGGGGCTATGACGAGAAGATTTATAGCTTGCTTACTGAATCAACGCACAGGAATATTGATAAAGACCCCACATGGAGAGTAGAAAGAAAATCGACAGCGTTGCTGAATTCTTCTCCCCTTCTGCAAGAAATTGAGAAAATATTGAGGCCTCACAGCTCCATCCTTCCAAAAATAATTAAAAAAGGTCTTCCATTACGTCCTATTGTGAACAATATGGAAGCTCCAACGTAAGACTTAGACGTTCTGCGTCCTTACTGAATCATTTTTTGGGAAAGTGTTCACATTGTCAGAATGAGATTTTCACTCTGCAGCGGAGCGTGCGCTGATATGAAACTTCCTGGCAGATTAAAACTGTGTGCCCGACCGAGACTCGAACTCGGGACCTTTGCCTTTCGCGGGCAAGTGCTCTACCATCTGAGCTACCGACGCACGACTCACGCCCTGTACTCACAGCTTTACTTCTGCCAGTACCTCGTCTCCTACCTTCACATTGGATTCGGAACTCCGGTAACTTTATTAATAGACTGAAGTCTATTCATTGTTATGTGTCTCACTCTTTATAATGGTGCTTCTCATGGACTTATTGTCAGTCATGAAAAGTAAGTTCCAAGCTGATATGACTGCACTGTCTCATCACACCCTTTCCTCCAACTACTTTTTATTCAACAGCGATAATTTTGAACGAATTGAATGTGTTGCCATGAGTTTGTCCCCCTGACAGCAAACTTTTTTATGGAAGACAATGAGGAGAGTGCACTTGATTCCGTAGAACTTAAGCCAAACGTCTTCTGGCGTTATGTGGATGATACTTTTGTAGTTGTAGCTGCACTACAATTTATTATAACTACCCGGTATCTTGTTTTCGATAACAATTCTAGATAGAACTGCGTATTTTCTGTAGTAGGCCATAACTTTCGTTTATACAACAGATTTTTAGACAGTAATATTTTCTTCCCAACTCATATAACTTTTACTACCTTACACATAGAGTGTTGTAAGCCTACTTATGTATTTTGTATTCCGTCTGCATACAGAATAGCACTTAGCCAGTAATTTCTTTCCGGCCATAGTGGCATCGCCAAATGTTAAATGCCACTATGGCTGCAGTACTTTAGGACATTGTTTGCATAAAACAGACCTGAAGATGGTCATTATACAACGAAACCGGTAATCTGTTGGCGAAAGGCTTGTGACCATAGACGTAGAGTAAAGGAAATTTATCGTTTTTTCTGTTGTTAAAGATGCTGTGTTTATAATTATTTTGGTGTGTTCACGTATACCTCTCATTACCTGCATAAGATGCATGGGGTGTCCCGGCTTAAGCATATTGTCCATTGTCTAATGCCTGATCGAAAGGTATTTTCGAAGTCATTGAAAGCAACATTTGCTATACTGACTACTCTTTACGGTAAAAATATTATCCCTGCACGAGACTCCTTTCCTGAACCCAAGTTGCTCTTCTCCAAAACGTGCATCTTCTATTATTTCTAGGCGATTACTTTTTATTTTTAAGTAAGATTTATAAATTGTTTTCGTGGGATTTTTACCTCTTTAATTGTCACATCCCTTTCTTTGACTCTTTTTAAAAATATGAATTATTTCAGCTGTTTTGCAGTTATCAGCAATTTTATAACTTTGTCAGCATTAATTAAATAAATGTAATAGTATCCGAAGTTCCACACTTATAACGTCCAGTCTCAAAAGCTATTGATCACAGAGTAATATTTTTTTTGTTTATTACTAAAATATCTCTCTCAGAAACAAATATTTTCAATGTTGTCTCCTGCATTGCCTTCCCTGCATATACAAAGGTCTGAAACGCCGTTTTTATGCAGTTGTGTCAGTTTTTAACACGTAACAAATGTGAAGTTTTGAACTCTAACTCTTACGAAAGCAACGTAAAAATCCTGAAATTCATGGTGGTATTCGTCTCAGTAGTATCGCTAATGCGTCAAAAATATTTCATCAACTTTAATTAGGCCCGTTAGTATGTTAATTATTGAAATAGGAAAAATTATCGCGTCCGAAGAAGTTTCCTTCTCATCACTTTATATCTTGAAAACTATGGCATTCGTTGAATAATAACTTGGTGTCCACACAAAGTTAAATATAATTAAAATGTAGTACAACTTACAATTAGGAAGTTCTGAGAGTTGGCTGAACAATATTCCATAGTCTCACAACAAGGAAGAGACAGTGACACAAATAAATCAATAAACGTAATATTTAATGGAAGTAAGAAGTTCATTTAAGTACACTATACACATGTCAGACAATGGGAAAACAACGCAGTTCAGTGTCAGAGCCAGAGACTGTGGAACTATCGGAGTGTCTGCTCGTAGTGTGAGATTTAATCAAATCTTCGGCTCTCTGTTCCAGTATACCTTCAGTACTCCCTACTTCCTCTATCACTCATTTCAGATGTTTCACTGATTTTTTTCAGTCTTTTGGTGTCACTTTTTCAGTTTCATCATACAAAAGGCGTTGTACTTCAGCGGCATAAGTCGTTTGACATGAGATCAATCATTTGTATTGCGTTGAAATGGCAACTGGTGGGAGTAAACCTTAGCGCTTCATGCCCGTATTTTTTTAAATTTATTTTTACGTGTTGTTACTGTCAACCAGTTTGTAATGCTTCTCCAGCCACCTGACGATGTATTTATCCCTCGTTACTTAAGTGGACGCCTTATTATGTATAATCAAACGATATGAAGCATTCTAACAATCGTGGAATTTTTCGTTACGTTTCGAATCAGAGTATCCTAACTATGTCACCAAAGTATTGTGGTTCATCACTTCCTGTTAGTCGTACTTCTTATTTGAATAGAATAACAGCTAGAAATGAAACATTTTGAATATCCGGAAAGCGCTACAGTTATTCTGTTTGCATTGCCGATCGGAGCTGCCGTATTACAGCTGTCCACTCATTTCTTACCACGTTCACGCTGGCGTGTTATCACCGGTGACTCACGCTAGATCCTCACATCGGACAGTGTGTACCTCCAGTTGCTCCCGCTCGACTGTCAGTTACGCTACTACCATTACACTAACGCATGATGTATTACCTATGAGCCGGTGCAACAAACAGCAGAGAATACAGGGTGCGCAAAATAAAAATCCCGGAGATCAGAGCTCCAAGGTACGAAGAAACACAGCAGAGGAAAGGAAATACAGTAGTAACCCAATTATAGCACATATTGCCTGGTCAGCAAGTTACTGGAGGGTGATCATTGCCAAACTACTGGAATTGCTACAATCTCATCCGAAATATTCTGTAGCAGTTCTTGAAGCCTATGAGGGTTGTTGCGATGCAGCTTAGACTTGAGCGCTCCCCGCACAACACAATTTCACAGTGACATATCAGGTGACATGGGTTGCCAGCTAGGGCCGCGACAAGACTACACTCTGCTAACAACCCCGTCAGGCTTGAAGATTGAGTAAATGTGCTCCAAGGTTCGGCCGGCTGTATGCGCAGTTGCTCCATCCTGTTGGAAATAACTGTGCCTTCTTTCCTCCTTCGTTAAGGTTGCCACAAATAGTGTCCAATCGTCCGGGTCACTTTTATTTGCATCATCCTGTGCAGTTTTGTGTGGCCCTTCAACGAGAGAGCTTTCCAAACATATGAGATGCTATAATTTGTGATTAATTTACTGCCAAATCATTTTATGAGGTCTCCCGTTGTTTTGAAATAATGGACTTAAGGTAATTTCGAAAAAAACCATTGTATTAAGGCAGTAACCTAGGCCGTTTGGATATGATCCCTGGCCCATGGCAAGAAACAGGGAAAGTAACGCTGCCAGACGAAGGAAAGTATGAACACGCATTCCGTCCCACAGCGAGAATCACATTTCTCTGCGCCGGCATAAACATGTGAAATTATGATCTGTATTCACCCAAGTTTGACGAAACTAAACGGTATCGTCAAAATTTATACCTACTAATTCCCAAAGAAGGTCGCAGCACTAAGTTTTAATAACTGGCGACCACAAACAGATTTAAAGTGTAATCCAAACGTTTTTGCAGCTCTTAGCAAGGACGATTTTCTGCCTTATAACTTTCTGTGTATCAGCTCTAACTTCCTTGAACAGAGCTCGTATGTTTCATGACGAATTGCATCTTGCTGCAAAGAGACGCGCTTTACACCCTTCTTTCGAGTTGTCTCTTCCACTCAGGCGTCGACAATTTAGATGATTGACCTAAGTCTTCTTTCGCCAATTTCTCCTAGCTATTTTTTATTACTAATTGTTCACTGACTGGTCGATCAGCTACAGTTCGCAACTTTATCCAAGGGAAAGCGAGTCGCTCCTGGATCCCTCTCTGTGTTCCAAGATACTTCCTGAAGGAACATACGAATTCACGCGAATGACGACATATAACCAAGCCGCGTCCGACACTTTTTTAAAGTGTCCTAAAACTGCACACACTCGGACTGCCTCTCCATCGAATGATTGAATCATTCATTGTAAGATACTAGAAGCTAAAAATCACCCGAATCGCTTACTACAACAACACAGCAAGACTGGCTAGCACACTGCAATGAGCAGCGGATCGTAAGTTGCAACACAGTAATATCCAAGAATGCGAGAATATCTCCCATTGCTGTTTTGCTGGCGGTAGCAGTCCCGCCCGCTACTTTTCAAGTGACAACTAGTTTGAATCTACCTGTACAGGGTTGTTGTTGTTGTGGTCTTCAGTCCTGAGACTGGTTTGATCCAGCTCTCCATGCTACTCTATCCTGGGCAAGCTTCTTCATCTCCCAGTACCTACTGCAACCAACATCCTTCTGAATCTGTTTAATGCATTCATCTCTTGGCCTCCCTCTACAACTTTTACCCTCCACGCTCCCCTCCAATACTAAATTGGTGATCCCTTGATGCCTCAGAACATGTCCTAAGAAGCGATCCCTTCTCCTAGTCACATTGTGCCACAAATTTCTCTTCTCCCGAATTATATTCAATACCTCCTCATTAGTTATGTGATCTACCCATCTGATCTTCAGCATTCTTCTGTAGCACCACATTTCCAAGGCTTCTATTCTATTCTTGTGTAAACTATTTATGGTCCACGTTTCACTTCCGTACATGGCTAGCTCCATACAAATACTTTCAGAAACGACTTCCTGACTCTTAAATCTATATTCGATGTTAACAAATTTCTATTCTTCAGAAACGCTTTCCTTGCCATTGCTAGTCTATATTTTATATCCTCTCTACTTCGACCATCAACAGTTATTTTGCTCCCCAAATAGCAAAACTCATTTACTACTTTAAGCGTCTCATTTCCTAATCTAATTCCCTCATGATCACCCGATTTAATTCGACTAAATTCCATTATCCTTTTTTTTTTTTGCTTTTGTTGATGTTCATCTTACATCCTCCTTTGAAGACACTATGCATTCCGTTCAACTGCCCTTCCAAGTCCTTTGCTGTCTCTGACAGAATTACAATGTCAACGGCGAACCTCAAAGTTTTTATTTCTTCTCCATGGATTTTAATTCCTACTCCGAATTTTTCTTTTGTTTCCTTTACTGCCTGCAACGGTATAAGTGCAGATATTTTTATTGGTGTCTGAGGGGCAACATTATAACAGTATTTACTTCATTTTCAGACTATTAATTGAAGCTATTAGGAGCGGTATGCCTTTAGTTTGGTTAGTAGCTTCAAGAGGATGTGACAAGAGCAAGCTACTAATATTTACTTTCTGCAGGCAATAGGTCAGTTGCTGAATGATGGATGGATGGATGCCAAACGGTTGGCTATATTGCAGGTGTAGCCCACTTAGTGTTGGATCTGAAACCATGCAAAAAAACATCAGGAAGTAATTTATATGATGTATTTGCAAGAGGATTGTTTGGTGCAGAGAGAAATCGAGGTATTAAGGCACCAACGATCACAATATCGCCATTCATTCTCCGAACTCCCTGTGTACTGGTTGTCCCAGAAATACTCCTATAAATTTTAAGGGTTGTAGAGGGTGTATTGGGAAACAAATCGAGGGTAGAAATCCGAATTCGAAAAAGTCCTCCACCGACGTTACAGAGCGTCGTATTTAAAGGCACTGGTGCCAGCCACTAGGCCACACCTTCGGTAGTAAACGCGACTTCGTACGCTTACTCGCTGTATGAGGACCAACTCGCAATTCTGTTTCTTGTTCAGTGATCGCGCCTGATTGCCACGATCGCCAGTGGAGAAGCTGGAGCTAGCTGCTGCCCATAAAAGCTTTGTCTCCTACGAAAGAGCCGGCTGAGGTGGCCGAGCGGTTCTAGGCGCTGCAGCCTGGAACCGCGCGACCGCTTCGGTCGCTGGTTCGTATCGCGCCTCGGGCATGGATGTGTGTGGTGTCCTTAGGTTAGTTCGTTTTAAGTAGTTCTTGGTTCTAGGGGACTGATGACCACAGAAGTTAAGTCCCATAATGGTAAAAGCCATTTGAACCATTTTTGAATCTTGCGAAAGCGATGCTCTGTTGACTCGGTGGATGACGATTTGGAGTATGAGTTGCCATCTGCGGTTTTCCGCCTTAAACCCTCTAAAATCTCGAATTGTTTTCCGTATACAGGAAAACTGTGTTCAAAACTGTTATCCATCGAGGCAACAGAGTATAACGTTCGTAGGAGACAAGGCCTGTCCATGCATCAGCTAGCTCCGTTCTCTACAATGGCAGTCATGGGAATCAGTCGCCGTCACTGACTAACAAACACTGTACACAGTCACGTTTGCTGCCAAAGACTGGTCTAGTGGCGGGCTCTGGCGTCCACAACTTCGACACTCTGTGGCCTCGTTGGATGACGATTTGTTCCTCAGCACACCCTCTACAACCCGTCGATCTTTGACCCTGCGTTTTTTGGGACACGCCGTATAATGTTTTGTCCGATGTGCTTACCTGCTTAGGCAGTGAATGCTTTGAGTCACAAGTAGGCATTCTGGCCAGTGCAGTGACTACGGATGTGCACCACAGGCGCAGTTCTGGGTGGCGGTGCTGGACGGCAGGTGCCGGCTGCCAGACCCGGCCACGATGCGCCTTCAGGAGCTGGAGGACGTGGAGCGGCGGCGCTCGCAGGGGGTGCTGCCGCACAACATGGCCACCTTCCAGCGGGAGTACGTCGACCGGCTGGCGGAGCTGTCGGGCGCCAGCCTCACGCCGCGCTACTACCACAACATGTTCGACGCCGTCGGCTTCGACTTCCTCAAGGACCTGCAGAACTACAGGAAGAACAAGTACAGGATCGTGGATGACGAAAATTACGAGAAGGTCCTGTGAGGGCGAAGGAGTGAGAGACGCTACGAATTTTTGCAATTATTATGCCCTGCACCTATCATCGACAATACCCTTCTTTTTACATGATTTAGATAGCTTTTCTTTGTTTGTAACCTTTTTTGTATCTCTTTAATGCTTACTGATTAATAAAAAGAAATCATAATGTAAAATAATACACATCTTAGTTCTCTTCCTGCTTTCCACTCTTTGAAATATGTTGAACATTGTGCAGCAGTGAAAGCCTGCAATAGAAATTAATATCACAAGTTTTACATGGGAACAGGACATTCATGCTCTAAATGAACTTGGCTATGGTTAGAAATCCCTTGGTCCATCTGCTTATGTGAATTCTGAAGGCCGGCCGGTGTGGTCGAGTGGTTCTAGTCTGGAACCGCGCGACTGCTACGGTCACAGGTTCGAATCCTGCCTTAGGCATGGATGTGTGTGATGTCCTTAGGTTAGTTAGGTTTAAGTAGTTCTAAGATCTAGGGGACTGATGACCACAGATGGTAAGTCCCATAGTGCTCAGAACCATTTGAACCATTTTGACCTATGAAGGCAACGGTTGACTCTCATATTATGAGCGGATAGGCAGGAGTGTGATCACTCCAACAAAACATGTGATTACATTACATGTGAGTACATTTCATCCGCATTTCAAAGGCCTCCTGGAAAGCACTAGCACAGTATTGCAACTGTCAGCATGTCTAATACACTACTGATTTTGACAAATGGCTGACAGTAATTCCATCCACGAAACTCTTACAACTGAAACGGAAAATACGTTTTGTGGGCAAAAAAAAAAGTTCAAATGTGTGTGAAATCTTATGGGACTTAACTGCTAAGGTCATCAGACCCTACGCTTACACACTACTTAACCTAAATTATCCTAAGGACAAACACATACACCCATGCCCTAGGGAGGACTCGTACCTCCGCCTGGATTAGCCGCACAGCCCATGACTTTTTGTGGGCAGAAACACGTTTTAACATCGTTTCAGTTATCAAGACGGCATACAACACCGCCTACTTCAGTACATGAAGCCCACATGAAAAGTCAGTGCCACCAAATCCACGCTACAAGAAAACTATTTTGTGTAAGTGAGAGAGAGAGAGAGAGAGAGAACCCTGTATGGAAGACGCGTACCAGTATGTCAGCGCTTCTTAAGGAATGTGAGGCAAAATTCAAATTGCTCTGAGCACTAAGGGACTTAACTTCTGAGGTCATCAGTCCCCTAGAACTTAGAACTACTTAAACCTAACTAACCTAAGGACATCACACACACCCATGCCCGAGGCAGGATTCGAACCTGCGACCGTAGCAATGTGAGGCAATCACGGGACAGCCATCCCTGCACACTGCTTTTGATGTCACTTTCTAATATACATTTATATTCAGTTCTGTTATTTGTCTCTGCCTTGTCCATATCGTAAAGTACCATTTCTTTGTAATAAACATTAGTTTCAATAACTGGTGTTTTACAGTTACTGGTGTATTGCTCTAATTTCTCTTTATTCTGTGGTTTATTGAAACAGTATTATAAGCAAGGATACGAACACTGCAATCAGTCGCTCTCATATTAGTTTTTTTTATTATTCTTGCATCTACAGATTTCAGCTGAAAGCAGCCGTCCTGAGTTCATCTGAGCGACGGTCATTTATAGCTGAAACCTGAAGAAGCAAGAATAATAAAAAATTAATGTGAGTGCGACTGATTGCTGTGTTGCTATCCTTCGATATAACAGTCTAAGTTGGTGTGCACAAGAGTGCCTGAGGGAATCAAGTAGGTTTTGAGACAATATTTGCAGCGAAGCCTTTGCTAGACCAGAGTGTTTCAACCGCCATGCCACGACACATTGGTGTGCTGCGATTGCATGTCAGGTATTTCGTGACATTTTTAATGTCTTTTAAGACACAAAAAAATTATCGTTTCTTACAATAGCCCAGTTTGCAAGAACACCATCGTGGCACCCGCCCTGTCCGGCACAGAAAATCCAAGGCACACAACCCGCGTGCCTGGCTGGCTTCTTTAGTATCTTCTGATAGCTGCGAAGGAGGATTTTTGTCGTTAAAGTGCTTGTGTCATATTAGCATTTCTGAATACAGCAGATTATCTATTACTTAATTTTAAAACAAATTAATTCTTCTGTAGAAGTTTGATAAGAATGGATTCATGATCAACAATGATAACACAATCTGTAGAGTGGAAATCAATAATGGTCTAAGTCCCAAAATTTTTTTTAGTTAGATCCAAAAAACCAAGCTAAGTGCCGTTGAAAACAACCTGAAAAGCGGGATAAGCGCTGCGGCGGTTTCTTGTAGTGCATATAAGGCACAAAAGATAGCATGAACGGTACGTGGCTGCCCAATAAAAAAAATGGCTCTGAGCACTATGGGACTTAACATCTGAGGTCATCAGTCCCCTAGAACTTAGAACTACTTAAACCTAACTACCCTAAGGACATCACACACATCCATGCCCGAGGCAGGATTCGAACCTGCGACCGTAGCGGCTGCCCAATATTGAGACTAAAGTTGGTTAAGTGCCACAAGGCCTTGTAATTGTTTGCAGCGTGTTACAGAGATTTTGCCCAGACTGAAAAACGTAAGAGGCTGGAAGAATGTCAGAGTGTCAAGTACCTAAGGACCTTGTAAAACTTATGGAAAAGGAAACAAACGATTTGTTTTTACTATGCTCCAGCCCGTGGACTCTTTACTTTAGAAAAGCAGCCGATACATATATTAAAACAACGAAAATAAATATTTCTACAAGTGGAAAAAAAGTTGCACCTCGTGTCACCAAGATGACAACAATATTTGACGAACTTGAAGACGGGATCACATACAAGATTTTCAATAAAGGGATTACCACTGACATAATAAAGAAATTCGTTTTACTATCATAACAATCGAAAACAACATGTCAGGTGGTAAGAAAAAGCTTCTTTAACAGATGCTGCCGTTATTGAAAGCAACTAATAGAACAGTTTTCGAAAATTTAATCAATTAAAATTGCTTTGTGCTGTATAAATATAAAAGAACGATTAAAAACAATCTAATCACAGGACGGGGTATCTGCAAAATGTATCTATAAAAGGTTTATTATTAACAAAAGTGATTAATACTTGAGATTTCTTTGTTTGCCATCTACATCGTTTTTGCCGATATATGTATGGCATTTAAAACGTTCTACGCTTTTTAGAATAAATCTTTTATTTTCATCGATGAAAGGAAAATTGCAATAATTGTGTGACTCTCACCATAGACTATAAATGAAAAATATTACTAACGATTTTTCTTTAAAATATTTTTCTCAAAAAAAACTGAATTACTCGGAATCAATCTTTTGGTACTTAGTCCGTTATTGATTTCAAATTCAAATGGTTCAAATGGCTCTGAGCACTATGGGACTTAACTTCTGAGGTCATCAGTCCCCTAGAACTTAGAACTACTTAAACCTAACTAACCTAAGGACATCACACACATCAATGCCCGAGGCAGGATTCGAAGCTGTGATCGTAGCGGTCGCGCGGTTCCAGACTGTAGCGCCTAGAACCGGTCGGCCACTCCGGCCAGCGTTATTGATTTCCATTTTACGATTGTTGCCTCTCAAATTATACATTTGTGAAGCCACTTTTCTACTTATAACTATTGTTACTGCTTATTTCGTTCACCTGGTATACTGACCGTTGGAGGTCATATTTGTTCGTTTAAGTAATAACGATATCATCAGCGAACGGAAGTGCATTCAGATATTCATCATTACTTCTCTTAATTTCTGTTTTTACTTTACCGAATTCTCGCGAAGATCCTATGAACTACAATCCGAATGGAGAAAGAGATATTGGAAGACCTCATAAAAGATGGGAATTATTTTGGTTATCTTGCCTGGAAGTAACACGACGATAACTATTGTTCCTTTGGCACTACAGCCTCCTTAACTGAGAGTACACTTAACAAATAAATACTGTATAAGATTAAGAGCTTCATTTGTAGTCTTGCAGTTAACTGTAGATTTTTAAAAAGTTATAGTAGTTGTGTAGGAGAAACAAATCCGTAATGTTCGGATACAGCATTAGTAGTTTCTCCTTGACACAGTCACATTGCTTAAATATTTGATGCTATCCTGCAAAGAGATGTGAAAAGGAATGAGCATATGAGGATTGTGGTAGAGAAGGCGAGTGGTCGACTTCGGTTTATTGGTATAATGAAAGTATGTTTCATCTTCAAAGGACACCGCATATAGAACGCCAGTGCGACCTATTCTTGAGTACCGCTCGAATGTTTGGGATCCGCGCAAGGTCGAATTAAAGGAAGGCATCGAAGCATTTCAGAGGAGGACTGCTGTATTTGTTACCGGTAGGTTCGAACAACACGGAAGTGTTACTGAGATTCTTCGAGAACTCAAATGGGAATACGTGGAGGGAAGACGACGTTCCTTTCGAGGAACGCTACTGAGAAAATTTAGAGAACCGGCATTTGAAGCTGACTGCAGAACGATCCTACAGCCGCCAAAATACATGTCACCTAAGGGCCACTATTCCTGGGAATAGAACAGGAAACGACACAACAGGTAGCGGTACAAGGTACCCTCCGCCAAGCAACGTACTCTGGCTTTAGGAGTAAGTCTGTAGATGTAGGATTTCGACGTCACCGCTTAGAGGAGAAAACATTTTACTTATTTGGCCCTGAACGATCTAATCGGCCGTTCTGCTTCAGAGGCCGACGCTAGGTGGAAAAGGATGGTGCTCAGGTGTGTTAATGCCATTTCATTCTCACAACAGGAGAAACTCGCCCGATGTGAACTGCGATCCACTGTCAGTTATCACCATGTGGCATTCCCCAATGGCGGAAATCGCCGCTACTGCTCGCAGCTACAACTGCCGAGGTCGTTGATAACACACGGGAAATAGGAGACAGCGCCCACGACAAATAACGACACGCTGCCTTTGAACGGACCTGCACCATCAAAGTGCACGGAGTCTGTGGCTGATAGGAAATTTACCATGAGGAGAAATGTTTCTCCAGATCTGACCAGTTATTCGCGATAGTTTGTTCAGTTTGTACTGCACGTCAATCCCGAGGTCAATGCCTAGCTAAAGCCTTGACGTCACCGTAGCGTACAGTGTATTCAGGATAGAACCCAGAACTGATATTTCAGTGAAAGTAAGGCCGCTCAGATCAGTGTTAAGTACGCATTGCATCGAGGTCCATAGCACCGCGTTTGTAGCCTTGACTAGTTGCTTCGGCCACCAGAGAAATGCATAACGTCATACAGGTGGTTACAATTAAATGGACAGTGTTCCAAATGCCGCAGTGCGGACTGTATATATCGCAAAATGGCTCTGAGCACTATGGGACATAACTTCTGAGGTCATCAGTGCCCTAGAAGTTAGAGCTACTTAAACCTAACGAACCTAAGGACATCACATGCCAGTAAATTGTTTGTCGCTTGGTAACACGTGTTGATTTCTTTTTTGAAGCAGCTGTTGGTGTAAACGGGTAAAAATGTTTCCATAAGAAACACAATGGCTGTTGAGAAGAAAGAACGTGCACTACTGTTAAACTTCTTCTATCATAACTTAACAGTAGTAAACGTTCTTTCTTCTCAATAGCCATTGTGTTTCTTATGGAAACGTTCTAACCCCTTCCTGCTTTCCGGGTATCTCGCCGAAAGAAACAGCTTGAAGGAGGCCCCCTGTCAATAATTGTGCTAAGGAATAAGATCAAAAATTTTGAAGAAACAGGTAAATTAGGTGACTCAGCAGGGAGAGCGAAGCGGTTCGTTCCCATGGCAGTTGTTGATATACTTGCTGCGAAGCCAATGCCTCAAACTCTGCAGTTAGTGCTTCAGCTGTCACGGGCATTGTCTCTCTCCTGGTCATTAGCTCAAAAGATTCTGCAGAGCATTTTCCACTCTTGTCCCTATAATATTCAGAAAGTCCACCAAATAAAGTCGTAAGACAGGCTACAGCGCCATGACTTTGCCCTTCGTTTTTTGGCATGCGTAGGAATAGATTACATGAGGTCGGGGAGTATTCTTTGTACGCACGGGGCACATTGCATTGCACTGTGTCGTGAATTCTCAGAGCTGTTACATACGGGATTCTACTCCGCCACATACTGTCCAGGAACGTCTACTGCTCTCAGCTCATGTGACTATGTGGGGTGGTTTGACCAGCTCCTTCATTCTGGGTCTGTTTTTCTAGGATGGGATGATACCTCGCGGGCCTGTTAGGTGTACAATGACATCTGCAAGTTATAAGGACCTCCTTGTGCAACACGTGATTCCAGATTTGCAAGATCGCTACTGTGTCCGACACCATTATTTCCATTCACGATAGAGCGAGATCACTTGTCGCTTGCAAAGTGAAAAATTTGCTTTGAGAAACATTCCGCAACAACCAATTCACCTCTTGGTAATTTCAAGATGTGCAGCCCCCCGTGTCCTCCTCAGTCCTCATATTTTGTGAATTAAAGTTTATATTATGGTTCAATGCGTTGTTCTTGGGCAATATTAGATTAAAATACTGAAACCAAAAAATTGGTGCGATTTATAAAAATTTTAGAACATGTTCAAAATGAATTCTTTTCATGTTAGAAAATAATTAAAATATTTGTAATATCCGGAAAATTCAGTATTAACACCTAAAAGTTATGAAAAAAACCGTCACTGGATGTGAAAATACAAGCAATTGGCAAATGCAGTCCCAGTGCTACATCGAAAACAATACACCGCCATAGTGTTGTGATGAAATAAACAATCACTTATTCGATTGTGTAGGGTCTGCTAACATATCGCAGCACTGTCTAGACGCATCTAGTCCAAAATTACTAAAACTAAACAGAAATTACCTTTATTTTCTAAACGCATCTAGTCCAAAATTACTAAAACTAAACAGAAATTATGTTTATTTTTCAGTGACGTAGTGACTCTACGATGAACACCATTTTTATGCATAGGTGCAACCTACTGGAAACACGCAGAGATGGAAAACAAGTGATACAGTGAAAGCACATGGTGTGAAGTTCGCTCTGAGCACTATGGGACTCAACTGCTGAGGCCATTAGTCCCCTAGAACTTAGAACTAGTTAAACCTAACTAACCTAACGACATCACAAACATCCATGCCCGAGGCAGGATTCGAACCTGTGACCGTAGCGGTCTTGCGGTTCCAGACTGCAGCGCCTTTAACCGCACGGCCACTTCGGCCGGCGTGTGAAGTATACAGGGTGTTACAAAAAGGTACGGCCAAACTTTCAGGAAACATTCCTCACACACAAATAAAGAAAAGATGTTATGTGGACATGTGTCCGCAAACGCTTAATTTCCATGTTAGAGCTCATTTTAGTTTCGTCAGTATGTTCTTCCACCTACGCACAATGGAGCACGTTATCATGATTTCATACGGGATACTCTACCTGTGCTGCTAGAACACGTGCCGTTACAAGTACGACAAAGCATGTGGTTCATGCACGATGGAGCTCCTGCACATTTCAGTCGAAGTGTTCGTACGTTTCTCAACAACAGATTCGGTGACAGATGGATTGGTAGAGGCTGACCAATTCCATGGCCTCCACGCTCTCCTGACCTCAACCCTCTTGACTTTCATTTATGGAGGCATTTGAAAGCTCTTGTCTACGCAACCCCGGTACCAAATGTAGAGACTCTTCGTGCTCGTATTGTGGACGGCTGTGATACAATACGCCAGTCTCCAGGGCTGCATCAGCACATCAGGGATTCCATGCGACGGAGGGTGGATGCATGTATCCTCGCTAACGGAGGACATTTTGAACGTTTCCTGTAACAAAGTGTTTGAAGTCACGCTGGTACGTTCTGTTGCTGTGTGTTTCCATTCCATGATTAATGTGATTTGAAGAGAGGTAATAAAATGAGCTCTAACATGGAAAGTAAGCGTTTCCGGACACATGTCCACATAACATATTTTCTTTCTTTGTGTGTGAGGAATGTTTCCTGAAAGTTTGGCCGTACCTTTTTGTAACACCCTGTATATTACAATTACGCACAGAAAATGTTGGTTTATTCTGCGAACAATAAAAAAATTTAATTTTGATGTGAGACATATGCTACATGGAAACTGAAGAGGAGAAACCCCACCTACGTCCGTGTGACTCCTACTGGGCGATCGTTTCTATCAGGGATGTACTCGGACTCTTCGAGATCTAAAAAGACAGCATACGACGACGTATCGCTTTGATTACACTAAATAACCTGCGAGCAGTTGTCAACCATGATGTATTACGGATGTAACACATTGCTGAGTCCAGTGACTATATTGACTACAAGTTGTAAATTCTGAACATATGCTTACAAACTTGTCAAAGCAACCATCATCATGTTCTCTCATTTTCCTGCACCCACACCACATTCTGATTGTCTACAGCGCCATATTTTCACCTTGTGACAAAAAGTAGAACAATTTTTTTTTCAGCATATTCCACTAGCGCAGTGATTAATGAACGTACCTACGATGCTTTAGCGTCCTTCAAGGAACTGAGTCCACAGTGCAGCACACGGAACTGGTTCAGTTTAAGTATAACCACCCAATACTTTGCAGAGTGTGTGGTCCTGATCTGTGATCTTAGCCTCCACCTGGGTTGGCATGGTGAATTGGTCCACAAAGTCCCAATGCTTTCATCTAAATGAAAACAAAGCTTCACTCTCTTATCGAACTTATGATCAGTACCCATTAGTCGATGCAAACGGCTATGAACGTCTTGAGTGCTGGCTCGATAGTACATCTAGTAGTAGTACTTCCTTAAAAACAGCAACCTTTGCTCGAATCAGTGCTCCTATTACCATGTAGCTCGCTTGCGTGACAGACTGAAATGTTCTAGAGTGCTCAGCTTTCATTCGTATGCTGGAAGAGACCCTGTATCCAGTATCAGGCAAAATTACTGTGTTATGCTTCTAAATCTTAAATTTTCATAGTAATATTATTATCTACAAAAATTTGTGAAGTTAGTAATAAATACTGGTTCTATGTAAATTTTGCTATAACTCATCCGTGTTGCTGTTAATGGTTCTGACTTGCTTACGGCATCTGTTTTGAACTGCGAAACATCTGTTGGCGGGACTAAACATCTGCCTGCAATAAATGTTGGCAGCCTTACAGCAAAGACTTCGAATACCTTTTTAGCTTTCTAGGGGACAGCACTCCCGACTGGTGACCGTACTCTGTTCAGGATGGTCGTTGTACGTTCCTGGACACATCGGCAGACGCAGAAACAGAAGAATCAATTTTAAGACATGTTTATTCAGTAATTTTACAATCAAGGCGGTATCCCATCCTCTGCTGGGTTGGGGACGGACCCTCGCGTCCATGTGTTGCTGTGGTCCCCTGACGGACCTCTAAGAGGATGTGGGCTTTCTCGGTCCCTCCCGTGGCTCCTCTCACTTTCCCACTCCGCGTTGTGGAGTGATGGCCGACGCTACTGCCCTACCAGGCGGTGCATGTTGCCGTGTTACCGGTTGTCGTAGTGAGCGACGCAACTGCCCATCTGGTGACTGCGTTGTGATGTCGTCGTGCTGTTCGCCGATCTTGACCCGGCCTTCAGCAAGACGGTGGTGGATCCGAACCGGCGAGGTGACGGCAGCTCAGGCCCCAACTCGATATCACGGTGACAGTCTCATCAATGGCAGTTGTTGTTCTGGTCTCGTAGATGGCTCCTGACAGCTGACGAAGATGCAGTCATCCTCGACCAACAGTGCAGCGAAGAGACGTTGAACGATCTTGCACAAACTGTTACCTAAGAATAATCAGAGAATCGACTGCGGACGAGATGAACGCCATCGATCCTTCTGATCGAGTGTCTGCTGCGCTGTCGGCATGTTCATTACGTTTTGAGAAGGGGTTCAAATGGTTCAAACGGCTCTGAGCACTATGGGACTGAACATCTGAGGTCATCAGTCCCCTAGAACTTAGAAGTACTTAAACCTAACTACCCTAAGGACATCACACACATCCATGCCCGAGGCAGGATTCGAATTTGCGACCGTAGCGGTCGCGCGGTTCCAGACTGAAGCGCCTAGAACCGCTCGGTCACAATGGCCGGCCTTGAGAAGGGGTTTTGCTGTTAGACGTCATTCGTAATAAGTGAAGCGTCCCCCTTCAATTCTAGCCGTCAGTAGTTTCTCCCACTGTTACATTTGCTTAACGATTCGTTTTGCTACGTTACTCCTGTTGGCAAACCTACAGTGAGTTGAGAGCTCGTTTCTCTGGATGGGGCAGGGTAAGGTTATGATTGTGGACGGGGCCGTAATCAGTTACTCTCGGTTGCACAACAAATACGTAAACTTTATTTAAAGAAATTAAAATTTTAAAACACTCTCTTAAAAAAACATAGCTGACTGTATGATGGCTGAAGACCTTATCACGAAAAAATTTCCACAATTTTAGGGCCGAAGGCCACCAACAATAACCTCAAACAACAAACGGCTGAAGGCCTAATTAGAAGTAAAGAAAACAAATCCAAATAACACTTTTAAAATAAATCCCTTGCTTTTAAAACAAGTTAGCTTTAAAAAAACTTATTGTAACACGGCTGACGGCCTTATCATGAAAGAAATGAAATTATTGCTCAGCTGAAAGCCATACCAACAATAATTAGAAAATTACAAATATTCTTAAAACAAACATCATAATCTAAGGAATCAGGACAAGCGGTTCTCAGCAAGTGTTCAAAAGCTCGGCCTGGGAAGATAAACATAAGATGAGGTGAGACAGGCAGCCAAGAGCTGTACTCACGTAATGGGATGGCAACTGAAACTATGTACAGCTTAAGCGCCGACTGACAGACTAACCAACCAATCCGCCTAACGTGCGATCATCGGTACAACGAAGGAATATTTTTAGACAAGGGCGAAGAGACAGACAGCACTACATCTTCAGAAAACACCTAAGGCCGAAGGACACTCTAGAAACAAGGCAGACCTCTCAAAAAATATGCACAGTACAACACAAGAGGCTGTCGAACTACACGCCGTGTCGGACAGCATCAACCCGAAGAGGAAAGGTACACTGCAAGAAAAGTATGCTAACCTCCAGGGCAGGTAACTCGGGCGTTAGCGATCACAAGGCAGAAAATGCCGCTGGTTGCAATTCGGCAGCAAGACGGCTGCAATATTTCACCGCCTCGAAACACTTCAATCGTTGCCGCTAGGCCCAGCGGCCCTGGGAGCAACAACCCGCCGACCAAAGGCGAGGTCTCGGAATAGTCGAGGTTGCATTAGCAGTTAACTCTTCACTCAACTTAAACGTCCAGGGTTCGGTGTGCAACGAAGTCGTCGCTATTGCAGCTACCCCTCCTCGATCCGGCAGCGGCAGCACGCCGCCAGCGGCCCCGGCTTGCCTCTCCGCTGCACGGACCTGCTGCGCCCCAACCGAACTGATATCCGTTCGAACCCCTCACTAAATCCAGTATGCAGACAGCATTAAAATAACTGATCATTCAAAACCATAAGATACACACGGCTCCGGGAAAACAATTCCACCAACAACTCACAATACTAAAACCAGCCACTGTGAAACAAAACGGACGAATTATAAGTCGGAACAAACTCAGAGGAGCCTGAGGTAGTCGGATGACATAATGTACGTCGTCCGCTGCGACGACCGACCGAACGACCAATGAAGATCCCAGTATAAATCGTTGACTGACAACATATTGCCATGAGGGCACTTCGACGGGCAGACACACACACAGGTGAAAGTTGCGCTACTCGAATATCACGGTCCACTCAACTAAAACTCGCTGAATCCGGTCCTTGACGTGGTCGTGCACTCTAGCGACCACATCCTCCAGTCGGACAGTCCATGTGTGTCGCCAGCGGTCGGGCGAGTACTGGCTGTCCGGACCACACTGCTGCTCCGTCCCAGCCCAACTCGTTCGACACACGACGACCCGAAAATACTAGACGCCGCTCCAAAGATGGTACCACAGTACGCGGTATCGATAAGCGCTGCTGCTACCACTCACGGACAGACAAGGCGAGCAAATGTAATGGCCCAGTGAACACACTAAGAAAACGAGACGCCACTAGCGCTGTGAGAAGATGCCAAGCTATCAACGACATCAACTCGAGCCGCACACGGCTCACGAGTGAAGTTGCAAAGCGAATCGTGCTTCTTGCATTACGTTGCGGAGGCGCATCGAATCTCTCCCAGCTCTCTCCCTGTCGCACACCACCTGCTGAATCACTCGCAGTCACACTCACTGCCTTGCTGAGCTTCTGTCAGCTTCTGCCAGCGTATTCGCTTACGACACACGCCGTGGCAAATTTACCGGTGAACTCTGAAATTTTCTGTCTTCCCTAACGTAACTGTTCTGCTGTACAACAGCTTCAGAAACGTTAAGTGATCCCCCTTTTCCCGAATCTGATAGAGGTGGGCGTGAGATCTGCACAACATTCAGTAAAAATTTGCACATCATTGTTTATCTAGCCCATGTACGTCTGGAATTCCTTCAAAACTTTGGGCAGAGAGAGAGATTTCCAACCACTTACAAACGAGAAGACAGGGACCTTACGCAACTGTTGTTCAGTATGTAACCCATGTACTGAAAGTTCCTTTGGAGAAAACTACACATATTGTCATACATTTTAATCCACGAACTTAAAAAACGTTGTAATAACAGACGAGTCAAGAGTTTTCATCAATATTCTTCTTCATTTTCTTCTTATTTCTTCGAATGTTAGGTATTTGTCTGTTACACCCTGTTAATCAGTGTCTTTATCGTCTGTGGGTAGGTTACTTTTGATCTCACCACCTCTTTCTTGGTCTGCTGTTGATCTTTGGCCTCTTGGTCACTGATTCTTTATTATGTTGGGTCCTTTCCTTTGATTCATTCTTGTGAGTTGTTCTCTCCATTTATTTCTATACTCGATGAACTGTCCATTTGTGCTTTCAAGTCATAGCTCATGTATATTTGTAATAATCCTTATCATGTCAGATAGTCTATAGCCAGCTGCGCTTCCCAAAAACTTCACTTCCGCAGCTGGTATTCTTCCTCAATTTTGGGCGTTATTGTCTAACTGTCACTGCCGTAATGTATGGACGGTATTGCCATCACTTTGTAGAACGTCATTGCGATTTCCTTCCTCATCTTTTCATTCAGAATTCTGTATATAAACGGCATATCTATTTCGTTTTGGAAGGACAAGTTGAATTCATTCACACCCGAAAATAGGGTGTTCGTTTATTATTATTTTGCTTGGGTCTTGACCTTTAAAAGCCACGACTGTTGGTCCAGATTGAAAAGTTACAGCTTTTGACAGATATATTTAATTTATGAGGGCGTGCTGAAAACTAATGCTTCCAAAATTTTTATGTGGAAGCCCAAAGATTTTTCAACAAAATAAACTTATTAACTTTCTACATTTTTATGCTTCATGACTACATATTTTCAGCCGCTTGAGGGCCCCAAATTGTAGCCTGTAACATGTCAGTCTGTAGCGTAACAATGGCGGTGCGTCAGAAACAGCATGCTGTAATCGAGTTTCGAATTCGAAGATTTTGTTCAGTCATGAACGACTTTCTTCTTCAGCATGATATTGTCAGACGACACATAAGCGATGCGACATCTGTATCAGTCCGACACAATGAGTCTCCCCTAACGGAACTGTTCTGCTGTACAACAGCTTCAGAAACGTTAAGTGATTCCCCTTTCCCGAATCTGATAGAGGGGGCGTGGTATCTGCACAACATGCAGTGTAAATTTACAGATCATATTTTATCTAGCGCTTGAACTACTGGAATTCCTTCAAAACTTTGGGCACAGAGAGAGATTCCCAATCACTTACAAACGAGAAGACAGTATTACTCATCACCGAGCTCCGTAATGTTCTCAGACATTGTATAAACAACCCATACAACCTCGTCTTCGCCCCATCCGATTTTCGTCTGTTTCCTTCGAAGATTTCATTTTGATAATGATGGAGCAAAGGAAGCAGACGTGCGGTTCTGGCTCCGCCAGCATTCTACAGCGACAGTATCAACAAACTGGTCTTTCATTGGGAGAAATGTATCCGTCACCAGACTAACGACTTTGAGAAATAAATACGTAGGCATGAAGAATAAAGGTGTAGAATGTTAATGACGTTTGTTTTATTTAAAAAGATTTAAGAGTTTTCACATAAAAAATTCGGAAGCATTACTTTTCAACACGTCTGTAAATAGTATTTTGAAGAATACCCACACCGTCGGCTATAGGAAATTGGTCATCCGCAAAGTGTGTTGTCATTATATAACTTCGTTGGTTAATGTACACTCCTGGAAATGGAAAAAAGAACACATTGACACCGGTGTGTCAGACCCACCATACTTGCTCCGGACACTGCGAGAGGGCTGTACAAGCAATGGTCACACGCACGGCACAGCGGACACACCAGGAACCGCGGTGTTGGCCGTCGAATGGCGCTAGCTGCGCGGCATTTGTGCACCGCCGCCGTCAGTGTCAGCCAGTTTGCCGTGGCATACGGAGCTCCATCGCAGTCTTTAACACTGGTAGCATGCCGCGACAGCGTGGACGTGAACCGTATGTGCAGTTGACGGACTTTGAGCGAGGGCGTATAGTGGGCATGCGGGAGGCCGGGTGGACGTACCGCCGAATTGCTCAACACGTGGGGCGTGAGGTCTCCACAGTAAATCGATGTTGTCGCCAGTGGTCGGCGGAAGGTGCACGTGCCCGTCGACCTGGGACCGGACCGCAGCGACGCACGGATGCACGCCAAGACCGTAGAATCCTACGCAGTGCCGTAGGGGACCGCACCACCACTTCCCAGCAAATTAGGGACACTGTTGCTCCTGGGGTATCGGCGAGGACCATTCGCAACCGTCTCCATGAAGCTGGGCTACGGTCCCGCACACCGTTAGGCCGTCTTCCGCTCACGCCCCAACATCGTGCAGCCCGCCTCCAGTGGTGTCGCGACAGACGTGAATGGAGGGACGAATGGAGACGTGTCGTCTTCAGCGATGAGAGTCGCTTCTGCCTTGGTGCCAATGATGGTCGTATGCGTGTTTGGCGCCGTGCAGGTGAGCGCCACAATCAGGACTACATACGACCGAGGCACACAGGGCCAACACCCGGTATCATGGTGTGGGGAGCGATCTCCTACACTGGCCGTACACCACTGGTGATCGCCAAGGGGACACTGAATAGTGCACGGTACATCCAAACCGTCATCGAACCCATCGTTCTACCATTCCTAGACCGGCAAGGGAACTTGCTGTTCCAACAGGACAATGCACGTCCGCATGTATCCGGTGCCACCCAACGTGCTCTAGAAGGTGTAAGTCAACTACCCTGGCCAGCAAGATCTCTGGATCTGTCCCCCATTGAGCATGTTTGGGACTGGATGAAGCATCGTCTCACGCGGTCTGCACGTCCAGCACGAACGCTGGTCCAACTGAGGCGCCAGGTGGAAATGGCATGGCAAGCCGTTCCACAGGACTACATCCAGCATCTCTACGATCGTCTCCATGGGAGAATAGCAGCCTGCATTGCTGCGAAAGGTGGATATACACTGTACTAGTGCCGACATTGTGCATGCTCTGTTGCCTGTGTCTATGTGCCTGTGGTTCTGTCAGTGTGATCATGTGATGTATCTGACCCCAGGAATGTGTCAATAAAGTTTCCCCTTCCTGGGACAATGAATTCACGGTGTTCTTATTTCAATTTCCAGGAGTGTAGTAGGTATAAAACGCTGTTTTTTTGCCATTGTCTCCACAAAATATCAACACGTACATCGAAAAAGTACTGGAGGAAAATTGCTTCATTGCTGAAAGCCTACATTTGTTGTTATTTTAATATTCTCTATTTTGGCAATCGCGCTCGTACGTTTGTTGGGTTAGTAAGTGGAGTAACCCGCCAGGGTAGCCGAGAGCGCTAACGCGCTGCTTCCTGGACTCGGGTGGGCGCGCCGGCCCCAGATCGAATCCGCTCGGCGGATTATCGGCGAGGGCCGGTGCACCGGCCAGCCTGGATGTGGTGTTTAGACAGTTTTCCACATCCCAGTATGTGAATACCGGGCTGGTCCCCACGTTCCGCTTCAGTTACACGACTCGCAGACATCTAAACACGCTCGCACTATACCATTCATTACACTCAATGCAGACAGTAGGGGTACACTCATTCCGTCCCGGGGGATACGGGGTGGCGGCAGGAACGGCATCCGGCCACCCGCTTCCACTAACCTTGCCAAATCCGTTCCTAACAACGCCGAACCTGCGTCAGCGCGGGACATGGCACCAGTGAAAGAAAGGAAGAACTCTTAGTAAGTGGAGTGGCATGCAATTGCTTCTCGTATTTCCTGCAACAGTTAATGAAAGCGAAGAGTTTCCACTAACTATTGACGTAAAAGAAAGGACTGCGGAAACAAATATTTTAGAAGGCGTCACAACTGTTCTGTCGAAAAGTGAGAAAGTGCTTCGAGGAATGAAGTCTTCGAGTTTTAAGTTTAGACTTATCGAGCCTTGTGCACATAATGTGTCGTAATTGTAGTATGCAGTATTTCGTAAGGAGTTGCCACGTAATTAAACTCATTTTTTAAATGTAATAGCTTACACGTACTTCGTGGAACTCGCAAACTACACATTACGGAGCAGGGAGTGACTGCGCACATTAAAGAGGCAGCAGATGCTTTTTTCGCGGAGAGTGTTTATACAAAGTCTGAGAACATTACGGGGCTCGGCGTTAAGTAATACGACGGGCCTACAAACAGGTAGTAACGGCCGCGCCAGAAGGCTGGCCCCCGCGGCTCCGAGCGGTCTTCTCACGCGCGCCGCGTCAGCACGAGGGCAAATTTAATTTTCGCGCGGAGGAGGGCTTCCTACTTCATTGGTGGCGCTGCCATTACCCCCTAATGAAAAACTATTAAAACGGAGGTGCCAAGAGCATGGAAAGAGAGGAGGGAAAAAAACACACGGGAAAAAAAAAGCAAAAAAAGTTCTGCCTCGACAACGCGCTGCATGGCCGACGAGGGCGGCGGAAACTGGCTGCGGCGGCCAGGTGGCAGCAGCGTCGCCGCCGGCCCCGGTAATGGCCACGTACTAATGGAGCTGTCTGCCGCCGACGGATGCTAACAAACTGCCCGCCGCCGGTCCGCCAAGGGTTCGCGAAAGAGCCCCGGCGCCCCTCCGCCAGAGGAAACTCGCCCTTCCCTGGAATGCACTTTTCACTCCTGCACAGTACTCGACTCCGCATTTTATGTATGCTGATAACTGGAAATGTAATTTGGTCACGCAGAAGAGAATCCCCGGCAAAATACTGAGAACGCCGTCGGTTTTCGCCTCGTCAGATTAGTACCAACATCAGTGTCTCCCTTACGTCTTGAATTTGTCACTGTGCATTCAAAGCTGGAAGAAATTCTTTATTGTTATACCCTAATGGCCATTAAAATTGTTACACGACGAAGATGACGTGTTGCAGACGCGAAATTTAACCGACAGGAAGAAGATGCTGTTATATGCAAATGATTAGCTTTTCAGAGCATTCACACAAGGTTGGCGCCGGTAGCGACACCTACAACGCGCTGACATGAGGAAAGTTTTCAACCGATTTCTCATACACAAACAGCGGTTGACCGGCGTTGCCTGGTGAAACGTTATCGTGATGCCTCGTGTAAGGAGGAGAAATGCGTACCAACACGTTTCCGACTTTGATAAAGGTCGGATTGTAGCCTATCGCGATTGCGGTTAATCGTATCGCGACATTGCTGCTCGCGTTGGTCGAGATCCAATGACTGGTAGCAGAATATGGAATCGGTGCGTTCAGGAGGGTAATACGGAACGCCGTGCTGGATCCCAACGCCCTCGTATCACTAGCAGTCGAGATGACAGGCATCTTATCCGCATGGCTCTAACGGATCGTGCAGCCCCGTCTCGATCCCTGAGTCAACAGATGGGGACGTTTGCAAGACAACAAGCATCTGCAGGAACAGTTCGACGACGTTTGCAGCAGCATGGACTAACAGCTCGGAGACCATGGCTGCGGTTACCCTTGACGCTGCATCACAGACAGGAGCGCCTGCGATGGTGTACTCAACGATGAACCTGGGTGCACAAATGGCAAAACGTTATTTTTTCGCATGAATCCAGGTTCTGTTTACAGCTTCATGATGGTCGCATTCGTGTTTGGCGACATCGCGGTGAATGCACATTGAAGCGTGTATTCGTCATCGCCATACTGGCGTATCACCTGGCGTGATGGTATGGGGTGCCATTGGTTACACGTCTCGGTCACCTCTTATTCGCATTGACGGGACTTTGAACAGTGGACGTTATATTTCAGATGTGCTACGACCCGTGGCTCTATCCTTCATTCGATCCCTGGAAGCCCTACATTTCAACAGGATAATGCGCAACCGCATGTTGCAGGTCCTGCGCGGGCCTTTCTGGATAAAGAAAATGTTCGACTGCTGCCCTGACCAGCACATTCTCCAGATCTCTCACCAATTGAAAACGTCTGGTCAATGTTGGCCGAGCAACTGGCTCGTCACAATATGCCAGTCACTACTCTTGATGAACTGCGGTATCGCGTTGAAGCTGCATGGGCTGCTGTACCTGTACACGCCATCCAAGCTCTGTTTAACTCAATGCTCAAGCGTATCAAGGCCGTTATTATGGCCAGACGTGGTTATCTGTGTACTGATTTTTCAGGATCTATGCACCCAAATTGTGTGAAAATGTAATCACATGTCAGTTCTAGTATAATATATTTGTCCAATGAATACCCGTTTATCATCTGCATTTCTTCTTGGTGTAGCAATTTTAATGGCCAGTAGTGTAATTAAAATGCTGCTACTCACGTAGGTCCAGTGTGGGCTTTAGTTATCTTATCATAGCGAAACTTGGTAGATATGATAATATGTCAGTGTGTAACCGATTTACACTGGAAAGTAATAGTTCCAGTTTTGGCCACCAGCTGCAAATCTGGTGCTCTACAGTGACTGTATGAGGCTGTGGCACACACGATGTCGTTTGACAATCCGTAACCTGAGTGAACATTATGGCTGTCTAGAAGCGAGACTGTGCGCAGTTAGTGAAACTGCATTGAGAGACTACACTGTCCAGCAAAAAAGAAAAAACATTTTTTAGTGTTTTCTGCGCTTTATGAGTTAGTTCTTACTAATTTTTGGTTGAAAATTTTTCCTTAGTTCTAGTTTCTGTGGTACACTACCACATCAACAGATTAAGAGAAAGAGATACATTCTAATTACATATACTACCACTAAAAGTGTACTTGAATTTTTTAAATGGTGAAAGGTGGCTACACTGAGTCACAGCGCCAGAGATTGCGCCACAGATTATTATTCCGCCGCCTCCACTGGCGCAGTAATAGTTCAGAGGAGTAATAGTTCAGAGGATGTCGAGAGCAGTCTCTGTTCTGTTGGGCGAGAGAGTAGACGATCTGAGTGTTCACTTAAATGTTGTACTGTCCGGTAAGTATAATGTATAGATGGGAGAAGATGCAATTGTCAGAATATATTTGAGATTGGAGATGTGCTATTGATTTATGATGCTGGCGTAATGGAATATTTTCGTCAATACATAATGAGGTAAAAAGGTATTACAGTTTTCTTTAATAACAATCCACCTTGCTCACAGGTACAGTCAAGAAAGCATCTGGCTCATGTTCATTTATTAGACTTACAATTCTGGTTTCTATGTGCAATCATAGTATTTCTGGTTTTTCCAATAGTTCGTTGTAAATGGTGTTTAAAATATTTTGTCGTATTGAGAAAGAACCTAGCCAGATACATGTACGTTGAGTCACACTACCACATACAGAACAGTTAGACTTGTGCTTTCTTGTTTCGTAGCTTTTATAGTTGCAGGGGACTTAATTAATCAATTGTGTTAATGGAAATTCCTTGTCATTCTTTATTGTTATTTTATCCAGTCAGATTGCGTGCTAATACTTGTCAGGGCCAACCAGTTATGAGACTTCGTAACCGGTCACACAGCTATCAAAATTATTCATTAATATTAGTCTTTTCTTTTTAATTAAGCCCCCTTTCAATGGTTGTTACATTTTAAGTGTTCTGAATTGTGGGAAGTATACCTCCCATGTAGTTAGGTCTGAAGAGAATCATCTGGTGACTGCATGAGATAGTCGTCTTTTAGCTTGCCTGTGGAAACGGAACTCCGGATCGTCCCTACACAAAGAAAAAAGTGATCTGCAAGCATTGCTTCATTCCAGGGGTCCTGATATTTTTGTTCCATAACAGAAATGTTCCGATGGACTCTTTCTCCATGTTCATCAATGAGAGCCCCACAACTAGGAGGGAAAAAAAATCTAGGTGGGAATGGAGAAAATGGATTTTGTAAGTAGGCTGTTTATGTTTTCTTATTGGTAACGCCACGTAGCGCTCTATATGAAAAATCACTGGCTGTGCTGTGTGCAGTCTGTGGGTAGTTTGCATTGTTGTCTGCCATTGTAGTGTCGGGCAGCGGCAATTGGATGTGAACAGCGCATAGCGTTGCGCAGTTGGAGGTGAGCCGCCAGCAGTGGTGGATGTGGAGAGAGAAATGGCGGAGTTTTGATATTTGTAAAAATGGATGTTATGAACTCCTATATATATTATGACTTTTGATGATATTAAGGTAAATACATTGTTTGTTCTCTATTAAAATCTTTCATTTCCTGACTATGCCTATCAGTAGTTAGTGCCTTCCGTAGTTTGAATCTTTTATTTAGCTGGCAGTAGTGGTGCTCGCTGTATTGCAGTAGTTCGAGTAACCAAGATTTTTGTGAGGTAAGTGATTTGTGAAACGTATAGGTTAATGTTAGTCAGGGCCATTCTTTTGTAGGGATTTTTGAAAGTCAGATTGCGTTGCGCTAAAAATATTGTGTGTCAGTTAAGGACAGTCATGTTTAATTGTTCAAAGGGGACGTTTCAATTTTAAGGGACATGTTGCATCCAAGGTTATGGTATTTTTGCAGGAGAAATGTCACCAACTGAGTGTAGCCATCAACTCTTCTTCCCTAAAAACCACAGAAAACTCCCTTGAAGGTTTCCCAAGCTTCCTTTTGGTTCCCCTCCAAAACTTTTCAAATGCAGGATCCTTTACAATTTCTCGAATTTGTGTCCCTATTAGAATATCTTCCTTAACTTTTGAATCACTTAATGTCGGAAACTTCTCTCTTACCTACTTAAAGGCATGTTCTTTTTGGTTCATTGGAAGAAAAACATCTTTTGGGTCCACGAGAGGCTCGCAACGACATTTATATAGCCGTGTTTATGGCTTCTTGCAGGTCAGTCTGCTCTGATATAATGCGATTTTCTATCCCTATTTTCCCACATATATAAGAAGCAGCATTGTTTTGTGTACCCGCCGGACGGTGTGGCCGAGCGGTTCTAGGCGCTTTAGTCTGGAACCGCACGACCACTACCGTCGCAGATTCGAATCCTGCCTCGGGCATGGATGTGTGTGATATCTTTAGGTTAGTTAGGTTTAAGTAGTTCTAAGTTCTAGGGGACTGATGACCTCAGATGTTGGAAGTCCCATAGTGGTCAGAGCCATTTGAACCAACCTTTGTGCACCTCAGTTGCATTCGTAAGAGTATGGCAATGACGTTTAGATCACCGCAGATTTTCCATTTGTGTTCACGATATTTGATTTAGTCCCATACGGCATACAACATCACCTCATGTAAAGATTGGGTAAACTGAGTATGTTTAGTGCCTCAGGTGTGTTACAACTGCACTTCTGTATAACTTTAGAGAATGTAAGTTATATCAAAATAAATCGTGGTTGCCAGTAAAGTCGAAATAATTATATATATATAATATTGCTCGTTGCAGCACTCTTTCGCTTAGTTATTGTAGGCTATTCTTTTACATTAATTATTTTACATTAATACAACTCGTAGCATGTACATTCTACACAGATCTGCTATCTTACGATCAAAATCGCGATCTATTCTACTTTCATTTGGTGCACTGAAAATGTTCTATATTATGAAATTTCAGAAACAGCATGAAGTACCTGTTTTACACACGACAACATTTACTATAAAATGGCTCCAGAAATCAGCGAATATATTACTCCAACAGATTTTGGGTCCACGAGAGGCTCGGCAACGACATTTATATAGCCGTGTTTATGGCTTCTTGCAGGTCAGTCTGCTCTGATATAATGCGATTTTCTATCCCTATTTTCCCACATATATAAGAAGCAGCATTGTTTTGTGTACCCGCCGGACGGTGTGGCCGAGCGGTTCTAGGCGCTTCAGTCTGGAACCGCACGACCACTACCGTCGCAGATTCGAATCCTGCCTCGGGCATGGATGTGTGTGATATCTTTAGGTTAGTTAGGTTTAAGTAGTTCTAAGTTCTAGGGGACTGATGACCTCAGATGTTGGAAGTCCCATAGTGGTCAGAGCCATTTGAACCAACCTTTGTGCACCTCAGTTGCATTCGTAAGAGTATGGCAATGACGTTTAGATCACCGCAGATTTTCCATTTGTGTTCACGATATTTGATTGAGTCCCATACGGCTGTCATATTTCCATATGTCTCCTTCATGTGAACTGCATGACTAATAGGAACAGAATGGAGACGATTGCCATTGTGATGTAACACAGCTTTCAAACTAAACTTGGAGGAGTCTATGAATAGCCTCCATTCAGTTGGATCAAGGTTCAAATTTAGCGATTCCATAAAGCCATTAATGCCGCAGCAAACAACAAGATTTTTTTTTTCTTCCCCAAAACGGGAAGCAGTTCCATGTGACGTTTTCTGTACTGTGAGACTGTAAAATCACTTTCGAGAAGATTCCATTGCTGTAGTCGAGACCCAAGAACTTCTGCCTTCTCCTCTGACAGGTCAAGCTCTCTAATGAGATCACTCAATTCCGCTTGACTCAGTCTGTGCGATTTATCATCTTTTCCCTCAAAATCAGGGCCGTGGAATGTGGGAAACTTGTTCGGTTCTTCTTCTTCTTCTTGCTCCACTCTGTCTTCATTTTCGACTTCAAACACGCAATTTTCTGGTGGAGTAGGAAATGGTAAACTATCTGAATCTGGAATGGGTCGATTAGCATACAGAAGATTCAGGTACAGAACTGTTCTTCTTTACTTCATAGACAATTCTGCCTTTATAGGTGGAGTCAAGCAGGAGTAGTAGTTATCTGTATTGTTTGTAGGCTCCCGCCAAGCCATAGGCACAGCAAAAGCCATTATATCTTTTTTCAGCAATTCTCGCAGTGTAGATGAACATGCGTTGCAACATATTTGTGGAACAAAAGACGTAACCTGGATACCTACTTTGATATCAAAGTAATGCCGATAAGCAGATTTCACAAGAGGCATCAGATTCTATTCCTGTAATTTGGTGGTATTTTTATGAATTTTACACTAAGTAAGCCCTCTGAAACCAGAAATTTTCCTTTAGATTGAACTGTGTAAGCATTCACTTGAGCACGAACAACTGCTTCAATTCCGCACTGCATTGATAATGACCTGACACAGGTCGAAATCTGATCTGCGTTGTGACTATTAATGTCATATTAAAGCAACTTTATTCTACGACTGATTGCTGCTCTATCTAACCCAATATAACCACAGTCGTTGCGTGCACCCACCCCATGGAGGGCAACCTGATGAATTTTCCTTTAATTACAGTAGAAACTAAATGAAACTCAGTCACAGCAACAGTGTCTATGGCATCAGATTCTGTTCCTGCAATTTCGTGGTATTTTTACAAATTTTACACTAAATAAGCACTATCAAACCAGAAGTTTTGCTTTACTTACAGCAGAAACTAAAATGAAACTCAGGCACAGCAACAGTGTCTATGCTTACGACGTACAAACAGCTTAAGAGCATTTGTGTTTTGTTATTGTACAGGTGTGCCAACTCCGCAAACAGAATTTCGACAAAACTGAATATGTTGACTGTAAGAATGAAATGTCACTTTACCTCCGTCTGTTGTTTTTATAGGGATTTTTTAATTTAGCAGATGGAAACACATAAGCATTAACAATTTTTGTGCCAGAATCATTTTCATTGTTGACCAGTGTTATCACCGATAAAAGGTCTGAGGATAGGTCCGGTGTGAAAATGGTTCAAATGGCTCTGAGCACTGTGGGACTTAGCATCTGAGGTCATCAGTCCCCTAGAACTTACAACGACTTAAACCTAACTAAGCTAAGGACATCACACCCATCCGTGCCCAAGGCAGGATTCGAACCTGAGACCGTAGCTGTCGCGCAGTTCCGGACTGAAGCGCCTAGAACCGCTCGGCCACAGCGGCCGGCAGGGCCCGGTGTCATTAAATGGTATAAAGAAGATGGAAACGAAATGCGAAAACACTGGTGACCCTGGTGTGACACTTGGAAGAGAAAGGCGTGCTAGCCCTGTGGAAGTTATTGACGAGGTTTCTATCGCTATAACTGACCATGCAGCAAATGCCCCGGACAATGCCAGAGTACTCGTGCGGAGTCACGAGAATCATCCATCTCATGGTCAACAGTACGGGAAGGTTTGCTATCTGTTTTCGCTGGTACCTGTACAAGACTGAGACGGTGCAACAACTGAAACCTTATGATCCGTAGCAATGCTCTACATTTGTTCTCCGATTTCTGACACAGATCGAAATTGATGTCACGTGGCCAGGGACTATTCTTCCATGGAGTGACGAGGCACATTTTACACTACTGGGTGCAGTGAATACACAGAAACGCCGAATTTGGAGTACTCTTAAACAGCGTGTTGTGCACAAAGAGCCATTGCACCTGCCGTATGTGACTGTTTGGTGTGGATTCAAATGCACCTTTGATACCGACCCGTTGTTTTTTTGAAGCGACTTCACCCAGAGGGCCTGTCAGGTGTATACTAACATTTGTACGTTATCGAACCTCCTTGTAAAGCACATGATTCCTGTTTTGGAAGAGCGCAACTGTGTGTAAACCACTGTTCATGCAAGATGTGGCAACAATTAGCGTCGCTCCCCCGGCGAAAGATTTGCTTAACGCAACCTGCTATCTCCAGGCATGAACTGCAAGATCACCTCATCTGAATCCTTGTGACTTTTGTCTGTGGAGTTATCTGTAGAACACATTTGCCAGGTACACGTTCGGTCTCTGACCGAAGACCAACATTCAGGAACACGTCGGTCAGATTCTACCGAAACTGTTGCGAACAGCTGTCCATCACGCCGTTTTACAGATGCAGCGCCTCGTCGACGTCTGCGGGGCTCATTCTGAATAAACCGTGTAAGCGGCAGTAAATAATAAAAAGAAAATTATACCTTTCTCACATGTATGAACTTTTCTGCTCACGTTCCGTACCTAATTCATTAATGGACAAATTTCTAAACGTCTTTCTTGCGTTCACAGTGCCAGATTAGCACCTGGTGACTAAAACTGGAACTAATTCTTTTTTCAGCGTAAATCGGTTCCTCATAATGCATTAAAGTATTTACCAACTTTTGGTGCCATACGATATTTACAACGGACACTGGGACGCTGTGAGAAGCTCCACTTTAATTATAATCACCTCGTTCATCATTACCGTGAAAGATGCACATTTATACTGAAAATATAGAAAAACAATATTAAACCGACACAAAAATCAATATGTGAAGAAATAGATTAACAACTGGTATAAATTAGTGGATTATTGCCTTGATAGGTAACCTTAATATCTGAAAGACATGTTTAGAATATACTTCGTAAATTTGCAAAAATTATCAAAAATTTTGAAGTTTAAGTTGCTAGTAAAAGAAACCGAAATCATTAAAGCAGACATATGAAAAGTGGGCTCGTAAGTATAGAAAAGAAAATTATTTATCTGGAGTCCTCTACTTTTTAGCTATGTATGCTGAACACTATTGAAGACAACCAGAAAATGCCTATAAACAATGGCCACGCCCGGTAGAAATGACGTGTAGATGCGTGAGCAAGTACCACAAGCGCTTATGACAGGGGCGATTATAGACGACGGCAAGGGGTGGGGGGGCTAATGGGAGGGGGGAATGAAATATCGCTTAACAAAAGAAGAGATGTGGTCCACCACCGACAAATTGGTAAAATTTGTTTTGGAGTTCAGGGTAAAAATGTGTATTAATAAATAATAAGACGCCCGTTTCCAGTTACATGACATTTATTCGTTTAGATAGTAAGCTATTTCCTGCTCTTATTTTTCTGTTAAAATGGGTTTGAAGTACATTGCAACCTATATTGCTACGTAATTATAGAACAGAATTAATGAATCTGTTGGAGTAATATATTCGCTGATTTCTGGAGCCATTTTAAAGTAAATGTTGTCGTGTGTAAAACAGGTACTTGATGCTGTTTCTGCAATTTCATAATTTAGAACATTTTCAGTGCACCAAGTGAAAGCTGAATAGATCGCGATTTTGATCGTAAGATAGCAGATCTGTGTAGAATGTACATGCTACGAGTTGTATTAATGTAAAAGAATAGTCTACAATAACTAAGCGAAAGAATGCTGCAACGAGCAAGTGCTGTGACTGTTTTGATATGTAATTATTTCGACTTTACTGGCAACCACGATTTATTTTGATATAACTTACATTCTCTAAAGTTATACAGAAGTGCAGTTGTAACACACCTGAGGCATTAAACATACTCAGTACCCAATCTTTACATGAGGTGATGTTGTAGTTTATGAATTCCATTCTCAGATATGTGGTTCAAAATGACTCTAAGCACTATGGGACTTAACATCTGAGGTCATCAGTACCCCAGACTTAGAACTACTTAAACCTAACTAACCTAAGGACATCACACACATCCATGCCCGAGGCAAGATTCGAACCTGCGACTGTAGCAGCAGCGCGGTTCCGGACAGAAGCATCTAGAACTGCTCGGCCACAGCGACCGGCAAATATATGGACAAGATAAGTATTCAAGGTTCAGATAACTGATTCATAGGATTAAATAATATTTTACCTGTGTTTTTGTTGATTTTTTTTTTTTTTTTTTGTTGTTTGTGCACTTGGACTGGTTTATTCATGTAAGTCTTGCTGACAAAAGTCAAGCTGTCTATTATTATGTTAATTTTGAGAAGACGTAAAGTTAACGACATGTCGTGGGAGCTGCTTTCATCGGCACATTAACTATTTTGGTTCTGTAAGTGGTTATGAAGTAATGCCAATACTGCACACTGCACTCTTTAGACAAGTAACAAATTGAACTAATTAATTCATTACATTAGTGCGCAGCAAAACAACATCCAACCCCTGTCACAGTCCGATACCTTAGGTTTACGTGGGTCACTTTGGCCTTATGAATTAGACTAATAATAATTCTAGAACAATATTTAAGTTATTTCCTCATTTTATATCACAATAAAGGGTAGAAACTGAGGGAGGGGCAGGTGTTAAAAGTGGAGTGGACCGTTTACTATGCTGAAATTTTCGCAGGTGAGTTAAGGGATGAAAGATTATGTTCGAATTATACAGAAGCCAGAATGCAATTATAAGAGTTGAAGGAATTCAGCAACAGAAAGTGGAGTGAAAAAGAGTTACAACACGTCACACATGTAAATTTGGAAATTTGTGTTAAGGTCTTATGGGCCCAAACTGCTGATGCCATCGGTCCCTAAACTTACACACTATTTAATATAAATTAAACTAACTTACGCTAAGGACGACACACTCACCCATGCCCGAGGGAGGACTCGAACCTTCGACGGGGGGAGCCCCCCGGACCGCGACAAGGCGCCTCAGACCGCGCGGCTACCCCGCGCGGCACGTCACACATGTCATTCAGTCTCTGCAACGAGCACCAGTAAAGGCAGCTAAGGAGTTATTCAAAGGCAGAATTAAAGTACAGAGAGAGGAAATAAATAAAACTTAAAAATCGTTGAACAGCATCAAAAATGTGTCAAAAAAATAAACGTCATCGTAGATTAAAGGTAACAGAGTGTAACCGAATTAAATCAGTGGTGATGAGGAATTTTCATTAGGGAATGAGACACGGAAAATAGAAGACAAGTTGTCGTATTGGGTAGCAGAAAACTGACGTAGAAAGAGAGTGTGCAAATACACGTTAGAATCAGCAAAGAAAAATGTTTCTGCAAAAGAGCTATATGCTAACATAGAATATAAGTTTAAGTTTGCGAATCGTTTTCCTCGAGATGGTTAGGTTAGGTTATGTTAGGTTCCTGGAAGTATAAGTATTTACTTTTCTTTTCTGCAAATGAATTCAAATAACTGATGAAGAGGTACTGAGTTGAGTCTAGGAAAAGAGATTTTTACGGTGTAACTAGACTAAAGAAAGATGCAAATTAGTATGGCGCACCCTGCAGCGTCATGAAATAGTTAGTTGGGTAATGGAGGAAGGCGTGGCAGGAAAGTTGGGGGAGGGGGGGGGGGCTGGGTAGTACTGTTGTTGAGGTACAGTACAGGTAGCAGGTTCCTATGGAAACACATCAGGTTGCATTCATTATGAAGAGATGTTCACAGGGCAAACTAGCGTAATGAGATTTGGAAGCAGTCTTCGTACTGAATACTACAAGACCGACACTTCGGAGAATAAATATTAATCCGCTACTTCACAGCCCTGCTTAGAAGGTGATTATTACACTGAAGGAAAACAATCGCAACACAAAAAACAACTAACGTTCATCAACGACAGTTCACACAATTGTGTGAGTATCATATATGAGTGATTAACACTGCAAGATATGTAAGATAAGCCTCTACAAATGTGAAATGCTGGTACGTTAATAACCGGTATAATCGCCAAGACGTTGAACGGAAGAATGCAAACGTGCATACTTTGTATTGTACTGGTGCTGGGTGTCAGTTTGTGGGATTGAGTTCCATGCCTGTTGCACTTAGTCGGTCAATGCAGGGAGAGTTCATGCTGTTTGTGGGTGACGCTGAGGTTCGATCATATCCCATATGTGCTCGATTGGAGATGAGTCTAGTGATCGAGAAGACTAAGCAAACATGTCGGCACGCTGTAGAGCATGTTAGGTTACAACAGCTGTATGCGGAAGGGGGGTGCTCCTGTTGGAGCTCTGTTCATGAATGGCAGCACAGCAGGTCGAACGACCAGATTTGCGTACAAACTTCCAAGCATGGTGCGTGAAATAACAACGAGAACGCTCCTGCTACCACGCATAATAGCACCACACACCATAACTAGAGGTGTAGGTCCAGTGTTTCTAGAACGCAGAGAGATTGGTTGCAGGTGCTCAACTGATCTCCTTCTAGCGAACACACTGCCATCACTGGCACCGAAGCGGAAATAGCTTCATTAGAAAACATAATAGTCCTCCACCCTGCCCTCCAATGGGCTCTCGCTTGACACCACTGAATCGCAAATGGTGGTAGGTTGGGTTCAGTGGAACGCACACCACAGGGCGTCTGTTCGGATGTGTCATTGAAGTAACATAATTATAAACATTCGTTGTGTCACTGTTGTGTCAACTGCTGATGAAACTGCTGCTGCAGATGCGGTACGATGAGCCACAGCCGTACGCCGAAAACGATGGTCGTCCCTCTTGTTAATGCCGGGCTCCTTGCGACCGTACATTCGCACGACCACCACTGCCACAGTCAAGTTCCTGCCAAGTCTTTCTACAATATCGCAGAAGGAACATCCAGCGTCTCGTAGCCCTATTACACGACCTCGTTCAAAGTCAGTGAGGTGTCGTTAATGGCTTCTCCGTCGCCTTAAAGGCATTCTTGACTAACATCAGCTCACGACTTCCAGTCTCAAACTATAGAAACACGGCTACCAACTTTCGCTTATGTCGCACAACTTGTTCTTGTTGTTGAGATTTTTTGCCGTCAGTGCATACTAAACTTTCATACTAAACTTTTCGTATCCCCAACCAGTCGTTGAGTGAGTCGGACCTTTATCTGGGGAAAGTTAGGTTAATCCCTTGTCAAACCATACTGATTTATTTTCTCTGTCCTTCCTCTATTTCGATGACGGCCAGTTTGTGTATATTCGTTCTGAAAGAGACTTGGCCGAACTTCTTCACTCGTCGTTACCCTGTCCAAGTTCTAACTCTATCTCCGACAGTCAGCTAAAATTACAGTATTCCTTCCTTTCGTTCACAAAACTTTTTTTTTCTCTCAAGGAAGAGACCTATACAGGGTGGTCATAAACCGTCTGAAAAACTTCTAAGGATGTTGCAGTGGACGTTGTACTGAGAAATAATCGTTAAGAAAAAAATTCTAAACGTTGCGCTGATTCCGAGTTATTGAGCATTGAAGTTAGCCAGTCCGGTCACCGAAAGCGAAAAATGCAAGCCACCGTCCAGAGGTGGTGTTGCCAAAACTGTTCTTCATTTGGTTTCCCCAAACCAGACAAAAGTAGCTTTTGCTCACGTAGCTTACGTTCATCACTTCTGATAAAGGCAAATTGTGAGTGGTAATTAGCATTTCAACAATTGATAACTGGCAGACCAAAGATGTACGTGCATCGCAGCATTTTAGGGTGTGTTAAGTGCCAGAATTTGAGCGCTCAACGACTTGATTAGCTCACTTCAATATTAAATAACTCAAAAACTGCGCTACGTATCGATTTTTTTCTTAATAAACATTTCTCAGTACGACCTCGCTTGCAACGTACTTACAAACTTTTCGGGCTGTTTGTGACTGCCTTGTAGAAGGGGTTAATGGTTTAAAATACAAACTGTTACAGGAATTTTAATACTTTACATGGTTCTATATGCTAAAAGAATGTGATCTTGTATCCTTACTCATCACCTTCACTGTAATAAGTATTTCACATGTATCTTCGATTTTGATGACTGGAGAAGGATCCACAATTAAATCTTTTACATATGATGGAGCTTATTTTCTTTTGTTTAACTGTGTGAAACTCTTCGGCTGCAGCCGCGCGGGGTAGCCGAGCGGTGTAGGGCGTCTTGTCACGGTTCGCGCGGCTGCCCCCCCCCCCCCTCGCCCCCGGCGGAGGTTCGAGTTCTCCTTCGGGTATGTGTGTGTGTGTGTGTGTGTGTGTGTGTGTTGTCCTTATCGTAAGTTAGTTTAAGTTAGATTAAGTAGTGCGTAAGCCTAGGGACCAATGACCTCAGCAGTTTGGTCCCATACTCCTTACCACAGATTTCCAAGTTTTTTTCTTCTGCTGTTTTTGTCCATAATATTTCTCTTCGCCGCGTTTAGTTACTTCAAATTCTTTCTTTCGCTTCTTACACTTCTATATAACCTAGTCTTTACGTCTAATGATAGTGATT
The DNA here is from genome assembly GCF_023864345.2 of Schistocerca serialis cubense. Taxonomy (NCBI): domain Eukaryota; kingdom Metazoa; phylum Arthropoda; class Insecta; order Orthoptera; family Acrididae; genus Schistocerca; species Schistocerca serialis. The sequence continues at coordinate 587,666,741 of NC_064642.1, forward strand.
GATATTTTTCAATGTGCCCATTCGAGCCATCTTACGGAAACTGTCAATAAAGAAAGTAATATTTTATTTGCGATAATTCGTTACATCTTCCCACTGCTTACCTACTTAGTAGCCGCTCCGACTTAGTCGTTTGCCGTAGCGTCGTAGGAGCTTTCCACTACCCTCGTCATAGAAGGCAGCCACTTGTACTTCCTGCCAGCTCTCTATGCTGGTCTGCAGCTCGTTGTCTGTGGCAAAATGTTGCCTTCATGGCCAGCGGTTCTAGTGAGCAGAACTGAAACTGAGAGGGAGCCATGAGATGCTGTATGGTCGGTGGTCACACACTTCCCATCGAAAAAGCTGCAGGAACGTCTTCATTGTCCGTGTAGTGTGCGGCCGAAACTTTTCATGCAGAAGGAAAGGGATAACAGTTACATTATATGGGTTTCTATGAAATCAGGCGAAATTTCTCTGTAGGGCGCCGTACTTGACGGGAAGCACTATTTTCTAGGCATCTCTACGTGCTCACTGTGCGCTCTGAACTAACAGATGTGACTCGATCGACGGGAGTACTAGAGACACTCCCCAACACATTTGTGCATAGTTTCATCAGATATTCATTGTGGTTTCCATTTCGCGTCGTGTCGGAACTTACTTTCTGGACACACACCCGCCGTAGTTAAGTGATCGGCGTTAGCTAATAACTTGATCCACGTGAATTTTACCGTCCTAAGATTTAATTTTTACCATGCTGCCTACATACAGGGTATTTCAAAGTCTTTACGACAATCGTCTCGGAATAGTAGATGTGATAGGGAACAACTTTTATTAAAGCCGAGTGGGATAGCCGGGCGGTCTAGGGCGCCTTGCCATGGTTGTCACGGCTCCCCCCTCGGAGATTCGAGTCCTCCCTCGGGCAGGGGTGTCTGTGTTGCCCTTAGCGTAGTTAAGGTTAGATTAAGTAGTATGTAAGCTTAGAGACCGATGACCTCAGCAGTTTGATCCCATAGCACTTACCGCAAATTCCCAAATTTTTATTGAAGACAATATGTTCACTGATGCTTCTCGGCGACGAGAGGTGTCTAAGAGTACGCCAGCCCTGGGACGAAGAGATTTCACTGAATAGGCAGGGTTTGTTACGCAGATGTGCTGCATCTGAGTCCTACCTGTCCCAGTAAATTGATAGAGCTTTTTTCTGCAAGAAAACCTTAAGAATGAGTGTATCTAAGCGGAGGAAGATATTTTAATTGTTCAGCCTACCTGTTGTGACACAGAGCGGATGAGTGACACATAGGAACACACTTAGCAAATGAACACCACAGATTGCCTGTAACCTGACGGCTCTCAGGGGCATAACTGATTATCAAGAGTTTAACATCGGAAGTGTTTTGGTAAAACCTCCAGCAAAGTCTGCAATGCAAAATTTTGTGGCAAACTGGCGCACAACTGGCTCTGTTGCGAATAACAACCGTAACTATTCGAAAAGAGCTCGAATACCAGGAAACAAAGTCTGAATGAAGGAACTGAAGTGCGAAAAAATCTTAACGCCGTTTATCAGTGGAAGAGTAAATTAAGAATTCGTTACGTGGAAACATTATGAAAAAGGACATACATCTGTATCCTTACAAATTTACTGTTGCGTGAGTTACAGTATTTAGACGACTTTTTGCGCATTAAGTTCTGAATGTTGTGTTATCAGAACTTTCAGATCTTCAGTATTTCATTTCTTCAGAAAAGGCCTTGTTTAGCTTGTCAGGATGTGTGAACTCACAAACATGAGCCATTGTGCATTACAAACCACCGATCAAAGCTTTGAAGAGCCAGTTTATAATGTCAAGACAGTTGTTAGGTATGCAAAGTCTGTTGTCTGCATCGTAACAAGATTCTTTCACCAAGCTGTTAATGCTAACTGGTAAGTGCAGATAACTTTTTAATCAACATACGAATCAACTCACAAAAGGAGGAGAGCTGCGTAGATATTTTTTGCACAACGGAGCAACAGCACACACCACCATGACAACCTAGTCACGAGTGCATGATGTGTTCGTTGAGTAGAGGAATGCCAGCAGAGACAGTGCAATCTCCTAGCTACAGCGGTCGCTTGATCATTCTTTCTTGTGAGTTTTACCTGTGAGCCAAACAGAAGCGCCATGTGCACTAAAAAAATCCTCACATGAATAGCTACAGCAGAACAATGAAACGCTATTGCTGCTGTCCGGAAGAGCTGCTGTGTACGAATATCTCTCCACAAGTAACTCGAGTACCGGGCTGCACCGATGTCAACGGTGAGCATTTCCAGTATTTCTGTGATGTTCATTAAAAGGTGTCAATTCTGCATCAATCTTTTCGTAATTGTTTTCTGGGTCAGTTTAGTCTCAAACACCTTACATATAGGGTGTTTCCATAAGGACGTCCAGAAATTTAACAAGACAATTTGAGGGGGTTAACCTGGGGTCGGAGAAGCCAGCTTAAGGGGGTAATAGGAATAAAATCACATAACTGTCTGCTTTTCTATTTGCATTAGTTACAGTTAACTGCAAATACCATCATTGACACAATGAACTTACCATTTGTACAAAATGTGGCCAAACTGACGGCCATCACCCTCAGTGCAAGCACGACATCGGCCAACAAGGTTCTGACACACCATGACAAATATCCCAGGTGTGCTTCGAATCACATCACAGGCAGCTACAATTCTGGCAACTAACTCTATCTCTGTATTCGTTTTGGTCTCAGACACCAGTAGCTTCAGATATCTCCATAGGAAATAATCAAGTGGATTCAGGACAGGTGACTTCGCAGTCCGTGGAATAGAACCTCCCATCCCAATCCAGCGACCAGGAAACACAGCTTTGAGATGGAAGGTGCCAGTTAGGAAATCGTTCCCTACGCAGCCTTTCAACAGCGAGAATACTGCAACGTACTTCCCCACACTAAAAGGTACATATGAGCGAATTCTACGAAACTGTACCGGTACTGCTCCCATCGCACTGTACTGTACGTCTCAGAATAGCACTAAGTGATGAAAGGGTCTGTCGGTGATTCATAGCACTTACTGTCATGGGAGAATGTAAATACAATACAATAGAGCCGCCTTATAAACTAACAAAGTGAATAAAACCTACATCATGATTTCCTAGTAAATCAGAGTCGTCCTCCTTCTTTCCTTGCAAGAAATAAAGAATGTGCATGTAAATAAACAGCACAGTACATGTAAACTTGTACGTATGTTAGTTGTCAATAAGCCGTAAAACAGCAATGCTAGACAAAGCGTAGACAAGTTTACTTCCATATCTCTTTAAGCTGGCTTCTACGACCCCAGGTTCCCTACCTAAAATTGTTCAGTGGAGCAGTCTCTGTGTCCTGTCACATTTTGAACGCTCTTATAAAAACACCATGTATACACCGCCTGATGGAAAAAGTGACGTAACCAGAAGACACGTACACACAATTGGCGGGCACGTTAATGGTCAGGGTTGGAATTCCGTGTCACAGGCAGAATATCCACTAGAGTGTAACAGTGTTGTTCGTATTTAGTGTTGTTACCAGGCCTAGTAGAGTATATAAGGGGTCGTGAATCGCGACGGATAGTATGAGATCGTTGTGAAGAAAATAGAGATGGCGAGTACCCATATGACACAGCATTATCAGCACCTCTCAGAGTCTGAAATGGGCCTCATTGTGGGGCTCCATTTGGCCTTCTGGTCGACTCGTGCAATATCCAGGTTTTTGGAAGATGCAGGTGTGTCAGTTGTCTGATATTGTTCTGCATGGGAACGTGAGGCTAGCCATACTCATCGACATGCTGCGAGTGTACCATAAGGACGGATCGCCAGTATTGTGCACCAAGAACGCCGTAACCCCTCCACGTCTGGGACTGCCATCCGAGAGCAAGTAATGAACTGCCTGCAACATTATGTATCACCCCTCGGAGAGTAGCAGCAGTCGGATTAGGAAATCGCCGACCCATGCATAGGCTGCCGTCAACGCCACAACACAAACGGCTGTGTTTGGAGTGGTCCAGTGACCGGGAGACATGGACTGTTGATGAATGACATCGAACAGTGGTCAGCGATGGATCACGGTCGTGCAGTACTAGAGAGGGCCATCGTCTGCGAGTATAGCTGCGACGTGGGGAGTGGTCATATTCTTCCAATGTTTCGGAAAGGCACTGAGGTGCTACTCCCGGTGTCATGGTGTGTGGAGTCATCGGCTATAATTTCAGGTCACGGCTGGTAGTGAGGAATTCCTACGGCACCTCCCATATGACAGTACCGTGGTGCCATTTTTCAACAGGACAACGCTCAACCACACATGGCACGTGTATCTATGAACTATGTTCATGATGTTGAGGTACTCCTGTGCGGAGCAAACTTCTCACACTTGTAACCCATAGAACTTGTGTGGGACCAGGTCGACGGAATCAGGGTATCAAGGATTAGTTCAAATAATGGCTCTAATCACCACGGGACTTAACATCTGAGGTCATCAGTCCCCTTGACTTAGAAGTACTTAAACCTAAATAACCTTAGGACTTCACACCCATCCATGCCCGAGGCATGATTCGAACCTGCGACCGTAGCAGCAGCGCGGTTCTGGACTGAAGCGCCTAGAACCCCTCGGCCACAGTGCCCGGCAAGGGTTACTTACTAGTGTTCTGTACCATCTTACATCACAGGGGGCTGCAACTGTTTATAACATTATTCTCAACCGAATGCATCCAAACGAGAGGAGGTGCCGTGTCATACGGATTATAGGACTCATACTATCAAGTTCTTTCTAAATTTGAATCGATAGTGGAATAACTGCAGTAACATTACACATCCTCTCAATCCCTGAAGTTTCATTTTTGTTTCCTCCCCCCCTTCTGGGCACTTTACTTTTTCTGTCAAGCAGTATGTGAATCGCTAACTGCAGGAAGGAGACATGTCCGGAATTTTCATAATTCTTTTAATTGTATCAAGGAAGTGCACCTGGCCAAGCTCCTCGCTTACTGCAGATACTGAACTTTTCCAAAATTCACAATTCGCCTCTAGCAGCAGGTATAATTCACCGCTTACTGCAGAAAGCGGTGGGGAATGTAGGGATTTTAGCATAATCAGGAGAAAACTGAGAAGAAAGGAAAGATATTACACTGGTAATGAAATGAAGAATGACAGATTCAGTGTAGTTCTCATGAGAACAAAAGAATTTATAGATTGCAAGACTTGGTGGCCAATAAGGAAAACATGTTTCAAAGGAGCAAAATCTCTGCCTGTTATTATGAATTTAGTTTCAGCAGAGATATACCAAAGGTAGCTCAGTGTAAGACAAAGATCAATGACCAGAGAGCTGATAGCTTTTATTTAAGGAATATTCAGAAGAATCTAGAACTTTACAAGGAACCTGCCTACAAAGCCATGGTACCCATAAAAATCTTAAAAATTAATGGTATTAAGAAAATGTTAATTTACATTCCGAAAGAAAATATGTATTTTTGGAATCCAAATTTTGATATATCCGACAGCACGAGGATGAAGGAAATGTTTAAGCCCACGAATTTATTTTGATGTAACAATGTAGAAAGTGTTTAGTTTGACGAAGGAACGTTATTCCACTTTGTTTGCTGCAAAGAGGAAAAACGTCCAGTGGCAAAGAAAAAGGGGCATAAAAATTACGTATTCTAAACTATCGTACAACGAAATACAGGGTGTTACAATAAAAGAACGGCCAAACTTTCAGGAAACATTCCTCACACACAAAGAAAGAAAATATGTTATGTGGACATGTGTCCGAAAACGCTTAATTTCAGAGCTCATTTTAGTTTCGTTCTTTCACCTACGCTCAATGGAGCACGTTATCATGATTTCATACGGGATACTCTATCTGTGCTGCTAGAACATGTGCCTTTACAAGTACGACATAACATGTGGTTCATGCACGATGGAGCTCCTACACATTTCAGTCAAAGTGTTCGTACGTTTCTCAACAACAGATTCGGTGACAGATGGATTGGTAGAGGCTGACCAATTCCATGGCCTCCACGCTCTCCTGACCTCAACCCTCTTGACTTTCATTTATGGAGGCATTTGAAAGCTCTTGTCTACGCAACCCCGGTACCAAATGTAGAGACTCTTCGTGCTCGTATTGTGGACGGCTGTGATACAATACGCCATTCTCCAAGGGCTGCATCAGCGCATCAGGGATTCCATGCGACGGAGGGTGGATGTATGTATCCTCGCTAACGGAGGACATTTTGAACAAGTGTTTGAAGTCACGCTGGTACGTTCTGTTGCTGTGTGCTTCCATTCCATGATCAATGTGATTTGAAGAGAAGTAATAAAATGAGCTCTAACATGGAAAGTAAGCGTTTCCGGACACATGTCCACATAACATATTTTCTTTCTTTGTGTGTGAGGAATGTTTCCTGAAAGTTTGGCCGTACCTTTTTGTAACACCCTGTATATTTACAAAAAAAATAAAATATTGCTATCGAGTTTTTATATAAAGCAGTTTTCTTCTCTCTCCCGTAAAATTTGTAAAAGTGGACCCGTTCTCTTTCTCGAGTTAGCAGTTCATTCACATTTCAATAAATGTAGCCCTGCAGTATATCCTAAAAAAAAAAATCACGAGGCTACAGTCCTCTTCAGACATACCAAAAAATCAGGGTCTTCAACAATATTTCACAGGTGCCTCACACCTCCAGAAACAGTGCGCCCGACACTATTGCGCCGATATACAGGATATAAAATCCCATCTGAGGCCTGCGATCATTTTTATGGTTGGTTGCATTGGTTGCCAAATATTAACTATTGCGCCGATGGATACTGTGGATCTGCGCAAATGATTGCTGAAGAGCTGGGGCCTTCCGAAGCATGTCCAAGGTCACATGCACTTTGGTTTAGTAGTCTGCTGCCGCAAGCTGCGTGCTGCCTCTGAGGGCCAGCGGCGTTCGGTATTCCGCGAAGTCTGCAGCGGCTGGGCCAGGTGTAGGTAGGCTGGCACACGTGAGGCCACCTTGCGGCCCTGCCCGGCCCAGGTGCCCAGCGGTGCCGCCTCATCGGCAAGCCAAGCCACCCACACACGCGTGGGAGGGAAGTCCGCAATGCGAAGTAGCCTCCGCCGCTTCCGGCCACCGGGTTATTGCCACTGGCTCCGACACACAGGTTCCAGTATCTCCGCTGCTGTTCCCAGCGTTGCAAATATGGGGTCTGAGATGAATATTTTTTAGCTAGAACTCAGCAACAGACGTATTTTCAACCAATTCTGTTGAGGCACTACTTGTTTCGTGGCTTATAATCACATCATCGGGTGGCTTTCACAACAAGAAAAAATAAACTATGATAGTGATTGAATCCATATACAGCAAGATCTACTAAAGAGACTGCTTACACCATGCTTGTCCTCCCTATTCCGGAGTATTGCTGTGCTGTGTGGGATCCGCATCAGGGTCTCGCTGTTCTAGGCGCGCAGTCCGGAACCGTGCGACTGCTACGGTCGCAGGTTCTAATCCTGCCTCGGGCATGGATGTGTGTGATGTCCTTAGGTTAGTTAGGTTTAAGTAGTTCCAAGTTCTAGGGGACTGATGACCACAGCTGTTAAGTCCCATAGTGCTCAGAGCCATTTGAACCATTTCTTTTTTCCGCATCAGGTGGGACTGACGGATGATATCGAAAAAGTACAAAGAAGGGCAGCTCGTTTTGTATTATCGCGAAATAGGGGAATTGGAGTGGCAATCATTAAAACAAAGGCGTTTTTAGAATGAAATATTCACTCTACAGCGGAGTGTGCGCTGATATGAAACTTCCTGGCAGATTAAAACTGTGTGCCGGACCGAAACTCGGACTAGGGACCTTTGCCTTTCGCGGGCAAGTGCTCTACCGACTGAGCTACCCAAGCACGACTCACGTCCCCTCCTCACAGCTTTAATTCCGCCAGTACCTCGTCTCCTATCTTCCAAACTTTCCGCGAAAGGCAAAGGTCCCGAGTTCGAATCTCGGTCCGGCACACTTTTAATCTGCCAGGAAGTTTCAAAGGCGTTTTCGTTGCGACGGGATCTTCTCATGAAATTTCAATCACCAGTTTTCTCGTCCGACTGCGAAAACATTCTGTTGGCACCCACCTACATAGGGAGAAATGATCATCACGATAAAATAAGAGAAACCAGGGCGCGCACAGAAAAATTTAAGTACTAATTTTTCCCGCGTGTCGTTTGAGAGTGAAACGGTAGAGAGGCAGCTTGAAGGTGATTCATTGAACCGTCTGTCAAGCACTTTATTGTGAATAGCAGAGTAATCATGTAGATGTAGATGTAGTTTATGAGAATATGTGAAAAACGCAAGTGTATTTACAAACATTTATACATGGTGAACAACGGGGCGCAGAATTAGGAGGGCCAACCTTCATAGCTAATACCACAATGTGCATAGAGCGAATAGTCAATGAACAAAAAGCTAGGCGACGGAAAACATCCAGTGCCAGGTAAAACAAGTCACACACTTAATATTGTAACTTAGGTCTCACCCGTTTATTTGTTGTATTCATTTCTGTGAGAAGTCTATAAGGCATCTCTCCTGCTCTCGCTTGAAATTGTACTCGCATCTGACACTAAACTGCCAGATTGACGTATGGCATGGAGGCATTTTATTTAATTTTGACTCTATTGTGAGAACCCAGTGATTCCACAAACATGGTTTATTAAGTTCTTTTGTCTCTAGGTTAGGTTAGGTTAGGTTAGGTTAGGTTAGGTTAGGTTAGCATTTTTTAGATTGTGATATCTTTTCCTTAGCCTGTATTCGGTTATGCCACCACTGTATGTGCAATGTAGTTGGCTCTTGAATCTAGATCTATCCTTCAGACTTTCCATACGTGGTACCTGCTTCCTTTGCTACCCTCGTTATATCAAAATTGTTGTGACGAAGCCTCAACTTTCATAGTACGCTCAGCGTACAGGGGACGTGGTTTTGGTTTCTCCCGTCGCGTTCACGGTGGTGCTCTTTTTGTCGGCGCCTCATGCGCCTTACACTTTGCTTCACCGCCTCGTTCCGTGCGTGCAGTGCGGCCGGCGGTTGCTGCGGCTCACGTGGGTAGCTCTGACAAGGTAGAGTCCCCACCATACTCCCCTTACATTTAATGTTAAGATGCCCCAGTGGGTAGCCCGTCAAAAACTGAACACATATCAGGCATGAAATCAGGAAGAAAGTGTACTGAACTGTGAAAAAAGAAGTAAAATGTAAACAGTGAACGGTCCAAGGTCAAGATATGCAACATCGAGCAGATTTGACCAGGCAGATCGTCATGGTTATGTGGTCGTGGTCTAGGACTGCGAATGTGAAGACCAGTGTTCAAACCGTGTTGATGCCTCTTTTTTTAAAAAAAAAAATTTAACAGAATTATGAACTGTCCGTCGATTCATTGGCGTGTCTGTTCGCTGTATTCGAATTTGTGTCTGTGCCGTGATGTAACATCTCTTTGCAACAGCGAGGAGTAAGAAGAAATCTTCAGACCTACGTATCTCCTATACGTTCCACACAAGTACCAAACCTCATGACTCCTGCGTTCCGTTTTGGAAGTTTTGACTCCTGAATTCCTTTGTTGTAACTTAGTTCTTACCCGTTTACTTGTTGTATTCATTTCTGTGAGAGGTCTATACGGCATCTCACCTGCTCTCGCTATTCATCGCATTTACTTGTGAAGATGATAATATATTCTTACCACATGATTCATATTCTACGACCAGTGTGTAGTATGACGATTGCCGAGACTACAGAAGGAGAAAGGAACACGCCAGTGACCGGACGGGAAATTTATAATTTTGTAAAAAAAAGGAGATGGGGGAAGGCACGAGGGAGGTTTGAACACAGGTTTCTCACCCTACTGCCTAACGCCGTGACCACACAAGCACGACACCATTCTTCTTGTAATACGCTCAGTGTTGCACATGCTGAGCTTTGATCGTTAACTGTTTATATTTTGCATCTTTTTTCATAGTTCAGTACACCTTCTGCCAGTTTTCATGTTTGATCTGTGTTCAGTTTTTGACGGGCTATTCACTGGGCCATTTTACCAACAAATCTGAGGAGGATGCAATGGGGGTTTCCCTTGTGAGTTGTGCTGACATGCTGTTAATCATTCTGCTTCTTGCCTCGACGATATGTTGCTTTTGACCCAGCGTCTCACTTTCGTTCCTTGGTTATAGGCGCGTCCTTCATACATGGCATAGGATGCTTTCTGTCGCCCATGTTTTTATTCATTGATTGTCCGTGCTACGGAAATTATGGTTATAACAATGAGGGTTAGGCCTTTTATGTTCTCCGCCATGTTGTTACCATATTTAAAGTTTGTAAATATACTTGTGTTTTTATCACTTCTCTCTGTCTATTAGGCACTTATGCCTCTGGTATCACTTTAATTTGTATGGGTTCAATTACTATCATCGTTTATTTTGTTGTTGTTTAGTTATGTACCAGATAGATATTGCTATAAGCAAAGAAACTGTTCGTGCCTCAATAAAACTTGTTCAGAACAGAGCTGTTTGCGGGGTTCTTGCTAAAACATGTGCATGGTAAAACATTCAAAAAGCCAAGATCACATAAAATTTTTTTTATTTAAGAAAACTGTGCGTCATCTTCACGTCTTAAATTTCAGGTTTTCAAGACGTGAAGATGACAGTAAAGTCTACTGAAACCGGTTTAAATATACGTCGCTTCATCTCGAGGTCTTGAAAGCCATAAGTTGAAGAGCTAGAGATGACAGCAAAGTTGTTGTAAATACAGAAATATTTATACTATCTTGGCTTCAGAAAGTTTGTACCCAGTAAATGAGATTGTTCCTTTCTGATTTCTCAATATGAGAAAATTCAATCAAAGCAATGTACCATCATAGCTGCGGATGCCCCGACCATCGTTTGTCATCGTGGTGAATGTTACAAATAACTAAGAAAACTGAGAACGGAAATAAAATACCTTCATTTTTGTTCAAAACAATCACCATTAGCCTCGGGATCAATCCTGTTAATGTCGACAAACTGCAGAAAACTCCAGTAAATGCTACAATGTGTAGCTTTGCTGCTTAGGAGAGTTATATAATTGAATGAGTGATGAGTTTGTTCTGCTTTTAGAGAATTAATCTGCCAGGAAGTTTCTTGTTCTGCTTTTTTTAATATTAGTAGCCACCGGTGAACAATGGTCCTTGCCGAGATGGGGTTGTTTTCCTGGTTAGGCGGCACATATAGCCGTACTGTAGGTGCAACTATGACAGAGAGACCAGGCAAAGCTGTGGTTCCTGAAGAGGGCATCGACCTGTTCATTAGTTACAGGGACAATAGCCTCGATGATTGACTGGGACAAGCTATAATACAAGCGTTCTCCCAACTATTGTGGCATGACATATATGAGATTTCATACTCGACATGCACTCTAAAACCAGAAGTACGTGCCCTGGACCCAATCGACTTTATGTCATACTCCCTGCTAACGCACAGGACCCAGAATTGCAGAAAACAACCCCACGAGGGTAACAGCGGCTTTGTTCGACAAATACAGACAAAGTTCGAAAATATCGCCCATGGACCACACCAATATTCCATCTACAGTCGAATACGTGGGCCCCTACTACATGCAGAAGACCTACGTAATAGGAATCGTCCTCTGTTTCCTGAGACAAGACTGTAAACCCGGCCAAGAACATCACCGAGTCAAAATTTCCGAAGTACCTGTGCAACAGTTTAAGACAAAACGTTTTGGCGCGTTTTTTATCCCCGTAAGTCCGCACACGAAGTCAATGAAGTTAAGGAATTCTGCTACCTAGGCAGTAAAATAACCAATGACGGACGGAGCAGGGAGGACATCAAAAGCAGATTCGCTATGGCAAAAAAGGCATTTCTGGCCAAGAGAAGTCCACTAATATTAAATACCGGCCTTAATTTGAGGAACAAATTTCTGAGGATGTACGTCTGGAGTACAGCATTGTATGGTAGTGAAACATGGACTGTGGGAAAACCGGAACAGAAGAGAATCGAAGCATTTGAGATGTGGTGCTATAGACGAATGTTGAAAATTAGGTGGACTGATAAGGTAAGGAATAAGGAGGTTCTACGCAGAATCGGAGAGGAAAGGAATATGTGGAAAACACTGATAAGGAGAAGGGACAGGATGATAGGTTATCTGCAAAGACATGAGGGAATGACTTCCATGGTACCAGATGGAGCTGTAGAGGGCAAAAACAGTAGAGGAAGACAGAGATTGGAATACGTCAAGCAAATAATTGAGGACGTAGGTTGCAAGTGCTACTCTGAGATGAAGAGGTTTGCACTGGAAAGGAATTCGTGGCGGGCCGCATCAAAAAAAAAAAAGTCCGCACAACGTAGCACACTGGACGATACCGAACAAAGAGAAGCTAGCAGACATATATCTGGTCCCGAAAGACGCTTGCGCCACGGGATGTGAATTCTGCGGCTCAGGATTCTCGGTCGAATTCTCGCAAACGTTCGGCACACTAGTAAACAACTGTAATGTGTCGGGGCAGGATACCACATACCCTGCTTATACGTGAATTAATTACGGGAATTTCGACGTTTTCGAAACGAAATTAATCACACATGCCTGGAAAGGTTTCTTCAAAGTGGTGCACTCGTTTAATCTGGAGACTGATGTACTCCTATGTGGTAAAATCAGAACTCTCATGCCCTGTACTAATTTTTGTACAAGTTGAATTACTAAGCATCTCATCCCGAATTTGAGGATAAGATTGCAAAATAAAGTTGATACCATCACTAGCTTAATTTTTATTTTATTATCAAACATCTACTCAATAAAATCTTTATTGCTAATACCGACCGTTACATGGCTGTATTAATAGTTTTACAGGTTACCGTTGGTTCACTAGGTTGCTCTAGACGGTACTGTCCTGAAGGTGTTCGCCTCTGCAATGGCTCTGACGATCTTACCGATACAACTACATCGAGCTTGCGCACCCATCTCCATCGGCCCTAGATAGTGCTTATCACTGAAAAACCTATCTCTGGTGTGACGTAACTTGCGAACACACATTGTACACCACTTGGTACATTCTTCGGCTGGATTTCAACTTATCAAGGTGAGACACGTTGCGTGACTCTGGTTATGTTACTGTTAACACTAAATTTGTACATGGTACCTAACTTCTGGCTCGCGTCATAGCCAGGTGCGAGTTTTTTGATTGATCGTAATAGGGCCCCTGTTTGACCATCATATCAGATGGCCTAGTAACAAAACATACAGTTGAACATCAATGTAGCACTGATTGGATATTTCTATGCAATGCGTTGTATTTTATAACATGTTATCTAGCTTTCCAACAAGACTGGATCCATGGCTTGGAATTCAGATTACTGTAGCGCAGATTGTACTTGAACTACGCGATCACTGATAGGAAGCAGCTTCCATATTTTGCTAATACTGAATGGAGGCTACGAAAGATAGTTGAAATGTACTGCTGGAGCAAAGTGTTCGAGAAACATGATATAAGTAACAGGCAGCTTACTAAATTTCATGATATAGTATCAGCCAAGACTGACAGACATATGTCTTTAAGAAACAGCTCTGTCGTACGAGTGAAATTAATTTCAGAGAGAATATTTACGGTAGATTCCTTAATACAAAATAATATACAGCAGCTCTCCCCTGTTTACAATGAGTTTCTCAGAAAGGTCCATATGGTTTACAGATTAAGTTGCTGACGTCTGTGTTACTAAGGCTTATTCTGTGAAAGGTTGGAGCATTTAGTATTCAGTTTCAGAAACAGAAATCCTGGGCACGTAAAGTCGCATTATGATTTCGTCCCTGTTTGTATGGAAGAATTTCAGTGTTAACATTACAGCATGAATGAACTAATTGGTACGTTGTTTGGCTGTCTGTACGCTAATTTTTCTACACAGTCACAGATAATGTCTGCTTTTAAAGTTAATAACTTATTGGAAAAATGAAGTAACAAACGAAGATTAAATGTTGTGCTTGCCATATTCGTAACAGCGCAATATCTCGAATTCACGCTCATGTCGTTGTTAAGCCGTTTCCCATTTTTACGAAACATAATTTCGTCACTGCTAGCGTAGCAACTATTAATCGGTCCGTCTGCATCGTTTTGCACATTACCACATCAGATAAACAGTTTGTGACAAAGGTTTGCCAGACAAGTATTGCCTACGAGCCAATGTTAAAAAGTCACAATTGTAACATTACTACCCCGTAAAATTCCAGTTGCAGCCAGATAAATTCCAAGATTCACCCACTGGTTAGTAATTACGTAACAATCTCCATTCAACTGATGAACGGCTCTTTTCGAGTCCCTCGGTAATCTCAGCAAGCAACAAAGGCCATGAGTAATAACTCAAAGATCTGGTCTGAAAGTCACACCAGAATTACACATACAGTTTCTACAGTTTCCTTGGTAATAATGACGTTCATTACAACTTCCATCAATCTCACCAAGTTCGTTTCTTCTATCAGCAATTCTGCCAGCTAACTGTTAGATCTCTGGTGTTACTCGGAACTGTCGCCGAAGCTTTCGCTGAATACCGCACAGTTGATTTTGAAAATCACAGCTGTAAATGAGTTACCAAAACAGCAAATCTTCTGTAATAAAATCGGCAAACCAGCATTAAAACAGTAAAACAGGTTTGCAGAATCTGGAGACTGAGATGACTCTTTACACCCAAGTGCGGCCGGATCTTCCTTCTACAACGGACCGCGAACGATTTCTCGTGGCGGTTAGTAGACCCGCAACCGAGCGCCTCCCCAGGTGGCGGACAGGGGAATGCCTCCTAGATATAGGTGGTACCGAGGAAATGAAATACTCGGGGCGGACCAAAACTACTAGTAGCGTCAGTTCCCACAGTGGACGGCTACAAAAGGCGTCTGCTCCACATGTCAGTGGCGGCCTCAACCAACCTCCTGATCCGGAAAGTCAGGTTGTACTCGGCAGAATGTCATATATCCAACTACTAAACATCGTGATGGTACAACGAGAAAAATCTCATTACCCCGGGCCCCAGTCAATAGACTGGGATCGTCGTGAGCATCGGATTCCGGGAGCCCACGGACACCATGAGAAGAATCGGAGCTTCTCAAACTCCCTCAAGACCACACGCAAACACTACATTGGCACACTCAACGTGAACACACTGATGATAACAGGAAAGATGAAACAACTGACAGACACTCTCGAAAATTTTCAAATCAAAATATGTGCACTGCAAGATACACGATTCACAGATGAAGACCATTTCAACACGGAGAATTTCAGAATATACAATGGTAAACCATCGAAACAACCGTAAAACCTAAGACTTTTTGGCACAGGATTTGCAGTACATAGGTCCATCACGGACAGCATAATCGACTTTTCGTCACCAAACGAAAGAATCAGCACCATCACAGTGAAATCAGCCAACAAATCCTACACAAGAATCAACGCACATGCACCGACTAATGACCATAACAGGAAAAGCCCAGACGAAATTGATGACTTCTGGACGACAATGGAAGAAACTATCAGAAAGATTCCTGCACATAGAGTCAAAATAATACTGGGAGACTTCAACGCTAAACTCGGAACAGAAAAGACATACAGAAATACCACAGGAAAACATACTCCACACAAAGACACAAACAAAAATGGAAAACACCTGAAAGACTTTTGAAAAAGCCACGACCTCGCCATTATGTCAACAAAATTCAAGAAACCAACACGGAAACTTACCACATGGAAATTCTCCAGCGGAAAGCAAGAACTACAAATCGACCACGTAATAGTCCAGGAAGACTCACAAAAATAAATTTTGAACATAGACACACGTAAATGCTACTTCGACTCAGATCACCACCTACTACAGATCAGGATTCGTCTTTTGCCCAAGAAAAAGCTCCAGAAGAATAAAATTGTTAGACCAGATCCAGAATACCTTACTTTAAACCAGACACAAATGTTAGACAAAATTAAAATGGAGAAAACGACTGACTGGATACAACTTTCAGGAAGAATCCGAGAGGCCATGAAACTAGCACAAGCACCACGCACAAGGAAACACCGTTGGTGGAACCACACAACTGACCAAGCTATTGACCAACGAATCAGTGCATGGAAAATATTTAGTAGCCATAAATCCCAAGAGAATTGGATGAACTTCCTGAAAACACAGAAGCAATCAAGCAAAATCTTTCGCAGTGAAAAACGACAGCATGATAAACGGCGACTGACGGAGATCGAATCGGACTTCATGAAGAACAATACAAGAAACTTTTACAGCACGTTCAGAGAAAATATGACTGGATATCAACCACCCAACATGTGCTTCGGAAGACCGGATGGAACCCTAGAAACCAATACCAAAAACAATTGTGACATTCTGGCAAAGTACTTTGAAAACTGCTCAACACAGACCCCCCTATGGAAGAAATGATGACAGAAACGAGCTCGTACAATCCAGATAGTCAACCTCCAATTCTAGAAGAAGTTAAAGAAATAATCAAGTCACTCAAGAATCGTAGAGCACCAGGAGAAGACCGCATCATCGCGGAAATCTGGAAGTTACAAGACCCAGAACTCACCAAAGACATCCACAGCATCTTGGAAGATATCTGGAAGACCATGAAAATTCCTGACGACTGGAAAACTGCCCTGATACACCCACTACACAAGAAAGGTGACAAGACTGACCCAAACAACTACAGAGGAATATCCCTACTACCAGTCACATACAAGATCCTCACTAAAGCTTTACTAAACAGACTAGAATGCCAGACCGACCACTTGGTTGGTGAATACCAAGTAGGCTTCCGTAAAGGGCGGTCTTGTGCGGAACAAATTTGGAACCTGCAAATGATATTACAACACAAACAGAACCTGATCATTACCTTTGTCGACTTCAAAAAGGCCTACGACTCTATCGACCGGAAAACTCTCTTCAAAATTCTAGCAGAATACAAAGTAGACAACAAAACACGGGCTATCATAGAGCAAACTTCAACCAAAACGACCTCCAAAGTAAAGTTCTGTGGGGAACTATTAGAGCCCTTTGAAATTCGCACAGGTGTCCGACAAGGCGATGGCCTCTCACCTCTCCTTTTCAATCTGGTGTTAGATAAGGTAATAAAAGAATGGGAAACATCACAACAGGGGATTGCCTTAGGAAACCTACAGATTAAATGCCTGGCTTTTGCAGACGATTTGGCGATTGTCACGAAAGGTATAAAAGAAAAAAAAGACGCTATTGAAAAACTGCACGAAATCGCTTCCAAAACTGGACTACAGATCTCTTACGAAAAGACACAGTTTATGAGCACAAAGAAACTCTCATCTTTGAACACAAAGTATGGCACGATTTACAAAACGGCAAACTTCAAATACCTCGGTGAAACACTACAAATGAGTGGACATAACAGAGACTGAAACGAAGAAAGAAAGACTGAACTGGACAAGGCATACAAACTAGTGTGGAATCATTAGAACAAGAAGTCTCACAAAAAGCCAAATTACGCCACAACGACACCGTGGTGCTCCCCGAGGCACTATATGCAGCAGGGACCACACTAATCCAAGGGCATACACGTAACAGACAACTAGAAAAAGTAGAACGTAAAATATTTAGGAAAACATTTGGCGCAACTAACAACAATGGAATATGGATCAAGAAAACTATAGAGGAACTATACAAACATACGGAGACAATTATAGAAAAGATTAGCAAACACAGACTACAGTTCTATGGACACTTATACAGAATGCCATCACACAGACTGACCAAACAGATATCTGAGTGGGTAACCACTAGAAACAAAAAATGGGTGGCAGAGGTAAAAAAACGACGTGAACCAACTCATCATAATAGCAGACACAATAAACGACAGAGTAAAATTCAGAAACATCGTTAAGAAAAGTAAACTACTTGAGATACAATGTGACAAACGCACAGTCGTAAAATGGACCGAAGAACGCAAGCAAGATCACAGCCGGAAGATGAAAGAAATATGGGCAACCAAAAAGACAATCAAGATGAAGCCGAGGACACAAAGCCGACAAGAAGCATGGACAGAGGACCGGAAACAGAAACACAGCGAGCGAATGAGGGAACTTTGGGCAGCAAGGAACGCAGCAAAAGGAACTGGCCATGTAGTTTAGTCGAAATGCGCTCTTTAAGGGCAAAACACCAATTATATATATATATATATATATATATATATATATATATATATATATATATATATATATATATATATATGCTCCGGACTGTACCTGCAGGAAGTTCCCTCACTGGCACTCCGATGGGTCTGCCACTTCCACAGATAACAGCTACACCTTACTTGTTACAACCAAAGTTCCTGCGAAGTCACTTGATACACGCGGAGTGAAAACATCCTCGGATGTCACGCTAAGCTCAGGATTAGAAAATCTCCTCATCGCACCGAGGCAACAAGAAAGGGAGTGCCCCCTGCCGTGTACAATTCGGAGTACCTGCCGAAATTCACGCTGAGGCGCGCAGCCGCACGGTCTGCCGCACCGCTAATTAAACTCGTAAAATTTGCCTCCAGATTGAAGTACGTATCGAATAATTAAACTGCCGTCCATCTATCCCTATCAGCCTTAAAATTATGTTTACGATACGAGGGAAGCAGTTTACAGAATATTCTAGTCACGTAAGTCAGTTTACTGTCACATCTGCTAAGGTACGAGGCGTAATCACTAGATGAGCGCTGTTAACTTAGATTTAAATCTTGACATTACGGACAAAGTTTAACGAAGCGGGGCCATCTGTTGATTACTTTGAAAGCTATGGAAGTCATTGTTCTCATTTGTTGATTTATTTTTGTTGTGAAGATTGTGGCAATATGGCTCTCTCACACATCTAAGCAGACATTCAAGATATTTCACACTTTGCTCACATAACGACAAAGATTTTATATTTAATATGCAGTACAATAATTAGAAACAATTATATTATAAGTAGTGGAAAGTATATCTTACCGTAGGAACTAGCAGTATTTATATTAGGTCATGACAAGTAACCCAACAAAGACATTTAAACAGAGGGTACTGGGAAAAATCGAAATGACGGGAGGTGTGGGAAAAGGAGAGGAAGAGAAACGCGAATGGCCACATCTGTTTTTTTTTTTTTTTTTTGGAACAGTTACGAGGCTATGAAGAGGGTACAATAAGACTAGAAGACCAAGAATGTAGGCTCGGGTGTTTTACCCTAATGTTCACTCTATATACCTAAGAAGCAATGGCAGAACTAAAAGAAACGTTCAAGAGTGGGGTTAAAATTCGGGGTGAAAGGGTTTCAATGACAATATTCTGTAATAACATCACTATCTTAAAAGAAAATGAAGAACAATTACGGGATCTGTTGAATAGAATGAACAGTCTAATGAGTACATAATATGGATTGAGAGTAAATCGCGAAAAGACGAAAGTAATGAGAAGTGTCAGAAAAAAAACGAGAAAGTTAACATCAGAATTGAGGATCACGAAGTACACGAAGGTAAGAAATTCTGCTGTCTTAGCAGCAAAATAACCTACTATGGACGAAGCGAGAAGGACATTAAAAGCAGACTAGCTTTGGCAAAAAGTACATTCTTGAGCGAGAGCGAGAGCGAGAGCGAGAGACGTCTGCGTGTAACAAAGACAGGCTTTAACTTGAGGAATACATTTCTGAGAATATACACTACTGGCCATTAAAATTGCTACACCACGAAGATGACGTGCTACAGACGCAAAATTTAACTGACAGGAAGAAGATGCTGTGATATGCAAATGATCAGTTTTTCAGAGCATTCACACAATGTTGGCGCCGGTGGCGACATTTATAACGTACTGACATGAGGAAAGTTTCCAACCGATTTCTCATACACAAACAGCAGTTGACCAGCGTTGCCTGGTGAAACGTTGTTCTGATGCCTCGTGTAAGGAGGAGAATGCGTACCATCACGTTTCCGACTTTGATAAAGGTCGGATTGTAGCCTATCGCAATAGCGGTTTGTCGTATCGCAACATTGCTGCTCGCGTTGGTCGAGATCCAAAGACTGTTAGCAGAATATGGAATCGGTGGGCAATACGGAACGACGTGCTGGATCCCAACGACCTCGTATCACTAGCAGTCGAGATGACAGGCGTCTTATCCGCATGGCTGTAACGAATCGTGCAGCCACGTCTCGATCCCTTAGTCAACAGACGGGGACGTTTGCAAGACAACAACCATCTGCACCAACAGTTCGACGACGTTTGCAGCAGCATGGACTATCAGCTCGGAGACCATGGCTGCGGTTACCCTTGACGCTGCATCATTGACAGGAGCGCCTGCGATGGTGTACTCAACGACGAACATGGGTGCACGAATGGCAAAACGTCATTTTTTCGGATGAATCCAGGCTCTGTTTACAGCATCATGATGGTCGCATCCGTGTTTGGCGACATCGCGGTGAACGCAGAGTGGAAGCGTGTATTCGTCATCCTCATACTGGCGTATCACCCGGCGTGATGGTATGGGGTGCCATTGGTTTCACGTCTCGGTCACCACTTGTTCGCATTGACGGCACTTTCAACAGTGGACGTTACATTTCAGATGTGTTACGACCCGTGGCTCTACACTTCAATCGATCCCTGCGAAACTCTACGTTTCAGCAGGATAATGCACGACCGCATATTGCAGGTCCTGTATGGGCGTTTCTGGATACAGATAATGTTCGACTGCTGCCCTGGCCAGCACATTCTCCAGATATCTCACCAATTGAAAACGTCTGGTCAATGGTGGCCGAGCAACTGACTCGTCACAATACGCCAGTCACTACTCTTGATGAACTGTGGTATCGTGTTGAAGCCAGGCCAGGGCCAGAGGTGGTTGTTCTGGGTACTGATTTCTCAGGATCTATGGACCCAAATTGCGTGAAAATGTAATCACATGTCAGTTCTAGTATAATATATCTGTCAAATGAATATCCGTTTATTATCTGTATTTCTTCTTCATGTAGTATTTTTAATGGCCAGTAGTGTACATTTGGACACTGGTTGATAGTGATGCATCGTCTGTGGAAAAATCAGAGCAGAAGAAAATCGAAGCATTTTAAATGTGATGCTACAGAAGAATGCTCAAAATTGGGTGGATTGATGAGCTAAGGAGTTAGGAGGTTCTTGACAGAACCGGCGAGGTAAGGAATGTATGGGAAACATTGACAAGAAGAAGTGACAGGATGACAGGAATGACTTCAATGGTACTAGATGGAGCTGTAGAAGGCAAAAACTGCAGAGGAAGACCTAGACTGGGATACATCCAGCAAGTAATTGTAAACGTAGGTTGCAATTGCTACTCTTAGATGAAAAGATTGGCAAAGGAGAAGAGGAATTTTGGTTGGCAGTATCATACTAGTCAGGAGACTGACGACTAAAAGAAAAAAATAAAAGGAAGGAGGCTGGAAGTGCTTCAGCTCTTTTTTTTTTAAAATACATCAGCGCAATGATTTGTGCACAAAGTGCAGGCAATCTTGTTCCAGAGACAAGCAAAATAGCAACACAGAGAACGAGTTCCCAAACGTTTTTGTTTTATGGGTGGGCACTCTTACGTTACGACATTGCTGAGACCTTGTGTTGCGGGTTACGCTAAGAGGTCTGGTACTTGATGGCTGTTGTAGGTTTAGAGGTGCATCCACATAAGGGAGACTAGGAAACATCAATAGAATTTTGTCTACCTTCAACCATCCAAACTGAGTGTATAAGGCACTGATTGATCAAATAAGCTGGTATTGAAGGTATAATGCACACACGCATTCATGGTCAGCTGTAACCGCCTAGAGTTTATCACTATTCGTATCGCGTCGAATTACACTGCAGCAGTGGAGGTTCGACAGATCGAGTGATTGGACAATTGTAGGTTCCACATCCTGTGGACATAATCTCCAAAATTTCTGGAAGCCACAGAGGCAAGAGGAATGTTTACTGCACGTAACGACGGTAATTCCTCCCCAGATGAGGTGCTCATTCAAAGCTACATCCAGGCTCTTTACGATATTGAGGTACCGTTAGCAAGAAAAAGGCGGCAGGTTTTCGCGGAACTGAGAACTAACTTTTTACAGTGTGCCAGATTTACTCGTGACTTCTTCGCCTATCTGCCCACTTGAAGACAGTCATTCATCCGGGCGATGGCAGTATTAATATCTTCGGATCAGGCATTCGTGTAGCTGCAGGTTGTCGGCATTGAAATTTGCAGGAGCAAAGAATCGACTAAATGTCACTGA
Organism: Schistocerca serialis cubense; assembly: GCF_023864345.2. Lineage (NCBI taxonomy): Eukaryota > Metazoa > Arthropoda > Insecta > Orthoptera > Acrididae > Schistocerca > Schistocerca serialis. The sequence continues at coordinate 587,688,964 of NC_064642.1, forward strand.
TATAAAAGGAGAACAATAGTGAGATTAGGACTCGTGCTCACATTAATCAAAATAAAAGTTCTCTTGATAGGAGGTCATCGGTTCGATAGTACTGGCAGGGTTGGACAGGAATTCGTGACAGTAGATCGATTCCAAAGCAACAAGGTGGTTGGAGATAAAGTCAATGTACAAGCTATGATGAGAAGAACAAACAGACATCTGCTGAACGTGGGAAAAATCGGAGGAACAATTGTGTCAGGGTTTTGTCTGTACATCCACAGTCCACCTGCACACTGCAACAGGGTTTGCTGCGGCGACAGTGACGTCGGTGATGCACGGGCTAGGAAGCAAAAGGAGACCCATCCTGCAGGGAAACTGCCGTGTGACATGTCGAAAGGAAGAAAAGACGGCTGCTTGAAGCTTGTAGGGAAGCGGAAACGGCAGTTTCAAGCGTGGCGCAGACCCTTCGCGCCATCTGGTGTCACTCGGTCCCGTGCAAGGCCCATTAGAAAGACAATACCTGGCGCTTACGTCACAGCAAGTGGCACTGCAGGTATTATTACCATTGCCAGCAGCCATCTCCGGCAGGGAACTAGTACTTATTTCAGACAGGGTTAATAATTCTAGACTGCTTGTTAAATGGAGGCAAGTTCTCGATAACACACGACAAAATCATGAACTTTAGCAGGTGTTTTTTGTCTTAAATATTGATGTCCCGTGGGCCCTTCACGGAGCCCAAGTGTATAGGACTAGTCTACTAGCGTGGCTTTACAAATTCGTTGCACGGCCCATACTCTTTGTTGGCACCGGTCCCGGGACGGGCTTCTCAGCGGGTCTTTCTCGCACGCGTCGTTTCAGCCCTCTCTGATTGATGCCAGAAGCTGAAATCGTGACTATATAAGCGGAATACCGTACCAGTGATGGCAGTCAATGGTCTTACACCTGACGACGATGGCAGGGAGACGGCCCATGTAAGCTCAACAATTTTACTCGAATTGAAGTTGCTTGAAAACCGATAATATTTTATTCACGTCTCTAACACTGCATGTCTTAAGTGGCCTCTTATTCCACACCACAACCGTCGGCTTTCCTCCAGCACTGGCTCTTACCCAACTACCAACCCTCAGGCACGAGATCACAATTTTTTTCTGTAATGTTGCCTGGAGGCCGGTTTTGTACGAGGAACGTAACTGACACTATGCTTATCTTCTTTGACGAATTTCCACCTGGAAACCTGTCACTGTTTTTGAGTACATAAAATGCCGTGACCTTGGTTTTAATATCCTAAAACATTTTTCTTTCTACTTATGAAATCTTTTACCCATAATTTAACAAGAATGCGATCTAACTTTATTGTACATTTCGTAGTGACATGGACTTTCCATAGCACAACAGAACAATTAAAGGGGGTTTAACATAAACTAGACCAAGATGAAACTGAAATTAACATCCTTACAAACAGATCGCATATAGCTACTCGCTATCAGCACCTCATAGGTGTAAATCGTGCAGTTTACATACTGTATATAGAGGGTGCACAGAGGCAGTCTGCAAAGCTAGTGAGTGTGTTGCAAGGTAGGTAGTGCTGAGAAATAACTGTCGAGAAAAAAATTCGATACGTTGCGCCGTTTCCGAGTTCACTGTCGTTGAAGTAAGCCAATCAGCCGTTGATCCCGCAAATTCAAGCGGCCCACGAGAGACGGTGAAGCCACATATGTTCTTCGTTTGGTTTCCTAAAACCAAACAACAAACCGATACTAAAACTGGACATAGAGCAGTAGTAAGGATCGAACCCTAGCCGTAGGTTGAGCAGTGTCTTGCGCTATGAGAACAGCTGTCACTAATTCTATCTGGCGGGCAGCGTCAATTTATGCGTGCAAAGGCCTGATCGGCCAACTTCAGCACTAATTAACTCAGAAAATGCAGCAAGTTATCGAATTGTTTTCTTGACAGTATTTCTCAACACGATCTACCCTGCAGTACCTTCTTAAGTTTTTTGGCTGTTTCTGAGCACCCTATATGCACTCTGTATCCCATAGCTAATGAGTTTTTTTCAACTCATTCGTCGCTGCAACTACGTGCCTCGAAGTTCTACTGCAAAGCAAAGTTTCAAGGCTAACTCAAAATTTCATATAAAATAAGAAAGTACCATCAGTGCTGAACGTAGGCTATTCTCTCCGTCTTCAAATACAATAAAGGCGAACGTAGTTCGCTCGAGAGCGAAGTGAGTAGATCTCATCATCATATTGTGAGTTTTCTACGACAGTTTCCGCTTATCGCTCCCTATATTCCACTTTCTCCGATCATTCTAATGTCCTTCCTGTAGTCCTCGTCCGTCCACCGTGTCCCAGAAATCTCGACCCCAGTTCCTCATAGGTCGCCCACATTTCTATCTGCTTTGTTTGACCACCGCCTATCAGCGATCTCTTTTAGACGCCCACATCATTTTAGATGTTTCAGACCCATGGTTTCTATTATTTTAAAAGGTTTGTTTCCATCAAGAAACAGTGTGTTCTACGACCGTACCAATAAGATCCGAGATAGGAGGAATGACAGCGTGGATTGTGAGCAATACAACTGTTTGTTATCTGTAATGGCACTGTGGTACCTTAACTGCGCTGAAAAGGGCTACACAGTAGCTTAAAACGATCTGCAATAAGCTGATTTACTATCGATGCTGTCCTTCAGTTTTTTCTATTTTTATTTATTTTTTGTTTTTAGATAGTCTTAGCCCCTCTTATGTTGGGTTCCGTTACTCGTTCTAGCTAGAAGATGTAACAATTTCGTCTCCAAAAGTCCATTTCTAGCACAGACAACTAATTTATGTGACGCTTGTTTCTTCACACGTTTCTGCTCAGTACATAGCGATGGTTTTAACAACTGAATGAAGCATCACCTGTTTCGTCCTTTTCGTTACTATGTTATTACGAAGGACCGAATTCAGTTGTCGTACTGGCCTCTTGCCCTGCCCTGTTGTACTGTTTATGTCATCTTCAACCCCAGATAAAAGACTTACAACACCTGGTCTCCAACCTCGCCGGCCGCTGTGGCCGAGTGGTTCTGGGCGCTTCATTCCGGAACCGCACGACTGCTGCGGCCGCAGTTCCGAAACTTTCCTCGGGTATGGATGTGTTTGATGTCCTTATGTTAGTTAGGTTTAAGCAGTTCTAAGGGACTGATGACCTCAAATGTTAAGTCCCATAGTGCTCAGAGCCATTTGAACCATTTGGAATCTCCAACCTCCAGATCCCCTACGATACTGTGGCCAACCTTCAGATATTCAGTATTTGTCAAGACAACTGTGAGGCCATATCTGTCTCACTGCTGATTTAACTTCCGAAGCATCTACTCAGCATCATCCCGGTCTCCTGGTTCAAATGGCTCTGAGCACTTTGGGACTTAATAGCTGTGGTCATCAGTCCCCTAGAACTTAGAACTACTTAAACCTAACTAACCTAAGGACATCACACACATCCATGCCCGAGGCAGGATTCGAACCGGTCTCCTGGTATTATGCCCTGGCCATCAGCGATGGGTAGTGTGTAGGAGTTTACGTCCAGCAAAGGACCTTCATACACTATGTGAACAAAAGTATCCGGACACCTGCCTGAAAATGACTTACAAGTTCGTGGACTGGAGCACTACCATGCAGAAACAGCGTAACGCTTCGAATCATCAATGGCACTTCTTCCCGCATCGGAGGCAAGCAAGAAACGCCGATAGTTCCGGCCTGTTAGGCAACATGGAAGGAATGCTGGTCCCAAAATACGGTCGCCAGTTATCCAGGCCCACCCGTTCCCGGTGCACCAATGCTGATGATTGACTGTCGCCATACCAGGGAGATTCTGCATACTGTGCCACAGACGACTTTATGAAAGTTGAAGATACCACTCTGCGTAAAGCTGGCCTCGTCTGTTAATAGGGTGGATGGAACAATCGTGGTAGTTTGGTGAAGAAACCAGCGACAGAACTGCTTCCGATATGGAAAGTCTGTCATTAGTAAGCCCTGCACAAATGGCTCTGAGCACTATGGGACTTAACTTCTAAGGTCTTCAGTCCCCCAGAACTTAGAACTACTTAAAGCTAACTAACCTAAGGACATCACACACATCCATGCCCGAGGCAGGATTTGAACCTGCGACCGTAGCGGTAGCGCGGTTCCAGACTGTAGCGCCAGAACCGCTCCGCCACTCTGACCGGCCAAGCCCTGCACCACGCGCTGTCATGGAGGTTGTTCCACAGAGTCGTCTGGCTTACCGTGTACTGGCGGGCCAACTGCCTTCTAATGATATGGCGGTCGCCTCGCACAGTGTTAATCACATTTTCCTGCAAGTCTGGTGTGCGAACATTTCGGGTACGTCCTTCACGATTTCTTGCTTCCTGAAACGACCCTGTATAAGACAAACGGCGAAACACTGTTGGAAACATTGAATGCTGTGGTTGCTGTCGGCTAGGATAGGTCTCCTGAGACAACCTTGCAGCCCACCGCCCGCTGCCATTTCCCTTTCTGGAAGTAAACAAGCCCTCGATTCGAACATGGAACCACTGCGTACAACGCTCCATCACATCCACTACAAGGTGAGTCAGCAAGAGAAGTGAATCGGACACAGCATTACCCATGACTATTGCAGGAGAGGGCGGTAGGGGGCGATGTATGAGGAACAGTATCACCTCTAGGAGCAAACCATGCATGCTGTAACTGTGGCTGCGTGGTACAGCGTGTATTAGACCACAGTCTCTATAGCAAAGTATGCCCGCCGGGCCGGCCGGGTGGCCGAGCGGTACTAGGCGCTACAGTCGGGAACCGCGCGATCGCTACAGTCGCCGGTTCGAATCCTGCCAGGGGCATGGATGTGTATGATGTCCTTAGGTTAGTTAGGGAACTGATGACCTCAGAAGTTAAGTCCGATAGTGCTCAGAGCCATTTTTTTCTATAGCGAAGTATGATTAAATAAATAGTCCTAGCATGGAAACCACCCATTCCTGGACGTAAGTTCATTAGAACTTTTTTGTTCCGTATCCTCTCATCGATCAATTCGTAGAGTTTGTACAAGGTGTAAAGTATCACCTTGTATATTAGGTATGGAGAGATGAAAAGATTACTGTATGTTTGGGTTGAAAAGATGAAATCAGTAAAAGATGAAATCAGTACAAACATTAGTATTTTTTTTGACCCTAAGTCAGTAGAAGACACACGCTGATGCAGCTGAGCGGTGTATTTAATGACGGGAAGTTCAGTGAAGAGTACTCCGTACCTTGCGCACGTGCAGATTGCGTATACAGAGCAAGTAGGTTTGAGTAACGCCTGGCGCGCAGCTGTAGTCGCAACCGCGGCTGTACCGATGCGCCGCCGGCTGCCGGCTTGCTGTAGCTACAGTGCAGGATGCGGCGCTGCGCGGCGCGGCGCCACCCGCTACTCGAGCGAGCAGTGACACGGTGACTGAGGCGCAGCCGCGTCCTGCCAGGGACACTGCAGTTCTTGTTAGCGCCGCACCGGCACAGACCACTCGTTGTCGAGAGGCGGACCGCCACCCAACGAGCTGTTTCGGACAAACACGCGCGGCGGGACGAGTAGGCAGTAACAGCGCTGCGGGGGCGGCGGGCAGGGAGGGGCGGGAGGGGGGCGGGTGCTGTAGGAAAAGTGTACAGTGTTTGACTTGGTCCTCGGTCAACACGGCGCCCGACAAACATTCCGCGCCGGCGCCGCGGCCCGCCTGAACACACACGCGCCGCCGCGGGATAAAAAGGCCCAAGGCCCCGGCGCGGCGGTGCCCGTCTACCTGGCCCGCGCTGCGCCGGGGGACCACCCTCTCGCGTCGGCGCTCTGGGACAAAGAAATTGTTCCGTAATTGTACACACGTGGCGGCCCAAGGTGTGGCCCGGATTCCACGCCGAGAGGAACGCCGGGGCGGTTACACTCAAGCTCAAGTCTCGACTTTCACAAGCTGTGGGTCAGAGTAATGTATCAAGCAGATTACACTATCCGTTAGTTATCCTCTCTCTGGACCAAATGCTATAAACCCTGTAAGTATTAATAAATTTCGTATTTTTGTCACAAAAATAGCCACCATGACTGTGACCCGGAGATAACCACAGATATGCGTGCAAACATGATATGCAACTGTAGATCTACGTCTGCATGGTTACTCTGCAATTCACATGAAGTGCCTAGCAGACGGCTCATCGAATCGCCTTAAGGCTGTTTCTCCACCGTTCCACTGCAAAAAGACCATTTAAATCATTCCGTTCGAGCTCTGATTTCTCTTATTTTATTATAAAGATCATTTCTCCCTATCTACGTGCGTGCCAACAAACTACACTACTGACCATTAAAATTGTTACACCACGAAGATGACCTGCTACAGACGCTAAATTTAACCGACAGGAAGAAGATGCTGTAATATGCAAATGATTAGCTTTCCAGAGCATTCACACAAGGTTGGCGCCGGTGGCGACACCTACAACGTGCTGACATGAGGAAAGTTTACAACCGATTTCTCATACACAAACAGCAGGTGACCGGCGTTGCCTGGTGAAACGTTGTTCTGATGCCTCGTGTGAGGAGGAGAAATGCGTACCATCACGTTTCCGACTTTGATAAAGGTCGGATTGTAGCCTACAGCGACTGCGGTTTATCGTATCGCGACATTGCTGCTCGCGTTGGTCGAGATCCAGTGACTGTTAGCAGAATATGGAATCGGTGGGTTCAGGAGGGTAATACGGAACGCCGTGCTGGATCCCAACGGCCTCGTATCACTAGCAGTCCAGATGACGGGCATCTTATCCGCATGGCTGTAACGGATCGTGCACCCACGTCTCGATCCCTGGGTCAACAGATGAGGACGTTTGCAAGACAAAAACCATCTGCACGAACAGTTGGACCACGTTTGCAGCAGCATGGACTATTAGCTCGGAGACCATGGCTGCGGTTACCCTTGACGCTGCATCACAGACAGGAACGCCTGTGATGGCGTACTCAACGACGAACCTGGCTGCACGAATAGCAAAACGTCATTTTTTCCGATTAATCCATGTGTTTGGCGACATCGGGGTGAACGCACATTGGAAGCGTGTATTCGTCATCGCCATACTGGCGTATCACCCGGCGTGATGGTATGAGGTGCCATTTGGTTACACGTCTCGGTCACCTCTTGTTCGCATTGACGGCACTTTGAACAGTGGACGTCACATTTCAGATGTGTTACGACCCGTGGCTCTACCCTTCATTCGAGCCCTGCGAAACCCTACACTTCAGCAGGATAATGCACGACCGCATGATTCAGGTCTTGTGCGGGCCTTTCTGGATACAGAAAATGTTCGACTGCTGCCCTGGCCAGCACATTCTCCAGATCTCTCACCAATTGAAAACGTCTGACCGATGGTGGCCGAGCAACTGGCTCATCACTATCTGCCAGTCACTACCCTTGATGAACTATGGTATCGTGTTGAAGCTGCATGGGCAGCTGTACCTGTACACGCCATCCAAGCTCTGTTTGACTCAATGCCGAGGCGTATCAAGGCAGTTATTGCGGTCAGAGGTGGTTGTTCTGTGTACTGATTTCTCAGGATCTATCCACGCAAACTGCGTGAAAATGTAATCACATGTCAGTTGTAGTATAATATATTTATCCAATGAATACCCATTTATCATCTGCATTTCTGCTTGGTGTAGCAATTTTAATGGCCAGTAGTGTATTTTCACATTCAGGGCACAAAGTTAGTGATTGAAATTTCGTGAGAAGATCCTGCCGCAACGAAAATCGCCTCTGCTTTAGTGATCGCCATTCCAATTCGCTTATCATATCTCCCCTGTTTCGCGATAATGAAAAAAGAGATGTCACAATAAATACTCCAGAAGAAGGCAGACAAACGTAGTGTAAGTAATCTCTTTAGTAGACCTAGTCTTCTGCCAATAAATCGTAGTCTTTGGTTTGCTATTCCACAACGTTATCTATGTCACCGTTCTAATTTAAGTTATTCGTAATTGTAGTCCTTAAGTACTAAGTAGTAAGTCAGGCGCTGTGGCCGAGTGGTTCTAGGCGCTTCAGTCCGGAACCGCGCTGCTGCTACGGTCGCAGGTTCGAATCCTGCCTCGGGCTTGGATGTGTGTGATGTCCTTAGGTTAGGTTTAAGCAGGTCTAAGTCTAGGGGACTGATGACCTCAGATGTTAAGTCCCATAGTGCTTAGAGCCATCTGAACCATTTATTATGTTTTATTTACAGCCTTTAGATTTGTGTGTTTTATTCTGTACCCGAAATTTAGCGGATTCTTTTAGTAGCCTACTCGTTTCCTAATCCTGTTCAAATCGTTTTGTAACTTGTTTTGATCATGTGATGACTTCATGAGACGGTAAATGACAGTATCATCTGCAACGTAAGAGGGTTGCTCAGATTGTCTCCTAAATAGTTTATCTACATCAGGAAGAGCAGAGGGCCTATAACACCCCCTTCGGGAACACCAGGTATTACTTCTGTTTTACTCTATGACTTTCCGTCAGTTACTACAAACTGCGAACTTTCTGATAGGAAATCACGAATCCAGTCGCACAACTGAGACGATACTCCACAGACAGAGTTGGAAGTCGGTTGTGAGTATCAGTATCAAAAGCCTTCTAGAAATCTAAAAATATGCCTTCTACATCTATACTCCGCAAGTCATCTGAAGGTCTGTATGCACGAGAGTGCTTCTGGACTTCTGGTACCAGTAGATACTTTCTTTCCTGTTCCAGTAGCGAATTGGGTGTGGGAATAATGACTGCCAGTAAAGCTCCATATTAGCTCTAACTCCTCGAATTTTCTCGTTGTTTTCATTTTGCGAATATTGGAGGAATTAATTGTTGCCCGAGTCTTCCACGAAGTATTCTCTCGACAATTCAATAATAAACCTCTTCTCGACGCAGAATGCCTCTCTTCTAGCGTCTGCAACCGGTGTCTGTTGAGCTTTTCTGTAATGCTCTCGCGCCGATTAAACGATCCCCTGATGAAACATGCTGCTGTTCGTTAGATCTTTTCTGACTCTTCTGTTAACCCAACATCGTTACGGTGCTGGTCATCAGCATCTAAGAATCGATGGAACGAGCGCCTTGTAAGCCACTCCCTCAGTATACGAATTACATCTTCTCAAGATTCTCCCTGTGAATCACAGTCCGGCATTTGCTTTCCCTACTATTTGTTTTATGTGGTCATTCCATTTAAGATCGATTCAGATACTTACTTCCAGTATTTTACGGTAGTTACTGTTTCTATCAAAGTGTCGCCAGTATAATAATTGTACAGTAGTGGATTTCTTCTCGTACGTATCGCAGTTTGTTACATTTGTTTAGTTGAAGGTCAACTGCCTATCCCTTCACCATTCACCAATCCTCTACAGGACCTCCTACAGTTCGCAACGGTTGTCTACGTTTTCTACTAGTTCATTTATGGAGAGAATGAAGCAGAACTCTATAGGCTAACTTTCAGAGGTGGTAGTATGGACCAAAAACAAGAAAGTGTCTAGTAACCATGGATGCTACAATGAGTACCTCAAGGGCTGTAAGTACTTGTTCAGTAGAAGAGATGTATTTCATAGTGAGGAAGACGAAAAAGTGCTCTCAGGCTGCCCATGTGCACTAGACTTTGTATCTTGTTCAGTACTAGCACCTATAAAGATTTATCAGTTGAGTTCTGGTTCAGCCTGTATATTTTATCACACTTCCTTGTGGTAGGCTACTTCTTAAATTAACTTCATATCTGCCGATTTTGTTCCATTAAAACCTATGTCTTTAGTTCTGTCTGCAGAAACACTCCAGAACACAATAGCAAATCTTGAACGACGTTCGATAAGCTCATATTTTTATATTAAGTGACACTACCGGAATATACCAAATCAAGGAACTCAGAGCTGTCGATTGTGTCGATGTCAACAGCACCTTGAAACTCAGGGTCGAACAGAGCTGAAAAGAGTTTCCCAGGATCCCTATTTTCGAAATCCATATTGATTTGTATAGACGAGATTTTCGTTTTCCAAATACATCGTAATACGTCAGCATAAAACATGCTCCATAAGTCTACAACTGATAGCCCATGGATTCCGGAAAATGCTACTTATAAATGAGATCTTGCGAATTTGCGCCTTGATAGATTCCCTTCCCAGACTAGGGCAGCAATTCTGGATATACCAGGCAAATAATGAATGGGAGTAGGTCTGTCTGGCTCAGTAACCCTCTTCATGGACTCATCATTATTATTAACGTCTTGTTAGTTTCCCAAGCAAATGTGCAATGTACACCAGTTGAGTAGCTAAGTGAATTTTCAGCATTGTGTACCATAAGTGCATTTTCTTGCCAGCTGTTGGTAATGCACTAGTGTTGCTACATAGCAGTAGAGGATGCTCAAAGAACAAGTGGAACATTAACGGCCGGCCGCTGTCGCCGAGCGGTTCTAGGCGCTTCAGTCTGGAACCGCGCGACCGCTACGGTAGCAGGTACGAATCATGCCTCGGGTATGGATGTGTGTGATGTCCTTAGGTTAGTTAGGTTTAAGTAGTTCTAAGTTCTAGGGGACTTATGACCTCAGATGTTAAGTTCCATAGTGCTCAGAACCATTTGAACGATTTTGAACATTAACGGCATGGGCAACATGAGACTAAAAGTCTATGAAACATGGTTTTACAAAATAATGCTGAAAATTGCATAGGTAGATGTGACTGACAAAGGCATACTCTGTAGCAACGATTCCCAAGCAGCGGCCCACTTGTGGACCGTAGGCAGTGTAGCGCCGGGACGTAACGCCATTCGAATGTTTAAGAAAAGATAAAAGTTATCGGGAGCATCAGGGATTTCATTCGTCACTGATCAAGCTCAGTGAGTACAGAACAAAATAAGAGGTGAAATGCCCTGCGCTATCCTATATCACTCACAATGGAACAATCTCGAACCTGCCCTGTTTTTTCTTACACAGGAAGAAAACCTCAAAAGAAGCTACTAAAACGAACAGCCGGTATTCATTCTTTTTAATGTTGAAAATTGCCAACATCATGTGCCGCTTGGCGGCTGGAAGTAAACGCCACTACTCACTGCGTTACACGGCCTCCGTGAAGCATTGGCTGGCTGCTCATGACCAATACATAAATAGCCACAATCCTATGGTAGTTTTACGAGTTTGAAGTTTCTCGAACTCCATTGATCACACGAACGATTCACCTAAATTAGCACATTAAATATCCTAACCTAACAGGAAAGAAGGAAGATCGGTGTTTCACGACCCGTCCGCATCTGAGATTATTAGCAATGAACAATGGGTCTTTGCTCGGATTTCCTATTACTGGAGGGGACTGAAGACGCAGTGGCCCGTTTACGGTACCATCCCGGCATTTGCATGGAGTGATCTAGATGACCGCAGACAAACCGACATCTAGATGGCAGACCTGAGAACTGAATCCGAATGCGCGTTGTGGGCGTTAGCCGTTTCAGCACATGGCTCATTCCCCGTAGATATAATGCTGAGTTGTTGTTTTCTCAATACTGAATTCGTTGAATTCCAGAATATCATGTAAAACTGGAAATACGTTGAAAGAATCTTGTTCCACTTTTTTTTCTGCCCATCTCTGAAGTTTCACTCTCACTGCTTCTACTTTGTTTCGCAACAAAACGTCCTTGTCCTGTAGATTAAGGACGCTGAGAATATCGAAAATATCCGCCAAATATGCCAACTGGGTCAAACAGCTTTCATCGGCCACACAGCCTAAGTAGGAACCTGCAAGGTTTCTATTACAATCTCCGTCCATAAGAAAAATAATGAGTTTGTTGCAGAGTTCGAAAAATCTTGATAACACTTTTACCTCATAACAGCCACTGAATAGTGAAGTTGAAGCTGTGTGTGTTCACTTCTTATTTCATGACACAAAACACTAAACGGTCTCGAGTTTTAGGTCTTTCTTTAATGAGAGTGACGATTTTTACTGTACTATTAGGAGCTTTTTGAAACACTCGTTCAAATCCTCAACTGTAAGAGCCTTTCCAAGTATGCCGCAATGAGTCCATCGAACCAAGGGAGCAACTGAACTAATATTGTCAACTAATCTCAAGCGGCTCTAGGTACTATGGGACTAAACATCTGAGGTCATCAGTCCCATAGACTTAGAACTACTTAAACCTAACTAACCTAAGGATATCACACACATCCATGTCCGAGGCAGGATTCGAACCTGCGACCGTAGCAGCAACGCGGTTCCGGACTCAAGCGCCTAGAACCGCTCGGCTACATCGCCCGGCGTCATCTAAGCCTGAACGAATAACAGACACAGCAGGTGCCCAATCAATTATCAAACCCACCAGCTTTGACCAATTTATTTCATTTTTCTTGTATAAATTTGTTAGTTTTTATCAGCAAAGACTGTCAAAATTCGATGTTCCGCATTGCCGCTTAATGCACAGAATACGAGTGTATGGAACATCAGACAAACTTTGTGAATAAAATTGAAGAGTTTCTAGCAAACAGTATTCAGCATGTCATTCTGAACGGAGAGATGTCTTCAGATGTGTAACTTTGGGTTTGCCCCAGTGTTATGGGACAAATACTTTTCACAACATATATAAGTGACCTAGTAGACTACGTCTGATGTTCCAAGAGGCTTTAGGGCACGGATGATGCTGTAGAATACAGCGATGTCGCAACACTAGGAAATTGTAGCGTCATGCAGGAGCGAATACATAGTCAGAAATACCCTTTATTGTATGATTACACAATTGCAGAGCAATCACTGGAAGCAGTTACCTCCACATAATGCCTAGGAGTGTGTGTAAGGAGCGATCTGAAATGAAGCGACCACATAAAATTAATCGACAGTAAGGCAGATTCCGGGCAAGTTCATTGGAGGAATCCTCAGGAAATGTAGTCCATAAATAAAGGAAGTAGCTTATAAAACACTGTGTGCCAATACTTGTACATTGCTCGTTCGTATGGGAGCCGCACCAGATAGCACTGATAGAAGAAAGAGAGAAGAACCAAAGAACAGCTGGCCGGTGTGGCCGTGTGGTTCTAGGCGCTTCAGTCTGGAACCGCGTGACCGCTTCGGTCACAGGTTCGAATCCTGCCTCGATCATGGATGTGTGTGGATATCCTTAGGTTAGTTAGGTTTAAGTAGTTCTACGTTCTAGGGGACTGACGACCACAGATGTTAAGTCCCATAGTGCTCAGAGCCATTTGAACCATTTTTTGAACCAAGGAGCAGCGGCGCGTTTCGTTGTAGGTTCATTTAGTAAGCACGAAAGCGTCACAGAAACGATCAACCAACATTAGTGGCAGACGTCACAGAGAGATGCGTTCTGCATCAGCTGTGGTTTATTGTTACAACTCCTAGAGCGTACTTTCCTAGAAGAGTCAGCAAATTAATTGCGTCCTCCTACGTGTATCTCGCAAAGAGACGATGAAGACGAAATCAGAGAGATGCGAGCCCACAGGCTTAGCAGCAATCTTTGTTCCCGCGAACAACTCGCGACTGGAACGAGAAAGGGGGAAATGACAGTGGTACACAAAGTACTCTCCACCACACACCGCAAGGTGGCTCGCGTGTGTACATGTAAGTGTGGACTTAGAAAAAACAATTATTGAATATTGTCATTCAACTGAAAACGACCGCAAGCTAATAAATTAGACTGGCCATCTACATCTGTACTCTAATCAAGCTGTAGCGGAAAGTTTTCACTTAATTTCAAAGTAGTAACGACAACTTATGGCACATTTTCCGACATTTCATCAGTTCTTCTCTTGAAAGTTGTTTTTATTTTTTGTGTACATCTTTCATCAAATAAAGCACTACTTATTACTTATGCTGTGGGTGTAATAAGTTCTTCTGCCACGGAGTGAGCTACACCGTTCTTTGAAAATTAACAAAGAGGGCTCGTAAGAAACCCTGCTACTTAGTATGTTCTCTTTTGAAGCCTTTTCCATGTTGGATTTATGAGAGTTGCGAAGAAAGTAATGCACTGCATTCTTTTTCTCAGCTGAAAACAATGCTTCGAATGCGAAACATTACGTATGTGTTATTTGAAGTTTCCTGAGTGAGTGCGCGAAAATTCCGTCAGTTCTGACAGATAGCGTAGGCGTAGGACAGTTTCAAAATGGCGTCTGTAAGTGACCTACGTTACAAGCAACATGCTGTCATTGAACTTCTCACTGCAGGGAAAGAAACTGTGAGGAATATTCACAAACGCTTGTACAAAGTCCATAGAGCATCTGCTGTCGACAGAAGTTCAGTTAGTCGCTGGGTACGGAGGGTGAGGCCATCGGAAGGCGGTTCGGCGGAGCTCCAAGATTTGCAGCGGTCGGGGAGACCATCCACGGCTGTCACAGATGACATGCTGCAGCGAGCTGATGTTGTCATTCGCGAGGGCAGACGCATTACGACTCGGCAGTTGGCGCTGCATCTGTCAATCGACAAAGGAAGTGTGAGGACTCCTGAACACATCGCAAAACAGCGTTGGGCAGTGCTATCCCCATCCACCCTACAGCACTGATCTAGGCCCTTGGACTTCCTTTGAGGAGGTGATTCACACAGTGAAGCACTGGCGCCGCCACTGGGACAAGGGTCGGTACATTCACGTCCTCGTTCCGCGGTGGAGGAAGGCATGGAACGGGATGGAGAGTACGTGGAAAAATATGGTGTGTAGATAAAACACCATTCTTTCGTGTGCATAATTCCCGTTATGTTCAATAAAGAATTGTTGAAGGAAACAAAATGCTGTCCATTACTTTCTGGACAAACCTCGCAATTACAGAGATATTTGACTTTTCGATGGACAAGGAAATTTTACCTGCAAAACTTATGGGTAATATTAAGTAACGATTTTCTCTTTTCTCTCCCCCTTTTGCAACGACTTAGGTGTAAAAATTATTATTCATGTCCGAAAGCCAATATCTCAGTAGTGAGCTCCACAAACCAGCAAAAACACAAATTTTATTAGCAGCCCGATATGAAGAAAACACTACCATAAAGGACCACATCAAATCTTTGACGTTCAGCCAAGGTCATTTAAAAATATTTTTAATAAGCCTAAGTGTAAACAACAATTTTATTTAAACAGCACCTTCGTTTAAAACAGTTAATTTTTTAAACACTACGATTTAATTTATTTTAGTTACCGACCTTGTCTTACAGCGTAATTAAACTTCTAATGCTTCATTCGTACATTAGAGAAATCTGCTAACTAGACCAGTAAGCCTTTTCATGTTCCTTTTAGGAAGTACTTCCCTAAAATTGAGGACGAAATCCACTGGATCAGAAGTCCCTTTGAAAAAAATTGCTTAAAATAATTGAAAATTTCATCAAGTAAAGAATACTTATTAACTGAACTATCATGCGTCCAACCTCAACCTGTTTTTTAAAACACCACCACTGACGCCATTCTGGATATGTGTTCAGAAAGAGTATCTAGCAATGGCCAAACGTGATCTGAGACACTTGATGTGTTTTCGACAATCTATCTATGCGAACGGGCCTTTGCCACTTAACTTTTCTTGACACATAACTATAGAAGTAGACTGGAGGTAGATAGTGACTTGAGGCCAAAAGTAAAAAGTTATGATCCAGATATTGATTCTCTCGTGGGCGATAAACAATGTTAAAAATTACATTGAGATCTTTTTAACACTGACCACTCGATTAAACTTTCCTTATAGTTGTGACAGCTGAGTGAATACAATAAAAAATCTTTTCTTTATAAAATGTAGACAAATATCTTTCAATCCTTCTTATACATTACGTCTTACTAATTAGGCCTTCTGACGTGACTTATGCACACACACACACACACACACACACACACACACACACACACATAGACACACACACAGATGACTGAGGTTGTAGGTTGCAAGTGCTACTATGAGATGAAGAGGTTGGCACAGGATAGGAATTCATGGCGGCCGCGTCAAACCAGTCAGAAGACAGATGACTCAAAAAAGTAAAAAAAAGGTACACTAGTGGACCTCTCTCTTTAGCACTTGCAACCTACAACCTCAGTTATCTGCTGGATGTATTCTAATCTCAGTCTTCCTCTACAGTTTTTTTCCTCTAGAGCTCCCTCTAGTACCATGGAAGTCATTCCCTGATGTCTTATATTCTATCATCTTGACCCTTCTCCTTGTCAGTGTTTTTCACATATTCCATTCCTCTCCAATTTTCTGCAGGACCTCGTTATTCCTTAACCTATCAGTCAACCTAGTTTTCACCTTTAGATGGAGCACCGCATCTCAAATGCTTCGATTCTCTTCTCTTCTTCCGGCTTTCCCACAGTCCACGTCTCTGTACCACACAATGCTGTGTTCCAAACTTACACTCTCAGAAATTTCTTCCTCAAATTAAGGCCTATCTTTCATACTAGTAGACTTGTCTTGGCTAGGAATGCCCTTTTTGCCAGTGCTAATCTGTCTTTGATGTCCTCCTTGCTGACTTGGTAGTAGGATTCCTTAACTTCGTCTACTTCGTTACCATCAGTCCTGACGTTAAATTTATCGCCATTCTCATTTCTACTACTTCTCATACTTCCGTCTTCCTTCGATTTTCTCTGAATTCATTTTCTGTACTCATTCAGCAGATCACGTAATTCTTCTTTACTCTCACTCAAGACACACAATGTCATCAGCGAATCGTATCACTAATATCCCTTCACGTTGAATTTTAGTTCCGCTCCAGATCCTTTCTGTTATTTTCATCATTACTTCTTCTATGTACAGATTGAACAGTGTAGCACACTCTTTAATCCGAGTACTTCGTTCTTGGTCTTTCTCTCTTACTTTCTTGGCTCTTGTACATATAGTATATTATTCGTATATTATTACCCCTATTTTTCTCGGAATTGTCAACATCAATGCACCATTTGACATTGTCGAAGGCTTTTGCCAAGTCGTTAAATCCTCCAACGTTTCTTGATTCTTCTTTAGTCTTGTTTCAAAAGTCAACGGCCACATCAGAATTGCCTCCTTGGTGTCTTTGCCTTTACTAGAGGCAAACAGGTCTTCACCCAACTCATCCTCAGTTTTATTGCCCATTCTTCTGTATAGTATTCTTGGCAGCAACTGAGATGCATGAGCTGTTAAGCTGATTGTGCGATAATTCTCGCACTTATCAGGTTTTGGAGTCTTCGGAATTGTGTGGATGATATTTTTCCGAAAGTCAGATGGTATGTCGTCAGTCTCATAAATTCTACACACCAACGTAAATAGTCGTTTTGTTGCCACTCCCCCAAATGATTTTAGAAATTCTGATGGAACGTTTTTTATCCCTTCTGCCTTATTTGATCTTAAGTCATCCAAAGCCCTGTTAAATTCTGATTCTATTACTGGATCCTCTATCTCTTCTAAATCGACTCCTATTTCTTCTTCTATCGCATCAGAAATATCTTCCCTCTCATAAAGCCCTTCAGTGTACTCTTTCCACCTATACGAACTCTCCTCTGCATTTGCTAGTGGAATTCCCGTTACACTCTTAATGTTATCACCTCTGCTTTTAATTTCAGCGAAGGTTGTTTTGACTTCCAAAATTATTTCTTTTTCTAATTCTTCACATTTTTCATGCAGCCCTTTCGTCTTAGCTTCCCTGAACTTCCTATTTATTTCATTCCTCAGTGACTTATTTTTCTGTATTCCTCAATATGTTTGTACTTCCTTCTTTCATCGATCGGCTGATGTATTTCTTCTGTTACGCAAGGTTTCTTCGTAGTTTGTACCTATGATTTTTTCCAACTTTTGTGATTTCCCTGTTTAGAGAAGTCCTCTGCTCTGCAACTGCACTGCCTGCTGGGCTATTCCTTATTTATCTATAGCCTTAGAGTCCGCCCTGTAGCACAGCATTGCATTTACCGCCTACCACGACAAGAGCTCGCGTTCGATTCCTTCATCATCATTGACTCTCAAGTCACCTAAGTGGCGTCAACTAAAAAGGACTTGCTATACGGCGGCCGAACTCCCCGAATGGGGCCTCCTGGCCAACAATGCCATGCCATCATTTCCATTTTTTACAGCCTTAGAGAACTTCAAGCGTATCTCGTCATTCCTTGGTACTTCCGTATCCCATTTCTTTGCGTATGATTCTTCCTACCTTATCTCTTAAACTTCAGCCTACTCTTCACCACTACTAAATTGTAATTTGACTCTGTGTCTGCTCCTGGGTGCAACTTAAAATCCGTATCTGATTTCGTAATCTCCATCTGACTATGATGTAATCTAACTGAAATCTTCCCTATCACATGGCCTTTACCAAGTATACCTACTCCTCTTGTGATTTTTGAACAGAGTATTCACTATTAAGAGCTGAAATTTATTGCAGAAATCAATTAGTCTTTCTCCTCTCTCATTCCTTGTCCCAGACCCACATTCTCCTGTAACTTTTTCTTCTACACCTTCCCCTACAACTGCATTCCAGTCCCCCATCACTATTAGATTTTCGTCTCTGTTTACGTATTGTATTGTCCTTTCAGTAACCTCATATACTTTTCGAATCTCTTTATCTTCAGCTTGCGACGTCGGCATATGTACCTGAACTATTGTTGTCGGTGTTGGTTCTCTGTCATTCTGATAAGAACAACCTTATCATCGAACCGTTCGCAGGAACACACTCTCTGCCCTACCTTCGTATTCATAACGAATCCTACTCCCGTTGTACCACTATCTGCTGATTTTGATATTACACTATACTCATCTATCCAGAAATCCTTGTCCTCTTTTCCATTTCACTTCAATGACCCCTACTATTCGTAGATTGAGCCTTTGCATTTCCCTTTTCAGTCTTTCTAACTTCCCTACCACCTTCAAGTGTCTGACGTTCCATGCTCCGACTCGTAGAACGTTATCCCTTCACTTGGTTGTTCAATGTTTTTCTCATGGTCACCTCCCCCTTCACAGTCACCTCCCGGAGATCCGAATGGGAGACTATTTCGGAATCTTTTGCCAATGGAGAGATCATCACGACACTTTTTTTTTTACTTTATATTTACTCACTCCGGTGCAAAGCTATTTTCACGAAACAGGTTGTTCACACAGCTAAAAAGGTTGGGAATCTCTGCTCTATCGGACTGGGGACAAAAGAGCTTGAAACTTTACTAAAATAAGGGATAAGCTCATAGGATACATCGTGAGACCGAAAGGAATAATTAATTTGTTATTAGTGGGAAGTTCAGATGAGGGGTGGACGGAACGTTTCCTCCGAGAAAAAAGTTGTTAACTACAACAGGCACGTTCAGGCAGTAGTCTGTAGCTGTCACTCAAAGAGGGATTTGCTCAGGATGGACTTGGAGTGGAAGTTGCAACAGTCTTTAGACTGAAAACCACAACAGGCTGCCACTATACAAATAAAGGGCTACGAAAATGAGATACGACAGAGACAGCATCAGAAAATCAGTGTATTGTTAAAACTGTGAGTAATAACACTCTGCTTGCAAGAAGTGGTAACTTTTCTGCTGTGTCAATGCGGGCTGAACAGTAATTTACTGTATATAGATTTTCAACTATTAGCAACACCTTATTACACAGTTTCGCAGTCTTCTGTGCATTATTGCTCGTTTTGGTACGAAAGTCGATTACGTACAACATAGTTTTTCTTCCAACACAGTACATAAGTTACGTAATAAAATGGAACACCTACAGCCGTTCTTGTTGTTGTTGTTGTTGTTGTTGTTGTTGTTGTGGTCTTCAGTCCAGAGACTGGTTTGATGCAGGCTGCCGTTCTTGTGATGTCATTTATTATATGACTACCAGTTTCGGTGCTTCAGTGCTCATGAATCATGTATACGGATGGTGTTAACACCCTCAGCGTCAGCTAAAGCCTGAACATGGTGCACTGAAGCACCGAAACTGGTGGCCATAGAGTATGTGGCATCGTAAGAACTGCTGTGTTTTATACAAAACTGGAGAACGAAAGCCCCTCAGACGTCCAGTCACAAGGGTGGACATACAGAAACTTGTACATAAATTATTCACATTTATTGCCACATTGCATGTAGTGTTTCTACATGCATTTCTCAACTTTACGAGATTTCTGCGTCTGATGGCCCTATACGAACAGTTTTCCAACAAATGGAAAAAACTCTATGTCTTATGGGGTTTTCAAAGTTTGGTGTTCTTTGCCTATTTGTGTGGCTGGTATCACTATACGACAGGACAGACACTGGCATCACTTTGCGTTAATCTGTTATGTATTTCACATCATATTTGTGTTTATGGTCAGTAACACGCCGCAGACGCGAAATGGGACTTACGTTACAATCACGGATCTGTCTGTCATTGCCGTTTCCCTGACAAATAACCGAATTGTATCTAGGCTATTCCTATGTTTCAGATCTCGTTACGCTTTTATTGCAGCTAAGGGGGAGTTACGATGAGAATTCGGTGATCTGGCTCTAGAGACTGTATGTGGATAGTGGGTATGAAGTTTTTATTCTCCTTTGACATGGATGACAAGTAGTAATCGATAGCTCTACTGTAACAGCTATCGAGAGCTACTGATGCTACATTTTTCACACTTCACGATGTGTTAACTTGTTCATGGAATAACGTGGTAATGATCGTGACAGTTCACACGTATTTTTTTGCTGTTACTCCGATGTTGGATGTAATATGCGTACTTCAAGCTCCCAGCTTGCGTGGCAGTGATTCATTGAAAGCGACAAACTAATATCTCACAAACGTACTCAAGCAAATTTTCCTAACAAAGAACCACGAGCCTGAGTAATAATTAACCAAAGGGGGTTTTCACAAGCGTAATCGAAATACTGGTTGCATTCATTTTTTTTAGACTATGATTCCAAGATTCATCACGACCATAAAATGTTAATACAACAGCATTGGAAAGTCTGCACACCAATTTCCATTAGTTCTGAAAGTATGAATCATTAGCTCATATAGGGCCATCTAAGACCACCTCCATGAGAAAAATAACTTTTTATCATAAAATTATATGCTGTGCAGTGACAGTACGTCCTCGACAGATGCTGGTTCCTCATATTAAAACATGCACGGAAGGGCGTTTTAAGGATGATGTTAGCTTCTATTTACAACTGAAGTGATATATTGCATTATCTACGTTGTGTCATGGAACACGTATCTCATCTGCGCACGTAGGTAGTTGAAACAAAAGAAAAATTATTATCTGTCCACTGTGTTGTGTGATTACACTATGGTAATTTCAAGTTTAGGCCTAAACACTTCAGGACACAAAGGACTTTTGAATTACAAGTCTCCATTACATTCTGCCTTTGATTTACAGCCACTGTCACACACACAAATCATTTTATACGTCACATATTAATAACTGAATTTAACGAGGCGCATCGCAATACTTCTAATAATAGGTATTAATTATACAGCTTTGTGACGTTTCCACGCGAGACCTCCAGGAAATGACGTTGTCCCCGACGTAGAGGAATAGCTGCCCGCCTGTAATTCTAAACAGGTGGGTGGTACTAGGCTTCGGCACCATGTATCAAGTCGAGGACCCGCCTTTGTAGAGACAAACAGCCTTACCGGTTGTGGTCCCTTGAAAGGCACACAGCTTCACTTCCCATTTGTGTAACCTAGACGTATATCACGAATAAAATATTTTTAAAGAGAAGAAAAACAAAAATAATATTCTGTTTGTCCCTTTATTTGGATCTCATAGCGTAGCATAAATAAATACTTGCAAGAAGTTTTTAAAACTGAAAATTGCACGAAGAAAATATGAAACCAAACACCTCGCATATCTGGCCATACTCAGAATGACGAAGAACTGTGAAAGCACTGCTCGAATTACAGGCAGCAGTAAGTACGTGATAGGTACCATTATGCAGTGTCAGTTACACAACAAGAAAAACGACACGATAATGAAGTTAAAACAAAGACAGTGTCTGGCAGACACACACACACACCCATACACACACACATAAAAGTATGTCCTTTTTTATGCTTCCAACGTAGCAATAAATCTTATCAGTATCTAAATACCGAATAGATTTTCCCGCCTACGATAAAGTAGTAACGCTACTTTCTACGCATTATTTTGTTTCCCTCATTTCGAAGACGGGGACGATGTCGGAGAAGCTAATTCTAGTCTCTGTTGATCCCATCATGGACAGGTGACACCAACTGGACAAGTAATTATCAATGAAATTACCCAACAGCAGAGTAATTGAGATGTCACACTGCCGTTGGTGAATTTCATTCATAATAAGTTAATTCTAGTTCGTTATTGAAAGCTGGCGAGACACATTGTGTTAACTGGTCCGCCGTTATCAGATATCCGCCTTTAAAACGCTGCGTAATTAACATTACTGTAATGTGGCGTATTTAACATTATTTGGAAAGAAGAAATACAATGTACATTATTGCAAGTGCATACTCGGAATAATTTCGCACACCAAAGAATATAAAAATGCTGAGGTAATTTGAAGTGTCGTTGTGTCTTTTGTGCCTTATTAATGCAAAAGGATTTTACATTCTGAGAATCTTATCCACAGGTGACCGATAGCACATTTTGTCGTTATAATAGTCTTAGTCCCAAGTGAGAGGCTACACGGTATGCAACTATTTTATTTATGTGGGACAGATAAGGTATCAAGAGAAACCACAGTAATAAGAAGGCTAGAAAACAAATACACTGTTCCGCTAAACTTAAGGCCGAGCTAGGTACAGTAACATAATATACATTAACTGCTAGGTGGAAATGAGCGAAAGTGCGAAAACATGTTGTAAGAGGTCTTCCAGTCGTGCACAGAAAGTTGGACTCAAATGGTGTGAGGTCAACGTGACTATAGAACCAAATGGGGCTGGCCCTGCAATACGAGGCAGTTGATGGAACGGGTAAATACGGTGTGTTTCAACTAGCAAGCATTATATGTAAACTGAAGGTGAAGTGGGGAGAAAAGAAAGAGATTAGTGATGTCAGCTGCATCAGGACGTAACATGGAATCAGCGGCGATGAGTGAAAATGTGTGCCGGACTGAGATTCGAAGGCGGAACCTCCTGCTTACTAGGCAGGTGCGTTATCCACTGCACCATCCATGACACAGCGTTTATTACAACTGAGCGGACTGTCTCGGTACGCCCCATGGTCGACCCTCACTCCCGTCGAGAGCCACCTATCTGCAGTCCCTGTCCATTTCCTCCTTGCTCGCTACTCTGAGGTTCCCGCAGGAGGTCGGACATACTTTTGTGCATCTGAACTGAAGAAGGTGGATCCATTGCCCATCTACACTCATGCTCATAAATTAGGGATAATTGCTGAATGTGGTGCCACACAACGTGGCACTACACAAAACTGGCGCTAATAGCATAGGCACATAGGGAACACATACGACACAGAGCTGTAAGTCCACGGTATTGGTGATAAGCTGAGAAAACCGTCCCGAAACACATGTTCTACAAAACGCCACAGTTTCCTGCGCATGTACCCAGATATCAATATGGGATATGATCGCCATACACACGCACACAGGCCGGACAACGGGTTGGCATACTCTGGGTCAGGTGGTCGAGCAGCTGCTTGGGTATAGCCTCCCATTCTTGCACCAGTGCTTGTCGGAGCTCCTGAAGTGTCCTAGGGGCGTGAAGACGTGCAGCGATATGTCGACAGAGAGCATCTCAGATGTGCTCGATGGGATTTACGTCTGGAGAACAGGCAGGCCACTCCATTCGCCTGATATCTTCTGTTTAAAGGTAATCCTCCACGATGGCAGCTCGGTGGGGCCGTGCGTTATCATCCATCAGGAGGAAGGTGGGACCCACTGCACCCCTGAAAAGGCGGACGAACTGGTGCAAAATGACGCCCCGATACACCTGACCTGTTACAGTTCCTCTGTCGAAGACATGCAGGTGTGTGCATCAATAATAGTCCCACCCCACACCATCAATCCACGACCTCCATACATGTCCCTTTCAAGGACATTAAGGGGTTGGTATCTGGTTCCTGGGACACGCAAGATTAAAACCCGTCGAGAATCACTCTTCAGACTACACCTGGACGCGTCTGTGAACATAACCTGGGAACATTGTTCCTATGACCATGGTGTTCTTGAGGCCAGGCTTTACAGGCTCTCCTGTGACGAGAGGTCAGTGGAATGCACGTTGCAGAACTCCGGCGGAAAAAACCATGTCTGTTCAGTCGTTTGTGGACCGTGTGTCTGGAGACAACTGTTTCAGTGGCTGCGGTAAGGTCCCGAGCAAGATTACCTGCAGTACTCTGTGGCCGTCTGCGGGCACTGATGGTGAGATACCGGTCTTCTTGTGGTGTTGTAAACTGTGGACGGCCCGTACTGTAGCGCCTGGACACGTTTCCTGCAAACTGGAATCGTTGCCATAATCTTGAGATCACACTTTGTGGCGCACGGAGGACCCGTGCTACGACCTGCTGTGTTTGACCAGCCTCCAGTCGCCCTAGTATTCTACCCCTCATAACGTCATCAATATGTGTTCTTTGAGCCATTTTCAACACACAGTCACCATTACCACGTCTGAAAACGTCTGCACACTTACTCGCTGCGCCGTACTCTGACATGTACCAACACACCTCTGCGTATGTGGACTGCTGCCAGCGCCACCGTGCGACGACCGCAGGTCAAATGCACCGCATGGTCATACCCTGAGGTGATTTAAACCCGCAAACCGCCCACCATAGCGTTGTTTCACCATGTATCAGCATTATCCTTAATTTATGAGCATGAGTGTAGGTGAATCAATTATGAGAGAGTGTGGTGGCTTCCGGTCATGTCCAAAAAACAGACACCACGGGTTCTTACAATCAACGAGCAGTTACGGTGCACTGTGGTACTGTTCTTCGTTACAACATGGCCCGCAACCAACATATGGATTACTCTACACGGATAGGAAACTTTGGAAAACTGAAAGAAGGACGAATCACGACGAGTGTAGCCCAGGAGGTGTTTGGTATTGTACACAGCGTTGTTTCACGCGCATGGGGATCGTTACGAATTACAGGAACCGGTCAATTACGGCACCGTATGGCCACTAGATTGTCCACCAGGCAAGTAGGAAATCACTTCAAACAGAGGGCGCAGTTTCATCCCCGTTTAACAGGACTAAAAGTCACGAAATCCTACCCTGCACAGTGGGACGGCGACTGCATGGAAGCGATGTCTTCGTCCGACGACCAGTACGCGTGTTCCGCAGTCGGCGGCGCCGTTTGGGACGGTGTCAGGAACATAAGGACTGGACTAGCGGGCAGTGGGACCGCGTACTCTCCTCGGGTGAGAGCAGACCTACTCAGAGTACTGGTTTACTGAATTTATGTCACATACTAAGGTCTGTGGTCCCCGCGCGGTTAGCCTGATTTTCAGGCGGGAAGGCGTGCCGGTGCCCGGCTCAAATACGCACGGCGGATTAGTGTCGAGGTCCGGTGTGCCGGCCAGTCCGTGGATGGTTTTTAAGGCGGTTTTCCATCTGCCTCGGCGAATGCGGGCTGGTTCCCCTTATTCCGCCTCTCTTACACTATGTCGGCGATTGCTACGCAAACACTTTCTCCACATACGCGTACACCATAATTACTCTACCACGGAAACATTGGAGATACACTCGTCTGGTGTGAGACGTAGACGTTTCCCGGGGGGGGGGGGGGGGGGGGTTCACTGGGAGCCGAACCACACAGTAACCCTGGGTTCGGTGTGGGGCGGCGGTGGGGTGAGTGGACTGTTGTTTCCTGTTGTGGGGTTGTGAACTGCTGAGGGCAACGGCGTCAACGAAACCTCTCCGTCGTTTCTAGGTCCCCAGGTCCATACAATGCAATATAAGGCATGTGGTCCCTCGGAGGTGTAAAAAATTGAATCTTTTAAATGAATGGAATCAGAAGCTACGGCCATTTATGTCATACATTTCCATATATTACATAAAACTTATAGGTTATTTTCCTTTGGAGTAAAATCATGAAATTTAGCAAGAAGTGAGGTTTCACAGTATAAATAAACGAAAAAATGCGAAAACTGTACATTTATAATCATATCACACGAAAAAAAATATTTTTGTCATTTGTTATCCGACTGTTGATCTGTACGTCCGTTCTTTAAGGTCACCGAAATCTGGTCTCGCAGGACAGAGTGGATCAGGTTATGGTTGTGGAAAGGGACCAAGATCAGTTACTGTTAGTTGCACAAAAGACACAAACTTTACTTTCCGAAAAACACTTAATCACACAATCACTTAAAAGGATTCAAAAACAATACGACTGAAAGCCCGAACACAAGTTATTAAAATTGTTTCACGGAATATGCGTGGCTGAAGGCCTTACTTAAAAATATTTCACGTAAAAGATCGGCTGAAGGCCACATACTGAACAATCAACAACTCAAGGCTAATGGCCTGGATAGCAAAGATTTGAAATGGAGTCAAATCTCTTTTTTAAAATAGTCTTGAAAACAGTAGTGCTCAGAAGTGTTCCAAGGGTCGGCCTGAGGAGGTAACTGTAACGTAAAGTTAGGTGAGACAGGCAGCCAAAAGTGAGAGCAAATAATCGGATGGCAAACGGGCCCAGGGACGGCTGAAGGACCGACCAACAACCTAAGCAATTCCCTTCCACACGACCAACGGCACGGCAACAGAAAGATATCAGCAGCACTACTTCTTCAAATATTGGCGTCTAAATACAGCCAAGGCGCACTAACCACTGAGGAAGATACCGAGCGAGGTGGCGCAGTGGTAGCACACTGGACCCGCATTCGGGAGGATGACGGTTCAATCCCGTCTCCGGCCATCCTGATTTAGGTTTTCCGTGATTTCCCTAAATCACTTCAGGCAAATGCTGGGATGGTTCCTTTGAAAGGGCACGGCCGATTTCCTTCTCCATACTTCCCTCACCCGAGCTTGCGCTCCGTCTCTAATGACCTCGTTGTCGACGGGACGTTAAACACTAATCTCCTCCTCCTCCACTGAGGAAGATGAACAACACCAAGGGCTGCCGAACTACGCGACGTGCCGGACTCTGTCCCAACCGACCGACTGACAACTCCAGTGGGCAGGCAGCATCAACATAACTGCTCAGTCGAAATCACACCAAGTTAGACACAGTTGCGCCGGCCGAAGTGGCCGTGCGGTTAAAGGCGCTGCAGTCTGGAACCGCAAGACCGCTACGGTCGCAGGTTCGAATCCTGCCTCGGGCATGGATGTTTGTGATGTCCTTAGGTTAGTTAGGTTTAACTAGTTCTAAGTTCTAGGGGACTAATGACCTCAGCAGTTGAGTCCCATAGTGCTCAGAGCCATTTGAACCATTTAGACACAGTTGCACGAAAACACTTCCACAAGAACTCGAACAATCCTAAAAGCAATCACTATGGAACAACAAGGACGAAACACAGAACCCATAAGCGGTCAGCGTCCAAATACACGTCGTCCGAGGAGAGGACCGACCGAACGACCAACCGAGGTCGTCCCCACTCAAGTCATCCTTGTCGGCAACAGTCGGGAGAGTCTTGACTGTCCGGACCTCACTGCAACTCCATGCTGAGTCGCCACCGGGCGTCGAATACTGGTTGTCTGGATCTCACTGGCGCTCCGTCCCGATTCAACTCCCGACACACGACGAGCCGGAAATACTAACGATCGCTTCAAAGATAATACGACAGTGCGCTTATCGATACGCGCTGCTGCTGCCACGCACGGGCAGGCAAGCCAGCAACTTAGTAACGCCAGTAAATCGAATAAGAAACGAGGTGACAGCTCCGTAAAGATAAGCTGTCAAGCAAGAAACGGCATGAACACGAGCCGCGCACAGCACTTTTGCTCAGTAACGCTTAGATGGATCAGGTCGACATTTATGTCACATACGACAATAGTCCTCCGGTGATGTAACAAATGAAAGCTTCTAAGTCAATGCAATCAAAAGATATGGTCCCTAATGTGATATATTTTGATACCCGTAAAGTCTCTCGTCAAAACGTGTAGGGCACTTCCCGTTGATCTAGACTCTTGAAGCTTTTCGTAGTATGGTTCTTTTGGTGTTTCAGAGACAAATTCTGTGTTGAAGTTTTATCGTGTCAACGCAAGATTTAATTACAAAACGAAAAGAAGGGTCTTGTAGCTCATGAAGACATTTTCTTCGTGTGATTATGTGGAAGGGTTGAACTTCTAAATTGCCTTGTTTACGAGCAGGCTAAATGTTTCTTTCCTTCTTTCAACTACGATACCGATGACAGATATTCAAATTAAAAAACAACGGTTTATAATGAAACAGTTAACAGTTCGGAACGGCAGCCTAAATTTAAAAGTCAGGAACGCAAATGCCAGGTGAGATTCATTGATAGAATCCCTTGACAGTGTGTGTGACATTCCTGATCGTACATGAGCGTTCTGGGTACATAACGAAATATAACTACCGCTCACCAGAACTGGATAAACAACTCTCCACATAATAGTCGAAAGTATTAACTTTGAGCTTGATTTCGTAGTCGAGGAGTGTAAGTCAACAGGTAAACAGTTTGAAGTTTATAGTATATTTTATATCACCACGTTAATTTAAAGAAACAGTGGCAACTTGACAGTGTTTATTAAGTTAATAAACAAATAATCACAACATTTGCGAGTAAGCCAACATGTTGCCAATCTAACATTAGTTAGAAAAATCGTCTAGCAGATGCTGACAGTAGGCTCAGGAACAACTATGGTATATCCGAAGAACTATTCCGACATCATCTATTAGTCAAAATACTTTTTCATTTTGTCTGAAATTATTGACCAGATTCAAATCTAAATAAATAAAATGCAACTCCAATTGGAGTCTGTCACTAAAAGCCAGTATATAATTATTAAACTGAATTGGTGAATTAAAATAAACTAGTGGTGCATGTCATTCTCTCATGGCGTGTAAAGATTATTTCTGGTACTAAAATATTGTTATGATGTATGTTCACGTTGAAATTCATGTTCTGCCGAGGCTATGTTAATTATGTCATACTTGCATACTATTCACTATCCCTAGATAGTTGAACACCCAGTGTCGTCTGCAATAGCACAGTCACTCCAAAAATTATGTGATATGATGAAAAAAATGTAATGGGAACTATGCGACTCACTACATGCTGCTACCAAATATCTCAGGAAACGTCAAACAAACTTACGATCTTGGTAGAAATATATTCCATGTGCAGTTGAAATTTAAAGGAAATATTACGTAAATGTGTGTTATAGGCCAAAGGCATCGCGATATTATCTTTTAACGCGTGAAAATTAACAGAACTGGAATTACATCGTAACTGTAACTCGCCGAGAAAGTAAGTCGTTTAGAACCCATTCTTGAGTGCAGTTTATAGTCCATTACAAAATTAGCTGATCGACAGAGTATTTTCATTTAGAGACGGGTAGGGTGTACGACACTGTTCCCTTAGAAGCACAATTTGGAGTGCCGGGCAGCTCATTTGGATAAAGAGTTAAAAGCTAAAGTAAAGGTCGAATCGTTCATAACTATTGCCGCACATCAGTGGCCCGTGCCACAAGCGTTACAAACGCTGAAGAAGGAGCAATAGACGTATGAACTGTGTTCCCACAGGTATTCGAACTGAGGTTGATGCTCTTCGAGGCGAAGTGCATAATTTATACCACACTACACACAAAATGCTTCGTCTGCAACACAGTTTTAACTACTCAGACATAATCAGCGCGCTGTATCTAATAAGTTGGGTGAAAGAAATCCATCTACATACCTTGTACTTCACATTTAAAAAAAAATTGGATAATTTACCTTTTGGGACGAGAAGGAAGGTATACATTGTCGGATCAGAAATAGCCAGACACCAGTCATAATGCAAAATTGACCATTATATATTACTACAGGTTGTGTCGCTGGCATAAAAGGAGTTTGGGAGCATTGTATTGTCAGTAGAGAATCAGTAACAGTAGAATGGGTCGGCCAGGAGATGTCAGTGGCTTCTAACGTGGACAAGTATTGGATGTCACCTTAGTAACATATCGGTCACGGACATTTCAACCCTTCTAAAGCGGCCCAAGTCGACTTTTGGCGACGTGATTGTGAAGTGAAAACGCAAGGGAACAGCTACAACTAAACCAAGAATAGGCGTATGTCATACACTCGTACACACGGACGGGGACCGTTGAGCACTAATGAGGATGACCGAAAAAAATCTCATGAAATCTGCGGAAGGAATCACTTGTAAGCCCCAAAGTGCTTCCAACAGCCAGCTAGCACAATGGTTGTGCGCAGGGAATTAAAGAGAATTGTGTACTTTTGTCGAGAAGCTCCTCAAGACCCATAGGTTCCTGTACTCAGTGCTTGAGATGGTGTAAACAGCGACGCATGTGGACAGTGGATGACTGGAAACGAATGATTTGGAGTATTTGGAGCGATGAATCACGCTATACCATGTTGAAATCCATTGGAATTGTTTGGGTTAGCGAATGCCTGGAGAACTGTGAAGTATGCAGCAGGTGGTGTTTCAGTAAGGGGGTGTTGGGTGGTTAGGTTGGTTTGGGTGTGGTCCGCTTAATATGCTTAAGAAAACGATAAATGCGGAGGGATATGAATGTGTGAACTGAGTACAGTAGAGGAACAGTCCTTGGATGATGTATGAGCATGACAATGTTGGGGTTGTTTGGGGGAAGAGACCAGACAGCGAGGTCATCGGTCTTACCGGATTGGGGAAGGACGGGGAAGGAAGTCGGCGGTGCCCTTTCAAAGGAACCATCCCGGCACTTGTCTGGAGAGATTTAGGGAAATCACGGAAAACCTAAATCAGGATGGTCGGACCCGGGATTTAACCGTCATCCTCCCGAATATGACAATGTACTCCGTCGTATAACAGTATCTGTGAGGAAATGGTTCTAGAACAATAACGTTCCTGGAATGGTCTGGCATGCCATGGGTCCCGACCTGATCCCAATGGAACGCCTTTGGGATGAGTTAGAACATCGGCTCCAGAGCCCAGTGTCCAACATCATTACCTTCTTTGAACTCCGCTCTTGAGGACGAATGGGCTGCCATTCCTCCACAGTCATTCAGATTCCTAACTGAAAGTTTTCCCAGCAACCAAGGCAACATAAAGGCGAAGGGCGGAAACACACATATTAATATCTATTAATTTATTGCATGCCCAAATCTATCTCGCATAAGACAACATTCGAGATCGTTGAAAGGCTCATCTCAGACGAGGAAAAAATTAGGTAAATTGGCCATCAATAAGAGAACTGGAAGTCATTCTTGCTGCACTTCACCTCAATTGTAAAAGTAATGGTACTTGTATTCGATGTATTCCTTTACTGAATGACGTTTCAGATAAACACATGCAGCCTTTGCCATATAGATGGTAGATTTGCTGCTTCCATGAAAAACGCAAGGACACAGAAATGGTACAAAAATCTCCGTGTGGATAACACTAAAATTTATGTGTATGTATCAGCCTCCTAAATGTCGGTGCCGATTCTGTAAGTTGTAACGTCCAATGAGACATTAGTGTTAATATTAATGGGAAATAGGTGTTTCAGCTTGTTCAGTCTCTGCCACATAATGACTTGCTGATCATAGTGCCACTTACACAGACAGATAGGATTTAAATTACCATATGATGTTGTCGCACAAACAAGTTGGTGAGTTTCTGACGTCTGTCCTGTGATGGAACCACATACGTACGACAACATTTAGGTGCCGCTTACAGCATCTACGGTCTATAAACAATGATCTTCTGGAAGGAGCAGGTTGCAGTTTATAGTACAGAAGAGTGTTGTACCTAGAGGCTAGTGTGTCTAGGAACACTTGATGTTACTTGATCGATTACAAGTAATACGAATTCTACATATTTAAGTGCTTTATAATATCATAAATCTGCTTTAAAGATATTGTTAACTCTTCTATTACAGAGTTTTATGGTGAATAAAATTGTGTATATTTTAAAACTAGTTTCTTAACGTGGGGATAGTTGAGCCATACTTCACCGGACGTGCACCATCTTGTATCTTGAAACAAAATGTCTTCTACCATGGAACACGTGATTTTGGCAAATGAACCGAATTTCTTTAACGGGGGGGGGGGGGGAGGGTTGTCAAACGGGTCGACTTGCAGCAGGAGAGGCACCACAGGACATTTTAATTTCCACTGTCTATACTTTTACATTGGCAAAAGATTCCGGAATAGTCCACCATTAGGATCTCCGGGAGGGGACTGCCAAGGGGCAGGTTACCATGAGAAAAAGATTGAATAATCAACGAAAGGATAACGTTCTACGAGTCGGGGCGTGGAATGTCAGAATCTTGAACGTGGCAGGGAAACTAGAACATCTGAAAAGGAAAATGCAAAGGCTCAGTCTGGATATAGTAGGGGTCAGTGAAGTGAAGTGGAAGGAAGACAAGGATTTCTGGTCATATGAGTATCGGGTAATATCAACAGCAGCAGAAAATGGTATAACAGGTGTAGGATTCGTTATGAATAGGAAGGTAGGGCAGAGGGTGTGTTACTGCGAACAGTTCAGTGACCGGGTTGTTCTTATCAGTATCGACAGCAGACCAACACCGACAACGATAGTTCAGGTATACATGCCGACGTCGCAAGCTGAAGATGAACAGATAGAGAAAGTGTATGAGGATATTGAAAGGGTAATGCAGTATGTAAAGGGGGACGAAAATCTAATAGTCATGGGCGACTGGAATGCAGTTGTAGGGGAAGGAGTAGAAGAAAAGGTTACAGGAGAATATGGGCTTGGGACAAGGAATGAAAGAGGAGAAAGACTAATTGAGTTCTGTAAGAAGTTTCACCTAGTAATAGCGAATACCCTGTTCAACAATCACAAGAGGAGGAGGTATACTTGGAAAAGGTCGGGAGATACGGGAAGATTTCAATTAGATTACATCATGGTCAGACAGAGATTCCGAAATCAGATACTGGATTGTAAGGCGTACCCAGGAGCAGATATAGACTCAGATCACAATATAGTAGTGATGAAGAGTAGGCTGAAGTTCAAGACATTAGTCAGGAAGAATCAATACGCAAAGAAGTGGGATACGGAAGTACTAGGGAATGACGAGATACGTTTGAAGTTCTCTAACGCTATAGATACAGCAATAAGGAATAGCGCAGTAGGCAGTACAGTTGAAGAGGAATGGACATCTCTAAAAAGGGCCATCACAGAAGTTGGAAAGGGAAACATAGGTACAAAGAAGGTAGCTGCGAAGAAACCATGGGTAACAGAAGAAATACTTCAGTTGATTGATGAAAGAAGGAAGTACAAACATGTTCCGGGAAAATCAGGAATACAGAAATACAAGTCGCTGAGGAATGAAATAAATAGGAAGTGCAGGTAAGCTAAGAGGAAATGGCTGCAGGCAAAATGTGAAGACATCGAAAAAGATATGAGTGTCGGAAGGACAGACTCAGCATACAGGAAAGTCAAAACAACCTTTGGTCACATTAAAAGCAATGGTGGTAACATTAAGAGTGCAACAGGAATTCCACTGTTAAATGCAGAGGAGAGAGCAGATAGGTGGAAAGAATACATTGAAAGCCTCTATGAGAGTGAAGATTTGTCTGATGTGATAGAAGAAGAAACAGGAGTCGATTTAGAAGAGATAGGGGATCCAGTATTAGAATCGGAATTTAAAAGAGATTTGGAGAACTTACGGTCAAATGAGGCAGAAGGGATAGATAACATTCCACCAGAATTTCTAAAATCATTGAGGGAAGTGCCAACAAAACTTCTATTCACGTTGGTGTGTAGAATATATGAGTCTGGCGATTTACCATCTGACTTTCGGAAAAGCATCATCCACACAATTCCGAAGACGGCAAGAGCTGACAAGTGCGAGAATTATCGAACAATAAGCTTAACAGCTCATGCATCGAAGCTGCTTACAAGAATAATATACAGAAGAATGGAAAAGAAAATTGAGAATGCGCTAGGTGACGATCAGTTTGGCTTTAGAAAAAGTAAAGGGACGAGAGAGGCAATTCTGACGTTACGGCTAATAATGGAAGCAAGGCTAAAGAAAAATCAAGACACTTTCATAGGATTTGTCGACCTGGAAAAAGCGTTCGACAATATAAAATGGTGCAATCTGTTCGAGATTCTGAAAAAATTGCTGGATATCCGCGATGCTCCGGTTTTTCGCTAAAAGAAACTCAATGATAACTCTTTGCTTGAAACGCACCTCCGTTATAGACGCCATTTTGAAGGCTACATATAGAGCCACAATCTATCGGAAACTCATGAAGCAGAAATATTCCACGCTGTCCCACAGCAAATTCCACATTTTATTAGCCAAACTGGCCGAGTGAAATGTGTTGCATTGAGAGGTTCCATGCCGTGTTTTGCATGTCTCCTCTCATTTTCATCGATTTTATTAATGTCATTGCACGGTAGTGACACACCGAATGAGGTTATTGTAATGAGAGTATTTGTACTGAGAGCTCATACAATACTTTTCACTAGATTCCTAAACATGTTGGTTTACCTCCCTGGGTGGCTTGTGCGAGGTAAGCATCGGAGGACACGGCACACGGCATTTCCGGTTGGGGGCTGCACTTCCCTAAATTCTGACGGGTTCGTACAATAGGCTTAAGCACCTGGCGGAACGACTAACGTCGCTCGATTTTCGCTTATTGTATGCAGGGCGACCCGACCACGAGACGTCTAAGTGTCGCTGCAGTTTATGCGTTTACCATTCCGGCGCGTCCGGAACCAAGATTCCTGGCATCGACTGACTGCATTGTCCTCTTGATTCTGAGAATACTTGTGGACTGCCAGCCGGTTCCGGGCGCTTCAGTCTGGAACCGCGCGACTGCTACGGTCGCAGGTTCGAATCCTGTCTCGGGCATGGGTGTGTGTGATGTCCTTAGGTTAGTTAGGGTTAAGTAGTTCTAGGTTCTAGGGGATTGATGACCTCAGAGGTTAAGTTCCGTAGTGGTCAGATCCATTTGAACCTTTTGAACTTGTGGACTGTGCCCTGCTGGGTGCGACTGTCTTGCGCCGGGTGGCTGGTGTTTTAGGCAGGCTGTTTTCGTAGCCGGTCAAACGGCAAGTCCAGTGCCCTCAGCTGAATAGCAGAAGCATAATTGGTCAACTTAAACTGAGGCTAGTTGACGACATAAAGCCCTGCTCGAAACTGGAGGGAACGGTCGCTGTTGGCTTGAATGATGATGCTCTGAGACAGTGTGGGGGAATTTTGGAATCAGAACTAAATGCTGATTTGCAGTTTTCGAGGAGAGTAGGGAGTAGAGCAATGTTGGCTTCGCTCTTGCGGTGCGCCGGGGCAGTGGATTCGGGATCTGATCTTCCTCGGAGTCGGACGGTCTTGCGACTTAGTCGCTCGTTTTCGGTAGAACTTAGAATTCTCGGTCAGCCTTCGCGGCCAGGGGTTGACACAGAGTTGCTGCACGACAGAAGTCGGCGCCTACATCATCAGGACGCTGCGTACCGACGACGTGCTGCAGGTTTCAGTACTGGTACTGTATTTTGCGGCTCTGGCATTGTACAACCTTATCAGTTTTATACTGAATTCCTTAGCAGCACGCTGGCTCGCTTTGCTACAATACCATCTTGCTTGTTTCTCCATGTGATCCCATTTGAGCTCTCACTACTAATTGCGATTCTGCTATATAGTCGGGAGATTAATATTCTATTCATTAGGACCTCCAGTCATTATCGTCAATCTATTGCATCACAGAGAGTAGGAGCCCCTTGTTATCGAGCCAACTCTTATTCTCATAATATTTCTGTATACCCTATCGTTTAACCTACTGTGTGTGTCGACAGTCATGTGCATTTATGTTCTGATATATAATAAATCTCATTGTAATATATAATCCGCACATCATTTCGTAGATATAGACATAATCCCATTTGCTGTTGTTTATTATGATAAAGTTGTCTTTTTCTCTGAGCAGATTACGACTTTTATTAAATTATTGTGAGTGTGCACTCCTTATTTTACCATCTAGCAGGGTCCACCATCATTTTCCTCCGTTACCGTTGCACACATAATCAATTACGTGGTATGTAAGGAGGGGGTCGAGTGCCTGTCCAGTTCTCATGCAAAATTCGTCTGAATTAAAGAGGTAGAAACTCTTCTCCACCCCGGCACCTTGCAGCATCGCTTATTGAACACCCCTTGTAAGTGTGAGTCTCGTGCAAGGTAACCTATGCCGGATAGTGGGGGTACCAATGTACTAGGATCACTCCAAAAGAAATGCACACTATTTTTGTAAAAGTACAGTTTTCATTCTGCATGTATGAAAGTTTTACAGTGTGTAGATACATCTTTCCCGCTTGTTTTCAAACTTACTTCAACCTGTTCGCGTGAGTGTTGCCGTCAGAGCATGTCTTCAAGATGGCTGCTACACTTGACGTTCGTCAGAAGCAACGTGCTGTCATAGAATTCCTGTGCTGTGTAAACGAGACAGTGGGAAACATCCACAAGAGGTTGAAAAAGCTGTATGGAGATGCTGCTGTCGATCGCAGTACAGTTAGTCGGTGAGCAAGCAGGTTATGTGATGAATGTGGCCACGGCAATGTTGAGGATTATCCTCGCAGCGCCAGGCCTCTTACTGCACATACTCGAGACAATGTGCAGAACTGGTGACTGTTGTCAGACGCATCATAGTGAACGAATTGTCACGCTACGTTTGGATAGGGAAAGGAAGTGTTTGCAGACTACTGAAAGTGTTGGCGTAAAAAAATGTTTGTGCCAGGTGGGTTCCCACGATGTTGACAGTGGCTCACAAAGAAACAAGAAAAACGGTACGCAGCAAACTTTTAGAAGCGTGCGAGAATGGTGGATGTGAATTTCTTGGAAGAATGGTGACAGGTGATGAAACATGGCTCCATCATTTTTCACCAGAGACGAAGAGGCAATCAATGGAGTGGCATCATGCTAATTCATCCAAGAAAATAAAATTTTAAAACCACACCTTCTGCTTCAAAAGTTATGGCTACGGTGTTTCTCGATTGAAGCACTCTTGCTTGTGGACATCATGCCAAGTGGAACCACCATAAATTCTGATGCATATGTGACGACACTAAAGAAACTTCAAGCTCGACTGAGTCGTGTTCGACCTCATCTACATTTACATCTACATTTATACTACGCAAGCCACCCAACGGTGTGTGGCAGAGAGCACTTTACGTGCCACTGTCATTACCTCCCTTTCCTGTTCCACTCGCGTATGGTTCGCGGGAAGAACGACTGCCGGAAAGCCTCCGTGCGCGCTCGAATCTCTAATTTTACATTCGTGATCTCCTCGGGAGGTATAAGTAGGGGGAAGCAATATATTCGATACCTCATCCAGAAACGCACCCTCTCGAAACCTGGACAGCAGGCTACACCGCGATGCAGAGCGCCTCTCTTGCAGAGTCTGCCACTTGAGTTTGCTAAACATCTCCGTAACGCTATCACGCTTACCAAATAATGCTGTGGCGAAACGCGCCGCTCTTCTTTGGCTCTTCTCTATCTCCTCTGTCAACCTGACCTGGTACGGATCCCACACTGATGAGCAATACTCAAGTACATCGGCAAAAGCAGGATGTTTTGCTGTTTCACAACAATGCACGGCCACATGTCAGTCAAAAAACTATGGAAGCGATGACAAAACTTGGATGGACAACACTGAAACACCCGCCTTACAGTCCTGACCTGGCTCCATGTGACTGCCATCTCTTTGGGAAACTGAAAGACTCTCTTGATGGAAGAAGGTTTGAAGACGATGACTGTTGTGTATGTGGTTCCGTGTAGTCAGTGCGTACACAACTTTCCCACTAGAGCGCGCCCCGCTAAGCACAACAGCGCAGGCGCAGCGCTCGTCTGTCTCCGCACTACGAGATGGCGCTGCCATAGAGACGGACGAAATTCTGCTGTATAGACACTTTTGTCAAGTATCAGAGATATATGTGAGAATAAGATTAACGTACCAATACCAAAAGAACTTCAGATTGTCAATTGTAAATAGCATCCAGAACCAAGTTAAGTAATTTTTATGCTTGTTATTATTTTAATAAATGTGTGTGAAAATTAATCAAGTTCTGTTTAAAGTTGGTCACCGTCAATCTGCTACTCTAAGCGTGCAAGTGGCATTTCTATCATCTGATGTAACGGTAGAAGATAAACACGGCTCGATAAGACAACGAGACATATTGCTGACACTCGCCTACTTCGTTAGAGCGACAAGTCAAATAACCTGATGGTGTGTATACTGAAGGTCTTACAGTACGCACACCACAATGACACCATTCACACTGCCAAACAGTGGCTCCCACAGGTTGGTGCAGAATTTTACTATGCGGGTATACAGGCGCTGGTTTCAAGATGGCGTAAGGCACTTGAGAGGGATGGAAATTACGTGGAGAAATGAAAATATTGTTCTTAATGGATGTATCTACACACTGTAAAACTTTCAAACACGTAGAATAAAAGATGGATTAAAAAAAAAATAGTGTCCATTTCTTTTGGAGTGACCCTCCTAGATGGATTGATGTATCTGTCATGGCAGTCTCACACCATCAGGTGGTTTCAGAGAATATCGTCTTTACATCTCTCCTCTTTAAATTCCCCTAATGTTTTATGCACGTTCTTGGCGTGAGGAACAAGCATATCTATGATGGTATTAGTATGCAAGGTAACTCCGATGCACCAAAATTCCCACTGACGTTGCGAGAGCGGGAGTTGCTGAAGGAAAATCTGGTAGTGATTTAGTCTCGCTGAATCGACCTCATCACCAGATCTACTTTTTTTCGGTACCGAACCAACCTTTGAGAAGCTCCGCCTCGTCGGCATTCCGCAGCGTACACAGTAACGCCGAAAGAAGCGTCCGACTGCCAGACCTGGTGCTGGGAACTTTCACTCGCGGCCGGAGCAGTCTTCCTGGGGTAGTAATGACACGGCGGGCCGCAAGACGGCGGCGATTTGCATGTGAATGTGGCAGCGCGGCCCGCGCCGGGTCTGGCTGGGGCAGACCGCTCCGCTGCGCTCCACTCCCTCGTCGCGCCGGCTCCGGCTCCGGCTCCACAAGGTAATTGGCGCAGCCGTGGCGAGGTGGGGGCGATCCCTCCGCTGTAATGAAGCCATAGACTTGCAGATTACTTGGCAATTAAGTGGCGATATTAAGAACTCTGTGGCATCTGCCTCCACACCGAGTTCATTTCTAATCTCCAAATACTTCCATCTCTCGCTTTATTAAGATTATCCGCGAGTCTGCAAATACGGCGGCAGATTGCCAGCTGTAATGAAGAGAATAGGAACGGGCGAAGTAATGGTAAACACGAGGAGAGAAAAGAAATGGGAAGTTTGGAGAGAGCGAAGTTTCTGGCACCCCATCATTCAGCGAATGAGAGGAATGCATGATGCTGTAACAATTATGATCTTCATCTTAGTTAACAGGTCCCCAGATAATTAACCCGAAATAGCTTGACGCCACAACCCAAGTAGTAGTAGTATTTGTTCTCTGACATGGGATTAGAGTGAGTCCTGTGGGTCTAACAATCGCAAATCTGTGGTATCTGTGCATAAGGACTTAGAATACATATGACATTAAAAAGAATTCCACGGACAGCTAGTAAAGTTGTTGTTATATTGAAACACAACTCGTTTCGCGGCCTAAAGCCACATCATCAGTGCAGTCTACATGGTAAAGAGTAATATACAGTGTCTCAACTTGATGAATTTTAAAATTACCAAAAGAATATCTAAAATATACTCACAGAGGTAAAAGTTCATGACGTCACACCGTCCACGTAGTTTCCGCTCCACCAGCCTCGAGGTCAATTTTAGCCGCCTGTGCGGGCCGCTTCTACTCTTCTCAACATCGGGTTGCCCTGCCGTCACACCGATAAGAGTCGGCCGGAGTGGCCGAGCGGTTCTAGGCGCTCCAGTCTGGAGCCGCGCGACCGCTACGGTCGCAGGTTCGAATCCTGTCTCGGGCATGGATGTGTGTGATGTCCGTGGGTTAGTTTTAAGTAGTCCTAAGTTCTAGGGGACTGATGACCTCAGAAGTTAAGTCCCATAGTGCTCAGAGCCATTTGAACCATTTTGAACCGATAAGAAAGTGCCACTTCATGCCATTCCACACCGTAATTTGCATTGTGTTCCGACTAATCATGTTATTAGAGACAATTTCTTATTGCCAATCCGGCCATTAAAAAATTTATAGCGCCCTCTCACTACACAATATTTTTCTTTTTCTTTTAAATGAAAGCAAATTTTAAAACAGGGCTTTAGAGCAACGTGATCCAGACACCAGCAATTTTTATGAATTTGATGGATCAAGTCTTTGTCACTATTCGTTTGCCAATGTAATGTACACAATATTAACTGGATAATACATTGATCAGCCCGAACATTATGACCAAAGACCTACTGTCGATATAAACCCATCCAGGCGATAGCAGCGACACCTGGAGAGGAATGGCTACTATTCAGTCAAACGCGCCGTGCATGTAGTATCAGTGAACCTACTGTCCATGTGTAGAATGGGGACGGAGCGCAATCTATCTGCGTTTGACCGAGGAAAGATTGTGATGACCCAGAGCATCGGCACGAGAATTTCAGAAACTGCACATTGTGTTCAAGAAGTACTGCAGTGAATGACTTCAACGTGTGGCGAAACCAAGGTGAAATCACGTCCAGACGTCGTGGCGTTGGGAGGCACCCCCCCCCCCCCCCCCAAATTGCAGATGTCGGACGTCTTCGGGTGGGCAGACTGGTGAAACAGGACAGGCAATGAGCTGTAGCGAAACTAACATCAGACTTTAATGCTGGGCGGAGTACAGCTGTGTCTGCCTTTCTACCTCAGTTAACTAAGGAAGAGGCTCAAGTTAATACTCAACAGACTGTCACCAGGAAATTAGAAAGTAGGAGGATAGCTTCGTTGTTAGGTAGTAGAGATGGAAGTGGTGTGGGCCAGATCTCGCAGGAAAAATCAGGTGAAGGTACCCAGTCATAAGTTTTTTCAAGCCCAGTGCATGTCTTAGCCAGATGATAGAGAATAACTGTACAGCATATAGAAACTTGTGCCTGTAAGCTTAAAGTAAACAATGGCACGTTTATGATTGTAGCTGTGTATAGGCTACATTGGAAAATTTTCAGCTGTTTCTGAAAACCTTGGATTCTTTGTTGTGCTATCTGTCAGTCGAAGAGAAGAAAATTATTGTTTGTGGGTATTTCAGAGTGCATTTTCTGAAAGAGTGTGACAGAAAGAATGACACTGACGTATTATTTGGTTCTTTCAATTTGACATCATTTATTAATTTTCCTACCCACCAAGTACAGCGATGCAACTCAGTGAGGGAAAACGTTTTGATAGATAAAGATTTAACCAAATAAAAGCTTTCATCTTAAGAATGATCTCTCTGATCGTTACGCACATCTAGTTACACTATATCGCATGGCTGCATACAGTAATATGAAACAGTCCTCCAAAATAGTGTGTTCAGTTAACGACTTAACAATTGTAAATTTAAGGGGAATCTTGTATCAGATAGACTGAGGTGAGGTGTACAGGGAACTTGTTGCCAATTAAAAATTTAAGCTTCTTCATGATACCATTGTAAGTATATTTGAAAACAGTTTCCCTAAGAAAACAGTAAAACATTATTGTGAGAAACCTTCTTAAAAGCTGTGGCTTGCTAACAGGATAAGATTATCTTGTAAACAGATGTGGGAAATTTATCTTACAGCTAGAAGGAGTAACGATCCAGAAACAGTCAAACATTATAAAAACTATTGCACAGTGTTATCAAAAATTCCAGAAGTTTGTGCATTATGTCTGCGATTAGCACTTCTGATAACAAAATTAAAACAAATTGGAATATTGTTAAAAGGTAAACAGGGCAACCGATAGCACAAGAAAGCTTTATTTCTATCAAACTCAATGAAAAGTTTGTTAACAAAAGCTTAGAAGTAGAAAATATTGTTAATAATAATTTTTAGGTATTGTAGAGAAAATAGGATCCAGCTGTTCATGAAAAGATGCAGGACTGTGCATGGAAGAGTCAATACCAATGCAGTTCGATAAAACTAAAATTTGAGCCACCCCTCCTATTGAAATTAGGAAAATAATAAATTCACTAAAAGAAAAAACTCACATGGAATTGATGGTGTTACCAACAGGCTGTTAGAAGCTCTTTCCCAAAAAGGTAGAAGGATTCTCAGCCACATATGTAGTTTCTCACTGAAACAGGGAATTTTTCTGCAATATGCTATTGTTAAACTATTCCATAAAAAGGGGGACACATCTGATACTAACAACATTTGCTCAATCTTACTTCTGACAGCTATAACCAAAATCTTGGAAGAGGAATCTAATCAAGATTTGCTTCACATATTTGTAAAAATTTAGTACCAAAAATATATCAGTTTAGTTTTCACAAAGGCTTTTCAACAGAAAATGCTATATTTTATTTCAGTGATCGCATATTAAATCCACTCAACATTACTCACTGAGGTTTTTGCGATCGTTCAAAGGCTTTTGTCAGTGTGAATGATGAAATCCCTCTAGATAAGCTTGTCATAAATGGTTCAAATGGCTCTAAGCACTATGGGACTTAACATCAGAGGTCATCAGTCCCCTAGATTTCGAACTACTTAAACCTAACTAATCTAAGGACATCACACACATCCATGCCCAAGGCAGGATTCGATCCTGCGACTGTAGCAGCAGCATGGTTCCGGACTAAAGCCCCTAGTACCACTTTGCCACAGCGGCCGGCTAAGCTTCAGTATTGTGGTAAGAGCGGCACAGTGGACAAATGGTATAATTCGTATTTAACTGGAAGAATGCAGAAGATTTAAATTAACATTACAGATAGTCTGCAAAGATCAGTAGAAACCTGTAGAAACCTCTAACTGGGGAGGTATCAAGAATGGAGTCCCAAATTGTTCATTCTTGTGTCCCTTATGCAAAACTAGTTGTTCTTGCTAATGACGCAAGTACAGCAATCACACCCAACAAACAAGAATTAGATGAGGAATTGTAAATAATGTGTTTTAGAAAATTATTAAGTGGTTCACTGCAAATAAAGTCCCACTAAATTTTGAGAAAACATAGTACATACAACTCCGTACAGTAAATTGCCAAATACCATTCCCAAATATGGGCTTTGAGTCTGTTTCTAAGGCAGATTATTCAAAATTTCAGACTGTATGCATCAGTGAGAAATTAAATATGTAAAAACACAATGATCATCTGCTGAAATGTTTGAGTTAACCTACTTAAGCTATTAGGGTTATTGTAAATTGTGGCAATAAATTTATCAGTAAAATAGTCTGTTTTCGTTCACTACTTTCATATAGTACCATCTTTA
Source organism: Schistocerca serialis cubense (assembly GCF_023864345.2). NCBI lineage: Eukaryota > Metazoa > Arthropoda > Insecta > Orthoptera > Acrididae > Schistocerca > Schistocerca serialis. Next base: position 587,732,178 of record NC_064642.1, read on the forward strand.
TGGTAATTGATCGTTAAGAGAAAACGTATTCATTGCACAAAAGTGTGTAATTAGAGTAATAGCTGGACCCCACCCAATATCAACTTGCAGACATTTATCCAAGGAACTAGGAATATTCAAAGTACCTTCAGAATACATATATTCACTTATGAAATTTGTTATTAATAACCAATCCCAGCAAGAAACTAATAGCAAAGTGCACAGCTACAACACTAGAAGGAAAGATGAACTCCACTAAACTCGGTTAAATCTTTGACATAGAAAGAGGTGAATTATGCTGCCACAGTAATTTACTAAATATCACTGCTAGTGTGGCAGAAAGCCAATCAGTATTTAAATACAAAATTAAAAGAATTTCTGAATTTAACTCCTTCTACTCAATAAGTGAATTTTTAGATTTGAATTGGTAATTGTAAAAAATATTTACCAAAATTGACAACACTTAGTAAGGAGTCACGCGCTTCACCTCCCAAACGAAACACCTGAATAACAGTGTCCGTTCTCTTTTTTTTGGGGGGGGGGGGGGGGGGACAACCTATGTGAAGCAGATACCACAATTGCGATCGGATACTGATAAATCTAGAGTGTACACTTGAAACATTGATGCAACAGCGACTAACGGTTTCAAATTTTACGTAAACAAATTTTGCGGTGAGTGCTGCGGTTCTTGAATGCTGATAAAACGCAAGTTGGGAAACGAATGTCTCCAAATCATTAGGATATCTGTAAAATCAATGCTGCTGCTTTTGTATGGCAGTTTGTTACTGACATGGATTCACTTCTTCATGCCAGACTGAATGCGGTGATCATGCAACATAAAAGATGATGTGGATTCAGTACATAGGGAAGCTTTCAGAAAGTATTTTCTCTGCTGACAAGAAATTCCCGTTGCTGATTTTGTTGTGAAGGGTACAGAAGTAATAGACAAAAGCTGTACTATTCCACAAAAAAATGAACTGAGTCTTACCATGATAATGAAAATGCATTTATTGGGAAAACTAACAGATTAATTGTACAGGTTCACGAAACATCCACATTCACCAAATTTGGCGACCTTTGACTACCAGCTACGTAATAAAATTTTCGACTACGAACGCTTATTTTTTCGATTTTCCAGAGCTGCACTGTAGGAATAGCATCTATTCATGAGAAGGTCTTTGGACGAAGTACTTTAAGCTTCCTCAAATAGTAAGCGAATCTCTGTCTACAAATTCGATCTTTCATTGTCAGACCGAGAAACATTCCCCTTGCAATTTACGTCATTAACACCATTCCTGCTAGCTTCGTACGTCAAATGTTAATCCATGACTCCTAACTTCAGCTTTTTCCTTTACCTCTCATGTTGCTTGTTCTGAGTGTCGAAGAAAATGCCTCTCGAGCTTTGTCTTTTCTTCTGGTAAGATTATTTCGCGGCTTATTCCTTAGTGTATTCCTTTAACTCAGTGGTAGTCAAACTAGTATCTCCCACTCACTAGTGGACGTAACAGCTCTCTTGTTGGGTGGCAGGCGATAGGGATTTTGAGAACAGTTTCAACAGGTTTCGTAAATTTTTTGCAAAATCTGTGATACGTAATTATTATTACGTACTTTAACTTGCTGTAGCTGTGCTTCGTAAATACTTCCTTACAGTATAAATCACCATTAATGTGGAACTAGTGGGCGGTTAGCAAATTTTAATGTGAACATCGATACAAAGAAGGACACTAGGTAAAGATGGTTGACCACCCCTGCTTTGAATGATCTTCTTCTCTGAATAATTATTGGAACCTGCATCCATTACAACCTGTTTTCACTGTATTGATGCCTGTGTCTCCCTCTACAGACATCCCCCCATTACCGAACTGAGCATTCCTTCATGCCTCAGTGTGTGTCCTATCCCTTCTTTTAGTCAAATTGTGCCAGACATTTATTTTTCCCCAATTGGATTCAATACCTCCTCAGTAGCTGAGCGATACACCTATGTAATTTCGAACTTCTTGTATGGCACTAAATTTGAAGAGCTTCTATTATCTCTTGTCTGAGCTGCTTATCGTTCACTTTTCATTTCTGTGCAAGTTGACACACCAGACAAGTACCTACCGGAAAAATCTAACACTTTACGCATGTGGTCTGTTCTTAAGGGCCTGTTTTCACTGTATTCATGCCTATGTCTCTCTCTACAGACATCCCCCCTTAACCGAACTGAGCATTCCTTGATGCCGCAGTGTGTGTCCTATCCCTTTTTTTAGTCAAATTGTGCCAAACATTTATTTTTCCCGAATTGGATTCAATACCTCCTCAGCAGCTGAGCGATATACCTATGTAATTTCCAACTTCTTGTATTGCACAACATTTGAAGAGCTTCTATTATCTTCTTGTTTCAGTTGCTTATCGTTCACTTTTCATTTCTCTACAAGGTTACACGCCAGACAAGTACCTGGAAGAAACATCTAGCACTTTACAAATGTGGTATCTGTTCTTAAGAACATGTCCGGAACGACAGACACCATTTCGACCCTGCAGCCACTATGAATCAAGGCACAAAAGAATTAAAGACATTAGCTGCCAGTGGACATTTATTTATTCATAGGGCGCCAGTAAGCAGGAAAACCAGGTTCGAATCCCAGTCCGATATGAATTTTCAGCTTTCCCTATAGATACAGATTAATGCCCACTGGCAACTAATGCCTTCAGTTCCTTTGTGTCTTGACTCATAGTCGCTGCAGAATCAAAATGTCCGAAAGGACACATACCACATATAAAATTATGGCGATGACAGCCAATGATACCTTCAGGGCAGATGCACACCAAACTCAAACTCTTACGGAAACAGACGAGATGTCTCGAGCAACGAGGCTAATGAGTGGGGGCACTGCATCAATAGAGTCTAGTATAAGTTGAGAACTTTTGCCTGACAAGAGGCGTGCTAGGGTAAAGCGTTCGGTACTGGTGGTCAATGTGTCCAGATGGCATAGTGATCAGTGCATTTGCCCCAGTAAGCAGAACACCAGGGTTGGAATCCCCGTCCAGCGTAAATTTTCAACTTGCCCCATTGACATAAATCAGTGTCTTGACTTATATTTACAGTTGACGTTAATAAATTCCTCTTGTTCAGAAATGTTTTCCTTGCTGATTACTAGACTGCATTTCATATCCTCTCTACTTCAGCCATCACAATTTACTTTGATAAGGCTGGCATGGAACCATGCTTTCAACATACCCAGTCTCAGTACACTTTGTCTCGTGTGCCCTGAGACACTGATTTAAAAAATCGGTGTCGTAACAGATTTGAAGCCGCTGCATCCGAGCGGAGTGGCCGCGCGGTTTGTGGCGCCATATCACTGATTGCGGGACCCCTCTCGCCGGAGGTTCGAGTCCTCCCTCTGGGATGGCTGTGTGTGTTGTTCTTAGCATAAGTTAGTTTAAGTAGTGTGTAAGCCTAGACACCGATGACCTCGGCAGTTTGGTCCCTTAGGAATTCACACACATCTGAACATCTGAAGCTGTTGCGGAATCAAAAGGGAAGAAAATTATGGAATTCATATGGATCTTTCCATACACGTGCATCCAAATTACCCCTACGTACGTATTAAAATAATCCGTCAACTTTGTATTAGGTCTAGATCTTCTATTTTTACCCGGAACTGAGCAAAGGATTTCCACGCGCCAGCTATCATTCATTAATCAGGTTACATACTGGAGCCTTTGGGAGTTGGTGGACGTAACTGTAGTAGACACTGTTCTTTAGCACATCACTCACCTGCCGATCTTCTATCCCAGGTATCAGACTTCGTTCCTTGCAGTAGGTGTTTCATCGCCTAGTAAGGGACTAATTTACAAAAGGGGCAGTAGGGAAGCTACAGGAAATGACAGGCGGGATAATCTGGAGAAACAAATATTAAAAAATGGACACATTAATGAGAGGTAGCCCTGTCACAAGCTTCCATACATTATTGCTCACAGATTGTAGCCTCTGGGCGAGCAATAGACTTGATGTAGGGTAAGTTGAAAGTACATAACTTCACACAACACCGCCTTCAGAATAGACCAGTCCTCAGAGAGAGAACGGACATGAAATAACGAGTATCACTCTAACAGAAGAGACCAAGCATGGGTCACGCTTACGATAACAGCAATAGGGGTCAGTCACAGCAGCTTTCCACACTACATGTCGGTCTCTAGCGCCAGTATCTTGAGGCGCAGACGTAGTGGTAGTACAGTCGCAACCCTCTAATAGCGATGTGCTTAGTAACTCTATAGGCTTACATCACGAGTGGTCCGTGGCTGTCTAACCTAGGCTGTTCCCTAGGTAATGGGAAGCGCTAACTACAAAATGGTGGTAACTGCCGCACACTGAATATCGCGACGTTGGTACCTCTAGAAAATACAACGGAATGAGCTGGAGAGCTGCTCCACAGGTTATTTAAAGACTTGGTCGAATAGATACGGTACACCACTTCAGTACACGAAAAGTCCCTTGTAACCAACTTCACAGGGGTGAGAGATGGAACCGCACCGGCCTGCAGTGGCAATCTGAAGCGCCGAATTCCGGCGCGAAAGTTCGGTGACCTGAACTGGCGCGAATTCTCAGAACGCTGGAGAACTGTGTGTGTCTCCGCCATCCCTTGGCTTCAACGACAATTCGAAATAACGGCCAAAAAACCAAGCTGTATTTCGCCATCTTGGACGTTTTCTATATTAATTAAATGAGAAATGTTATATTTGTCCTGCCCCTCCAGCCGATGGTCCTCTGTGTAGACAATACCTCGGTGGTGTCTGTGTACTTGGGAAAGTTTGTTTGGTAGTATCAATTCACAAATTAAATTTGATGAATTGTTAATTAATCAATCCACTGGTTTGAGTTAGGTATCAGTTTACTCGGAATTTTATTTGGAGTTATAATATATAATCAACATTAAAGAATTAATTTTATTACTCTCGCTCTTCCTTTGTGGCGAGGATTTGTCTACTCTAGACAGATGATGTGAGGTTGCCGGGTACGTTTTGTGCTTCACAAAGTCACCGCGTTACAATATCGCACTCTCCTTCATTTCATTTTCAGTAGGTAACAATTATGTCTTCCACTTCAATAAGTTCCCTGATCTATTTTTGTTTCTCTGTTGCTTATTGCCAACATTGCTAGCTGCTCAGTGCAAGGTTTCTGAACATTATGTGCATCAGAAGTCTATGTCTCATCGCCATAAATCATCACAGATAATAAATGATTATAATTTTTCCGTTCAGATACGTTGAAATTCTTGTTTTGAAAATAATGTTTAGTTCCCCAAAAGCACTCCAGGCCATCTTCACTCTTGTTTGTCATTCTTTTGCTGTCCATTCAATGTTGTATTACACTTCCCCAAATACAAAAACACATCGGCTGGTTCTGTGATCGTATTAATTTGTACAATTTTCTTCTCAATACATTACTTACCCATTATTTTAGTTTTACTTCAGTTCATTTTCAGAAACAATTTCAAACATTCTCTACCAAACTATCTTTTTCTTGCTGGAATCTACTTGCACTAGGGCCAAAAAGTAAAGTGTCATCAGCAAATCGGAGATGCTTCAGATATGGCTCTCTCAGACGTAGTTCTTCTTCATCTTGCCTAGTTAATAATCTGAAAACTTTATATAAGGTTGTGAGAATAGTTTTAATGAGAACAGGAAGCAAATTCCAGGAGACGAAATGCTAAACTATGTAAGATAGAACACAGTTCAACAAAATGAAAGAGCTCCCAAGATCCAAAAATACTAGTTTGAACGCTAAGAAACAGTAGGTAAGGTTACTTTCTGTAGCACCGCCATGATTTTGCTCGGAGACATGGACAATAGAGTAAGCAGAACAGGAGAAGCTACAGCCTTTTCAGGAACGGTATTGGAGAAGAGTCCTAATGTTTCCGTGAACAGAGAGAATGAACAGTGAAGAAATCTTTTACAGCATAGAAGAGAACATAATGTTGTGGAGGACTTTCAATGTGTGGAAGCACTGACTGTTGGAACCCATGCAGACATTCTGCCTTGATTGTGAGACTAGTGTAATAGAAGAGAAAATGCCTGCGAAGAACGCACGACGAATATTAAGAGTTTCGTACTTCGGAAAATAAAATAAGATCTGGCATTTTCCAAGGTAGTGTTATAGGCCCTTTGCTGTTCCTCAGCTGTATAAATAGTTTGGGACACAATCTCAACAGCCGTCTTAGTTCGTTTGCAAATGACGCTGTCGTTTATCGACTAGTAAAGTCATCAGAAGATCAAAACAAATTGAAAAACAATTTAGAAAATTGGCAATTGAACCTAAGTGTCCGCAGCTCGTGGTCGTGCGGTAGCGTTCTCGCTTCCCGCGCCCGGGTTCCCGGGTTCGATTCCCGGCGGGGTCAGGGATTTTCTTTGCCTCGTGATGACTGGGTGTTGTGTGCTGTCCTTAGGTTAGTTAGGTTTAAGTAGTTCTAAGTTCTAGGGGACTGATGACCATAGATGTTAAGTCTCATAGTGCTCAGAGCCATTTCAACCATTTGAACCTAAGTAACGAAAAGTGTGAGGTGATCCAAATGAGTGCTAAAAGAAATCCGTTAAACTTCGGTTACACAATAAATCAGTCAAATCTAAAGGCCTTAAATTCAACTAAGTACCTGGGAATTACAATTACGAACAAGTTAAATCGGAAAGAACACATATAAAATGTTGCGGGTAAGGCTATTCAAAGACTGCGTTTAATTAGCAGGATACTTAGAAAAGTAGCAGATCAACTAAAGACTGTCTACAGTACACTTGTCCGTCCTCTTTTAGAATACTGCTGCGCGATGTGGGATCCTTACCAGATAGGATTGATGGAGTACACCGAAAGAGTTCAAAAAAGGGCAGCACGCCTTTTATTATCGCGAAATAGGGGAGGGAGTATCACTGAAATGATACAGGATTTGGGGTGGACATCATGAAAACGAACGCGTTTTTCGTTGTGGCTGAATCTTCTCACAAAATTTCAATTACCAACTTTCTCCTCCGAATTCCCGCGCGGTATACGAGACTGGAATAACAAAGAACTGTGAAGGTGGTTCGATGAACCACTCACTTGTAGATGTAGACATAGATGTATATCTGATATTTACAACGTACACTGAAGATAGAAAAACTGAAAAAGATAATTGCTGTCGATTCGTCTACGGATTCTGATCAAAAGAAGGCGATGAAATCTTCTTTAAATTTGTAATTTTCATTTATCATTCAAAAGTCTCCAAAAAGTTTTAGCGTTGATGTGTATTAAATCTGATTAAATCAGCGTGTTTTTCTCAAGGGCTGTTGGTCCGTAATTGTTTGAAACCTGGGAAGAATGCCTAGGAAGCACGCGAAAGACCAAGACTTCAGTACATCACCCAGATAAAATAATATATGAAATAGCATACTCTAAACTGAAGCGACTTTCTGAAAATTGGGAAAAACGGAGAACGAAAATTGTGCTGACCGAGAACCAAAGAACAAGAAGAAGAAATCTTTCAGTGTTTAATTTCTCTCTACCCTCAAGAAGTTTACTAGAAGTTCTAGTGGTGCTATATACCGCGTATAGCTAGATAAACGACTTCCTTTTTACGGACTGTCGATCCAAAAATAGTGAAACTAGTTGTCGAAAGCTGTCTCAAAGTCTATGAATCTGACCAAAAATTTGTAATTCTTACTCAGTGCTCCGTTCTGTAATCGTATTATTTACTACTTGCAGCGTGCTACATCCAATTTTAAATCAAACTTTTCCCTATGCTCCATTAAAACGTATTCTTTATTCTTTTTTACGTGTTTCTTTTTTCAACATCAAGTAAACTAATGATTTAATCAAATGTTTAGGTGCTGGCTTTAAATACACCCTGCCCTCATACGTGAAAACATTTTACTAGGCTGAGAACTCAATGAAAGTGACGTCTGAATCTTTCAGTGGGACTAACACAGTCATGCATTGTTTACATGGAGGCGGTATGTTGGTACTAAGAACTGAGTTACTACTTCCGGCACTCCAAGTATGCTGCACATTCAGGATGTAGCAGATAATGCATGGCTACCGCTTGTTTTCGACCATTGTCGCGGATAAATGCTTGCATTCGCTGCGTCCATTCGCGTTTCTGCATTGCTGATTGTCATCAGCAGCGACTGTATAACATAAATGAATGCTACGGACAGTGTTACTCTGTAACCAACGTAGAACATTCATGGATCCCTGTGTTCCACTGTTCAGAGCACAGAAGCTTCGTGTACAAGAAATTACGTCGTATTGTACGACAGGTCCGTGTGGTCGTGCATTTGTTACGTGGAGTGTTTTGGAGGGGGTGGAATTGTGAATAACACGTTGCCCCAGTCGCACGAGTGGGCAGACTGAATTCAGCCGTTCTTGACAAACAGTCTATTGTGATTATTGTCTCGGGCAATATTTCCATTTACGAGAGCACAGAAAGAAGCTTGCATACCGAACAAAGGCCGTGCGGCTCGCCACCGAAAGCCGTCCGAATAGCTGTCGGAGTATTGGAATGGAGAGGCTTGTTTGCTGATGTACGCCACTCGCGGCGTTGATGGTTTTTAATTCTCTTCGGACAATTTATTTGCAAAATTGCGACGCGGCGAAAGCACAACCTTGTTGAAATAAATCGCGGGAGAGCTGCCGCTGTTACTATACTGCTCGAGTGCACTGCGACACACGCGAAAGAGAGTACATCGTGTATGGCGCACAAAAGGACATGATAACCGAAAACTGACAAGCATACAAATACAACTGAAATGCAGTTTCCATGTTCAGATACAGACATATAATAAAAATTCGTCATATCTGCGGCGCGAAAACGGTCGTGCCGTCATTCTGTCACACACGGAACAAGCTCATTATAAAACATCAAAAACAGGGAAACTATATTTCGAGTGTTAGCTGCTGATACAAGGTTAGCTCGCAGCTTCCATTTCCGCTCCTATCCCCTCCACAATGCCCCTTCCCCCATCCCCAACCCTATCCACCCCCACCCCCTCCACCCTTCCCCACCCTCTCCCTACACCCGGCACCCACAAGCCAAAACCCAGCACAAGGTCCCACAGGACCTGCAATTTATGTGCGGGCTTTCTCTGTGCTCGTTTTCGGAACGGTTACGGCTGTTACTGACAGAAATGAATACATTGTATAAACCACAGAACGCGTCTAAAAAAAATACAGTAAATTATTGACTGATTATCTATTTCAGAGAGTCCCATTCTGTTATCCTTTCACATCATAATGCTAAAATTATAGGTGTTATTGGTAAGCTATAACAACAGTTGGGAAAGAACGTCACATAGCCCAAAAGAAAACAGTTATTACGATGTAATACCCTACAGTAGTGTAACGCATATTCGGAAGATTGGTAGTTCAACAAAGTTTTTAAGAGTTTATGAAACGACAACATTTTCGCCAAGGGACTGTTTGTGTTATGATATTCAGCTCACTGCAGTGACGACTTTCGCTTGACATTTTCTAGGGGTTCTGAAGCGCCTTAGATCCTGCCACTGGGTGAATCGGAATAATGGTTGAGCCATTTAGGACCGTTAACACTCATGACCGCTAACAATAGTGCATAATGTTACGAGCAAAGGCGTATCAGATCCTCCAGCACAGGTTTTTCTGCAAATGCTTTGCTCTCGTTTTAAGCCCCTTTTACATGGGCGACGTTCGTGACCCAAGCAATCATTCGTGGCATTTCAGTCAATGAACACCCGCGTCTCTGGAGTATTTTCCCTGTTCGGTTCCTCGCTTGTCGTGTTTGCTTTTGCGTACATTGGCGCCAGTATTATGTCTATTCAGACTGCCTTCTACTGTGCAGTTTGAAGCTTGAGTGGCGAACTTAAGATTATAAGAGACAGCTCATCTCACAAAAGTTGGAATATAATAACGGCATTAACAATGATAATAGAATATTAATAATCGAAGCATCATTCATAGCTGATTTTCTTGGCAAAAGTAGCAATGTAAAATATGAACTGTGTTTTGAAAGAATTGGAACAGTGTCTTCCAAACGGTTCATAATAACCACATTTACTCTCAAGAAAAGATGCACATTATTATTATTAGTATTATTTATTTTGTGGTCGTCACTAGACCTCTTTAGCAAGTATGTAAAGCTCTGTATTACGAGTTATTGTTGTTTTATAATACAGCCCACTTCAACGATTATTCAATAATACAACGTTTATGAAAAGGACTCTAAAAATTTATTATTATGTGAAAAGATATTGCTTTTCTGTCTGCCCGATATTCTTCATTCCTTCAGATTTTTTTTTTTTTTTTCATCGGTCGAGATCACATTACTCCTTTCATTGATCTTGGTTTAAAGACTTGTAGTATTTTGGAAGTGTCTGTGTTGCTTTTTAGGTCATCTAATAAAACTGGGAGTTCTCTAACATCTTCCTTAATTCCGTTAATCCATTTAATGCTGTTCCTACTCTTCCATAATTTTCCTATTATTCTCTTACTAATTCTGTTTGTGATATCGTGATCAGATCTTCAAAAGATTAATTGGTTTTCTTTCTGATCGTGATCATTCAAGTGGTTCAAAGGGCCTTGAGCACTATGGGACTTAACTTCTGAGGTCATCAGTCCCCTAGAATTTAGAACTACTTAAACCTAACTAACCTAAAGACATCACACACATCCATGTCTGAAGCTGGATTCGAATCTGTGACCGTAGCGGTCGCGCGGTTCCAGACTGTAGAGCCTAAACCTGCTCGGCCACTCCGGCCGGCCGTGATCATTACCGGTTCTCTTGTATTGTACGAGGGTAAGTTAATTATTATCCGCAATTTAGTTATATTTTTGTTTATTTTGGTAGTACTCTCGTTTTACGTTGATGACGCATGCTTCGTTTATTTGTTGTTATATGTTTGCAATGTTCAAGCTGCTAGGTTAGTTTCATTTTCGCTGCCGTGCTGTTAATCGTGGTTGCTCCGCTGTCTATTTGCACCAAAGAAGAGCAACATTCAGTGATCCGTTTCTTGTGGTCGGAAGGCGTATCAGGGGCCGAAATTCATCGAAGACTTTTCGGTACAGTAGGAGAACAGTGTTTTGCCACAACGGAGTCTCCACGAACGGATTGACAAAATTCCGAAATGGTCGCACAAGTGTTACGCATGATGAAGGAACCGGAAGACCGTTTACAGACACAAATAAAGAAACCATTAAGCGTTCAAGTGAAATGATTTTCTTTGACAGACCATTAACTATGACGAAGTGGCAGATCCTCTGCAAATTAGTCACGGTTTTTCCTATAAAATCATCTACAACAGACTTGGGTTTCATAAACTTTGTGCAAGATGGGTCCCAAAACAACTCACACAGTTGCATAAACAAACGCACTTGGACGTCTGCAAAAACCATTTGGATCACTGTGGTAACGACGGGGACAACTTCTTCGACAGAATCATTACTGATGACGAAACATGCATCCATCATTACGAGCCGGAGAGTAAATGGCAGAGTATGGAATGGAAACATCCAAATTCGCTGTGCAAGAAAAAGTTCAAGACCCAACCATCCACAGGGAAACTGTTGCTTACGGTTTTTTGGGATGCACAAGGCCCAGCACTGGAACATTATGAGAAAAGGGGCACAACAATAAACAGTGTAAGTTATAGTGAGATGTTTACTGCTAGGATGAAGGGTGCATTTAAGAAAATACGCCGAGGATAGATGACGAAAGGTGTTGTGTTTTTGCACGACAATGCCCGTCCGCATACTGCTGCCCACACTGCTGAAACGCTCCAGAAACTCAAATTTGAAGTAGTGGATCATCCCCCATATAGTCCCGATCTTTCCCCTTCTGACTATCATTTGTTTGGTCCACTCAAACAGGCATTAAGGGGCCGTCGGTTTGGCTCGGACGAAGCGGTGAAAGAAGCGGTGCATTCCCGGCTCGCAGGTCGACCAAGAACCTCCTTTTATGAGGGCATCGGGAAAGTTGTACAACGATGGACCAAGTGCGTTGAAACGCAAGGAGACTATGTCGAAAAATGATGTTCTTGTGAGTTTCTTATTTCATTACAATAAAATATTATAACTACTTTGCGGATAATAATTGACTTACCGTCGTACATTGTTTCTTTTGAAGCTATTCTATTCCTATTTACCTGATATTTAGTATTTACGTTTGTTCAAATTATTCTTTTTTTTGCATGACTGTTTTGTCAATTTCTACCGTAGTAGTTGTTTTGGAGGTGGCTTTAGTTGCATATGTTATTTCTGGTTGTGTAACTGTTTCTTACAGTTTTAATTTTGCAGCTATCGATCGGCGTTCTTCTTCTTTTTATATGTGTTTTTCAAAATGTAATTTGCTTTATTCAGGTTTATACTTTTGTTTTGCCATGTCGATTTTTCATTTGGGTTGTATGTTATGATTGCACCGAAATATCTGAATGTATTAACAGTTTTGATTTTCTGTTCTTGTATTGTAATTGTTTATTGTTGTGCCCCTTTCCTCATAATGTTCCAGTACTGGACCTTGTGCGTCCCAAAAAACCGTAAGCAACAGTTTCAAGTGATGGATGTTCCTTTTTTTTTCAAACATATTCTGAAGCCAATTTTTCTGTGCTATTTGTAGTAGTGACTTAATTTCTTGGTTAGTTTCTTGAACATCGTTGTCTAGGAGAGCAAGATCATCAACATATCCAAAGTAATTGAAATTTACATCATTTTCTGAGCTTCGATTTCTTGTGTTCTTTGGGTTATCCTTCTATCACTCTCTCATCCTATGTTCCAGTGCTTGGTTGAGTAGTAGTGGTGATAGGTCGTCACCTTATCTTAACTCTGCTTTGTGATGAATGGTTCAGAAATTTCTCCTCTAAATTTGACTTCTGGTTTTCTGGTGAATAAGTAAGTGTGGGTTCTGTCAGTTCAATTAGTATTGAAAGAAATCCTAGTTTTCTTCTTAAAGTCTACAAATGTTATTGCCAGAGGTTTTTCCGTTTCCTGTAACATATCATAATTAAGTTTAAATTTATGAGGTGTCTTGCACAGCTTCTCCGTGGGCTGAAACCGTGGTATTGTCCTAATTCCAATTTCAGTTGAGCCCAGAATATATCCCACATAGAATTCTGGATAAAGTCTCTTATGTGCAGTGTAGGAGAGAGATTCCTCTGTAGTTGTCCAGCTTTTCTTGCATAGTGGGTGGCCGACGGCCGTGGTCCAGTTTTCGGGGAGTGGTTCAGATATTCAAATTATGAACGCTGTACATAACGTCCTTTTACTTTACGCTTTTCGTCTCGTTTTCTGTCCATGTGCCAAATACTATCCAAAACTATTTTCCCCCTTCAGTAGAGCTGACTTTCACTTCTAAGCAAATTTTGCTAAAAACTATTTCATTTATTTTTGTTCTTGTTTACGTACGATAGAGGTTTCAGGTTTTCTTGTCCAGCTGTTGATAAACTTAAATAACTATTCGATACTAGATACTGTGGTAAAACATTCGGGATAAAAGTAATCCAGTCCTCATGCAACCTTTGAAATGTGTCACGAAAACAAAGCTAACGACAAAATTAGGACTAAGAAGACACAAAATCGCTTACTCCATTACTGTAACGCGTGCGATCACATTTAGAAGTGACTACTTTCCGATGTTAACCAACGACGCCGCTGTCGCTTGTTTCGCACTTGCGCAGTCCTCAGTACACCAGTTATTTCAGGTTTCTACACTCGGCACCACGTACTGATCGTTGACGTCACTGACCACTCGCTTCGTGGTTTGGAGACATTATCAAGCTGCCATCTGCATTGTCAAGTGTAGTCGATTTTAACCAGGAAGTCGCTCGTGAATAATTTCCGTCTGTGACATGCGCTGAAAATGGCTGCAAGCGTAAATCGATAGTAGAATGAACTGAATATCATACGGCAGACAGTCTCCTGGCGGACATGTCATTTCATAAATACCATGCTACTGTAGTGCCAAGAAAACTGAAAATGTCTTAAAATTCCCACTACAAATGCTATTTCTTTGTGCATATTCAATTACAACGAAAAATTCTACCTCTGTTTAGAGTCCTACCGACCATTTCGATGAAGCTTGTTTACCGTCAGCGAAAGCCTGTTCAATTAGGGGGCGACAGAGTGGTACAGTACTTAAGATTATGTGCGTTTCATATTCCCGCATGGCCACCTGGATTAAGGTTTTTCCTTGTTTCAGCAAATCTCGTAGTTAGGAACGAATGGGGTAACGGTCATTTTGCTTTCCATCCGTGTCCGTTCCGTGCAAACGCTCAACCTACAATGATTACATACTCGATGGGAGGTTTAACCTAAATGTATTTCATTCCTTTCTCCCATGATGGTCACGTAGGCGCAATAATAAGTGTGCAGGTGTACGTACTTAAATTGGCATGTTGGGCCGTCTTCTGAGTGCTTCACTTTCTTTTACACACAACAGCGCTCTTTGTATTGTAATAACATTGTTCACAAAAAATGGGTGAAGCATTCAGGAGGTGTGCTAATTTTTTGACTAATGGTTTTTTTTTTAATTTTATTCTCTACACCAAGGGATGGTGGACACGGTTTGAAATCCGGTCCGTTGAGGTGCTCAGCTCTTTGAAAGACAAATCCCAGTGGGCTGGGGCAGCGAGGATCTCAATTGGAAATATTTGATGGACGATTATCGTTTATTTAAGCGGCAGTGCCTGTAATTGCAAAACCGCAACCTCGCGCAGCAGATATTAGAGCCCCATTGTTCGCCTCTCTCGGACCTTTATGCCGACCTATTTTAAGTCTTCGCATGTCCTTTGCTCCACGAGCAATTTACTTAGGCGCTCCCGATTTAGCAGGCGTGGAGTCTGCACCTGTGCCAAAGTGTTAGGTGTTCAAATGTTGCGCGAGACACAGAGAGCTGCATTTGTGCTGCTAATGGAGGATTACGGCCGGTGACGATACCTGAGCTCGTGCCGCGGGCTACCGCTGAAGTCTCGTGACGTCTGTACCCGAAAATCGAACAGTAGCTTCTCCCCTCTTCGTCGTTATGCAGTTTCTCGTAGCAACTTGAAAGTCGGATCTACGCGGAGAGCTCATCACGGACGGAGGCTAGATGTCTTAAATACATATTTCATGGTGATACAGGCCGTTAGTTCATAGATACAAACATGGCGGGTTACAATAGGGGATATGCGAGATTTTAAGAGATATAAATAACGTCACCGACATGTTGCGTGGGTAAGTACTGGAGAAATCGCGATGCCAATGCTCTCTGTCTCTATCACATCATTCAAGTAAGCTCTTGAAACATAAAATCAACGCACTGAAAGCAGAAATGTAGGTCTTAAAGTTTATTTTGTGTGACTTCATAGCCGGCCGGTGTGACCGAGCGGTTCTAGGCGCTTCAGTCCGGAACCGAGCGACTGCAACAGTCGCAGGTTCGAATCCTGCCTCGGACATGGATGTGTGTAATGTCCTTAGGTTAGTTAGGTTTAAGTAGTTCTAAGTTCTAGGGGACTGATGACCTCAGATGTTAAGTCCCATAGTGCTCAGAGCCATTTGAACCATTTTTGTAACTTCATAATCTATAACTTATTTTCTAACTTATATGAAAGTAATTCGTTTTTATTGTCGCAGTTACGCTATTGAGATAGAGTAACTTTGACACGTCACAAGCTTCCGAGGAGTATTGTCTTGACCGTGGGTGGTTTCTTCATAGGTTTGGAAACACATTTCTTGACAAATACAGCTTTGGTCGCTTACGACTGTCCGTTCTTTATTGCAAACTTACTCGACTCAATCTAAACAGAAAGACGTCATTTCGAACCCCGTTGCATTAATAAAGACGTTTCATTTGCGGCAGATATGGGATGACTTTTGGGCACTTTTACTGAAAAAGAAGTGGGTGACATTACTCGCACCTGTTTACTGTATGTTATCGTTAAGAACACATTTAAAATTTGTTTAAAGCGGTCATAACGATCACATCAACTTACTGTATGGTATTTGCAATGTCTGCAATCGCTAACAGTAGGATCAGACATCTGTTGAGGCGTCTTCCGTGCAGACAACTGTATTGCAAGCTGATAAAATGCTTAAAGGGTTCAATTAATGTAGTAATTTGAACACCAGGCTGGTTACTTCTACCCACTTACAGCGTGCTACAGTAAACACACAATTCTAGAAGAGTGAATTCCAAGAAAGTGATACGAAAAAATTGGTGTACCTAGCAATTTATTATTAATTTATTTATTCGTATGGCTCAGAAACTGGCTATGAGCACTATGGGACTCAACTGCTGTGGTCATCAGTCCCCTAGAACGTAGAACTACTTAAACCTAACTAACCGAAGGACATCACACACATCCATGCCCGAGGTAGGATTCGAACCTGCGACCGTAGCAGTCGCGTGGTTCCTGACTGACGCGTCTAGAACGTCTCGGCCACCGCGGCCAGCTCGTATGGCACACATGCACTTTAAAATAACAGCTATACAACATCAGTAATACTACATACAACACTAGTATGAAAATACAAAACTGCGTATAAATCTGACTAAATGATTATATCTAGGTTCTTAATTCATATAAGAGACGTATCATCAGCTTTCATGAGGTCGCTCCAAATCCCCTTGTAGGAGCGCTAAGGGCATTCACCTCCAGTGTGCTTGATTGTCTGTTTCGGAGTCCCACAACCACAAACCGGAGCTCTGTAGCACCCCAGTTGTAAAGGGTGTCTGCACATCGTCCATGCCCAGTGCGAGCTCGCATTCGTAGTGGACTACCACACATGACCCCGAGTAA
The DNA here is from genome assembly GCF_023864345.2 of Schistocerca serialis cubense. Lineage (NCBI taxonomy): Eukaryota > Metazoa > Arthropoda > Insecta > Orthoptera > Acrididae > Schistocerca > Schistocerca serialis. The sequence continues at coordinate 587,748,906 of NC_064642.1, forward strand.
CGCTAAATGAGCTAGAACAAATAGGCAGTAAGACCAGATATTGGATTTCCTGGCTACAGACATGCAGACAAATCAAAATGAATAAGCTTTTAAAAATTGACCTTTTCAGGACCAACTGATTAGACTTGGCCCTTCAATCCGAGTATAACATTTAAACAAAGAGTGTATGCCACCTACGCAAAGAGTAATATCGAGCATGCTCGTCTCACTTCGACAAGTACAGAAAATGAAATCCATTATGTTTCTATGGAAGTGGAGGAGACCATTATAAATAATATTTACGAGCCACCAAATGTGCCATTGCCACTGGATGCTCTGCCAGTTACTACCCACCCATCGATTTATGCGGGAGATTTTAATAGCCACCACGGTCACTGGAACTATCAAGCAATGAATCATTAATATTGATAATTACATTTGAACCACTACAAATGCACACAGAAAACACAACAAAACCTCTTCGTTGAACGACCGAGGTAAAAAGCTACTGACCCACTTGTCGTGTACCGAGAGGTATGTCTCGTAGGTAGCTTGCAGAACTCCAGCCTGTAAAGAAACTATAAGCTATAGAGGGTGTTCAGGTACACAGAACTCGGTGTACAGTGCAAGGAAACTCAGGTCTAATCCAACTCAGACTAATGAAGTTCATTGAAAGTTCACTTCAGGCACCACTGACTTTAGCTTCTTCTGTTCAATGCTCAGTGTTACGATGTACGGCTTCACGTAACTGTCAGCTTCCTTCTATCTCACGGTCCTGAGACCATCTTCTCAGTATTATCTCGATCCTGCGCTCTCCCTTGGGTTGGGGCGGGCCCCCTTTTTATAACTGTCGTCGAGATTCTAAAACATACCCTATGACTCACATCGCCAACGAGGAGTGTACATTACCATGTATGGGAAACTTACGAGGCACTTGTGTCACTGTCAAGAGCTGCTGTACGGGACGTCTGTCACGCGCTGGCGGACCAGGTTCAAATGGTTCAAATGGCTCTGAGCACTATGGGACTTAACTGCTACGGTCATCAGTCCCCTAGAACTTAGAACTACTTAAACCTAACTAACCTAAGGACAGCACACAACACCCAGCCATCACGAGGCAGAGAAAATCCCTGACCCCGCCGGGAATCGAACCCGGGAACCCGGGCTTGGGAAGCGAGAACGCTACCGCACGACCACGAGATGCGGGCTGACGGACCAGGGGCTGTTTCCAAGTGTACCTGGCCTGTGTGCCGACCGTCGCCAGTCTGTCGCTATTTGAACACCCGATTGCGCCAACTCCTCCGTCGTCTTACCAAGCAGCCTCTCGCTTACTACTTTGAGTTTAATGTCGTATTCCATCCCTTAATAGTGGATTTCACGATAAGCTGCCCAGAGAGCGAATTCTTTCAGGGTGATTTATGTAGGCAATACTAGTGACCCCAGTATTCAGTTGGACAAGTTTTATGAAAATCAAAGGATTTCCCGCCTTTGAGTTGGTCGATGGCGGACTGCGAAGTCTGGACAGCTGGGAGACGCTCATCAGCAGCGACCATCGATTTCAATATGCCTCGCATCCTCAGATAGGTGCCATGAAGGTTAGACAATCTGGATGAAATGTCCACGACGCTGTTTGTGACATTGACAGACGCGGGTGAGTCAACGATCTCAAAGATGTAGCTAGTGGTGAGGCATCTTGACATCGTAAGGGCTCCAACAGAACCGACTTTTGAGAGTAAATGTGCAGCCAACGCTCTTCTTTTTCCCACGGTTTGATGGATATTGTGTGTCTGCTGAATGTTTTCTAGGTAATGGGATTCGATGGCACTAACTCATAGCTTTTCCACCACAAAAATCTAGTCTTACTTGCCTTACGCTTCTGGGTTTAGGGAAGTTTCTCCTAGGACAGCCGTTTTCCCATATTGGCACTCTTTCTCCAGAGACCCACGTTCTTGGTGTCCAAGTAGTAGGAGAGGTACTCCAAGATTCATGCCAACAAAAAGTTAATAGGCTATTTCTCTGAAGTGCTCTTATTGTAGTAGTGGTATGTCGTCCTTCGTCACGAACTAGCACAGCGGAGCCTAGACCATCGTCAGGAATCGTTTCAAGCACAAAATGAATCATGAGCGTATTGTTCCCCTGACAAAATAACAAACTGATTGAGAGCTTGTTGTTTACAAGTGAGCTGCAATAGCAGCAACTAACCGGAGAACGAGCTTCCTGGAACCTTGTGTCTTGCTGACCTTTATCACGTCACTCTGTTGACGACAGTTAGGGCTGGTGACGTAACACTTGTTATTCATTTACGTCATTTTTCTTTGTTTCTTCGTGCTAAATTTTTATAAAAAGGCAGAAAAATTGTGGAAGTGACAGTCGAAGTGCAACGCGGTATTGAGACTGCAAGCTCAACGGAACACTTAAGAAGGAATTCAATAATGAACTGCATAGCTGTTGTCGCGTGGGCGTACAGATAATGGCGAACTACCATTTCCGTGTTTATCACTTCGTTATTCTGATCCAGGTATATATTACTTTGCTGCTATTTCCAACACTATATTTCTGTCATGATAATGAAGGAGTGAAAGAGAAATCCAACTGATACATTAATGCACAGATCAAATGGTAGTCGTTGCTAACATTTAATCTACGAGTCATTTAAGAACGATGTGTACGTGGAAGAGACCTGGAGACACTGCAAAGTTTTAGATTAATTATACGAGTAATGGTGCGATAGAGATTTCAGAACCAGATTTTAAAGTCTGAGACATTTCAAGTGACGAATGCAGCTCTAATCGTAATTTATTGGTTATGAATTGACGATTAAAACTGAAGAAATTGTAGAAATAAAATTTAAGAGATGGGGCCGTAATTGATAGAACGGGAGCGTGCTGGAAGTTTCAGAAGCAACGTTGGCGATGAGAGAGTGAAACAGAGGAAAGGAATACAAAAATAGTCGAAGGAGTTGATTTGAGAGATGAAGTAGTGAAAGCAGGAGGGCACTGAATAGGTAAACAGGAAAGGTCCAGCAAAAATCCTTCGATAAGCAGGCTATACTGAATTTCGTTGACGAAAAGAGTAAATTAAAAGATGTTACAAATAAACAAGGCAAATACCACGTCTAAAAGTTGATACTGACAGTAAGTGCTTACTAGCTAAGCCAGAATGATTATAGGAGAAATGTAAATCTTTAGAAACACACTAAGACCATTTTAGTTTCGGAGAAACACGCGAAGCAAAATTGACCGTATGGCTTATATTAGGGCACAGGTTAATGAAAGACAAAACAACATTTATAGCCGTTTTAGGTTTAGAGAAAGCTTTTCATAATACTGACTGAAATAGAATCTTTGAAATTCGCAAGGAAGCAGGGATAAAATTCAGGGAGCGAATGATTAACATAACGACTACGAAAACCGGGCTATAATTACAAGCATAGAAAAATGTGAAAAGGAAGCAGCATTTGAGAATAGAGAGAGAAAGGGTTGTTGCGTTATCCCACATGCTATTCAGTCTGTATAATGAACAAGCAATAAAGGAAGTCAAGGCGAAAAGTGGAGAAGGAACTAACTTCAGGGAGAAGACATGCAAACTTTGAGATCTGCCGATGATATTGTAACTCTGTCAGAGACGGCTAAGGACGTGGGAGAGCAGCTGAATGCAATTGACAGTGTCTTGCAAAAGGTCATAAGCTGAACATCAATAAAAGTAAAAGAAGCGTAATCGAATGTAGTCGTATTAAATCAGGCGATGCCGATAGAATTAGATAGCGAAATTAAACAATAAATGTAGTTGCCGAATTTTGCTATTAGGGCAGCAATATAAATCATGTCCGAATTAGAGAGGACGTAAAATACAGACTAGTAATAGCAAAAAAAATTTCTGAAAAAGAGAAATTTATCAACACCTAGTATACACATAACTGATAGGTATCTGTCTGGAATGTAACCTGGTATGGAAGTGAAAAGTGAACAATAAGTAGTTCAGACAAGAAGAAACAGAAGCTTTTGAAATGTGGCCCTACAGAAGAATGCTTAAGATTAGATAGATAGACTGTGTAAGTAACAAAAAATTGGCTCTGAGCACTATGGGACTTAACATCTGAGGTCATCAGTCCCCTAGAACTTAGAACTACTTAAACCTAACTAACCTAAGGACATCACACACATCCATGCCTGAGGCAGGATTCGAACCTGCGACCGTAGCGGTCACGCGGTTCCAGACTGAAGCGCCTAGAACCGCACGGCCACAACGGCCGGCTGTGTAAGTAATAGGGAAGTACTATAGCGAATGGTGGGAAGATAGGAAATTTATTGCACAACTAGACAATATTGAGGGATCGCTTGATACCACTCATCCTGAGGCATGAAGCAACTGTCAGTTTGGTAATGGAAGGAAGTGTGTGTGGGGGAGGGGCGGGGGGAGGGGATTACAGAGAGAGACTAAGTGATGAGTACATTAAGCTGATGCAAGCTGATGCACGTTGCAGTAGTTACTCGGAGAAGAAGAGGCTTGCATAGGGTAGCATAATGTGAAGAGCTGCGTCAAACCAGTCTTCGAACTCAAGACAAAAACAATAACAATGAGATGAAATTTTAAGTTCAAGCGTCATATCCTTCTGATATCACACTACAGACAATAGGAACTTTAACAGCGCAGAGCCAAAGTCAGATCGGACATTTAGTAGCATTCCCTGGTGTTCAGCGATGATTCTCTTTGCGGTTTATGGCAATCAGATTAACGCCAACGTGTCTGTAGAGGATATAGTGAAAGGTCACTGGAAGCCTCGCCTCTCGAGATCCATACCTCTCAAACTCCTAGTCATCAGGTGGTGACCTTTTGGACAAGACAATACGAGTAATCTGGTAATCGTTAAAGGGAGACAGCCGCGCGGGGTAGCCGCCGCGCGGTCTTGGGCGTCTTGTCACGGTCCCCGGAGCTCCATTCGTCGGAGGTTGATAACGAGCAGCAAAACGGATACTGGGATTAGTGAACAAGGGTGGTCATAGCAAGATTGAATGTTTTACCCCCAAATTCTCCAAAAGTTAACGAAAAATATACCTATTCAGAGAAGCAGATAAAAATTCACTTGACGCCTTCCGGAAAGACAATCTCCACTCCTTCCAAATTAATGGTATAAGTGTAGACCAGATGTGGCTTGAATTCAGAGAAATAGTATCATTACCAATTGAGGCACTTATACCAAATAAATTAACAAACGACGGGGCTGACCCTCCTTGGTACACAGAACGGGCCAGAACACAGTTGCAGAAACAACGAAATAGCCACGCGGGGTAGCCGCGAGGTCTTAGGCGCCTTCTCACGGTCCGCGCGGCTGCTCCCGGTCGAGGTTCGAATCCTCCCTCGGGCATGGGTGTGTGTCTTATCCTTAGCGTAAGCTATTTTAAGTTAGATTAAGTAGTACATAAGCTTAGGGACCGACGACCTTAGCAGTGTGGTCCCATAAAACCTTACCACAAATTTCCAAAGGGAGACTGAATGTAAACCCTGTCGTTGCACCCTTTATGACCAGAATACAGAATGGTATATTCCAACAAATAACGCAAGACCATACAGCAGTTTCCCCACGAATGCCAATCGCCTCATTGACCATTCACAGAAATTTCATGCTAACCTCCAGACTTCATAACCTGACACACGAGGTGTCTCAGGCATGGCAAAGATGCTGTATATGGCTTTCCGAAGCTCCTGGCTTCTCTACCACAACGAATGGAAGTTTCGTACCCGTGAGTTACCCTGATACTGAAGATAGATATCGCTTCCGAACTGAATGATATTTCGGTCATTTCATACCAGGGTGTAACATTTCCCATCAGAGTATAAGAAGCATCAGTCCGCCTTCGTACCGAAGAGGTCAGCGCGCCTGACTGCTATGAAGAGAACGAGGGTTCAGCTCAACATATTGTCACAGATTTCCTCTTTGTCGGACTCTAAAGGGATCAAAAAAATGGCTCTGAGCACTATGGGTCTTAACATCTGTGGTCATCAGTCCCCTAGAACTTAGAACTACTTAAACCTAACTAACCTAAGGACATCACTCACATCCATGCCCGAGGCAGGATTCGAACCTGCGACCGTAGCAGTCGCGCGGTTCCGGACTGAGCGCCTTAACCGCTAGACCACAGCGGCCGGCTTCTAAAGGGATCCACCCAGCCTTTTAATATAAATTGAGAACTGCAGAAATATTGAGAGCTGCTGCCTCTGCAGCCACCCAAAATTGCGGAAGTGTTGCCAGTGCAAGATTTTGTGCACGAATTGACCTCTCGATTATGCCCCATAAATGTGCGATGGGATTCATTTCGAGCGTCATAGGTGGCCAAATCATTCGATCGAATTGTTCTGAATATTCTTCAAACCAACTGCGAACAGTGGTGGCTCGGTGACATGGCGGATCGTCATTCATAAAGATGAAGTCCATGAATGGCAGCAAGGGGTCTCCAAGTAGTCGAACATGAACATTTCCAGTCAGTGATTGGTTCAGTTGAACCAGAGGACCCAGTTCACTCCATGTAAACACACCCCGCACCATTAAGAAGCCACCAACAGCTTTGACAACTTGGATCCATGGCTCCGTGGGGCCTGAGCTGCACTAGCGCCCTACTATCAACTCTTACGAACTGTAATCGGGACTCATCTGACCAGGCGCCGGTTTTCCAGTGTCTATCTTCCAACTGATATGGTCACGAGCCCAAGAGAGGCGCTGAGGTGTGATGTCGTGCTGTTACAATAGGAATTCGCGTCGCTCGCCTGCTGCTATAGCCCATGAACGCCAAATTTCAAAGCACTCTCCTAAAAGATAGCTTCGTCATACGTCACAGATTGATTTCTGCTGTTATTTCACGCACTATTGCTTGTCTGTTAGCACTGCCAACTCTTCGCATACCCTGCAGCTCTCGGTCGTTAAGCGAAGCCCGTCGGCCACTGCGTTGTCCATGGTGAGAAACAGTGCCCGAAATTTTATTCTCTCGGCACAGTGTTGAAAATTTATATCTCGGATTATTGAATTCCCAAAAGATTTCCGAAACTGAATGTCCCATTCGTCTATCTGCAACTACCATTCTACCATTCAGCGTTTGAAGTCTTTTAATTAGCGTAGTGCGGCCATAATCACGTCGCACACCTTTTCACACGAATAACCTGAGCACAAATGACAGCTCCGCTGTTGCACTGTCCTTTTATACTTTGTGTACGCAGTAATGCCGCCATGTGTACATCTCCATATCGATTTTGCATGGCTTTCGTCACCTCAGTTTACAGTAGAGGACGACACAAGGGGCCAGTCGGCATCCCGCTTTCCTTTCGGCGACTTAGGTTCTGCTTTTAGTGCATCTGGGATTGAAGCCTGAAGCCTGTTCTAAGCATTTCATACTGTCTTCCTGCTCAGAAATAGTTGCAGAAGCTCTGTGCCCTTAGGTTCTGCTTTTAGTGCACTGAATTACACGCAAAAAATTGCAACAGCAACAAAAGTGATAGAGTAATTAAATTTTGGCATTACGTTTTTGTATTTAACTGGTAAACTTTCCAAGAACACATATTAATGGTTCAAAATGGCTCTGAGCACTATGGGACTCAACTGCTGAGGTCATTAGTCCCCTAGAACTTAGAACTAGTTAAACCTAACTAACCTAAGGACATCACAAACATCCATGCCCGAGGGAGGATTCGAACCTGCGACCGTAGCGGTCTTGCGGTCCCAGACTGCAGCGCCTTTAACCGCACGGCCACTTTGGCCGGCACATATTAATATAAGCCGAGATAAGCCATTGCAAATGTGAAATGCAGGTACTTTAATAAAAGTTGGAATCGCCAGAAAGTTGAACGCAAGCATGCAAACGAATATGCATTGTGTTGTATAGGTGCCGGATGTTAGTTTATGGGATGGAATTCCATGCCTGTTGCACTTAATCGGTCAAAATAGGGACGGTTAATGCAGTTATGGATGCTAGAGTTGTCGTCTGATGATGTTACGTATGTGTTCGATTGGAGATAGTTCTGGTGAACGAGCATGCCAAGGCAACATGTCGACACAGTGTAGAGCATGTTGGGTTACCACAGTGGTATGTGGGCGAGCGTTATCCTGTTGCTAAAGATCCCTGGATAGCTCTTCATGAATGGCCGCACAACAGGTCGGATCACATGATTTATGTACAAACTGGTAGTCTGGCTTCGTGGGATAACCATAATAGTGCTCCTGGTATCTTACGGAAGGGCGCCCCAGACCAAACTGCAGGTGTAGGTTCAGGGTGTCTAGCAAGCAGACGGGTTGGTTCGAAACCCTCAACTGGCCTCCTTCTAACCAACACGCGGCGACCACTGGCAACGAGGCAGAACCAAAACTCGTCATAAAACACAAAAGGTCTCCATCCTGCCCTCCGGTGAGCTCTTGCTTGGCACCACTGCCGTCGACAGTGGTTAGCGGTCAGCAGAGTGTATGCTACAGGGCGTCTGGCTCGGAGCTGTCTTTGAAGTAATCGATTTATAACGGTTTGTGGTGTCGTTGTGATGCCAACTGCTGCCCAAACTGTGGCTGCAGGTGCAGCACGATGTGCCATTGCCAAGTGGCCACCCGTAGCCCGGTGATCTTGCGACTCTGCAGTCGAGTTACCACCACTGCCAGCAATGATGTACGGTGCAACTTTCCTGCAAAGTCTTTCTGCAGAAGGAACGCCCAGCTTCTCGTAGGACTATTACATGACTTCGTTTAAACACAATGAGGTGCTGATAATCACGGCTTAAAGGCACTCTTGACTAATATCAACTCACCACGTCCAGTGTCAAAGGTAACTAACGCTCACGACGTGTTTTTATTTTAGAGCAATTCTGATTTGCATCCTCATAGAGGCGCTACTGGCGCTACTCCTATGCGACAGTCATGATATTTCAGATGTAGAAAGACGCCTACCCACTTTCCTTTATGACGAACAACTCCTGCATGGTGCTGCCATTTCTTTTTTCGGTCAGAGAACGTACAATTCGAAGGGTGCAGGCGAAGATAGCCCTGAGGTCTTCACTCGGGAATGTGCAGAGGCCAATAATTAAAAGTTTGACGCTGAAAATTCCAACTGTCTTACACAACCTTCAAATATTTCTGATGGACAGAGTGCGGAATCCGGCGGCAAGAATAGCGAGTACCAGCGTGTCGTGCCGCGCTGGGCCTCGCGCCGGCGGCTGCGGGAAGACAAATTGTTGGCGGGTGGGCAAGTGCAGCCCGGATTTATCCGGCGGTTAATTTACTCGCCGGTCGCCCCTGCCACCGGCACCGCGCAGCGCCGCTGCATTCTTCCCGGCACCCGGTGTGCCGCAGTAACGCCGGCGCCGTGGCACCACTCCAACGTGATTTCACGGACACACAGAGAAGCCTCCTTCTTGTTTCTGTACGGTGAGAAAACTTCTCCCTTCTTTTCATGTGAGATGCAACGTACTGTAGGCTTCAAGCAAAATGTACGTGAGTGATCCAAAAACATTCGAATTTCTGACAATCACCAAAGCTGATACTAACTTCATTCACTACACTGAGGTGATAAAAGTCATGAGTTAGGGATATGCACGTATACAGATGGCGGGAGTATCGGATACACAAGGTATAAAAGGCAACTGCATTGTCGGAACTGTCATTTGTGCTCTAGTGAGTCATGTGAAAATGTGTCCGATATGATTACGATACCACGACGGAAATTAACAGATTTGGGACGCGGAACAGTAGTTGGAGCTAGACGAATGGGACATTCCATTTCGGAAATCTTTGGGGAATTCAGTATACGGAGAAACACAGTGTCAACAGTATGTCGAGAGAAATTTCAGGCACTACTTCTCACCATGGACAACGGAGTGGCCGACTGACTTCACTTAACGATCGAGAACTGCGGGGCTTGCGAAGAGTTGTCAGTGTTGACACACAAGCAATACCTCAGAAATCAAAGTGTGACGTAGGACGAACGTTGTAAGTGGGCTGTTTAGGTTTTTATGTTGGTAACGCCACGTAGTGGTTTGTATGAAAATCGCTGACTGCGCTGTGTGCAGTCTGTGGCTGATTGGACTCATTGCTGAAATATTCGCTAGTGTAGTGTTGGGCAGTTGGATGTGAACAGCTCGTAGCGTTGGGCAGTTGGATGTGAGCCGCCAGCGTTGGGGTATGTGGGGAGAGAGATGCCACAAGCCGGCCGGGGTGGCCGAGCGGTTCTAGGCGCTACAGTCTGGAACCGCGCGACCGCTGCGGTCGCAGGTTCCAATCCTGCCTCGGGCATGGATGTATGTGATGTCCTTAGGATAGTTAGGTTTAAGTAGTTCTAAGTTCTAGGGGACTGATGACCTCAGAAGTTAAGTCCCATAGTGATACTAAAAAAAAAAAAAAATGGCGTGTCTCCGTCAGAAAAAGGAAATTTGTAAGACTGTATGTCATGAACTGATACATATACATTATGACTTTTGAACACTATTGAGGTAAATACATTTTTTGTTCTCTATCAAAATCTTTCATTTGCTAACTATGCCAATAAGTAGTTAGTGCCTTCAGTTGTTAAAATCTTTTATTTGGCTGGCAGTACTGGCGCTCACTGTATTGCAGTAGTTTGAGTAACGAAGATTTTTGTGAGGTAAGTGATTCATGAAAGGTGTAAGTTATTGTTTGTCAGAGCTATTCTTTTGTAGGGATTATTTTAAGTCAGATTGCGCTAAAATATTGTGCGTCAGTTTAGTGATGATCCGAATAAGTAAAGCGAAAACTGTCTGAGTACGTTGAGTTTTGCTCAGCTGTTTGAAAATCAAATAAGGTTATAGTTTTTCCAGCACTGTCATTCCTTACATACAAAGGGGAAGTTTCAACGTATCTTTTAGGTCAGTGAGTCGAAATTTGGCGTTCATGGGCTACAGCAACTGATGACCGAAGCTGATTCCCTTTGACATCGCACTGCAGCGCCTCCCTGGATTCGTGACCATATCGGTTGCATCCTAGATTGAGTTGATTGGAAAACCGTGGCCTGGTTAGATGAGTCCCGGTTTCGATTGGTAAGAGCTGATGCTAGGGTTCGAGTGTGGCGCAGACTCCACGAAGCAAAGGACCCAAGTTGGCAACGAGGCACTGTGCAAGCTGGTGCTGGCCCCATAGTGGTGTGGGGTGCGTTTACATAGATTCTTTCCTTTGGTTCAACTGAACAGATTATTGATCGGAAATGTTTGTGTTAGCTGCTTGGAGACCATTTGCAGCCATTCACCGACTTCACCTTTATGGATGACAATCGGCCATGTCACCGGGCCACAACTATTAACAATTGGTTTGAAGATATTCAGAACAATTCGAGCGAATGATTTGGACGCCCGAAATAAATCTCCATCGAATATTTGTGGTACATTATCTGGATGTTAGTTCGTGTACAAAATCTTGAGCCGGTAACGTTCGCAACTTTGGACGCCTGCAGAGGCTACAGCTCTCAGTATTGCTGCAGTGGATATCCAGTGACTTGTTGAGGTCATACCACGTCGAGATGCTGCACTACGCGGGGAGAAAAGATGCGGCACACTGTATTAGAAGGTTTCCCATGATTTCTGTCATCTCAGTGTAACTGAAAGCACTGCGCCCGTAAAACAGAGACTGGAATACAGCGTGGGTAAATCAATTTTTACTTCTGACTTTGAAACGCATCCGCATTGACGCTGACGTTTTTCATGTCCCTTGTTCATCTTGCGCTTGTTATGATAGTCACGTCACATCTTCAAATAACAGTAATCTCTCTGTCGGTTAGAGCAGCACCTCTGGGTCGAAAATGCAAGACAAGTCTTGATAATATAATGCGGAGACTTTTTGAAGGCTTATAACGCAAATGGCGAGACCACAATGGCTGTCCAGCCCAGTCCTTAAAAAAAAGGATCGAATAACATGAATTTAATAATTCCAACCACTCAACTTATTGGTGATCGCAGGCCGGACAAATCATTAATTAAAAAGTCATAAAACTTAATCGATCGATTTACGCAATTAGATTAATTTTCTCCAGTCAACGAGTGCCACCGACGGATTGCCTGCATGGAGGACCATAGAATGGATGGGGCGAAGTAATTTCCATCCTTCCAGTTGTTTAATGTAGAAAGTGCTCAAGATGGCTATATTCTGTGGAAGCTCCTGCCCGTTACATTTGAATTTAAATTGAAGCCACGCCGTGACGGAGGCATACAAGTTTCTCCCTCGTTCGGAGAATTTGCGTCGAAACAGCCTGTGAGCCAATGAGTCAGAACCACCCTCTGCGGCGAGGCTGCACCAACGAATCGTTTCCTCCCTGTTATGTTAGCTGTGGGGACCTGTTTGTTCACTGCGTACGCACACTGCGGTGCGGCATCCGATTTTACAAACAGCACAAAGAGACACTTTACAGCCACATTTTGCTACCGATCTTGGACGGGTACACATCGCAGATGGTTGGAGTGTGGCAGTTAGCGCCACTTTTGCTCATAAGTGGTGCCTTCCACCATCCTAGGAGCGTCCTTCTGTCGAGACCGTCAGGTTGAGTCAGCACGTTTCTCTTTAGGAGACGGGCATCAACTTTGGTGGATGCGATTGCGTGATTATCCTTTTCTTTTACACATCGAGAATGCGGCATCGCGACTCCGCTGACAGAAAGATCATAAGTCCTGTCGTTCGGCCCCTGGCTATGTCCACGTAAAACTTAACTCATGGCTAGCAACTGTCGCTCTTTTTGCTCGTCTCCGTTAAACGTTCCTCGCGCTCTCGTGTTGACCGGACCTATTCTCGTTAAGCTATGTCATGTACTCCTTATAGTTTCATTCCTCGCCCTACAACAAGGCAACAAGTCGCAAAGGCGTCCATATGTGTGTGTGTGTGTGTGTGTGTGTGTGTGTGTGTGTGTGTGTGTGTGTGTGTGTGTGTGTGTGCGTACTGTTAAGTCACATTAATATGACCACCTGTCAAAATACTAAATAACCATTCTTGCAGGTCAGGCTGCTGAGAGGCGTGCAGGATAAGAGTTAGTGACGTTCTGGAACGTACTGTTTGTTGGCCATAAGAGTACGGTAATGTCATACTGGTGTTCTTCGAACCATGCACGTACTCCGGGAGCTGTGTGAACGTTGCATAGTCTTGCTGACAGATGCCATCATGTCGAGGAAAAAAAAATGTACGTAGGGGTGGATATGGTGGCCATGGATAGATATATACCGGATGATCGAAAAATCAGTATAAATTTGAAAACTGAATAAATCACGGAATAATGTAGATAGAGAGGTACAAATTGACACACATCCTTGGAATGACATGGGGTTTTATTAGACCAAAAAAAATACAAAAGTTCAGTTCAAAAAATGTCCAACAGATGGCGCTTCATCTGATCAAAATAGCAATTATTAGCATAACACAGTAAGACAAAGCAAAGACGATGTTCTTTACAGGAAATGCTCAATATGTCCACCATCATTCCCCAACAATAGCTGTAGTCGAGGAATAATATTAAGAACACCACTGTAAAGCATGTCCGGAGCTATGGTGAGACATTGGCGTCGGATGTTGTCTTTCAGCATCCCTAGAGATGTCGGTCGATCACAATACACTTGCGACTTCAGGTAACCCCAAAGCCAATAATCGCACGGACTGAATTCTGGGGACTTGGGAGGTAAAGCATGACGAAAGTGGCGGCTGAGCACATCAAATCACCCAACGATGGGCACAAGAGATCTTTCACGCGTCTAGCAATGTGGGGGGGGAGCGCCATCCTGCATGAACATCATACGTTCCAGCAGGTGTTTATCAGCCAGGCTGGGGATGATGCGATTTTGTAACATATCGGCATACCTCTCACCCGTCACGGTAGCAGTTACAAAACCAGAATCACGCATTTCCTCGAAGAAAAAAGGCCCGATAACGGTAGATGTGGTAAACCCAACCCATACCGTGACTTTCTCGTCGAGCCGGCCGCGGTGGTCTAGCGGTTCTAGGCGCGCAGTCCGGAACCGCGCGACTGCTACGATCGCAGGTTCGAATCCTGCCTCGGGCATGGACGTGTGTGATGTCCTTAGGTTAGTTAGGTTTAAGTAGTTCTAAGTTCTAGGGGACTGATGACCACAGATGTTAAGTCCCATAGTGCTCAGAGCCATTTGAACCATTTTGAACTTTCTCGTCGTGTAATGGAGTTTCCACGACAGTTCTAGGGTTTTCGGTAGCCCAAATTCTGCAGTTGTGGGCGTTGACAGACCCTCGGAGCGGGAAATGAGCTTCGTCGGTCCACAACACGTTACTCAACCAATCGTCATATTCCGCCATCTTTTGAAACTCCCACACCGCAAATGCCCTCCGCTTCACTGAACCGCCAGGTAACAGTTCATGGTGCCGATGGATTTTGTACGGATAGTATCGGAGGGTACGCCTCAGTGCCGACCAAACAGTAGTGTATGGAATGCCGGTGCGACGTGCGACTCCTCGAGCGCTGACTTCCCCGTGCGTGGACGAACCCGCTACAGTCTCCATTTCTTCCTGAACTGTCTCAGCAGCATTACGCCTTGTGCTCGGTCGGCCACTACGCAGTGTATCGTCTAAACAACCCGTGGCTTCGAACTTTGAAATCATTCTCGCCACAGCTGCATTTGCCAACGGACCTTTACCCGTTCGAATCCCCTTCCTATGGCGATAGGATCGTAACGCTGAACTAGCATATTCTCCATTCTGATAATACAGCTTTACTAAAAGCACCTTTTCAGGTAACGTAAACATGCTGCGACTCCTGGCGCATCTGATTCTCTCTCTCATTATAGCTCCTTTTATATAGGGTCATTCCACACCAAGTGGTCTAAAACTGAAAAAAGTTCCCACCATCATGGTCTCCAATTTTCGTCAAATTTTAACTGTAGCTTTAGTCAAGTGTTGAAGTAAGTTTCCCAAGATTTCAGGCCTCTAGCTGCAATAGCTGCTGATCTAGACCCCCTTGTCTGAAGTGTACTTAGTCCGTGTGCATGCAACATAAAAAAAATGTCATATTTGGAGTCTAATAAAATCGAAACTAATTCATAAGAATGGTTAGTAAGATGCGACCCTGTACAGTTTTTTTTGCTGATTCCAACGAAATTATGTATAACATTACTCATGCAAACCCCGGTCAAATAACTCGACTCAAAGTATACTTCAAAATTTGTCGTGACACAACGCGACAAATTTTGACCAATATTAAGACTGCAATGATTTCCTTGCAGTTGAAGATATGGACTTGAACTTTTGGCCAAGCTTCATGCTTGTGCTAGACATAATGCAGCCGGATTTGCAATGATCCAGGCCATATGGTCGCCCTGCAGTATCTCTTCAAATTAGGCAGTGTCAGCACAAACGGTAAAATTTACCAAAGTTTCAAGCCAATTACTAAAAAATAGTTGGCCTGAATCTGCTTGTGAATAGTATCACCTAAAAGAGAAACTCTTGCTCTACAAGACTGACATTTGTTTTTTTTGCAACGCGACCATTAAGTACTCATTAACTCACATCAAAGTTGTTATATTTTGTATGCGCGATGCACTAATTTTTCTTCATTTCTAGGAATTTGAATCTTAATAGTCGCTTAGAATTACTGATATAATTGGATATTTCATTCGTGTTTTATTCAGTGATTGGCCAGTGAGAGATGTCAGAAGTTAATGAAGAAGAAGAATCGTTGGCCCCCTGTTCAATTGGAAAAGATGCTGCTGCATCGAAGTGCCATGTTATCTTCTATGCTAAGAAGACTGGATTCAAAGCGTTTAGTGATTTCACAGAATGTGACCAGAAATTGCTTGTTTCGCGTTCAGAAGCCAAACTTGACGAAAATTCCATCATTTGCTTCCACCATGAAGCCCTCTTCCTACATGAATATCAAGCGATGCAAAAGAAATGTTGCAATCCATTCAAGAAGAGGAATCACAATGTAAAAGCTGGACTTAGACTGCTTGATAATGAAACAGCTGCCAAACTTTGCCTGTTAAAGAAAAAAGAAGTGATTGATATAAAACCTGGTCAGAAGCTTTGCCCTCGCTGCATGTCGGCACTGAACCAAAAGCTAGAAGATTCATCATCACTATCAACCCAATCTGAACAAGATTTCACAACGGATGAAACTGAACCAGCCATCAACAAAAGTTTATCATTTATTGGTGCTTCACCATTGAAAAGAAGACAACTAAGTAAAAGAGATAAGCAAAGCTATGCAAAAAGAAAGATCTTGGATGCACAAAGTTTAATTGGGAATCAAATTGCTGCTGCTGTAGGAATCAATTACGATGAACAGCCAAGTTCAAGTAAAAGTCGCCCATGCAATAATTGTGCAGATCTTGATAATCTTATAGAAGAGTTGAAAGAAAAATGTAAAGTGTCAAATCGTAGGACAAAAGTTCAAATATTGACCTTGGTTCCAAGAAGCTGGACAATTAAAGATACGACAACAGCATTTAATGTATCAGAAAGAATGGTAAAGCAAGCGAGAAAACTGAAGAATGAGCAAGGTGTTCTAGCTTTTCCAGCAAATCGGCAAGGAAGGAAGCTTTCAGATGAAGTTGTTCAGAAAGTACATGACTTTTTTCAAGATGACGAATTCAGCAGACTTTGTCCAGGGAAGAAAGACTGTGTGCCTGTGAGAATTTCAGGAACAAAGGTGTACAAGCAAAAGCGGTTGTTGCTTTGCAATTTGAAGGAAATGTACGTGTCTTATCAGAAGCAAAATGGACCAGAAATTGGCTTCTCAAAGTTTTGCGAGCTTAGACCAAAATGGTGTGTTACAGTTGGCTCTGCTGGAATGCACTCAGTTTGTGTCTGTACAATACACCAAAATGTCAAGCTTATGCTCACTGGTGCATCAATCAATGAAGACTACAAGGAAATTCTTAGCAAAGCTGTTTGCAGCTTGGAAAACAAGGATTGTATGCTTCATCGTTGTGAAAACTGCCCTGGTCCAGAAGGTGTAGAAGCAGTTATTGCAACATATTTTGAAGATAATGACCCTGAAGAACTGATTGAGTACAAACAATGGATTCATACCGACAGGGATACTTTAGAAACAAAGCAGCTTTCAACAGAAGAGTATGTTGAAGATATTGCAGCAAAAATTTGGAACCTGTCTTGTCATCACTACATTGCCAAGCATCAAAGCCAGCACCTGAAAGCTCTCAAAACTGATTTGAAAGAAGGCGAATTCATAATACTAATGGATTTTGCTGAAAACTATTCATTTATTGTTCAAGATGCAGTGCAAGGCTTTCACTGGGAAAACAGTCAAGCAACAGTTCATCCATTTGTAGTCTACTACTGTGAAAACGAAGAGGTGCAATGTGTGAATCTTTGTGTTATTAGTGACTGCCTTCGACACGATACGATTACTGTCCATGTTTACATTGGAAAAGTAATCAATTACCTGAAGATGCAATTTTCCAAAATAAGCCACATCCACTACTTCAGTGATGGTTCAGCTGCACAATATAAGAATTTCAAGAATTTTCTCAACTTATGCTATCACAAAGAAGATTTTGAAATAACAGCAGAATGGAATTTCTTTGGAACAAGCCATGGAAAGTCGCCTTGTGATGGCATTGGAGGCACAACAAAACGGTTGGCAGCAAGAGCAAGTTTGCAACGTCCATATGAAAACCAGATTCTAACACCCAAAGATCTTTTCAACTTCTGCAATGATAATATCAATGGAATCAAATTCTTTTTCATCAGCAAAGAGGAAGTTGAAGAAGAAAAAGCTTCTCAAGAAGAAAGATTCCTGCAAGGGCACACTCTAGCTGGCACAAGAGAAAACCACCATTTTTTGCCCATTGATATGACGACAATTAAGGTCAGTAGAGTTTCTAATGATGCGACATCTTTTTTGGCCAAAATTAGTGCTGCTGAAGTAGTAGTTCAAGTCATGGATCTTCAGCCTGGGCAGTATGTTGCTTGCATTTATGAAAAGAAATGGTGGATTGGAAACATCGTTGAAATCTCAGTCGAACAGAAAGATGCTTTCATAAGCTTTATGCATCCTCATGGTCCTGCAAGTTCATTTTATTGGCCCTTAAGACGTGATACTTGCTGGATTCCAGAACAACTTATCATTGGTGTTATTCCAGCTCCATCAGTGACATCATCTGGTCGGCAATACAGTTTTCCTGAAAGCATTCTCTTGCAAATCAACGATGCTTCCAGAATGATGAAGTAACTGAGGAAGACAGGCTTGGGAACCTGCATAAAGAAACCCACAATCAGGCTTGGGATCCTGTGGTAAAGACACCCTGTAATCAGGCTTGGGAACCTGCAGTAAAGATACCCACCCGTGGCTGTTACTGCATGGCTATCGGGCGTGGCCCCTATGGCGATGGGGATGCTGGTTTTATTGTGATAACCAGTAATGGCTCAGCCATCATGGACCAACGCAGGGCACTGCGCACACAAAATATAAGATACTTTGACCTGAGTAAATAAGCACTTAATGGAAGCGTTGCAAAAGAAAAATATATCCATCTCGTAGAGCAAGAGTTTCTCTTTCAGATGATACATTCACAATTAAATCCAGGCTGACTATTTTGTAGTAATGGGCTTTGAACTTTGGTAAATAAAGCCATTTGCGCTGACACTGCCAAATTTGAAGAGATTTTGCAAGGCGACTATAAAGCCTGGGTAGTTGGAAATCCAGCTGTATTATGTCCAGCACAAAGATAAGACTTGGTAAAAAGTTCAAGTCCATATCTTTATCTGCAAGGAAATTATTGCAGTCTGAATATTGGTCAAAATTTGTCGCATTAAGTCACGACAGAATTAGGGGTACACTTTGAGTCGACTTGTTTGACCGGATTTTGCATCAGTAATCTTATAATTAATTTCGTTTGAATCAGCACAAAAAACTGTACAGGGTCTCATCTTACTAACCATTCTTATGAATTGGTTTCAATTTTATGAGACCCCAAAAATGGCATTTTGTCTGATGTCGCGCGCATGCGAACTTACTACCCTTCAGACAAGGGGGTGTAGATCAGCAAGTATTGCAGCTAGAGGCTTGAAATCTTGAGAAACTTAATTTAGCACTTGACTAGTGCTACAGATAAAATTTGAAGAAAATTGGAGACATGATGGTGGGAAGGTTTAGACCACTTGGCATGGAATGACCCTAATACGATTGTCATGTGCAGTCACTGATGTTTTGCTGTCCAGCGCCATCTGTCGGACATTTCGTGAACTTTGTTTTTTTTTTTTTTTGTTCTAATAAAACCCCATGTCATTCCAAGCATGTGTGTCAATTTTTACCCCCCTATCTACATTATTCCGTAGTTTACTAGGTTTTCAAATTTATACTGACTTTTTGATCACCCGGTACTTATGTTGATCAGTCGTGCCTTTCAGAATAACGAGATTAATCATGAAATGCCCTCCGGCCTTGACCCTTCCGATGACGGCCGCAGGGTTTTTGTTTTCAGACGTTTGACACCCTACACACCAATGAAGATCTGTCCAGTGGAGCATAAAACTTGGTTCATCTAAAAAAGTGACCTGTCGCCACTCAGCAGCGTACAGTTGCAGTACTGGCGTGCCAATTCCAGTTTCAGTCGCCGATGTACTCCAGTCAGCATGGATGCATGAGCCAGTAGCCTGCTGCAGAGGCCCATATGCAGCAACGTTCGCTGAACGGTCGTTGAGGACACACTGTTGATTCATATGCGCGGTCAGTTGTTCAACAGTCGCTCCTCTGCTCGCCAGTACACTTTTCCGCAGACGTCGTTCGCCCCTCCCATTTACAGAACGCGGTGCACCACAGGTGCCTCCGCTCTGGTCTTGGATGCTCTAACCACAGCAGCACGCCAACAGTTTACAAATTTTGTCGTTTCGGAAATGCTTCCGCCCTTGGCCTGAAAGCCACTGATCAAGTCGTTCGGACGTCTAATAAATCGCTCCGTTTCCGCATTGAGACCATGTCTGCACCGTTACCCCACTTCCTCCTCCCCGCCATGCTTTACATACCATCGAACGCTACTGCTGCCGCCAGCCGTCTAAGTGAACCAGTCTTGACGCCAGCCATCTAAATGAATCAATTAATTTTCACGGTACGTGGAAGATTAGCAGATTTGTGCTACCACCTCTCTGATAGACGGTGATGGCAATGATTTCCTCGGTTTTATTCATATCATTCAGCAACTACAAACCTGTCGCTAGAGTGGGTGATGAAATCTCCGACTACAGGTGTTGCCATTAGGAACACTAGGTTGCAGAATTCGTTTTGAAAGGCCTCGTGGCCCGCATAATAGAGGCATTCTACCTTCCTGCTTCCTTCGTGACTGGACGTGCCGATTTTCCTCGCAGGGCACCCGCTTTGTCCTTTTGTGCTGAAACGATCGTATTCATCCGACTTAGTTCTGGATTACGGCCAGACTGTTGCTGGTTTTGCACATTTAGTGCTAAGTTTGCGTGATTATACATTGCTTGGCCTTTATCGTTTACAATTATATTTCTGGGTTGGGTTGTTTGGGGGAGGCGACCAGACACCGAGGTCATCGGTCTCATTGGATTAGAGAAGGACGGGGAAGGAAGACGGCCGTGCCTTTTCAAAGGAACCATCCCGGCATTTACCTGCAGTGATTTAGGGAAATCACGAAAAACCTAAATCGGGATGGCCAGACGCGGGATTTAACCGGCGTCCTCCCGAATGCGAGTCCAGTGTGCTAGCCACTGCGCGACCTCACTCGGTTATATTTCTGTCTCCGATACATTTTGCAGTCGTATTTGAACTGCTGTAGAACTCAATGGATCATTAACCATTTTTCATTGTGTCGGGTTTCAAGTGACTTACGTAAGTGCTAATCCACTCATAACACAATGTATCAGGAATTAATAATAACATGCTGTGATTGCTTTTGTCTTCTGTCTTCAGTTGGAAGAAAGGCGTATGGTCAGTGTTATCCTGTACATGAATATTGATGTTTATATTACATTTGGGAATAGTTTGGATCTTACGAAGTTACAGTCCTCCTCCTTATTCTTTGTATAATGAACGTTTCCTCGTGTTCCATACCTCCACAAGTGTTTACTAAAGAATCACGTCGTCGAAATGTACCCCTTACATTTTAATAGTATTCAAAGCAGGAGTGAAGTAGCCTCTCTTAAACAGCATTTGCAAAAAAAAAAAAAAAAATAAAAAAAAAATTTAAAAAAAAATGGGAATTTCAATTATGCAGATAAGTTTGCATCGCCGTTGAATTTCGAGGTACATGCCACAACAGACCGATGCCTCGCCGTAATTTCTACCATTACACCAGCTCAGCGTTTTTCAGATCACTATTTAATGTAGAATATGGATGGTAAAAACATTTGCACTGAACATATTGTACCTGTGGGACGCATTTTTAAGACACACATAGCTAGTAGGTGCACGAGGTCTGCAAGTTGCTTTTTTAAAAAAAAAAAGAAAAAAAAAAAGAAAGCTGTATTATGTCTATTAGAGACTGCCATCCCATCACTTTAAACAGGCTGTATTCTCCACATAGACGTCTTAGCTAGCAGCCAATGGCCCCATCGTACATCATAACTGTGCTATGCAGGTGAGGCATTTTCTTTTCCATTATTCTGTATATTATTCTTGTAAGCAACTTGGGTTCGTGAGCTGTTAAGCTGATTGTGCGATAATTCTCAACCTTGTGGAGTTTTGCAGTCATCGAAATTGTGTGGACGGTATTTTTTCGAAAGTTAGGTAGTATGTTGCCAGACTCATACATTCTACACACCTACGTGAATAGTCGTTTTGTTGCCACTTCCCTCGATGATTTCAGAAAATCTGATGGAATGTCATCTATCTCTCATGCCTGATTTCTAATACTGAATCCCATATCTCCTCTATATCGGCTCCTGTCTCTTCTTCTATCACGTCAGACAAATCTTCCCGTCATAGAGGCCTTCAAATATTCATTCCACCTACCCGATCTCTCCTCTGCATTTAACAGTGGAATTTCCGTTGCACCCTTAATGTTATCACCCTTGCTTTTAATTTCACTGAAGGTGGTTTTGACTTTCCTATATGCTGAGTCAGTCCTCCCAACAGTCATTTCTTTTTCAAATTCTTCTCATTCTTCATGCAGCCATTTCGTCTTAGCTTTCCTGTATTTCCTATTTATTTCGTTCCTCAGGGACTTGTATTTCTGTATTCCTGAATTTCCCTGAACACTTTTGTACTTCTTCTTTCGTCGATCACCTGTAGCATTTCTTCTGTTACCTATCGCTTCCTCGCAGATACCTTCTTTGTATTTATATTTTTCTTTCCAACTTATGTTATTGCCCTCTTTAGAGATTCCACTCCTCTGAAAATGTTCTGTCTACAGAGCTGTTCCTTGTAGCTGTACCTATATCCTAAGAGAACTTGAAACGTATCTCGTCGTTCCACAGTATTTCCGTATCCCACTTACTTACGTACACATGTATATATGGACAGGTGTGCTCACACTACTTAGCAGCGTTACGAATGTGTATAACAGCAAATGGCAGCGACATATAAATGTGTCAGCTTCTATGAAGTAGACATGGCTTAAAGCCAAAACATCTGTACTTGATAATGGCCTAAAGCTGAAATTGCAATAGTGGAAATAAAAAGTTTAACAGTCACTGGCATAAACATAAGGTCTTTCAACTAAAGGTACTGTTTGAGGTATTGTGATCAGGGGAATTCCCAAAAGTATAAGAAAGAAGTATCACAAACCTCTACAAGTGGGCAGAACGTGTCATAAAAGAGGGGAAAGAAGTTTTTAGAGAAGCCTTCAGAATAACTGAAGGACTGAAAAAAGGCAGTCTGTCTCCGACATTCTTCAAGATGTAGTGCAGAAGGCTCTCGGTGTCTTGGGCAGCAAGTGCATGGGCTTGAGGACTGAAGTAGAAGACCAGTGTATGTGCACACTTTTCTATGCTGATGATAAGCTCGCTACAACAAAGGATGAAGAGGATATATTTGACATGCTACGGAGTTTGTTGGGAGAATATAAAAAGTGGCACTTAATTTAGTGAAGACACAATACCAAGGAGGCAAGGAACTTGGACATCAAATTAAAGTGAGAAAAAGTTTAAATACGTGATCAGTATACTATCAGAAGATGGAAGATGTAGCAGAGGTACCCAACAATGGATGAGACAGAAAAGGGCAGCTATGCAAAAATTAGATCCTGTACATTGGTCTTCAAAACTGAGCTTAATGGATAAAATTCGGTTGTATGGATCCATCGTGAAGCCAATAACAAATTTGGGAGTGAGTGTTGGGAAGTCACAGAGAGAAATAAAAAGAGACTTAGAGCTGTATAAAGGGACAACTTGAGAGAAACATGTAAAATATCCGGACATGACAGTGTAAGAAATGAGGAAATAAGAGAAAGGTCGGAGACCCGTTGCAGTATTACGAGTAGATATAGAGGGAATGTAGTAAAGTTTAAACGGATTGTAAATCGTGCTCAGGAGAAGTTCGTGCCGAATAAGTGGATTAATATTCGAAAAGACACACCATGGTTTAAGTACGAAATTCGGAAAACTGCGAGGAAGCAAAGGCTGTTGCATTCTCGGTTCAAACGACGACAGGCAAAACTTAGTAGAAATTTGCGTGCCCGTAAAAAGGTCAAAGCGTGAAGCATAGAACAACTACCATCATCATACTTTAGCCAAAGATTTTGTCGAGTACCCGAGAAAATCCTGGTCCTGCGTAAGATCGCTAAGCGGGTCTAAGGATTCTATCCAGTCACTCGCAGACCATTCTGGTGTGCATAAAAGACAGCAAAAGTAAATACGGGTTCTAAACGTGACAATTAGAAATCATTCACCCAGAAGAATCGTACAAACATACCTTCGTTTGACCATCGCACAGACTGCCGTACGGACGACAAAGTAATAAGCATATCTGACGTAGACAAAGAATGGAAGGAGTTGGAAACGAATAAGTCACCAGATTCAGATGTAATCTCAGTTCGGTTTCACAGAGAATACTGTACGGCATTGCCCCTTAACTTATTTGCGTTTATCGCGACGCTCTCGCTCAGCGCAAACTCCTAAGCGACTGGAAAAAGGCCCATGTTAAATAACGGACCCGCAAAATTACAGGCCAATTACCTTCACATTAGTTTGTTGCAAAATTCTTGAACATATTCTCAGTTAGATTACAACAAATTTCCGCCCACGAATCAGCGCCGTTTTAGAAAGGATTGCTAATGCGAATCTCAGCCTTCTCACATGATGTACCACGAAGTGTAGATGAAGGGCAACAGACAGATTGCGTATTCCTAGATTTCCGACAATCATTTGAGACGACGCCCACAGCATACTGCTAACGAAGTTACGAGCATATGGAATAAGTTTCCAGATTTTTGAGTGGCTCAAATACTTTTTAAGTAACAGAACTCAGTACGTTCTCTTCGACGGCTACTGTTCACCAGAGACAAGAGTATTGTCAAGTGTGCCCAGAGAAGTGTAACAGGATCGCTGTCATTTTCTATATGCATAAATCGTAAGGCGGGTAGTGTAGACAGCAATCTGAGACCGGTTGCAGAAGATGCCGTGGTGTGCGGGAAGGTGTCGTGGTTGAGGGACTGTGAGACAATATTAGCTGACTTAGACAAATTTCTAGTTGGAGTGACAAATGGCTGCTAGCATTAAATGAGCAGAAAAAGTAAACCTGTAATCTTGGAACATCTACATCTACATCTACATGGATACTCTGCAAATCACATTTAAGTGCCTGGCAGAGGGTTCATCGAACCACCTTCACGATTTTCTGTTATTCCAATCTCATATAGCGCAGAAAAGCACGAACACCTACGTTTGTATTGTACATTGAGGCATTTTTTACGAGAAATGTATAGAAAAGTTGTCGAGTGGTCTCGTTTCCGACCCGTAGTATGAAGGACAAAATTGAGGCACCAACGATGGGTGTAAGTGGCAACATCTAGCTAAGATGCTCTGTCCTGGAACTACTATGAAACCAGGGCATTCACATCGTCTACGTCAAATTACGCTTCCAGTTTTTATAAAGGGATACGGGAATAACTAACATCAGCAGTAAGTGCAACGGGAGTTAGGAATTGTTTACTCTTAGCTGGATAGAATTGTACTGAACGCTCCAATTTATTTGAAATAAGAGAATGACTGTAAAATTAAAGTAACCCAAAATAACGCTTCACACAACGTAGCTGAAGGATCATAATGAATAGCAGGCAGTGCAAGATCAGATATCAGTTCCCAAGCAATCGCACTATTTGACACAGGCATTCTACGTGTAACTGGCGTTGAAACAGTAGGGTCATTCCAAAGCTTGATGACTTCGGTATCAACGCGTCGCCAGCCGAGGTGGCCGAGCGGTTCTAGGCGCTACAGTCTGGAACCGCGCGACCGCTACGGTCGCAGGTTCGAATTCTGCCTCGGGCATGGATTTGTGTGATGTTCTTAGGTTAGTTAGGTTTAAGTAGTTCTAAGTTCTAGGTGACTGATGACCTTAGAAGTTTCCCATAGTGCTCAGAGCCATTTGAACCATTTTTGATCAACGCGTCTCAGTTTTACCACCATATTCGAATTACATACAAGCTATGGTGTGTGAAATATTCTCCTGTTTCACCGGTTTAACACCAGATCCGCGTAACAAATCCCCGCACATCGCAACCGAAAACTGACATTTTGAATCGAGTTTCAAAATTCATTACTGACTCACAGCATTAGTAGTGTGCTGCTTGACTGAGTCATGTCGATTAAATATGTAGGTGTAAAATTACAAAGCGACATGAAATGCAATGGGCATCTAGTGGGGAAGGCCAATGGTGGACTTTGGTTTACTGGGAGAATTTTAGGGAAGTGTGCTTCATCCATACAAGAGACCGCGTATATCACAATAGTTCGACCCATTCTTGAGTACTGCTCGAGTGTTTGGGATCCGCACCAGGTCGGGTTAAAGGAAGACATCGAAGCTATTCACAAGCCGTTACCAGATTTGTTAGTGCTAGGTTCGAAGAACACGCAAGTATTACGGAAATGCTTCAGGAACTTCTCGAGGAACAGTACTGAGAAAATTTAGAGAACTGGCATTGGAAGTTGACTGCAGAACGATTCTATTGCTGGGAGGGTGGTGAAGCGATATACAAGAAAAGATGGAGCTAAGAGAAATTGAAGAGCATGAGAATGAGGAAGAGTGGTCAATTAGAGGCTTCCGGTGACAGAGATGCATGTGTCAGCAGCTAATATTTTAAGTTGAAATCTACCAATAATAGCACAGCATGACCAGGAAACTCACCGGTACGTAGCAACCAGCATTAGGATGGTGAGTGCGAACCGCAGCTCAGGCAGAGCCGGCATCGCAGTGGGCGCTTCGCGCCACACGGAGGCTACAGCGGCACGCGCGGAATCCGCGGCGCCAGCCACTTGCTCCTCCTCCACAACACACGCACACACACACACGCGTGCACGTACACACACGTCTGCACAAGCTCAGTCTCGCGTTACGGCAGACACTCGAGCGCGCAGGCACGCCCGCGCTACGCGTCAATAGCCCGCAGCAACCGCGCTGCTCGTGGAATGTTTGCAGCGAGATTTCCGCCTTCCGCAGAATGCCAACGATATTGCATTTCGGAGTATTCTTATCGGCTGTCATATGGCGGCATCCCCAGCTGCCATCGTGACTGCTTTCGTCTGTCACCAACACATCCACGTTGTTACTGGAGAGAGTGGGCAATAGACGCAAATTATGGAGACCTATTTTGTCAGAATGTCTCAATATTTAGAAAATACACATCATTACTGGCCAGTAAAATTGCAACACCATGAAGAATGCAGGCTGCAAACATCAAATCGGTACGAATTTGATCCCTATACTCCTCCTCCCAGCGCCTAGTAAACAAATTTGTATGCTTCAGCAGATGACCCGCTACCCTGTTCAGACCTAGTTATGAATTTCCAGTTTATGCCTCCTTCCTTGATTATTTCTTACACCTCCACTAGTTTGAGCACTTCATCATCTCTCTATACAAGTAAATTACATTGTGGCAGTCCAAGTAACTTTTATTGAATGGCGCACTGCACTTCAAACCCACATACATACGTTATACTATTTAACCACCTTTTTATTAGCTCGCTTTCTTGTCTGCTGTGTAGTAGCGTGTAATTTCTTTACCATTATCTTTTGCTGATCATTTACAGACTTGAAATTTTCAATAGAGTTCAGAACTCGATGACATCGCAATATGAACATTTTCGTGTTTGTTGTGTGGCTACTTCGTGTACTGCTGCTATTTCCCCTTTTTCCTGTTCGATTGTGAATGCTTCGTGATATGAACGGTTTTTGGTAACTCCCCATGTAAGCGTGAATACCTGAAATTTTTGCCTTCGATGTCTTTTGAGAAATAATCGTAGGACACGGCGACGTATTGGTTGACACAGGTGAAGAGGAACTGAACTAAATCTGAAATTTACCACCCGTCCCTTTTGTAATCTTATCGAAATATTTGAAACCGATTGGAATAATTGACATACACAGGACTAAAACCAAGAAAATAATCATTTTCAATAAAAAGCTTTTTAATACAAACGAACTAGAAAGTGTAACATAAATTCTCCTAGCCCCATAAAGATTCCTAAACCCATACTGATAGCCCTGAAAATTGATGCCTCAGAATTTGTAATAGCTATGAAAATACCGCCCCCCCCCCCCCATGAACCATGGACCTTGCCGTTGGTGGGGAGGCTTGCGTGCCTCAGCGATACAGATAGCCGTACCGTAGGTGCAACCACAACGGAGGGGTATCTGTTGAGAGGCCAGACAAACGTGCGGTTCCTGAAGAGGGGCAGCAGCCTTTTCAGTAGTTGCAAGGGCAACAGTCTGGATGATTGACTGATCTGGCCTTGTAACACTAACCAAAACAGCCTTGCTGTGCTGGTACTGCGAACGGCTGAAAGCAAGGGGAAACTACAGCCGTAATTTTTCCCGAGGGCATGCAGCTTTACTGTATGATTAAATGATGATGGCGTCCTCTTGGGTAAAATATTCCGGAGGTAAAATAGTCCCCCATTCGGATCTCCGGGCGTGGACTACTCAAGAGGATGTCGTTATCAGGAGAAAGAAAACTGGCGTTCTACGGATCGGAGCGTGGAATGTCAGATCCCTTAATCGGGCAGGTAGGTTAGAAAATTTAAAAAGGGAAATGGATAGGTTAAAGTTAGATATAGTGGGAATTAGTGAAGTTCGGTGGCAGCAGGAACAAGACTTCTGGTCAGGTGACTACAGGGTTATAAACACAAAATCAAATTGGGGTAATGCAGGAGTAGGTTTAATAATGAATAGGAAAACAGGAATGCGGGTAAGCTACTACAAACAGCATAGTGAACGCATTATTGTGGCCAAGATAGATACGAAGCCCACACCTACTACACTAGTACAAGTTTATGTGCCAACTAGCTCTGCAGATGACGAAGAAATTGAAGAAATGTATGATGAAATAAAAGAATTTATTCAGATAGTGAAGGGAGAGGAAAATTTAATAGTCATGGGTGACTGGAATTCGAGTGTAGGAAAAGGGAGAGAAGGAAACGTAGTAGGTGAATATGGCTTGGGGTTAAGAAATGAAAGAGGAAGCCGCCTGGTAGAATTTTGCACAGAGCACAACATAATCATAGCTAACACTTGGTTTAAGAATCGTGAAAGAAGGTTGTATACATGGAAGAACCCTGGAGATACTAAAAGGTATCAGATAGATTGTATAATGGTAAGACAGAGATTTAGGAACCAGGTTTTAAATTGTAAGACGTTTCCAGGGGCAGATGTGGACTCTATTGGTTATGACCTGTAGATTAAAACTGAAGAAACTGCAAAAAGGTGGGAATTTAAGCAGATGGGACCTGGATAAACTGAAAGAACCAGAGGTTGTACAGAGTTTCAGGGAGAGCATCAGGGAACCATTGACAGGAATGGGGGAAAGAAATACAGTAGAAGAAGAATGGGTAGCTTTGAGGGATGAAATAGTGAAGGCAGCAGAGGATCAAGTAGGTAAAAAGACGTGGGCTAGTAGAAATCCGTGGGAAACAGAAGCAATTTTGAATATAATTGATGAAAGGAGAAAATATAAAAATGCAGTAAATGAAGCAGGCAAAAAGGAATACAAACGTCTCAAAAATTAGATCGACAGGAAGTGCAAAATGGCTAAGCAGGGATGGCTAGAGGACAAATGTAAGGATGTAGAGGCTTATCTCACTAGCGGTAAGATAGATACTGCCTACAGGAAAATTAAAGAGACCTTTGGAGATAAGAGAACAACTTGCATGAATATCAAGACCTCAGCTGAAAACCCAGTTCTAAGCAAAGAATGGAAAGCAGAAAGGTGGAAGGAGTGTATAGAGGGTCTATACAAGGGCGATGTACTTGAGGACAATATTATGGAAATGGAAGAGGATGTAGATGAAGATGAAATGGGAGATAAGATACTGCGTGAAGAGTTTGACAGAGCACTGAAAGACCTGAGTCGAAACAAGGCCCCGGGAGTAGACAACATTCCATTAGAACTACTGACGGGCTTGGGAGAGCAAGTCATGACAAAACCCTACCATCTGGTGATCAAGATGTATGAGACAGGCGAAATACCCTCAGACTTCAAGAAGAATATAATAATTCCAATCCCAAAGAAAGCAGGTGTTGACAGATGTGAAAATTACCGAACTATCAGTTTATTAAGCCACAGCTGCAAAATACTAAGACGAATTCTTTACAGACGAATGGAGAAACTAGTAGAAGCCGACCTCGGGGAAGATCAGTTTGGATTCCGTAGAAACACTGGAACACATGAGGCAATACTGACCTTACGACTTATCTTAGAAGAAAGATTAAGGAAACTCAAACCTACGTTTCTAGCATTTGTAGACTTAGAGAAAGCTTTTGACAATGTTGACTGGAATACTCTCTTTCAAATTCTAAAGGTGGCAGGGGTAAAATATAGGGAACGAAAGGCTATTTACAATTTGTACAGAAACCAGAGGGCAGTTATAAGAGTCGAGGGACATGAAAGGGAAGCAGTGGTTGGGAAAGGAGTAAGACAGGGTTGTAGCCTCTCCCTGATGTTATTCAATCTGTATATTGAGCAAGCAGTAAAGGAAACAAAAGAAAAATTCGAAGTAGGTATTAAAATCCATGGAGAAGAAATAAAAACCTTAAGGTTCGCCGATGACATTGTAATTCTGTCAGAGACAGCAAAGGACTTGAAAGATCAGTTGAATGGAATGGACAGTGTCTTGAAAGGAGGATATAAGATGAACATCAACAAAAGCAAACGAGGATAATGGAATGTAGTCGAATTAAGTTGGGTGATGCTGAGGGAATTAGATTAGGAAATGAGACAAAGTAGTAAAGGAGTTTTGCTATTTGGGGAGCAAAATAACTGATGATGGTTGAAGTAGAGAGGATATAAAATGTAGACTGGCAATGGCAAGGAAAGCGTTTCTGAAGAAGAGAAATTTGTTAACATCGAGTATAGATTTAAATATCAGGAAGTCATTTCTGAAAGTATTTGTATGGAGTGTAGCCATGTATGGAAGTGAAACATGGACGATAAATAGTTTGGACAAGAAGAGAATAGAAGCTTACGAAATGTGGTGCTACAGAAGAATGCTGAAGATTAGATGGGTAGATCACATAACTAATGAGGAAGTATTGAATAGGATTGGGGAGAAGAGAAGTTTGTGGCACAACTTGACCAGAAGATGGGATCGGTTGGTAGGACATGTTCTGAGGCATCAAGGGATCACCAATTTAGTATTGGAGGGCTGCGTGGAGGGTAAAAATCGTAGAGGGAGACCAAGAGATGAATACACTAAGCAGATTCAGAAGGATAGGTTGCAGTAGGTACTGGGAGATGAAGAGGCTTGCACAGGATAGAGTAGCATGGAGAGCTGCATCAAACCAGTCTCAGGACTGAAGACCACAACAACAACAACAACAACATGGAAATACTTGTAAAATTTCAAACGAAAAATGTGGGACGAACGCAGAGCGTAAGTGACGCGTAAGTTTCATCTACTGCATGTACCCAACGTTTATCGATTTAAATTCTGCAGATATTTTCACAGCTCTTAAAAATTCACAGGTACAAATTTCAATAGTATCTGCATTCGGGTTAGGAAACTGTATGGGGCTAGGAGAAATTATTCTACATTTTTGGGCCGTTTTAAAAACTTGTTACAGTAAAAAGTATTTTATGTAAATAATTTTCAGTAAGGATTCTGTAAACAAGGGTCAGAACGTTCTACCGATCGTACAATTCTTCGACATTCCTCCATCAAAAATGTAATCAATAAAATATAAAACACAACTGTTAGAAGTTGAGCTGCAATCTTTGAATGCCACAGTTGCTTTTATTACTGTAAACTGGCGTAGAGACACAGAAATCCAACATGTCGTATGAAAGAGCAAACCTTTACTGCAGAACTACTTCAAGGGGTGGAGGATCATGCATTTATATCAGAAAAGGAACACTGTTCAACTCAAGACATGACCTCAGTACAGTAAGAGATGACAAACACTTTGAAATATCAAATACTGAATTAATAGGGGATGATATCAAAATGAAATTGTTTATTTTGTGTGTGTATAGACCTCCCAGTGGTAGTGGGGACACTTTTTTCAATAAATTAACAGAAGTTCTAGATAAAGTCATAAGTACAAATGGCAACATAAATCTGTGTGGGGACATCAACACTAATAACAAAAATGACTCCAGTAGCATCTTCATAAACATCCTTCAAAGTTTTGGTTTGTCCCTATTGGTCAATAGTGCAACAAAGATTACCCAACGGCTGCATCAGTAATTGACCATTTGGGCACAAATATAGACAGGGAAAAATGTGACATAGCTGTAAAAGATCTTGGACTAGCAGACAATCTCTGCCAAACAAAAACAGTAAAAACAAGCATTGAATCATTCCCTTACCTACAAGCCTACAAACGAGATCTATCAGAAAACAAAATAACAGATTTTCAAAAGAACTAGAAAAAGAAAGCTGGGGTGAAGTGTATAAGGAAACCAATGTGAATATAAAATTCTATAAATTCTGTACATTGTTTAAATTGAACTTTGAAAAGACATTTCCAAAAGTATGCACATCTGCATCAACTTCCATCACAGAAACAGATGGATGACAGCAGGTGCCGGCCGGAGTGGCCGTGCGGTTCTAGGCTCTACGGTCTGGCACCGAGCGACCGCTACAGTCGCAGGTTCGAATCCTGCCTCGGGCAGGGCTGTGTGTCTTGTCCTTAGCTTAGTTAGGTTTAATTAGTTCTAAGTTCTAGGTGACTGATGACCTCAGAAGTTAAGTCACATAGTACTCAGAGCCATTTGAACCATTTCTTTATTATTTTTTTTTTGACAGTAGGTATTAAGAAGACCCCCCAAACACTTAAACACCTCAGTTAAATGAAAAAGATTCATACTGATTCAGAATTCTTACATTTATATCATAGATACAAAAAGATCTATAGGAAGGTGCTGATTGCTGCAAAAAAGTAATTTAATGACAAAATAATATATATTGCAGAGAATAAAAGCAAAGCAATCTGGGATGTTATAAAAAAGGAAACAGCGAGAGGCACAGAAATGCAGAATAACATACCGCTAATGGAGGGGGATAAGGTAATAAATGATCCACAATATGACCTGCACCTCAATAGGAAAGGGAAGGGTAAACTGGATGAGATGATAGGAAAATCTTTAAGGGGGGGGGGGGGAGAGGCACTGAAACTCACAGGAGTACTTTTTTAGGCTAATATCAGAACCAGTCATCCTACATTTATTGAAATTAAGCTTAATGAAAAGTCCAGACAGGCAGGTACTAGAGATGAAAAAGATCACAAGATTCACATGAAAGCACAGTAAAAATAATGTTAATACATTATTCAAAATATCAGGGAATTAAGAAACAAAGTAGATGTGCTTCTTGTTTGTATAGAAGATGTAGAAACTGAAGGTGGAGTAGATGTACTATGCCTGTCTGAACATCATATACTCACAGGTATGGAAATGGTAAATGTAGATGGATATAAGCTTTCAGCACATGTAAGCAGAAACGCTATATATGTTAAAATCAGTCATAGTGTGAACAATTTGGAAACTAAAAAATTTTGCATAGAGCAAGTCATAGAAGCATGTGCATCTGAGCTTAAACTAAATAAAGGCACTTTTATAGTAGTAGCCATGTATATGTCGCCATTGGGAAATTTTCAACAATACTTGGATTCTTTGTTGTGCTACCTGTCAATCAAAGGAAAGCAAATTATTGTTTGTGGGGATTTTCTAAAAGAGTCAGATAGAAAGCTTGATCTTGACATATTACTCGGTTCTTTCAATTTGACATCAGTTACTACCTACTTGGGTGGTACAGGAAAGCAGCACACTGCTAGATGAAGTTTTCATAGACCAAGATAAATTTAATCAAATAAAAACTTTTCCTGTTGAGAATGGTCTATCTGATCATGATGCACAGCTAGTTACAGCATATGGTATAGCACCATCCAATAATGAAAAACAGTCGTCAAAAATAGTGTGTTCCACTAACAATGTAACACCTCAAAATTTTAAGGAAAGCTTGCAAAAGTTAGACTGGGATGAGGTGTACAGGGAACATTATGCTAATTTAAAATTTAAGCTATTTCATGATACCTTTGTGAGTATATTTGAAAAAGTTTCCCTAAGATAACAGTGATATATAATTGTAAAAAACCATGTAAAATGCCGTGGCTTACCAAAACGATAAACATATATAGTAAACAGAAAAGGGAAATGAATCTTACAGCTAGAAGGAGTAATGATCCAAAAACAATGAAACATTATAATAACTACTGCATTGTATTCAGAAATGTTATTAAAAATCCAGACCTATTTCCATTATGTTTAAGATTAGCACATCTGATAGTAAAATTAAAACAATCTGGAATATTGTAAAAAGGGCAACCGAGAGCACAGGAAGACTGTATTTCTATGCAACACAACGAAAAGTTTGTTAACAAGAAGTCAGAAGTAGAAAACGTTTTTAATAATCATTTTTCAAGTGTTGTAGAGAAAATAGGTTCCAGCTATTCATTAGAAAATGCAAGGCAGTATATGGAAGAGGCAGTAGCTGCGCAATTTGATAAAACTGAAATTCAAATCACCTCTCCTACTGCAATTAGGAAAAATAATAAATTCACTCCAAAATTGAAAGCTCACATAGAACTGATGGCATTTCCAATAAAGTACTAAAAGCTTGTTACCAACAAATAAGTAGGATTCTCAGGCACATATGTAGTAGCTCACTGAAACAGGGAATTTTTCCAGATATACTGATATATGCTTTCGTTAAATCATGGAATAAAAAAGAGTTTAGATCTGATGCTAACAACTACCACCCAGTCTCACTTCTGACAGCTTTATCCAAAATTCTTGAAAAAGTAATGTATTCAAGAGTGGCAGCACATATTTGTAAAAATGAAGTACTAACAAAATGTCAATTTGGTTTTCAGAAAGGCTTTTCAACAGAAAATGCTATATATGCTTTCACTGATCAAAAATGAAATGAATAACCGAACATCACCCATTGGGATAATTTGTGACCTCCCAAAGGCTTTTGTTTGTGTGAATCATGAAATTCTTCTATATGAGCATACGTATTGTGGTGTGAGTGGGACAGTGCACAAATTGTTTAATTCATACTTATCTGGAAGAATGCAGGAGGTTGAAATTAACAGGATGGATGGTCTACAAAAACCAGCAGAGTCCTCTACTTGGGGAAGTATCAAGAATGGTGTCCCACAGGGAACATTCTTGGGTCCATTATTGTTCTTAATATGTATTTATGACTTGCCACTCTATATTCATGAAGATGCAAAGTTAGTTCTTTTTGCTGATGATACAAGTACAGTAATCACATCCAAGAAGCATGAATCAGCTGAGTAAATTGCAAATAATGTCTTTCAGAAAATTATTAAATGGTTCTCTGCAAATGGACTCTCATTAAATTTTGAGAAAACCCAGTTTATACAATTCTGTACAGTAAATGGCATAACACTATTGATAAATACAGACTATGAAGGGAAGTCTGTTGCTAAGGTAGAATTTCTGGGTGTGTGCATTGGTGATAAATTGAATAGAAAGAAACACATCGATGATCTGCTGAAACGGTTAGGTTCAGCTACTTATGCTATTAGGGTTATTGCAAATTTTGGTGATAAACATATCACTAAATTAGCCTACTATGCCTATATTCATTCACTGCTTTCATATGGCATCATATTATGGGGCAATACGTCATTAAGAGAAAAAGTATTCATTGCACAAAAACATGTAATCAGAATAAGAACTGGAGACTACCCAAGATCACCTTGCAGACATTTATTTAAGGAATGCAGGGTAATCACAGTACCTTCGCAATACATATATTCACTTACGAAATTTGTCATTAATAACCCACCCCTGTTCAAAAATAGCAGCGAAGTGCATAGCTACAAAACTAGAAGAAAGATGATATTCACTATTCTGGATTAAATCTCACTTTGGTGCAGAAAGGGGTGAATTATGCTACCACAAAAATCTTCAGTCATTTGCCAAATAATATTAAAAGTCTGACAGGTAGCCATCCAACATTTAAAAGCAAATTAAAAGAATTTCTGAAGGACAACTCCTTCTACTCAATAGCTGAAATCTTAGGTATGAAGTATTAACTGTACAAAAAATTAAAAAATTAAAAATATTTTAATTAAGTAATTAATTATTTTGTGTTAAGAAACCATATGTTAAAATGACATGTTCCACATCATTACGGAATTTGGTATTCATGATCTATGGAACAAGGATTAACACATGTATGTACACTTAGAAAACTATGTAAACGAGCGATTATCAACTACTGCAGAGAAGTCACAGCAAAAATTCCCCAAAACGAGTATAACACCTGTAAACAATGTTGCACTACAAACAATAAAGTTGCTTCCAATAAAACTGTTCAAAAACTAAAAAATAAAAAGGCAGTAGGCTTACATGGCGTACCAATGTTTGTACTGAAACAATGCATATGAATTATACAAGGCCCCTTATCAAATACAATAGTAGCAGAAGTAGTAGTAGCAGCAGCAGTAGTAGTAGTAGTAGTAGCTTTATTCATCCATATATCTCTTTTTACAAGGATATAGGACATGTCAAAGTATTTACACATTTAGATCAACTTAAAATAAGCTAATTCATGTACACATACATTTTACAGACTTCTAATTAGAGACAGTCATTAGATTTACTCCTGGTGTAGAATACTTTTCTTGCAAATAACTTATTAAATAATGTAATGCCACACTGTTCACTCATGTCTCACTATCACTCACTGCACACACTATACGCACATAGTTATATAACACTTTACTCACTACAAACACACACACACACACACACACACACACACACACACACACACACACACACACACACACACACTGGTGATCTCTGGGCCATTTTCTGTACCACTACTTCCCATGTGCTATCCTGAAAAACTGAGTCCGCCTCCTTCCATAACGAGTGAGATGTTGACCTCAGAAAGAGGAAGAAGTGTTAGTATTGCGCTATGCATAGCCTGGGGGTAAGTATTTCTAGAAAGGAAAGAAGAAGGGGAGAGAAAACATAAAGTGAATGTGTTACATGGAATATTGGATGTCTTATAATCATTAACATTATTATTTATTTGTATAACATTTTTTATCAAACCCCTACTCCGTTTTATCTAAGTAATCCTTCAATGTATAAAGGTACTTTTTAGCTGCCTTTTTAAATATGTGTAATTATGCAATTTCTTTAATCTCTTTTGGTAATTTATTTTTCAGTTTTATTCCTTGGTAGAAAATGCTGTTTTGAGTTTCATGTTTATTTTTTCTTGGTAAATGTAAGTTGAGTCTATCAGTTGTAGCATGGTCATGGACAGAGCTGTTTGTGCAGAAATTACCAATGTTATTTTTGATGTGTACAACTGACTGGTAAATGTATTAACACGGAGCAGTTAAAATCCCTATGTGTTCTGAACAGATCCTTACAAGAAATGTGACTAGTATTTTTGGATATTGTTCTTTTGGTTCATTTCTGGAGTTTGAAAATTGTTCTCATATTTTGTGCTTTTGCTTTCCAAAAAAGAATGCCATTGCTAAGATTTGAGTGTACATATCAATAACATGTAACTAAAAGAAACTGCATGTTACACACTGATGACAGGATTCTAAGGGCATAACATGCTGATGACATTCTTTTTGCAAGTACCTTTAGTGTTCATGCCACTTCAACTGATAATCAATATTCGTTCCTAGAAATTTTGCATTTGTTACACACTCTATAGAGGTAATACCTACATTTAATTTAACATGGGCATTTTTCCTCTTCAAACTGAAATCCATGGCATTAGTTTTCTTTATGTTGAACATCACTTTATTGCTTACTGACCAATCATAAACTTCCTTGAGAGTTTCATTTGCTTTCGTGGCAAGGAGTTCTTTTGTTTTCTCAGTGACTATAATATTGCTGTCATCAGTGAAGAGAATTTTTTCACCATGAGCAACACTACTTCAAAAGAATGGAACGGTATAGTTCCTAATATGCTGCCTTGCGGAACCCCTATATTAATGTATTTTGATTTGGATAAGTGTTTTACCTTATGTTTAGATCTAGTTGAAGTACAAGGTGCAACAATAAAGTAATGAGACTGATTTCCTTTGCAAGATGTGCAACCCTGTAGGCTTGTGTAGGCACAATATCTTTGGCCTTGGTCTATAAACTACTTCTAGTCCAAGTGGCACATCGATGCAACTCCTCAGTCGTGAGTTGTGCTGTAATAAGTTAACATGTGTTTGTGTCTATCATCACGGAAATGAAACAGCATAATATTGCGCAATGGTATGCCAAAAATGGCTCTCAGCACTATGGGACTCAACTGCTCAGGTCATTAGTCCCCTAGAACTTAGAACTAATTAAACCTAACTAACCCAAGGACATCACAAACATCCATGCCCGAGGCAGGATTCGAACCTGCGACCGTAGCGGTCTTGCGGTTCCAGACTGCAGCGCCTTTAACAGCACGGCCACTTCGGCCGGCAATGGTATGCCATTTATTTTTGCATTAAACTGGGTGAAAACGCGATGACAACTTACAGTAAGCTTCAGAAGGCTCTCGGAGAGGAGGTTATGTTGAGAGCTCAAGTTTTTCTTTGGCATAAAATGTTTAGTGAAGGCAGAATGAATGTTGAAGATGAAGACTGCAGTGGACGACCATGCATGCTTGTGTGTTTCTTTGATTCCAAGGGAATTGTTCATAAAGAGTGAGTGCCTCCTGGACAGACAGGTAACCAATATTACTACAAAGAAATTTTACAAAACTTTCGTAAAAGAGTTTGTCGTGTCTGTGCCAACATTGTTGATAATTGGATTCTGCACCACGATAATGAGCCATCCCATACTGCTCTGTCAGTACAGCAATTTTCAACCTCAAAACAAATTTCAGTACTACCACTTTATTCACCAGATATCGCTCCATGCGACTTTTTTCTGTTTCCAAGAGCAAAACGGCGGTCAAGGGACACCATTTTCAAACAACACAAGATGTCCAAAAAGTTGTGATGTGGGTCTTGGTAGATATTACAGAAGATGAGTTCAAGAAACGTTACCATAAATTGCAGAAGCGCTGGAAAAAGTGTGTGCAATCAGAAGGGAACTACTTTGAATGAGACAACACTAAACTTGACTAAAACGTTAGGCAACATTTTTTTTCACATCAGTCTCATTACTTTACTGTTGCACCTCATATATGTTATCTCTACTCTTTGTACCTTATCTGTTAGGTATGATCGAAACCAGTCATTAGCTACCCCTCTTATTCCTAGTACCTCTAATTTACTTAATAGAATATTGTGATCGACTGTGTCAAACGCCTTAGAAAGATCCAAAAATATGCCTGTGACACACTCATCTTTATCAAAAGCATCAAGTACACCTTTTGTGAATTCTACTATGCCTGACTCAGTATTTTTGCCACTTCGGAAACCAAATTGTGATTCATATAAAAGATTGTATTTATTCAGGTAATTGATTAATCTGTCTCTCATAATTGCTTCCATTATTTTTTAGAATACTGACAGCAGGGAAATGGGACAGTAATTTTCTATGTCCTCTGCATTACCTTTCTTAAGCAAAGGTACAACTCCTGCCTGTTTTAACTGCTTTACAAATGTCCCTGATGTGAAGGATTCATTTGTTACATTTGTTAAGGTGTCTTGTATAATCCCTATGCTCCCTATGCATTGTTTCAGTACACACAATGGTACTCCATCTAAGCCTACTAACCTCGTTTTTTCGTTTTTGAAGAGTTTTATTGACTTCATTCTCTGTGATTAGAAGTAACATCATTGTAGTTAGTGCAACATTATTTACAGATGTTATACTTGTATTGGGGAATTTTTGGTGTAACATCACTGCAATACCTGAAAAATGCTTGTTTACATAGTTTCCTAAGTGTTGTGGATCATTTATTACCTTATCCCCCTCCCTTGGCAGTATGTTATTCTGCATTTGTTTGCCTCTCCCCGTTTCCTTTTTTTATAACATCCCAGACTGCTTTGTTTTATTCTCTGCATTATATATTATTTTGTCATTAAATTAGTTTTTTGCAGCAATCATCACCTTCCTATAGATCTTTTTGTATCTATGATAGAAATTTAAGAATTCTGGATCATTGTGAATCCTTTTCATGGAACTGAGGTGTTTAAGTGTTTGGGAGGACTTCTTAATACCTGCCGTTATCCATCTGTTTTTGTGAGATGTTGATACAGACATGATTACTTTTGGAAATGTCTTTCCGAAGTTCAATTTAAACAATGTCGAGAATTTATAGAATTTCATATTCACATTGGTTTCCTTATACACTTCATGCCAGCTTTGTGTTTCTAGCTCTTTTGAAAAATCTTTTATATTGACTTCTGATACTGAAGATGTCGTTTGAGGCTTGTAGTTTAGGGAATGATTCTATGCCAGATTTTATTGTTGTTATTTGACAGAGATTGACTGATAGTCCAAGATCTTTTAATTCCCGGCGGGTTCAGGGATTTTCTCTACCTCGTGATGACTGGGTGTTGTGTGATGTCCTTAAGTTAGTCAGGTTTAAGTAGTTCTGAGTTCTTGGGGACTGATGACCATAGATGTTAAGTCCCATAGTGCTCAGAGCCATTTGAACCATTTGAACCAAGATCATTTACAGCTACATCACATTTTTCCCTGTCCATATTTGTGGCCACATGGTCAATTACTGATGCAGTCGTTTTAGTAACCCTTATTGCACTATTGACCAATAGGGACATGCCAAAACTTTTAAGGATGTTTATGAAGATGCTGCTGGATTCATTTATGATATTAGTGTTGATCTTAATGTCCCCACACAGAATTGTGTTGACCTTTGTACTTGAGACTTTATCTAGAACTTCTGTTAATTTATTGAACCATTCACATCAGGGACATTTCCAGAGCAGTTAAAACAGACAAGAGTTGTATCTTTCCTTAAGAAAGGTAATGCAGAATGTATAGAAAATTACTGGTCCATTTCCGTGCTGTCAGCATTCTCAAAAATAATAGAGGCAATTATGAGAGACAAATTAATGAATTACCTGAATAAATACAATCTTTTAAGCGAATCACAGTTTGGTTTCTGAAGTGGCAAAAATACCAAGTCAGCCATAGTAGAATTCATAAACGTTGTACTTGATGCTCTTGATAAAGATGAGTGTGTCACGGGCATATTTTTGGATCTTTGTAAGGCGTTTGATACAGTCGACCTATTAAATAAATTAGAAGCATTAGGAATAAGAGGGGTAGCTAAAGACTGGTTTCGATCATTCCTAGTAGACAGGGTACAAAGAATAGAGATAACACATACTTGAAATAGATCTAAACATTTAGTAAAACACTTATCATAACAAAAATACTTTAATATAGGGGTTCCACAAGGTAACATATTAGGACGAACACTATTCCTGATATACATCAGTGACTTTCTCATGGTGAAAAAATTCTCTTCACTGATGACTACAATATTATAGTCACTGAGAAAACAATAGTACTCCTTGCGAGAAAGCAAATGAAGCTCTGAAGGAAGTTTATGATTGGTCATTAAGCAATAAAGTGACATTGAACACAAAGAAAACTAATGCCACGTATTTCAGTTTGAAGAGGAAAAATGACGATGTTAAATTAAATGTAGATGGCACCTCTATACACTGTGTAACAAATGCAAAATTTCTAGGAATGAATATTGTTTCTCAGTTGAAATGGTGTGAACACACAAAGGTACTTGCTAACAGAATGTCAACAGCATGTTACGCCCTTAGAATCAGATTTACCTATGCCACTACCAGCCATGAGCACAAGTTACACCCGACGGCTCGCCGCACCACGACGCCAGTTGTGAGATCTCTGCGCCTCTGTAGAACATTGGAAGAGCCTGAATGGTTTCGGCGTCGCAGCCACACTCGCCGACGATGGTCATTCGATGTGGTGCAAACCCGCACTCCATCGATGAACGCAGTCTGACACCATTCTCCAGCAGTTTTCTTTTCCCGCTCGTGAATCCATTCCAAACACAGCAGTTAGTGTTGTGGTGTTCACGAAAGGCTGCGTATGGGACGATATTTCCATAGTCCGCCTGCTGCTTTATGGATCCATCGTGAGAATGGTCGCAGAGTCTTGCAGAGAATCTAGCAGTTGTTGGTGGACAGCAGGTGCATATGTGGAAGGGTTACGATGTGCTCGGAGCACAATACGGCGGTTGTCCCATGCGGTGCTCAGATACGGTGGACCCGACTTTGACGACAAGTATACATATAACCATGTTTCCACGCAGTCCAATTCTAGGTCACTTTCGCATCCGAATGCCCCTCAGTTCTAGATGTTGCACGATTTGATTAGTCAGCCGAATGGAGGCCCACAATGAGGCCTCTTTCAGAATTTTTTGACGACGATACCGCTGTGTCACACGACACAATTACGCAGTATGCTGGTGTCCTTCACACTTAAAACTCAGCATTTAACGCTGTTCATGGCTCTTGTACACTGATCAGCCAGAACCCTATGACCACCGACCAACTATCGATGTAAATCCGACCAGGCGATAGCAGCGTCACCTGGCGAGGAATTAATGCTAGTCAAACACAACGCCCTGGTGCATGTAGTACCAGAGAGCGTACTCTCCGTGTTTAGGGATGGGAAAGCGAGCGATCTACACACATCAAAAACAGTTGTGCATCACCACGGATCTTGAAGATATACGTTGACTGTGGATATTGTATCACAGACACAGTCCGTTTGACTGTTCAGAGATGATTCTAAACCATCCCAAAGACGTAAACAATCATGCATGAGCAGCGCCCATTAGAAGGTGGGGGTCCGACAGACGATCATTTCCAGTCATTCCACCAGGAAGGAGGTAAATGGCTCGTGTTGCCTGTAGTTCAACCATGCCTAGACGTCAATACCGCGGTTCGACCGCGTCCGCATTGTTACTTTGAGCCAGGGAGGGCTCTCAACAAGGGATGTGTCCAGACATCTTGAGGTGAATCAAAGTGATGTTGTTCGGACATGGAGGAGATACAGAGAGACAGAAACTGTCCATGAAATGAGTAGTTCAGGCCGCCCAAGGGCTACTGCTGCAGTGGATGACTGCTACCTACGGATTATGGCTCGGAGAAACCCTGACAGCAACGCCACCATGTTGAATAATGCTTTTCGTGCAGCCACAGGACGTAGTGTTACAACTCAAACTGTGGGCAATAGGTTGCATTATGCGCAACTTCACTCACAATGTCCATGGCGAGGTCCGTCTTTGCAACCGCGACACCGAGCAGCGCGCCAGAGATGGGCCCAACAACATGCCGAATGGACCGCTCACGATTGGCATCACGTTCTCTTCACCGATGCGTGTCGCATATGATTTCAACCACACAATCGTCGGAGACGTGTTTGGAGGCAACCCGGTCAGGAAGAACGCATTAGACACACTGTCCAGCGAGTGCAGCAATGTGGAGGTTCGCTGCTGTTTTCGGGTGGCATTATGTGGGGCCGACGTACGCCGCTGGTGGTCATGGAAGGCGCCGTAACGGCTGTACGACACGTGAATGCCATTGTCCTACCGATTGTGCAACCATATCGGCAGCATATTGTCGAGGCATTCGTCTTCATGGAGGACAATTCACGCCCCAGTAGTGCACTTCTTGTGAATTACTTCCTTCATAATAACGACATCGCTCGACTAGAGTGGCCACCACGTTCTCCAGACATGAGCCCTCTGGAACATGCATGGGATAGATTGAAAAGGGCTGTTTATGGACGACGTGGCTCACCAAACACTCTGAGGGATCTGCGTCGAATCGGCGTTGAGGAGTGGGACAATCTAGACCAACAGTGCCTTAATGAACTTGTGGATAGTATGCCACGATGGATGCAGGCATGCATCAATGCATGAGGTCGTGCTACTGGGTATTAGAGGTACCGGTGTGTACAGCAGTCTGGACCACTACCTCTGAGGGTCTCGCTGTATGGTGTAAAACATGCAATGTGTGGTTTTCATGAGCAATAAAAAAGGCAGAACGATGCTTATGTTGATCTCTATTCCAATTTTCTGTACATGTTCAAGAGTTCTCGGGGGTGATGCAAAACTATTTTTATGTGTGTATATTAGTTTTACTGAGAGCAGATCTTGATGGCTCGGAGACTCAGCATGAGCGTTTGGGAAACTA
This sequence comes from Schistocerca serialis cubense, assembly GCF_023864345.2. NCBI lineage: Eukaryota > Metazoa > Arthropoda > Insecta > Orthoptera > Acrididae > Schistocerca > Schistocerca serialis. Next base: position 587,792,642 of record NC_064642.1, read on the forward strand.
CACTACATGTCCTGTGTTCAGAGAGTGCGTTGGTGAGTGTCTCTAACATATGGCGAAACCAAGGTGAAACCATGTCCAGACGTAGTGGAGTTGGGCAGCCACCCCTCATTACAGATGTCGGGAGTCGTAGGCTGGGCAGACTGGTAAAGCAGGCCAGTTGGCGAACTGTCGTGGAAGTAACATCAGACTTAAATGCTGGCTAGAGTGTAAGTGTGTCTGAAGACACAGTGCAGTAAGCACTCCTAATGATGGGCCTTCGCAGCAGACGAGCCATTCATGTGCCAAAGTTAACACCACGACATTGGCAACTATGACTAAAACGGCACATGACCTTCGGCAATGAACGGTGGCACAGTGGCAGAGCGTTGCATGGTCTTATGAATCCCAATACCCTCTTCATCATTTCGATGGGAATCCGTCGTCTTCCAGCATCTTGAGACTTGCACTGTGCTATGGAGACAAGCTTCCAGGGGCTCCACTGTGCTCAGGACTACATTCAAATGGGCATCCATGGGTCCAGAAGAGTTTGTGCAAGGCACTATGGCTGCCAAGGAGTATCGTACACTGGTTGCAGACCACGTACACCTCTTCATGACGATCTTGTTCCCCAACGGCAGTGGCATTATTAGGTAACGTAACGTACCATATCACAAGGTCAGGAGTGTGATGCAGTGGTTGAAGGAACACAATGGCGCAATGCAATTGATATTCTTCCCCCCCAACTCGCCAGATCTGAATCCGATTGAACACGTCTCGGATGTGATTGAACATGGGGTCAGAGCTCATTGCCCCCCTCCCTGGATTTTACGGGAATGAGGCGACTTATGGGTGCAGATGTGGTGATCACTACCTCCACCGATGTGACATGGGCTCAGTGTTTCCATGTCAAAACGCTCCACTGTTGTTATCCGTGCCAAATGTGCACATACCAGCTAATAGGTATGTCGTCATAATGTTCTGGCTGATCAGTGTATGTCCTATCAATCTACCTAACAACACTAAACACGATGCGATCTGATGTCCTTTCTAAATGTCTCAGAGAATTACCACCCTAAAATTTACATGCTCACGGATTGTGTGCACATGTTCGACGTTACCATTTTATTTTACTTTGTCTGCTCTGAGCACATCGATCTACAAAAATAGTAGGAGTAGGTATGTACCTTTATATTGCCCATCTTATTAATTAATGTCTATTTTTAAATGTTACAGGGACGAGAGGTTTGCACAATACAGCTACCATGAGCACTCCAAGTAGAAGACCGTAGACGTGTGTGCAGGTGGTTCAGCGAACCGATGTAAAGCTTGAAGAGTGTTTGCTTTGGGATTTTTTTTTTTTTTTTTGCGGGGGGTGGGGGGGTGGGGGGGGGATGGGCGATCATCAGTCTCCTGACTGGTCTGATGCGGCCCGCCACGGATTTCTCTCCTGTGCCAACCCTTTCAACTCAGAGTAGCACTTGCAACCTACGCCCCCAATTATTTGCTGGATGTATTCCAATCTCTGTCTTCCTCTACAGTTCTTGCCCTCTACAGTTCTCTCTAGTGCCATGGAAGTCATTCCCTCATGTCTTAACAGATGGCCTATCATCTTGTCTCTTTTCCTTATCAATGTTTTCTGCATATTCCTTTTCTCTCCGGTTCTGCGCAGCACCTCCTCATTCCTTATCCTACCAGTCCACCTAATTTTCAGCATTCGGCTGTAGCACTACTTCTCAAATGCTTCGATTTTCTTCTGTTTCGGTTTTCCCACCGTCCATGTTTTATTACCCTACAATGCTGTAATCCAGACGTATATTCTCAGAAATTTCTTCCTCAAATAAGGCCTAAGTTTCATAGTCGTAGACTTCTCTTGGTCAGGAATGCCCTTTTTGCCAGTGCTAGTCTGTTTTTGATGTCTTCCTTGCTCCGTCCGTCATTGGTTATTTTGAATTCCTCAACTTGTATATTACCCGTCCCTCCCTATAGCTTACCCTATTTTCCTCAGAATTTCGAACATCTTGCAACAATTTGACACCGTCGAGCGCTTTTTCCAGAACGTCAAATCCTACGAACGTGTCTTGATTTTCCTTTAGTCTTGCTTTCATTAGCAACCCCAGCGTCAGAACTACCTGTCTGGTGCTATAAAGTACACAGTAGCAATGGTTGTAACTCGGCTGGATGTCGAATCGAAATGAGAGTTGATGACAATTACTGGAACGTCATTCGATAGTAGTTCAAGCCAGAGTTGGTGAATCTTAGTGGCTTGTAAGTAGTGACTGGACCGGCTCTCGGCAGCCCATGATCAGATGTTTTCTCTGGGAGGGAGATCCGGAAAACATGCAGATCAGAACAGCCGAACACCTTCGGAATTGAGGTAGGTCAGGATTGCAAGGGCAATATGCCGACTTGAGTAGTATTGTTTGAAGGTAATGTCACGGAGATTTCCAAGGAGGTGTACAGCCACCTGGCTGAACAGACAGGAAGTGGAACACCTGGTGTGTAGATTACCGGCTACGTGAAGCAGACGTGATACGCAGAAGCACTGCGTACCTTTAACGACGCCTGGTACTGATAACGTGGAACACTGTCTGGCGAAGTTCTTTCTCCTCGAAGGCTCGAAAAACGGATATGTCCATCGTCATGCTGTATACAAAATTCGATATGGTCTGAAAGGCAACATGGTGCTGTGTCCACTGCTGTGGCTGGGAGCAACACTGTATACGTGGCTCTCTCTCCAGTCGTGTCAAGGGAGACCACAAGGATAGTCGCCGAGGTGATAGTCTGTGTTGCTCCAGAAGTCCCCGTACTATCTGTGTGGATACCTATTCTCTACGAGCAAGTCCATTTCCTAACTTAAGACAGTAAGGTGTGTGTGACCTTCCGGCGCCCCTCGCACGAGGCTGCTGAGATCCGTCAAGGTATTGAGTATGGCACCACTAGACCCGTGGATTCCATTATCGTACGCCATCAGTCATGAGGTCTGCCTAGCGCCAAGTATTGCTCGCGGCTAGGGTGGTGTGCGTTGAGCGTCGAAATATGAAAGGTGAAGACAGAGGCCATGTGGAGAGAGTGCAGTTTTGGAAGGGCAAGCAAATGTTATTGTTGAGAGACTGAGCAGTTTCCTGCGCTCCACTCTATTACTTTTTTATCGGTGGCCATTAGATGGTGTGCCGTGGAAGTGAACCCTAATGATTGTTGCAGACACCATTTGAGGTCCAGCAATGTTTATGGGTGCATACCTAACGTCAGCTGTGTTGGTAATGTGATGTCTGGAATGTATACCAGCGGAAGTGTACTTTACTTTGTGTAAGATGTTATTTACCCGCCTCGTACTGGTTTCTATTGGGATATTCAGTCACCTATGGAAGTGAGCTGCACATTGCATCAATTTAAGTGCGCCGTTGTAACCAATTTGCTTGGTGGCATTGTGTGACTCACAAAAACTGTGCCTGCTAGGTGGCTTTATTTGGCTTCACACTGAAAGGTATTTTGCCGAGTGGAAAGTGGTTTTATGATGTTCGATAAAACATAATTTCACTAAACAGTTACAAGGTTAAGCTTCTGAAAGTGTATGAAATAAAATCTCAAATCCTCACAAAGCTATTCTAGGTACCAAATAAATTATAACCTTCCTGTGCTTTGATGGTTCGACTGGAAATGCAATGATCTTCATTACTTTTACGTCAACGTGTTTTCGCCGTGCGGAGTGGTCCCGCGGTTTGCGGCGCCATGTCACCTATTGCGCGGCCCCCTCCCATGTAAGTAGGCTCATTAGGTTTTTATATTGGTAACGCTACGTAGCGCTCTGTATGAAAATCACTGGCTGTGCTGTGTGCAGTCTGTGGCTGGTTTGCATTCACTATGATGAGGAATACTGTTATCCTCAGATATAATAAGCATTTATAACATGTTATTTACTTTGTAAAGCTGTTTAGGCATTATTTATTCAGTTTTGTTTTAATGCTCACGTGTGAAGTTGATGTTTGAAAAGTTACTATGGCCGTTTATATATTTATTTATGTCATAAATTTGTAACACTGATGTATATGTCTATTTATATTCTTTTGTAAAGCCCGTATTACCACAAATGTTATCTGCATTGTTATGTTATTTAACGATGTTTCCTGTAACTTTGTGATTGTATTCTCATGTTATAAAATTGTAATTGACACCAGTTTATCAAACTAAGTTACATTTCACTGCACACGTTTCTGTTGGTAATAGTACACGCACAATATGTGAAAAAAAGGGACTGTTAGTGCTTGCACGTGTGTTAATAATTCAGCAAGGGACTGGTTAACAGCATTGCTGGTTCTAAGGACATTTCAAACAAAATTTTTGTGAGCGCACAGGTGGTGGTTTATGGACTTGCTATATTGTCTGCAAGACTCTTCGATGGTGACTGTGCACCTGGAGAGTCGCAACAGATGGATGCTGGCCGTCTCTACAAGGACTGCAGTGAGTCTGCAGCTTTGATGACCCACCAATACCATACTCTCTACCAGGACTACAGTGGGTCTGCTCTGTGATGACCTACCTACCAATATTCTTCAAAACTTCGACTGACTCTGCTGTGGGTTTGCTCTGTTGTGGCCCATTACCTGTCTGCGTGTTAAGAGTCAGCACTGTCTTTCCGTTGGAAGGACAACACTACTTCTTCAAGACTGCATGGAAATCAAATACTTCCGTGTGCATTTTCTTTTACTGCTCAGACTTTGAGAAAAAAAAACACTGCAATTTTACTGTGATAAATGATCAGGACTGTCTTTATGGACAGTGAGAAAATTTTAGCTTTTGACCAACATTGTACCGATAAGTGTGTGCATTTGATATATATTTGTTAGCGTTAATATAAATTTTTTTTAACAAATATGTTTTGGCCAGTGCCCAAAACAATTTGTAAAATTATTTGTGGGGAGCATGGGGGCTATGTAAGTAGGCTGTTTAAGTTTTTATATTGGTAACGCCACGTAGCGCTCTCTATGAAAATCGCTATCTGTGCTGTGTGGAGTCTGTAGCTGGTTTGCATTGTTGGAAGTTGCTGTTGTAGTATTGGGCAGTTGGCTGTTAACACCGCGTAGCGTTGCGCAGTTGGAGGTGAGCCGCCAGCAGTGATGGATGTGGGGAGAGAAATGGCGGAGTTTTGAGAGCGAATGATATGGACGTGTGTCCATCAGAGAGACTAAATTTGTAAGACTGGATGTCATGAACTGCTATATATATTATGACTTTTGAACACTATTAAGGTAAATACATTGTTTGTTCTCTATCAAAATTTTTCTTTTGTTATCTGTGCCTATCAGTAGTTAGTGCCTTCAGTAGTTTGAATCTTTTATTTAGCTGGCAGTAGTGGCGCTCGCTGTATTGCAGTAGTTCGAGTAACGAACATTTTTGTTAGGTAAGTTAAAAGATATAGGTTATTGTTAGTCAGAGCCATTCTTTTGTAGGGATTATTAAAAGTCAGACTGCGTTGCGCTAAAAATATTGTGTGTCAGTTTAGTGATGATCAGAACAAGTAAAGAGAGAAATGAGTACGTTCAATTTTGCTCAGCTGTTTGAAAATCAAACAACGTAAGGGGTTTACCAGCACAGTAATTCATAAAAATTTTTTCAAGGGGACGTTTCAGTTCGAGTCATCCCTCAGGCATGGGTGTGTGTGTTGTTCTTAGCATAAGTTAGTTTAAGTAGTTTGTGAGTGTAGGGACCGATGACCTCAGCAGTTTGCTCCCTTAGGAATTCACACACACTGATATGTTTTCTTGTGTATTTCGACTATTAGTTGATGTGCAGACTGCATTTAAAAATGGAAGTTGGCAATTACTCGCTGTTTTTAAAGTTGGTTTAAATTTTCTTTTAGTGATAAGGTTTTACGAAGCGTTTTAAGCGGAGCAGTGGTTTATTAAAGTACACTGTCAATTAGTTACTGCATATTGGAATCATCGACTCATTAATTCACGGCACTGATCATAAACTGTTTTGATACTGGACGTTTACCACTAATGTTTTATTTCCAGAATGAGTTTTTCACTCTGCAGCGGAGTGTGCGCTGATATGAAACTTCCTGGCAGATTAAAACTGTGTGCCCGACCAAGACTCGAACTCGGGACCTTTGCCTTTCGCGGGCAAGTGCTCTACCATCTGAGCTACCGAAGCACGACTCACGTCCGGTACTCAAAGCTATACTTCTGCCAGTATTTCATCTCCTACCTTCCAAACTTTACAGAAGCTCTCCTGCGAACCTTGCAGAACTAGCACTCCTGAAAGAAAGGATATAGCGGAGACATGGCTTAGCCACAGCCTGGCGGATGTTTCCAGAATGAGTTTTTCACTCTACAGCGGAGTGTGCGCTGATAGGAAACTTCCTGGCAGATTAAAACTATGTGCCCGACCGAGACTCGAACTCATGCTACTTTGCTAGCTGCCCGTGCACAGAAACCACAAACTCTCGTCCTGCACTTTACACGAGCGCGCTGCTTGAAAAAAATAAAGTGTTTTCAGAAGCGCACCGTTTCAATGGCGTTACAGTGGTAACAGATAGCTAGCTATCCACGGTGTTGATAGCAGTTCAGTCTGTGGCGTCATTTGGAGCACTGACTTATAAGACCCCAGTCACCTGCCATTAAAAAAAGTGTCCCCAGATACTTATTTCATCCAGCCCCACGTTCCACATCTTGTCAGATTAATGTTTAGCCACGTTTGACACGAAATAAGCAGCGAATGTACTGCTATCCCGGACAGCATACTCACCTGACACTTCGATAATCCAACCTGGCTGAGATGAGATTGCTTGTCAGTTTAGCCACCAGCGTCCTCCAGTAACCACTGACTGCCGGGTGAAATTTCAATTCCCTTAAATATATCGTGCCATTCTTTGATGCCTTACCACGACATTAAGACCTTTTCCTATTGTCGGGAATATGAATAACTACAAATTCTCAACCAATGTACACACGATGTGGCATATTTTCTTAATTCTTTTAACAATGAAACAAATTCAGTACACTTCTTTCCTATAACCCTATCAACTTAAGTGTCGTTGCGTACCTAATCTGTAATGTGAAGGCGGTGTCAGTCACATGTACTCTTCTTGCTGTCGCAGTTTTCATAGTTTTTTTCCCTGCTTCCAACGTCTATTTCTTTGTCAGTTTGTGGAAAGGTGCAAGCACGACGTTTTCCTTATGGTCTCAAATCTCCCTTTTAATGAGAAGAAAAAATGGAACAAGGATAGCGTGATAACATAACTTTTCACAATCGCTGTTGATCTTAATAGTATAGCTCGTTCGTTTTTCTTGTATTCTGATCGGGAGGGGTCATTCTAATCTCCTACTAGTTTATCACTTCCTATACGCCATGAGATAACAACACAGTACATCCTGAACGAAATTCTTACTCATTAGCGGAGTGCATGCCGATGTAAGGCAAGTAAGGGTCATATTCACCATACGTGGCAACGTGGATGAAGCTAGTGATTGAATGGAGCTTGCGTCAGTGCGTAAGTATTGCTCATGTAGTACGATGCTGCATATGAAAGGAAAACATCTGTAGATCCAGTGCCGAGTGCATTTACAGGATATCTCATATTTTGGTATAGTCACGTCCTCAACAGTTTTCAGTTGTTGATAGGAGCGTTATTCATCAGTCTGTTTGAATTGTGAGATAGTTTTTCATTTTGAGGTGTTACAGCCGGCCTGAGTGGCCGTGCAGTTCTAGACGCTACAGTGTGGACCCGAGTGACCGCTCCGGTCGCAGGTTCGAATCCTGCCTCGGGTATGGTTCAAATGGTTCAAATGGCTCTGAGCACTATGGGACTTAACATCTATGGTCATCAGTCGCCTAGAACTTAGAACCACTTAGACCTAATTAACCTAAGGACATCACACACATCCATGCCCGAGGCAGGATTCGAACCTGCGACCGTAGCGGTCACGCGGTTCCAGACTGAAGCGCCTAGAACCGCACGGCCACACCAGCCGGCACCTCGGGCATGGATGTGTGTGATGCCCTTAGGTTAGTTAGGTTTAATTAGTTCTAAGTTCTAGGCAACTGATGGCCTCAGAAGTTAAGTCGCATGGTGCTCAGAGCCATTTTCACCATTTCAACCATCAGGTGTTACACATACCTAAATAAATAAGGAGAAAACGCCCTTATAATTGTCCATGAATGTGCCCGATCTCCGTTGTGTACTAGCCTTTGACAAACGTAGTCGAAACGTATATAGTGGAATTCTAATATATCCGCACTAAAGCGTATTATATAATTCAGCTGCGGCAAACCGTTGAAAGCCAGTGACTACATTTGAACTTTAATCTTTGAGTAAATGAGATATTGTGCTCGCGGTTTCAATGCCTTGAAACATTCGTCTTCAAACGAAATCTGGCCCGTAAGCGAACATGAACGCAGTCTGACTACTTACTCTGTATGCCGTAGTGAGCAGGAACTTTCTCATAGCACAACGGAATAATGGAATGGGGATTTAACATAAACTAAATCAAGATAACATGAAACAGTAACCATTTCAGTAAATTTCATCTAGCTGCCTTCTATCAGCGGATGTGAATTACACGTCATAGTTGTTCTTCGTGCAATGCACACGTATGTGCACTCTGCATCCTGCAACACCTAATGAAATCGAATTACACGGTAGCTAAAAATCGACGTCTTCGTCACCGCCAACATGTGCCTTGAAGTTCCGATGCCACACATACTTACCCTGTTAGCTGAAAACTGCATGGAAAACGAAATAATCACTTGCTGGGGGCAGATCCTTCACTTTCTTCGTGAAAGGTAATAGAACTGAATCTCTCTCCTTAACGAGGTTCTTTAGGAGGCACATGCGAGGAACTAAACAAACATCAGGAGAGTGGAAAATAATTTCGTAAGAGTCGAATGTTACGTTAAACTCAATGAAGCGTTCTTATGTTGTGCAGAAAAAGAAAACAAAGCCTCTTGTACTTAAATGGACCACGTGACTTTCCATCGCCATACATTTACAAAAGCAGAAAGAACAATCCTACATTCGTAGCAACGTCTATAATAATACTTAATGGGTGAAAATGGAAAGCGATAAATTACTATCAACTTCGCATAAATGAATAGAAAACGAAGTGTACAGGCAGACGCCGAGTCGAGCAGACGCACTAGCAGTGATGGCAGTGCAGCAGTTGTCTGATACACAATAATTTAGTTTAGATTCTGGTATTTGTTTTTTTTTTCACGTTCTTCATCAAAGAAGTGAACTTCACCTGTGTATTTTACTGTGTAGGCTAGTGGTTGGTAAATTACTGTAAGTTTTTGTTTTTGTGCAAATCTTGGTGCATGTTTATTAGACAGTTTTGCTTCTAATTATCGTTCCTGTCATATCGCTAAATACTGGCCATTTCTCCTGGGACTCCGCGTACGAAGTACAGTAGCTGTCCATCCCCAGCAGGTTCATATTCCGATGGTAGCTATTTACAGGCAATTTATGTTTTAAACCAAGATCAGTTAGGCTCTGGAAAGGAGGGAGAGGGATGGGGGGAAGTGGGGAAGGGTGAGGGACGTTGAGGCTAGGAGAGAGAAGGAGGAGAAAGGATGGAGAAGGAGAGAGAGGAAGAGAGAGGGAGAAAGGGAAAGAGAGAGAGAAAGGAGAGAGGGAGGGGGAGAGAGGGGGGAAGAATTTAATAAAATGTTTTATTTACTAACTAAAATATGACTATAACACACATTTTATGCTTGCATGAGGTGATATTTTCTGTTATTCTTTTGGCGGATGATGACTGCAGTGCCAGTTCTGAAGGCAATATGATGGTTTTTTTGTGATTAATTACAGTTTAACAATTTATGGATTTTTTCCCTTTACTTCTACTGAGGAACATTGCTTCTTGCCAAATTTCACGATTCCAGATCGACCGGAAGTACTCTACGGGTTTTGATGAGTTACTGACTATCAAAATATGTTACACAAATGGCTGTATCTTTTGATTACATTGACACAGAAGCTTGAAAGTCTTACACCGAAATGGCTGTATCTTTTGATTACATTGACACAGAAGCTTGAAAGTCTTACACCGCCAAGGGCCCTTAGGTTTTAGTATGTGTCATAAATTTCAACTTGATATGCCTACCCGTTCCTGAGCATAATGGGCCTTAACGGAAGGACAGATAAACAAACAAACAGATGAACGGCAAAGTGATCTATATGGATTGCGGTATAAAACTATAAAAGGACCCCAAAAAAGTCAGCTTTTTATCATTCTCACTCGTTTGTACAGTCTCTACATTATAAAACCAGTTCCTCGAGTAGATAAAGTTTCTTTCCTTTCCCATCTACGTGCATCACCTCTAAATCCTCTTCTGTGCCTTTCAGGGGCTGACCAGTCGCACCTATACGTTTGGCAAACACCGATCTACCGTAATTGCACAGTCAAAAAGTGTCTGCAAGCTTCCTATTTCTTGTCGAAAATTCGCTCCCCGTCTGCCCTATTATACATACTGATCAGCCAGAACATTATGACCACCTACCTAATAACTGGTATGTCCACGTTTGGCACGGATAACAGCGGCGACAGGTAGTGGCATGGAAGCAATGAGGCCTCGGTAGTCGCAGGACGGAGTTGGTACCACATCTGCACACACTTTCAATCACACCCCAGATATACTCGATCGGGTTCAGGTCTGGCTAGCTGGGAGACCAGAACATCAATTGAAACTCGTCGCTGCGTTCCTCCGACCACTTCATCGCACTCCTGGCCTTGTGACATGGTGCATTATCTTACTGAAAAATACTACGTCCGTCAGGAAACATAAACGTCATGAGGACGGGTACGTGGTCTGCAACCGGTGTACGATACTCCTTAGTCGTCATGATGCCTTGCACGAGCTTCATGCGCCCATGGGCGCCCACACGATTGATCCCCAGAGCATAATTGCACCACCTCCAGTTTATCTGTCTCTTGCAGTATAGGCGTCAAGGAGCTGTTCCCCTGGAAGACGAGAGATTCGTGCCCTCCCATCCACATGGAGAAGGTATCGGGGTTCATTAGACCATGCAATGATTTTCCACTGTGTCAACGTCCGTTTCAGTCGTAATTGCCATTGTCATGGAGTTAATATTGGCACATGCATGGGCCGTCGGCTGTGGAGGCCCAATCTTTAGGAGTGTTCGGTGCGCTGTGTGTTCAGACACAGTTATGCTCTGCCCAGCTTTAAAATCTGAAATTAGTTCCGAGATAGTTCATCGCCTAGCCTGCTTTACCAGTCTGCCCAATCGACGGTATCCGGCATTTGTAATGAGAGGTGGCCGCCCAACACCATGATTTCTGGACGTGACATCACCTTGGTTTCGTCAAGTGTTGAAGATACCACTCCTCGAACACCCGACTAGTCGCCCAGTTTCCGAAATGCTCGTGTAGAGCCTCCGGGTCATCACAATCTGCCGTCGGTCAAACTCAGATAAATCGCGCGCCTTCCGCATTCTACACACGGACAGCACGCTCACTGATACGACATACAACGTGCGTGAGACTGACTAGTAGTTAATCCTCGCTAGGTGACGCTGCTACCGCCTGGAGTGGTGTATATCGATAGAATGGAGGTGAACATAATGTTCTGGCTGAACAGTGTGCTTAGCGCGCACACTGTTGTGTTGGCAGAATAGCCAACACCGTGTTACTAGAGGAGGCCGAAATGTACGCGTTTTAGCTCACGCAGGCTGGCGCGAGGAGGGAAGAACTATACTGACGTGAGGTCTGGAACATGACAAGGAATGAGAATTCACATGCGGAGGTAATTAGTTTCATACTCAACTTTAGTCCATTAATGATGAACGTCGCTCTTGACGGTACATGATTCACAATATTATCTGTTCAGAATTCATTCTAATTACTGAATATGGCGCCTTGCTAGGTCGTAGCAAATGACGTAGCTGAAGGCTATGCTAAACTGTCGTCTCGGCAAATGAGAGCGTATGTAGACAGAGAACCATCGCTAGCAAAGTCGGCTGCACAACTGGGGCAGGTGCTAGGAAGTCTCTCTAGACTAGCCCTGCCGTGTGACGGCGCTCGGTCTGCAATCACTGATAGTGGCGACACGCGGGTCTGACGTATACTAACGGACCGCGGCCGATTTAAAGGCTACCACCTAGCAAGTGTGGTGTCTGGCGGTGACACCACACACACTATGCGTGCTGTGTTTTATAAACACCTGTCTGTTCAGATTTATTTATCCTGTTCAACGTTTCATGCTTTAAGCTATATCCGGTTAACATTTTCTGCAACTAACGTCAACCGGACATTGGTGTTGTAGTTTTCTTAAAATAACAGTAGGACTTCAGAAATAACACCAGGACTTCAGGTCAGAATAACTTCGTCTTTATTTTCCAACTAAATGCTTTTTATATGCGTATCTGTATAGGATTAACTCCTGTGAGGATTATGTTCCTAACATTAGTGGCTGTATATCTAAGTAATTATAAAGAATGTCTGTCTACATTAAGCCGACGTAGTCTTTTTCACGCAGAATCATGCCCGTGCCAGTGAAATGCGAGTTCAAGCCCCTTCACGCAGATTCCTGCAACACATAAGTGCACCTACTTGTTCGTAACTGTGTGTGTGTGTGTGTGTGTGTGTGTGCGTGTGTGTGTGTGTGTGTGAGTTCATAATCGTTACCATCACTCACGTGCCGTTGGGGAGCACACACATCTAATCTTTTAAACTCTGCGAATTCCGAGTCGTCCAACCTGGTGGAAAACTCGGGAGTCGCTTCCGTGAGAAGTTGGTAGCCTATCTCGTGGGTCTCCCTCTCCTCCCAGATGCTCCGTCTCTGTCTCTCTGGCTGTATCCCCGGGTCATGTGCCGCTCCACCCCTCACCACCTCTCTCCCTCCCTCCGTGTGTGTGTGTGTGTGTGTGTCTGTGTGTGTGTGTGTGTGTGTGTGTGTGCCGGCTCGCGAGCACGTCTCATCTGGCGCGTCTCCCATGACAACGGGCCGGCAACGGGAGCCGGCGGTGGTGCTCTTCGCGGACGGCTGGGTGCGCTGCGGAGCGAGACCCGCATGCGGCCGGGCGCAGGCAGACACCTGGAGGCGCTTGCGCACGCAGGTCAGGTGCCGGCGGTAACTTATAAGCCGGCCCCACTTGCTAAGCCGCGCTCGCCCGCCGCCGCTGCTGCAGCCGCTGTCGCTGCGCATTTGTTCCCAGTTGGGTCCGGACGCTATAACTCTGTCTCCCAGCAGAGCGATACATGTGATATAACTACGTCTTTCATCGGGCAATGTCATTAGGCTCCACTGGTGGAGGGACCTTGACTTAGGAGACGGAAACGGGCGTCATTAAAATCCATTTCTTTGTTGTTGTTGTTGTTGTCGTCGTTGCGCCGACCGGAGTGGCCGTGCGGTTCTAGGCGCTTCAGTCTGGAACCGCGCGACCGCTACGGTCGCAGGTTCGAATCCTGCCTCGGGCATGGATGTGTGTGATGTCCTTAGGTTTAAATAGTTCTAAGTTCTAGGGGACTGATGACCTCAGATGTTAAGTCCCAGAGTGCTCAGAACCATTTGAACCATTTTTTTTTTTTTTTTTTTTTGTTTTTTTTTGTCGTTGCAGCTCTTCACGCTAGTTTACACAGCGCAAGCCTCTTAATCTGTGAATTAACCGACCGTACCAGGTCGGCTTGACAGAGGAGATAGAGAAGATCCATAGAAGAGCGGCGCGTTTCTTCACAGGGTTATTTGGTAAGCGTGATAGCGTTACGGAGAAGTTTAGCAAACTCAAGTGCCAGACTCTGCAAGAGAGGCGCACTGCATCGCGGTGTAGCTTGCTGTCCAGGTTTCGAGAGGGTGCGTTTCTGAATAAGGTATCGAATATATTGCTTCCCCCTACTTATACCTCCCGAGGAGATCACGAATGTAAAATTAGAGAAATTCGAGCGCGCACGGAGGCTTTCCGGCAGTCGTTCTTCCCGCGAACCATACGCGACTGAAACAGGTTCAAAATGGCTCTGAGCACGATGGGACCTAACATCTCAGGTCATCAGTCCCCTATAACTTAGAACTACTTAAACCTAACTAACCTAAGGACATCACACACCCATGCCCGAGGCAGGATTCGAACCAGCGACCGTAGCTGTCGCGCGGTTCCAGACTTAAGCGCCTAGAACCGCTCGGCCACGACTGGAACAGGAAAGGGAGGAAATGACAGTGGTACGTAAAGTGCCCTCCGCCACACGCCATTGGGTCGCTTGCGGAGTATAAATGCAGATGTAGATGAACCTACACTGCCCAAAGGGAACGCCCAACTAACGCCCTTACCAAGGTAATGATGTAAGCGCAAGGAATATGTACAAGGAGGAATAAAAAGATGTACCACAAGGATATATGACAAGGTCTTTTGCAAAAGGTACCAAATCCATAACAGCTAATTTAACAGGAGCGGCAAAAAACGTTTTTCAAAACAATAGCATCAGAGTAGGTTTTGTAGATTTGTTGTTATATTTAGACAGACGTTTGGACACACTACGCCCAGTACTTGTGTTCGGTATCTACTTGTTACTGCATAAATAAAAATGGGGTTTTGTACTTCAGGGCAAAAAATTGTCTTAAGTTTGTTAACTGTTGTTCTGGAGTTTTTGATGGTGATTCGCAGTTTTCACCTGATACATCAGACTCCACAATTTAATTAAAGACTCAGAATGAACATAAAAAACGTCAGACACGTCCTCACAACTTACAGTTTCAGAGGCGCGGAGTGGCCGCGCGGTTTGATGCCTCACGTCACGGAGCTGGCGGCCAACCCCGCCGAAAGTTCGAGTCCTCCCTCGGGCATGGGTGTTTGTGTTGTCGTTAGCGTAAGTTAGCTTAAGTAGTGTGTAAGTCTAGGGACCGATGACTTCAGCAGTTGGATCCCATAGGAATTCACACATTGGATCATACAATTTCATGTAAACAAATGTCGGCCATGTTGAGCGTGACAGCATTATCAAGACGAGCAACAATTGGCTGCCGGGATTTGTTGCATCTTGGAATCGAAATAAGACTGCATATGGCACTCATCGCCATGAACGGCACGTCTTAAGGAGAAATATGTAGCGAGTATGGTACGCTTTGGCACACATAACAGTTCTTACTACATTGGTAATGGTTCTAAGTAGTGCTATTACCTTGAAAGTTTCCTTTAATAATTCTTTTCGTTTGATTTGAACTGGTATTGGTTTGGTTGTAACTTTGCTGTTGTTTAGCTATGCGGGAGTTTGTGCATTGCCAACTGTGAGAGAAACCAAATACATCCACCTGCGACAATACATGAATTGGGCCCTGTTTTATAATCTTTCTCAAAAATGTGCCAAGTTATTAAATCAGAACTTTACAATTAATCACTTTAATAAAAGAAAGAGGTGTCTGTGCGTTAATGATCTGGCTAATAATGCTGTTCATAAATTGGTTCGTGTGCATTGATAACTTTGATAGCAAATTGATCCTGAAATGACAGTGTCTTGCCTCGTAATGTAATTTCTTGGAAACGCATTGCTTGCTGCCCCCCTGGACACCAGCTGCAAATTTCTACTTACTGTGGCTGAGAGCTTAGTGCAATGCTCCATATAACATATAATCTATTTTATACACATGACTGAGTGAGACACTCTTTTAAATAAAAATTACTACGGTCGAGGATATGGACAAAGTCAATGCTCTTATGTGAAAAATTCCTTTAACAAACTGTTTCTAAACTATCTGATATATTATTAATGCTACGAAATACGTGTCACAACACTCTTTAACAATGACAAAGAGCAAATGTTAGACAAAATAATTGATAAACATAAAAACTAACTTACAGTGAAAATTACACAAACTTTAATGAAAAATCTCAAGTTTCCTGATATGGGTGTCTCAATCAACAATGTTTCTAAACTACTGGCGACTGCTGTGTCACCATATAAAATTATTACCTTCATTCGTCTTCATACTATTTTTTCATCTCATAGCATCTCATTTCATTCAAAATCACTAATCGAATCTTTGTCCTCTGTTTCACAATATTCAATTTCATCACTATACTTTGACAGAGATGCACTTAACTTTAGTCCACATTGTAACGAGTCCTCTGCTTAGCGTCTGTTTCACAACTCCTGTAATTAAAAATTGTCGCTTAACGTTTCAGACATCCGAAGTGGGTACAAATTCCAGAAATTCAAATAACAAACTCCCAATAGACCTGTTTGAACCCGTTACCACAATTTCAGTTTTTCGGATTTAGTACCTTTTGGAAATGAGGTTCTCATACTGATACTCTAACAAGTGTGGTACCTTTATGCTATGTCCTATTTTTCTCTTCTTATGGCAAACTAACCTAACACACAGTGTTAGAACCATACTGCCCGTAGAGAGAGCGGGGCCAAGAAGAATGTGCCGATCAGTCGATGCCAAATCAGGAGGAAGAATTTGGAGCAAACATGAAAAACATGTACATAATTGTCAAGCAGTACTTAAAACCTAAACATGTGTGCTTAGCAGTCAAATGAAGCACTTTCTGTATCTCCATCATGGTAGGGTACAAATAGGTCTGCAGCTTTCATGCAGTTACAATAACTGTTAGCGGAACTATTGTGGGTTGCGTAAAAGTTTTATTTGTTTATTGATGACTAATTTCGGACAGCTTGTCCACGTACACAAGTCTTGCATTAGGTCCAGACGTGCATGTAAGTTACTGGCCACGAAACACATAGGTACAGCAATATACAATGTAGCTTCCACACATGAACATTACTGTATTACGTTATATTTTGACATACAGTGATGTTCACGTGTGGACGCTACATTGTTTATTACCACTCTTACATGTTTTGTGGCCAGTAAATTACATCCATGTCTGGTTGTAATGCAAGACTTATTTGCCTGGATGATTGGCATAATGGACAAGGCGTCCGAAACCAGTGATAAATAAATAAATAAAAGTTCTTACGCAATTTAAGATGGTCTCTTTGTCATTTATTGTAAAGCACTTTCAGTGGATGACATTAGTTGATGTTCGAAAGTGGGGACAAGCCGTAGAAAACTGTAGATATTTTCCCCAGCAGAAACGTAAAGCAGATTCTTTAATTATTGACAAAATTTCACGAAATTAATACAACGGAAACAGACGATTCTAGCTTTAAAAAACTCTTCGCACATGATGAATTGACTGTTCATTTCAAATCACAGCATAATGAAGAATTTCATTCCCAATTTTTGACACTGGCCTAATATTTCCTTGCAATTGCAGACCATAGTGCCAAAGTCGAAAAGTGGTTCGCTTCCATAAATGGCAAATGGACAAATGAATGCAATAAACTGCATACCACCACGATTACAAAACTGATGCATTTGCTGTGTAATTTAAAATTATTCTGTCTAGAGTTCCACAACTCGATTTCCAAGAAAAATAACGTTCTTCAAAAAGTGAGTTTAGATGGAAAATATTAATACTTAAGTAAAGATTATTGTTACATCTTTGTAGCTGTAATTCAGATTACCAAAGTTATGGAATATCTTTTCGTTTCCCATCTGAGAACAAGAGATCATTGTTTAATTTGTTTAATGAAGAACGTTTAGTTTGTTATGATATAACGTTACCTTAGCAAGGAAAATGAGCGACTAAGAACAATGAGCATTTAAATGCTATCATAACTCCCAAATTACAAGGCTGTTCACTGGATGTTTTCTTCTTTAGTTTAAGCTCTTACCGTTGATCTGACTAAAAGCTGATTGTCATTGACTATTAATAAACGAATGAAAATACCCAACTGAATACTTCTATTTAAAATAGGTTGTCTTGCTTTCAGGGCGAAATGTCCGACTAAATATAAATATGAGTCCATGTTTTCAGTTTTTGAGGCTGCCTGACCTAGAAGCACTTTGAAGACATAGTCGTATGTCGCACAGGTACACGCCATCGGCGGGTATGTAAATGATGAGTGGATAGTAGTGGTTCTCTGTGGCAGGTAGACCAGCCACCAGGGTGAATTACTGTTGTTCGTGGTTCGTGTTGTTAGCAGGCCTGTTAGCCTATAGAACGACTTGAAGAGCGCCAGATGCTGAGTGGAGGAGACGGAGATACCGCGTAATGTTGTGTCACAGCGTTGCCGGCTCCTGATAGAGTGTTTGATTTGGGAAAGGGGACCAAACAGAGACGTGATCGGTCCCAATGGATTAGGGAAGGATGAAGAAGGAGGTCGGCCGTGCCCTTTCAAAGGAACCATCCCAGGACAAAGTTTGGAAGTGGTCACATTGTGGGTCTCCATTTGGCTGGCTGGTCGAATCGTTCAGTATCCAGATGTGAGGGGCATTCGGGTGCGATAGTGCCCAATGATGGTCTTCATGGGAACTAGAGGGGATGACAAAGGGCAAATGTTAGACAAAATAATTGATAAACATAAAAACTAACTTACAGTGAAAATTACACAAACTTTAATGAAAAATCTCAAGTTTCCTGATATGGGTGTCTCAATCAACAATGTTTCTAAACTACTGGCGACTGCTGTGTCACCATATAAAATTATTACCTTCATTCGTCTTCATACTATTTTTTCATCTCATAGCATCTCATTTCATTCAAAATCACTAATCGAATCTTTGTCCTCTGTTTCACAATATTCAATTTCATCACTTTACTTTGACAGAGATGCACTTAACTTTAGTCCACATTGTAACGAGTCCTCTGCTTATCGTCTGTTTCACAACTTCTGTAATTAAAAATTGTCGCTTAACGTTTGAGACATCCGAAGTGGGTACAAATTCCAGAAATTCAAATACCAAACTCCCAATAGACCTTTTTGAACCCGTTACCACAATTTCAGTTTTTCGGATTTAGTACCTTTTGGAAATGAGGTTCTCATACTGATACACTAACAAGTGTGGTACCTTTATGCTGTGTCCTATTTTTCTCTTCTTATGGCAAACTAACCTAACACACAGTGTTAGAACCATACTACCCGTAGAGAGAGCAGGGCAAAGAAGAATGTGCCGATCAGTCGATGCCAAATCAGGAGGAAGAATTTGGAGCAAACATGAAAAACATGTACATAATTGTCAAGCAGTACTTAAAACCTAAACATGTGTGCTTAGCAGTCAAATGAAGCACTTTCTGTATCTCCATCATGGTAGGGTACAAATAGGTCTGCAGCTTTCATGCAGTTACAATAACTGTTAGCGGAACTATTGTAGGTTGCGTAAAAGTTTTATTTGTTTATTGATGACTAATTTCGGACAGCTTGTCCACGTACACAAGTCTTGCATTAGGTCCAGACGTGCATGTAAGTTACTGGCCACGAAACACACAGGTATAGCAATATACAATGTAGCTTCCACACATGAACATTACTGTATTACGTTATATTTTGACATACAGTGATGTTCACGTGTGGACGCTACATTGTTTAGTACCACTCTTACATGTTTTGTGGCCAGTAAATTACATGCATGTCTGGTTGTAATACAAGACTTACTTGCCTGGATGATTGGCATAATGGACAAGGCGTCCGAAACCAGGGATGTTCGAAAGTGGGGACAAGCCGTAGAAAACTGTAGATATTTTCTCTAGCAGAAACGTAAAGCAGATTCTTTAATTATTGACAAAATTTCACGAAATTAATGCAACGGAAACTTTCAATAATCTCAACCATGGGATACAAATCGAAGACCCCAAGATTTTCACTTGCACTTCTGAAAAATCTCCTGAATGCTACATAAAGCAGGATCACTTAAGGAGTGCAGGGAAGGCAAGAGTGTATTCTTACCTCTCGGGCAAATATATTTTGTTGCAAAAATGGAGACTTCACTGCTGACTTAAAAGCTAACGCAACAAGTCGTAAACATTTTCAAAACATTTTTACATACAATCTGTCAGGAAAATTCTTCGTCGATTTGATTTTCTAAACGAATTAATGAAATACATCGACATGCTAGAACCCACAAAATTACAGTCCTTTAAATCTACTATTCATCTTGTGATTGAATTCACAAGCTTGATAACGTCGGAGCAACTTCAACAGACTGAAGCAGCTTGGTACTTGTGATGCGACAGCGATGTTCCATTTGATAGTACCGCGCAAGGCTTTTGAAACATGATTAGAAATATTAAATATGGAGACTCTTCTCTTTTATCGCAGTTTGTGTAAAATATTTTCAGCCTTCCTCATTCTAGTGACGCAGTGGAATGAGTTTGCTCATCATTTACCTTACTGAAAACTAAGTCAAGAAACAAATTGGCAACAAACACTCTACGTGATCTATTACACATCAAAAGACTGTTACTGTATGGCAGTTGTTATTCATTTCCAGTAACCAGTACAACGACAAAATGCAGTAAAGCTTGATAAGTATTATTACAGTGAAGGAAATGAGGAGCAGGAGAATTAATTGAATCAGTATCACTCACCACTAGGGGAGAGAGACAATATACTCAAGTCACAACTATTAGTTTTCAACCTATATTCGGTATTCTTCTTTTTACAGCTTTTTCCCAAAGTTAGTTAGCTTTGCAATACATACTCTGTGCCATTTATCGCTATGCTCATAACTGTGGACAACTTTCCACACGGAATGACTGTGGACCATATGTTCAGCTGCTCTGAGTGTCTGGATAGCCATTAAATAAAAGCTAAACTGCTCATTAAGTAAACGGAACACACCCAGGACGCAAACATCCTTATGCCATCAAACTCTCTTGATAAATATGTAGTAACTACTGCTCATTCTATTCCCAGTGTGACAAAATGTCCATGATATTATTGATGCCATCTTATTGATAAAGAATGAAATCATCAAAGTACACTTGAACATTTTTGCACAGTTGCACATTCATTACTTTTAAAATTATTTTACGTTATACTTTTTTAAATTAAAAACATGTTTGCATAACTACCCACTTCTGTTGTTAGGAGCATTGCTGCAAACTTTCTGTGTACAGAGCGAGGGTGAAGAATATTTACTTACTTGATGCCATGTATGTTCTATGACAACGTCACGATCTCAGCTGCAATTTGAACGTGAAAACCTTGAAACAAGAAAAAATTGCTTTACAAGCAAAGCTAAGCGATCTTGTTTGTTTTATCGCTTTTAAAAGAATCTCCGAAATATACCGAAGTTTTTGAACCCTTTCTACTGAAATTTTGGCTATGGAGTTTGGTAACAATGCGATCAAAGAAGGACAGCATATTATGTTTTCGTGTTAGAGAAATTAAATTTTACTTGTTCAAAATACTTTGTTGTGTACTCCAAGACCATGCTTTTACTAAATATCTAAGGAACGGTTGAAGGATTGAAGTCCATAGGTCAAGGATTAGCTTGAAACTAAAAACGGTGATAAATGTTTAAAGCGTTTTTTTAACTAACTGAAAGAATTCCAATATGGCGATGGGGCGTAATGGCCCACTTACATAGGATACATCAGCCCACGTGGCCAACCGTCCTGCTGTTTTTTTGTAAGTACTCTTATTAACTTTAACAGGTCCAACGTAGTCAAGTCTAGATCATATCCACTGCAGTTTTTACGTAAGCGAAGAGAACCGTACATTGAAATTAAACGGGTGGCATTTACATGATGTCCGGTTTTTCCTTTTCTCTTTTTCATTCTTCTAAAAACCATATGTTGTGTGCAAGTTGTCAACTAAAATCTCTGAAATAACATCACATATCCTGGCTACTCGAGGCAGGCATCAGTCTTAGTTCGAGGAATAAGTGTCTGAGAACGTACGTTTGAAGTACAGCATTGTATGGTAGTGAGTCATGGACCGAGAAAAACCGAAACAGAAGATTTGAGGTGCGATGTGACAGAAGAATGTTGAAAATTAGGTAAGGAATGAGGAGGTTCTGATGATTGAAATAACAAAATTACCTCTGTCCATTACTGGGGATGATGACTGACATCACTGCTAATTGTTAATTACATATTTACTCTTAGAAAGTACACGGTTGTTCATTACTAACCAAACTATTGCTATGAATTTCTTTCTTCTTCAAATGAAGAATGGTTTTCTCAGAGATTGGAGTGAACCCATATATCCGTTTTATGATCTGAACAGAGCTGGTGATGGGTGAAACTGGTAATTTCGTACCGAACTTGTATATTATTCTGCCGAACAGTAAATTATTTTCAAAACAAGCATTTGAACAACAAATGACGTGTCCAGTACGACGAAAATGTTTTTCTTTCCGACCAAAGACTTTTTCGTAGGTACGACTGTTGAAACGTTTGCACGTTTTGAGCTGAAACTTCGCCGTTTTCCTCAGAGGTTCAAAATAAAATAATTCCTTGGTAGTTGTTTGCTTGATGGAATATAGATTGTCAGACATTCTATTGCCTTATTTTACGTTTCCTGATGTTCATAGGTGGTTTTCCTTAGAATGTTCAGGCCGAGAAGGAGCATTTTCAGTTTCAGCATGGTCCTTAACAATAACGTGCAATGCGGCTTTTTGCAGCAGCGGTATCACAGTCATTGAACATAAGGGATCATAATTTTCAGTATTACACTTCTCAAAACGTTAATTGCATTAGCGACTAAATCTGCTTTGAAGTAAGCAGTACTGAATAGATGAAGAGGTTGTCTACTTCCCCGGTCAACTCAGCTATATGAAAAATCACTGATTTTATAGAGTAAGATTAGAAAAGAGTAGGAGATGAAGAAATAGCGATGGTCATACATATCATACACAGCATAGCACAGAATCAACCAATATGTTATTCAAGAGCTATGGTACCTTGAGAATTATAATACATCGGGCGATAATATGTTGCCGCGCGGGATTAGCCGAGCGGTCTTGGGCGCTACATTCATGGATTGTGCGGCTGGTCCCGGCGGAGGTTCGAGTACTCCCTCGGGCATGGTTGTGTGTGTTTGTCCTTACGAAAATTTTGGTTAAGTAGTGTGTAAGCTTAGTGACTGATGACCTTAGCAGTTAAGTCCCATAAGATTTCACACACGTTTGAAGATTTGAACATTTGTGATAATACTTAGGGCGATAAGACGTCTGACACATTTTGAACTGGCTACACAGGCTTCACGGCAAGAGCTATCCTTCTCTCATGGTGTCAAGCATTAGCAGTTTCCGTATGACTGTCCTGACGTAGTGGCATAACTGGTTAGTCACCTTGGCCTGCTCATCAACTTACAACGTTCTCCTATAGTGCATACAATCATGAGATATACGAAGGTCTCCAGGTCTGCCAAAGACTTCATACTCGTCGGCGTACAATACCAATAATGTTAAAATGTTAAGCACCAAGAGCATTACGTCATAAGTAACGCAGTGCCAGATAAATATGAATATCAGAAAATCTGTGATAAGGCGTGTAGTGTGGACTTCCAAACGATATTCAAAACAACTACCAAATAATCTTATATTCGTTTTACAATTTCAAACGCTTTTTTCTTATTCCTTTATAATTTTTACTTTCCTGCCTCGTTTATCTTTTTACGTTAAAGGTGTTGATTATTAGAAATTACTCACATAGATCCAAAACAGCTCTCACCTCAGTTTTTACATACAATGCAACAGCTATCTAACTGTACAGCACAGATAAATCTGCTTTTAGAGGACTTCCACTTAAATTACGAAAACTTGACCAACATTCACGGCGAGATCTTTTGATTTCCTTGTTTTCATACTTTTTTGATCATAAAGTAAATGACACTCCACTGTTGATTTGGCAAGTACTTTAGATTTGTAGGACGAGAAGTCTGACAATTTCGTCGTAAGAACTGTTGTTCATGTGGTGTTCTTTTTCCTTGATCGTGTACCTATACACAACTTATGAGCAGCTGATAGAAAAGCCAGATTTTTGCGGCACAGACAAATTAATTGTAAGCAGCATCCTATTTACGCCAAAATTATGTTGCAAATTGTTTCAGTTCAACAAGTGTCATATGTCAAGACAAACGTGTTTATTCCAGAAAATAATCCACTGAAGGTAACTTAATGAAAAGGCGAACCGAGTCTGGAAAATAAATATTATATTGCAACAAGAAAGATACATTTGTATTTATGAAACATATGTTTATGTATTTGCTGCGAAAATGACCACAACACACTTCACTCATCTTTTACTCTACCAACTTCCATACTCAAAACTGTTCAAGTATCAGAAGCAAGAGTCGACTTCCACAAAACATATCCACCTTTTTTAGATTGGCTTATGCTGTAATGAAAGTAAGAATTTTGTATCAGCGATGCAAATCATTCCTTTACATTCATATCTCGTCCCTCTCAAATATTCTTTAATTTTATTAAAGAGACTGTAATCAGGTGCTCTTAAGCTCTTGATTGTGTGCATCCAAGCTACACGATCACGTGCTGGTCTCAATCAGTAAGCCAGTACTATGCTTTTTCGTAGAGAAGTGTAACAGTACCCTTACAGAAGAAGTAAATGTACTCCTATTTTCTTACTTAGGAAGCAAGTCACACGATAGTTGAAGCAATCGATAAGCAATCGATACATCAGAAGATCACCGATGTAGGAAGAAGTATTTTCGTCAACAAAAGATTACTTCTGATATGAAATATTGATATGGAAACCTGCAGCGTCGACCACTAAAAGTATGAATGGGAAACGAAAGGATTCAGAATTAACGGAAGTTCCTTACAAGCAAGAATCTTTTCTACAGTAAACTGTTAGAACGAAGAAATAGTGTAGTATTACCGTGTGGAGTGTATTCCAATTCCCTGGCAGAATAAAAATTATTACAGCCATCACTTTTCTCCTCAAATATGTCGTAACGACACTTAAGGTCACTCGGGTTTCTACCAGGTCACGAATCTACAGGTTCGGTTTTTGCATGGCACAGTCTTTTTATATCACAGAAAATTCAATATTCTACATTTATATCCCACTTAACTGCAAAACTAAATTTGTTTCACATTCACAAAACCAAATGAGAGATATAAATAAAGAAACAGGAAAATAGATAGCCATAAAGTAAACTCGCCCTGTCTAAAGAAAAATTAAATGTCATTTCCAACAGCTGGAAAGTGGAATTGTTAACTTACGGGATACAGATAGGGAACTTTTGCTAAATTTGGAAGCGAAAGCATTTCAGAAGAGCAGACTGAAGATCTGTTCGACGGCCAGGAGATGCGATGGAAGACGAAAGAATTGTTTTGTCGTCCAGCCAGTGGACGGCACACCGAACATTTGTGAATGGTAATTGAAAAGTCATTGTAGAAAGTAACCCACAGTTGTATGTTCACGCATGTAGAAGGTATAGCATTGTAAAATAATTTGTTCTTTTCAAAAGTTAAGGTTTTGTAGCCCTATTAGCAAGTTAAAGTTTACCCTTAGTTTCTCTCTTTGTCATGCATAAGATATTGTTTTCTTAAGTATGGTAACGCTTTCCAAATTTCCTAGTATGTTCGTGGCGAGGCATTTTCATACTGGCCGCAAAATACGCTGGGCTGATAAAAGTCATGGGTTGCGTCCTTTCTCAGTGTGCAGTAGCTCGACGTGCCATGGACCCAACAAGTCGTTGAAAGTCCACTGCTGAAATATTGAGCTATACTGGCTCTACAATCGTCCATAATTGCGGCAGCGTCCCATAAATGTTATACATGATTCATGTCAGGCGATCTGGGTGGCCAAATCATTCGCTCGATTTGTCCAGAATGTTCTTCAGTCCAAAAGTGAACACTGAAATGGTTGCAAATGGTCAGGTAGCCGAACATAACCATTTCCAGTCAATGATAGATTCAGCTGAACCAGAGGATCCAGTCCATTCCATGCAAACAGAGCCCGCACTGTTATGGAGTGGAGTGAATGGTTCAAATGGCTCTGAGCACTATGGGACTTAACATCTATGGTCATCAGTCCCCTAGAACTTAGAACTACTTAAACCTAACTAACCTAAGGACAGCACACAACACCCAGCCATCACGAGGCAGAGAAAATCCCTGACCCCGCCGGGAATCTAACCCGGGAATCCGGGCGTGGGAAGCGAGAACGCTACCGCACGACCACGAGATGCGGTCTCCACACACGCACTGTTATGGAGCCGCCCCCAATTGGCACAGTGCCATGTTGACGACCTGGGTCCAAGGCTTCGTAAGGCCTGCACCACTCTCGAACCCTACCAACTGAATTCGGAACTCATCCGAGCAGGCCACAATCTTCCAGTCGTCTAGAATCCAAGCGATATGGTCACGAGCTCCAGAGAGGCGCTGCAGGCCATGTTATCCTGTTTGCAAAGGCACTAGCATCGTTTTTCTGCTGCCATGGACCAGTATCGCCAAATTTCACAGCACTGTCCTAACGGATACGTTCGTCGTACGTCCCACGTTGATTTCTGCAGTTATTTCAGACGGTGTTTGTTGTCTGTTAGTATTGACAACTCTACTTAAGCGCCACTGCTCTCGGTAGTTAAGTGAACCCCGTCGGCCGCTGTGTTGTCCATACCTGAAATCTGGTATTCTCGGCTCAGTCCTAGTTCTCTGGATCTCGGAATAGTGAAGTCCTTAAATATTTTTGAAACAGAATGTCCCATGCGTCTAGCTTCAACTACTGTTCCGCGTTCAAAGTTCGGTAATTCTCGTCGTGAGCCTTTGATCACGTCGGAAATCTCTGAAAATGATTCACCTGAGTACAAATGACAGCTCCGCGAATGCAATGCTCCTTTATATCTTGTGCACGCGGTACCACTTATCATTATCCTGTGACTTTTGTTACCTCAGTGTTTAAGTCCTCGAGCGGGAGCTACGGTTTAACATATTTTTAATGCGCCAAGAAAATTAATGACTCGTATGTTCAACCAAAACGAAAATAAAACAATTATTTGACCTAAAATACGTGAAGCTACGGTGAGGATAGTTTGAAAAGGTCTGAATGCCTCGGCTGCCCCCCCCCCCCCCCCCCCCTCCTCGTAAATAACGTGTCGTTTGCCCCAAATAAATACGCCGTAGCATTCAGAGGGAACGGAAACGTCTACTGGAGAATACCCCAGCGTCGCAGTTTTGCCAGGCTCCCGAACCTTCGCCTAGCGGCCTCGTGAGACAAAAATAGCCGCCGAAATGAGCAGACATACTTCTCCCATCGCGGCGCTTCTTTAATGAGAGCGAATAGCTGGCGAGCTGGCCATTACACCGCGCTGACCGGCCATTAAGAGCGTGCGTCATAAGCCACCGGACAAATTAGTTCTAATTAATATAATGACCCGGCGTAATGAAGCTCTGCGCCATAAAAATGATTAACTCGTATAATAGTTCCCCGGTTTCGCAGTGTACGCGCTGTGAGAATATGCACACACGTTGTTGCGGTGTCCGATGAACTTTTCCCCGCCCGCCGTTATCCTTTTCCCACCTTACTGCGTCGACAGGATGTGAATACTAGGAACGAAAAGAAAAGGTACGCAACATGTAATCGGAGAACCTCGTGGCTGAAAGTGCCGACGTACCACCATCGACTGTAGCATTCAAAATTTAAAACTATGGTAATTTCATATGAAAAAAGTAGGATTTTTGCAATATTTTTACGAGAAGAACAAGCACACAATTGCACCGAAATGAGTGAAAGAAAGAGAAATATTTCGTGAACACTACACTGTTCCGTTAAACGTAGACAGAACAATATGTTGAGAAAACTTACGTCACATACTCAAAAGATAAATGACAATAGGCCTCACACTATGCATACATTCTTTAAACGTATGGTAAATTCAGTTAACATTATTTTCAACGAGAAAGAAGTAAACTTGCTAAATAAAGGACTTCAACGTAACATCAGCTCATACCTGGGTAAAAACAACATCGGAGGCTTAAGTGTTAGCCACAAAAATAGCCTGTGATGCAGCTAAACTTAATCATAATGGCAAAATTATATGGGCCACTAAGCAAACAATTTTGTCACCAAACAAGCAGAGAAAGTAAATCATTGTAACATGACAGACAGTGACCATAAAGTACTTAAAACATTAACAAAAAACTAAGTGACAATAAGGCTTTAATAGTGAAGGCGAAAAAAATTAGATACGTTTTTGCAATGTATCACAGTGAACATGTCAGTTAAATCATTGATTTCTTCAACAAACATAATATAAACTAAATTCTATCACATCCTAATCCTAAATTACAGAATAAAGTCAAAAACCTGGTGAAGAAAAATTACTTCCTAGAAGTTGCAAAACATGCACATGACTGTACTCTTATGAAACTCTCTGCACCATGCTTATGAGCAAGGCCTAAGATTAACAAGTAGTCTTTCTGTATACAACTGAATGTCAGTTCCAAAAGCAAACCAAATTACAAACTCAGCAACAAACTGAGTGAGATACTCAGCAACACAATCAAATTTGAAGAGACATACTCAGTACAGAATACTTCTGAACTAATTTACTTTATGAAGGACATTCAGGTTCCTGAGATACCTAAGTTCACATCATTTGACATCATGAACCCCTACACAAATATATCTCTCAAGATGCAATGTAATAATGACCAAGATTAAGCTGAAGTTTAAAAGAATGATCTGGAAGAATACAAACAATTAAAAGAGGCAAGTAAAATAAATAATAAAATTTTAATAAATCCTGACACAAAAGGTAAAACAGATTATATCTTCTTTAACAAATTTAATTTAATATTTCATAAATCACACTAACTTAGCAAGTCACTCAAACTTATCCTTACCAGCAATACATGAGATCACTGACTTGTTAACATTAACATTGCCATACAACTACTTCTCCTTTAATAACAGGATGTACCAGTAGAAAGCTGGCCTAGCTATTGGCAGCTGTACTGTCAGCTTATTTGTTGATATTTTCAGGAACAACTTAGGATGTAAATTTGGAACAATATTCCACCAGATAGTTAATAAAATAGTATATTAAAAAGTATATTGATGATAAATTGATCGTATTTGATAGTACAACAGGAGAGCTTCTGGATGTCGGAAAAGAAATGAATAAAATAATCAGAACATCTTCTTCACTGTTGAACACCACGTAGTCAAAGGTTTAAATTTCCTGGATCTTTCCATAACAGACATAAATCTCTCCATAACAGACATAAATTTCAAGTATGCATGAAACCAAAATACACAAATAACACATTCAATAAAACTTCATGCCATCCTGACATGCACAAAATGCTTTTATACAAATCAATGCTAAAAAGAATGCATAAAATCGCACTAAAAGTAAGTGACTAAGCCAGAGAACTAAATACAATTGAAGCAATAGCAGCTACAGTCCAAAAGTGTTGCTGTTGTTGTTGTTGTGGTCTTCAGTCCTCAGACTGGTTTGATGCAGCTCTCCATGCTACTCTATCCTGTGCAAGCTTCTTCATCTCCCAGTACCTACTGCAACATACATCCTTCTGAATCTGTTTAGTGTATTCATCTCTTGGTCTCCATCTACCATTTTTACCCTCCACGCTGCCCTCCAATTCTAAATTGGTGATCCCTTGATGCCTCAGAACATGTCCTACCAACCGATCCCGTCTTCTAGTCAAGTTGTGCCACAAACTTCTCATCTGCCCAATCCTACTGAACAGATCCTCATTAGTTGTGTGATCTACCCATCTAATCTTCAGCATTCTTCTGTAGCACCACATTTCGAAAGCTTCTATTCTCTTCATGTCCAAACTATTTATCGTCCATGTTTCGCTTCCATACATGGCTATACTCCATACAAATACTTTCAGAAACGACTTCCTGACACTGAAACCTATACTCGATGTTAACAAATTTCTCTTCTTCAGAAATTCTTTCCTTGCCACCGACAGTCTACATTTTATATCCTCTCTACTTCGACCATCATCAGTTAATTTGCTCCCCAAATAGCAAAACTCCTTTACTACTTTGTCTCATTTCGTACTCTATTTCCCTCAGCATCACCCGACTTAATTCGACTACATTCCAGTATCCTTGTTTTGCTTTTGTTGATGTTCTTCTTATATCCTCCTTTCAAGACATTATCCATTCCGTTCAACTGCTCTTTCAAGTCCTTTGCTGTCTCTGACAGAATTACAATGTCATCGGCGAACCTCATCGTTTTTATTTCTTCTCCATGGATTTTAATACCTACTCCAAATTTTTCTTTTGTTTCCTTTATTGCCTGCTCAATATAGAGATTGAATAACATCGGGGAGAGGCTACAACCCTGTCTCACTCCCTTCCCAACCACTGCTTCCCTTTCATGTCCCTCGACTCTTATAACTGTCATCTGGTTTCTGTACAAATTCTAAATAGCTTTTCGCTCACTGTGTTTTACCCCTGCCACCTTCAGGATTTGAAATAGAGTATTCCAGTCAACATTGTCAATAGCTTTCTCTAAGTCTACAAATGCTAGAAACGTAGGTATGCTTTTCCTTAATCTAGCTTCTAAGATAAGTCGTAGAGTTAGTATTGCCTCACGTGTTCCCATATTTCTACGGAATCCATACTGATCTTCCCTGAGGTCGGCTTCTACTAGATCTTCCATTCGTCTGTAAAGAATTCGCGATAGTATTTTCCAGCCGTGACTTATTAAACTGATTGTTCGGTAATTTTCACATCTGTCAACACCTGCTTTTTTTAGGATTGGAATTATTATATACTTCTTGAAGTCTGAGGGTATTTCGCCTGTCTCATACATCTTGCTCACCAGATGGTAGATTTTTGTCATGACTGGCTCTCCCAAGGCTGTCAGTAGTTCTAGTGGAATGTTGTCTTGTCCCGGAGCTTTGTTTCGACTCAGGTCTTTCAGTGCTCTGTCAAACTCTTCACGCAGTATCATATCTTCCATTTCACCTCCATCTACATCCTCTTCCATTTCCGTAATATTGTCCTCAAGTACATTGCCCTTGTATAGACCCTCTATATACTCCTTCCACCTTTCTGCTTTCCCTTCTTTGCATAGAACTAGGTTTCCATCTGAGTTATTGATATTCATACAAGTGGTTCTCTTTTCTCCAAAGGTCTCTTTAATTTTCCTGTAGGCAGTATCTACCTTACTAGATGAGCTAAATAGTAAAATAAATTCCCACATAACCAACCACTAAGACAAACCAACACTAAATAACAGCACATCACAGGTAATGGAAAAATATGTGAGCATGCCATTTTTAGAAAAACTCTCGTCTAAAGTAGCAAACCTTTTCTGAGGAATAAGTGTTACTTTTGCATAAATGATAAGATTAATGACTAATTCATCCACAATGTTAAAAATAATAGCAAGCTGTACAATAGGTCAGGATATAAAAGCTTAACTGCTGTTCAAGTATATACATTGTCCAAACAGGAAGAAATCTCAACGTACGATTCCGGGAATACATGGATGCCCTTAGTTCAAAAAACTGAAGGAAATCCACATTTTTTCTTTGTGTATTTGGAGTTGAGCATCAAGTGCCAGACATACTCCACCTGACTAACAAAGGAAAAAGGATGGGCTTACACGGAGAAACCGAAATTTATTCTCACTAATATGCATCCCCACATGACATCCTTAGCGACCAGAGCTACAAAATAAAATTTTTCTCAGGAATTTCCATGATTTGCTCATACAATCACACATTAAGCACAGCCATTAAGAAACATAATCCAATGCGAGCATGAAAACTTCTGCATAATTTAAATCTGCAATAGATACAATTCTGCTGTTTAATTTCTCTAATTTACATCCAACAGCAGTTCAAACAATAAATAACAGCGTAAGGAAAATTATGCGCAAGAACAAATAAAACTAATTAATGTTGTTTAACAAAACTATGTTCCTGTCGAAATAAAACGTTCACAGCTATAGGTGGCCTTCTTATCACCATCAAATT
Source organism: Schistocerca serialis cubense (assembly GCF_023864345.2). Taxonomy (NCBI): domain Eukaryota; kingdom Metazoa; phylum Arthropoda; class Insecta; order Orthoptera; family Acrididae; genus Schistocerca; species Schistocerca serialis. Next base: position 587,824,355 of record NC_064642.1, read on the forward strand.
ATTGTTATGATTATTATTATTATTATTATTAACTCCTTGTTTAATGTTTACTAATAATAGTTGAGCTGTGTACCTCCGTTTGGAAAAACTTGTAATCCACTGTATTTCAATTCAGTATAGCATTTAAATAAATGGAAAGTGGTTTAGCGGTAGCGTCTATGACCAGCAGCCAAAGTACTCTTGATATGAGGCTCAGTTCCCGCCAATGTGAATAAGAATCGCCACCAATGACGCCCAGAGACCTACTTAAAGGCATCACCTTCGTTGCACCAAAGACCTTGCCGGGTGTGGGGGGAGGGGGGGCGGAGTAGCCGATAGACTGGGGCACTCACTTGCCATAGTGGAGGAAAACTGTCCATTAAGATGGAAGAATCAGCAATGATCAGCAGAACGAGGATGCAGAAGGCAATGAAAACCATTAAATTAAAGGCATCTGGCCTGTAAAAGATGATGTCTCCATTGCCAAAAGATACACCCATACTTCACTCCGAGAGGATACTGCCAAGGGGGAGTTTAGAACGAATGAAAGACTGAATAGCAAGCGGGGAGCGGAATTTCAGAAGTTTGAATGTGATACCCTCGATAATCTGAAAAACGAATTTATAGATTCAGGTTAGATGTAGTTGCGGGTCAGCGAAAAATGATGTGCCCAAGCGCTGCAAGAAGACACACACCGCCGCCCCGCACCCCCCCCCCCCCCCCCCCCCCCAACCCACCATCCTCTGCCTTCTGCACCGAGAATCCAAAGTACTCGGTTCTTGTACTCTGTTTTTACTCATTAAAGAATTTACATACACTTCTTCCGTTCAACTTCACGTTTGCCCACCTGTAGCATTATAATCCCACTGGATAAATTTCTGCGGACGCCCATGGCTAGTGAAGAGAAATAAAATGAAGACAAGGCTTTCCAGTCACACGAATAAGAGTACTACACTATTGGCCATTAAAACTGCTACACCACGAAGATGACGTGCTACAGACGCGACATTTAACCTACAGGAAGAAGATGCTGTGATATGCAAATGATCAACTTTTCAGTGCATTCACACAAGGTTGGCGCCGGTGGCGACACCTACAACGTGCTGCCATGAGGAAAGTTTCCAACCGATTTCTCATACCCAAACACCAGTTGACCGGCGTTGCCTGGTGAAGCGTTATTGTGATGCCTCGTGCATGCAGGAGAAATGCGTACCATCACGTTTCCGACTTTGATAAAGGTCGGATTGTAGCCTGTCGCGATTGCGGTTTATCGTATCGCGACATTGCTGCTCCCGTTGGTCGAGATCCAATGACTGTTAGCAGAATATGGAATCGGTGGGTTCAGGAGGGTAATACGGAACGCCGTACTGGATCCCAACGGCTTCGTATCACTAGCAGTCGAGATGACAGGCATCTTACCCGCATGGCTGTAACGGAACGTGCAGCCACGTCTCGATCCCTGAGTCAACAGCTAGGGACGTCTGCAAGACAACCATCTGCACGAACAGTTCGACGACGTTTGCAGCTACATGGACTATCAGCGCGGAGACCATGGCTGTGGTTACCCTTGACGCTGCATCATAGACAGGAGCGCCTGCGATGTTGTACTCAACGACGAACCTGGGTGCACGAATGACAAAACGTCATTTTTTCGGATGAATCAAGGTTCTGTTTACGGCACCATGATGGTCGCATCCATGTTTGGTGACATCGCGATGAACGCTCATGGAAGCGTGTATTCGTCATCGCCATAGTGGTGCATCACCCAGCGTGATGGTATGGGGTGCCATTGGTTACACGTCTCGGTCACCACTTGTTCGCAATGACGGCACTTTGAACAGTGGACGTTACATTGCAGATGTGTTACAACCCGTGGCTCTACCCTTCATTCGATCCCTGCGAAACCCTACATTTCAGCAGGATAGTGCACGACCGCATGTTGCAGGCCCTGTAAGGGCCTTTCTGGATTCAGAAAATGTTCAACTGCTGCCCTGGCCAGCACATTCTCACCAACTGAAAATGTTGGTCAATGGTGGCCGAGGAACTGGCTCGTCACAATACGCCAGTCATGACTCTTGATGAACTGTGGTATCGCGTGGGAGCTGCATGGGCAGCTGTACCTATACACGCCATCCAAGCTCTGTTTGACTCCATGGCCAGGTGTATCAAGGGCGTTATTACGGCCAGAGGTGGTTGTTCTGGGTACTGATTTCTCAGGATCTATGCACCCAAATTGCGTGAAAATGCAATCACATGTCAGTTCTAGTGTAATATATTTGTCCAATGAATACCCATTTATCATCTGCATTTCTTCTTGGTGTAGCAATTTTAATGCCCAGTAGTGTATATATAGAAGCCAATAATTGTGTAACCAGAATAGCATTAGTTACGAATATAAGGGTGGGTAGAGAGTGGGCTACTTTGAACAATTCGGTAATACGATTGCAGCAAATCAACATTAATAACAACTGTTCAGGTACACACGCAGAAGTCACAAGGAGAAGGTGAATCGATAGAGAAGATACATAAAGAGATTGAATGAGTAATTCAGCATGTAGAGGAAAATGAAAATCTAACATCATGAATGACTCTAACTCTGTCCTAGGAGAAGAAACAGCGTTATGGGAGAATTTCGGATTAGTAGTAGGAATAGAGAAAAATTGACTAATTGAATTCTGCGGTGTTTTTTCTGTTAGCAATAGCAAGTATGTTATTGAGAAATCACAAGAGGAGGAGGTTAACTTTCAATAGATCTGGAAACATGGGAACATCGTAGTTCGATTAGATCATACTGAGACAGTGATTCTGAAATCAGATACTGGATTGTAAGCTGTACCCGGGAGCAGATATGATCAGATCCAATGTAAGAATGATGAAGAGTAGGCTGGAGTTTAAGAGAATCGTCCAGAAGAATAAATTTGGAAAGAAGCGGGATACTGAGATACTGATTAATGATGAGGTGCATTTGAAATTACTTAAGGCTACGGCCAGTGACACGACGAAACGAAGTCTCTGCCATTAGCATCACATAAAATTGGCATTATCGTAGCAATGTTAAAACCCACAGCAATTCATGTGGCTGATGAAAACAAGTGCACAAAACTTCCACATGAATGAGCTGCAGAAGAGAGAATAAGTCCTAAGGAAGCTGCTAATATAGCTGATTTTCTATAGTGGCCATTACCACATACATCTTCAAGAAACTAAGTGGATGTTAAAATTGAGGGACGTGACCCTATTCTGTTGCAGTGGACTCTAATTCCCTTTCTCAGTTTTGTTGTTGTTTCCTTAAATTGAGATGAATGTTGCTATGCATTCCTTAACGTTGTCACGACTGATTTCTTCCTATCATTGGCCAAAGGAGCATGTGGTCTGATCCAGATGACACAGAAGTTTAGTTCTTTTCCTTACATCTTTTATCGTTTTGATGGCCGACGTTGACAATACTGAATGAGTCGGAAGTGGCTCACCACAGAGGGGTACAGAAAACGCTTTCCGCAGTGTATAATTCCTATATTATAGCCTTCCTTTTGCCGTATTTCAGAAGCACCCATTTCACGTTCCAATTGTTGATAAAATGTTATCATAAAAAGTTATGCGGCTATCGCTACTGCGACGACATGTCATAAACTGTAACGTGGTCTACAACTAGTAGTGGCCAGTTACCTCCCCTCTCGCTCCCCCCCCCCCCCTCACCCCACTTTTCCCTGTTCTGAAAGCAGCGCTGACGAGGTCCCGATGCGCTTGCTGGCCCCCTATGTGCGCCCAACGCGGACCACCGCCTATCCATCTTCATTGCTCTAATTTCGGGAACACGCTTCACGGAGCAATGTAGAATGTAATTAGAGCTCCGTGTCGCCGAATATTATTGATGGGTCTGTGGTGCAATTATGTCCTGACAGTTTGTTTTTTCCACCCCCGCAGACTGAAAGCTACGAGGCGGGGTATGCCTGAATAAAAAAAAGGGGAGGCTGTAAAAATTTATGGCTAAAGAACGAAACTTGGTTTGCAGCTCGGGACTAATTTGATTGGCAATGACCAGGAAAACGAGGTCCTCCTCCCTAAATTGCGTGACCAAAGTGTCCGCATTTGTACTTTGCGTTCGCTGTGTTGGCCGTTACTTTGCGCCCCTCAGTTGGGCTTTTAAAGTAACTGGAACAGAAAGGGGTCCCCTCCAACAGATTAATTTTGCGGCAATGAGTTCAGCTACAGCTATGCACGAAAATTTTAGCCAAATTGCACACTACCGTATGGCTAAACACGAAATAGCAAATCGAAATTAAATGGAAGTTTTAATTTTCTTTATTAAAGAGACCAATAGTATAATTTTTATGAAATAACTGGTACTTAGAAGAACACAGGCACCCACTCTAGAGATCAGTGTCTAAGCAAGTCAAAAACGTGTGATCAAAAGGTGAAGCTGTCATAGAAACTTGAAATCTACTTACGTTTTCTGCCTTTTAATCGAGCCCCAATTAATAGGTCTCCAAATTCACGGTTCCCACGTACACATAATATTCATCGTTGATATCGTTTCGTTCTCGCCTTCATGAGTGAGGTTATACTGAATTAAGAATGACACATATACATCATACACTACTGGCCATTAAAATTGCTACACCACGAAGATGACGTGCTACAGACGCGAAATTTAACCAACAGGAAGAAGATGCTTTGATATGTAGAGCATTCACACAAGGTTGGCGCCGGTGGCGACACCTACAACGTGCTGCCATGAGGAAAGTTTCCAACCGATTTCTCATACCCAAACACCAGTTGACCGGCGTTGCCTGGTGAAGCGTTATTGTGATGCCTCGTGCATGCAGGAGAAATGCGTACCATCACGTTTCCGACTTTGATAAAGGTCGGATTGTAGCCTGTCGCGATTGCGGTTTATCGTATCGCGACATTGCTGCTCCCGTTGGTCGAGATCCAATGACTGTTAGCAGAATATGGAATCGGTGGGTTCAGGAGGGTAATACGGAACGCCGTACTGGATCCCAACGGCTTCGTATCACTAGCAGTCGAGATGACAGGCATCTTACCCGCATGGCTGTAACGGAACGTGCAGCCACGTCTCGATCCCTGAGTCAACAGCTAGGGACGTCTGCAAGACAACCATCTGCACGAACAGTTCGACGACGTTTGCAGCTACATGGACTATCAGCGCGGAGACCATGGCTGTGGTTACCCTTGACGCTGCATCATAGACAGGAGCGCCTGCGATGTTGTACTCAACGACGAACCTGGGTGCACGAATGACAAAACGTCATTTTTTCGGATGAATCAAGGTTCTGTTTACGGCACCATGATGGTCGCATCCATGTTTGGTGACATCGCGATGAACGCTCATGGAAGCGTGTATTCGTCATCGCCATAGTGGTGCATCACCCAGCGTGATGGTATGGGGTGCCATTGGTTACACGTCTCGGTCACCACTTGTTCGCAATGACGGCACTTTGAACAGTGGACGTTACATTGCAGATGTGTTACAACCCGTGGCTCTACCCTTCATTCGATCCCTGCGAAACCCTACATTTCAGCAGGATAGTGCACGACCGCATGTTGCAGGCCCTGTAAGGGCCTTTCTGGATTCAGAAAATGTTCAACTGCTGCCCTGGCCAGCACATTCTCACCAACTGAAAATGTTGGTCAATGGTGGCCGAGGAACTGGCTCGTCACAATACGCCAGTCATGACTCTTGATGAACTGTGGTATCGCGTGGGAGCTGCATGGGCAGCTGTACCTATACACGCCATCCAAGCTCTGTTTGACTCCATGGCCAGGTGTATCAAGGGCGTTATTACGGCCAGAGGTGGTTGTTCTGGGTACTGATTTCTCAGGATCTATGCACCCAAATTGCGTGAAAATGCAATCACATGTCAGTTCTAGTGTAATATATTTGTCCAATGAATACCCATTTATCATCTGCATTTCTTCTTGGTGTAGCAATTTTAATGCCCAGTAGTGTATATATAGAAGCCAATAATTGTGTAACCAGAATAGCATTAGTTACGAATATAAGGGTGGGTAGAGAGTGGGCTACTTTGAACAATTCGGTAATACGATTGCAGCAAATCAACATTAATAACAACTGTTCAGGTACACACGCAGAAGTCACAAGGAGAAGGTGAATCGATAGAGAAGATACATAAAGAGATTGAATGAGTAATTCAGCATGTAGAGGAAAATGAAAATCTAACATCATGAATGACTCTAACTCTGTCCTAGGAGAAGAAACAGCGTTATGGGAGAATTTCGGATTAGTAGTAGGAATAGAGAAAAATTGACTAATTGAATTCTGCGGTGTTTTTTCTGTTAGCAATAGCAAGTATGTTATTGAGAAATCACAAGAGGAGGAGGTTAACTTTCAATAGATCTGGAAACATGGGAACATCGTAGTTCGATTAGATCATACTGAGACAGTGATTCTGAAATCAGATACTGGATTGTAAGCTGTACCCGGGAGCAGATATGATCAGATCCAATGTAAGAATGATGAAGAGTAGGCTGGAGTTTAAGAGAATCGTCCAGAAGAATAAATTTGGAAAGAAGCGGGATACTGAGATACTGATTAATGATGAGGTGCATTTGAAATTACTTAAGGCTACGGCCAGTGACACGACGAAACGAAGTCTCTGCCATTAGCATCACATAAAATTGGCATTATCGTAGCAATGTTAAAACCCACAGCAATTCATGTGGCTGATGAAAACAAGTGCACAAAACTTCCACATGAATGAGCTGCAGAAGAGAGAATAAGTCCTAAGGAAGCTGCTAATATAGCTGATTTTCTATAGTGGCCATTACCACATACATCTTCAAGAAACTAAGTGGATGTTAAAATTGAGGGACGTGACCCTATTCTGTTGCAGTGGACTCTAATTCCCTTTCTCAGTTTTGTTGTTGTTTCCTTAAATTGAGATGAATGTTGCTATGCATTCCTTAACGTTGTCACGACTGATTTCTTCCTATCATTGGCCAAAGGAGCATGTGGTCTGATCCAGATGACACAGAAGTTTAGTTCTTTTCCTTACATCTTTTATCGTTTTGATGGCCGACGTTGACAATACTGAATGAGTCGGAAGTGGCTCACCACAGAGGGGTACAGAAAACGCTTTCCGCAGTGTATAATTCCTATATTATAGCCTTCCTTTTGCCGTATTTCAGAAGCACCCATTTCACGTTCCAATTGTTGATAAAATGTTATCATAAAAAGTTATGCGGCTATCGCTACTGCGACGACATGTCATAAACTGTAACGTGGTCTACAACTAGTAGTGGCCAGTTACCTCCCCTCTCGCTCCCCCCCCCCCCTCACCCCACTTTTCCCTGTTCTGAAAGCAGCGCTGACGAGGTCCCGATGCGCTTGCTGGCCCCCTATGTGCGCCCAACGCGGACCACCGCCTATCCATCTTCATTGCTCTAATTTCGGGAACACGCTTCACGGAGCAATGTAGAATGTAATTAGAGCTCCGTGTCGCCGAATATTATTGATGGGTCTGTGGTGCAATTATGTCCTGACAGTTTGTTTTTTCCACCCCCGCAGACTGAAAGCTACGAGGCGGGGTATGCCTGAATAAAAAAAAGGGGAGGCTGTAAAAATTTATGGCTAAAGAACGAAACTTGGTTTGCAGCTCGGGACTAATTTGATTGGCAATGACCAGGAAAACGAGGTCCTCCTCCCTAAATTGCGTGACCAAAGTGTCCGCATTTGTACTTTGCGTTCGCTGTGTTGGCCGTTACTTTGCGCCCCTCAGTTGGGCTTTTAAAGTAACTGGAACAGAAAGGGGTCCCCTCCAACAGATTAATTTTGCGGCAATGAGTTCAGCTACAGCTATGCACGAAAATTTTAGCCAAATTGCACACTACCGTATGGCTAAACACGAAATAGCAAATCGAAATTAAATGGAAGTTTTAATTTTCTTTATTAAAGAGACCAATAGTATAATTTTTATGAAATAACTGGTACTTAGAAGAACACAGGCACCCACTCTAGAGATCAGTGTCTAAGCAAGTCAAAAACGTGTGATCAAAAGGTGAAGCTGTCATAGAAACTTGAAATCTACTTACGTTTTCTGCCTTTTAATCGAGCCCCAATTAATAGGTCTCCAAATTCACGGTTCCCACGTACACATAATATTCATCGTTGATATCGTTTCGTTCTCGCCTTCATGAGTGAGGTTATACTGAATTAAGAATGACACATATACATCATACACTACTGGCCATTAAAATTGCTACACCACGAAGATGACGTGCTACAGACGCGAAATTTAACCAACAGGAAGAAGATGCTTTGATATGTAGAGCATTCACACGAGGTTGGCGTCGTTGGCGACACCTACAACGTGCTGACATGAGGAAAGTTTCCAACCGATTTCTCATACACAGACAGCAGTTGACCGGCGTTTCCTGGTGAAACATTGGCGTGAAGTCTCGTGTAAGGAGGAGAAATGCGTACCATCACGTTTCCGACTTTGATAATGGTCGGATTGTAGCCTATCGCGATTGATGTTTATGGTATCGCGATATTGCTGCTCGCGTTGGCCGAGATCCAATGACTCTTAGCAGAATATGGAATCGCTGGCTTCAGGAGGTTAATACGGGACGCCGTGCAGGATCCCAAAGGCCTCGTATGACTGGCAGTCGAGATGACAGGCATCTTATCCGCATGGCTGTAACGGATCGTGCAGCCACGTCTCGATCCTTGAGTCAACAGATGGGGACGTTTGCAAGACAACAACCATCTGCACGAACAGTTCGACAACGTTTCCAGCAGAATGGCTATCAGCAGCAGACCATGGCTGCAGTTACCCTCGACGCTGCATCACAGACAGGAGTGCCTGCGATGGTGTACTCAACGATGAACCAGGGTGCACGAATGGCAAAACGTAATTTATTCGGATAAATCCAGTTTCTGTTTACAGCATCATGATGGTCGCATCCCTGTTTGGCGACATAGTGGTGAACGCACATTGGAAGCGTGTATTCGTCATCACATCGAACAGTGGACGTTACATTTCAGATGTGTTACGACCCGTGGCTCTACCCTTCATTCGATCCCTCAGAAACCCCACATTTCAGCATGATAATGCACGACCGCGTGTTGCAGGTCTTATACGGGCCTTTCTGGATGCAGAAAAAGCTCGAATGCTGACCTGGCCAGCACATTCTCCAGATCTCTTACCAACTGAAAACATCTGGTCAATGGTGGCCGAGCAACTGGCTCGTCACAATACGCCAGTCACTACTCTTGATGAACTGTGGTATCGTGTTGAAGCTGCATGGGCAGCTGTTCCTGTACACGCCATCCAAGCTCTGTTTGATTCAATGCGCAGGCGTATCAAGGCTGTTATTACGGCCAGAGGTGGTTATTCTGGTTACTGATTTCTCAGGATCTATGCACCCAAATTGCGTGAAAATGTAATCACATGTTAGTTCTAGTATAATATATTTGTCCAATGAATACTCGTTTATCATCTGCATTTCTCCTTGGTGTAGCAATTTTAATGGCCTGTAGTGTACTTGTTTATTACCAGCAGTCAGCACAAAATATATATGATGCGCTCCAATATGACTGCCACCAGTGTAACCACATTATTACTATTCAAAAACGGAATTACAGAGTGATCTGAAATGACATAGAGCTGTTGCTGTCAGACGAAACACTGACATCAGCCTACTGTTAATCTCAAATAATAAGCAAGTAATGCTCAGCTTCAGTTCAGTATTTTCTGACATCTTTCTGGTGGCACCAACCAAACTCTGAGTCAGAATTACAGAATGTCTTTTGAATTAAATCATATTTCATACGATATTAAATCACACTGAAGACTAATTTTGTGAACGATTTAGTGCATCAAATTAAAAATAACAAATTTTCGTAGATTGTCGGTTCTGCTTGCATGAAGGTCATGTTTAATAGAACTTGACTGCTCCACGATGAGATGGGAATTAAACTGTTAAAAACGTGCAATTCCAAAGATCATTATTAAAAAGCCAAAGTAAAAACTGGGTGTACAGTGTTGTTGATATGTTTTTCCAATGACTGCAACTGAAAAATCGAGGCAAGTTTTAATTTATTAATGCATTTTGTCGATGTTTCAATAAGGAATATTGATTCAACCTAAGTGTATACTCACTTGATAGTGCACAGATAGAATATCAAGCAATATGAAGAAGAAGACAGCAATAGAGAGTTCTGTTGCTTAATCCATAAACTGCTATTGTGTACATGAATGGTTTCAGAACGCTTAAAGTTCCATCATCTGGAGTAAACAGCAATAACGAAAATATTGCACTGCTGGACAATGGGAGGGGATCCTCAAGGCTGAAATATCATATAAGGGACAATGCGGCTAAAATTTTTAAGACGAATTAAAATAAATTAAAAGAGAGAACAGGAAACAGGAAGTTATTTGCAAATAAAACACTTCAATGGCCTCCTACTCACGGATGGTATTTACTGTTTCATAGTTTTCCTGTTTGTGTTCCCAGTCGGGCAGCGGGGGCGGGGGGGGGCGGGGCAGGGGGGGGGGGGGGGTTTTATGGAATTTATATAAGTAATTCCATATACGTAGTTGCACCTAATATGTGATTTCTCTTAACACCCCCCTCCCCCCTCCACACGGTTTTTATTGCATTTGACTTGTTCAAGATTCTGGTGACTTTTGGTATTCGGCCATTAGGTCCGTTTTCTCGGATATTTCGATACGAAAACTTTGCCTCCGTAATAACATTGTGGCAAGGGTGAGCTAGATGGTCAAGTGATTTTATTTGTAACGTCCTTATCTTTTAATTTAATTTATTTTAATTCGTTATTAAAATTATAGGCGCACAGTTCCTATATCTGACATTTCTTAATTGACGACACCTTTCACTGTCGTGTAGCGTAGTATATTTATAATCACTATTTACACCACATGATGGAACCTTAAGTTCGCCGAAACAGGTTGTGCACACAGTAAAAAGATTGTGGATTAAGCAACTGTTGTGCGGTATCTTTGTTTTACAAGATGGGCTTATACAGTTGTGTCTACCCCATACGAAGGGGTTTTTGTGAGACTAGAATACATAAAATGGAGAACGTCTTTCAAATAACAAGAAACAAGTGCAATTAAAAAATCTTTATTCTGGAACACACAACTGTTACACAATGAAATAGTGGTCAGAACAGAAATACTTTAGGCAATGGAAACTATTGACGTAACTACGAAGGGAGAGCCCAAAAACACTGAAAGAAGAATTCTGAGAAAAACTCTATGATCTAAAAGGTGCATTGAATCAGACTACTGATTTAGAATTAATACAGAACTGTATCTGAAAGCGGAAAAGTTAACAGACGTCAAGAGAAAAAGTAATTAAATTTCTGAGCGCACACAGCAGGAATGAAATAGAAATTTGTGTTTTGCATGGTCGTGCAGTTTAGGCAGGCGTCGCGGTTACTGATCTTACGCTTCCATGTATTTATTTGATGTGTGTGAATGGAACCTCCAGACTGAGTGGCCCGACAGCCACACATTTATGTTTCTATAATTATTTGGTGGCACTTGAAAATGAGGCTTTAGGGTTCAAAACCGGTCGTGCAGTGAATATAAATTACTTTATTAGTGGCAACTGAAGCCGATATTTTTATTCTATTAATAAGTTCCTCCATTGCGGATATTCGGCCGATCAGATATTTTCTTGGCGTTTTAATTGCCAGTAGTGTAGCAGTTTTCGGGACAATCGGGCAGAATTGTAAGGAGAGAGAACTTAACGAATATGAGGAAGCGTGTGTCTGAGGGAACGACTAGTATGGTGTTCAGGTCTCCAGTTCGAAGACCTCTTTAATGTAACTCTCTACGTCACACTGTCGGATGGAAATCTGTTCGTCTCTGCATAACTAATCAAATCTATACCCACATCTGTCTGTTTACTATAGACAAGTATTGGGTCTGCCTGAACAGGTTTTATATCCCACCATAAATGTCTTTCCGTTACCAAGTTAACCATTACTTTGTTCCCTCCTCTGAATGTGTCTTATCAACCTATTCGATCTCTGTGTCAAGTTGGGAAATAGATTCCCTCTTCCTGGATTAATTTCAGTACCTCTTCTTCAGTCATCCGATCCACCCACCTAATCTCCAGTCTTCTGTATCAGCAGATTCCAGAGTTTTCTGTTCTCTTGTTGACTGTACTGTTCACTGCTCATGTTTCATTTACGTATAAAGCAGCACTCCCGAGAAACACTTTCAGAAATGGTTTCCGAACACTTACATTTATATTCAATGTTAGTACATTGTTTCTTTTTGTTGCCTTTGCCTTTGCCAGACTCGTCTAGTGCTAAACGAAGTGGGCCCATATTAGGGATTCTCTAACAACATCGACGTCAAAGTGATCAGTGATAGCTGTTCTGTTTGGTTTTATACTTGTACCGAAACAGATTGTCTGTTCATTGGTTCATTAATTGTCGGACTACTCTTTACCTTGAGAACAGCAGCTGCCGCTGTGTTTTTCAGGTGTGGCTTTTCACTCATATGAAGTACAGAGATTGATTTTATGAATGAGCCTGTTTCTATAAATTACTGTGCGGTTGTCGTTACACCCAAAAAACATCGAAGTCATACTTTAATTAGCACAACTTTTTGTGTCACTCCAATCCCTATGTTAAAAGTCGTGCTGTGAAAGAAGCTTTGAATACCACGGTACCAGCACTAGCGCCCAACACCGCAAACATAACCTACCATAGGTACAAATCATTTAGAAAAGCGAAGTTTGTTTTATTCCGATCCTCATAAAGAGGACCATTCCTTGCACCAACAGTCGTGGGAATCAAGACATCGATTACATTCAGTCTCGATTAACAAAGCATTATCGAAACTCTAAAAGTTATCCTCAGTAATCTATTTTTTGAATAATTTAAAGATACCGTAGTTTCACCCAGTTTCCGTGTAATTATAAAATTAGAGCTAATTCTTCTGTAGAAGTATTATTACGATTCAGAGACTCTGCAAGTCGAAATTGCAAAAATGTTTTGTTCGCTCTTGTTGCTTTCTTTCTAAAAGAGAGATTTTGGGTATCACTCGAGGTAACGACTGACACAGAACGAAAACTGTTCAATGGATTTTTTGTCATTCACCTTTCCAGGACTGACGTAGTTAGGTGAGGGGCTGTACTAGTAAATACACTGGGTTCGTACGGCCATAAGTAGGTTTCCAATGCCTGGCCGACTAGCCTGACTCGAGTTTTCCGCATTTACTATAAGTAGTTTAAGGAGAATGCCGAAATGGCTTCTTTTTAAAAGAATGCAACGAATTTCCTACTCTAGCCGTATATGATTCCAGCTTGTGATCCGTCTCTAATGATCACATCACCAATGAGGTATTAAATTTCACTTTCAGCGGCTTTATTATGGATAAATGTCTAATAACATTTGAATATAATGCAAGTGTATATACCTTTCTGCATACCCCTTGCACGTTAGCACGCCGCTGACTTCGAAGCTGTTGGTTACACTGAACTTCTAGAAGTGTTTTCTGGTCTTTCATGTACTAGGATGTCACACGCATTACTTACTGTTGCTCTGGTTTAATTTACAGTAATTGTACCTTTCGATCTGAGCCAACAGTCTTGACTCACGTAGGCGTTAGTGACATCCCTTGCTAGCTTTCAGACGCCACCTAATCTCTTTCCTGCAGTCTGCCTGCTTAGCTGCGTGATAGCGTGCTAGCCTCCCATCGAGGCGGGCCCGGGTTGGATTCCCGGCGGGGTTGAAGCTTTTCTCCGCTCCAGGACTGGGTGTCGTTTTGTCCTCACCATCATTTCATCCTCATCACCGGCGCGCAAGTCGCCCAATGTGGCGTCGACTGAACTAAGACTTGCACTTGGCAGCCGCACTTCCACGGATACCAGTTCGATTTTACACAGAGTGTAACCTCCCCACAAAAAATTTTATATATATAATAATATGATTATGATACAAATTTTAGTGTAACCTCAGAACAAAATTGTTTCCCATTTATAATCTCCGTACAGAAATGCATTCACATTTAATGTACCCACAAAATTCTTTTCTCATTTAATGTAAGCTCGAAACAGAAAAATTCTTAAACCTCGTAAAAAAAAAAATTCAGTAACCTGGTAAATTTTGGACGACAGCAGTGCTGCGTCATGGCCCTGTAAGATCATTCTGAATAAAAAAGGAAAAATTCTTACCTCAATAAAATTGCTGAATATATCTGCTCTTACAATAACTTTTTCCGGCACAGCTCTGTGCAATGCTGGCCGATAGATTGGTCGTTTATGAAAGGAAGCAACTGATTTTTCTTTTGCCGCAATCGGAATGATCATGGATTGGAGAAATTAGTAAATTCTTTAAATTGAAATGAATGCTTGTTAGAAATGACTTTATATGACAAAGATTATTATTAAGACATTTTTAAAATATTTACATGGGAGTTCAGATACATTACTAGATATGCGCGAGGCTGCTTTTTACCTTATACAATAATACTCAGGCTCCGGCATCGCTGCACCGCGACCGGGCCAGCCAACACGATACACCAGACCAGAGCAGAGCAGACTCCAGACCAGACACAGACTAGCAACTAGCAACAACTTACTGCTACAGCTACACAGTTCCTACTGCAGTCAACACTGCTCTCTGGTCAGCGATTCTCTTATACCTTGCATATCACAGGCAGCGCATGAGCAATACATCGAAATTACATCTGCTCAGACCTCTTACATAAAATTACATCTGCTCGGACCTCTTACATAAAATTACATCTGCTCGGACCTCTTACATAACCCTCCACTGGGGGGGGGGGGGGGGGAGGGGAGACGGGGGGGGGGGGAAATTTGGCAGCAATGGTGAGTCAATTGGACTTGCCATGAGCAACAAATTTTTCTTAATTAACTGAGTTTACAGTCACAGAGTATATATATATATATATATATATATATATATATATATATATATATATATATATATAAGTGCAGAACATGAAATGAAATAGAGTGCACATGCACTGAGTACAGAACATATCAAGAAATCACAAAATTTATACGCAATGAGTACAAAACATATTAATAAATGACATAAAGTGCACACCCACTGTAGTATTTTTTTTTTACCATTTTACAAGAACTAGGATAGGAAAGGGAAGGATTGCATCATGGTTGTAGCACAGTAGGTTGCACGTAGCTGCACTGAAAGCCCATATCTTTCTACAGAAGCACAACACCAAGTGAGACAATCTGAAGTTCTCTTCCCTGAAGTATTAATCAGTATAGCCAAGACACTGAAATGTCGTATTAATATTCAATGTTATCATTTTGGTAGTATATTAGGTACACCAAACAGTGGGACCATAATAACATCTCCATTGTTCAAGGTGGTGGACATCATGATGTGTCAACACCACACTTTCACCAACGTAGAATTAGTGCAAAAACCAAATATAGTGCTCCATGATCATGAGGATGGACAGGACAAACGGATGTTGCAGCAATTTCTGGTAATTAGGTCAGAAGGTGAAGGACATTAATTCTTATGCTAGTCATCATTGAGAATTACACTAGTCTATCAACCGATTTGAGTAATTGTTGGCACTCATTGCCTAGTTACTAAACATTTCTATACTATGTATGAAGTATTACAGAATATTATTCATAAGTCATCTGATTACAGTGAACATTGGCACTCATTGGCCAGTTACAAGCACTTACAGTTACAGTTACAGCCACTTAATCCACCGCCAACCATATTGTGGTGAGATGGAGCTGCAACAGTGAGATGAAGTGTAGGACCATCACAGTCGTATTAATGTCATCCAAGCTCCACGCTGAAAATTTGCATTTTAGCACCACGAACAGCTGCTTTCAACTCCGACCACTGAAGTGACGAATTTCAATCTGAAGTACTATCTGTTTTCAGCTAACATTAAGACAATCAATGGACACTTCATGATTATAATTACCTTACTTCTGCGATTACTGAAATTTTTCCTTCCAACCTCCTAGTTTGGATAACCCAAGGTTTTATTGCATTAATATTACCATAGGTTGCCACTTGTTTATCTGTGATGTAATTGTGAGAATATTTATGTTAGCATAGGTTGCCATTTGTTTAACGATAATTTTATTGAAATAATTCGGAGTAATAGTAGTTTGCGTCTCATGTAATAGCCATAAGGTTCCTTGTTCATTACTTTCAAAGATATCCTTGGGTAGTTAATCCATGCGTCCCAGGATTCAGTTCACTAACTCGGATAGGTGCAGTTCTTTTTTTTTTTTTTTTTTAATCTCATTTCGTTCGCTTATAATTGACACAAAAGAGGAGGTTCCTAGAAAGGAAATGTCACATTAATCTTTTATATGCACAGACCGATAATCTTGGTACTATTTCAGGCATGGCTTGAAGATGATACAAAATAGTACGGAAATCGTAATAATCACAGATTCTCGAAAGGTTTTGTCATTTCACAGCCCATCGTCTGATAGGACGTTCAGTATGCCATCTACGTATCAACTTAAGAAAAAATTTAATACCAGACATAAAGTCAATAAACCACAATACGATAAGAGAGTACACCGTTCTGGAGCAGTGATACGCACATAAAGTTACAGTCATTTGAATAATGGTCAGAGTAGTGAAAAAATTCACCACAAGTACCAATTTTATTGTTTCGAAACAAGAATATCACAAATAAAAATGTCACAAAATTCAATCCGCTTCATTGTATACAAAACTTACTGCGAAACTATCTGAACATTCACTTCCAAAGAATGAGCTAGTTCCAATATTATTTTGTTTGGGCAAATTTCTATGTCACTACCTAAATAACATTACCAAAATTCCATAAAATTTTACTGGTTCGTAGGCAGCATCTTGTAGTAAAATAGCTTACCAAACCATCAGCCGCATTTGCAATTGGTCTACATGAGGGTATATAAGGGTTGAAACACTGGTACATCATCTCATAATATGACACGTTTTCCAAGGGAGAATAAATTTTTGGAAAATTATTCCAGCCTTGAAAATCTGCGACTTTTCGGTACTAAGTTTTTATCTGTTATTAAAGGTAGCATTCTTTAGGATGACACAGCAGCTGTAATTGCATAAATAAACCCAAACGATTTTTACTGAAATTTTTTTTTACCATAAGCTTAAAACGTTATTTGATGCTTTCAACCACAGCACGTACCACTACTTTCTTTGTTCACCTGGATACGTGCCCACTCCAAAAGATACCATTTAATGATCTGACACTCTCACTCGACTTACCCTGTAGGATATGTCCAAGCCACACTGTCGAGCCATATAGATAAGTGAATCCTGATACTTTAGCGATTCCACATTTCTTACCCGCCAACCTCAAAAACGAGATCCTCACCTTGCCCGCTTAGAACAAAAAGGTACTCTGTTTTATCCCTATTGACTGTTAATTTCCGTTGTTGCGAAGTATTCATTAAATTCTCATTTGATACAAGGCATCATCCTCATCCAGAGCAGTAAGTACTAGTGTTTAATCGCTGGAAAACAGTAATGAATGCATACTTTGATACTGTATTGTCACACACAAACTTCTGCATTGTCTATCCATGGCGTAATTAGATCCTCTGTACTTCAATAATTTCATTACTTTAACCAAGACTGACTGCCTTTCCCTTTTTGGTTTTTAAAGGGCCTGATAAACTTCATTGTCAGCCACCTCTTCCAGAGGATAAATCTCGACTTCATTCAGCACTTCTCGAAACTCTCCCCTATCCTCTACAAGAAGATCACTGAAATGTAGCTTGCACGCACAAGTGGCAATCATTCCAGGTACTCTTCTGATTTCAGCAGGAGATCCCACTTGACGCATAAATCGCCAGGCTTCTGATGCCCTGTTATATTCTACTAAATGTTCAATGTCAGCACATTTCTCCTCTACGTGTTAGATCGGATAACCATCATTTTTACATTTCTTTTAATTGTAGTGATCTCGTCTGCCTGCCTTTTACTGTTTAACCGTTTCAGGTAAGTAGTATTCCTTTCTTCAGTCCTTTCTCTTAAAGCCTCAGCATCCCTCCCTCTTTCTCCTTCTCTTCCAAGAGCGTCCTCAGCAGCTCCCAATAAATGTGATTTTAAATACTCATATAGTGATGTTGCAGTTCCGTCCTTATCCAATCTGAGTTTCCGCTCAACTTGTCTCTGGTGCAGATATCGTATACTCCAATCCTGCAGAAGCAATAACTTTAGCTGTGACATTTCAATACAGACTCCTTCTTAACGTTCTCCCTCTGCATGTTTGGATCTTAGGGGGATTATGACTCTTCCGAATACCACATGGTGATCTATTCCACATTCTGACTCTCGAAACACACTCACATGCTGAACTTTAGACCTTCTATCTTGCTTGGCAGTTACAAACTCTATAAATACCCTCAAAGTCGTAATTGGTTGAATCATGTTTTAACTCTCCACTTTCGTGGCGGACTGAATTTTTATGGGACGCAAAATATTGCTGCCTCGGAATAGTTGGCTTGGCTTCGTATTTTCGCGACCGAAGCTTGAAATATCATAAGTGCGCCAATTTTATTCGCACAAAGTAATTGGACTTTGTAATCTTACTCTCCCACACACCACTATTAAAATACTCTGTCTTTGCACAAATTTTAAAAGCTTCGAGAGGAGTAAGATATACAAAAGAAGAACTTTTTACTTATCTTCATTATCTCGTTGTTGTCGATGGCTCAAAGTCTTGTTCAGAGGTGCATTCCTGAAGCTGAAGTTTCGATTTTGTAGCTTCTTGATGACTAAATAACTGATGAAAATTTGTCTGTATTATTCTTGAATTTTATTCCTTTTCACATCTTTCAACAACACGTCGTTTTACATTTTCACATTAAAAAAAGACAATAGTTACATTGTTGGTGACAAACTTAGAAAAGGTCTACTTCCATCAGAGGCATGCCGCCCACTAATTACATTCTGTGGTACTCACAATATTTCAAAGAGTTTACAAAGAAAAAGAGTTTATAAACTTTCCTTACCAAAGAAGAATCTTCACCAAATTATATCATTATTTTATAAATAAATCCAGAAATAAATTTAATATTTACAGTTGGATTGTACAATTAATAATGTGAATTTTAGGTATACCAGAAATTGCATAATTTCAAATATTTTTAAAAGAAGAGTAATTTTTCCTGTTAGTACATATCAATTCTAACACATTAATTTCTTTTATACATATTTTAGCCTGAAATATAAAACATCGTATACAAAATCATATTAACTCTATTAATGAAACAGCTGAAATGATTTTAACCTTTGCAAGACTCGATAGTATACACGATATCGGTTATCTCTATAAAAAAAAGGTAATGTTAGAGGAGGGTGATTCATTCTAACTTCTTGACTTGAAAAACAAACATGTTCTAAGTAAGTACTACAATTCGTAATTACATCGGTGATATGGTCCCAGCAATTGCTGATAAACAGATACCCTCAAGTCGGTTATTTCCGTTCATACAACAAGACATACCCACGCTTCCACAGGGAAACCTCTCATTAACTTATTCATGAGATTAGTGGTATCAGATGATAAAACATGAGTCAATGCTTGAACGAAACTATATAAATAATCTCACTTACAGGAACTTACACCGATGCGTACATCTTTGAGCCGTGGTGCCATTGACTTTGTCTGGCGCCACTGGCTCACGTCCAGTATCGACTGTCCCTCTTGCAGCCCCATTGCAAATATCTATGAAGAAGAGTAGGTATCTGTGGGTTCTGTTCTTATAAGTTCTTTGCTTGCCAATATATATACAAGGTTCGCTGGCCCGAGGAGGAGGCACAAAGTTTCGGGATTGGCAGTAACATCATGACGAGAGATGGTGACGAGCTCCGAGGGGCCGAAGCCACGAGCTGCGCAAGGAGAGCCTGTGCAGAGCGAAGACACCAGATTACTTCACCGGAGTCAGCGTCGACTACAAGCAGCAGGCCGACATCCTGTCAGTTGGTTGGCAACATTTGTGTCGGACGAGAGCTCGTTGCCTGGCTGCCCTCTTCTACCTGGCTTTCATCGGCACCACTCTGTAACCGCTGCGACGCACCGTGGATACATTTGACTGCTTGCTGGTAAAGGGGAGTAACATTCTGTAATCCTCGTGGTGATTTCTGTCATTCTCTACCTGCCCTCCTTATCATTTTCTGACTTGTACCCGATCCTCACATTTTACTCAGTCGGCTCTTTGGTCGTAAATATAGGCCGCAGTACTGTACTAAGACACTAGTTGTCATTTGAAAATTTGTCCCGCTATTGCATTGCCTTTCCTTCACGGTTGTACCCGATCATTGGTGTTCTAATGAATCAGCTCCTGGTCGTAAATACAGACGGAACAATTATACTAAGGCACATGTTGCTGTTAAACGAAAGAGGGCCCTTGTGGGTAGATTTAGATGTTAACCGGTTCGATTCTTTGCTTGTAATAGCATTTATCAGTCTTTAGTTATAATCTGAACAACCTGTTGTGCTAAGCTGGGCGTTGCTGTGTTTGAAGGACCGGATCATCATTGGTGTAATTTAACTGGATCTTGAAGTTCTGCCGAGTGAGTTCTTTTGTAATAAGTGTTCAAAGGTAATGTTTTAAGACGTTCCTTGAGATCTGTCTTAATAATTGACAATCAGTCTAACTTTGGAAATATTCAGAATAAGATTGTCAAAAGGGACTGTTTTGGATCCAGTCGCACCTTGGTTGCCAATTGAAATTTAGAGGTTGGTTGCTTTTAAGTAAGCCTTATCATTGACATATTGTTTCCTAATCTGTTTAACCATTAAGCACACTTATGTGGATTGTCTTCAGTACATCCCTTGAGTGGGAGATGGAGGGTGGCCAATGGCAAGGGTTACCTCTGTGTGGGAAAGTGCGGGGAAATCTTCTGTGTGTGAATTTTCACGGCCTGTCAAGTTTTTATTAGTTAAGGGTCTGGTGCCCGACTTAATTCTAGGGCAATATTTCATCTGTAACACTGGTATGGTGTTAGATTTTGGTACCCGAACCTTTCATTTCAAATTTTCCTCCAACGATCGATTAGCCTTTTGTTCATGTGCTCATGTGGGAATGGGACATGACACCAGTAATAATACGTGTCTACTTGGGGCACATCACCTCTCTAGTGAACAAGGGAAACAGTTAAATGGACATTTGGGAGAATATACTGACGTACTTTGTGACAGGTTGGGAGTCACAGACGTCATTAGATACCGTATTCGTGTCACGGATTACGTGCTGTTTTGCCATTCTCCATATCGCTTGTCACCACCTAAGAAAAAGGTGTTGTGGCACAAAATTGATTGCTTGTTAAGAGACGGAGTCATAAGACCGTCCACCTCCCTCTGTGCTTCCCCCTTTTTCTTAGTACCTAAAGATCAGTGGCAGGATTTCCCACCTGGTTGATTACAGGCTTCTCAATAAAAAAAAGGTGATCTTGGAATCGGTGCCACTGCCTGATCTCCACAACTGTTTCACCTGGTTTTCTGGAGCATCCTGGTTTACGGAGTTAGATCTTAATCAGGCTTATTACCAGATACCCTTACAGAGGAATCTAAGCGTCTCACTACGTTCGCCAGGTATTGCTATTTCTATGAGTTCAGCTGGGTTCTGTTTGGTATGTCAACCGGTACAGCAGTTTTATCCCGTTTATTGGATAAAATTTTAGGTGATTAAAAGTTTAATTCTATCTTCAATTATTTGAATGAAGTGGTCATATTTGGTGCCTCCTTTACAGATCATTTAGAGCACATCCGTAAGCTACTATCCAGACTCAGGGATACGGGGCTGACTGTGAAAACCTCAAAGATAAGCTTGGCTAGGCGCCATGTGTCATTTTTGGGTCACTTGGTGTCCGGGACTCACTAAGGGTGGTTGAAATAGCTCTGAGCACTATGGGACTTAACATCTGAGGTTATCAGTCCCCTAGAACTTATACCTATTTAAACCTAACTAACCTAAGGACATCACACACATCCATGCCCAAGGCAGGATTCGAACCTGCGACCGTAGCAGCAGCGCGGTTCCGGACTGAAGTGCGTAGAACCGCTCGGCCACAGTGGCCGGCAAACCAGTCACAAGACGGGTGACAAAAAAATAAAAAAAAATAGACTTGAAAAAATTGTCTTCTAAGGTAAGTCGTTGGATCATCAGTACTGCCTCGCGTGTTACCACATCTTGCCAGAATACAAAACGATCCTCACCAACATTGGATTCTACCACTTTTTCCATTCGCCTGTAAAAAATTCGTGTCATTATGTTGCAGCCACGGAAGCTGTGAGAAGGAGGATTAATGAGTAACGTCTAGACGTATACGAGGTCGTTACAGGGATAGCCGTATTCGTCCTGTTAATGGAATTATGAGAAAATCATGTATTTTTCCACTTTTTTTGACTACTACAGGACTGAAATAATCGACACGAATAAGTATAGTCAACTATATACAATATATTGTTTCATGAATTATTGAAATATTTCGTGGAGTGAATCAAGAGGACTTTACTTAACTTTTCTTGTACAGTGGAAGTGGTCTAACAGCTTTGCTTCAGAATTTTTTATGTCTTCTTCCGAAGAGCATCTAACTTGACGCCTGCACAGAGGTCTGCGTTGTTGAAGTTCTGCCGTTAACAGCACGCTAAAGCTGTGCGCGGAGCTACGGAGGGTTGGAGGAGAGCGGTAGGGGGGGGGGGGGGGGGAAGGTGATGTGGGAGTAGGCGGTGGGTCGGGGGGGGGGGAGGTTGGGGGGGATGGGAGGAAGTACGCTTACAGCTGCAGCCCTGGCAGCTGCGGCTCCGAGGTTGACACAGGCTGAAGAAATCTAATAACAGAAATTAATATTTCGAGGAAATGAAGCAAAAAACGGCACATGGCCCATCAGACAGGAGGAAGAACAAAACGTCTTAATTACGGGAGTTAGTTTTTGTTGGCAGTCCTGAGGGGAATTGAGAGTGGCGCACTGCAGATGGAGCAGCCTCTGCACACTGAGGAACAGCCACCGCACAAGACCGCAGTCACAGGTTTACTTCTTAGCGACGGATTTTACTGTACGGCGAACGCTTCCATTAACTACTTACATCCAGTGACATGCACGATATGATCTCAATAACATGGATCTGATTTTGCATCAGTGTTGTTGGTTTTACATTTCCTTTCGCGGGTAAGCGATAACGACCTTCCTATCTCTTCAGAAATCACCTCCATAAGTCATTTAACGTCCATTATTGGATAAAAGCCTCTTCAGGACTTGTCGATAAACTGTAATACACTACTAGCCACTAAAATTGCTACACCAAGCAGAAATGCAGATGATAAACGGTATTCATTGGAAAAATGTATTATACTAGGACTGACATGCGATTACATTTTCACGCAATTTGGGTCCGTAGATCCTGAGAAATCAGTACCCAGAACGACCACCTCTGTCCGTAATAACGGCCTTGATACGCCTGGCCATTCAGTCAGCTTGGATGGCGTGTACAGGTACAGCTGCCCATGCAGCTTCAACACGATACCACAGTTCATCAAGAGTAGTGAGAGGCGTACTGTGACGAGCCAGTTGCTCGGCCACCATTGACCAGACGTTTTCAGTTGGTGAGGGATATGGAGAATGTGCTGGCCAGGGCAGCAGTCGAACATTTTCTGTATCCAGAAAGGCCCGTACAGGACCTGCAACATGTGGTCGTACATTATCCTGCTGAAATGTAGGGTTTCGCAGGGATCGAATGAAGGGTAGAGTCACGGGTCGTAACACATCTGCAATGTAACGTCCACTGTTCAAAGTGCCGTCAATGCGAACAGGAGGTGTCCGAGACGTGTAACCAATGGCACCCCATATCATCACGCCGGGTGATACGCCAGTATAGCGATGACGAATACACGCTTCCAATGTGCGTTCACCGCGACAATCATGATGCTGTAAACAGAATCGGGATTCATCCGAAAAAATGACATCTTGCCATTCGTGCACCCAGGTTCGTCGTTGAGTACACCATCGCAGACGCTCCTGTCTGTGATGCAGCGTCAAGGGTAACCGCAGCCATGGTCTCTGAGCTGATAGTCCACGCTGCTGCAAACGTCGTCGAACTGTAGCACGTCATCTTCGTGGCGTAGCAATTTTAATGGCCTGTAGTATATTAATCTGTACGCATCCATGTTGGCTCTGTACGTTAGCTGGTGCCATCACTCATTAGGTCATTGTCTTGGTCTTTGTATACGTCATGTACCCACATTTGTTACGCTTAAGGCAAGTGTCAAACCATCCTTCCTTAACATCATATTTTTAGGTAGAGTGTTAGTGAAACCATAATATCTGAAAGTAGTCAGATAACTTCTACTTATTCAGTGAAACTGTTTTAGCCCGTTAAACTTCCTGTTAACTGGGCCTATACTTGGCTACTTTCACACTTGATAATCTCTCAACTGTAGTTCACACTTGATGTGTTTTCAGCCATGTTTTGAACGAAGCATGGCCGCCGTTCCTGTCTACGCTGTACGCATTAACACTGAAGGTGGATTAAGGTTCACAAATAATCGTTTTCCTTGCTCCACTTTAGTTTGGGCAGTAGAAACCTGCAAAATCTGGCACATACAGAAATTCTTGGTTAAAGAGACGAGCAAGAAACAATGCATTTGAAAATATAGGTTCCAAAATTATCTTTTCAACTTTCATTAAGTATATTTCAGAAATGGGAATAGGTAGAAACGTGCGGTATGCAGAGTAATGTTCACACACACACCAAAAGTGTCTCTTTTTGTTTTTGTTGGTTTTTACGAAAGTGGACACCCGCCCAGCAGGTGGTACACTCTAAGGAGTGGTTGACAGAGACCAAATCTGACACCTAGGTGCAGAACTCCCGGACATCTCACACAAGTGCAAAAACCTTAGTGATGGTTATATTCCCAGTCTCATAAAACTAATTTTGGGCAGGCCACTTCTTTAAGAGCTACCTTTTAAACTTTAATTGTGCGCAAACTTCAGAGGGTATCACGAAATTACGGCCCTCGACATAGACCTTAAAGTGGCGAATTTGCATAAATGTGTGACTGACGCTGTCAAATGGGACAATATTTATCTGCATATGATCTACTCTGATTGCCAGTCTCTCCCTGCGAAATGATTGATTGTATCTAACTTAATATAAGGAAGGTACCAAAATGAAATGCTGATTAGTTAAATACTGAAATGTATTCACAAACATATTTATTAAACTACATATAAATTCTACTACGAAAACTGTAACAATTCTGTTTCCTAACTTGGCTGTAATTTTAAGTGGACGGGAGTGTTACTTGCCGATTGATGAGTTTGCTACTTTTCCACTTAAGAATTTACACTCTAATGAGATAAAAGATAATTGTACTGTGTCTAACGCTGCAGATTCCTGACCGGAACAGTGACTGGAAGTTGATAACTAGCAGTTCACACATTCAGTACAAGCGCAATGAACTTGGGACAGGCGATCGTCCTGGCCTCCACAAGTGTGAAATCGAACTAAACTACTCTTCTACTCTTCGGAGCAGCAAATTTTGCTCACCGCAGATATGACTGTGTTGCACAGCGCTGTACGCTGCAAAAGCGTTGGGTACTTCGTAAAGATGATGCTCTTAGCAACCTGTCACAACTCGATGATATTGCGGAATCAACCGCGACGCAACACCAAGTAGATCCGTCCTCTCTACCATTCCCCAGGTTCGATTTGGAGACCTCCATGACCAAAGCACAAAATGATGCAGACACCTCCGCGCCCAAAACAGAAGTCGATGTGGGCACACGAAATCGATTCCTTCCCGCCAAACAGAGCTAGGTGCCAGTTGCAAAATCGCACCAAATCAGCGCGTCTCCTTAAGATGCCAATCACAACAAGAGTATCTCCCCTTAATTTGTAGGGTTCTCGGGTGTTCGGCCTAGTCACTTCGTAATTCCTCCACGGCAGACGTTGTTGGTGTTGGGTGGGGGGCGGGTTGGGGGGGGGGGGGGCTGAAGCGCGCATGGATCCGTGATCTGGCGTGCAGTTGTAAGAAGGCTGTTTATGTTTTCTTATTGGCAACGTTACGTAGTGCTCTGTATGAAAATCACTGGCTGTGCTGTGTGCAGTCTGTGGCTAGTTTGCATTGTTGTCTGCCATTGTAGTGTTGGGCAGCGGCAGCTGGATGTGAACAGCGCGTAGCGTTGCGCAGTTGGAGGTGAGCCGCCAGCAGTGGTGCATATGGGGAGAGAAATGGCGGAGTTTTGAAATTTGTAAGACTGGATGTCATGAGCTGCTATATATATTATGACTATTAAGGTAAATACATTGTTTGTTCTCTATTAAAATCTTTCATTTGCTAACTATGCCTATCAGTAGTTAGTGCCTTCCGTAAGTTCAATCTTTTATTTAGCTGGCAGTAGTGGCGCTCGCTGAATTGCAGTAGTTCGAATAACGAAGATTTTTGTGAGGTAAGTGATTTGTGAAAGGTATAGGTTAATGTTAGTCAGGGCCATTCTTTTGTAGGGATTATTGAAAGTCAGATTCCGTTGCGCTAAAAATATTGTGTGTCAGTTTAAGCACAGTCACGTATACTTTTTCTAAGGGGACGTTTCACAGTGTCCGCACTACAGCCATAGGGTGCGAAAGCCACCGTTCGGGAACGACTCTTCTTCGGGATTAGGCGAGCGGTCTAAGGCGCTGCAGTCATGGACTGTGCGGCTGGTCCCGGCGGAGGTTCGAGTCCTCCCTCGAGCATGGGTGTGTGTGTTAGTCCTTAGCATAAATTAGGTTAAGTAGCGTGTAAGCTTAGGGACTGGTGACCTTAGCAGTTGAGTCCCATAAGATTTCACACACATTTGAACTTTTTTTTTTTACTGAGTTGCAGGCCTCTGTCTTTATTAATTACACCATCGTGCAGTCTGATTTCGATGGCCTCTTTAGTTACGCAATCCAGGAAGGAGGAGGACTGCCATTGTATGGCCAGATTTTATATTACGGTCGGCCACGGCTGATTTGGTGGTCTGGCGTAGTTCAGCAAGGCGCTTATGCTCATGACACGTCTCTTCCACTGTGCGAACCGTTTCCCCAATGTATGATCTGCCACACTGGAAGGGGATTTTGTAAACGACTAGTTTGCGGAGGACTAGATCGTTCTTTATTGAGCCTGGTAGAGTCAAGGCTTACGCAGGAGGTCGAAATACGTATTTTCACAATTTATCGCTCTAGAATCCCGCCGATTTGTCAGCAAGTATTCTCGGCGAAGGGCACGCACGCCAGTGATTTGTACTCCTCTTTTCCTTCTTCCTACTGTTGCCTTCGAAAAGCTTGTCTGAGTGCACATCTTAGCTGCTTATGGCTGTACTCATTTCTTCAGTGTGTCATCTGAAGGTACTTCACCTCAGTTGGAAGGCTGACTTGGTCGCAAATGTATCGTTCCCTGTGTAAGTGTGTACGTAAAACGCCTTCGCGCAAGTCGAGGCATGCAGATACAGATCACTGCGCGTAGGTTTCGTGTATTCACCGCTGACGTCAGCCTTCCGTTTCAGTAGGGCTTCAAGAAACGAAAGGGCGCCATCCCTTTCCACCTCCACCGTAAACTGTATTTGGGGCGCTGCGAGCTTAGGTGTTCGTGAAATTCGCTTAAGCTGACCCGCCCGTGTGGCAAAACGGCGGTTTTTGATTAGCTTATTCCATGGCCTTTCCCTCGAAGTTCTCCATGAACAATTTCGCCGCAACTGGCGACTGAGGAGATTTTCGAGGAGAAGGCACGAGAACAAGTTTCCGCCAGCATCGCCACTGTCTGCCTCGGCGGCCGCGCGGACAGCAAGCTGGGCGACGTGGCGGTCAGCGTTTATAAGTCTCCGAGAGGAGCGGCACAGTATTCGTCAGGCACCTCCTGAAGATGGCAGTGTGTCTGTTTGTCGAAAATCGTGGAGGAATTACGACATAACCCGGTCAGACACCCGAGGATTCTATACTACTGGCCATTAAAATTGCTACACCACGAAGATGACGTACTACAGACGAGAAGTTTAACCGACAGGAAGAAGATGCTGTGATATGCAAATGATTAGCTATTCAGTGCATTCACACAAGCTTGGAGCCGGTGGCAACACCTACAACGTACTGACATGAGGAATGTTTCCAACCGATTTCTCATACACAAACAGCAGTTGACCGGCGTTGCCTGGTGAAACATTGTTGTGATGCCTTCCTGTAAGGAGGAGAAATGCGTACCGTCACGTTTCCGACTTTGATGAAGGTCGGATTGTAGCCTATCGCGATTGCGGTTTATCGTATCGCGACAATGCTGCTCGCGTTGGTCGAGATCCAATTACTGTTAGCAGAATATGGAATCGGTGGGTTCAGGAGGGTAATACGGAACGCCGTGCTGGATCCCAACGGTCTCGTATTACTAGCAGTCGAGATGCGAGGCATCTTATCCACATGGCTGTAACGGATCGTGCAGCCACGTCTCGATCCCTGAGCCAACAGATGGGGGCGTTTGCAAGACAACAACCATCTGCACGAACAGTTCGACGAAGTTTGCAGTAGCATGGACTATCAGCTCGGAGACCGTGGCTGCGGTTACCGTTGAAGCTGCGTCACAGATAGGAGAGCCTGCAATGGTGTACTCAACGAAAAACCTGGGTGCACGAATGGCAAAACGTCATTTTTTCGGATGAATCCAGGTTCTGTTTACAGCATCATGATGGTAGCATCCGTGTCGGCGACATCGCAGTGAACGCACATTGGAAGCGTGTATTCGTCAACGCCATACTGGCGTATCGCCCGGCGTGATGGTATGGGGTGCCAATTGTTACTAGTCTCGGTCACCTCCTGTTCGCATTGACGGCACCTTAAACAGTGGACGTTACATTGCAGATGTGTTACGACCCGTGGCTCTACCCTTCATTCGATCCCTGCGAAACCCTACATTCAGCAGGATAATGCACGACCGCATGTTGCAGGCCCTGTACGGGCCTTTCTGGATACAGAAAATGCTCGACTGCTGCCCTGGCCAGCACATTCTCCAGATCTCTCACCTATTGAAATCGTCTGGTCAATGGTGGGCGAGCAACTGGCTCGTCACAATACGCCAGTCATTATTCTTGATCAACTGTAGTATAGTGTTGAAGCTGCATGGGCAGCTGTACCTATACACGGCATCTAAGTTCTTTTCGACTCAATGCCCAGGCGTATCAAGGCCGTTATTACAGCCAGAGGTGGTTGTTCTGAGTAATGTTTTCTCAGGATCTATGCACCAAATTGAGTGAAAATGTAATCGCATGTCCGTTCTAGTATAATATATTTGTCCAATGAATACCCGTTTATCACCTGCATTTCATTTTGGTGTAGCAATTTCAATGGCCAATAGTGTATAAATTAGAATCAGGTCAGGAAAATATCAGATCGAACATCTCCCCTACTACCGAAAAATACTAACTACAGGGATGTACTTTTGACGTCACACAACATTACACCAATGGCGCATTCTCTCGCCTATACCGTTAGCCTATCAATTCAGGACTTTAGAAATAGTCAGTACAGCTGCGAGGCTAGACTTTATTTCCTGTAGCCCACGCTCTCTACAGCACAAGCGGTAGATGATTAACTCCAAAGAAGGTCCACAAAACACGGAAAGGCGGGCCCTCCTCCTCCACACGGCGCCTCACTGCTCTCTGCAATTGGACATTAGCCTGTGCAGTCGCATAGGATGAACAATGGCTTGCCGCCGCTCGGCACATCCGGTCAGATCTCATTTGTCGGTAGTGTTCCCTATTTGCCGTCTCAAATCCAAGCCCTGTTTGTTCGCATGTGCACCAGAAACTTTCAAAAACCAGCGAGTCCGCCACTGTGTTAATAAAGGAAAGAAATAAAAATTATATAGAGCGTCGATCTCCCAGTAACTGTGATTCCGCCTCATCAATAAATGTTCTCATACCGATTTACTTAGTAGCCAGTGTTAGAATTACGAAATCACAATCTAATTTTGCTGAAAACAACATGCACAATTGCCTCCTCAATTCACAAGTACACTACCATCACGTCCTACGATCAGATAGCGGTACACGAGTTCTAAGGAATTCGGGAGCGGGAACGACTTTTGTGCGTCCAAGCATGGGTGATGCAGATGTGGAACGGGTGTGACAGGCATTTACCCGGAGCTCAACCAAATGAGTCCGACAAGCGATAATATCAGTTACCACCAATCGCGGTGCATAGAGTGTTGCACAGAAGACTGAAGCTTGAGGCCTACAAAGTGCAGCTGCTGCGTGCGCTTCAATCTGATGACAGCGCAAAGCATTCGCAGTCGAGGTTCTGAGTCTCATCGATGATGATCCGAATTATCTCAAAAGGATTATGTAAGGAAACGAAGCTTGCTTTCACGTGTGTGGACAGGTAAACTGACACGATGTGAGGGTCTTGGGCATTTTATCATGAAAACTGTGCATGACATTCCAAAGGTAAGACAGTTTGATTTGCTTCATAACCGTGCGGTGGGATTGTTTTTCTTTTGCAGATGCATTATTAACCTCGACTTTTTATCTCGACATGTTGGTGCAGTTTGCATTTCCACAAGTCCCAGAACTGCAACGTGACTTCGTGCTGCAGCAGGCTGGCCCCTGCCCACGGTGCATCGGTCGCTACGAAGGCCTTGGACGGCACATCCCCAGGCCGCTAGATTGGCAGAAGAGAACTCACTTCCTGTCCCCGTGGTCTCCAGACGAACTGCTATTAGATCTTTTTTTTTTTTTTTTTTAGGAATTGTAAAATCGCTTAGATGTTCTGCATATGCCTGTACTTACACATACATTTACATAAGATGCCTAACTGAAGTCTGTTAAAAGATTAATAAAACTTTAGATGTTTGCGAATATTGTGCCGAAACCCACACCTTTCTAGCTATCCCCCATTTTTGCATTATACATGACCAAAGTTGTGAATATCGTTTTTAAAGATCCTGAGTTTGCGTTAAAAACCCCTCAGTCAAATAAAATATGAAAGGAAACAGCTCCTTCTAGTACCATAGAAATCATTCCCTGATTTCTTAACAGATGTCCTATCGTCATGTCCATTCTCCTTGTCAGTTTTTCCACAAATTCCTTTCCCCTCTGATTTTTCGCACAACCTCCTCATTCCTTATCTTGTCAGTCCACCTAATTTTCAACATTCGCCTGTAGCACCACATCTCAGATGCTTCGATTCACTTGCGATCCAGTTCTACTACAGTCCATGTTTCACTACCACACAATGCTATGCTCAAAACGTACATTCTCAGAAATTTCTTCCTCGCGTTAAGGCCTGTGTTTGATACTAGTAGACTTCTCTTGACTGGGATCTACTTCGCGATCACCGTTTCTGATGTCAAGTTTCTCGCTGTTGCCATATCAGCTACTTCTAATTGTTTTCGTCTTTCTTAAATTTACACTGTGTCCATATTATTTACTCATTAGACCATTCCATTTAGTAGATCATGTTATTCTTCATCACTTTCACTCAGAAAAGCAATGTCATCAGCGAATCGTATCAATGAAATCCTTTCACCTCGAATTTCAATTCCACTCCTGAACCTTTCTTTTATTTCCATCGTTACTTCTTCGATGTACAGATTGAACAGTAGGTGCGAAAGACTACATCCCTGTCTTACACCCTTCTCAATCCGAGCACTTCATTCTTGGTCTTCCACTCTTATTATTCCCTCTTGATTCATGTATGCATTCTTTATTGTCCGTCTTTCCCTACAACTTACCCATATTTTTCTTACAATTTCCAACATCTTGCACCATTTGAGATTGTCTAATGCTACCGGCCGCTGTGGGCGAGCGGTTCTAAGCGCTTCAGTTCGGAACCGCGCGCCTGCTACGGACGCAGGTTCGAATCCTGTCTCGAGAATGGATGTGTGTGATGTCCTTAGGTTAGTTATGTTTAAGTAGTTCTAAGTCTAGGGGACTGATGACCTCAGATGTTAAGTCCCATAGTGCTTAGAGAGATTTGCACCATTTTCTTTTTTTTTCGAACGCTTTTCCCAGGTCGAAAGATCATGTGAATGTGTCTTGATTTTTCTTTAGTCTTCCTTCCATTATCAACTGTAACGTCAGAACAGCCTCTCTGGTGCCTTTACCTTACCTAAGGCAAAACTGATCGTTATTATATACACACATCAAAAAACGTTTTGCATCACGTCGGTTCCGAGAGTTCCTGAACTTGTACAGAAAATTGCAAACGAGATCATCATAAACATCATTTCCACCCTTTTTATTGCTCATGAAAACCATGTTGTACCACCATACACCGAGACCTCCAGAGATGGTGGTCCAGACTGCTGTACACACCGGTACCTCTAATACCCAGTAGCACGTCCTCTTCCACTGATGCATGCCTGTATTTGTCGTGGCATACCATCCACAGGTTCGTCAAGGCCATGTTGGTCCAGATTGACCCACTCCTCAACGGCGATTCGGCGTAGATACCTCAGAGTGGTTGGTGGAGCACGTCGTCCATAAATAGCCCTTTTCAATCTATCCCAGGCATGTTCGATACTTATCATGTCTGGAGAACATGCTGGCCACTCTAGTAGAGCGATGTCGTTATCTTGAAGGAAGTCGTTCACAAGATGGGCACGATGGGGGCGCTAATTGTCGTCCATAAAGATGAATGCCTCGCCAATATGCTGCCGATATGGTTGCGCCATCGGTCGGAGGATGGCTTTCACGTATAGTGCAGCCTTAAAGGTGCCTTCCATGACCACCAGCGGCGTACGTCGGCCCTACATAATGCCATCTCAAAATAGCAGGGAACCTCCACCTCGCTGCACTCGCTGGACAGTGCGACTAAGGCGTTCAGCCTGATCGGGTTGCCTCCAAACACGTCTCCCACTATTGTCTTTTTGAAGGCACATGCGACCCTCATCGGTGAAGACAACGTGATTCCAATCCTGAGCGGTCGATTCGGCATGTTGTTTGGGCCATCTGTACCACGCTGCATAATGTCGTGGTTGCAAAGATGGACCTCACAATGGACGTCGGGAGTGAAGTTGGGTATCATGCAGCCCATTGCACTCAGTTTGAGTCGTAATACGACGTTCTGTGGCTGCGCGAAAAGCATTATTCAACGTAGTGGTGTTGCTGTCAATGTTTCTCCGAGCCATAATCCTTAGGTATCGGTCGTCCACTGCAGTAGTAGCCCTTGGGCAGCCTGAGCAAGTTCTGGGAACCTGGGTGATCAAAACTTTTTTTGATTTGTGTATTATTCTTGTCATCGAATTGAGAGCATGAGCTGTTAGGCTAAATATGCGATAATTCTCCCACTTGCAGCCTCTTGCAATCTTCGGACTCAGATGGTACATTGCCAGTCACATTCACTCTTACACACAAACGTGAACAGTCGTTTTGTTGCCACATACGTCAAAAATTTTAGAAATTTTGATAGAATGATATCTGTCCCTGCGGCCTTGTTTGATTTTAAATCTGCCGGCCACGGTGGCCGAGCGGCTCTAGGCACTCAGTCCAGAACCGCGCGACTGCTATGGTCGCAGGTTCGAATCCTGCCTCGGGCATGGATGTGTGTGATGTCCTTAGGTTAGTTAGGTTTAAGTAGTTCTAAGTTCTAGGGGACTGATGACCACAGACGTTAAGTCCCATAGCACTCAGAGCCATTTTTTCTCATTTTAAATCTTTCAAAAATATTTGAAATTCTGATTCCACTTCTGGATCCCCTGTCTCTCCTATATAGACTCCTGTTTGCTTTTCTGTCACTTCATCAGTTAAGTCTTCCCCCCTCATAGTGATTTTCAATTTACTCTTTCCACGTATCAACTCTCTCCTCTGCATTTAACAGTGGAATTTCCATAGCATCCTTAATGTTACCACCCTTCCTTTTAATTTCACTGAAGGTTGTTTTGACTTTGCTGTATGCTGAGTCAATCCTTCCGACAATCATGTCCTTTCCTTTCCTTTCCTTAACTTTTTCATTTAGCCATTTCGCCTTTAACTTTCCTACATTTCCCATTTATTTCATTCCTAAGCAACTTCTATTTCTGTATTCCTGAATCTATCTGAATCTTTTTAGCACTTCCTTCTTTTGTCGATCAAACATTTGTGCTGTTACCCACGATTTCTTCGCAGCTACCTTCTTTGTAACTACGTTTCTCGTTCCAGCTTCTGTAATTATCTTTTTTAGAGTTGTCAGTTCCTCTTCAACTGAACTGCATGCTGGGCTGTTAGTTATCACAGTATCTGTAACCTTAGAGAACTTTAAGTGTATCTCTCCATTCCTTAGTACTCCCGGATCCCACTTTGCGTATTGATTCTCCCTGACTAGTCACTTCAACTTTAGTCTACTCTTGATCACTACTAAACTGTGATCTGTGCCTAGATCTGCTCCAGGGAACGTTTTAGAATTCGGTGTCTGAATTCGGAATTTCTGCGAGACCATGATCTAATGTAACTGAAATTTTCCCGTATCTCCCCGCCTTTGTCAAGTATACCTCCTCCTCTTGTGATTCTTGAACAAATTATTCGTTTTTACTTACTGAAATGTATTGCAGAACTTAGTCGGCCTTTCTCCTCTCTCATTCATAGTGCCCAGCCCATACTTACCTGCAACCGTATCTTCTACGCCATCCCCTACAACCGCATTCAAGTCCCCCATCACTATTGATTTTCGTATCCCTTTACGTATTGCACTGGTCACGAAAACTGACCACGGCTGGGAGCGTGGTGTGCTGACCGCATACCCCTGCGTTTCCGCATCCGGTGACGCCCATGTGCTGAAGGATGACACGGCAACCAGCCGGTACCTTCGGGCCTTAGATTCCCATTCGAACGGTGTTTGTTTCTCACGTAACGAATTATCCCTTCAGTAGCGTCATATATTTTCTATGTCCCTTCATCTTCAGTTTGCGGCGTCGACATGCATACCTCAACTGTTGTCGTTGCATTTAATTTGCTGCTGACTCTGATGAGGACAACCCTCTCACAGTTACACACTCTCTTCCCTACCTTCCTGTTCATAACGAATGCTAATCCCGTTATACCATTTTCTGCTGCTGTTGATATTACCTTGGAGTCATCTTACCAGAAATTCTTGTGTTCTCTCCATTTTACTTCACTAACCCCACTACGTCTGGATTGAGCATTAGAATTTCCCTTTTCAAATTTTCTATCTTAACGGCCATCTTTAAGCTTTTGACGTTCTATGCCCCGACTCGTAGAACGTTATCGTAACGTAATCGTAGAACGTTACCACCAGACCGTGCATTATAAGGAAATGAATAGTGCTATGATATTCACGTATGATGCCTTGCAGAAAATAAAGGCGAAACGCGTATGGCACTAAAATTGTGTTTTATTCAGTTGCTGTCAGACGGTCCATAAGTGAAAATCATCAACACACCGTAGTGTTACGCGCAACTGAGGAGGACAGGACCAAAAAATTGAAGATGTCAATACAGCTATGTCAAGCATTCCCTGTCAACGTGTACAACAGGTTCAAGAAAATACATCTGAGACTCCATAAGACGATACAGCATATAAAATTCAACAGAACATGCAAAAAGAACGATTTAATTCCAAGCTACATTAATGTAAAGGTTAAAAACAGTTCTACAGTGGCACAAAAGTCGAAATCATTTGCAGAACGATTTTGGTTACTACATGAAATTAAGATGCTCTATTCGAAAAAACAGCACCTAAACATGATGCTCTATGAAACTCATCTAGAATTGGCAAAAAACGTAGGAAACGCCGCAGTTTTCATGGCACTAGTAGAAAAAACTGAGCACAACACATACATAGCAATGAAACATTTACAAAACAAACATAAACACAAGATAATGAAACTAACAGTAAAAAAGACACAAAAATACATTTACATTTTAAATGTGAAACCACATGAACACCAACACTCATTCCATCCACGCTTAGTTAACCTAACAGAGACAGAACTACACGAAAACGAAAAAATGCTCTTGGAAAAAGGTTTGAAACACTGCACCAATAGCAAGGTGAACAATCAATACATAGAAAATCTCATAGTAGAAACCGAACACATCCTTACACGTGAAGAACAACAAATTAATTGTGAAATAGACATAGGACTGACAAGAGAACTAGTAAAAGAAGAAATAAAAGGCATAATAAAACAAACACAGCAGACACACAATAAGAACAACCAAACAGAAGCAGCTACTATGAAAAGGTTAAAACAAAAGTTAACAAACAACAACGTATTAATAACAAGAGCAGACAAGGGAAATGTAACAGTACTCATGGATAAAGAGCAATACATCACAAAAACCAAGGAATACATAAACACCAACGCAATACAAAAACTGAAGTCAGATACAACTACACGATTCCAGGCAAATGTGAAACGAACACTGAAAAACATTGAACACACACTCACAGACAAACAAAAATACTACTTAACACAGAAAAACCCACAAGCACCAACACTCCGCAGTCAACCGAAAGTACATAAAGACGGAATGCCAATGAGACCTGTTATCAACTTCAAGAAAGCCCCAACATACCGCATAGCCAAACACCTCCAAAAGTTAGTTACAAAACACTATAAAGTAGAAAACAACAGAACAGTGATAAACACAGGAAACCTAATAGAAAATATACAGAACATACAGGTACCACACACAGCATCACTGATTTCATTCGATATAGAAAATATGTATACCTCCATCCCTATCACAGAAACAATAGAAATCATAGAACAAAATCTCTCATCCCACAGCAACCTCACCACAGACGCAATAAAAGAAATAACAGATATGCTCAGACTGACAACTGAACAAAACTACTTTCAGTTTGAGGAAGAATATTATCTACAAACTGATGGACTGCCCATGGGAGCCCCAATATCAGGAACACTAGCAAACATTTTCATCAGTCACCTTGAAAATCAGATATTTGATAAGATAACCACAAATGAAAGTTTCAAAATCATATATTGGTACAGATACGTGGATGACACTATTTGTTTGGTAGACGAGCCAAGTGAAAAAATAGATGAACTCCATTCAGAAATAAACAAAGCTCATAAGAACATAAAATTCACACTTGAAAAAGAAAAAGAAAATCAAATAAATTTTCTTGACATTACAATTAAAAAAGAAAATGGAAAACATACATTTAACATCTTTAGAAAACCAACAGCCACGGACACAATAATACATTCCACATCCAACCACCCCCAAAGCCAGAAATTTGCAGCACTAAGACACATGTTACATAGATTAAACAGAATCCCACTCAGTAAGAGAAACTATGAACAAGAAATGAACACGATCATACAAATAGCTAGGAACAACGGGTATGACACACATGTGGTACACAGGCTCAATCAAAAAATAAAAACACAAATAAAAAACAAACACAACATTTCCACAATACAAAAGAACTCACAAGCTGAAAACTTACAAACACACTCAACAAACACACACAATGACAACACCACACAGGAAAGAACCAGATGGTACACCATGACCTACACACATAAACTAACACACAGAGTTGCAAACATCCTAAAGAGACAGGGCTTCAAAATAGCATATAAGCCTGGGCAAACCCTTCAATCACACCTAAGCCAGCCAGCTACCAAGAGGGACAAATTCCAACAATCAGGAATATATAAACTTGAATGTCAAAGTTGTGATGCAGTATACATAGGCATGACATGCAGGAATTTTGAAACAAGATACAAAGAACATATCAGATGTTGGAAGTATGAAACAAACCATTCCACATTTGCAGAGCATTTAAAACACTACAACCATCATCCTACAAACATGGAACAAGAAATGAAAATAATGAGAATAAGCAACCATGACAAACATCTTATACAAATGCAAGAAAACTTCCACATCCAGAAAGCCATAGCAGAAAACAAACATGTGATAAATGAACAAACACACATCAGCACAGGCTCCTTACTACACTTAATAAAGGAAATGATAACATAAAAAAAGTATATAACACCAAAATACACACACACACACACAGAGACCCCCCTTAAAAAAAAAAAAAAAAATGTATAACACCAAAATACAGGCAGACACACAAAATATATATATATATATATATCACACCAAAACACACACACACATACACAGGACATAAACAAAAATAAATAATTAAATACAATAAAATAAAATAAAATAATATGACACCAAAAAACACTCACTCACACACACAAACACACACACACACACACACACACACACACAAGCGCACACACAAATGCATACACCAACAGACCACAGATACTTCGATAGTTACACTCATACGTTTGGCAGTAATATTCGATCTTTGGCAAAAACATTTGACAGTCGCCAACAGAAACCAAAACATTGCATTAAAAAAAGCGTTCAGTGCATAGTGCTGTGGAATGCAGAAAAAACAGCAAATTGGCGCTCATAGGAAGAAGAATAAGACCAAAAATATAGCAGGAGCGTAATATGTAAGAAACTGTCTACGCAACCTGTAAGTACAGTTCAAAACATTACTACTTTATAGGAAATACCAACCACCAGAACTGTTTATAACCTATAGGCACAGTGACAAAAATGTAAATAAAATAGCTAACATATGTACATATTACAGGCCACTGATGATGCCTTGCAGAAAATAAAGGCGAAACGCGTATGGCACTAAAATTGTGTTTTATTCAGTTGCTGTCAGACGGTCCATAAGTGAAAATCATCAACACACCGTAGTATATACGAGTAGTTTATATGCATGAGCAACAGCTGCAACACAAACCAACGATTCAAAGTAACGACAACCAATCTCAATGCATGGATTACAACAACGTGTTATAATTTTGCCATGTCTGTCTCTCACACACACGTCTTTTGTGTCTTGTACAGTGAGGCAGTTAGGATCCTACCCGTCAGGTTTCTTCCTGTACCTGCTGGGATTCTGCACCAATTACTTCATGTGGTACCGCAGGGAAATCTCCTTAGGAAAAATTAGATGTGATAAACTTCACCGTAGACGTATTAAGACTATCGTGTATTACTTTTTAAAGGTGCACCACCAACATCTTCGACGCATGCAGTTTTTCGGTATGAAAAGTAAGTAGTTTACACGGATTGTTCCATCAAGTTCTGGCATCGCCAGGAATAGCACTTCTAGTCATTTTTTCCTGATCTCGTCTTAGTGAGTTGGAGATCCTCCACAGTCAATACAAGATCGATTCCACAGGTTTGTAAAACCATGCATGTAATTGTTGATAATCATTCTTTGCTCTTCCCCTTTCTCAACATTTTTAATCACTAAGGTACGAGAGAAGTGATCACAGACGTTGCCTCGTGATAACTGGTTAGTACGTTAGCTGGGGATGTGAGGAAAATTAATTTACAGTCATATCTCTTACAGCATTACGTTGTTGCTGACTCATGTAACCCAATAGGCTAAATAATTCAATTTCTGACCACTCAGTTGAACGTTACGAATTTAATTTTTTAACTCTTTCCAAATTTCACTCAGAGAAACTGAAAATGTTATTGTATTAGGCCGTGTCAATCCCTTTAGACACTTGTTATGACATTAGTCTCCTTCGCTTTATACAGCACGCTTCAGATATTGCATTTTTTTTCTCGTCCTGCAGCTCACTTGCTGAGTGAGTACGTAATTCTCTCTCTTCAAATTATGTTTTTCCATTTCCGTATTTCGTCGTTATGATAGCGCTGCGTACAATTGCATTGTATACGTTTTTAAAGTTTCTGTTCAGTAACAGCTGTGAAGCTTTTCGTCAGCTGATATAGCCCAACGTATTTTCCAACAGCCACAGCACTGAAGTTTGAAGGGTGGCTACACTGAGCCACTGCGCCAGAGATTGCGCCAAAGAGTACTATTAAGCCGCCTCCACAGTGCCTGTTAAGAACTCGTAGAAGTCAGTGCGTGGGCAGAGCTCGTAGAATACAGTGCGTGTTAAGATGTGCTAGTGGGCAAGGCTTGTCGAGATGTTGTAGTAAGGAGTGCTTGTTCCATGTTTTATGCAGTTGTTTGATGGGAGAGATAGCAGATGTTATTAGAATGAAAATACTGTGACGATCAGAGTGCTTTTCGCCAATATATATGAAGGTAAAATATTGCGTGTTTTTTCATTATTTCCATGTTTTAAATAATGCGTTATTACAGGTTCAGTCAACAAAGCATCTGGCTTGTGTTCTTGTATTAGAGTGTAATTCTGGTTTTCTTGCGTAATTATAGTTTTTCTAATTTTCTTTTATCACGTCAGTATAATTGGTATTTAAAATTCTTGTCTTGTTGAAGAAGAACCGTGCCAGATGTGCGTTGAGTCACACTCCCACACACAGAACAGTTATTCTTGTGCTTATTGGTTTCGTAGGTTTTATAGTTGCTTGGGACTTAATTAATTAATTGTGTTAACGAAAATTTCATTTCATTCTTTGTTGTTGTTCTTTGCAGTCAGATAGCGTAATAATACTAGTCAGGGCCAACCGATTACGAGACACAGCGTAATCGGACATACAGTTACTAAAAACCAAAAAATATTTTCAATCATATTTAATTAAGCCCCCATGCACGTGGCGACCGCTGCTTCGGATCGTCCCTTGGATTCTTCTGATTGTAAAAATAGTAGATGGTAGTATTGTTGTACTAATTTGTAGTTAGTAATTGTAGTATATTTTGCATGTGTAGATTTGGTAATTGTCATTCTTCTAATGGTATTTTTTTTCAGAATTTGATTTGTTGTCTTGTTTACGCGTTTAACAATTTTGTGCAATTATTTCAATTGTTCGTTAATCGTGTTTGAGGGAAACATCTCGTGTGAATAGTATTGTTGGAGATAAGGAGTCATTGTGTGTGTTTTTCGAACAGTGACGAATTTTTTATGTTTTGTAAATGATTACGCGATCAATGAAAAAGGCAAAAATGATGAATAGTGAGAATGACGAAAGTGTTGACACGGCGAACTCGCCAACAGAGGAAAACAGTATGGTGGATAATGAGGTGGAAAACAATGTAATAAGTCGGGAAAATAGTCCGGAACCATTTCAAAATTTTTCTCAATCAGAAAATTCACAGGACACGAGATTAACGATAGAAGATTCTGAAATAGTATCGAACACAGATAGCTTTACAGCTATGTCGAAGGAAACTGGTTTTGCGGGAAATGTTAGGGGCGAAAGGAGTTTCGAATCAGTTACCATGGGGCAGTTGATGAGTGCTATATTATAAATGGAAACACGGTTTGGATCTGAATTAAAAACAGTGGGATCAAGAATAGGAACAATGGAAACACGAATGGAAACTTTGGGATCTGAATTAAGAGCAATGACAACACGGTTATGCTCAAAAATAGGAACAATTGAAACAGAAATAGGAACAACTAAAACCGAGATGAAAGCAGTGGGATCACAGTTACGATCTGAATTAGAAACTGATAGGGGAACAATGGAAACTCAGTTAGGCTCACGAACAGGGACATGTTTCAAATACATGAAAGACGAATCAAATAAAGAAATTAGAGAAGAAGTACAACCGATTTTGAAGGCTCACAATAATAGCTTAATTTCAACAGAAATTAGACAAAAGGAACAGGATAGAGAACAGGAAGAAAAAGATCGCGTGATAGTACAAAAATTTTCAGAATTAAATTTACAACGTGCACACGATAAGGAAGAAATAATTGAAAGAATCGAGGAATCCGTACCAAATGACAGAATAAATAACTTAACGCAACAGTATGAACAGTTCACTACTAAATGTGACAATACTGAAACCCGAGTCGTGACACTTGCAGAAGACGTAAATAAACAGAAAGAACAATTAAGTGACTCATCGGAAAGAGTTGAGGAGATCTCAGATAAATTGACAAGTGTTAGTTTAGCAGAAGGGTTTGAAGAAAGTAATTTATTTTATTTACGGGATGCAATAAGAGAGCGCGAGGCGCGTGAATTTAACAATAATCAACATTGGAACTGGGACAGACGCGGTAGGTCTTTGTCGCCACGAGGCGCAAACATTGACTATAAACACTTCTTAACTGTTCGGAAATTTAAGATCTTCCGCGATTCTAAGAATGACATACATCCATGTGCATGGTTAGATCAATTTACGTACGCACTTCCGCCAAATTTGTCACTAAGTCACAAACTGGAAATTATGTGCGGCTATTAATGTCCTCAGGGGATTCACTACTCTAAGTGAATATGTGCCGTAGCGAGCATAGGGCCCCGAGCTGTAGTGGTACTATTTCTCTTTTAGTTTTCTGTACCGCTGCCTACTCTTTTACTATTCTTTGCATCTGTCAAAACAACTCTTCGACTATCACTCTATCTAGTGAGTAAGTAAACAATAACCGGATTTGACTAATTGTACCTAAAAGTGATTTCGTAAATTACCATTTGGACTTACTGTACCTTCAGCAGCATTCATTCCTAGTTTAAATGAAATTTTACCTGTTTGTCTTCGTGACAAAATTACTTCATATGTTGACGACATTCTTATTGCTAAACATTCTTGGAGTGAGCACAACAAAATTTTGGATTCATTATTACGTATTTTTGCAAGAGTTGGCATTACAGTGAACTTAGAAAAATCTGAATTTGGTCGTTCTCAGGTGAAATTTCTCGGTCACATTATTTGTACAGAAGGTATTCTTCCCGATCCAAAAAAAAAAAATTAGACGCTATTCGTAATTATGCTGTTCCTATCACAAAACGTGAGAGGTTCCTAGTTTCCAAAATTTTTGTGGAATGATATACTTTTGAAAAATTTTTGTGGAATGACATACTTTAGAGAAACCAACAGCTAGATGTAAACATACGAAGAATACAAGGATACCGCGCTGTGTTTTGGCGGCGGCACATACTCAAAGCAACAGTCAAGTCTGCGCGCCGCACAAGGCAGTCGTTGACCGCGAACAATTGCTTCCTACGTCACGCGCCTACAGCTGATCGAGCGCTCAGTGCGAATGCACTGACAGCCGTAAACAAATACACAGTTTAATTTCTCCGACTGAATTCAGTATAAAGCTATAGTGACTTGATGAATTATGATATTAACATTCAGTATTTTTCAGGATACGGTTGTGTAAAATATTTAAGAACTTCAGGTAAATTCTGTGTGTCTCCGACGTTAAGAGGACTTGCTATTGAGAAATTTTCAGGACGAATGTAATTTCCAAGAAGAAACTAATAAACTAAAAAGGAAACTATTAATTGAGTTCATTTTTCAGGTAACATATTTCCACTTAGGTACGTACTTTAGACGTAATTTGCTGCTCGCAATTACGTGATTCATACTTTGTGCTAATTTCATGTTCTATGAATTTACGTGTGAAGCGACGTGCTTGCGTACGTTAACTGATTTTGACAATGATTATTAATGAACTGGGTTGTAATTTGTATATATTATGCATCGCTTGGCTGCACTGCTTTTTCACTGATGTCACACTTTTTGATTATGTGCCTGCTGTGCCTATTTATTTAAATTATAATTGTCACCTGATTTATTGTGCTGATGTGGTCAGGTATGTAGGTTACACTTTGTCATTTATCTGCTTGCGCCTTCATGTTTACTTATTAAGATTACATATGAACATTTATTTGCCTATGCTGATATGATGCTAATGACCTGTTTATTACGTAAGATATATGTTTACTACTATGCGTATGGGTTGCATATTTACACATTTCTGTTTTGTTGTCATAACTACTCTTTAATTTGGTGTATAGAAATGCTGATATGCAGTGTACGAACATAGAGTTTAGGTTACACTATGGTATAGGTTACAGATTGTTCGCTTGGCAGAGCCTCGTTGTAGGAATTGTGCTGCATCCACTTGTTGACATTATGTTCTCCAGTGGTATATTTACTCGCTATTGCTTGTTTTGCTTACGCTCAGTGCCTTATATTTTTAAGATAAGAAAATGAACTGCTATAATTCGACGAACGACATTAGTACAAGAAACTTCATAGAAGTCACATGAGCTGAGGTTTTATGGAAGCTGTATAAATTTATGCTAATAGGAAGGAGGCTAACGACATGACATACCAAAAATAGGTTTAGACCATTGACAATTATTACACTGCATTTTTCGTGAGCAATTGAAATAGGAAGTGACACTTGATACAAGAAATACTCCACATGTTTGCTTCTGCCATAATTCTTGAAGTGGTGTACACACTGTGAAATATTGTGATCATTCACATTCCGTAATCGTACTTAATTACTGAGAGTTATTCGAACTAAGTCTGTTAGAGGTCATGTATGCATTTCTTTGTTTATAATTCATAATGGGTAGAAGATTGGGCTCAGATGGATTACACAGAGGTTGTGTGTTGACAATGTGTCTTCGGATTGTATGGGATGATGAGGTTTGCATTAGGATTTTATCTGTACTTGTTCGAGGAGACTGACTAGAGGAAAGAGTTGTGTTGGAAGTGAGATGATATTGGCAATAAGGTTCATATTTATCGACGTATTAAAGAGGTATTACTGAGGTATAGAGATTATATGAGGTTGATGATTATTGGAGTTTTTGTGGACAAGAGGTAAGGTAAATGATATTGATGATAAGAGTTATATGTATCGACGTAAGAAGTATTAGTGAAGTATTGAGATTATGTGATGCTGATGATTATTGGAGTTTTGGTGTATAAGAGGTAAAGTAAGTGAGGAGCATATTTTTTTTTGTTGGTCTTAATGGAACAAGGAGGATGTAGATAGCAGACTAGAACACTAAAGTAGAAGGAAGATAGTCTATACACACACTTTGTTAAATCACTAAGCAGTATATACTTTTTTTT
The DNA here is from genome assembly GCF_023864345.2 of Schistocerca serialis cubense. Taxonomy (NCBI): domain Eukaryota; kingdom Metazoa; phylum Arthropoda; class Insecta; order Orthoptera; family Acrididae; genus Schistocerca; species Schistocerca serialis. Next base: position 587,869,131 of record NC_064642.1, read on the forward strand.
TTGAAGAGAGGAAGTATTTGCATATCTTGGCTCACTGACAGTTGTTCAACAACAGTACATTTAATCTGGCTTGACAAACATTGGTCTTGACATGATGACTATGACGTTGACCTAACTATTATTGACTGTTGTACATTGCTGCCACTACTACTTGATACACATGATGAACATCAGATTTTGACAGAATTACATTTACACAGTTAACACCATTCAATTACACAGTAGTACTTAATGTGGATGAAAGATGAATGAGTGTGTTTTGTGTGTTTTCCTTTCCTAATCCTACCCACCTATCTCGTGAATATTATTTTATTTGTTTGTAGTGGCTTGCACTGACACCCATAAATATTATAGGTTTACTGATATTTGAGTATTTGTAATAGTTAATATGACAATTATCTGATATCATTTGTGTGTTTATTAGAATTTGTATGTTTAGTGTAAGAGCGTTGTAAAAGCATTTGTATGTGTTTTCAAACTATTGTTCATGCCTGAACTGTCAGATTAGTGAAGGTGAATATTATGGACTGTTACCTGCACTTTTCAACGTAATATGTGACACTTAGGAATGATTAATTTCTGCTGATAAACTGTGTGATCAGTGATAGTGAATATTATGGACTGTTACATGTACCTTTTGTACATGATTGGTGCCACTAGGACATGTTTAATTTCTGCTGATGAACTGTGTGATCAGTGACAGTGAATATCATGGACTGCACCTGCTCAACATTACTGGGTGCACAGATGGAGCTACTTCTATGGAAATGATGTCACTTGTTGCTGTCTGCACCTACTCAACATTGCTGGGTGCAACTGATGGACTGTTTCTACTGACATGAAATCACTTGTTGGTGTCTGCACCTGCTCAACATTGCTGGGTGCAACTGATGAACTGCTTCTACTGAACTGATGTGACTTGTTGCTGTGTGTACCTCTGCAACTTTACTGGGTGCCACAGATGGAACTGCTTCTACTGAAATGATGGTCACTTGTTGGTGTCTGCACCTGCTCTCAACATTGCTAGGTGCAACTGATGGACTGCTTCTACTGAAATGATGTCACTTGTCGGTGTCTGCACCTGCTCAACATTGCTGGGTGCAACTGAGGGACTGCTTCTACTGAAATGATGTCACTTGTCGGTGTCTGCACCTGCTCAACATTGCTGGGTGCAACTGATGGACTGCTTCTACTGAAATGATGTTACTTGTTGGTGTCTGCACCTGCTCAACATTGCTGGGTGCAACTGATGAACTGCTTCTACTGAAATGATGTCACTTGTTGGTGTCTGCACCTGCTCAACATTGCTGGGTGCAACTGATGGACTGCTTCTGCTGAAAGGATGTCACTTGTTGGTGTTTGCACCTGTTGACCATTGCTGGGCTGGAATTATCAACTATTTTTTTTTTTGAACAATTAAAAGTATTTTATGTGAACATTTGTATAAACTGATTTTTTATGTATTGTGTAAACTATTATGTAAAGCCACATGTATGAAAAGAATTTGTATTGCCTACTGTATTTTATATATTAGGTTATTGAAAGGTCAGTGCAAAGCCAAAATTTTAACTAATTATGTGATATTTAGGTATTAATATTATCTTTTATTTTTGTCTGTATTTTTCTGGACGAATTTGGTGGTATTTTCACCACCAATGCTGGCAAAAATACCATCAAATTCTGGCCTGTGGAGGAGGGGCATATGAAAGGTGGCTACACTGAGCCACTGCGCCATAGATTGCGCCAAAGAGTACTATTAAGCCGCCTCCACAGTGCCTGTTAAGAACTCGTGGAAGTCAGTGCCTGTTAAGAACTCGTAGAAGTCAGTGCGTGGGCAGAGCTCGTAGAATACAGTGCGTGTTAAGATGTGCTAGTGGGCAAGGCTTGTCGAGATGTTGTAGTAAGGAGTGCTTGTTCCATGTTTTATGCAGTTGTTTGATGGGAGAGATAGCAGATGTTATTAGAATGAAAATACTGTGACGATCAGAGTGCTTTTCGCCAATATATATGAAGGTAAAATATTGCGTGTTTTTTCATTATTTCCATGTTTTAAATAATGCGTTATTACAGGTTCAGTCAACAAAGCATCTGGCTTGTGTTCTTGTATTAGAGTGTAATTCTGGTTTTCTTGCGTAATTATAGTTTTTCTAATTTTCTTTTATCACGTCAGTATAATTGGTATTTAAAATTCTTGTCTTGTTGAAGAAGAACCGTGCCAGATGTGCGTTGAGTCACACTCCCACACACAGAACAGTTACTCTTGTGCTTATTGGTTTCGTAGGTTTTATAGTTGCTGGGGACTTAATTAATTAATTGTGTTAACGAAAATTTCATTTCATTCTTTTTGTTGTTCTTTGCAGTCAGATAGCGTAATAATACTAGTCAGGGCCAACCGATTACGAGACACAGCGTAATCGGACATACAGTTACTAAAAACCAAAAAATATTTTCAATCATATTTAATTAAGCCCCCATGCAAGTTATAAGGAAAAAAATCTACTTCCAGTTCGATTATATTTTGGTATTTTTCGTGTCTCTCGTAGCCGCCAATATGATATTTATCACGTTATACAACTGACGTTGTAACTGAAGAATGGAAACTCCAGATTGGAATGTTAACAACGAAAGGAAAGGATAGACTGCTTCTTACCGCAAAGGCGACACATTAAGTTACAGACAGGCACAATTCAAAGAGACTTAAACATTAGCTTTCGACCACAGCCTTCGTCCGCAAAAGAAACACACACACCATGCATTCACACAAGCAAGCACACCATTTCGCCTGAGAAAATGCGGAAACTGTTGTGGGTCATTTTGGAATGTTACCGCTTCAGCCTCTATCGTTTAATGTAGTTCCTATATGTTATGGCGATACACATAGCCTTCAAAATGACATCTGCAATGGAGGTGTCATCCAAGGAAACAACTGTTATTGAGTTTCTCTTGACGGAAAATCAGAGCATAGTAGATATTTATAGGTGGTTGCAGAATGTCTACGGAGACCTGGCAGCGAACACAGCACGGTGAGTCGTTTCAGCAGGCGTCTGTCATCATCGCAACAAGGTCACGCAAACCTGTCCAATCTCTTGCAAGCCGGGCGGGTACACACAGCTGTGACTCCTTCAGTGGTGGAGCGTGCGGACACTCTCATTCGAGCTGACCGAAGGATCACAATCAAACACCTTGCTGCTCTACTGGTCGTCTCTGTTGCTAATGCTGACCCACTCGTCTATCAGTTGGGGTACTCAAAGGTTTGCCCGCTGGTTTCCCCTGCGCCTAGCAGAAGACCATTAAAAGCAACGAATGTTCACCTGTGTGGATTTACTTGAGCGTTCAATCCATGGAATGGCGCTACACCACCTCTCTTCCAAAGAAAACGTACAGTCCCGCACCCTCGTTGGCGACGGCCTTCTGGCAGTCTGAAGGAGTTAATCTGTTTGATGTCCTCCCTCACGGTGCAACGATCAGCTCTGAAGTGTATTGTGCTACCCTCAGGAAATTGAAGAAACCACTTCAGTGTGTTCGTCGCTACAGAAATTCATACAAACTTCTCCTTCTTCATCACAGTGCAAGGCCTCCCAGAAGTCTGCGCACCTGAGAGGATCTCACGAAACTTCATAGGCCTATTCTTCCTCATCCACACTAAAGCCCAGATCTCACATCTTCCGATCTCTATCCAACGAAGGATGCACTCTGCGGGATGCAGTACCTGGACGATGGGGAAGCTGACTCCGACGTCGCTCTGTAGAGTGGTGCCATGGGGCATACAGGCCCTCCCACTAACACCGAAAGGAGTTTAAGTTGAAAAATAGAGTTTTGTAGCATTGTTTGAAAAGAGCAAACATCGCATCTCGTCAGACAACATTACACACCTACGGTCACCTTCTCTTTATATCCGCCCGCGGTAGCTGAGTGGTGTGTGCCTGGACGTACGATAGTGACTTCTGTTCTCGAATGTCGCGATGTAGCTTCGGTGGCGGCTGCCGCTAATATCCCAGGGGCATTGCTTCTTCTTGATTTCCAAAAGGCGTTTGATCGTGTCTGCCATGATTTTTTAACGAGAGTGCTCACCGCTGTCGGCTTTAAAAATGATGCTCGACAGGTCTTAACTCACCTTTTTACCGGTATCACTGTTTCGGTGATTCTGAACGGTCACCCTACCCCCCCGGATATCGATCCGACGGGGTTTACCCCAGGGAAGCCCCTTATCCATGTCACTCTTTGTCTTGTTCATAGAACCCTTACTTCGCCGCCTCGCCATGCAATAACGTCGCTGGACTATATTGGGAGAACTTTTTTCGGTCCGTGCGTACACCGATGACGTCATGGTTTTAGTACGACATGTCGAGGACATTCCGAGGCTTAAGGATACCTTGGATTCATTTTGTCGTCTTGCTGGTGCTCGCATTAATGATCGTAAATGCACATTCCCACCGTTGAGAGGCTTTGATCGTGTCGTCATTCCTTGGGCGACGGTCGTCAATCGCCATAAGACCTTAGGGATCTTAGTGGATCGCAATCCGAACAAAATGCGACACTAAACTGGCGTGAGGTCACGAGTCGTGTTCACGGGGCGATCCTTGAACACGAACGCCGTTCCCTTAGCCTCCTTCACAAGGTACGAGTTTTAGAGACCTACTTCTTCAGTAAAGTATATTACGTTGGGCAGGTCTTCCCGTTTCCCGCGATGATAGCCCGCAGACTGAAACAGCTGGCTGGTTAATTCCTGTGGTGCCGCCATATCTTTCATGTTCGGTATGAAGTCGTGGCCAGGCCTCGAAACCTTGGAGGATTGGGTCTTTCCGATATCAAAGTGAAGACATCCATCTTATTTGCCCGCCGCAGTATTTTAACCTGTACCCGGACTCCGCATTCAGTTACCTCTCGTTTACTTTCCCGCCTCCGACCGGTTAATCTGACCCCTCCTATTGATGATGGACAGATTAATCCTAAATTCCGGCACATTCGTGAATAATTTCTCATTATCGGTATCCTAGGTGCTTATATACTTTCTATGACGCATATTACTACCAAAATGTTATTACCCCGTTGGGGTGCACCAAGTCCCCTTTTTTCTGTTGAACTTGCTTCCCCGTCAACGTCTTGGGAAACGGTCTGGTCTCTGGAAAACACCGTGAGAGACTTTAATTTCATAGCGTCCGTGCCGGCCAGTGTGGCCGTGCGGTTCTAGGCGCTACGGTCGCAGGTTCGAATCCTGCCTGGGGCATGGATGTGTGTGATGTCCTTAGATTAGTTAGGTTTAAGTAGTTCTAAGTTCGAGGGGACTGATGACCTCAGATGTTAAGTCCCATAGTGCTCAGAGCCATTTGAACCATTTTTTTCATAGCGTCCGTGTAATCTTCGTGCAAGCAAAACGGTGGAATTCAGTGCCGGCTGGCCTAATGTGTGTAAGCGGAAGTCTATAGACAAATTTTCGGCAGTGTCTACTAGTCTCTGAGAATACCGTTTAGGTTATAAATAGGCTTAATAACCTACAGTGCTCATCACTCTCCACTGCTCATTCTCAGTTCGCTATTTTTTTACCATATTTGCGTCATACTGTCAAACTAAATTTTCTGAGATAGCAGTTAATACGTGCACCAACAGTTTGATAGAAATTCATTTAGAATATTTCACTGTCTTCTCACTCTCCTCCACCTCTCCACAACTCGGAACTCTGGATTTGATGCTAACACCCTTTGTTATCGAATATTAGTACATGTCACGTCTTCTCTCCCCAACCCCACCTCTGGGGTGGTTGGGGTGTACTGGCCCCAGAAATATTTTTATATAAATAAATAAACATATAATGCGCCTTGGATATGCCAAATTTGATTGAAATTTCTCCAGACCAGCTTCAGTTCAGCTTCTGTGTCACCACATTTTCACCTCCGTTCCTGTAGATGGTAGGTGATTCTTATCCCCACACAAACATTCGTGGGTGAGCACGCAACAACTCATCGCAGTTTCACCCTAATCGAATGAACGGTATAGGAACGCACTGAAGTCAAACAAACAAACAAATAACATAAGTCACGAGGGAGGTATGCGACCATGTTGAACAATATGTGCAGTCTGCAAAATGCTAGGTAGGTCGCTGAGGAAAAGTCATTGACTGGATGCACCCTGACTTTATTATTCCAATATTACGCGTTTCGGACACTGCTATCACTTGATACCCAGGACCATCATGTTGAACATAGATACAAAATTGACATGTCGTAGTACTAACAATCATACGCTGTATTCCGTAACATTGCATCCAGTGAATGACTTTTTCCTCAAAGACCTATTCAGTATTTTGCAGACTGCATACTTTAAATAAATAAATATTCATTTTTTAGATGACTCGCACTGATGAGTTTTCGTTTCAGCTAACTTCATGCATGACTACTTGTCGTAAGTGATTTTTCTGTCCTCGGGTCGCTGGACAGTTTGACGTCTTGTTTTCACTCACATCAGCTACCGTTTGAAAAAAGGCATAATACCTGTAAATGGTCATTAGCAAAACATAAAAGACAATTACTATCAATGTAGAAAATATCATTTAAGAAATCAATGGAATGTTTCAATACCATTAAGGCTAAAATGGTCTTACACAATATTAGGCAGAAATCTCTAATTCAACTGCTCATAAGGTTCTTTTTTTTTTCTAACTTCCTTCCTGAAACGTGAGATACCCTGATATCCTGAATTTTAAATATAGTGGGCAAGCTTTTTATTTCATCGATATCCACAGTTGAAAAATATACGTTTAGCATCTTTCTCATGATCCTTCTGAACTACGGGACACCGTATCGAAGTGTTTACTCCAGTTCCTGTGTACGCTAATACACGTCAACATTATGAATTTGTCCTAACCCGATTACCCAAACTTGCGTGACATCGTGACTTAGCTCGCTATATTATAACAGTAACGAAATTTTAGAAAAGCCATCCTTTATCTTCGGCGTTCTTGTTAACAAAAAGGCGAATGTATTCGATTTCTTGTAGATGACGAAAGATCTCAGTGCGCGTGTTGACTCTCAACTTGGCTTTCGCTTTTCAGTCGCGGAGCGTCTTGTTCACATCCACAGCTGCGCGCACACGAATGCCGCTGCTGTCTGCAGCGAATCCCGTTTGTGAGCTCTCGAGGAATTCTGCTACTTACATTCAGGGCTGAGACCCGTGTGCCGTAAAGTTTCTTTAAATTTACTGGCTCGCATTCAGGACGGCTGTCCTCCTTTAGAGATGGAGCCGTCTTCCCTCTCGCAACCGGACGCTACTTCTGTATTTATATACAATACAAGCCGCATGTGTAGCACATAAACACGAAGACCCCGGACAAGAGCGTGTGATATATCTGCCACCATTTCTCCGCTGTCACTGGCGCCTAGCTTCTTTTTTCTTTTTTTCTTTTTTTTTTTTTTTTTTTTTTTTCGGACTGAAGTGCAAGATGTTCCGATAGTTCATTGTACTGTAACGTTCTTTAAAAAAATGAAATAATAAACTTCACGATGACGTTGAGAATGAGTACTGAACTCAAATTGTCGTGTAGGGAGTTGTAAGTGCAAGTGGTGTGCTTACCCTGTGGTATTGTTAGCAAAACGTACACGAATTGACTGGGCAATGCAACTCCCAATACCAATAAAGAAATACAATCACTGCAAAATACATTTAACCCCTTAGGCACTCAATCATCTGGCCCTGTTCAAAACTGATAACTGTGGTCTTGTGCACATAGTAGATTAAATTGTCTTACCTCTAAAGCAGCAACGGTGTAGCGCGATATGTTCTGGTCTCTGCCAGCTAGAGGCTAGGCAGTGTGCAGTGCTGGCCATAATACTTTGAAATGCACATGCCATTCCTTTGACTGATAAACAAGAATTTATTTTTAAAATGTATGACCTGGATAAGGAGGCGGTTATGATAGTAGGAATTACTAACACTGATAATTTTTTAGCAAAATTACATTGCAAGTTAAGTTTATCTTTTCAAAAATATCTGTCAATTGAAGTTACATTACTCACAAGTGAAATTGAAACAAATGAGCCCTCGGTCACGATTTTTTAGTCTTATTTACCAGGTTTCAACACTTCTAAGAGGGCCTTCATCAGAATTTAGACACTTAACGTGGTGTATAACAAAATTACAAATTTTTGTGAAGAAAAAACTTTTTACATAAAAAAAGTGTTAATACTGAGTAACGATACAAGACAGAGACGGTACTTACATGTCACGTATAAAATAAATAACAGGCCAGAAGGGCATTAGTCACAAAATGTTTAAAAGGAATGTGTGAAGGCAAGCCTCTAAGGGCTGCCCATACCTGTACAGCCACAGGTTGCAACAGCATCCCAAATTTGGCAGCTCTGTGTATTCATTGCACCCTGCAGCGTAAAATTTGCCTCGCCACTCAACAGAATATTGCCCAGCAACATATAATCAACTTCGAACAATGCTTGAAACCGAAGAGCATATTCAGAACGTTTCAGTGGCTGCACTGTCTGGATCTTGTACGGATACCAGTATGATACAGACCGCTAAACTTTCCGTGCCGTTGGCCATGGGATGGACACTGCACGAGCATTACACAGGGCACATGCTGATTGGTAAGTTACAGCAATAACAATCTCTTCAATACTTCCTCCGGGCTAAGACTTCTTCTTCTTCCATTTAATGTAACAAACCTCTCCTCAGGCCTTCTAGTCGGCGATACTCTCTCAATGCAGCACTGAAATCGCTGGCGTTCGCAAAACACAGTTTCACTAACAGCGCATGGTCTCTATTCTCAATAGCCATACTATTAACTCACGTTACGACCTGTCAAATTACAGCGTGGATGTCCTGCCCTCATACGAACAGTGTACAGAGCCAGATTTGCACCTGGTGGCCAAAATTGGAACTATTTTTTCCAGCGGTAATCGTTCCTCACTAAAGTATCGGAAGATCTAGTAAGCTTCACTGCCATACGACAGTCACAGGACACTGGACCTCTGCGAGTAGCTGCACTTTAATTACAGCCATCCAGTTCTTTTTCAGAAGACTGAATGACAAATGGACATGCGCTGCCAGTGTACGCTGCAGGTCAACTTTCACCTAAAGTTCAGGCAAAAACTGTTTTTAGTTTATTCGAAGTTAGGATGGTTTGTATTTAAGTAAGACTCAGAGTTGTTTCAGACTATATAAACTACACAAACATGTACACTCCAAAGGAGATCGTCTGTAAGATGAAATCCGTTGCACTACGTCAGCAGTCCATGGTCCTGGAAGTTAGACTCTTGAGCAGTGGACCCCGAGTACAATACACATCTGGGTTAGAATTCTCTGTGCTAGGGGCAGTAGTAGGACAAAGTGAGCGTCACCCAACTCTGCATTGTTGCCAGATTTATTCAAGATAGCGGATCCAAGATGGCGGCGAGAGATGTGGCAACATTGCAATGGCGTTGTGGCGTGAAGTTCCAATTTTTTAGCCACACCGGGAAGCCATGTGGTCATCGACGTCCTGTCAAGGTTGGAGTGGATACCCCCATCAGAGGTTCGAGTCCTCTGTGTGTTGTCCTCAGCGTAAGTTAGTTTCATTTAGATTATGCAGTATGTATGCTTAGAGACCGATGACCTCAGTAGTTTGGTCCCATAAGATTATACCACAAATTTCCTAAATTTTTTATATTTTAGTGGGAAAATAGGTCACTTGGACTACCTCCACGAACCTAAGTCATCTGACCACCCACTCTTCCTTGGAATTGGCGGGGGAAGACTCAATCTGTTCTGGGCTGCTGGACATGAGTCTTTATTTTGCATACAGTGTTTATTTAAACAATTTGAGGCAGTAACTCCATCCAGTGTGTTCACCTTGAGGTCTGGAGTCACCTACTACACAGTACTGCCGCCACAGGGTGCTGTCATCCCTTCCGTGACACATTCCAAGACTGTGGTCTTTGGCCAAAAATGGTGGGAAAAGGAGTCAGCCTGTTTCACGCTGCTGGAGAGAGAATGGAGTGTACTTTATTCATTTTGGAATAATTTATTTGTGGGCAGATTACACGTGGTTCATTTATTACATTGATACAAAACACTCATCCTGACATGCTTGAGGCAACAGTAGTCTGCAGACATGCAAACTACACTTCAATCACCGAAATAGTGCAGTACACTGATGTACAGAGACGCAAACAACTCGTAAACTGCCGGCCGAGGTGGCTGAGCGGTTCTAGGCGCTACAGTCTGAAACTGCGCAACTGCTACAGTCTCAGGTTCGAATCCTGCCTCAGGCATGGATGTGTGTGATGTCTTTAGGTTAGTTAGGTTTAAGTAGTTCTGAGTTCTAGAGGACTAATGACCTCAGCAGTTAAGTCCCATAGTGCTCAGAGCCATTTCAACCATTTTAAACTCATAAACTTTCAAAATAATGCATGTAAAAGGCTCTGCAAACACGCTTGCTGATCGTGAACTGTAGAAATAATGCACTGCACAGCCTGCACAACTGTTCACAAAATAATGCAATGCTATGGAAACACGATCACAACACTTAAACAGCTGAAAATAATGCAGTGCACAAACACGCATTGCACAAAAAAACTCTTTGAGACTATTGTCAACCGCAGTGTATCAGCAAACTGTCCCTTACAGAGGTTCCAACTCGTGCATGCACTGATGCCGCCAACTCTGGACGCGAGTCACTGCCGAAAAGAAGAGCGCAGGGGCAGGACCCATTGCTCTCAGGCCACTACCGCCTACAGCCAGCAGGTGACAGATGTGTCTGTTTTTGGGTATACAGATAGAATTCTTCGAGTGTTGTACTGACATCACATGTCTACCTAAATAAGAGCCTAGTCACCTTCTGGATGCGCACGTATTCACCTAACTACTATGCCTGAGGCATGCCTGCGAGTCCAGCGCCACAAGATATGTTTTCATAGCAGCTCACCCTTGCAGACACTGCTAAAAGGTTCTCAACGTTATACTGATGTTACACGTGCATGTAAATATCAGCCAGGTCTGCCTCTCTCTCTCTCTCTCTCTCTCTCTCTCTGAACACACTATAGAAATCTGTTGCAATACTACCAAGAATAGCACAGGGTGCATTGTTAGTAGCGATCCTAATGGAACACACGAGACTTGTCGGCTATGCATATGTATTCACCTGCCCAGTGAAGCTGACGCATCACCATGAGATGTGTGCCTAGTGTGGCTGGAATTTTCGGTGTTCACAGCTACTGGTATGGAGATATCCTAATACCACGTCAGATGAGCAACAGCATCATGCTGGAGATGGATAGTCTGCTTCAACTTGTCTTTGAACACATGAACGAAGAATACGTCACGTTACACTCAGAATTTTCTGTAGATAACTTGCCTCCCGTCTTGTTCAAATCAGTCTGTAGAGACTCCTATGTCCCAACACAAAGGATGTCTTGTGAATGAATAGAGCATTCTGATTGGCTCTTACTCAATTTACCTGTCAAATTGCTGACACTGCTGGTGTGGAAACGCAGTCCACCTTCTTTTTTTTCTGCAGACGAGACTTTCAGCGACAAATCCTGTTTATACAAATCGCCATATTGCACTTACAGTTAAACCCTGCAGAAGTGGTCTACAGATCGTCAAATACACTACTGGCCATTAAAATTGCTACACCAAGAAGAAATGCAGATGATAAACGAGTATTCATTGGACAAATATCTTATACTAGAACTGACATGTGATTACATTTTCACGCAATTTGGGTGCATAGCTCCTGAGAAATCAGTGCCCAGAACAACCACCTCTGGCTGTAATAACGGACTTAATACTCCTGAGCATTGAATCAAACAGAGCTTGGATAACTTGTACAGGTACAACTGCCCATGCAGCTTCAACAAGATACCACAGTTCATCAAGAGTAGTGACTGGCGTATTGTGACGAGCCAGTTGCTCGGCCACCATTGACCAGACGTTTTCAGTCAGTGAGAGATCTGGAGAATGTGCTGGCCAGGGCAGCAGTCGAACATTTTCTGTATCCAGAAAGGCCCGTACAGGACCTGCAACATGCGATCGTGCATTATCCTGCTGAAACGTAGGGTTTTGCAGGGATCGAATGAAGGGTAGAGCCAGGAGTCGTAACACATCTGAAATGTAACGTCCACTGTTCAAAGTGCCGTCAATGCGAACAAGAGGTGGCCGAGACGTGTAACCAATGGCACCCGATACCATCACGATGGGTGCTACTTCAGTATGGCCATGACGAATACACGCTTCCAACGTGCGCTCACCGCGATGTCGCCAAACACGGATGCGACCACTGTGATGCAGTAAACAGAACCTGGATTCATCCGAAAAAAATTACGTTTTGCCATTCGTGCACCCAGGTTCGTCCTTGAGTACACCATCGCAGGCGCTCCTGTCTGTGATGCAGCGTCAAGGAAAACCGCAGCCATGGTCTCCGAGCTGATAGTCCCTGATGCTGCAAACGTCGTCAAACTGTTCGTGCAGATGGTTTTTGTCTTGCAAACGCCGCATCTGTTGACTCAGGGATCGAGACGTGGCTGCACGATCCGTTACAGCCATGCGGATAAGATGCCTGTCATCTCGAATGCTAGTGATACGAGACCGTTGGAATCCAGTACGGCGTTCCGTATTACCCTCCTGAACCCACCGATTCCATATTCTGCTAACAGTCATTGGATCTCGACCAACCCGAGCAGCAATGTCGCGATACGGTAAACCGCTATCGCGATGGACTACAATCCGACCTTTATCAAAGTCTGAATCGTGATGGTACGCGTTTCTCCTCCTTACACGAGGCATCACAATAACGTTTCACCAGGCAACGGCGGTCAACGGTTTGTGTATGAAAAATCGGTTGGATACTTTCCTCATGTCAGCACGTTGCAGGTGTCGCCGTTACAGCCATGCGGATAAGATGCCTGTCATCTCGAATGCTAGTGATACGAGACCGTTGGAATCCAGCACGGTGTTCCGTATTACCCTCCTGAACCCACCGATGTGTGAATGCTCTGAAAAGCTAATTATTTGCATATCATAGGATCATCTTCCTGTCTGTTAAGTGTCGCGTCTCTAGCACTTCATCTTCGTGGTGTACCAATTTTAATAGTCAGTAGTGTGCAAAATGGTTCAAATGACTCTGAGCACTATGGAACTTAACTTCTGAGTTCATCAGTCCCCTAGAACTTAGAACTACTTAAACCTAGCTAACCTAAGGACTTGACACACATCCATGCCCGAGGCAGGATTCGAACCTGCGACCGTAGCGTTCGCTCGGTTCCAGGCTGTAGCGTCTGGAGCCGCTCGGTCTCCCCGGCCGGCCGTAGTGTACATTCCACGTACCCACAATGCTGCTGTGCAGCGCCGACAGTGGAAACTGCCCCCATGAATGTGGCCCATGACCGCAGTGCAGAAGAGCGTGTCAGTCAGAGAGAGGCCAGCCGGCCGTGGACGACGCCCCACACCAGGAGGACCTGAGTGGTAGGAGTTCGAACGCTATCAATACTCCCAGCACAAACACCTGTCGTATTGAATCTTCTCAAATATCCGCAGAGTATACTCGCGACACGCATAGTCCTGAAGGCGACTGAACACAAACTGGGTATTAGTTCACTATTCACCCATGCAGGGAGCTACGAGCCAAATCATCATAGGTGTGAATCATTCTCGGACTCTCTGAACTGGCGTATAAAGGCTGGGCAAGTCCCAGTATGGAACAAAGGTATCTGCTGGGATGCTTTTTCCGGCCCTCACCTGCTTCCTTGCTGCTGTGCTTTCTACGGCCAACTCCAGGCTCACAAGAATATTGGGAACCAGGCATGTATTTATCAGTGTAATCGTAATTAAATATTAGGATAGCTGCCACTGTCTGACACTGAGCAATGTACTGGATACGTCTCCTGTTTAAAGCTGTGGTTCTGGAACGTTTCTCAGCATGTACAGCGCACGTAATTCTCCATGTAAAAAGAAATATTTCATTTCCCTTACAGCTATCAATGTGCTGAATCTATACCTCACTCACGACAGGGCCCGCGGTACCAACCACCAGACAGTCGTAAATATACCGCAAAGACTGTTCTACAAAGGCTGGGTCGGTTCCCCTTGGCATAAAGGCATCATTGTTTCTGGCCTCGACCTATTTGGTTGCCTGCTTGCTTTCTAGACCTATCTCCAGACTCTGGGATTACAAGAACACATGTATTTTGACATGTTATGCCAGAATATTATACCATTTACGCGATACTTCTCGATATCAAGCACATAGCAGTTTGCTACCAATCGTTTGCACAGTATAATTCCGAAGTTATAGACTGGAAATTATATCCTTAGAAACTCGAAACTTTAGCGAGGTGCAGGGTGCTGTAAACCACCGAGTAACTAGAAACTTATCCCATCTGCGTAGATTTTTACGTGAAAACCCGATAAAAATAGAGGGAACGTATATTTCCAGTCGAAATACCGAGGTCGGGGATGTAACAGATTCCAAATTATTCTTATAATTTACAAAGTCAGCTAAGGTATTTCTCGAGTCTAGAGAAGCAGCAAACGTGTCTTCCGTTCATCTTTCGCCTGCTACATGCGCACAACACAATCGAAAATGAAGACGCGTAATGCGCAGAAGCAGTCAACCGAACAATTTACATGGGAGAGAATTATGATCCAGCGCAAACAAACGTCCATATTGAACCTTCCCAAATTTGCACGCGATCACGAAAGCTGTCCAACATATACTAAGTAGTAGTTCGGTATTCGACATTCTAGAGGACGGCACGGTTAAGTCAGCTATATTCCTGTATCCCAACAGGCCCCTCCATTCGGACAGCTCCTGCTGAATCATTCCCTCCACGAGCCCCCAGACAGAAATTAAAACGCTACGTTGTTTCCTCCACTGTACCAAATTCGAAAGGTGATGATTGTTCCAATGTCATACTATGTTTCTTTCCGCACTATTTATGGTTCACAATGAACGATGTTATGTGTCTCCATAGCAGAAGACTTTTGTTTGTATTCGCCGTATGTGTCGCTGCTGTTGCTTACTGTTCATTACTTTTAACTGTCCTGCTGTTTATGAAAAAAAAATTAAAGAGCATTTAAATGTCCAGCTGTTGCTGGAAAATTTTAAAAAGCTGAAATGTGGTTTTACTTTTATTGTATTAATTTTTTGTCCTTGATGATTGGAAACTGTTATAAAGAAACTCCCTGAATTCTGACAGGTAGCCCCTACCTGAAGTTTTCCCTGCGGCAGCATTGGAATTCGATTGTCAATAGTATGTTTGTCCCGCCAATGTTTATTGGGAATCTTGATTTTGATGTGAGTATACGTACAATCTTAACACTGACCGCAGAATATACCGTGTTACCGTATTGTCTGTTTGATATGTATATCCTGGTACGATATACTCTGTGTCATGTTATGTGTCCTCTATCTTTGTAATAGTTTACTGGATAAACTGTAATTTTAACTTTCCGTCTCACAGGACAGTTTGAAAAATAGGTTCAGGTAAGCCGAAACTAGCCTTCAAGTAAATAAAAATCACTGAATCTTGCAGCTTTGGCTGTTTTCTACATCAAATAAAAAGTTTCTGTTCGAAGGCCTTACAGTCCAGAATTGGTATGCCAGTCAGGCAGCCGTGCAGTCCAGAATTGGTATGCCAGTCGGGCAAATCGCAGTGAGGATTGAAGCAATCATCCTGCCTACTCGCCAGGTTGCAGATATCCATTTGGTAAAACACTTCCTCCCACTGCGTGAAGAAGTCCGTAACAGTCGGCTGCACATTCTCGCCCGACAGGAATCGTTGACCCTGCGCCGCCTATTTTAAGGGACCGAAGGCGTGATAATCGCAAGGGGTGAAATCAGGACTACAGGACGGATGCTCCAGTGTCTCATATTTGACATTTGCGGCAGGGGGACGTGGGTTATCATGAAATTGGCGCACCAATCCACAACTATGGTTTTCGGCAGATGTGCTGCCCCATACACAGTCTTCATTCTCCGACAGATGTCTGCCTGTGATTGTCCTTCGGAAGCCAAGAGAAGAATAACATCACTTTGACCCTGTTTGGACGCATTTGGTAACACGTCGTCTTAGTTCACGTTTCCGGATGTACCGCACGCACGCCGGAGTGACATGAGTACTGCGCTAATCTCTTGCCTACAAGTCAGTGCTTATATACCCGCATCGGAGTCGGGTACGTTGCGCATACGCTACAGCAACGTCCCCAAACGGAAACTTGTTACGTTGTTGCCATTTGTTACGTTATATATATATATATTATTTTTATTCTATTTTTAATTGATCAGGTGAATTTTTCATTTGTTAGAGCATGATTCATTCTCTCAGGGATATTATCATTTCTTGCCACTTTTACTTACGTGCATAAGTAAATATGAAACGGGTTCTTGAAGGGCCGCTGTTATTCATGTACCAACTTTAGATTTTGAACGTGATTACTAAAATATAGTTGCCGATAACTGAATTGAATGTAAGTTTGTTAATTTATATTTATTGACTGCAAAGCAAGGCTCGAGAGAATTTCGATTTTTGCCGTGGAGCGGCCAAGATAAAACTCAGAGAACTCATGGAATCTGTATAATTTAAAAAATGAACTTCAATGTAAATTAATTATCTGTTGCAATTGAGAAAGGTTCTTACAACGAAATCTCTCGCATTTACAATTACTGTTAACGCTTTGAAAAAGAAATTAATACTTCGGCGCGTAATGACCGACCAGAGGCTGCATCGGAAGATGAGCTTCACGCAGCGCAAATCACTGAAAAAATGCTTATTAAAAATAATTAGCCGCTGCGAGCATTTAAGGTGACAACTATTACAAAGAAATTCACTTTGGGATAACAATAATTAACTTATTTTAGCAGAATACCGAATAACTTACATAAAATATATATAGCCGCTCAATGGCTGCCTTCCGTATCGCGAAACAAAACAGTGTGTGTACCATAAAGTACGTCCTTCCTCCTCGGCCGTACAATCGCTTCTCTTTACGATCGTTTTTTACTTTCATAGACATCTTTTAAATAAAGATGCTGCTCTTAAATTATCGCTGCATATCAGTTGTTTCAAGAACATTAACTCTAGCTTTTATACTAATTATATTCATAAAATACGTTAACTATGGTTGACAACCGATAAAAATGTCAATATTTATGTGACGTGCGGTCACAAACTGTTTGATCGCTCCCTGTAATTCTGTCAGGGAAGTGCAGCTGAAAGGGAGTTATTAGATGAACATTAACAAAAGCAAAGCAATGGTAATGGAATGTTGAATTAAATGAGGCCATGGTGAGGGAATTAGATTATGAAAAGCATTAGGCAAGTTTCGCTATTAATGCAGTAAAATAACTAATGACAGCCGAAGAAGAGATGACATAAAATGTAAACTTGCAACAGCGTTTCTGAAGACGACGAATTTGTTTAACAGCGAATTAAAATTTAAGTCCTAGGAACTCTTATCTGAAGTCATTTGTCTGGGTCCAGCCTTGTACACAGGTGAAACGTGAACGCTGAGCGCTTGAGGCAAGAAGAAAACAGAAACTTTTGAAATATCGTAAGGTGGGGAAACGTATGTGTGTGGGGGAGGAGGGGGCGAGAGGTTGAAATGACGGGATACCAAGATACGGGTACAGTAAGAAGGAAGCAGGTTCAAATGTACGTATTTTGCAGCTGTTATTCGTAGATGGAGAGGATGGAATAGCGTGGAGAGTTGCATCAGACCAGTCTTTCGACTGAATATCGTAATAGCAACGTACGACATTTATGAGTGGCCGCGTGCTTCGAGGCGCCATCACTGGATTACCCCGCCCCCTTCCCCCACCGGATGTTCGAGTCCTCCCTCGGGCATGGGTATGTGTGTTGTTAGTAGCATAAGTTAGTTTAAGTAATGTGTAAGTCTAGGGACCGATGACCTCAGCAGTTTGGTCCCTTAGGAATTCAGACACGTTTCAACATTTGAATAACTGCAGCTAACCTCCTGACAAACGTTCCGAGAAAAATGAGTCCTCTATCCATAGTCACTACTATTGACTTTGCTTCTCCATTCGTTTGCTAACGTTAATACTAGATATTTAAACGAAGTGACTGTTGCATGGGGGCTTAATTAAATATTATTGATTGAAAATGATTTTGGTTTTTAGTAGCTGTCTGTCCGATTACGTAAGTCTCGTAAACGGTTGGCCCTGACTAGAATTATTACGCTATCTGACTGCAAAGAACAATGTAAGAAAATTTTCGTAAACACAGTTAATTAATTAAGTCCCCAGCAACTATAAAATCTACGAAGCCAACAAGCACAAGAGTAACTGTTCTGTATGTGGGAGTGTGACTCAACGTCCACATCTGGCACGGTTCTTTTCCAACAAGACAAGAATTTTAAAATACCAATTATACTGACGTGACAAAAGAAAATTAGAAAAACTATAATTACGCAAGAAAACCAAAATTCACTCTAATACAAGAACACAAGCCAGATGCTTTGTTGACTGAACCTGTAGTGACGCATTATTTCAGATACACAATTAATAAAAGAACATTGTAGTTTTTACCTTCATATATTGACGAAATGGACACAATTACATCTGCTATCTCTCCCATCAAATAACTGCATAAAACATGGAACAACACTCTTTACTACAACATCTTGCTCCAACTTCACGACAACCACGAGCTCTGCCCACGCACACACTGCTACGAGCTCTCGACAAAACTGACTCTATGAGTTCTCAACACACACTGTCCTCTCCGATGTCACAACAAGCACTGACTCCCACGAACTCTCGACAACTACTGTCTTCTACGATCTCTTCACAAGCACTGTCCTCTACGAGCTCTCTACTAGCACTCTGCCACGAACTCTTAACACGCACTGTGGAGGCGGCTTAATAGTACTCTTTGGCGCAATCTCTGGCGCAGTGGCACAGTGTAGCCACCTTTCATATGCCCCTCCTCCACAGGCCAGAATTTGATGGTATTTTTGCCAGCATTGGTGGTGAAAATACCACCAAATTCGTCCAGAAAAATACAGACAAAAATAAAAGATAATATTAATACCTAAATATCACATAATTAGTTAAAATTTTGGCTTTGCACTGACCTTTTACTAACCTAATATATGAAATACAGTAAGCAATACAACTTCTTTTCATGCATGTGGCTTTACATAATAGTTTACACAATATACAAAAAAATCAGTTTATACAAATGTTCACATAAAATGCTTTCAATGATTAGTTTATACAAAAAAAAAGATACTAACAGGTGACATCTTTTTAGTAGAAGCAGTCCATCAGTTGCACCCAGTAAAGTTGAGAGCAGGTGCAGACACCCACAAGTGACATTATTTCAGTAGAAGCAGTCCATCAGTTGCACCCAGCAATGTTGAGTAGGTGCAGACAGCAACAAGTGACTTCATTTCTGTAGAAACAGTTCATCAGTTGCACCCAGCAATGTTGAGTAGGTGCAGACACCAACAAGTGACACCATTTCAGTAGAAGCAATCCATCAGAGGCACCCAGCAATGTTGATCAGGTGCACACAGCAACAGGGGACATTTTTTCAGTAGAAGCAGTCCATCAGTGGCACCCAGCAATATTGAGTAGGTGTAAACAGCAAAAAGTCACATCTCTCAACAGAACCAGTTCCATAAAACTCACTAGCACTGATCACACTGTTCATCAGAGTTTATGAGCGGAAATTATACATGTCCTAGTGGCACCAATCATGTAGAAAAGGTACAGGTAACAGTCCATAATTTTTTAGAATCACTGATCACACAGTTCTTCAGCAGAAATTAAACATGACTAAATGTCACACATCATGTTGAAAAAGTGCAGGTAACAGTTCAGAATATTTATCTTCACTAATCAGACAGTTCAGGCATGAACAATAGTTTGAATGCACATACAAATGCTTTTACAGTAACATACAAATCATAACAAACACACAAATGATATCAGATAATTTTCATATTGACTATTACAAATACTCAAATATCAGAAAACCTATAATATTTATGGGTGTCAGTGCAAGCCACTACCAACAAATAAAATAATATTTAGGTGATAGGTGGTTAGGATTAGTAAAGGAAAACACACAAAACACACTCACTCATCTTTCATCCACATTAAGTACTACTGTGTAATTGAATAGTGTTAACTGTGTAAATGTAATTCTGTCAAAATCTGATGTTCATCATGTGTATCAAGTAGTACTGGCAGCAATGTATAATAGTCAATAATAGTTAGTCAACGTCATATTCATCATGTCAAGACCAATGTTTGCCAAGCCAGATCAAAATGTACTGTTGTTGAACAACTGTCAGTGAGCCAAGATATGCAAATACTTCCTCTCTCCAAAAAAAAAAGTATATACTGCTTAGTTATTTAACAAAGTGTGTGTATAGACTATCTTCCTTCTATTTTAATGTTCTAGTCTGCTATCTTCATCCTCCTTGTTCCATAAGACCAACAAAAAAAATATACTCCTCACTTACTTTGCCTCTTATACACCAAAACTCCAATAATCATCAGCTTCACACAATCTCAATAATACCTCAATAATACCTCTTCAATACGTCTTATCATCAATATCATTTACCTTACCTCTTGTCCACAAAAACTCCAATAATCATCTACTTCATATAATCTCTATACCTCAATAATACGTCGATAAATATAAACCTCAGCAGCAATATCATTTCACTTCCATAACAACTCTTTCCTCTAGTCAGTCTCCTCGAACAAGTACAGATAAAATCCTAATGCAACTTCAATTCAGCATCCCATACAATCCGAAGACACAGTGTCCACACACAACCTCTGTGTAATCCATCTGACCCAAATTTTCTACTCATTATAAATTATAAGATACACTTTGGTTCCTTGTCCATCATTAAATAAAAGAAATGCATACCTGACCTCTAACAGACTTAGTTCGAATAACTCTCAGTAATTAAGTAAGATTACGGAGTGTGAATGATCATAATATTTCACAGTGAGTACACCACTTCAAGAATCATAGCAGAAGCAAACATGTGGAGTATTTTTTGTGTCAAGTGTCACTTCCTATTTCAATTGCTCACGAAAATGCAGTGTAATACTGTCAATGGTCTAAATCTAGTTTCGGTCTGTCATGTCGTTAGCTTCCTTCCTATTAGCATAAATCTATACAGCTTCCATAAAACCTCAGCTCATGTGACTTCTATGACTTTCTTGTACTAATGTCGTTCGTCGAATTATAGCAGTTCATTTTCTTATCTTAAAATATAAGGCACTGAGCGTAAGCAAAACAAGCAATAGCGAGTAAATATACCAGTAGAGAACAGAATGTCAACAAGTGGATGCAGCACAATTCTTACAACGAGGCTTTGCCAAGCGAACAATCTATAATTAATACAGTAGTGTGACCTAAACCCTATGTTTGTACACTGTACATCAGCATTGCTATATTCTAAATTGAAGAGTAGTTATGACAACAAAACAGAAATGTATAAATATGCAATACATACGCATAGCAGTAAACATGTCATTAGCATAATAAACAGGTCATTAGCATCATATCAGCATAAGCAAATAAATGTTCATATGTCATCTTAGCAAGTAAACATGGAGGCGCAAGCAGATAAATCACAAGGTATAACTTACATACCTAAACACATCAGCACAATAAATCAGGTTACAATTATAATTCAAATAAATAAGCACAGCAGGCACATAATAAAAAAAAAAATATGACATCAGTGAAAAAGCATAGCAGCCAAGCGATGCATAATATACACAAATAACAATCCTGTTCATTAATCAATAATTGTCAAAATCAGTAAATGTACACAAGCATGTCGTTTCACAAGTAAATTCATAGAACATAAAATTTAGCACAAAGTATGAATCACGTAATCGCGAGCAGCAAATTACGTCTAAAGTACGTACCTATGTGGAAATATGTTACCTGAAAAATAAACTCAATTAATAGTTACCCTTTTTTAGTTAATTAGTTTCTTCTTGGAAATTACATTCTTCCTGAAAATTTCTCGATAGCAGGTCGTCTTAACGTCGGAGACACACAGAGTTTACCTGAAGTTCTTAAATATTTTATAGAACCGTATCCTGCAAAATACTGAATGTTAATAACAGAATTCATCAAGTCACTATAGCTTTATACTGAATTTAATCGGAGAAATTAGACTGAGTATTTGTTTACGGCTATCAGTGCATTCGCACTGAGCGCTCGATCAGCTGTGGGCGCGTGACGTAGGAAGCTATTGTTCGCGGACAACGACTGCCTTGTGCGGCGCGCAGACTTGACTGTTGCTTTGAGTATGTGCCGCCGCCAAAACACAGCGCGGTATCCTTGTACTCTCCGCAAGTTTACATCTAGCTGTTAGTTTCTCACACGTATGTCATTCCACAAAAATTTTAACGTTTGATATATGATGTATTCCTTTAGAGCGTCGAGATTTAAGAGTTTCTACTTCGACAGTGTTATCATGAATAATTTTGCGAATTCTATATGGACCGTTATAAAGCAGAAAAAATTTGCGACACAAGCCTTTTCCTTTGTGAGACAAACGGTGGGACTTAATTAATACCTTTTGACCAACTGACAAGATTTTTGAACGACCAGGACGTTTAGCTGATTTCTCTCTTCTAGCAGCCGCAGATGCAATATTTTGTAGAGCCAGGTTGACAACTTCAGAATGTCGCAGTTTCCGTGAAGGCGGAAAAGGAACGATTTCAGATATGCGATTTGTCGGTGCTTTATTTTTTAATACCAGTATAGGCGGTAAAGAAGTTGAATCATTAGAGAGTTCATTCAGAATGTTTTGAAAAATATGAAGATACTGATCCCAAGTTCTGTGATTCTGATGACAATAAAGACGGCACAATTTATTGATTTCCTTCATCCATCTCTCTGAAGCGTTAGATTGAGGGTGAAAAAGTGAAATGAAGATTGGTTTAATTTTACGACGCCGTAGAGTACGAAGCCAAATTTTAGAACGAAACTGTGATCCATTATCTGATATAACCTTATCAACGTGACCAACTTCTTTAAGAAAATGTTTGATGAAAGCGTTAGATACTGAACGAGCTGTTGCTTTGCGTAAAGGTGTAAAACACACATATTTTGATGTCAGTTCCACTGCTACGAAAATGTACGCAAAACCATTAGTAGAACGAACCGCTGGACCAAACAAATCGACTGCAGCCATCTCCTTTAATTTCGCTGGAATGATGGGAAACAACGGTGCTCTGTGAGAAATCGTTGGAGGCTTAGCCATTTGACATAATTTGCATTTGGCAAGAACAGATCGAATACGTTTTTCCATATTACTGAAATAGCAATTTTCTCGTAATTTATGAAAGCATTTTCGGGGACCAAAGTGTGCATAACTGAAATGCGTATACCAAATCAATTTATTGACCCACTCATCAGGAATACAAACTAACCAAACGGAGTTGTCGACCGATTTTCGTTTAAAAAGAATGTCACTGCGGACTAAATAATGCTGTCTAATCGCTACGCTTTCCTTTTTCCTCCACTTCTCCTTAATGTCCTTCCAGATTGGATCCTTATTTTGCTCCTTAGCGATGTCCTGGAGCGAAGACGAAATAAAGTTCTCAAAAGCAACACCTTGAATATACATCAAACAATAATTGTTTTCCTTGTAGTCCTCTTCAGCACTTTGTTTCAAACCCATAGGTGCACGTGATAAAGCATCGGCAACAATATTTGAAGAACCCTGTATGTAAACAATACTAAAATCAAATTCCTGTAGGTACAACGCCCATCGTGACAATCTGCCGTGAGTTAATTTTGTTGACATAAGAAATTCCAGAGCTCGATGATCGCTGTAAACATTAGTATGTCTGCCAAACAAAAATATGCGAAATTTTGTGAAAGCCCAAACAACAGCCAAGGCTTCAAGTTCCGTAATCGAATAATTCTTTTCGGATTTAGAGAGAACGCGACTTCCAAATGCAACAGTTTTCTGTACTACAACGCCGTTTTCTTCTATCTCTTGAAATAAATGCGCACCTAGGCCCTTGTATGATGAGTCCGTCGCCAAACAAAATTCTTTTGATAAATCCGGATGTGAAAGAAGTGGAGCAGCAACTAAAGCATCACGAAGCTGTTCAAATTCTGACTGAGCTTCCTCATCCCAACACCAATTAGATTTCTTTCCGGATAGTTCACATAAACGAGGTGTGGCCAAATCGTCCAATCTAACAAAGCGTCTAAGAAAATTACAGACACCAAGGAAACTACGAACATCACGTTTTGTAGTAGGAACAGCATAATTACGAATAGCGTCTAGTTTCTCTGGATCAGGGAGAATACCTTCTGTAGAAATAATGTGACCGAGAAATTTCACCTGAGAACGACCAAATTCAGATTTTTCCAAGTTCACAGTAATGCCAACTCTTGCAAAGATACGTAACAATGAATCCAAAATTTTGTTGTGCTCACTCCAAGAACGTTTAGCAATGAGAATATCGTCAACATATGAAGTAATATTGTCACGAAGATAAACAGGTAAAATTTCATTTAGGCTACGAATAAGTGCTGCTGAAGATACAGTAAGTCCAAACGGTAATTTCCGAAACTGGTAACAGTTACCAAAGGCTAAAAAGGCAGTATATTTTCTACAATCAGGGTGGAGTTCTATTTGCCAAAAACTTGCGCGCATGTCAATCGTGGATAAAACTTTAATTCCATGAAAATGTTGAAGAAGTTCATCTAAATTTTGTGGGCGGTCAGTTTCAGGAATGATGATGTTATTTATCTGTCTGGAATCCAGAACCAAACGAATTGACCCATCCTTTTTAAGAACAACGTGTAATGGGCTAGTATAAGGACTGACTGCAGGCTCAATAATGCCCTGATCTAACATGTACTGAAGTTCATTCTTAACCTTGTCTCTGTAAGCCAAAGGAATAGCGTACGTTTTTCCGCGAAATGGTGTGTGTTCTTTTACTTTAAATAAATATTGTAAGCCTTGTATAGTTCCTGTGTGATGACTAAACACTGTAGCATGTGAAGTCAAAATGTGGTGCAGCTCTTCTCTTGCAACGTCATCTGGCACTTCAGCTTTCTTAACCTTTTCATTAATTAATTCTTCGCTATTAATTATATCATCCATCGCGTCTCTGTATCTGTTGTCATTATCATGAATAAACACATTGTCGTCATAATGCTCAACGAAAACATCAGAAGCAAGAAACCTTAAACATTTTGTATCTGACTCAGATCTTGTTAAACACTCGAAAAATTTTAAACATTTCGGCATTCCGGCAACAGTCAAATTCACACTTCCTTCTTTAAAGTTCAAAATTGCCTTATGTGTGTTAAGAAACTCCATACCTAAAATAATTTGTGTACTGAGTAATGGAACAATAATAAAATTATCAGAAAATTCGTATCCTTGACAAATGAAATTTAAATTGGTCTGTTGTTTGACCTCCACACTTTTTCCAGAAATCGCACCTCGAATTGTAGTTTTAGAAATAGGTAACACAGGACAGGCAATAGTTCTTTCACATATACGAAAAACTGATTCACTAATGACATTCAATGGGCTCCCAGAATCTAAAACTGCAGTGAACTTATTCTTACCCACACATACTTCAATAACAGGATGTAAAAATGCGTCTACATTATTTTCCTTTTCATCTAACAAAATGTCTCTCATGTCTTCCAGGCGTACGTAGTGTAAAGTCGTAGTGTCATTACTTTCTGAGCCGTCTATATTGCTGCCAGAAGCCGAAGCTACAAGTCATTGTCGATTGTTTGCGTCACGTCTTTGATTATTCGCGTCATTTCGCGGATCAATTTCAACGATTTGCACTTGTCTCTCTGAAGTTCTGTCACGTGGAGGATGCCAATTAGGTCCCTCCTGTCTGTTAGATACAAATTCTTGGTTGTGGCTGTTATTAAAATTTCTATTTTCCTGTCTGTCTGCATGACTACTTCTTGTGTAATTTCGACTGTCACTTCTGAAATTACTGTTAGACCTACTACCCTGGTTATTTCTGTAGTAAGAATTTCTATTACTGTATGAATAATTTCTGTCTTGATGATACCGATTACTGTTTCCGTATGATTGATCATTCCGGTACGAATTACCGTTATTATAATTGTCTGTGTAATTTCTGTTAGAACGTCTGTTATTGTCATAAGGCTGGTATCTGTTGTCCTGTCTGTTACGTCTGTCATTCTCAAAATTACCGCTATAACGTCCGTTCCGATCACTATCACTTTTCTCTGAAAATCTATTGTAATTACTGTTACTGAAAAAGTTACAAGAGGTCCCGTCGTCGTTGTCATACTCAAGTTCTTGCAACAAAGTCTTAAAAGTCTCAATGTCGTCTTTACATCTTCCGGCCAAAGCAATTTGTCTTATGGATTGTGGCAGCTTAGTTAAACAAATCCGAATTAATTCAGTCGGGCTATAAGGGTTGGACAGGAACTGATTCTTTCGAATCATGTCTTCAAAGTACTCTGCCGGCGTGCGGAACTCAGACTGTTTGAAATTACGCTGCATAATAAGACTGTGTTTGACTCTATCTTGTGTGTTTTCGGACCAATATGCCGATAGAAATGCATGATAAAAATCATTTAAATTATTGCAATCTCTAATGAGTGCGCGCATCCGCGTCGCCGGTTCGTTTTCTAAATATCCACACATGAATTCTAGTTTGTGACTTAGTGGCCAATTTGGTGGAAGTGCGTACATAAATTGATCTAGCCATGCACACGGATGTATGTCATTCTTAGAATTGCGGAAGATCTTAAATTTCCGGACAGTCAAAAAGTGTTTATAATCAAAGTTTTCGCCTCGTGGCGACAAAGACCTACCGCGTCTGTCCCAGTCCGAATGTCGATTACTGTAAAGTTCGCGCGCCTGGCGCTCTCTTGTTGCATCTCGTAAATGAAATAAATTATTTTCTTCAAACCCTTCTGCTACCTGTGACTCTAAATTTCTTCTGCTATCTTTTCCTACAATTTCGCCTTCGATCTGCTTGACTTGCTTTCGTAATGCCTCAAATTCCCTTTTCACGCGTTCATTAAATTTTTCCTGATTTTCAACATGCTTATTTATGTTCTGGTATTCTTCGGTTTCTGCAAATGGCAATGGAGCTGTATCATCTGAATCTCTGTCCCCATGTAAACTAAGATTTGTCAATTTATCTGAAATTTCCTCAACTCTTTCCGATAAGTCACCTAATTGTTCTTTCTGTTTGTTTACGTCTTCCGTAAGTGTCGCGACTCGGGTTTCAGTATTGACACATTTGGTAGCTAGCTGTTCATATTGTTGTGTTAGGTTATTTATTCTGTCATTTGGTACGGATTCCTCGATTCTTTCAAATATTTCTTTCTTATCGTTTGCACGTTGTAAATTTAACTCTGAAAATTTTTGTACTATCACGCGATCTCTTTCTTCCTGTTCTCTATCCTGTTCCCTTTGTCTGATTTCTACTGCAATTAATCTATTATTGTGAGAATTCAGAATCGGTTGTACTTCTTCCCTGATTTCTTTCTTTAATTCATCTTTCATATTTTTGAAACATGTCCCTATTCTTGAATCTAACCGTGTTTCCAAAGTTCCCATCTCTGTTTTAATTGTTCCAATCTCTGTTTTTAATTCAGATCCAAACCGTGTTTCCATTGTTCCCATATCAGTTTTAATTTCAGATCGCAAAGTTCCCATCTGTGTTTCCATTGTTTCCATTCGTGTTACCATTGTTCCCATTTGTGATCCCTGTGAGTCTAACCGTGTTTCCATACGTGCTCCCAAATTTAATATAGCACTCATCAACTGCTCCATATTAAATTGTTCAGAATTCTTTTCGCCCCTAACATTTCCCACAAAACTAACTTCCTTCTGCATAGCCATAAGGCTATCTGTGTTCGATACTATTCCAGAATCTTCTGTCATTAATCTCGTATTCTGTAAATTTTCTGATTGAGAAAAACCTTGAACTGGTTCCGGACTGTCTTCCCGACTTATTAAATTGTTTTCCACTTCATTATCCATCATGCTGTTTTCCTCTGTTGGCGAGTTCGCCATGTCAACAATTTCGTCATTCTCACTATCCATCATTTTTGCCTTTTTCATAGATCGCGTAATCATTTGCAAAACATACAAAGAATTCGTCACTGTACGAAAATTACACACGGTGACTCTTTATCTCAACAATACCATTCACACGAGATGTTTCCTTCAAACACGAATAACGAACAATTGAAATAATTGCACTGGATTTTCAAACCCGTTGACAAGACAACAATTTAAATTCTGAGAAAAAAATATCATTAGAAGAATGACAATTACCAAATCTACACATGCAAAATAGACTACAATTACTAACTACAAATTACTACAACAATACTACAGTCTACAATTTTCACAATCAGAAGAATCCAAGGGACGATCCGAAGCAGCGGTCGCCACGTGCATGGGGGCTTAATTAAATATTATTGATTGAAAATGATTTTGGTTTTTAGTAGCTGTCTGTCCGATTACGTAAGTCTCGTAAACGGTTGGCCCTGACTAGAATTATTACGCTATCTGACTGCAAAGAACGATGTAAGAAAATTTTCGTAAACACAGTTAATTAATTAAGTCCCCAGCAACTATAAAATCTACGAAGCCAACAAGCACAAGAGTAACTGTTCTGTATGTGGGAGTGTGACTCAACGTCCACATCTGGCACGGTTCTTTTCCAACAAGACAAGAATTTTAAAATACCAATTATACTGACGTGACAAAAGAAAATTAGAAAAACTATAATTACGCAAGAAAACCAAAATTCACTCTAATACAAGAACACAAGCCAGATGCTTTGTTGACTGAACCTGTAGTGACGCATTATTTCAGATACACAATTAATAAAAGAACATTGTAGTTTTTACCTTCATATATTGACGAAATGGACACAATTACATCTGCTATCTCTCCCATCAAATAACTGCATAAAACATGGAACAACACTCTTTACTACAACATCTTGCTCCAACTTCACGACAACCACGAGCTCTGCCCACGCACACACTGCTACGAGCTCTCGACAAAACTGACTCTATGAGTTCTCAACACACACTGTCCTCTCCGATGTCACAACAAGCACTGACTCCCATGAACTCTCGACAACTACTGTCTTCTACGATCTCTTCACAAGCACTGTCCTCTACGAGCTCTCTACTAGCACTCTGCCACGAACTCTTAACACGCACTGTGGAGGCGGCTTAATAGTACTCTTTGGCGCAATCTCTGGCGCAGTGGCACAGTGTCGCCACCTTTCACTGTCTCCAAAAGTTGGTTGTTAATACGACAATCTTATACTGCATCAGGTTACCTTCCATTCAGAAAGCTGTTGCATTCAGCGTCTGGTATATTGGCTTGTAAATTATAGATTGCAGCGATTAGTCGTCCTTTTCAAATTTTATTGTGCAGCTCTAGTTTTTGGCTAGAAGCTAGCCATTCTCAATGCACTATTATTTTCGCTCAATATATGTAATGCCTGTTGGTATTCAATGAACTGTGGATGAAGCCAGACCAACAGGCATTACATGAATTCAGCGAAAAAATAGTGTATTGAGAATGGCTGGCTTCTAGCCGAAATCTAGATCAGCACAACAAAAACATTAATAAGGCGACTGATCGCTGCAATAGATAATTTACAAATCTTATACTATCGAATTCTTTCATCCTTTGATGTGACTATATTGTATCTAAGCAGAGATCACTGTAGACCGAGTAAAAATCTGCTAAATCATTCTGCAGTTCCGATGGCGCCTAATCCATGGGGCATGAGCGGGGAGCATTCCCTCCCCCCTCTAGCGCTCTCGGAAAGGAAACACAGGTTTTTAACACGGACGGAACTGGAACTTCTTGATGACTACTTACAAGTCGCCATTCATCTTCGAAAATATTAAAAGTACTCCTTAACCCGAGGTCTAGCCCTCTCCCTCCACCCCACCCCCCTATTCCCCTCCCGTGCAAAGTATTGTATGGGGGCCCTCGTGCTGTTCCTTCAGTCATACAATAACAAAACAACAATTTTTCCTGTAAACAAAAGAAAAAATGTTTCCAGAATGAGATTTTCACTCTGCAGCGGAGTGTGCGCTGATATGAAACTTCCTGGCAGATTAAAACTGTGTGCCGGACCGAGACTCGAACTCGGGACCTTTGCCTTTCGCAGGCAAGAGATCTACCAACTTTTTTTTTTCGAGTTGACGCCACTTCGGTGACTTGAGCGTCGCTGGAAATAAAATGATGATGGTAAGGACAACACAACATCCAGTCCCTGAGCGGAGAAAATCTCCGATCCAGCCTGGAATCGAACCTGGGCCGTTAGGTATGACATGTCGTCGCTCTGATCACTTTTTTTTTAAATGTATAAGACGATTACCTTTACAAAATAAAATATTTCTGGGAAACGTAAATAAGTGGACCTTTTTTTTTAAATAATGGTGTAACAATAACAAACATGAACGCTTCTAGCATTTTTTTAAATACATAAGACGATAACCTTTATAAAATAAAATATTTCTGGGAAACGTAAATAAGTGGACTTCTTTTTTTTTACATAATGGTGTAACAATAACAAACATAAACTGCTTTTACCATTGTTTTTTTATATATAAGACGATGACCTTTATAAAATAAAATATTTCTGGGAAACGTAAATAAGTAGACTTTCTTTTTACATAATAGTGAAAAAGTATCCTGCTTCTGTCAGTACAAAACTATAACGGAACTGAGCTACCAAAGCACGACTCACGCCCATTCCTCACAGCTTTACTTCTGCCAGTACCTCGTCTCCTACCTTCCAAACTTTACAGAAGCTCTCCTGCGATCCTTGCAGAACCAGCACTCGGTCCGGCACACACTTTTAATCTGCCAGGAAGTTTCATACCAGCGCACACTCCGCTGCAGAGTGAAAATCTCATTCTGGAAACATCCCCCAGGCTGTGGCTAAGCCATGTCTCCGCAATATCCTTTCTTTCAAGAGTGCTAGTTCTGCAAGGTCGCAGGAGAGCTTCTGTAAAGTTTGGAAGGTAGGAGACGAGGTACTGGCGGAATAAAAGCTGTGAGGATGGGCCGTGAGTCGTGCTTTAGCTCAGTTGGTAGAGGACTTGCCCGCGAAAGGCAATGGTCCCAAGTTCGAGTCTCGGTCCGGCGCACAGTTTTAATCTGCCAGGGAGTTTCGAAAAAAAAAAAGTTATCGAACAGCCTGAGAGAATCGGTGACCCTGTCTTAGATAATTTGTCGTTAAAATTATGTCGCATTCATGACTCAGGCAATTACGACCATATGTTTCAATAGGCGGATGAGCAACACTTCAGCAGCTCGTCATTCACCACAGCTGTATTATTTACTTATTGTAGTGTCGTACAAATTCAGGAGAATGTCCGAGAGAATACTAACAGTGGATTTAGGTACCAGAACGGAGGCGAAAAAAAAAAAAAACGAGTTCGGTAATATTTTAACAGACCTAACTAGGTGCCAACAAGCTACCGGCAACGATATGACAGGACCCAGGAGTGCAGTATTAACGCTGCAATACGATGCTATCAGGTTCTCTTCCTTGAGGAAGGTACTTTAACTCGCAGCGGAGCGGCGACTTGACCATCGGTGAGGTCACTGGCCGTGAGAGCGTAGGACGTTACGGACTGTGTGGAAGGTGTAAGTGTCTCCACTTCTTCTCCTTCACGGGAGATAAAATCGGCTGTCAGGTGTACAACGCCGGTTTCGACTAACGGCGCAGCGCTGTGCGTCCGTCGGCCGCTCGCTCGTCTGGAGGAGGCGGCGGCGGCGGCGGCGGCGGCGGCGGCATACCTCAGACTGGCTGGTCGGGCGGCGAGAAACACCGGCCCTGGCCGTGGCTACCGCCACGACACGAGTCCGCGGCTGCGCATTCCTGCAGCCCTTCTGACAGGTTCCAGCCTCTACGCTACACAAAGTACCTGTTGTCTTCTCGGAAATTCTGAGGTAACAACAGTAAAAGCTCTCCCACTGCGTATCTGTTACAAATGGCTACGATTGTGGTGACGCAGTATACATATACGCCGTAAGCATATCCATTACTTACTGTTACTATACAAAAATATTGTGTTTTTGCTCTATTTCATCTTACGAACCCTCCTAAGGACGCCACGCACAGTGACAAGCGAGTCGGCGGTCGCGCAAGGCCGGAAACAGAGGATGAGTCGAGAAGCCATTTGTGAATATAAAATAAGGTGACACATTCGGGACCTTTGGATGAGGAACAAATAGTTGCTCTATCCGTAATTTGCATATCAATTTTATTTCGAAGTATCTGAAGATTCAACCGCGATTTAAAGCACCCAAATAACTACAGAAACTAAGGAAGTCTCTAATAATTTCCTGCATATACTGGGTGTTACAAAAAGGTACAGCCAAACTTTCAGGAAACATTCCTCACACACAAATAAAGAAAAGATGTTATGTGGACATGTGTCCGGAAACGCTTAATTACCGAGCGTGGTGGCGCAGTGGTTCGACACTGGACTCGCATTCGGGAGGACGACGGTTGAATCCCACGTCCGGCCATCCTGATTTAGGTTTTCCGTGATTTCCCTAAATCACTCCAGGGAAATGCCGGGATGGTTCCTCTGAAAGGGCACGGCCGACTTCCTTCCCAATCCTTCCCTAATCCGGTGAGACCGATGACCACGCTGTCTGGTCTCCTTCCCCAAAACCAACCAACCAACCAAACGCTTAATTTCCATGTTAGACCTCATTTTAGTTTCGTCAGTATGTACTGTACTTCCTCGATTCACCGCCATGATTTCATACGGGATACTCTACCTGTGCTGCTAGAATACGTGCCTTTACAAGTACGACACAACATGTGGTTCATGAACGATGGAGCTCCTGCACATTTCAGTCGAAGTGGTCGTACGCTTCTCAACAACAGATTCAGTGACCGATGGATTGGTAGAGGCGGACCAATTCCATGGCCTCCACGCTTTCCTGACCTCAACCCTCTTGACTTCCATTTATGGGGCATTTGAAAGCTCTTGTCTACGCAACCTCGGTACCAAATGTAAAGACTCTTCGTGTTCGTATTGTGGACGGCTGTGATACAATACGCCATTCTCCAGGGCTGCATCAGCGCATCAGGAATTCCATGCGACGGAGGGTGGATGCATGTATCCTCGCTAACGGAGGACATTTTGAACATTCCCTGTAACAAAGCGTTTGAGGTCACGCTGGTACGTTCTGTTGCTGTGTGTTTCCATTCCATAAGTAATGTGATTTGAAGAGAAGTAATAAAATGAGCTCCAATATGGAAAGTAAGCGTTTCCGGACACATGTCCACATAACATATTTTCTTTCTTTGTGTGTGAGGAATGCTTCCTGTAAGTTTGGCCGTACCTTTTTGTGACACCCTGTAGAAGATCCTAAATCTCTGAACAGATTTAAACTACCGTCGTTTTTGGAGGAATTACACTACTGGCCATTACAATCGCTACACCATGAAGATGAGGTGCAACAGGCGCGAAATTTAACCGGCAGGGAGAAGATGCTGTGATATGCAAATGATTAGCTTTTCAGAGCTTTCACACAGGGTTGGCGCCGGTGGTGACACCTACAACATGCTGACATGAGGAAAGTTTCCAATCGATTTCTCATACACAAACAGCAGCTGACCGGCGTTGCCTGGTGAAACGTTCTTGTGATGCCTCGTGTATGCAGGAGAAATGCGTACCATCACGATTCAGACTTTGATAAAGGTCGGATTGTAGCCTACAGCGACTGCGGTTTATCGTATCGCGACATTGCTGCTCGCGTTGGTCGAGATCCTATGACTGTTAGCAGAATATGGAATGGGTGGGTTCAGGAGGGTAATACGGAACGCCGTGCTGGATCCCAACGGCTTCGTATCACTGGCAGTCGAGATGACAGGCATCTTACCTGCATGGCTGTAACGGATAGTGCAGCCACGTCTCGATCCCCGAGTCAACAAACGTGGACGTTTGCAAGACAACAACCATCTGCACGAACAGTTCGACGACGTTTGCAGCAGCATGGACTATCAGCTCGGAGGCCATAGCTGCGGTAACCCTTGACGCTGCGACACACATAGGAGCGCCTGCGATGGTGTACTCAACGACGAACCTGGGTGCACGGATGGCAAAACGTCATTTTTTCGGAGGAATCTAGGTTCTGTTTACAGCATCATGATGGTCGCATTCGTGTTTGGGGACATCGCGGTGAACGCACATTGGAAGCGTGTATTCGTCACCGCCATACTGGCGTCTCACCCGGCGTGATGGTATGGGGTGCCATTGGTTACGTGTCTCGGTCACCTCTTGTTCGCATTGACGGCACTTTGAACAGTGGACCTTACATTTCAGCAGGATAACGCACAACCTCATGTTGCAGGTCCTGTACGGGCGTTTCTGGATGCAGAAAATGTTCGACTGCTGCCCTGTCCAGCACATTCTCCACATCTTTCACGAATTGAAAACGTCTCGTCAATGGTGGCCGAGCAACTGTCTCGTCACAAAACGCCAGTCACTATTCTTGATGAACTGTGGTATCGTGTTGAAGCTGCATGGGCAGCTGCACCTTTACACGTCATCCAAGCTCTGTTTGACTCAATACCCAGGCGTATCAAGGCCGTTATTACGGCCAGAGGTGGTTGTTCTGTGTACTGATTTCTCAGGATATAGGCACCCAAATTGCATGAAAATCTAATCACATGTAAGTTCTAGTATTGTCCAATGAATAGCCGTTTATCATCTGCATTTCTTCTTGGCGTAGCAATTTTAATGGCCAACAGTGTAATAAGTTGTTCAGTAAGGCGGCGGTCATTAATATGATTAAAGTTCAGAAGGAGCGTCTCCTTGACCTTGACTCACGTAAGACCACGGAAAAGCCTGTCGTCCCAACAGCCGAGGTTGGCCCCGGTTAGGAAACCTTGAGGTGCAAAAAGGAATTGGCTAGTTCTCTACCCCAGCAGGTGACAGCTCATCCGCAACCGTCTCTTGCCGACAGGTGCGCTCCGCCCAGCTACGGGAAGATTAATGGCTTGTTCCTATGGGCACAGTCTAGTAATGATGCTCTGTTTCGATCGCCGTTTTGTTCGTTTGGTGATCTCAAGTATTTCACGATACTAAGGCAAAACAGCGGTGCCGGCCATGTGGTAAGGTTCGCCTATCACCTCCTTTCGTTGCCGAAATCTAGTTGTCATGGTTCAGTATTCTCCCTCTGAAGTATTCTCAGTTAAACTTTTGTAGGTATGTGTGAATGACATCCAGGGTGTCCTCCTGTGAATGTGTCTATGAGGGTGGAGACTGCCCTCGGTTAAGAGTAAGTTTTCCTGTGACAATATCAGAATATATCTCTTTGTGTTAGTTTCTAACCATTTATTTGCATTGCAATCTCTAGCATCTTCCCCGAGCAACTATTCAAAACAGCGGCTCCATGCATTACCTCGGTCTGATTCTAGGTAGAATAACAACATGTGATCCCTATAGCCTATTAATATTTAAAGTGTGGCTGTCAGTTTAGGTGTGGTAACACAAATGCAGTGTATGTTACCTTGTGGTTGGGTGTAATTTTTCCAAGGATACGGCAAAGGATGACTATTTCTGCTTAAGGAAAAGGCACCTCATAGTGTACTAGTTATCGATACACTATATAGATTCAGCTAGCATGTTGGCAAAGCAGTACTGCTGGTGACTCGACGAATGGTTCGGTTCGATGTACCTAGGGCCGCCATACATCCAGAGGGTTTCTCCGGATTTCTCCTGGGTTTGAGGGCGTCTGGGGGAACCCTGGGGGGTTTTCATACAACTTGCAACTACTCTGTTTGTTTTGTATGTATAATTTTCTCCTATTCTTAATTTTCGTTTGTGTATATATATTATGATGCGAACGATCTTTGGACTGAACAGTGGAAGTTCTATGCCCACGTAAATGATATCGGATCACAAACTCACCAAATCTATCTGAAACTGTGTCACTGTATTCCAGTTAACTCACACTAAAAATAATTATGAAACCTACTACTGTATACTAAAGAAGCTATTATGTGTATTGTACAGTGCAATAAACAGTGCTACATGGCGCAGCATCTCCTTGCGTATGTTGAAATTCCAACATATCAAACTAGCAGATTAAAAATTCCCCATAAAATTACAAACGGAACTTTGAAATAATAAATTCCCAAAATGCTTCAGTTAAAACGTCCTGCAAATGTAATACCAAAGCTGATGAAGTAAAATTCCGAACACCCAGTGACACACACGCGCGCACTGTAAGAGCAAGAATTTCTGACAAAAGAAGTGAGATCTGAAACAAACTCGAATTGAACTGACCCTGAAGATAATTTTGAAACTCGATGCTTGACTGCAAGCAATATTATTGTCTCCTACGAGTGACGTTAAACTGCCCGCAACAAAATTTCGTAACTTACCTTAATGCAACGGAAACACGGTACTGATCGAAAGCGGTGAATGTTAAAATGCAGTACAACTGCAAACCAGCTAAAGGAAAACCTTGTCCAAGTGTAGTGCCAGGAAAAAGCAGCTATGCTAAAGATATCACAATTTAAGCTTTGAGTAACTGTGTTCCGATAAGTGGGACTGTGCTAACACACAATTACAAAGTAAACATTAATAAGGGGACGGTGAATGATACAGAAGAGACTAGCATGTAAAAACTGTAATGTAAAATTCACTTTTATCGATTACAGAAATCTTTACAAAAGTCACTTATCACGAAAAAATATAACTATGTCACGAAACTCGTAAATGATATTGTAAAGCATTGGTGAATCTATAACTCTTAGTCCAATCCATGCCAAAAGATAATTTTGATTGATCTCGCCTCGGCAATCGAATTAACCGACTCGAAACACACCAAAAATTTACTTTTCTTAAGCTCGTCATAAATTATACACAAGCGAGCAATGCAGTGGCAATATTGCCTGGATATCATCAGTGTTCTAAAATCAATCGTTACGAATGCCTACTACCAAAAATTAAAATCCACTGCATTTGCATTCTGTGTTCTGTTAGTTATTCCCACACCGCTCAGCTGTGTGACCAACACCAGCTTCTCTCACTGAACACTCTGGAATGCAGCACAGGCAACAACACTACTGACAACCAAGGATCATATTGCTTCTACTCGGAACCTCTGTGGCGTTACAAAATCGACTATTAAAGATTTCTACCTGAAAAACTAACCAGTATATAACTATAAAGCATGACTAATGGAGACCTAGCATCCCCCTCATCGAATACCCAAAAATAAGATAGAAGCCTTACAAACTCTCTGGGGTAAAACCAGACCTATTTTGTGTCTGGAGGTATTAAAAGGAAATAAACAGATTTTAACAAATACAAGTTAAAATTCAGTGAATGAGGACGGTGGCGTAAGTTCCATTTATATTAGAAAACCAGTGACAAGCACCCTTGGGAGCTCTCCTGCGCACATATTTTCCTTACTTCTTTACCGAGAACAGCGAGAAGCTGCCGATAATCAATTATCACATGCACACCGCGCCGCCCAGCCCGCCTCGCCATGGCCAACTTATCGTCGACAGGCTGTATGTGCTCGAGAAAATGTCCGATTTGACCTAAGTGTTCGAAGTTTTCGGAGTCTTTGTCCGTGGCCTGCAGTTTAAAGAATGTCTAGTCTAACATGCCAGGTAGCAGGTATATGGATAGCCATTGTGACTTCCTGTCATCATCTCACACGTCCTGTTATCACAAACACACACAAATATTAGTTTGGTAGACCTTTCTCTCATTGGGCTCCGTCATGTTCGCCAAATCAGGCAAAGTAATCTGGTTTCCGGATGCACACAGCGATAATGCTGCTGGTACATGTAATAACACCAAACTTCACAGATTTTCAGTAAACTGGCGATGGAGTGGGGAGAGACGTGCAGTCCTTTTCAATTGGACTGGTTACTGTGTTTTTCTTTAACTCAGCATCCACACCTTTAGCGAACATGAAACGCATCACATCCTTTCACACAATTTCAATACCCTCCCCTTTCGTTCCATACTGATTCTACCGTACGATTCTCATAAACGTCAGCCTGTTCTGCATCATTGTTAAATTGTGGACTGAGTCTGTATCTGCTCCTGGGTGTGCCTTACATTTCAGCACCTAATTTCGGAATCTTGCCTGACGATGAATCTTACTGATGTCTCCGGTAGCTAGGTGAAACGCATTACAGAACTCAATTAGTCTGTCTCATCTCGCAGTCCTACTCATCCTCCCGTAACCCTTTCTTGTACTGCTTCCCATACAACCAAATTCCAATCACCCGCTATCTTTAGATTTTAATCTCTCTTCACATTCTCATTTACCCATTCAATATCCTCATATATTTTCTCTGTCACTTCATCATCTGCTTGCAACGATGCCGTAGACGCCTGAATTATTGTTGTCGGTATTGGGTTGCTGTCGATTCTGATAAGAAAAACCCTGTCACCGAACTTTTCACAGTAACACACTCTCTGCCCTACTTTCCAATTCATAATGAATCCTAATCCCCTTATAACATTTTCTTCTGCTATTGATACTATCCTATAGTCAACAGACCAGAGAACCTTGTCTTCTTTCCATTCCACTTCACTGACTGCCACTATACCTAACTACAACCTTAGCATCTCTCTTTCCTGATTTTTATAGCTTCTCTAACACGCCCAAGCTTCTTACATACACGCTCCGACCCATGGAATGTTATCCTTTCGTTCTTTATTGCATCTTTTTCTCATGGTCACCTCGCCTTTGGCAATCGCCTTCCCGGAGGTCCGAATAGGGGACTAATCGAGTATCTTCTGACAATGGTGAGATTATCATGACACTATTTCAATTCCAGGCTGCATTTTACCTTTGAATATATGTTATGTATCTTTAATGTAATGGTTTCCATTGCTTTCTGCATTCCTATGTTGTGTCCCGTGCCAAGGGCAAGAGAGTGCGCTTAACCTCGGTCATGATAGGGGTCCCATTAACCTGAACGTTATTCATTTATGGATCGTACAAGTATTTTATGTGCACTTTCTTTCACAGGGGCCGAGCGGTTCTAGGCGCTACAGTCTGGGGTCGCGCGACCGCTACGGTTGCAAGTTCGAATCCTGCCTCGGGCATGGATGTGTGTGGTGTCATTAGGTTAGTCAGGTTTAAGTAGCTCTAAGTTCTAGGGGACTGATGACCTCAGCAGTTAAGTCCCATAGCGCTCAGAGCGATTTGAACCACATTTTTGTTTCATAGGCAAATTACAGAACCTGCAATGAATAGAAACCGGTGGTTTGGTTAACCTACAGCTGAGACTTTGTGGTCGTCCCATTTCATAACTCCACGCATAGCTGCTCCCAAATATTAGTGTGACATGATGCCCGCAACTTCGCATTTCTCTACTTTAAGGGCAAACTGTCTCTTTTTTCACCAGTCTGATATTATTGCAATTTTTACTGAATGTAGTTGTATAATAAATAACTGAAACATCTGCGAAAACATGAGATTGCAACTGATACCATTCGCAAATGATTCACGTATAGCATGAAAACAACGAACCAATTATAATATCCTTTGATGCACTAGAAATTTCTTCATATGACTCTCCATTCAGGTTGACACACTCCGTCCCGCCTGTTAGCCAATGTTCGAGCCATTCTAAATGCTGATTAGAGGTCCAATAGAAACGTTTTTTCTGTAAGCTCGGTATTCTGCAATGTATTCTCTTTCCTCTAACATCCTATGTTTCTGAATGTGATGATGCTGTTTCAGTTATCCACGTGTTTTCAGATGCAATGCTGGCGTCTCACTGGCACATTGAAATATTCCACGTTTCAGATACTAGCGTCCTAAAGAACGCCGGTGAATCTTTGTTATACATATACAAGCAGTCGTTGTTTCTCCTTCCCTGAACATCTTCACTCCCAATTGACCTTAGCTTTTGCGTTTCTGTTTATTTTTAACACCACCTTCATTCTTATTTCATCCTCTCTGTTAACACTTCCTACTCATGTTGCATCTATTTCTACAAGTTCTTTTCACATCCTCATCAATGCATGTTTTTCTTCACCGTAAGAGACTATACAGTTCATATGAAAAACTTTGCAAACTTTCCCATTTGACGGCGTATCCAGTGTGATCTGAAAAATCTCGTCATTGAACTGTTTTGCTCTAAAAAGTACAACTGTCATCAATGTGACAGTTGTTTTGAACTCTACAGTGCTTTACTAGGCGTGGTGTTATTGCTATGCCGTTGCCTTCCTCCTATATTTGAAGTGAATTACCCTGTCATTTGTAGAGAGACGCGAGTTGAACGTGCACTTCGAACCACCTGTTTTCTAGATCATGTGCCAGGAATACAAATGCGCGCATTATGCACTGTCAGTCGCATTAATGCGACCGCCTGCTCAAAAACATGAAAAGCCACGTTTGCAGCGTGGACTGCGGCGAGACGTGCAGGAAGAAAGTCAGTGAGGTTCTGGAAGTCACCGACAGAGACGTGGAGTCCTAGCTGGCTCCAGTGGCGTAGCCAGCTGCTCTAGGTTTCTCGATTGAAGATCCATGGCACGAACAGACTTATAGAGGTGGTCCCACAGGTTCTCGATTAAGTCTGAATCTGATGAGTTTGGTGGCCAGGGAAGTACGGTAAATCCATCCTGGAGCTCTTCCAACATTGCACGTACACTACGAGCTGTGTCTGCTCCCTGTAGCTGAGTGGTCAGCACGACAACAGTGTCAATCCTAAAGGCCCGGGTTCGATTCTCGATTGGGCCAGAGATTTTCTCCGCTCAGAGACTGGGTGTTGTGTTGTCGTAATCGTCATCATTTCTTCCCCATCGACACGCTAATTGCCGAAGTGGCGTCAAATCGAAAGGCTAGAGCCCGGTGAACGGTCTACCCGACGGGAGGCCCTAGTTACACGACATTTACATTTACTACTAGCTGTGCGACATGTTGCATTTTCCTTCTGATAGATGCCATAGTGCCGAGGAAAAACAAACAAAACATAGAGATCCCAAAATATAGATGTATTTCTGTTGGTCCATTGTGCATTCTAGAATGGCCGACTGCTGTGACCGAGCGGTTCTAGGCGCTTCAGTCCGGAACCACGCTGCTGCGCCGCGCGCGTTTAGGTGAGCGGTCTAAGGCGCTGCAGTCATGGACTGTGCGGCTGGTCCCGGCGGAGGTTCGAGTCGTCCCTGGGGCATGGGTGTGTGTTTGTCCCTAGGATAATTTAGGTTAAGTAGTGTGTAAGCTTAGGGATTGATTACCTTAGCAGTTAAGTATCATAAGAAACTTCCTGGCAGATTAAAACTGTGTGCCCGACCGAGACTCGAACTCGGGACCTTTGCCTTTCGCGGGCAAGTGCTCTACCAACTGAGCCACCGAAG
The DNA here is from genome assembly GCF_023864345.2 of Schistocerca serialis cubense. Taxonomy (NCBI): domain Eukaryota; kingdom Metazoa; phylum Arthropoda; class Insecta; order Orthoptera; family Acrididae; genus Schistocerca; species Schistocerca serialis. The sequence goes on from NC_064642.1 coordinate 587,910,518, forward strand.
CACGACTCACGCCCGGTACTCACAGCTTTACTTCTGCCAGTACCTCGTCTCCTACCTTCCAAACATTACAGAAGTTCTCCTGCGAACCTTGCAGAACTAGCACTCCTGAAAGAAAGGATATTGCGGAGACATGGCTTAGCCACAGCCTGGGGGATGTTTCCAGAATGAGATTTTCACTCTGCAGCGGAGTGTGCGCTGATATGAAACTTCCTGGCAGATTAAACCTGTGTGCCCGACCGAGACTCGAACTCGGGACCTTTGCCTTTCGCGGGCAAGTGCTCTACCAACTGAGCCACCGAAGAACGACTCACGCCCGGTACTCACAGCTTTACATCTGCCAGTACCTCATCTCCTACCTTCCAAACTTTACAGAAGCTCTCCTGCGAACCTTGCAGAACTAGCACTCCTGAAAGAAAGGATATTGCGGAGACATGGCTTAGCCACAGCCTGGGGGATGTTTCCAGAATGAGATTTTCACTCTGCAGCGGAGTGTGCGCTGATATGAAACTTCCTGGCAGATTAAAACTGTGTGCCCGACCGAGACTCGAACTCGGGACCTTTGCCTGTCGCGGGCAAGTGCCAGGAAGTTTCATATCAGCGCACACTCCGCTGCAGAGTGAAAATCTCATTCTGGAAACATCCCCCAGGCTGTGGCTAAGCCATGTCTCCGGAATATCCTTTCTTTCAGGAGTGCTAGTTCTGCAAGGTTCGCAGGAGAGATTCTGTAAAGTTTGGAAGGTAGGAGACGAGGTACTGGCAGAAGTAAAGCTGTGAGTACCGGGCGTGAGCCGTGCTTCGGTGGCTCAGTTGGTAGAGCACTTTCCCGCGAAAGGCAAACGTCCCGAGTTCGAGTCTCGGTCGGGCACACAGTTTTAATCTGCCCGGAAGTTTCATATCAGCGCACACTAAGCTGCAGAGTGAAAATCTCATTCTGGAAACATTCCCCAGGCTGTGGCTAAGCCATGTCTCCGCAATAACCTTTCTTTCAGGAGTTCTAGTTCTGCAAGTTTCGCAGGAGGGCTGCTGTAAAGTTTGGAAGGTAGGAGACGAGGTACTGGCAGAAGTAAAGCTGTGAGTACCGGGCGTGAGTCGTGCTTCGGTGGCTCAGTTGGTAGAGCACTTGCCCGCGGAAGGCAAAGGTCCCGAGTTCGGGTCTCGGTCGGGCACACAGTTTTAATCTGCCAGGAAGTTTCATATCAGCGCACACTCCGCTGCAGAGTGAAAATCTGTTTCTGGAAATATCCCCCAGGCTGTGGCTAAGCCATGTCTCCGCAATATCCTTTCTTTCAGGAGTGCTAGTTCTGCAAGGTTCGCAGGAGAGCTTCTGTAAAGTTTGGAAGGTAGGAGACGAGGTACTGGCAGAAGTAAAGCTGTGAGTACCGGGCGTGAGTCGTGCTTCGGTGGCTCAGTTGGTAGAGCACTTGCCCGCGAGAGGCAAAGGTCCCGAGTCCGAGTCTCGGTCGGGCACATAGTTTTAATCTGCCAGGAAGTTTCATATCAGCGCACACTCCGCTGCAGAGTGAAAATCTCATTCTGGAAACATCCCCCAGGCTGTGGCTAAGCCATGTCTCCGCAATATCCTTTCTTTCAGGAGTGCTAGTTCTGCAAGGTTCGCAGGAGAGCTTCTGTAAAGTTTGGAAGGTAGGAGACGAGGTACTGGCAGAAGTAAAGCTGTGAGTACCGGGCGTGAGTCGTGCTTCGGTGGCTCAGTTGGTAGAGCACTTGCCCGCAAAAGGCAAAGGTCCCGAGTTCGGGTCTCGGTAGGGCACACAGTTTTAATCTGCCAGGAAGTTTCATATCAGCGCACACTCCGCTGCAGAGTGAAAATCTCATTCTGGAAACATCCCCCAGGCTGTGGCTAAGCCATGTCTCCGCAATATCCTTTCTTTCAGGAGTGCTAGTTCTGCAAGGTTCGCAGGAGAGCTTCTGTAAAGTTTGGAAGGTAGGGGACGAGGTACTGGCAGAAGTAAAGCTGTGAGTACCGGGCGTGAGTCGTGCTTCGGTGGCTCAGTTGGTAGAGCACTTGCCCGCGAAAGGCAAAGGTCCCGAGTTCGATTCTCTGTCGGCCACACAGTTTTAATCTGCCAGGAAGTTTCATATCAGCGCACACTCCGCTGCAGAGTGAAAATCTCATTCAAGTCCCATAAGATTTCACACGGTGGTGCTACGGCCGCAGTTTCGAATTCTGCCTCGGGCATGTCCTTAGGTTAATTAGGTTTTAAGTAGTTCTAAGTTCTAGGGGACTGATGACCATAGATGTTAAGTCCCATAGTGCTCAGAGCCAGTTCTAAGTCTAGGGGACTTGTAACACTTTCATGTCGATGTGCTGTCTGACCATTTATTATTGTATATTTACTTGCTTTTATCTTTATGTAAATTAATATGTACACGATGTATGAATTAATTTGTTTACTTACTATAGTCAATTATGTATATTATGTAAATATCGCTGAGGAATCGCTGAGGGAATGTTAGGGAAACGTTAGGTTTTTGTCAGCGAATAAGTATCGTTAGAGTAGCGGCGTCTCTAGACGCGGGGGGATGTTACGTCAGAGCGCGCGCTACACAGGCAGAGAACTCTGGTGTGAGACCTGGTGAAGTGCGGGCGCATGGATGGCCGTGATTGGAGGAGTGATTGTTTAGCGCCACGTGGCAAGTGATGAGCGTGGGCGGTGGAAATAATGGCTGCAGCAACATCAAGAACCCGCCACGCCAGTATCATTGCCAATAACTCCCGTGCTCGCTAATTATCATGGAAAGGAGCCAGCAGCAGTATCGTCGTCAGCGACTTCGTCACGGCGAGAATGAACTGAAGTAAGGTTGCTGCATCACAGCTTATTGTCACCTAGTTTTGTAACGGCGTTACTCAGCTTTGTGGTGTTTTGCGAGTGAATAAGTACCATAGTTTTATCAAAACTGTTTACCCGTGATTCTCCTAAAATCAACAGAGTAGGTTCCTGTCCTGTCCTATTGTTACAATAATCCGAGTACCGTTTATGGAAAATGAAAAATACAGTGCCAGTTAATTTTGCTTATGATCTAAATGATTCAGTTAGATTAAAGATTTGAACTTAAAGCATTCAGTAATTTCAGTCTCACTAACTTTAAATTTTAACTTTAATCTGAGGCGATCTAATTGTTGCAAATATTACATCAACTAATCAAATTAAAATGATTCCTGGCACTATGAACAAAAGCACTAACTAGAATTAATGGGTTAGTGCAAATATCAGTGATTATTGTAACTTGTTGTTAGTAAAATTCTCCTTTTGATACAGTAATTATCAATTTCTACGTCCCTGTTTAGAAGTCAATGGAGTTTCTTTTAATTATTTTTTTGCCATTTTTCAAAATTCATTTGAAAATAGTAGACGTTATTGTGAAGTCGCGCCATTGTCACTTACAACAGTAAGTAACCATTAAACTAAGTGTTAACTTGTATGTTTTCAAAATTTCAGCTCTATTAGTCAATGATATTTCGAGTGAAAACTATTTTCTTTCTCCCTTTATTACGTAAATGTTTCAATTGCTTTTGCTAACGTGCGTGCAGCCCTCTGTTGCCACGCGTGTTCGAGTAATTCTTGACATTGACTGTTCGGCTCATTAATTCACCTACCGAACAGAAATTTTGCCCAATTGGGCTGGCGACCGTATTTCTTTTAGCTATATTTATTTCAATAACTCTTATTATTCTGTTCCGATCCACGTGGTAACCCTTCTCGTTGGCACAGTACAAACAACTATATTAAATTTTACAGTAATTAAGCAGGCGGAATAAGTTGTCCTAGAAGGCATCTTGTTGTTAACCTCCCCCTCATTTATCGACTTTATATGAATCTTCGGAACGATAGCCTTTTCTAAATTTCATTTGAAAGGTGGCTACACTGAGTCACAGCACCAGAGATTGCGCCAAAGGGTATTATTCCGCCGTCTCCACTGGCGCAGTAGTTGTTCAGTGAATGTCGAGGGCAGTGATAGTTCAGAGGCTGCCGTGGGCAGTGCTTGTTGAGAGGATGTCGAGAGCAGTACTAGTTGAGAGCATGTAGTGTGCAGTTATTGTTCTGTTGGGCGAGAGAGTAGATGTTGTTCGGTTGGTGTAATGTATATATGGAAGATGTTGCAATGATCACAGTGTATTTTTCGTCAATATATATGGAGGTAGAAAATTTTCTTTTATTTCAAATTTCCTAAATAACAATGCCTCTTGGTCACAAGTTCAGTCAACGAAGCATCTGGTTTGTGTTCATGTATTAGACTTGTGATTCTGGTTTCTATGTGCAATTATCGTATTTCTGGTTTTCTAATTAGTTCATTGTAAATGGTGTTTGAAATTTCTTGTCGTATTGAGGAAGAACCGTGCCAGATACGTGTACGTTGAATCACACTTCCACACACAGAACAGTTACACTTGCACTTTGTTGTTTTGTAGCTTTTATAGTTGCAGGGGACTTAATTAGTCAATTGTGTTAACGGAAATTTCCTTTCATTCTTTATTGTTATTTTATGCTGTCAGATAGCGTACTAATACTAGTGCGGGCCAACCGGTTACGAGACTTCGTAACCGGACACACAGCTACTAAAATTATTGCATTTTCATCATTTTTATAATTAAGCCCCCATTCACATTCCAATTGTTTAGGCACATGCTTACACGGTCATATATTTCTATCATTGTCGATAGAAGGGAAGGGGGACGTTACAGACTGATGACATCAGATGTTTAGTCCTATAGTGCTTAGCGCCATTTTGTTCTGGAACGAGGAGATCACGCAGACAATGCCACGGAAATATTCCGTAGACCACAATGCTCCCTTCTTCGGGTTCGACCCTTCAGATGACTGTTGAGGGGTGTTTGGTTTCATACGTTTCACGCCACCGTATTATAAAACATGATTCATATGTAAGGGGCACCTATCTCTACGCAGCAGCCGTCCAGTTGCGGTGTTGGCTTGCAGATTCCAGTCTTCGTCGCCGACGAACAGTAGTCATCATCGGTGGGTGACCAGCCGTGCTGCTGATTCATCTGGGCGGTCAGCAGCTCAACAGCTGTACGTCATTTCGCCAATGGACATCGCAGCCGTCCTTCACGCCTGCCGTCTATGGCCCGTGTTGCACTACAGTTGCCTCCTCGCCGTTTTCGGAGAGCGCCATTTTGCCATGCTCAGTACTTTAACCACGGCGGCACACAAACAGTTTGCAATGTTAGTAGCTTCGATAATGGCTCCACCCATGGTCCCGAAATCCAATGACCATGCTGAACGTCAGATAAATCGATCCGTTTCTCCAAAACGACAACGACTACACTGTTTTCCGCCTCCCGCGAACACGCTCTGTACTGTATAGCCTTCACTGCTTCTGCCGTCTATGAATGTCTTTTGCACGTTCACGTCGAACACAGGCAATGGTGACTTTAAGGAGAGTGGAGTTCGTTGGGCGAGAGTGAGTTTCACTGTTAGCCCCGCACTGTGAATTAAAACCGCCACAACTCTGTATCCTGAAGCTACCTAGATATCACTTCCTGGAACGCCAGCTGTTTTAAGCGTTGATAAAATGCAGTCCATATGGAGAATGACTGGAGTCACCTCCTCCTCCTCCTTCACTGCGACCACTTGAAGCTTATCATTACGAACGAGACGTAAAAACTTTTATGACTGCCTGGCCACACCATCTCCATGAACTGCCACATATCTCGACTAGTACAGCTGCTTCGTACCCGCTAAATAGATTGTAACAGCGTGTCCTAGAACCAGAAGAGGTGCGTATGCAGCGGCTATCACAGACCATTTTCTGTTCATGATTTGCACCTAAGCAATAACGTTGTAGAAACAATGTCTCTTTTTGTCGGTAAAATACTACTTGCAAGAGATGTGTAATTACTTGGAAAAAGACAGTTTAAGCACAACTGAGGTCTTACAGGAGCGTAATATGTAAGAAACTGTCCACGCAACCTGCCACTGATGATGCCTTGCAGAAAATAAAGGCGAAACGCGTATGGCACTAAAATTGTGTTTTATTCAGTTGCTGTCAGACAGTCCATAAATAAAAATTATTAATATACCGTAATATTACACGCAACTGAGGAAGACAGGACTACAAAAGTTGAAGACAACTGAGGTCGGTAATATCTCTCTTAATCACAGCACCTAAAGTTGTTACGTATTTGATGGGCAAAATAAGGTAGCTTTTCTTCATTAAATATAACTATTTACATTTAATTTGTTGCAACGTTGAAGGTTTTTACGTATTTTACTTACTATCATTAGCAAATGAGATATGTTATGAGGAGAAGCACAGTACGAGGCTCTCAGAAACAGTCTGACAAGTTAGTAAGGGTGTTGGAAGGTAGGTTGTGCTGAGAAATAATTGTTAAGAAAAACATTCGATACGGTGCTCCTTTTCTGAAGTAAAGAGCACTGTAATTAGTCAACCAAGCCGATTTGCACACAAATTCAAGCCGTCCGCCACACACAACTGTCAGTTGTTCTCATAGAGCAGATGACAGCGCATGAGACTGCTCAGACTTTGGCCAGGGTTCGATCTTTACCATCATCCCATGTCCAACTTTCGTATAACTCTCTTGTTCGGTTTTAGAAAACCAAATGAAGAACACGTTTGGCAACACCGTCTCCGATTTTGCGCGTGCAAGGGCGTTATTGGTTAACTTCAGTGGTCTCCATACGACAGACGGATCACCAACGTCTTAAATCCACGAGTCACTGTAGAGAGTAGAACCTTGGTGCATGGTTAGCTTTTATAGACTACGGATGTTTGTGAAATTTCAGGACGTGGCCTTCCCACGAGAAATCAATTCGCAATCTGAAACTCAAGAGGTACCTCACCATAAATAACGTCCATCAGTTATCTGGGCCACAGAATTAGCTTCCGCCCAATTCGTCATTAATCACACAATATATTTGAAGTACACTCTTTTATCCACAACTGTCTTGCTCGGCTTTGGTCAAGCCGAGTTGATTTTAAGTGATAACTATGAGTACTATCTAGAAATGTTACTGATTTTTTTGTTCTGATGACGACTCCTTACAGCCTGTAACGGCACATGGCCCTCTAGCATTGCTTTCCCTCAACAGTAATTGCCGATACCAGTATTATTTTTCGATTTCTGGACAGGTCATATTATCTCAGTTGCTTTTCTGAAAACTTTCACATTATTTTATACACAGTATGTTATACTTCAAACTAAAATTTATGGAAAGGAATTAATTTATAAAATATTTTAGTGTCGATGTTATAAGCGGTAAGTACTAGTTCTGAATGTACAGTTAAATTATTTTTCAGAAACATTTGAAATTACGAAATATTTGCAAACTTAAAATTTCTATTATTAACTACGCAAACCAGTACTGATTGTTATATTTCTTCCTGGATTCATTTATGAAATAATAGCCGAAATTAATAGAAATTCGTTTGTTAAGAAAAGTTGTAAACCCTTTGGAATATGTTTATTTCCGCAGTCGTAAGCATGCCTCTGATGTGTTCAGACGTATTTTTTGTGCGAACAACGCAATTTCGGCTTTGTTAACGTGAAAAATTAAATACTGTATGATATACTAAAATGTGAGGAAATGTATTAACGTAAAAGCAAAAACTCTGCAATAACAATCTCCAAATTTATTTGGTTCAGTACAACTGTGAGGAAATAAAATGTGAGATTTTCACCTTCAAGAATCACACACGCAGGCAAGAAGAACTGGAGCCATTTCAACATGACAAGCTAAGTAAACTAGAAAGTTTATTGTGATCTTCGCTCGTCTAAAATCTTTTAGTGTGGACAATAGATGGAAGTAGGAAAGAAGGGGCAGATTACAAGCTGAAACCGTTTAACTGCAATATATGTAGTAAATCCTATCAACATATTTGTGAATGAAAGTATGTATCTGTTGTTAATAGCAACTCATTCTCCAACATTCCACCACATTCAGGGCGGTCAGAGAAAGCCTGGAAGTCTTGTAAGAATGTCACAGGGCAGGTAGCGCCGAGAAATAATGGTTAAGAAAAAAATTCTACACATTGCCCCGTTATTTTATACGCAGTATGTTATATTTCAAACTAAAATGTATGAAAAGGAATTAATTTATAGAATATTTTAGTGTCGATGTTATAATCGATAAGTACTAGTTCTGAATTCACAGTTAAAATTATTTTTTTAGAAACATTTGAAATTACGAAATATTTGCAAACTTAAAATTTCTGTTATTAAATATATTTCTGTTATTATTTTTAACTATACTTATTTATTAAATGTATCTATATTTATTTACTATATTTAACTATATTTCTACTATTATTTCTGTTATTAACTACGCAAACCTGTACTGGTCTTACTCTAGGCTAGTAGCCTCGGACGAGTACCAGATATCATCCTGTCAAGTCGCTGTCATATCCCCCACCCCTCCCAAAATAACTAAAAACTGCAAACACGAATATACTCGTCACACTCATCTACATACTGCAATTACAACTACAGCACTTACGCTTTGCAAAGAGAATGTGGTCACTCGCTACGTATTTTCGTTTTAGGAGCTGAATCGTTTAGGTCACAACACGCCCAACAATTTTATGCTACCTTAACATTTATGTATTGGAGGAGAGCAGTGAACAACCTAGAAATACGACGAGTGCAGAACAGTTTATACACTCCTGGAAATGGAAAAAAGAACCCGTTGACATCGGTGTGTCAGACCCACCATACTTGCTCCGGACACTGCGAGAGGGCTGTACAAGCAATGATCACACGCACGGCACAGCGGACACACCAGGAACCGCGGTGCTGGCCGTCGAATGGCGCTAGCTGCGCAGCATTTGTGCACCGCCGCCGTCAATGTCAGCCAGTTTGCCGTGGCATACGGAGCTCCATCGCAGTCTTTAACACTGGTAGCATGCCGCGACAGCGTGGACGTGAACCGTATGTGCAGTTGACGGACTTTGAGCGAGGGCGTATAGTGGGCATGCGGGAGGCCGGGTGGACGTACCGCCGAATTGCTCAACACGTGGGGCGTGAGGTCTCCACAGTACATCGATGTTGTCGCCGGTGGTCGGAGGTGCACGTGCCCGTCGACCTGGGACCGGACCGCAGCGACGCACGGATGCACGCCAAGACCGTAGGATCCTACGCAGTGCCGTAGGGGACCGCACCGCAACTTCCCAGCAAATTAGCGACACTGTTGCTCCTGGGGTATCGGCGAGGACCATTCGCAACCGTCTCCATGAAGCTGGGCTACGGTCCCGCACACCGTTAGGCCGTCTTCCGCTCACGCCCCAACATCGTGCAGCCCGCCTCCAGTGGTGTCGCGACAGGCGTGAATGGAGGGACGAATGGAGACGTGTCGTCTTCAGCGATGAGAGTCACTTCTGCCTTGGTGCCAATGATGGTCGTATGCGTGTTTGGCGCCGTGCAGGTGAGCGCCACAATCAGGACTGCATACGACCGAGGCACACAGGGCCAACACCCGGCATCATGGTGTGGGGAGCGATCTCCTACACTGGCCGTACACCACTGGTGATCGTCGAGGGGACACTGAATAGTGCACGGTACATCCAAACCGTCATCGAACCCATCGTTCTACCATTCTTAGACCGGCAAGGGAACTTGCTGTTCCAACAGGACAATGCACGTCCGCATGTATCCCGTGCCACCCAACGTGCTCTAGAAGGTGTAAGTCAACTAGCCTGGCCAGCAAGATCTCCGGATCTGTCCCCCATTGAGCATGTTTGGGACTGGATGAAGCGTCGTCTCACGCGGTCTGCACGTCCAGCACGAACGCTGGTCCAACTGAGGCGCCAGGTGGAAATGGCATGGCAAGCCGTTCCACAGGACTACATCCAGCATCTCTACGATCGTCTCCATGGGAGAATAGCAGCCTGCATTGCTGCGAAAGGTGGATATACACTGCACTAGTGCCGACATTGTGCATGCTCTGTTGCCTGTGTCTATGTGCCTGTGGTTCTGTCAGTGTGATCATGTGATGTATCTGACCCCAGGAATGTGTCAATAAAGTTTCCCCTTCCTGGGACAATGAATTCACGGTGTTCTTATTTCAATTTCCAGGAGTGTATTACATAATACTAGGTTGCACTGGAAAATGAATTATAATACAAGCAAATGGAAGGAAGTTATTGTAAGGGTGGTAGGTTCCACGCCCTGTTTTGTATGTCACCTCCCGTTTTCATCAATCTTATTCATATTTTATGTCATTGCACGGTGGTAACAGGCCAAATAAGGATATTGTAATGAGAGCATTTGTACTGAGAGCTCAAAATACTATTCAGTTGATTCCTATGCATGTTGAGTTACTTTCCTGGGTGGCTTGTGCGAGGCGAGCACCGTAGGACAAGACACACTGTGTTTCCGGTTGTGGGCTGCATTTCTGCGGATACTGAGAGGGTCATACATCAATGGCCTTAAGCGCCTGGCAGGACGACTGACGTCCGTCAAGTCTCGCCTATCATATGCAGGGCGAAACGACCTGCGAGACGTCTGAGTGTCGCCGCAGTTTATGCGTTTACTGTTCCGGCGTGTCTGGAACGAAGACTGCTGGCGCCGAGTGACTGCATTGTCCTCATGATTCTGAGAACACTTGTGGACTGTGCTCTGCTGGGAGCGAATGTCTGGCGCCGGATGGCCGCTGGTCTAGGCATGTTGTTTTCATTGCCGGTGAAGCGACAAGTTCAGTTCCTTAGCCGAATAGCAGAGGCATGACTGGTCAACTTAAACTGAGGCTACTTGACATCATAAAGCCCTGCTCGAAATAGAAGGGAACGGTCGCTATTGTCGCGAATGATCTTCTTAGACAGTGTGGGGGTATTTTGGAATCAACACTGAATGCTGATTCGCGGTTTTCGAGGGTAGTAGGGAGATGAGCAATGTTGGCTTCGCTCTTGTGTTGTGTGGGCGCAATACTTTCAGGATCTGTCCTTAGTCGGAGTTGGACGGTCTTGCGACTTAGTCTCACTTTTTCGGCATAACTTAGATTTCTTGGACAGCCTTCGAGGCGAGGGCTTGAAACAGAGTTGCTGCACAGTGGAAGTCGGTGTCTACATCATCAGAACGCTTCCTACCGACGACGTGCTGCAGACTTCAGGACTGGTACAGTATTTTGCAGCTTCGACATTGTAGGACATCCCACTTTTATACTAAATCCCTGAGCAGCACGCGTGCTCGCTTTGCTTCAAGTCCACCTTCCTTGTTTCTCCATGTGATCCCACTTGAGCTCTCACTACTAATCGCAATACTGCATTATAGTCAGGGGAGTATTATTTGATTCATTAGGTCCTCCACTCATTATCGGCTGCCTATTGCATCACAGAGAGTGGGAGCCCTTTGTTCTTGAGCCAACTCTTATTCTTATAATAGTTCTGTATAAACTACTCTGTAACTTACTGTTTGTATTGACCATCAAGTACCTTTGTGTTCTGATTTATAATAAATCACACTGTAATATATAATCCGCATATCATATCATAGAGAGATGCAGAATCCCATTTCCTGTCGTTTGTTAAGATAAGATTTCGCTTTTTATTTAGTGAGTAGATTATAATTTTTGTTAGATTATTGTGTGTGTGCACTTCTAATTTTACCAACTATCAGGGTTTACCATCAATTCCTTTTGTTACCGTTGCACACATAATCAATTTGGTGGTAGGTAAGGAGGTGGTCGAGAGCATGTCCAGTTCTCAAACAAAATTCGCCAGGATTAAAGAGGTACAAACTCTTCTCCACCCCGGCACCTCACAGGGGAACTACCTCCATTTGTGAAGTTCTTGTAAAATAATCACGTGGTTCAATTTGAAGTATAAAGTCAAGGCTATAGTGGTATCTGGAATATTGAAAATGAGAGACAAAATATGTGACTAGGATGCAAGGGAAATTATTATAGTGCACAGCCTTCAGGAATTTTTGTGACATCCAGGCCATTGTCATGCAAGTAGTGGGGCAAATATCAAACCAAAGCTCTGGAAATAACAGCTACAGGACGCTGAGCAAGATATGAGCAAACTATTGACTGCGGCAATAATTTTTCAGTACCAGTCTTCCACAGAATACCAGTCAAATGTACGTAAATAGTGATGACAATGAATGGATAATAATAAATCTCGAAAAAATAAAATCCTTTTTCCTAGCACCTACATTCCTAGGCAGCCTAGACAGAAGGAGAATGGGTTTATCCTTTGCAACATTTTTTGAAGCTATGAAACCCAGTTGGAAGAAAGGAATAATTAGTTTATCTGGATATGCATGTTTATCTTAAGGCATTTTTTTTAAAGTATGTTGCTGAAGTGCACTGGTACCGTGCATGTATATTTTCATTTATAGAAGTAGCTTCAATTTGCATGAAGTAGAACAGTATCCCAATTCGGAGGAATTCGTGTATTACTGCCCGCAGGCAGCTCCTAAAACTGCCATCACTCACTGGGTCCTTTTACATACTGGAGAAGATTAAACGCGTTCGAAGATGTGTAAAAATCTTTTGCACTTCATTTCAATTAGCAGCACTTGGAAGTTTTCCTAGTGATTTTCAGTTTATAATTCAGGAGCTTCAGGAGGAAGGTCAACGGTGAAGGTAACGTCGCTAGTAAACATTGTTTATTGCCATCTCCAGAGGACAATTAACGTTTTCCGAGTTGCTTAGTGTGTGCCTCACACGCTGATGAAACTAGCGAGGGTAGCTTTTAGTGGCCGTAAGAAGTGTGTGTCAGCGTCTGTTTAATTTGTTCGGCGGGGTCTAGAGAATTTATTACGCGCAGTCCGCTGTCGCTCCCTCTATCTGGAGACGCTAAATCAGCGCATTATGTGGCAATTGTGAGCAACACGGAGCCATCGTGTGGGCCTAAACCGAAGGTGATGGGGCACGGGAGGCGATCTTGTGTATACATCGCCGTTAAATGTAGGAAGGCGGCTTGTAGACAGCCGACGAAGCCGCCGGCTCGGTTCCTCGTCGTACAGCGGCAAAATTATAGACACGCGTCGGAGGCGGAGAAGGCATTTCGGCGCCGAGTTACGCTTCTGGCTTCTCAGGCAATTACGGGCCAGCCTGCCACGTCGGCTGCATTCCGCCTTCGATATGCCGAGAACGCGGCTGCAGTGTCAGGGATAACACGCCGGTCGTTATCGGGCAGGTTTAGGGCCGGTATCCGACGCAGGTTGTGAAACACTTGTTCGTCGCTTGCTTTCAAGATCCAGCGTCAGGTTTTGTCGTTGTTTGTCATTCTCTAACAGCGCTAGTACATTTTCCCGTACGACCATTTCACGAGTGTACCGTGAATATCAGGAATCCGGTAGAACATCGAATCTCCGACAACACTGCGGCCGGAAAAAGATCCTGCAAGAACGGGACCAACGACGACGAAAGAGAACCTTCAACGTGACAAAAGTGCAGCCCTTTCGAAAATTGCTGCAGACTCCAGTGTTCGGTCATCAACAAGTGTCAGCGTGCGAACCATTCAATGAAACATCATCGACATGGGCTTTCGGAGCCGAAGCTCTACTCGATTACCCTTGATGACTGCAAGACGCAAAGCATAAGCCTCGCCTGGGCCCATTAACACTGTCATTGGACTGTTGATGACTATATAAAATTAATAAATAAAATATTAATTATTGTATATGTATGATAGTCATTGGTTGTAATTAATATTTGCTTATCTAGAACGTGGACGTTTAATTATTTGGTATCAGACGCTTGACAATGGCTTTTTCGTAAATGCAATGTTATTCGTAGTTGACTGTGAAATGTAACTCAAATAATCGGACTTTCCAAAGACTGCTGCGGTAGGTGCGGACTCAAAATCTCAATATTAAAATAATTTGCCAGCCATGTCAATACGTCGTACAGAGGTGACTGTCCACTAAACATAAAAAAGTTCACACAGTTAGTTAAATGATATATATATTCAACGAATAAGCCTACAGTTAAATAATTCAACTTACTTTCATAAATATAGAATCTACAGAGTCGAGTGCCTAGTGAGAATGCAACTCGCAGTGTTCTTATATAACATCAAATATGGCGGTGTGCCAGTTAATAAAATATACGTGCTTCCCTCACAAGCTATTGTACAAGACCTACTTCTTCTTAATGAAACATAAGAGTGTCGTAATTGTATTTTGCTTTATCAGCGGCATAGCGCTGCAGTTATGTGCCATCGGCTTTATTTATTTGTCAGAGATTAATTATTTTATTAAGATTTCACGTTTCCGAGGAAACTCACGCACGACATGTAAATTTGCCTTTATAACTAGAAGCATGTTGCCTGGTCGCACGCGTCTCATTTCAAATTGTATCGAGCGGATGGACGTGTAGAGGAATGGAGACAACCTCATGAATCCATGGACCCTGGGCCGCGCGGGGTAACCGCCTGATGTAAGGCGCCTTGTCGCGGTCCGTGCGGCTCCCCACGTGGGAGGTTCGAGTCCTCCCTCGCCCATGGGTGTGTGTGTTGTCCACAGCGTAAGTTAGTTTAAGTTAGATTAAGTTATGTCTAGGCTTAGGGACCGATAAGCTCAGTAGTTTGGTCCCATAAGACCGTACCACATATTTCCAAAAATTACCATGGACCCTGTATGTCAGCAGGGGACTGTTAAGGCTGGTGAAGGCTTTGTAACGATGTGGGGCATGTGCAGTGGAGTTCGACCCCTGACACGTCTAGATACGACTCTTTCAGGTGACACTTACGTAAGCATCCTGTCTGACCATCTGTCTGACCACTTGCATCCATTCATGTCCATTGAGCATTCCGGAGGACTTCACCAGTTCCAGCAGGACAATGCGACACCCCTCGGTCCAGAATTTCTACAGAGTGGCTCCAGAAACACTCTTCTGAGTTTAAATACTTCCGATGGCCACCAAACGTCCTGTCCGCAGCTCGTGGTCGTGCGGTAGCGTTCTCGCTTCCCACGCCCGGGTTCCTGGGTTCGATTCCCGGCGGGGTCAGGGATTTTATCTGCCTCGTGATGACTGGGTGTAGTGTGATGTCCTTAGGTTAGTTAGGTTTAAGTAGTTCTAAGTTCTAGGGGACTGATGACCATAGCTGTTAAGTCCCATAGTGCTCAGAGCCATTTTGAACCAAACGTCCCAGACATGAACATTATTGAGCGTATAACTAATGCCACATGTTTTTGCTGCTAATAGACATAGTGTGTGATGTAGCATGGTGTAAGCCTTTCAGTGTAACTTACGCGTCAATTTCGATACTTTTGAGTTCACGCTGGTTTCCACAGACGGAGAATCATAGCCGTGACCTCGGTGCTACAATCCAAAAACGCTGACCTCTCAACCACTCTTTTATTGTTGTGATATTGGAAGACTAGATGGACCACTCATCACGCTAAAAAAATGTTTGAGGAATGCGGGAGATGAGATATTTTGACGGACAACGAAGAATAATACAACAAAATCCGTTGGCACTTTTTTCTGAAAGCGGGTTGGTTTTATTCAGGATTCCAATACACCGTATTAGTCCCCGCTCTTTTGGGTACAACACTCTATTTTTCAACGTAATCTCCGCTCATTGTGACCGGAAGGGTCTGTACGCCAAAGTGGCTACACGCTGCTGGTCGGCGTCCCCATCATCCAGGCACTGTTCCAAGCGGAGTGCATCCTTCATTGGGCCAAACAGATGGAAGTCAGAAGGTGCGAAATCTGGGCTGTAGGGTGGATGAGAAAGAACAGTTGACTTGAAGTTTAGTCAGTTCCTCTCTTGTGATGCAGGCTTGGGTGAGACCTTGCATTCTCATGGAGAAGTAGAAGTTCGTCTGCATTTTTGTGGTGACCACAATACACTTCGGAGTTGATCGTTGCATCTTGAGGGAGTCCCAGAAGACTGTCACCACCATGACTTTACCGGCTGAGGGTGCGGCTTTGAAACGTTTCTTCAGATGAAAGGTGGTGTCGCACCACTCCATGCATTGCCGAAGAGATGAACCCAAGTATCGTCACCTGTGCCAACGTTCGACAAAAAAATTGGCACTATCAGCCTGGTAACGCGCAAGCAATTCCCCACAGAGTTTCCCTCGTCGCTCTCTATGGTCTTGTGCTAGTCGGCGACGAAACAAGCGGGCACACACCATTGAGTGCCCCAACCGGTGGACGAGTGTGTTAGCCCAACCAACAACAGAGTGATCCAGTTATAAAGCGAAGTGATTCATTGTGATCCGCTGATCACTCGAGCGAGAGTATCCGCACATTCCAACATTGTAAGAGTCACAGCAGTATGTGGCAGGACGGCACGCGGGAGATTAGACACTTCAAAAATGATTCAAATGGCTCTGAGCACTATGGGACTTAACATCTGAGGTCATCAGTCCCCTAGACTTAGAACTACTTAAACCTAACTAACCTAAGGACACCACACACATCCATGCCCGAGGCATGATTCGAACCTGCCACCGTAGCAGCAGCGCGGTTCCGGACTAACGCGACTAGAACTGCTCGGCCACAGCGGCCGGCCAGCAGAGAGTTCTGAGTGACCTTGTTGCTGTTATAATAGACGACTCGCCCAAAGACTCACTGTGCTTTTTTTCACTAACAGGTTTCCGCAGACCGTTTGCATGCGCGTATGTATATCTGCGATGCTATGGTTTTCCACCACAAGAAAGTCAATGACAGCTCTCTACCTGGAACGCACCTCCTTTTCAGACGCCATTTTGAAGGGTAGGCACAGCGCAGCTGCCTATTGGAACTTCATGAAATTATAGGGGCTGAAGCAGGTGTATTGCACGATGTTCCACAAAAAATTCCGCATTTTCTCAACCGAAACTGGACGATAAAATAGTGTTATTTGTTGAACCGCCCTCGTAGATTGACAGATACTGCCAATGAAGCGTTGAACAGTCTCCTTTTCCTGCTTCCCCGGTGTATACTCGTCCCTGATGCCACCATGGCCAGGTAATCAGTTCGTCTTGCTACATATCACTGCAGCTGTGAGACTGAGAAGCTATGAAAGTAACTAATCTTAATGGGGCACTTCTACATTCAGGAAGCTGTTTCAGCAATTATTTTTGTGTTAGATAATGATAACACTAAATAACGATTTTAGTAGCGATTGCTTCCTGTGGGATCCTAAACGCTAGCCACAAAACAATTAAAAAGTTTCTGGGGACGCATCGGGTAGCCGGCCGGTGGGGCCGTGCGCTTCTAGGCGCTTCAGTCTGGAACCGCGTGACCGCTACGGTCGCAGGTTCGAATCCTGCCTCGGGCATGGATGTGTGTGATGTCCTTATGCTAGTTAGGTTTAAGTAGTTCTAAGTTCTAGGGGACTGATGACCACAGATGTTAAGTCCCATGGTGCTCAGAGCCATTTGAAGCATTTTCAACGCATCGGGCGAATAATAGAATATGTAGACTACTAAAATCGTAAATACTGAAAAATAATTTCGGAAAGCTAGAAAACACTAAGGATGAAAAGGAAAATATTTCATAGCTCAATCATTAATGACTTGGCCAATGCACCGATTACGATACAACGAAGTTAAAATCATTATATTTCATTGTAGGAAAGCAAAGAAATGAAATTCAAAGCACTGAAAATATTTATTGCGAATAACGTTGTTCCCTACTCTTTAACGAAGAAAATCGAACTCTCCGTGGTTTTGGTACTTTATACACTATGTGCAGCTACTGAATCAGCAAGCAACTGTTGAACTATTGAGTTAGTTTTTCATCTGTATACGAGTATTTTTTTTTATTTGACCTTCACCAGTCCCTGGGCGCTCCATGATGCAATCCTGTTGGGCAAACATTTGTGCGTAATCACAATAGCACTAACTGCGTTTCAAAATTGCTACGTAGTCTACTGGATAATTACTACGTGCATTATGAAGGCTTCTAGCGTATCACCGGTTAGCACAGCGAAACATTTCCATCAAAAGTGGCTGAGTTCCATCAAATGTTTCATACACGCCCCCTTGCGGAAAGAGCCCGCTGATTACACAGGTGTTCCGTCGCCAAATACTACCTTCTGAAATGCTACGATGGCTTAATCAAAAGGTCACTAACACTTTTCACGGACATTTCTGTAACCATGAGATCGATAACTGTACGGAAGCTGCAGAAGGCAGTTTCAAAATTCTTATCGATTTAATATACAGTCAACAAAAATTGCCTACTCTTGATGCCAAATAGTTAAAAAAAAGACATTTTAGTGACTAGGCAACAACCAGGAAAGAATTCTCATAAGATTCACACTGGCATCCACTGCTTTTTCTTGCACATAGTGTTCCAAAATGATTTTCAGATCCTCATTAGGAGACTTTTTTTTGTCCAGCCTCGTAGTAAATGTTTTGTCCAGCCTCGTCATCAATCTTGTTGTGTCTAGGAATCTTGCATACTCGGTTCGCTAGACAAACAATCAAACAAGTCGTATTAACGAGTTTTACTACAACAGGAAAATTACAGATACTTAACTTTGGCAATTACATATATACGTCGCAAGCAAAGGCGGCATACGAAATAGTCAGCCTTTGCAGTGACTGCTGATCTCTAACTGAAAAAAGTCTTTCCGAAACTGCTATCGAAGTGCCTAACGTTGACGCTGCTATCCAAGTGGCTAATCTTGAAGCTGCTATTCAACTAGGGCGTCTCCAGTCGGTCGCGGCGCTTGTATCCTTTCACATAGGGACCGCTGCTGTCGCGTTGTCGTCCTGGATGGAGGGTCGGTCAGCATGCTATTGGCCGACCTCTTCTCACAGTCTCCCCTTCACTGTCGTTGCCGACTGGCGTGCCAGTGCTTTACGCCGTAACACGTTTGTTACATAATGTTCACACTCAGATAAAGTTTTAGACGTTGTTTAACAGAGATCAATGTATGTATCATCCGTAGGACACAGGATATCTAAACGACATTCGGCTTCTTCCCTTACCAGGCCTAGCATGTCCTCATCAGTGTGTCCAATCGCTGCTCCAATGTGAGCTCGCAGTTCCTGCAGGTTCTTCTGCGGAGTCTCAATGACGGTATTCTTCACAAAGCCCTCAAGAAAAAACTCTAAAAGGGTTATGTACGGAGATATTGAAGAGTCAGAAACCGGGTCCTCCCAGAGACCTGGAAATGTGTCGGCCAAAGTCTTCCTTGAAATCGAGGCCCAGTGAGGAGATGCACCATCTTGCTGCAGCGTGATGTCAGGTTCCAGTCCTTCGACCTGTAGAAATGCAAACATTTCCCACATATCCAGATAAAATGTCGATGTTACCGACGTCTCCTCACATTATGTTGGTTTACCTTCTTGAACAGGTGAAAGCAAACTTCGTCCGAGAGCATCACCTTTTTTTACATAGTCTGGATCATCATCGACGCGACATACAATCCCAACTCCGAAGCTTTGCGCTTTGGCTTCTTATAAGGTTTGAAAGGCATGCAGCAGCTGCACCGTGTACGCCTAAAGTTTCACTCACTTTTGTAGCAACCAGTGCAGCGGGATTGGTGGTAACTGCAACCGCCGGTACTCTTGGCAGATTGATTTGGTTGGGGTCTGGACAAATGGCTGCTGCAATAAATGTCTGCAGGTGAACCCATTCCGCATCTGCATCACTTGTGCTCGGATGTCCAGACCACGTCGTTTTGATGACACTTACGGATTCCTTGAACCTCGCTTGCCATTGTAGGATGGGATGGTGATATGCTTCTGTAACGTGTCAGGAAGTTCCGCCCGATCTCAGTGTTAGATTTAGTCCTTAGCATTCCAGACACTGTGCTATCTGCTAGGTGTGGGCATTTCCTTCAATACCTAACCTTAAAACACAAAAATAAAAAGTGTTTCATGTTTGTGGACATTATGACGCAAGCCGCACCATTCAACACATCCCTAATTATGAAATATACGAGTGATTTTGAGACACCCACATATGTGAATGACGTGCTGTGTAATATGCCTCACGTAGTATCAATACGTTTTGCATTTTAAATGTGTGCTGATATTAATCTATTAGACAGACGACAAAGCAAGGAAACGTCAAATTTTTCATGTTTTCTAATGTTATCTACCGATCCACCACTAGGCGTTGTCTCCTCTTCCCATATGTCTTGACATCTAGGAAAGAAATAGATACATCATCCACGTTACAGTGCAGCAGAGTAAGTTTTGAATCACAATTTTAAACGTTCCTTCTGACAATCCTTAACTTTACTTTAATGAAAGCTATTGTGGTGTATGGTACAGACGATAAAAACATCTATTTTTGTCGGTGGGTATTGTTTCGCTAGTGGCTTGTCTAGCATAAAAAACTAAAACATTTATTTTTGGTGGTTGATTGTGTGAAGGCTGTCAAATACAATTGTGAATACTTTTGGTACAGTTAAGCCACTGTGATACTTCGCAGTCTGCAAACCGGCACATGTTACTATACACATAAACAACACTGATACACGTAGCCTACACGCTAAATTATTCCCACCCATTTCTGCAGGAATCTTGCAGATGGGCTACGAAATACGGATTACGTATGTTACTAACAAATTTCTGCTTTTATAATATCATTCTGTCTATATAAAAACTTGTATCTAAGTGTTACTGCCAGTTGTGTCCTAATTAAGAATTTCATCTGCATTAACAGACGTAACGCCTCGAAGGATACAAGATCACTCTTCTCTGTGACCCCATTATTCTCTTATCTTTTATTGGACTTATACCTTGCAGGTAATGGGATAGAAGTGCAGAGTGAATCTATGCATTCAATGAGTGAGGATAGGAACTGTGAGGAAATCTACATCGCTCTGAAGGTAAAATTATAGTTGGTTCTAAGTTGTGTCATTTATTCAGACGTTGTTCGTACACTGCGCTGGTGTATTTGCATAGGTGTGTCAGAAAATAATAGGCTGGCAAGTACGCTATTCGTACAAGGAGTGTAGAGGAGCATGTCGTCCACACTTTCCAGGCGACACAGCAGCTATTTATAACTTCACTCTGCGAACTGACATGAGATGTAGAATCTTGCTGAGGGAATCGGAATTCTGTTCTCGTGCTTTCTGTACTAGATTTTCAAATGGCCCTTTTCTGGTTGGGTGAATCAGCGACTCCATTCACGACAAAGAAAAAACTTTGAGCAGCAAACTGAAAATCTCGGCTCGTTCATAGTTTACGTCCTACAGTTTTCTTTTTCAACCCCAGATTCAAAAACACATCAGAAATCATAATACTGACGGTAAGATGTTTGTGACCCAAATTAGTCAAGAGATCACAATCACACAGAAATCCACGAAAGTCTTGTTTAAAACTAACACTTAAGTCTTTCTCATGGGCTCCTTCATTTACGTTCAGCAGATCTTCATCTCTTTACATCAATAATCTACACGCATTATAAAAGGTTTAGAAAATGTCATTGTGTTTCTGTTGTATGTTACCTATCTAAAACCCTTTAGGGGCTAAAAATTTGATTTTAAGAATTTGATATAACTATTCACCGAATTTAAAAATTTTAAACGTCGTCGTATACTATTCAGTAAGATGTATGACATTACTGACGTGTCAACATCGAGTCCTCCCCGTCGATTTGTGCTATGCGATATCGCTGATATCGCACTCAAGAGACATGGATTCTGTGGAGCGCGAAGCCTATAAAATAGCACGACACACGCGCAGAGAGGTCGATTGTTGTCGCGGAGGCTGCGAGGAGGCACAGTACACAATGGTGCCGGTAGCTGCTCTTGACGGAGACGCGCAGAAGAAGCGAGATACGGCCGCGAAGCGGGCGCTGTGTTCAGTCATTGTATACTTGGGTTTCGGCCGTGACGAGGGTGTGTGCGTCCTCGTCCTGTAGCTGGACGTCATTGCAGATACGGATAAAATGGTTCAAATGGCTCTGAGCACTATGGGACTCAACTGCTGAGGTCATTAGTCCCCTAGAACTTAGAACTAGTTAAACCTAACTAACCTAAGGACATCACAAACATCCATGCCCGAGGCAGGATTCGAACCTGCGACCGTAGCGGTCTTGCGGTTCCAGACTGCAGCGCCTTTAACCACACGGCCACTGCGGCCGGCCAGATACGGATAACCGTTAACTAGTTGAGCAGCTCTTGGGAACTGTGCGGATATGTGGTGACAGGCTAACTTTGTTACACATATCCACGGTGTTGAAGGCAGCAGCTGAAATTTTTATAACTTCAGATGGTAACTGTGTGGCGTGCTGACGGTTCAAGAACCTTTTGCTTAACCGTTAAGTATTTGAGCTGAACAGGGGAGAAGCTGTCATTACGATACTGTGGCCTCAGTACTTTTCTCAAAGACTGTGTTCCTGAATTATCCAATTACACGAAAGGAAGTTTGCGTGCGTGTGTGTGTGTGTGTGTGTGTGTGTGTGTGTGTGTGTGCTACTTCTGTTAAACTGACGTCGCCTCTCTGTATGTCGTAGAAGCCTGCTCATTTTGCCTTCCACAGGTTTGTTTATGACTGCCGGTGACTTGGGGCAGGCTTGACTATTCTGTGTAGGGCCCAAGGGAAAAGAGCGCACTCAAAACAAGCCTGTACTGATTGTAAAAAGGAAAAAAACATGGTAAACTATATATGTTGGTGTCTGTAACCTTTTATCTTATAGCACTGACTCATTCTGCCAAATATCATTGTACGACACATAGTTCAGGAGACATGACGCCATAAACGTTGACATGCGTCAAATATTTAGCATATTAACTCATTTGTATAATAATCGGACGCTGGAGGCTGTTTTATGCATGGTAGTTCGATACTTTAAACAATCCGGCGGGGGAAGGGGGACGTTACTGGTGTTGTATAATCGGTAACTCAGGCCTGTGGTAGCTGTAATGGAAGCATCTGCTTTAATACCAAAAAGTCAGAAGTCTAAGTTTTAATTTTAATTACCAAATATGAATTAGTCATACTTCCCGATGAATTTAAGTTGATTGTCAAACAGGGTACTGTTATAAGTACCCGAAGGTGAAATTAAAAGCATGGCCGGCAACACTGAGACCACAGTGTGAATTCCACTGTTAAACGCAGAAGACTGAGAAGAAAGTACATTAACGGCCTCTGTGAAGAGAGGAATTTTCTGATGACATGGCAAAAAAGAAGTAGAGGTCAGTACGAAAGAAGATCCAATAGCAGTTAGAATATGAAACAGCTTCGTAAGACTAGCATAAAATAAAGCAGAAGGGATAGAAACCATTCCTTAGAAATTTCTTTGAGCGTTTGTGGATGTGGCAACCAGATCTGAAAAGGACTGAAAAGCTATGAACCATCCATCCCGAAATTACAAGCTTGGGTTAAATTACATAAAGTGGATAAGAGTGTTTGTCCAATCTTTAACAGTATTAATTGTTCCGGCTATGTCCTCAACAAACAGCTAAACAAAAAACTGGGAACCTCGTATACTTTCCCTCAAACATTTTGCATTAGAAACAGCTGCAAACTAGTTGACCGAATCATAGATCTTGATATTCCTCACGATATGGTACTAGCATCGCTTGACGTTAAAAATTGGTGTACCAATATACGTATTAAAGAAACCATTCAGATAATTAAAAATAACCTAATGAAGTATAAAAAAGCCAGTTTAGGTGAACTGCAGATCTAGTAATTTCTGGAGTTTACACTCTAAATTTTTTCATGCCTGGCACTGGACCTTGACAATGAATTTTTTTCCGAAAACATCCATTAGCGAAAAGTCGAGTTCTTTACTACTAAGGAATGTCAATTTCGCTATTATTTTATTTCATAGGAATGTGGGAGATACAAAGCAGATGGCTGAGAAAACGTGTACCATGCATCCGAAAATACAGTTTGCTTTAGAAACAGAGAACGATAATATTCGCAGTTATATAACTTCAAAAGCTAATGGGAAACACAAATTCGTCATTTTTAGAAAACCTACATGTACTGATATTACAATCCATGCCACATAGTGCAAATCAAAGCGGTAATGGAGGCCTGCTTCCACTCCATGTAGTGTAGGATGATGCGACTGCCTTTGCACACAAAACAAGATACAAGCAGATAGATGTATTGAAACAGATTACGGAAGCAAATGGGTATGAAGTTTTATGGTTACGCGCAAACGCAACAAATTAAAGCCTAGAAAATGTGATCACAAACTAAGAAGAAGGGTACTTAGGTCCCTAGGTAAATCTAACGTAAAGGTCAGCTTACAAACTGAAAATACATTGGGATACTGGGTTCGTCATAAGATTTCATAAGGAAAGAGAAAGTGTTTATACTGCGGTGTTTGTGAGACAACGGGTGTTGACTGTCAAGAGAACTACATTGGGCAGATGGGACGAACATCAAAAACACGCTTTAATGAACATACGCTTACACAAAGTAAGATTACATTAGCTATTAATTTATCCAAGTACAAAGATGAACTTACTAGTACTGACAACAACATGGAGATGGTGCATAGAGCAAACAAAGGACGGTACCGTGACGTGCTCGAGTGACCTGAAATTTATATTTCCAAAAGAAAAGAACCTGACAAAATGGCGACGTTATCGTAGGTACGCAGTGCCTGGTGTTTCTCCTCGTTCCACAATCAGGAATTTGTTTATCTTGTTGTCTACTAGGAGTGAAAAATGTCGCCCCAGACAACTGTCTGTGACACGCATAAACATGCTACTACATCTATTATCACTCAAACTGCTATAGCCGCGGCCGCTCTAATGCATTTCTCACACTATCACGATTAAACATCTTGGTAATTTGTAGTGCTTGCAAGAAACTAGTTATTTTTGTAACCGTATTCCCTCTTCTCCCCCATTTTGGCTTATAGAAATGGTCCTCAATATATCTGTATTCGTATTCATTAAAATGAAGATAAAATCTTGAAGTCATATTGTGACAGATGGAAGATTCAGACTATGCTGATCTGATATATATGTTAAGTTTAAACCATTTTTTTAAAGCATACAAATGAGAGCAAAAATGTACTATGACACTGTACTGTGAGGTTTTTTTTTTTTTTATATGTGTTGATCTTTTATTGTATGACGCATCATACATACGGGAATCTATTTCTCTACCATGTCTTTTAGTCATTGATTTCATTATTTAAGTTTATTTTATAATGGAGCGAACACTTTATACTGTTTTAATATGCTAGCCTATGACTTATGCACACGTTACGTGGCCATACAAAAAAATTTTAGTCCACCCTCAACCTTCGTATTTTACGTTACTTGACAAACTGCACTTTGTGGTACCAGGTACGCGTGGGTTCTCACAATATTTTGTTGCCAATTGTGCAGCCTCTGACAGTAATGTTTGTAATGCCACACTTGGTAATTTTTATTGTTGTTACATCGTTTTCCTTTTTGTTTATATATAACTTGTGTTTGCTTCTTTGCTACCCTAGTTGTAGAATGTATGAGTCTAAGACATCTCATAAGACATATTGAAAAACATCATACACACAATCCCACAGAGAGCAATAGCGGATTGAAAGACATTTAACTAAAAATTCTTAGTTTTACTGACAGTTCCTATTTATTGATTCAATATTGGTAATTGCTTTGCTTAGATTATCTGAAATGTTGTTTGAAAAGTAGCATCTATTGCAAACAATGAAGCATAAAACAAGTTAATTTGACTGCATTGCTACCCTAGTTGTAGAATGTATGAGTCTAAGACATCTCATAAGACATATTGAAAAACATCATACACACAATCCCACAGAGAGCAATAGCGGATTGAAAGACATTTAACTAAAAATTCTTAGTTTTACTGACAGTTCCTATTTATTGATTCAATATTGGTAATTGCTTTGCTTAGATTATCTGAAATGTTGTTTGAAAAGTAGCATCTATTGCAAACAATGAAGCATAAAACAAGTTAATTTGACTGCACGACTGCCAATGAAAATGTAGTAAGTCACCTAATAAAGAAAACCAGATTCTACCTAAGTTTTCTTCAAAAACCATAACACTGTGTTTCATACTTTTTTACTTCTGTGGCATGAAATTCAACGACACCTCAACTGATTTCTGGCCGTATGAAACAAAGCCCCTTGAAACTGAAAACTAAATTTTCTTTTTGTCTTTTGCCTTACCTGTGGCAATTAACAGCTCTCGGGCAATTGCTCTCTGGAAACCGCTGCTGCAGCTTTTGAAAGCTACTAGAAAGACGATTCTCATTTACTTGGCGGCAAACTAACTGCAGGGGAACTCTGTGATCAGTGAGCCACATAATGTGTCTACACTTGACACTTGAAATTGCTGTTGTGAAACTTTATCTAATGAATGACAAAAATTGGGAAGTGGCATGGCTCTCTTCACGATTACACGATGCGAACTGACTGTCACTACGACAAGCATCCGCGAGTAGAGGCTGAGGCAGAGATGTTACTGCAGACGCGCATTGTAGCAAATGACGTTTCACGCTGTCTGACAAAGTAAGCCCTACAGACGTCCATGTAACCAAGTTATGAGGGAAGCTGATAGTGAACAATCATCAACACCTCTCTCATAACCTCCTGGCCTCTCCGGCCAAAATTTTGCTGAGTAACTTTTGTAGATTGCAAGGCTTAGTCTCCGAAATTCGCTAACGAAGTTGTGAAAGAAATCTCTCTATTGCGTACAGGAGCGAGATAAGACAATTGTTTAAATAAAGTTATGGGGTGATACAAGGAACTATCTCAAATTACAAATAACTTTGAAAGATACATAATGAATAAAGATGTAGCAATTGAACCACATGCTTCAAAAATGTAACACATTGAAGATATTTACATTTGTAACACTCATTGCTGAAGTGTGCGGTACGTTATTTTTTGTTTTCACATGAATTGCAAAAGTTATAATTACCAATATTTACATGTTTATATGCAAATACAAATGACAAGGTTAAGTTGAGTGGTATCCAATCGTTCAAACTGCATAAAGAAGGCACACAACACATCATTTACATTTTCGGGGAATGTTCTGCTCACACCATGGAAGTTCGTAGCACTTCACGAAAGGTCGTAGTACATTATCGTCATAGTAACCTTCGCCAAAGATTCAGTGCGAGATTGAGTTCCATACTTGTTCCATGGACATCGACAAAGAATCTGGTGAAAACTTGGTCCATAGATGAGTAGGCCAGAGAAGGCTCAGAGGATGTAAAATAAATAGTGATGTGTGCAACCCACTGACAACTCAGAGCTCAAATGTTTGTCACTTATACTCATCCAGAAAATCGCAGATCTAGGCCATAAAGCATCTCGTAATAATTGATACATGTGTTATGTAACTTTGCTAAGAGATGACTCAGAGATTGAAGTACCAATTTCTAGATCTCCGCTGACAGCTCAAATATTTATCAGTTAGATAGTATGACATAAACAAACAGTGAGAAAAAGACGAATTGCCAGTCCACTAAATGTTCATTTGCAGTTGTAGCACTTTACTATAAAGTTGACAGTCTCTTTCTTTGCTGGGTAGATGCATGTTGATTCATAAAACAGGGTTCAGATTGTATTTGCATGTGTGAAAGAGTGATGTGTGAAGCTGAAAGAATATTGTTTTATTTGTCATATCGATTATCAAGGAGTTTAGGCCACAACTGTGAATGAAGTAGCGAATCGGATAAATATACTCAACCTCCGTAGTATCGATGTAACCAGCTACCGGATTATTTGCATTTGCATGTTGCATATGCATTTGCGTATGTGGCTCCTTTTCACCAATTATCGCGTATTTTAACCAGAAAGTAATAACGATGCATATATTTGCTCTATGTTTACAATACTTTAAAAATTTTGACTGGCGGTCTCTAGCTCGACCTAGTTTCGATGTCTCACAGATTGACCACAACCTAGAATTGAGTGCAGTCGCTAACCGAGAGACCATTGCCTAGCGAAATCATAACAGAAGAGGAACAGGAGCAGGCAGACAGAGTCATTGCCCCTGTGGCCGCGCCTCCGGTTAATACCCTCCACTGTCATATCTTACCCGTCGGTAACAATTAAACTACGCAAGCTTTTAGTCGCACGTCCTTTGTTTCACTTTAGCTTTCTATTTACTTGTAGACAGCTTAACGTGTTTACGATGTGTTGTGCGCCATGCATTCCGAAAAAAGAAATTTCGTTTCGTGGACAGCAGCTCATCCTCGAACATTTACATATGACGGAATTGTTTTATATCATCGAGCTTGCGAGAAAAACTTTTCGTGCAAAAAACAGTTTCAAAAGACCAGCATGTCAAGACAAGTATTCATATCACCGGAATGCAGAAGAAAAAACCACGACAACAACTTCTGACAATGGCAAGTTGCAGTAGCAGGGTTTGTCCAAAGGTAACCAAGAAAGTTGGTTTAACGTGGATCTAAGTAAAGCATTCATTGTAAGCAACATTCCTCTTCACAAACCTACAAGCCCTATCCTCAAAGGCTTCCTGCGCAAATATTGCTCCAATCAAAATATGCCAGATGAATCAACAATGGGTAAAAATTACATACCTACAATTTACGTAATTGTTCTGGAAGAAATACCCAATTAACTCAAGGACAGCGTTATCTGGACTGCAACTGACGAAACTACAGACACTTGTGGCCGTTATATTGCAAGTTTAATTGTTGGTACTTTACAAGAAGAGCCTTCTTCTTCATATTTAGTGGCCGGCAAAGAATTTGAAAAAGTAAATCATTCCACGATAGTTAGATTTGTGAATGAGGGTAGCAGAAGCATATTTCCATAATCTTTTGCAGATGAATGGGTGTTTGTGTTTATTTCAGGTGCTGCTTCCTATATGATCAAAGCAGGAAAAGTCCTCCGAGTATTTTATCCCCATTTAATTCACGTGATGTGTTTTGCTAATGGAAGACATCGGCCTGGTGAAGAAGAACGTTCCACGTTTGTGAATGTAAATAAACTGATTTCATCCACAACGAAGGGGTTTCTAAGGGCTTTTGCTCCCATTAAGACCTACAAAGAAAAACTACCAAATGTGCCTTTACCTTCTGAATCAGTGGTAACTCGTTGGGGTACGTGGGTCGACGCTGTGTTGTTTTAAAGTGGACATTTCGAGGCCATTAGAGGGACAATAAATGACTTCGATAGTGCAGAGACTTTGGCAGTTTGCCAATGCAAGGAAGTTTTTAATGATTCCGATATTAAAAAGGACATTGCTGTGATAAGCACTCATTTTTCCCGTGACCTGCAAGTATTAAAAAGCTTGAAATTCAAGGTTTGGCGTTGCATGAATCTATTCAGTTAATGAATAAAATTATTTTAGTGAACTCCTCATTGCTGGAGGTATTCCCAAGAAAACCTTGTGCCAAATTGATAGCTTTATTAATCGGATGGGTAAACTTTTACGACAAACAATAAGCGGCAACATAGCACCCAAATTCAAATACTGCCCCGTTACCTCAGTTGATGTAGAACGGTCCTTTTCTGCTAAAAAAGTGTTTTGAGTGATCGAAGACACAATCTTACTATCGAACATTTGGATCAGTACTTGGTCGTTCATGTTTACAATACTAGTAAAATGAAAAATAAATTGTAAAAGATGCTTTGGTCCAATAGTATTAATTAAAAGTTAGTGCTGTTCAAACAAATTCATGGTTGTGTATTGTTTTTTAAATAAAATATTACCACGTTTTGAGCGTGTCCCTCAGCTTGCGATATATCTCGAAGTTGGGCCCGTACATATCGATTGTTTCGCTTCGAATCACTCGCATCGCATCCCTTTGTTACCGACAACAATATCAAAGAAGGAACAATTCTTGAAACACAGTATACATCCCCATTTTGCAAATTTCCGAAAATAATCCCAGAAAGGCTCCCTCCCTAGGCTCTACCAGAAAGTATTCAGAAAATGATATCAACGTTCTACGTGTTTTCGCGTGGCCGGCGCTCTTCCTTGTAACTGATATGCACAGATTCGACTTCGAGATATATCACAACAAACATTTTTTTATGCCATGTCTTCTTTTTCACAACCAATATGTAAAATTACTTAATACTGGATGTTTCGTACACTTTTTTGCGTGTATGTAATTTTACTTGTATTTTGACTTACGTATCATATTTGTAACACTTTGTCCCTCTTCACTGATATTTTGTATGTAGTGCCGACTACTTTAGGTATTTGCAACCATACTTTTGTACCATCATTTTGTGATTGTTTCTTATGTAGAATATTTCTGTGTGCTTCCTGCTATTGGATCAGCAGAAACCACTCTACAAAATTCTTTTTTATTAGGGGAGGGCTGATGAAAGGGGACTCTCCTATTTGTCATGTTGATTTTCAAGAAGTTTTGGCTACAGTTGTAAATGAAGTCGCCAGTTTGGCAAATGTACTCATCCCCTGTAATATCGATATAACCTTCCTGAGACCACAGATCTTTATCACTGAGGTTAGTTTTACTTTGTCAGAGTAGGGGTCAGTGTGTGGTAGACAGCCTTGCAATGTACTTGGTTTGAAAAGGATGGAAGCTGACCTACCGTGTATTGGAGGTAACATTAATTAGAAAGGATTTTGTAATGATACTTTTTGATGAAAAATACTAAGTGTGGTTGTATTAATGAAAGAATTATGTAAACCAACGTCTAAGGTAATCCAATTTTTATATATTCGTAATGGTTTACTTTCTTATTGATAACCCTGTGTATGCTTAAAGTTTACTGTAGAAATTTTATATTGAATCACATAGATATGTCTTACAGTTGAAACAAGTGTCATGGAAAGTAACTGTACACAGGAAAATTATTAAGAAATATTTTCGTAATCTATCAAGTTCTGAGAACTTTTTGAAAGGGTGCATTCTTACAGCATAATTAAGCAAGGTTTAACTTGGAGTCTTTGTTCTCATTTATCAGTCGTGAAGTTTAGATCCTCATTTTCCATTTTTTGCTATGTGAATGTGTTTGTATACTCGCATTGCTCATTGCGAGTTGTGTACTACCGAAGCACTGTTTACGAAAATTTACAAGACACCTTCGTGCACTGCACATCGCAAGTATGGCAAATGGAATTTGTTTTTTTTTTTTTTACAATTTTATCATTGTCTTAATAATAACAGGTTGCAGAACAGAAGACCATTCCGTTAACACAGATAGGCCAACAAATTTAATTATCATCAATATTCATGCCCATTGTAGGGCTATTTTTTAAAATAATATATTAGCTCAGAGGCTTAATACCAATGGATGGTCTCAGTAAAGTGCAATCTTGTGAGTTTCAAGCAGAGTATCATAAACTCAGATGCTTTAATTTATACGTTCATTTTCTGTGTAATTACAGTACGGTAAATATTCTGGCGTAGTGATTTTTTACATGATTAATATAAAGATTAGCTATATTCATGGCGAACATTTTAATCTGAATCACTTTGTTTTGCAGTCAGAAAGCATATGTAAATTCTATTGAAAACAGATTCCTCTCTCACAGGCAAATCGTTTGATGTTCTGGCTATCCTGGATTTCGCATCGTGTAACGTGTGGTTCAAATACTTTCGTTCAAAATTTAGCTGTAACACAGGTCTGTTGCCGTGCACTGAGATTTACGTATTTCGGTATCAAAACAAGTTTTATCAGTTTCTCAGATACCAACCAGACACATACAAACATGAACGTAAGTTGAATTTTTTACATTATACTTTCAAGCTACGTACATCTGCAATTACAACAGTTGAAAGTACTACTTTTACAGAATATTCGAGCTCAAGTTGTTTCTAAAGGATACAGGGTTAGTTCTGGGAAAGAAAGGTTTTGTGCAAAAATAACACGTTGTTACTGGTATAATAATGCAGTAGTCATTGCGCCACTCAGATGTGAATCGTATATGTAATACAGCTGCAGAAAAATTAAAATCTTAACCTACCCTCTTGTCCATTACCAATATTGGACTAACATTAACATCCTTATTCTACCCCACTTAAGAAAGAAATTTAAAAGTTCACACACGCCTTAAAGTTACCCACAGAGTGAGGTATTGGTCTACCTGAATGGCTACAAACTTAATTCATTAACAGTACGTACATAATAAGAAAAAATGTCTGAAAGGTGTAATTATTTGTGGGTTAACACATCCAAAATTTTCTTGTCACAGGTTATCTAACGTTAGATGCCAAAATTTCTTTGGCGTTTCTCTCCTGTGTAATTTAAGTTTCCTTCTCTCGCATTATCTCATGTTTTTCACCTTATCTTACGTTCCTATAGCTGTGCTACAATTACCAAGGAGAAAAATGGTGTAAGAACAAACAGAGATGAATTCACAAGGAAAGTTAGCAACTCATGGAAACCATACTACTTTCCTCCATGTCAAACTGCATGTATTTACCAGACAGCTATCTAACACAGAGAGAAAAAAAATTACTTACTACTGTAGTACAACATCAAAGTATTAGGTCCTTAATTCATGTACTGAAAATTACACATCGACGACGGCATAGCAAATAGCAAGCTGTAAAAACAAAGATAATTGCATAGCTAAAGGAAACTCCCCAGTATCTATAAAAAACATTGCTTCATTGTACTTCAAATCACTCATCATTAGATCCGTGAAATCCCTAACTCAAATTCATATCTCTTATTATTATTAGCAGAAACATATTGTAAGATAAATTCTTAGTCGTGTGCACATTTTCTTGTCAAAATCTTTAACCATGGAAGTCTCATAATTATCATCTTTGTCTCTATCCATATCACACCTCTTTCAGCATCATTATTTGTACTTAGTAAAAATGACTCCTTATGACTCTCAGCTCGTCTCGTCTACCCTGAACAGATAATTACCTCCTTCAGTTATCTATCTGCAATTCTAAACACAGCCAACACTATACTCGTGCATCTACACAGGCTCACGTGATAGAGAAAGCTGTGATTATTTCTGTCTCTGCTAAATATTAGATGTTACCTCTTCCTGTAACGAAGACTTCGTTAGTGGCATACCCGTTAGATGATGTCTTCAGTTAAAATGTTACAACAATGTGCATGGTTAGTAAAAGTAAGGTCATTCTTTGCAACGGTAAAAATACATATTTACATGTGAATACCAGATGTGAAAAAATAGTACAAAAACTAACAATCCCTTATAGTCACAGAAGTTATAAAAGAAAACCTAATAAGCCTCCACAAAATACTGTCCAAGAAAAACGTATATACACTACTGGCCATTACAATTTCTACACCAAGAAGAAATGAAGATGATAAAAGGGTATTCATTGGACAAATATATTATACTAGAACTGACATGTCATTACATTTTCACGCAATTTGGGTGCATAGATACTGTGAAATCAGAGCCCAGAACAACCACCTCTGGCCATAATAACGGCCTTGATACGCCTGGGCATTGAGTCAAACAGTGCTTGGATGGCGTGTACAGGTACATCTGCCCATGCAGCTTCAACACGATACCACAGTTCATCAAGATTAGTGACTGGCGTATAGTGACGAGCCAGTTGCTCGGCCGTCATTGAGCAGACATTCTCACTTGGTGAGAGATCTGGAGAATGTGCTGGCCAGGGCAGCAGTCGAACATTTTCTGTATTCAGAAAGGCACATACAGGACCTGCAACATGCGGGGTCGCGCATTATCCTGCTGAAATGTAGGGTTTCGCAGAGATCGAATGAAGGGTAGAAAATGGTTCAAATGTCTCTGAGCACTATGGGATCTTAGGTCACAAGTCCCCTAGAACTTAGAACTGCTTAAACCTAACTAACCTAAGGACATCACATACACCCGTGTCCGAGGCAGGATTCGAACCTGCGACTGTAGCAGCCTCGCGGTTCCGGACTGCAGCGCCAGAACCGCACGGCCACCGCGGCCGGCAATGAAGGGTAGAACCACGGGTCGTAACACATCTGAAATGTAACGTCCACTCTTCAAAGTCCCGTCAATGCGAACAAGTGGTGACCATGACGTGTAACCAATGGCACCCCATACCATCACGCCGGGTGATACGCCAGTAAGGCGATGACGAATACACGCTTCTAATGTGCGTTCACCGTGATGTCGCCAAACACGGATGCGACCATCATGATACTGTAAACAGAAACTTCATTCATCCGGAAAAATGACGTTTTGCCATTAGAGCACCCAGGTTCGTCGTTGAGTACAACATCGCAGGCGCTCCTGTCTGTCATGCAGCGTCAAGGGTAACCGCAGCCATGGTCTTCGAGCTGATAGTCCGTTACAGCTATGCGGATAAGATGCCTGTCATCTCGACTGCTGGTAATACGAGGCCGTTGGGATCCAGCACGGGGTTCCGTATTACCCTCCTGAACCTACCGATTCCATATTCTGCTAACAGTCATTGGATCTCGACCAGCGCGAGTAGCTATTTCGCGATACGATGAAACGCAATCGCGATAGGCTACAATCCGACCATTGTCAAAGTCGGTAACGTGATAGTAAGCATTTCTCCTCCTTACACGAGGCATCACAAGAACGTTTCACCAGGCAGCGCCGGTCACCTGCTGTTTGTGTATGAGAAATCGGTTGGAAACTTTCCTCATGTCAACACTTTGTAGGTGTCGCCACCGGCGCCAACCTTGTGTGAATGCTCTGAAAAGCTAATCAATTGCATATCAGAGCATCTTCTTCCTGTCGGTTAAATTTCGCGTCTATAGCACGTCATATTCGTTGTGTAGCAATTTTAATGGCCAGTAGTGTAAAAACCTTCTGTCTTCCTCAACAAAGTTTCCTCGTCTGACATGCCAGTACAATCCTTTGTCAGTCAGTAAATGCCTTAACGTTAGCAATAAGGTGCAAGCCTCTAGTTTTCTTGGTTTCCAACATTTCTATGTGAACAGCACTGGAATGGGCACTCAGTCAGATGTGAAAAGGTCTGTCGTGCAAGATAAAGAATTTCTGAGGCTTACCTTACCTTCGTGACATAGGCAGTGAGAGATAAATAAAATGTTTTGACCTATGTACAATTCTTTATCCACCATTTTTTATCTTTGAGTGTATTTCCTCTTCTCTGCTGCTCTTTTTATATTTTTGATGGCATTGTCAGTGATTTCACTATGTGATAAACGTTGTAGCTGTGAAAACTGAATAATTTCTGTAATGCGATCGAGTGGTAGCTTGTTCTTCAACACTAAATGTAGAGAAAGCAATGTGGATTAATCTGCAAAGATTCATCATTTCCTAAAAAAATGTGTACATTTAACCAGTTGTGGGTTTCCTGTGACAGTAGAGACTAAATCATTTAATTCATTCAGTATATGTTCTGCAGGATTTGATTGTTCATGGTACCGGGACATAAAGATAAGTTGAGTTTTCGTATTTTTCAAAGTGCAAATCGAAAAACTAGATCAAAACTGTGGTCCGTTATCAGAAATTACCTTGGCTACAAGAGTTACTTCTAGTAATAAGTTCTGAATAAAGGCTGCAGATACAGTTTTGGCTGTTGCTTTTCTTCAAGGTGCGAAAGAATCAAATTTAGAAGTAAACTTCACTGCAAAGAAAATGTAAGAAAATTCTTGTTTTGTTAGTAGGAATGGTCCATAGATCAATTGCATCTACATGGCGTAATTTTGCTGGAATGATAGGAAAAATGTGAGTGAAGTGTGAGCCATTCTGACGAAGTTTGCGTTTAGCAAGAACACCATAAATATGTTTTTCCATGTTGAAGGAATAAGAAGCCTGACTTACTATGCGAAAACGTTTCCTTGCACCAGATTGAGCATAACTGAGATGAATATACCATAAAAGTATGTTTATTAGGTCTTCTAGAATGCATAAAAGTCAAGTAGAACTGTTTGGATTCTACCGCTTGAAGAGAGTGATGTTCCTTACTACGTAGTAGTTTGCAGAGTCGAGTTGTTCTTGTCATACCATCAATGTTTCATGTTTTTTTACACAAGATCTTTGTCTTGTCCTTTTCATTAATGTCGCTCAGAGTGGATAAGGTGAAATTTTCAAAAAGTACCTGTTGTATGCATAAAAGGCTAAAGTTGTTTAGGCAAAACTCCTCAGCTTTATCAAACTGTCTTCCACCAATCAGTTGTGAAAGAGTGTCTGCAACTATGTTCTTTGTGCCAGGAATGTGTATTACAGTGAACCGCAATTCTTGCTTGTACAGTGCCCAACGAACCAAATGTCTGTGGAAGAGTTCTGCGGTCATTAAAAACGGCCATGCACAGTGGACTTTAGTGTGTTTTCCAAATAAGATGAAGCGAAATTTTGTAAAAGCCCAAACGACTGCTAGTTCTCCAAACTCTGTGACTGAATAATTACGTTCTTAAGATGAGAAAATACAGCTCACGAGAGCAATACTGCTTTGTACTGTAACATTTTTCTCTTAGATTTTCTGGCGTAAGTGTACATTAAGTGCAGTCTTAGAAGAATCTGTGGTAAAGCAGAAATCACAAGAAAGGTCATGATGGAAAAGCAATGGCTCGTGAATTAATCCATTTTTTAAACTATCAAATTCTGTTGGAGCTTGTTAATCCTATTTCCAGACTGTCTTCTTCCTGTTAATTGGCATAACCGTAGAGTGATAAGAGCTTTGCAATCAATCAAACGACGAAAAACATTTCTGAGACCAATGAAGTTTTTAACTTGACGTTTTGCTGTAGCGGTTTTGAGTGTCAAATTTCTCTGCATCTGTTAGAATGCCTACGCGCAAAATGATACGTCCTAAAAATGTAATGTGCGATTTTTCCAATTCATATTTGCCAACATTGAAATTAATGTCACGATTTGAGAAGATTTGTAACAATAATTTCAGAGTGGGGTTTTGGTCATACCAAGTTTTCTCCGCAACGAGAATATCAACGAGGTTTGAAGATACCTTGTTGGAGCATAAGCTCAGTCTCCAGCTAGATCAGTGAAATATTATATGATGGAACTGTAAATTCACTGTGTGGTTTCACCTTAAATTCACTCACAAATCCTCGAATTGTACCTGCAATGCTATCAAAAACGTGGGAGTATGCGGTGTAATTGTTCCTTTTCACCGCCTGTCGCAGCTTCATCTGGTTTGTTCTGAATTACCTGAAAAATATCTATGTCACATTCGTAGTCTTCGTCGATGCGGAAAATTTCTACATTAGTATAAATAGATGAGTACCAATTCATATTTCTGTGTGAAGTCTGCAAGTAAAGTCCCTTAACATCTTGTTCTTCTATTGCCGAACAACAGTCAAAATATAATGTAAACACAATGCCGTCATTTCTTAGCGAAATGTGAGAATTATTGAAATCAAGTATATCTTTGTGTATACTCAAGATATCCATGTTAATCAGAAGTTCGGTTGATGTAGCGGAAAGATTAAGAAATTTGAAAAAAAAAGAGTGGCCTAGTGCAGTGAAATCTAAGATGTTTGCATTTTAACATCTACCGCTCTTGACTTCTAGACTGATCATGTCAGTAATAATGTTCCAGGAATGAGTCCTTTTCTGTGTTGACAGTGCGAGCGCATCGTCCAGAGGCGGTTTTTCTAGTCGTTGTTGTCCCACCTTGTCGCGGCTCTGGGTGGACGAAGCTCAACAATCTGAACCGAACGTTGCGGTGGTGACTTGCCTAGGTTGCCTTGGATGAAATATTCTGTCAGAAACGGCTACAGAAAAATTTTGTACATGTCCGTAATGTCATATGTTCCAATTGCCCTGTCCTCTGTTTCTATTCATATCGTGATCTCTGCGTTCGTTATTCTATGGTCTGTAAATGGACCGATTTGGATGGTATGCATCACTGTCGATAACAATGCAGTATGTAATTGTTCCCTGTGTTGTGTGGATGGCTGTATGTTTGAAGATGTGAGTGTCGATTTGCTTCATTATTCATGTTTCTGTCTGAGTTAAATGGGCCTGATTATGTCGTCAGTAATTTGATTCGGATTGAAAGTGGCCACATAGTTGTGTGTGACTGTAGGCTCCTTGGCTGAGGTGTCTCTGCAATCCTCTGTATTTTCTGTCATCATAATTACGTTCGTTGCTGACGAGTGTCTGTGATGTATGACAAAGTTACATGGTGTATTTCCGGTGATTGTAATACACCACGGAAAGCAATGATGTTGTCTTTCTTATGTCCTGTAGGCAATGATATTTTAGCGATCTGGGTAATTTCGAAATGCAAAGCTGTATTAAAGCAGAAGCGCTAAATGGCTCTGTCAAATGTTGATTTTGTTGTACCATGTGATCGAAAAATTGAGTCAATGTTGCAAAATGAGTATTTTAAAAATTATTTTGTCTTTTATTCCGCGTTGTGTCTTTTGACCAATATGCGGCGAGAAATGCATTTGGAAATTCTTCAGATGAGTAAGGCTGTCTAGCGATCGGTGGAATTCGCATTTCAGGTTCATCTTCTAAAAAAGCTTATGTATGACCGGCCAGCTAGGTGGTAGAGAGAAGCTAAACTGCTAAACCCAGTCTAATAGATGCAAGTCATTCGTATCTCTCCTGAAAAACTTAGAACTTTCAGATGGAGAGGAAGTGTTTTTAACCAAAACTTTCGTGTGGCAGAACAGTCACGGCCGTTGAAGAAAGTGTTTGAGAATTCACTTATGTATGTCTTTACTTACTTATTCTGTGATTTCTCCCGCCTTTGTCTGAATTGTGCCAGAAATTTCCCCCAGGTTCGTCTAAAAAAATTAAATACTTTCCTCCTGTTTATCGATGAATTCGTCAAACCGAGTAGTGAAGTGAAATGTGTTTTCAGTTCTTCTCCTTGTTTTAGCATGTTTTGTAACGTGTACGGTATGTGCGGCATACATGGGTGACGGAATGGATTGTTTGCGTTCTTCGTGGCGCAGTTTGTCACGGCAGAATTTCGTCATCTGATTAGGATTGGTGCCCGTTGGAATGGGATCCTCGTTTGTCACTCTAAAATCGCGAGAACTGTCCGGTAATGAGATGTTCAAATTGGAAAATATCGTGCATTCACTGCTCTGTAACATGTCTGTGTTGAGCGAAGGTTGACTCTTCGCGTGGTTTGCAGCCGCACTTGCATTGTTACGTCAGGGTTGCATAAACTGTGAGTACCTGCCAACTCATCGGAAGACACTGTTGCGGTGGCAATTGAAGAATTCTGATTCTAAGGTTGCTTGTTGTTCATGCTTCTGGACTTAACCTTTCTGTCAGCGTTAGGCATATTGCTGAGATGTATTTTTACGAAGTACAGAAAACTGGGAATCAGCGTGCGATTTGTGCTTTTACCAGCGGGGGGGATGTCCAAGGGGGTTAGTATAATTATGTGTGTTACTAGCTTGGACCGTGGCGTTACCCATGATTAAACAGTTATTTATAAATAGATGTTAATGCCGAAACTCACTATTCACGCGTATACATTATCAGAAAATCCATCCCTTGTTATATCTTTAAAAGTATATTATGGGTAAAGCTTATTTACAAAATCATCTACATATAGGTATACGAGGGGAATTCAAAAAGTAAAGGTACATTTGTGAAAAGCTGTACTTATTCCGATGATAGAAAACTGAAACATGCGTTATTTTTCTACGTAACATCCCTCGACTTCAATGCAGTTTTCCCGACGTTTTACGAGTTTTTTTATTTCATCAGAAAATACGTTTATCGGTTCCATCTGTAACCAATTCACCAGCAATGACGTCTTCATCACTTTCAAATCTTCTTCCCTGTGATGCTTCCGTTAAGGGTCCAAACATGTGAAAATCGCTTGGAGCCAGGTCTGGACTGTATGGTGGATGTTCCAGCACCTCGAATCTCAACTCCTTTATTGTGTCGGCTGTCCGTTTGGCAGAATGTGGGCGAGCGTTATCTTGCTGCAGGATGACATCTCTTCACAGTTTTCCACGACGTTTGGATCTGATTGCAGGTTTTAGTTTCGTGCGCAACACATTACATCCACCATACAATACAGACCTGGCTCTAAAGCCTCGTTCACGCTGGGGCGACGTCTTGCAACATTGTGGCATGCTACGTCTTGTCATTTAGTTCTAAATGTTTTGAAATGCTTACCTACTACATAACACTTTTTCAATATTATTAAGCAAACATATTAATAGTATTAATAGTAATACTGTATTAAAAACTTTCAGTGTTCGGCTCGACAAATTTAAATTATATGTAAAGTACTACTCCAGTGCGTGGGAAATAAACATTCCAGGTTGGGATGCATAAACTAAAACCAGAGGAGGGGATGGTCTGATGCAGAGGGGGTGATATCCCCCCCCATCCCCCCCCCCTGCAAATCGCACACTGCTGGGAATACAGCACTACTCCTACTATGCTGAAAAAAAGAATACGCAAATTGTTAGTAAATAGAGCAATGATACTACAAATATAGTACACTTGTAGCAGAAACTTACTAGTAAACAGTCGTAGACGAGAGCAGTGCACCTAAATCTGTAATATTCACAAAAAGTCTACGAGAGCTGTCCTCTGAAGATAAGCCGCCAAGTGAAAGTTTCTTTAAAAATAAATTATTAGTTTCAATGATAGTTTCTGTTTATTGGTTTTGCATTGACAGTTGCTTTCCTCATAAAGAAAACGAGATTCTACTTAAGTTTGCGTCAAAAATCATAACATTCTTTTTCATACTTCTTTACTTCTCTGACAGGAAATTTAACGAAACCGTAACTCATTTATGGTCATATAAAGGAAGTCTCTTCAGTGTGAAATGTAATTTTTTCTTTTTCCCTTTTGGCTTACCTGTGGCAGTGAATAGCGATCGGGCAACCGCTCTCTGGAAACCACTGCTGCTGCTGCTATTGAAAGCTACGAGAAAGGTGCGCGTCATTTAACTGGCGGCAAACTAACTACAGGTGAACCCCGTGTGCAATGAGTCCACATAATGTGCCTGCATTTCAGTTGGCAATTGTGAAACTTTATCTAATGAATGACGAAGATTAGGAAATGAGTACTGATTCCTTTTAAAGGTATATCGGCAAATTAAAAAAGTCACTTTACAAAAGTATTCTTAATTACAGGACTTTCAAAGAAATGACAAACGATGAAAATAATTTAAAGTTGTTTGTTCAACAACGTCATGCTCAAAGAATTGTTACGGAATATATACGTTCAGCATAGATTACAAAATGTTGCATTAACTGAGTTAACCTTTTCCGAATTGTTGCTAATGTTACCTAACTAAGAAGAGGGGGAAACTTCTGGTTGTTGTAATGACGTGCAGGCAGCAGCTCGCGCGCAGTTAAAACAAAGAATATTAATTATTACCTTATGATGAAGCCTTCAATAAATCAATCGAAAAAGCTTTGTCCCTCAGTAAAGTTGTCAAAAACCATATTATAAAACCAATTTCCTCAATAAAGGTAATTTATTTCTCGCTCTGCTGCTTCCTTGGGCGTGGCTCACTTCACGATTGCATGACGCGAACTTACTGATGTGTTGGTAAATGTGCCAACACCTTGTAGATAGAGGAGGCCGAAATCTAACGCAGGCGGGCGTGAATTCTGGAACAGGATAAGTAGTGAATTCTCATAAGAAAAGTATGTAGCTCCTCGAATACTTATCTTTTATTCTGTGATGTGAATACAGCAGTCTTGATGAGACATTTCATACGATAACTATCCAACTATGTAAGGCTAATGGTGCCTTGCTAGGTCGTAGCCATGGACTTAGCTGAAGGCTATTCTAACTGTCTCTCGGCAAATGAGAGAAAGGCTTCGTCAGTGTAGTCGCTAGCAAAGTCGTCGTACAACTGGGGCGAGTGCTATCTCGTATCTCGAGACCTGCCTTGTGGTGGCGCTCGGTCTGCGATCACACAGTGGCGACACGCGGGTCCGACATGTACTAAATGGACCGCGGCCGATTTAAGCTACCACCTAGCAAGTGTGGTGTCTGGCGGTGACACCACACTCACTGTCTTTACAGCCAAGATCCGTAAGTAGCGGCTGACGCAGAGATGTTACTGCAGTCTCGCAGATGACACTGCGCGCAGTCTGACAAACAAAGTAAGCGGAACAGCCATCTGTGTATCCAAGCTATAAGAGAAGCAGATAGTGAACAAATACCAACACCCCTTCCAAGATAAGCGCGAGATCTATCCTGCCATCAGCTCAACGGCTCTTTCATCAGAGATGCTGACAAGAATGGAAAAGAATACTGAGGATATGTTAGATGACGATCAGTGTGGTTTTAGAAAACGTGAAGGCGTTAGAGAGGCGGTCTCGACGTTGCGCTTGATAATCGAAGCAAAACTGAAAAAAATGTCTGGACACCTTCATAGTATTTATCGACGTCGAAAACGCGTTCGATATGGTAAAATGTATAAGATGTTCGAAATTCTGTGAAAAATTATGTTGAGCTACAGGATAAGGGTAATATACAATATGTACAACAACAAGGCGAAACAATAATGCAGGAAGACCAAGGACGAACTGTTCGGAATGAAAAATGTTGAAGACAAAGGAAAAGCAGTGCTGGGAACAAAAGGAAGGGTCAAGAATAAATTATAATTCATGGTGAAAAGATATCAATGATAAGATTCGCTGATGATACAGC
The DNA here is from genome assembly GCF_023864345.2 of Schistocerca serialis cubense. NCBI lineage: Eukaryota > Metazoa > Arthropoda > Insecta > Orthoptera > Acrididae > Schistocerca > Schistocerca serialis. The sequence continues at coordinate 587,952,854 of NC_064642.1, forward strand.
TACCCTCAGTGAAAGTGAAATAGACGTACAGGAGCAGTTGAATGGAATGACCAGTCTAATGACAACAAAACATGGATTTTGGGTAAACCGAAGAAAGGCGACAGTTGTGAGGAGTAGCGAAAAAAATAGGAAAGCGATACACGTACCATCAAAACCGACGGTCATGAGGTAAATGAAGCTACTGGATCTGCTACCTCGGAAGCAAACTGAACCATGATGAGCGACGAAAGAACACGAAAGGCTGACTATCACAGGTGAAGATGGCATTTTGGTCAAAAGAATTTAACTAGTATCAAACAAACGCCTTAATTTTAGAAAGGACTTTCTGAGAATGTACGTTTGGAGCATAGCATGTACTGTGGAAGAACCGAAGAACCGGAGCAGAAGAGAATCGAGGCGTTTTGAGATGTTATGTTACAAAAGAATGGTGAAAATATGGACGACTGATATTGTACGGAATGATGAGGTTCTTCCCAGAATAGGCCAAGAAACAACCATATTGAATACACTGTTAAGATGGAAAGACAGGATGATTGGACATCTGTTAAGACATCAGGAAATAGTACTCTTCGCACTGGAGGGGACTGTAGAGGCTAAAAATTGTAAAGAAGGATAGAGATTGGAATACATCGAGAAAACAACTGAGGACTTACGGTTCAACTACTGCTCTGAGGTAAAGAGGTTGGCACAAAAGTTGGTGACGAGCAGCAAAAAAGAAGTTAAGTATGGAGTCGAAAATATGGTGAGTTTCTGGCGCAACACGGTTTTTTCAAAATGGCTAAGAATGCGGGCATACGTCCGGTACGGTCTGCTAACCATTACGTGTGTAGGTATAAAGTGTTATACGCGATTGGAAGAAATGTAGCGTTGTTGTCGTTCTGGGAGAATGAAAATGTTAATTAATGAGAAGCGTATCTGTACCACATGAGTAAAAGCAGCACCACTATATTCAAGTTTTTCTTCGGGTGCAAAGAGTACTTTCCATGGGGCAGTCGAAAACCACCTTTGTGGATTGGTGTTTCTTTATGACAACGCACATTCCGATATCGCAAATGTAATGCTCGAGTTACGCCAACTGAAGTGGGAAACGCAAGAGCACCTGCTCTTTAGTCCTCATCTCTCCCAATGCAAGTATCATGCCATTGGTGTCTTAAAAAAGGCCATGAACGGTCGGAAGAGGATGAGGACACTGTGTTCTACCAAAATGGTATCCTCAATCTGGTGCGTCGGTTGGATGATTGCCTCAGTGCTCACGGCGATTTTGTCTGATTGACCTGCCATTTCCGGACTGCACGGACTTCGACCGCCCCTAACCCGTTTGAACTAACAAGTACTACATATCATACTGCAGCAAGTGGTTCCTATGAACTCACATTTGCAGTCAATTTGTAAACGGCTTGTGTACTGAGACCACGTTTCTTGAAACGTTTTTGCTTCACTGTCGTGTTGTTTCAACCGTGTCAATGTTCGCTCTGAATTATGCTACACCTTGTCTACCTCTCACTGCCTCGCTGACACTAATGCTTTACCTTGCCCCGCACCACCTCGCAAACACCTAGATGCTGCTTGTGGAATTATTAAGGAGAACTTTGTACATGCTTCAGCGGCTGTCATCCGACGGAAGAGCAATGGCGTCAACGATGTATGGACTTCACATCTATCTTACGGACGCAATCCCATCCAAAAGCCTTTCATTGAAATAACAAAAGAGTTTGATACTAAACCAAAAAACGTAAATGTTTCACAACAGATGTTTCACACTACGTCACATCCAAACAAAAGAAAAATAAACGCAGCTGTTGTTATTCTAAGGCGGCAGGTTAAAGAACTATGCTCCGAAGGTGACGAGAGCGCAGCGGAAGACGCAGAGGCAGCTTCCCGTACGCCTCCGCATGATCAAAGGCGCTTTTCAAGAAGCCGACTTTGATGTGATTCACGGGTTCGCTGCAGACAGCCACTGCTCATCGATCCAATCAGCGTGTTAGCACAGCGCGGCAAACACAGACGAGTGACAGCCGCCTGTCAAAATATGCTCACCCCCACCCCCCACCCCTCCTCCTCCTCTCCCTCCGTTACTCCTGCCAGCCGCTTCCTGCTGTGTACCCCGCCTGCCGACCGTGTTGGCTCCTCCACGTGTACACCAAACTCCTCTACGTGTAGCCAGCCCCTGCTGAAGTGTCAGCAAGCAGCACTGTGGGCAGCCGGCAAACGTCCTGTTTTCCCATCAGATTGTATTTGTAGCACTGGCAAAGCTGTTTCCAGGAGCGATAAATGTGTACTAAAGTGACAAACGTCACGGGCCAGTGACATGCACATATACAGATGGCGGTGGTACCGCGATCACAAGGTAAAAAAAAGGCAGTGCATTGGCGGGGCTGCTATTTGTACTTGCGTTGTTCGCATGAAAAGGTTTCCCACTTGATTGCGGCAACACGATGGGGATTAACTGACTTTGAAGGCGGAATGGTGGTTTCAGCTAGACGCACGGGAGATTGCATTTCGGAAGCCGTTAGGGAACTGAATATTCCGAGATTCGTGCGGTAGCGTTCTCGCTTCCCACGCCCGGGTTCCCGGGTTCGATTCCCGGCGGGGTCAGGGATTTTCTCTGCCTCGTGATGGCTGGGTGTTGTGTGCTGTCCTTAGGTTAGTTAGGTTTAAGTAGTTCCAAGTTCTAGGGGACTGATGACCATCGATGTTAAGTCCCATAGTGCTCAGAGCCATTTGAACCATTTGAACCATTCCGAGATTCACAGTGTCAACAGTGTACCGAGAATACCAAATTCCACGCATTATCTCTCCCCACAGAAAACGCAGTGACTGATGGCCTTCACTTGACAACCGAGAGCAGCGGCGTTTACGCAGGGTTTTCATTGTTAAAAGGCAAGTAACACTGCATGAAATAATCTCAGAAATCAATGTAGTGACTGATGACCTCAGCAGTTAAGTCCCATAGTGCTCAGAGCCAAATAAATGTAGTACCTGTGACGAATGTATACGTCAGGAAGGTGCGGTGAAATTTTGCATTAATGGGCTACGACAGACGGCCGACGATAGTGCCTTTGCTAACGGCACGACATCGCCTGCAGCCTCTCCTGGGCTCCTCACCATACTTGTTGGACGCTACGACACTGGGAAACCGAGGCATTGTCAGATGAGGCCCCAGCTGATGGTAAGGTCCAAGTGTGGCGCAGACCCCAACGAAGCCATGGATCCAAATTGTCAACAAGGCACGGTGGAAGCTGGCGGTGGCTCCATAACGATGTGGACTGTACTTACGTGGAATGGACTGGGTCCTTTGGTCCTACTCAATCGCTACTGGAGATGGTTATGTTCAGCTACTTGGAGAACTAGCGCAGCCATTCATGAGCTTCATGTTCCCAGACAACACTGGAATTTTTATGGATGACAATGCCATATCTCACCGGGCCACAACTGTTTGAAGAACATTCCGGAAAATTCGAGTGAGTGATCTGGTCAACCGGGACCGCCCGACATGTATCCCATCGAACACTTGAGGGACGTTATCGAGAGGTCAATACGTGCACAAAATCCTGCACCGGCAATGCTTTCGCAGTTATGGACGGCTGTGGAGGCAGCGTGGCTCAGTACTTCTACAGGGGACTTCCGAAGACTTGTTGAGTCCTTGCCACGTGTAGCTGCTGCACTACACCCCACAAAAGGAGTTCCGACACGTAATTAGGAGATAATCCATCATTTTTGTCACTCTTTTGTCACTGCGTTGTATGCGATCTTGGTTACGTTCCTACGAATACTGGCAGCTGTGTTTCGCTTGTTGAAAAATAGAACTTGCTGCACTGAAATAAATGTAAAACCTAGGAGAGATTTCATTATTAGTCTGCTGAATGCCACTGCATTAAAAGTATTCCAGCATTTAATATCGTAATTTTATTTAACTATGGGTCCGTCTAGAGCAACCACTTAGGCTACGGCAAAATAAATTTGTACAACTTACGATAAATTCATACAAAACCCATTCATATCTGGCAGTGACGAAAAACCAATGCCCACATTTTCACCGGCAAAATTAGACTCATCTCCAAGTAAATCATCGAGTCATAATAAATTACTTTCTTTCTACTTCACGAACGATTATCATGACAAACATGCTGTTGAAATAGATGATACCGATTATCCACAGATTGCCTAAATAGCTTAAGTCATCTTCCGAATTGTCAGAAAATGCATTGTGACGGGTCATCTACTGTTGCAGTTAATTGCTGTTTGTTAATGCGCTACGTGAATGTCAATACAAAGCGAACATCAATCTTCCACGTCAGACTTCTTGTTTACGTCATAGATATAAACCGGCCGTATTAGGAATTAAACCAACTAAGGAAAACAAAATAAATGACTAAACGGATGATATACTTATTTACTAAATCAGTTCCACTTTGCTTCTCTAATTACACTCCTGGAAATTGAAATAAGAACACCGTGAATTCATTGTCCCAGGAAGGGGAAACTTTATTGACACATTCCTGGGGTCAGATACATCACATGATCACACTGACAGAACCACAGGCACATAGACACAGGCAACAGATCATGCACAATGTCGGCACTAGTACAGTGTATATCCACCTTTCGCAGCAATGCAGGCTGCTATTCTCCCATGGAGACGATCGTAGAGATGCTGGATGTAGTCCTATGGAACGGCTTGCCATGCCATTTCCACCTGGCGCCTCAGTTGGACCAGCGTTCGTGCTGGACGTGCAGACCGCGTGAGACGACGCTTCATCCAGTCCCAAACATGCTCAATGGGGGACAGATCCGGAGATCTTGCTGGCCAGGGTAGTTGACTTACACCTTCTAGAGCACGTTGGGTGACACGGGATACATGCGGACGCGCATTGTCCTGTTGGAACAGCAAGTTCCCTTGCCGGTCTAGGAATGGTAGAACGATGGGTTCGATGACGGTTTGGATGTACCGTGCGCTATTCAGTGTCCCCTCGACGATCACCAGTGGTGTACGGCCAGTGTAGGAGATCGCTCCCCACACCATGATGCCGGGTGTTGGCCCTGTGTGCCCCGGTCGTATGCAGTCCTGATTGTGGCGCTCACCTGCACGGCGCCAAACACGCATACGACCATCATTGGCACCAAGGCAGAAGCGACTCTCATCGCTGAAGACGACACGTCTCCATTCGTCCCTCCATTCACGCCTGTCGCGACACCACTGGAGGCGGGCTGCACGATGTTGGGGCGTGAGCGGAAGACGGCCTAACGGTGTGCGGGACCGTAGCCCAGCTTCATGGAGACGGTTGCGAATGGTCCTCGCCGATACCCCAGGAGCAACAGTGTCCCTAATTTGCTGGGAAGTGGCGGTGCGGTCCCCTACGGCACTGCGTAGGATCCTACGGTCTTGGCGTGCATCCGTGCGTCGCTGCGGTCCGGTCCCAGGTCGACGGGCACGTGCACCTTCCGCCGACCACTGGCGACAACATCGATGTACTGTGGAGACCTCACGCCCCACGTGTTGAGCAATTCGGCGGTACGTCCACCCGGCCTCCCGCATGCCCACTATACGCCCTCGTTCAAAGTCCGTCAACTGCACATACGGTTCACGTCCACGCTGTCGCGGCATGCTACCAGTGTTAAAGACTGCGATGACTGCGATGGAGCTCCGTATGCCACGGAAAACTGGCTGACACTGACGGCGGCGGTGCACAAATGCTGCGCAGCTAGCGCCATTCGACGGCCAACACCGCGGTTCCTGGTGTGTCCGCTGTACCGTGCGTGTGATCATTGCTTGTACAGCCCTCTCGCAGTGTCCGGAGCAAGTATGGTGGGTCTGACACACCGGTGTCAATGTGTTCTTTTTTCCATTTCCAGGAGTGTACTTACGCCTGGAACGACTCTGAAATATCACTCCTAATTAACTTTTTTGAAACCACCAGTTCCTTAACATGTTTCAAGCCCATTATTTTCTAGTCTTTTACCAAACAAACCCTCACTGATATCTAGTTTTACCATTACAACTGTTAACACATTTTAGTAACGCAATGTGGGTAGTTTTTATGTTTCACATATTTTATGCATTCTGTGTATCGGTTATTGCTATCTACATTTGTATGAGTTTCTTTTGTGAATATTCTTTTCCCATTATCCGACTTAAATTTCAGAAGAATCACCGACTAATCCAAGTCGTGGCAGGGAGGAGAGCTCGAGGTAGACGTAAGTAGAAGGATCCAAAAATTGCTGAATACCTTGTGGCGTTGCCACTGGTGCCTTGGTGCATACCGAACAGAAGAGCACAAAATAAGTATCACGGTAAACGATAACAGCCAAACAGTTGCTGAATAAAGATTTATTGAAGTCCTCAACCACGGTTTCAGTATATCTAAATATAGGCCTACCTTCATCAGAAGCAAAATCCATGACTTTAATTTTACCTACTGACGACGCATTTGGGACGATTGTTTTATGCATCTCCACTGCAAGATGTGATTTTAGTGTATTTTTATTTCTGATGAAGATATATTTAGATATATCGAAATCGTGGTCAAGGATTTCAATAAATTTTTATTCTGCAACTATTTGGCTGTTATCATTTACAGTGCAGATTTTCAACAGTTGCTGCTTCAGGCATGTTTAAAATTTTGACAAAATAATTAGATATTTCCCTAACGAGTACATATGTGGTAGTATGCACACATTAATGGCAAACAGGCGCAGAGAAACACACGCAGGTAGGGAAATGTTAGATGTATTTTCATGATCATAAAGCCTCGCAATCCTGTGTAAATAATAAACGGATTTACTCTATCTTCAAGTTCCATGCTCTTTTTCCAATAATCATTTCAGTATTTTCCTTTCTGGTACTTCACTGTTACCAGTAAACGATACTGAATATTACGTTAGTGCTATGTATCTCATCAAAAACTAATCATTAGCTATTCATCTTTTCAGTAACTGAGTAATTAATGTGCAATAGATATTTCACAAGATAATAATTCGCTAATCTACACAATTTGAAACTGATTTATAACTGTACGCCGGAAATGCTAGCAAAAGCAGGTGAATCGGTAGGGTGTGTGAATTAATAAATGATATGTAATTTTTGGTACTCTGTTTAATGACGTTAAACAGTGTCCAAACTACAGATAGAGCATTTTCTTGTATTTCCTTTTTTGTGTTTTTTTTTTCTTGTGGACTATGTAATACTATAAAGGACGATTTCAATGATACAGACTAAGTTGTAAAAAAATAAATAACAAAAACATTTATTAATAATTTATATACATACAAAGTAAGTAACTTTGCTTACAAAACGGCGAAGGCACATAGTTGCACATTTTCTAATGTCTTTGATATACGATTTCAAGAAAACAGAAATCAGGCAAGCATATGTCCTCTGAAGTAAAAGTAAAAAATCTGACGTTTCAGTTCAAACTTCAGTCTTCCTGAACTACAAAGATTAGGCACACGTATTCTATACTTGATCAAAAAAATCAATCAACATTCTGAAAATGACATAGTAAACACACTGTTAATCGATATCGGCAAATTCATTGTCGAAGAACGAAAGACCTCAGAGAAGCTGGGAAACACACTCAAGTCTGATCACAATTCGCAGTTACAACTAGTGACGTAACTGCAGCTTAAGAATATGAAAAGATGATCTTTATTATCACTAGCGTCCGTGCTGTACTGCATCTTCCCCACAGCATCTGAAGCCATCTCAACGACCTCTTAATGAAATGAGTTGATCACCAGCACAGCGCCGTCGTCATACAGGCAGAAGCGAATATAAGCTACGTCTGCTGCACATCTGTAGTTGCCTTTCCCGTGTCTTTCTCCGCGTCACTGTAGATGGCGGAGTCCACTGGAGTGGCTGAAAATAGACAAAATATTGCTCCTTTAATCTGTCAAGAAATTGATATCAATGTGGAACGAAATATAAATACATTTATATCAGTGTTCAAGAGCGCATTATACTCGGAACCACTGCAATCGACGTCGTTGGACGTCTGGAAACAGCAGCATATGGTTCCTCTAGATTTAATCGTCGCGACTTGTGAATGGACATTTTAACAAACCAGATATCATTCGTAACCATCTATGGTATAAGTGTTGTTGATGACATAGGAAATTGGAAATTTACGGTAAGTTTCTGTGGGACCGAACAGCTGAGGTCATACGTCCCTAGGCTTACGCATCACGTAATCTAACTAATTTTAAATTACGCTAGGACAACACACACACCCATGACCGAGGAAGGACTCGAACCTCCGACGGGAGCAGCCGCGCGAACCGTGACAAAGCGCCTGAGCCCGTGCTGCAATCCCGCGCGGCTGTTAACATAAGCAATTTCGCAATCCGACCATTGTGTTGTAGCGTAACTAAAACAACTGTCTGTGAGAGCAGAATATACAGGGATCGACCAGTCGCTGTATCTGACGCGAAGTGTCGTCTATACACGTTTCAGTGTGTTCTGGGTTGGCGCAATATCTCCGCCGTACCGTTATCGTAAAATATATTTCAAGGATTCTGACCCGAACAAAACAAATTCCTTTTCGCTCTCCTTCCCTCTCTCTCTCTCTCCCTCTGTCTCTCTCTCTCTCTCTTTCTCTCTCCTTCTCTCGCTCGCTCGCTCGCTCTATGTATGTCCGTACATGTTTCCACAGTATTAGATCACCAATAGATTTTAATTCCATTCAACGTGAAACATAACGAAATGTTGGATAAAAATACAGGCACGTTGTTATCATGATGCAGAGATTCACAGAAACTGTTTCAACAAAAACATAGTACACATCGATGCGGTGTATACCTACCCGGTAATATGCACAAGAGCTCGAAAACGAAGCAATAGAATACTTTACCAACGTCAGCTATCAGTCTACGACTGAATGTTACTCGTCTCTTTTGCAGACATTCATGATATGTGTTAACGAGCCATGTGCCACAAGTGGTTAGCACACAGGACGACGGTTGAAACTCGCGTCTGGCTATCCTGATTTAGGTTTCCCGTGGTTTTCCTAAATCGCTTCAGGCAAATACCGGGATGGTTCCTTTGACAGGGCACGGCTAACTTCCTTCCCCATCCTTCCGTAATCCGCTGGGACCGATGACCTCGGTGTCTGGTCTCATCCCCCAGGTCAATCAATCAATCATGATACACTATGTGATCAAAAGTATCCAGGCACCCCCAAAAACGTACGTTTTTCATATTAGGTGCATTGTGCTGCCTTCTACTGCCAGGTACCCCTTAGTTCCGACCTCAGTAGTTATTAGACATCGTGAGAGAGCAGAATGGGTCGCTCCGCGGGACTCACGAACTTCGAAGATGGTCAGGTGATTGGGAGTCACATGTGTCAAACGCCTGTACGCGAGATTTCCACACTCCTAACCATCTCTAGGTCGACTGTTTCCGATGTGATAGTGAAGTGGAAATGTGAAGGAAGACGTACAGCACAAAAGGGTACAGGCCGACCTCGTCTGACAGAGACCGCCGACTGTTGAAGACGGTCGTAATGTGTAATAGGCACACATCTGTCCAGACCATCGCACAGGAATCCCAAACTGTGTCAGGATCCACTGCAAGTACTATGACAGTTAGGCGGGAGGTGAGAAAAACTTGGATTTCATGGTCGAGTGGCTGCTAATAAGCCACACATCACGTCGGTAAATGCCAAACGACGTCTCGCTTGGTGTAAGGAGCTTAAACATTGGACGATTGAACAGTGGAAAAACGTTTTGTGGAGTGACGAATCAGGGTACACAATGTGTCTGGGTATGGCGAATGCCCGGTGAACGTAATCTGCCAGCGTGTGCCAGTGTTGTTTTGCGTGGCACTGTCGCAACACAGGCCTACATGATGTTTCAAGCTGCTTCTTGCTTCCCATTGTTAAAGAGCAATTCCGGGATGGCGACTGCATCTTTCAGCATCAGCACGATCGAGCGCCTGGTCATAATGCATGGCCTGTGGCGGAGTGGTTACACGACAATAACATCCCTGTAATGGACTGGCCTGCGCAGAGTCCTGACCTGAATTCTGTAGAGCACCTTTGGGATGTTTAGGAACGCCGACTTCGTGCCAGGCCTCACCCACCGACATCGATAACTCTCCCCTGTGAGCACTCCATGAAGAATGGGCTGCCATTCCCCAAGAAACCTTCCAGCACCTGACTGAACGGATGCCGGCGAGAGTGGAAGCTGTCGTCAAGGCTAAAGGTGGGACAACACCACACTGAATTCCAGCATTACCGATGGTGGGCGCCACAAACTTGTAAGTCATTTTGAGCCAACTGCCCGGATACTTTTGATCACATAGTGTATTTGTCCTGCTGACCCTTATAAAACCATGGCCATATTTAAGGTGGAGTCAGGAAACGTTTCCGTATCGTGAATAAACGACACGGCGGTTCACAATTCCGTTTTCAATTTGTTCCGCGAGTTATGCTGGTCTGGAAGAACGGGTAAATCCCACTCTAACGTACCTTAGGTACAACGGTACGGAAAGAAACAGGGATGAGAGAGGGAGGAAGGCGCCGTGTTGCTTTCTCATTGAAATCACTAGGCGCTTTTCATGTGTAAAGTCCGCTTTGCTTATTTTCTCATTAAAGTCTATTTTCCTATTCGGGAAATGTAGCGTTTTATGTTCCTGTATGTCTGTCTGTCTGTATGTCACTCTCTCTCTCTCTCTCTCTCTCTCTCTCTCTCTCTCTCTCTCTCTGTCCCTCCATCCTTGTTGCCCCTCTGCCTTTGAATCGTTCTCCATTTTCCGTGAATTTGCACCCTCCCCATTCTTCTATCTTGGTCGGAATGTTCTAATTATGTTATAATTACCGTCATTTCCGTAGACCTTGGTTTCCGAGGAAATGAGTACCCACAGCTGTAGAATGCGCAACTCCCATCGTCTGTCTTGTGTGTTTCTGCGAGTGAAAACATTTCAGAAAGAAGAGATGAGCGACCGTAAAACCTGAAAAAAGTTTTGGTCTAAGCTCGTTATCATGATCCCAAAATGTGTTCAGGAAGAGGCAACACATGCCCTACAATGTCGCCACATGATGGAACATTCCCTCCGCTTGACATTAAGCAAGAGACCCACGTGAAATTTTTCCATACACTTACGTGCTATATATGAAATGTCTTAACATGTGACAGAGATGTCACTGCCAGTTTACGATATTCGGGGATATGGCGAGAATCTCGTCACCTTAACAGAAAAGAATGTTCCTGTTAGAAAGACAAGACGTGTTCACAAAATTCAGTTCCTCGGAAAACACTTTATATTATTTTTATTTCAAGCTATTTTTATATTTTTCACTGCCACGAATTATAAACTGGACAGCTGTCGCGGGTTAATGTTGACGTCAAAAATTATTATAATGCGTAAACAGTGACCAACAGGCGCTACAGCTAAGAAATAAGTTGACTGATACAGACCAAAACACCTATTAAAACAGAACGCTGTTCATGAAATTAAAATTCCACTCGCCTCATCCTATCACGTAGGAGAACGAGAATATAGCTTTCTCACTGCATTCATTTTCTACACAACAAATATTTTGAAAAAAAGTTCTAGCGCTTCCCTCTTTAACCATCTCCTCCACACCACATTTACGGAGTTTTTAAGGAAAATCACATATTAAGTATGAGAAAAGTGGTCTACCGGTCTGTTATCCACGAATTAACGCCTACTTCGTGTCGGAGTTACTATCAAGGGTCAGTACATCTACATCTACACCTTCATCTACATAGATACTCCGCAAATCACATTTAAGTGCCTGGCAGATGGTTCATCGAACCGCCTTCATAATTCTTTATTATTCCAGTATCGTATAGCGCGGGAAGAATGAACACCTACATCTTTCCGGACGAGCTCTGATTTCCCCTATTTTATCTTGGTGATCGTTCCTCCCTATGTAGGTCGGTGTGAACAAAATATTTTCGCATTCGGAGGAGAAAGTTGGTGATTGGAATTTCTCGTTTATCCCAAATCCTGTATCATTTCTGTGACACTCTCTCCCATATTTCGCGATAATACGAAACGTGGTGCCTTTCTTTGAACTTTTTCGATGTACTCAGTCAGTCCTATCTGGTAAGGATCCCACACCGCGCAACAGTATTCTAAATGTGGACGGACAAGCGTAGTGTAGGCAGTCTCCTTAGTAGGTCTGCTACATTTTCGAAGTGTCCTGCCAATAAAACGCAGTCTTTGGTTAGCCCTCCCCACAACATTTTGTGTTCCTTCCAATTTAAATTGTTCGTAATTGTAATACCTAGGTATTTAGTTGATACGGCTCTTAGATTAGAATGATTTATCGTGTAACCGAAGTTTAACTCGTTGCTTTTAGCAAATGGTTCAAATGGCTCTGAGCACCATGCGACATAACTTCTGAGGTCATCAGTCGCCTGGTACTTAGAACTAATTAAACCTAACTAACTTAAGGACATCCATGCCCGAGGCAGGATTCAAATCTGCGACCGTAGCGGTCGCTCGGCTCCAGACTGTAGCGCCTAGAACCGCACGGCCACTTCGGCTGGCCGTGCTTTTAGCACTCATGTGGATGACCTCACACTTATCGTTATTTAAGATCAACTGCCACTTTTCGCACTATTCTGATATTTCTTCTAAATCGTCTTGCAGTTTGTTTTGATCTTCTGATGACTTTATTATTCGATAAACAACAGCGTCATCTGCAAACAACCGAAGGCGGCTGCTCAGATTGTCTCCCAAATCGTTTATGTAGATAAGGAACAGCAAAGGGCCTTTAACACTACTTTGGGGAACGCCAGAAATCACTTCTGTTTTACTCGATGAAATACAGCGTTGTCCCGCCATAGACACGCTACAACATATATTTACCTGATCAAGAAGCGCACTCGCACTGGCTTCAAAAAACCATTAGCGTTTCTAATTCGACCTGATGACGTTTGGTTTGTGGGACGCTCAACTGCACGGTCATCAGCACCCGTACGAAGTCCTAATTTTTACACACTTTGCCGGACGTGGTAGCCCAGCGGTCTCAGGAGCCTTGTCACGGTCCGCGCGACTCCCCCCGTCGGAGGTTCGAGTCCTCCCTCGGGCATGGGTGTGTGTGTTGTCCTTAGTGTAAGTTAGTTTACGTTAGATTAAGTAGTGTGTAACCTTAGGGACCCATGACCTCAGCAGTTTGGTCCCGTAAGACCTTACCACAAATTTCCAAATTTTTTGCGCAGTTCATTTCTTTGTCCTTAGTGTAAGTTAGTTTATGTTATATTAAGTAGTGTGCAAGCTTAAGGACCCATGACCTCAGCAGTTTGGTCCCGTAAGACCTTACCATAAATTTCCAAATTTTTTACGCAGTTCCCTTGCTTTCCGCAATCCAGTTGATAATGATGGAATGATGAGGACAACACAAACACCCAGTCCCCGAGCAGAGAAAACCCCAACCCGGCCGGGCATCGAACCCGGGACCCCGTGATCCAGAGGCAGCAACGCTAGCCCCTAGACCACGAACTGCGGACCTTATGCGATCTGTTGAGAGTGCTTTTCCGGTTGATATCCTATTGCGTCCAGACTCCTACTCTCCGATGGCAAAATCAAAAAGAAATGCATGGCTCTTGGACAGACACGTCCACTACATTGTCGGTTGGGTGGGTTGATACTCATACAATCACCTTCCGCAAATGTATGGCCACTGAAAGTGATTACTCCTGCCGCGGTCTCGTGATTTATTCACCAATATGCTAAACCTTGTATTTCGTCGACAAAGCGTCGGCTGAGTCAGCCGGTCCTTGAGTTACTCTTGTAACGGCCGATTTTCAGGCATACTGTCTCACAGTTTATTTCATTATTGTGGCCCTGTTCGTCGTGCGTATTTCAATTAATAAAAAAAAATAATAAGAAACAGTGGCAGGCAACAACTGGAAAGGGAATTTTTCTTCAATGCAAGATGGTGGTGCCATGTAGAACTGACACTGATTTTATTCTGTTCTCTTTTGAGCAGAAAGTTATTAGACAACTAAGGTTTGCAGCTTTCGGGGAAAAATATGGTAGGACCGGAAAGGCTAAAAAAAAAGCAAAGATTCTTTTTCTAGCAATCAAAACGCCATTTTCCCCGTGCCGAACCCAGCCAATGTTTAAAGTCTGAATAAAAATCGTAAGCAATGGCTGCCGAAGACTTCCCCCATAAGAAGTCGCCTTTGTTCTGGAAGCGACCTTGTCAAACAGGGCGAAAGAGTGGACAGAGGTTCCGGGCACTCTCTGGCCATTAGAGTGGGAGACGGCCCCTAAAATGCGGAAGAATCAGAAATGATCAACTGCGAATATAAACCGGAACAGAAGAGAATACATGGATTTGAGATGTGATGCTACAGAAGAATGTTGAAATCAAGGTGGACTGTTAAGGTTCTCTGCAGAATCGACATCTGAAAAACACTGACATGAAGAAGTGACAGGATGATAGGATATGTTTTGAGACATCATGGAATAACCTCCTTCGTACTACATCGATCTGTAGATGGTAAAAATTTTGGCGATAGATAGAGATTGGAGTACACTGAGGAAATAATTAAAGAGATAGGATGCACGTGCTACTTTGAGAGGAAAGGAGAGGAATTCGCAATGGGCCGCATCAAACCAGTCAGAAGACTGATGACAAAATAAATAAAAATATAACAAAGTCGTTTAACATCAAGTAGAGTTCGTTGCAAAGACGCGAGCCTTGCGTCTAAGTAGCATGTTGAAGCAACACTGCTCAGCATAACTACTAGGAAATATGTCTCCTTGTCAGTAACTGGAAAAATACTTCCTTAAAACAACTTCTCCTACAATCCTTAAATAACAAGTTCACTCTTACAGAGAAAGCATTTTTCTGTTATCAACGCCCTGGACCTGTCACACACATACTTCCCTCAACATAAGGTAGTTGAAATCTTAGCTTATTGTGAAAGGAGGGATATGTTTGCTCAGTGGATGGCCTCTCAGTGTAAGCAAAAACACTGACCGTAAAGTAGCCGTCTGAGGCTGCAGCTGGCGTGAGGAATATTATGAAGAATTTTTGTGCCACAGTGGTTTGTTTAGATCTGTGTGCCGTTTGTACTGCAACATCTCGTGAATCGTCCTGAAAAGGATTAAAGACCAATGCTAAACTAAACTGTAGTATAATATGGGTGAGTGTATATAACTGTTGCATTTTACATCTTATTAAATGCGGGCAAATTAACGTGTTTTTGACATCCACACAACATGTAAAGTGACGCTAGATGCTCAGATATTCTTTGCACTAAAGAATCTGACGGCATGCTGCTGACGAATACATTACTGTTAATGGAAAAATTTGTCATTTGAAGTTGGGTATGATAGCCCGAAATCGGAACGGTATAAAATAAAGATGTTTAAAATTACTTGACGCTAAATGCGTTCTTCACCAACAACGTCCTTCTATGTTCTGATACTCAGCAGGCGTAATATTTTTCACGAAGCGCTTTGAATAATTATTGCCTAGTTTGTAGGCAATCCTATTTCATACGTAACCGACGATCTAGTTCATGTGAAAAATATTAATTGGGGTTTGTAAGCCGACCGCTGTGGCCGAGCAGTTATAGGCGCTTCAGTCAGGAACCGCGCTGCTGTTGCGGTCGCAGGTTCGAATCCTGCCTCCTGCATGGATGTGTGTGATGTTACGTCCCATAGTGCTTAGAGCCATTTGAATTTGGGGTTTGTAACTTTACCTTCACCATCGTTTCAGTATTTATTATGTTACTCCAATCCTCCATCGTTACTTGATTGCTAACGACAGCGCAGATTTATTAATTTTCCAATCAGCAGTCGAGTTCATAATGAGTTTGACTTCATAGACTAGTCAACGCTCATCGCAATACTATCCATCTTACCAACAGCGCAAACGCACAGAGTGAGAATTATTGATGTATGTGAAAACAACGTAAATTAGTTTCAAGTTACGGCATGCACATACTTTATTCAACATGTGAACGTGGCTACAGAGATTCGGATCTAGGTTATGACATGTTCAATGTGTCTTCCACCACTGGCGATGATGTTGCGCAGCCGAAAAGCGAAATTCTGCATGACCCGCTGAGGTGTCCGAACATCGATGCCGTCGATGATTTCCTGAATGGCTGTTTTCGCCTCGGCTTTGGTTTTGGCGTTATTGCTGTACACCTTGTCTTTAATATAGCCTCACAAAAAGTCGTCGCATGTGTTCAGATTCGGAGAATATGACGGCCAATCGAGGCCCATGCCAGTGGCTTCTGGATACCCAGAGCCAGATTGCGGTCCCCAAAGTGCTCCTCCAGGACATCGCTCTGCTGCTTCGATGGAGTCGAGCTCCGTCTTGCATGACCCAAATCTTGTCGAAGTCAGGGTCACTTTGGGTAATGGGGATGAAATCCTCTTGCAAAACATCCACGTACCGTTCGGTAGTCACCGTGCCATCAAGAAATACCGCACCGACCGTGACTGGATATTGCACACCTGTTGATGGTCAAGAGATTTCTCCAAAGAGAAACGCGGATTCGCAGTACCCCAAAGGGGCCAGTTTTGCTTATTGGCGGAGCCATCCCAATGAAAGTTGGCCTCGTCGCTAAACCCGACCATACCGCGCATCCTAATTCCCATCATTCCCCGCGAGCAATCGTGTACTTCGAACGTCCTAACGGAAAGAGTTCAGAAGTAATGACGATTTTATTTCAATAATTGTCAACCTGTACCTACATTCCTGTTAGTGTCCAGTACTCGATTGATTTGCTACAGACAGGTCGTTTACCTATTATTGTCTCGACAGTATCTAGAGAGTAGACTAGTATGTAAGAAACTAGTGAGGAAATACACTACTAGGTATCCGCAAAGTCGGCCGCTGTGGCCGAGCGGTTCTAGGTGCTTCAGTCCGGAACCTCGCTGCTGATACGGTCGCAGGTTCGAATCCTGCGTCGGGTATGGATATGTGTGTGGTGTCCTTAGGTTAGTTAGGTTTAAGTAGTTCTAAGTCCAGGGGACTGATGACCTCAGATGTTAAGTCCCACAGTGCTTAGAGCCATTTGAATCATTTTGTGTCCGCAATCTCCTATGTAATACGGAATTGGCCACTAGATGTCACGAGAGGCGACGGGCCCGTGTAGACGGAGGCGGGGTTGTTACGTTTTCAGTAGGGAAGTAGTAACAGAAGAGTGGATCAGTCAGCTGAGATCAGTGTTTTCAAATGTGGACTAGCCATTGGGAGTCACGTGAGAACTATCAGGGACATTTCTGAACTCCGTGCCATCAGGCCATGAAGGCCCAACGGTTCTGACCGGCTGCCGTGTCATCCTCAGCCCACAGGTGTAACTGAGTGCGGATATGGAGGGGCATGTGGTCAGCACACCGCTCTCCCGTCCGTATGTCAGTTACGAGACCGGACCGCTGCTTCTCAATCAAGTATTTCCTCAGTTCGTCTCACAAGGGCTGAGTGCACCCCGCTTGCCAACAGCGCTCGGCAGACCGGATGGTCACCCATCCAAGTGCTAACCCAACCCGACAGCGGTTAACTCCGGTGATCTTACGGGAACTGGTGTTACTACAGCGACAAGGCCGTTGGCATCAGGAACATTTCAACCCTTCAATAGCTGCCCAAGACGACTGTCGGCGATGTGATTGTAAAGCGGAAACGTGAAGGGAAAACCACAGATAAACCACAACCAGGTAAACCTTCTGCACTGACGAACAGACATAATCGAACGTTGCTGACGAAAGTTGTACAGAATCGCATGATATCAGCGGACGGAACCACTCGTGAATTCCAAAGCGTTGCCAGCAGTCCAGCAAGCACAATGACTATGCTAAGAGCGTTAAAAAGAACGAGATGTAATGTTAGGAACGAGATGTAATGGTCGAGCAGCTCTTCAGCAGCCGAACGGTTGTGTAGTAAACGCTGAACCACGCTGGAGCTGGTGTAAAGAGCAACGTCACTGAACTTTGGGAACGAGTGATCTGGAGTGATAAATCACGCTATACCCTGTGGTAATCCGATGGAAGGGTCTGATTTTAGTGGATGCATGAGGAACGTCACCTGCCATTATTTTTAAGTACGGAGGACGTGCTGTTAGGTACTGGGGATGTCTTTCGTTGTAAGGGTCTGATCCTTTTATTGCGCTTTAGAGAACGATAAATGTGGAAGGATACGAGCACATTTTACAGCATCGTGTACTGCATACAGTAGAGGAAGAGGTCAGAGACCATGATTATTTGCCCCAGCATGACAGTGCAACCTGCCAAAGCAGCACCTGTGAGGCAATGGTCTATGGACAATAACATTCCTGAAATAGATTGGCATCTCTGTCGTCCCAACCTGAACCCAGCGGAACAACTTTGGGATGAGTTACAATGTCGACTTCGTTCCGCAGTCCACCGTGCAAGATCACTACGTGTTCTGCTCTTTGATCTTGAGGAAGAATGGACTCCCATTTCACGGCACGTTGATTCGCATTGAAAGTATTCCCAGTAGAGAGGAAGCCATCGTAAAGGCGAAAGGTAAACACACCCCATACTTATGTCCACTAATATCAGTTACTGTGTTGTAAAAACAATAGATGCTTACTGGTTCAGTGCGGGGTTTTGAGAAGCTCCGTCGAAGAATTCTATATGATTTCAAACAAAAGAGGGCATGATGTTACTAAACTGTCTGGTTCTAAATTACGGAAATAATATTGTACTATTTTTATACCAGTTTATTGCCTCACGATCGCTTGAATATACATAAAATACTCACATTAGCGGTTGCTGAGAGTACTGACCATCGTCAGACATGCTTAATGCAGTAAAACGCTTCGTACAGACATATAAAAATATACAGTTAGGCATTTGAAGTCATCTAAAATATTTTAATGATAGTATGTCATATTGTAACATGGCAAAATGGTTACTTTTAAGTGTGTCAAAAAGTTATAAGACAGTAAACAAATATGAATCGAGCTACTGTCAACACACTGCATTCAGAGCATGCTGTAATGACACAGAAAGATCTCTTACTGCAGTAGGAACAGGGAACTAATGAGGCTAAGACTAGTAAGCACAGAAATTGGAACAACAGATTGATTGAGAGGCGTAAGTTTATTGAGTTTATCTGTTACGACAGTGTTGTTCACCTCATGCAGTATTGAAGAAAATATTTGAAGCGCAATCATTTCAAGATTATTAGTTGTAACTATAACATTGAACTCAAATGGGGACAGAGAAAAACCACAAAAGCCTAACTGCTGAACAGGGGAAGAAATTCTATGAACGTTGGGATAATCTAAAAGAAGAAAGTTAAGTAACAAAGATATTTTCACTAAACTTGATTCTGGTTTACAGTTCGCTCTTATAATTACTCAGAAGCTTATGCTCACACTGCAGTGTACAAAAAGCCAGACACCATATCTTTACTGTAAGTAAGTTGTAAACTAACAGAAGTAAATCAGCCACAGCATAAGCGCGCACAAGTGTCAATTGTATTTCCAGATTTGTGTTCCCCACTGAAAAACAACAGTTTTGTCTTGGTTTGAATGGCTCTGAGCACTATGGGACTTAACTACTGAGCCCGCATCTCGTGGTCGTGCGGTAGCGTTCTTGCTTCCCACGCCCGGGTTCCCGGGTTCGATTCCCGGCGGGGTCAGGGATTTTCTCTGCCTCGTGATGGCTGGGTGTTGTGTGCTGTCCTTAGGTTAGTTAGGTTTAAGTAGTTCTAAGTTCTAGGGGACTGATGACCATAGATGTTAAGTCCCATAATGCTCAGAGCCATTTTTGAACTTAACTACTGAGGTCATCAGTCCCCTAGAAATTGGAACTACTTAAACCTAATTAACCCAAGGACATCGCACACATCCATGCTCGAGGCAGGATTCGAACCTGCGACCGTAGTGGTCGCACGGTTCCAGACTGTAGCGCCTAGAACCGCTCGGCCGCCTCGGCCGGCAACAGTTTTGTCTGTGTAGGTAAGATCGCAGATAAGCTATTCCATTCGGGGCACTGATATCACACATCTGCTGTTTATCCGAATTGCCTTCTACTCTCGCGACATTGATATGAACGTTATATGTTATGTTTTTCGAAGCAACCTTAGACGAAGTATAGCTAAATAAGATACATATTTGCTTCGAAAAAGTGACCGTTCGATGCACCTCAACTAATATTGGTCATACTGTAAATGACAATGTTAAAGTGATCTCCGTGACGAGGTTAGTGTGGTATAGAGTTCTGCAACTATAAAATCTTCATACCAAACAAGTAAGTATTCATTTTTGGGGTTTATTTAAAGAAGCCTTGCACGAAATTAAATGACGCTTTACAGTACAGTCAAGAACACGGAAAAGCGAGTGGTTCAGTCCAGCGAAGTGATATGGTTTCTAACAATTACTGTCGCCAGAAGATACGCATTTTCTACAAATATATACATTAACAGGTCTACACTTATATAACTTTGTTAATTTTTTTCGCTGGATCTGGCATCTGGCTTAACCCAGTCGTTCCGGATACTCTGAAGAAGATGGTTGGGACGGACGTCGAAATATTGCCCTTGAAACTCAGAAAAACACCCGGAAGCATACCTTTAATCAATTACCCCGAGAGAACCTGAGAGATAGAATAAAATGCTGTTCATTGCATGTAATTACTCTTAGAAAATCGCGCTTATGTTGCAAAGTAAAGTGTTTTGTAAAGTGCCATCACCAGCTTGCTTAAAGAAAAGGGATTTGTTTACATTTTACAAGGTGTAAGATTAGCTTTCAAGTACGTATGCTACGATATTACAAGTATCATCCTGTTTATACTTACCGATAGGAAGGGCCTGGTACTCAGGGTGGAACAGTTCAAGTTCCTCAGAAGCGTAACACAGGAACAGCGGAGGCTTCTCGGCACCGCCGGGGTTCGAGTAGTGGTCAGCATTCGCACCCAGTACCTGTTGGACACAACAGCTCACTGCAAATGTCACTAGCAACTGCCACATTAACTGTACAGTCTATAGAAATACATTTACTAATTTATGGATGACTACTCACATAAAGGTGTCTATTTATCACAATGAACGTATCATTCTGTTGGTAAAATTTACTAAGTTTGACGAATGTTGCTGCAATAGAAAAATCTGTGTTTCAGTTTTCTTCATAAGCCAACGGCCTTGCAGCAGTGGCAACACTGGTTCCCATCAAGTCACCTATCTTACCCCCCGTTCCCATAGTGGAGTCATTTTTGGCCGCAGCATAATTGCCGGCCGCGGTGGCCTCGCGGTTCTAGGCGCTCAGTCCGGAGCCGCGTGACTGCTACGGTCGCAGGTTCGAATCCTGCCTCGGGCATGGATGTGTGTGATGTCCTTAGGTTATTTAGGTTTAAGTAGTTGTGAGTTCTAGGGGACTGATGACCACAGATGTTAAGTCCCATAGTGCTCAGAGCCATTTGAACCTTTTGAACCCCAGCATAATTATCTTATTTATTTCTGGAATGACGCCGCTCGTGCGCCAAAGATTGTATGTATTGTCTTAGAAGTCAATTGTCTTCAAGGAAACGTGTTAGTGCAAGTCGTGACATTGTTTGTTACAGAGTCATTGGATTTTGTGGTCACTGAAGACCTCAGGCTAGTACTTACGTGCACATTATTTCTAAATATTCCATTGTGCTTTCTAAGTTGCGTGTGTGATCTAACAACGAGTAGTGAATTTTTTCACATCGACGGACATGTTATGATGGCGTAAGAGGTTATGGACTGTTTAGGTAACATGGTCGCGAAAAGCAGCCCAGTAGTTCTAGAAGGCGAAAATCTAATATTATTGTTCAGTGTCGGGGATTTATTGGATCCGCTCGGCAATGTATGCCTTCCACGCCATCTGAAGGACGTTCGCACAAATTCTTGAAGCGAGTGCAAATTCTGGTGTCACAGCGACTTACTTTGATCATGTGTCTCTAGAAGAAATACCAGTTTTTTCGGATTGATATATCTCGCAGGTGCTTGTAAATCTAATCATGAGAATGCAGACTCGCTTTTTGCTACGGAGCTAACAGAATGACCAATATTTAGAGCAATAATGTCCAAGGAACGGTTTCTTTTTCTTCTGTCTGTTATTAGATTTAATAACCGAGCAACAAGGGAACAGAAAAAACAATCAGGTGACAAGTTGGCAGCTATTTCTGAATTGTTTATTAACTTTATATCCAACTTTGCAGCAATTTATAGCTGCTCACAATTTGCAACGGTTGATGAAATTCTATTAGGTTTTCGTGGACGCTGTTATTTTAGAGCGTATTTACAAAACAAACCCCAAAAATAGTGGTTAAAATTATGTGTTTGTGCTGTGCAAAATCCCAGTATCCGCTAAAAGCTATAAAATTATTCAGGGAAAGCAACAACGCCAAATGCATGAAAACTAAGCATCCCAACACAGTCTGTTCTGTAGTTGGTTCAACATATTGCTAAGACAAACAGAAACGTAAGTGGAGATACCGTAAGTGTAGAATGCTAATGAATTGCAATAGATTGGCTTGACATACGTCGGTACACTTCGGAAACAGAAACGTGAAATTCCGGCAGATTTCTTGCCCAATGAATCATATGAATTGGAACATACAAAATTTGGTTTCACAAATGGTTTAACAATATGCTCCTATGTCCCCAAGAAAAGTAAATCAGTAGTCATACTGTCATTAATGCATCATGACAAGCGCACTGATCAGCAGAGTGGTAAACCTGATATTATTCTACTTTACAATTCTACAAAGAGGGGCGTGCAAGCTCTTGATCAGAAGTGTGCTCTCTATAAATGTGGAAAAAGGTGTGAAAGGTGGCCACTAGCCATATGGTGGACTGTAATGGATATTGCTGTTGTTAACAGTTACGTAATATGGCAGTACTGCAATCCTAACACAAATACGTCACGCTGTCGATTTATGAAATAACTGTCAACAAATCTAGCTGAAAAGCTCATGAAACAACACGCAACTGTACCAACTCTATCAACAAGTTTGAAAACATTAATTAATTCAGCATTTCGTTTGGAACAACAGTTCCAACCATCAAACTCACGTGGACCTAAAAAGCGCCTAAGATGTAACTTTTGCTCAAGAAATCATGACAAAAAAGTGTCAGTCACTTGTTCAAGATGTAACAAATATGTCTACAAAAACCACTCTCAGCAGAAGACATTATGTGTACAACGCAATAAAGAGTAATTTTATTACGGACAACAATATTTTAGAAATTTAAATTTTTGTTAAGCATGAAGTAATAGCTGTTAATTTATTTACTACGCATTAAAAATTACGTTTCCCCTTTCAGAGATTAAATTGGACCCTAATCAACTAGGCAGATTAACAAAAAAGAAGTTACAACTAAAATGAAAAATTTGTTACTTTAAAATTACCTATGCACTGACAATTGAAAAAATGTAGATATTAAAATAAATATGTTTTGTATGAGTTTCTGGCTTTCTTATACCTCATGTATAGATTAAATCAGTTGTAAACAAGTTAAAGTGAATGTGTATAAGACAATTACCATAAAAATTGACTCAAAGGAAATCGAAATACCAATAATTTTTGGGGTCACTAATGACCGAACGAAAGTAGTTGTGATAGTCAAAAATATCGATAGTAACTCACGGTTACGGGGGGATAGGACGTCAGACGAGCCGACGTGGAGCAGGAGAGGCACCGCAGGACATTTTGAATTCCACTGTCTATACTTTTACAAATTAATTCATAAAAATTTGTCAGCACATCCAGGAAGGATACAGGATTCACACTCATAGCAGTGGAAGTTCAAAAATATAACAAAATAAATTTTTTGTGCATGTAAAATTTCATAATTTTTTCACTTACTCTTGGCTGCATTTGTTGCTATGGGTACACTTTTCTTCATAAGTAAGAGAGATTCTTCAATGAATTTTGCATTGCTTGTTAAACACAAACTCCTCAATGTAAAACTAGAATTTTCCATATCTATTAAAAACTGTGGTAAAACTTGAGTTAATTAACTACAAAATTTGAGTTTTTTTTAAACATGAAGTTTAAAATTTAACAGCTCATTAATTTTTTCATAAATTAAATAAATTCTGGAGTTTCAAACACCTTTAAGCATGGTTTGTATGTTGTGCAAAATTCACCGAAGAATGTCTCTTACTTATGAAGAAAAGTGTACCCATAGCAACAAATGCAGACAATAGTAAGTGAAAAAATGATGAAATCTCACACGTAAAAAAAATTATTTTGTTATGTTTTTGAACTTCACTGCTGAATCCTTCCTGGTCATGCTGACAAAGATTTATGAATTTCTTCGTAAAGGTATAGACAATGGAGACTTAAACGTCCTGTGGTGCCTCTCCTGCTCCAAGTCGGCCCGTTTAACCCCCCTTAAGCACTGTTGGTCTTGGCTGGCACTTGGATGGTGACCATCCGATCTGCGGAGCAGGGTGCACTTGTGAGGCAAATTTAAAGCTGCATAACTGAGAAGTAGCGGCTCCGGGCTCGTAAACTGACATACGGCCAGGAGAGCGGTGACAACAAGAACCTCTATTTCCGCATCCAGTGACGCCTGTGGGCTGAGGATGACTCGGCGGCCGGTGGGTAACGTTGGGCCTTCATGGCCTGTTCCGGTGGAGTTTTAGTTTTTTGTTTTCTTCATAAACATGTGTTTCTTTCATCCTCCATGATGGTAACATTATCTTACAGAGTATTGGTTTCATTCTCCGAATGCAATTAACAAAGCAGTAAAGAATTTCGTTGTTCCTTATGAGGATGATATTTTCTTGTGATCTTCGGCGTTGTAGTTACTGTTTTGATGATGACTGCATGCAAAATATATTTTTATCGCTGCTGCCTTCTTCGTCTTTCCATTATGCTAACATGGTCATTATCTCATTTTGGTATATTTCGATCAATTTTACGATTATCCACCTTTTCCAAATTACTACCTCTTAACATCTTGCGCAATCAGCAGTCTCCGTACGTGATGTTGTGTAATGTACTTTACAGTCTGCCAATCATTTATAATGTTCTAGTAATTGTGTTGCAGTGTTTTATTTGTTAATGCAGTCTACGTTCCTCGTTGAAAAGCCAGTTGTGTATTGGCACATGCTGTGGTCTATAATGTAAGCAGCAGAAATACATATTATACACCGACAGAAAAAAATGCAACACGCTCAAGCCCAAGGTCATTTTACTGACAAGTGAGGTGACTGACAGTTCGTCATTGTAGGAGAATTCAGACCAAAAGAAACAAACATGTCACAATAAAGGGTGCCCAAACAGCTGCACCAATACACAGTGTATGTCCTTTTGGTGGCAACCATTCTCGTATGCAAAAGGTCATAAAGGTGGCGAATGGCATCCTGTGGTACACCGTCAAAAGCGTCTTGCGTCTTTTGTGAAATTCGGCAATGGTTTTTTTCAGGCCCCAGAGAACGAGAAATTTCGACGAACGAGCAAGTTCCAGATTCGCCATGGCCCTTACAAGTTCAACCGGCGAGAGAGCTGGTGATTTTGTGGGCCAGGGCATTTGTTATACACCAGGAAGAACACGATGCTTCGGTGGAGCCACATGTGGACGTACACTGTCGGGTTGAAAAGATAGATTACTTTCCTGACGAAGAAATGGCTATACATGTTCAACTGCTGAGAGATCTGGTGATGTTGGCCAGGGCAGTTGTTGTAGATCAAGTACAACACGATGCGTGGTAGAATCCTTGCGTGGACCTACACTGTCGCCTGAAAAAGCCTTACGTGGACACACCATAAAGCCGGGGATGGGACCTGTGTATCGTGAGGGAGTGCACTCTGGAATAAACAGTTACCTTGATCTACGCCATAAACCTCTACGTCCACCACTTGCATACAGACACAATCTACTCTCATACTGAAGACAACAGAGCACCATCCACTCTCCTTTCACGGCACCAAAGTAGCCTTACTTGGCAGTGCCATGATATCAGCAGTCGCGTAGCCAGAACACACGTGATCTTAATTATGCTGCCAGCAGACTGTTCCCAACTGTCTCTGATGACACAGCGGGTATAACATGTGCCTGGATTTCGTACCTGGACGATGTCTGATCAGCCACTGCTGCTCGCAGAATGCGTAGATCTTTACGTGCGTCTGTATAAAGAAGACGTCCAGGGCCTTGCCTGATGGTGTGGGGATTTTCCAGAGACCACTGCTGATAACAGCGACACACCACCAATACACTGTGCCCAACAAGTGCAGCAGTCCGACGATACCTCCATACACCTTCCTCCAAGGCCCACAATGCCTCTTCAAAAGGCTGCAACCTTTCAACAGCAATACGTGCTCGTCGGTGGGGCATGGTTGTATCCTAGAATGAATGTGGCAAACACTGATCACCTCTAAACTCAGCACAGTTACTGCCTGTAGAGTCAGAACAGAGGGCGCCCATAGAGGCCTCCTGAGCGCGACCGTGACAAATGAATCACTAACACTTCAGCCCTTCAGTATGCACGTATTATACTCTGGTGTCACTGAGCACAGTCTTTGAAGACGGTACATTCCTGCTGGCAGACTATATATAATTTGAGTGTCGAAGTTATAACTAAATACATAGAAGTAAGTATGCCTGCTGCAGAAATGGGATCACAGAAACACTATAGCTATTTTTTAGATTTCGGTACGTCAGTCGGTAAAAGCGGAACATTTTGTCAAAAATAAGAACACGTGTTAAGTCGAAATTTATGTCACATACTGAGGTTTAAGGTCCCTTGGCGGTGTAAAAGAATACTCTTTTAATACAATGCAGTCAAGAGATGCAGCCAATTATGTCACATATTTTGATGCCTGCAAACATGCTCTTAGAAATCTATATGGTATCTCTCGTTGAATTAGTCACGAAATTTGGCAAAAGAAACAAGACTTCGTAGTAGAAGTAAAGGAAAAAATCTGAAAACTCTTAATTTATAATTATATTGCTCGAAAAATATTTTCTGTGATTTGTTATCCGACTGCTTATCTGTCTGTCTGCCTGACTGTTTGTTAAGACCACTTTTCCCTAGGAACAGGCAGAGATATCAATTTCAGATTTATCTCAAACACTAAGATCTAGCGTCCCTTTGCGGTGCAATTAACAATTTTCGGATATTTTTTTTTTCTTTTGCCCTTACCGTGAAACCCTGCTTCTTGCCAAATATCATGATTCTAGGCCAGTAGAAGTATCCTCTAAAGTCTTGAGAAGTGAGTTTGCGAGTATCAAAATATGTGACATAAATGCAATTGCCAATTAGCATAGCACTTTAATATAACTCCTAAATTAATAACATATATTAAATTACGATATCATATGCGAAAGAAATTACCCAAAATGCACACTTAAAACTTGAAATTAAAACATTCTCGACAGTCTTGAAATTCTCAGGACCGATATCTTCCCAGTATTGACACTGATAACAGGAAAAAATCCTCTAGATATCGAGATAAGTGAACTACAAGGGCTATTCGGAAAATTAGATCCGATCGGTCCTGAAATGGAAACCACTGTGAAAATCCGATAAAGCTGATGATTTGGGCATTGTTTTTAGCATGCCCATCGATCGCGTCACGTCGCTCTTTTCAGTTCTGAGCATACAGTGAGCACGTAAAGATGCCTAGCAAATGGTGTCTCCTGCCAAGTACGATGGCCTGGTGAGTAATTTCGCCTGAAGCTACGCAGCCCACATAGCATAACTGTCATCCGTTTCCTTCTTCAAGACAATTCTCAAACGCATTCTGCTGGCGCAATGAATATGCTCCTGCAGCGTTTTCGATGGGAAGTGTTTGGTCACCCACAGCTGGCTTCCTCTGAGTTTCTTCTCTTCTCACATGAACCGCTGACACATTTTGGTGCGGCAACGAGCTGTAGATCAGCGTAGGGATTGGCAGAAAACACTGGCGGCTGGCTTCTATGACGAGGGTATTGGAAACTTGGTTCAACGCTACGACAGTCCTCTAAGTCGGAGTGGCGACTATGTACATCAGTAGCTAGAAGTTGTAGCTAACTGTTGCAAATAAAACGTTTCTGATATTCTCAGTGGTTTCCATTTAGTGGCCGATCGGAACTTACTTTCCGAATATCTCTCGTATATATACACATAACTAAGATTGTACGAAACCCTCAGTGTGCGTGTTCTGATCGCTCTCATCCCGATTTTTGTCGTTGAAATAGGCAAACCGACTTACATCATTTGCCTTGTTGCAGTTGTGGTGTGTTGGCTGATGTTATTGGTAGTGATAGACTGAATAAAAAGCCATGAAAAGTGTCAGTGTCAGGAAGATCCGCACAGGTGTTATACTACAGACATCTTATATGATTACCTGATTGCTCACAACTGAAGTCTTGAACTATGTCTCAAATCATGTATACACACAGGAACGTCTCACTGTCTTCGACAGTAGATTCATTATGCCTAACAGTGAGTATAACTTCAAATTGTCATTTCACGTTTTCAGTCCCGTTAACAGCTGGACAAATTATTTATTAAAAATACCGTCACGTAGCGCAACACGGCTTTTGCCTCTCATTCCCCAATTACCCAAGGGAAAGCATTGCGTTTTTGTTTCTCCAATTACCCAAGGGAAAACATTGCGTCTTTTTTTTTTTTTTTAAGTCGACAACCCTAAGGATGGTATGATAGCTCGAGTCGTGTCGTTTGCCAGATGTCTTCTTTGTTTCCCCATAACTGGTGCATTCTACGTCTTGTACGATCTGGTTTGTACATTCATTAGCCCCGTTCCTGAGAAAATATCCTTCCGCTTCCTTTATTCACAGTTTTCAACAGTGACTAACGGTGCCGTTTATGCTAAATTGTTCATGTTTTCGTTTTTTTCTTATTGACTTGTTGCAGGACGTTTTGAAACATTTTGTGAGTGGCCGCTTCAGTAGATACGGCTGCTACTGCCGTCGACGTGTTGCGCCACTCGTGCGCTCAGCATGAAACAAAAGAAATATGAATTCATTAGAATCTTCCGCTGAGGTTGCGACATTCGAATGGTTCACCACAGCCTAGTGCTGGAAAGATTCGATGATGACAAGCTAGATCTGTCAAAATCGGTAACGGTAATAAAAATAATTGCTAGCGATGTTGGAAAACTTGATTTTTTCAAGAATAATATTGATAAGCATTGGTCATTATTATCTGGTGAAAGGTCTCCTGTCCTATGTTCTGATTTTCCCACTGTAACAGAGACTCGACAACATATAACTTGAGAAAAATCTGACCCATGAAAGCTCACACATTGCTACATTGGTGAATAATTATGTTGCTGAAACAGGAAATTCTCTGAATTGAAGTTCTATTTTCTTGCTCCTCATGACTTTCACTTTTCCTTTCTTTCACATTACCTCCAGCAGCAAAGAAAATGGCATCTCCGAATTTCAGAAATACAGTCACTTGCCATTTGACTTTTACCTCAGTCGCCATGTTTCACTTTCTTCATGTCTTCCGAAAGGTGTTGACCTGTTGATAAGATGGAGAGTATCCTATAATCCTATCGTTCCGCTTAGAGGACACCTTTTCTGAATTTCCACATTTTTCATGACACTCTACCATCGGAAAGATATTTCTTTCAAGGACTCACCAGCATATGTTTTAAGTTTTTCAATATTTAACATTGCTTGTTGCAATTTGCTACAGAAAAAAGGGATGATCAGCTTTACATTAAATGTAAGAATGGAAGGAAAATTCGAGTTAAACCTCCTGTTGACAATGGGGTCATTAGTGACAGAGCACAAGCTCAGATTACGGAAGGATGGTGAAGGAAATTGCCTGTATTCATTTCAAAGGAACAATCCTGGCATTTGTCTGGAGCAGTTTGGGGAAATCACGTGAAACCTAAATCTGATGGCCCATACGGGAACATGAAGCGTATCCAGAATGCGAGTCAGTGTGTTTACTACCAAACTACATGAATTGTTTCTTGTATTACATCTACAAAGTTCTGATCATGCAGCCTAATAATTATTCTCCTCGTTACAACTTGTTAGAAGCATGAGTGCTTAAGTATGTCTCAATAACTACTGCGTCCGAACAGACCTGAAAAGGCCCAACGGTACCGACCGACCGCCACGTCACCCTCAGCGCACAGACGTCATCGCATGCGGATATGGAGGGAATGGGATCAGCACACCAACCTTCCGGCAGTTGGTAGGTATCGTAACCTGCAGCCGCTACTTCTCGCCTCAAGTAGCTCCCTAATTGGCCTCACAAGAGCTGAATAGAGTCCCAGTTACCAACAGCGCACGACAGGCCCATCCAAGTACTAACCACGCCCGACTGTGCTTAACTTCGGTGATCTAACTGAAACTGGTGTTTCCAAAGCGACAAGGCCGTTGACATATCAACATAAACGCTCGAATAATTTTATATCTGTTATATCAGGGAAATACTTAGATCCGTATCGTAAGCTACTTGGATAACAGTTGGAGTTCTGCTCTTGTGACTGAAAAACTGTTTCATCAGGATGGTAACGAGCAGCCGACATTTACTCACCAGCTGCCTTTGGTTGTTTAGCGGAACTTCTGCTGCCACTCCTCGGTACTCTCCGGCGCCCGACCTGCGTCTCTGTCTCTTCCGCCGATACCTGCAACATTCGATGAACCCGTGACATGAGTAAAAGTCGTAAAACCGCGATTACCTTAGCAGCTACAAGAACCTGTGAAGAATCATTGCATCTGAAACCGGTGAAACTATCCCGTTGTATTCCGTTTTCTATGAGTTGCCAGGCACAGCTTATGCAGGGGTCTGGAGGCAAGGAACTAATTGATAAAAATCTAGCTAAGAGAACAGCCTGATCACGGAAAACAGTGAACTACAGCAAAATACTTATAAGCTCATAAAAGAAAAAAAAACTAAGAAACGAGTTTAGAAACATATAGAGATTGCGTGGCAGCGAACAGAAAGTGAGGAAAACACAAAATCATATTTTCCTATGAGCTACCAAAGTTTAACGATCAAGTTACCACTATCACAGAACATTACAGCCATGTTAACACTTAATGGGAAACTGAAAGCATACTATAAACGCTTAGAAATATTTAATGATGCACTGTGCATATTTAATGCGGAGACAGAAGTATTGATAATCTGTTTAGCCTGCAGTAATTATAGGAAACTAGCTCCCTCAAGAAGCTAATTACTGAAAAAGGAGGACGATGTTCTTTCAGTACTTCATGTTTAGATAAAAAATGCATAACTTTCTTATCTCAACAAGTTTGTCAGTTGTGTGACAGTCTTTTGCTGTCAAACACAGGGTGATTCCGTGACGATGATACAAACTTTCAGGGATAACGGTCAAGAGTAAATGTATGAAAGAGAAGTGAAGGACCTTGGTTCGGAAACGATCGAGTCCAAAATTGTAAGTGAAACTCGTTCTGGTACCTCTGACCGTAAAACACATGTATTGTTGTTGCTAAGACTGCAGGGTAGGCCTCTTTCAGGAACGGACCAAAACAAAAAAGTCCTCTAAACATGGGATCTAAAATGCATACCATAAGAGCTCTGGGCATTTGTTCAGAAGTGACCTGTTTCGTAGTAACGAAGATGAACAAATGCCCATATATCTTAAGATATGAATTTTAGATCACAATTTACTGTACATTTTTGTCTTGTTTTGGTCCATACTACAGCCTCTCTAAGTTGCCTGCCCTACAATCTTAACAACAACGGTAGAGGTACATGTATTCCACTCTCAGAGGTTTCACAACGATTTTCCCTTATAACTTTGGACTTGGTCGTTTCTGGAATAAGGTCCCTCACATCAAACTGATACACTTACCCTTCTCCAACATCCAAGAAAGTTTGTAACATCGTCACGGAATCACCCTTTATAACTTAAGACACACTTTGAAAAACCTGATTGTAAGCTAGAAGGCTAAGAGATTTGTAATGATAAATTAGATAAAGATCCATACACGTAGATACAAATCGGATGTTTCAGTAATTATTAAGTGTTGGTCTAATCTAATTTCTTATTTGAAAAGATATGTACCCGATACAGCTGAAACCTGGCATTGTAATTGCTGTATCCAAAGCCACAATGTAGATGAATGAACATATTTCATTTGTCGGAGCGAATTCAGATATAATTACGAGGTGTTGCCGCTTTTTGGCATGAAATGCATCTGACAGCTATGAATGATCATAGTAGCTCCTTTTATCATGAGTCGGCTTCTGACTGTCCAATGGGGGTCGTAGAATGGGGGAATACCAGTATGTGGACTCGTAATTTGGATTCGGAAGTTTGGTAGGGCAAGAGGTACCGACGCAGTTACAGCTGTGAGGCTGGGTAGCTATGAATCATATCACAGATGCCATCATACCGCAATGGAATCCCTATCCCAAAGCAAAGAAAATGGGACGACATGGATTATGGAACACACAATTCATGCAGTATTCTCCCTAAAAATGTCTGATGAATTGGATTTCCTGGAATATTTATAGAATGAACACGGAAGACACCAAACACGGAAGAAATATAGTTACACCGTTGCAAATTTCATGAAAATATCTTTGCAAAAAGCGTATGGTGATATAGGACTACAATTTATTTGTTCTACTTTTCCTTTCGTGTTCTCTTTTCCCTTCATTTAATGTGACAACGTGATTTGCGGTGCTGTGCAAAGTACTTATTTACTTTTCTATGCTCCATATGCTGAGATCTTTCGTTACGCAAAACGTCATTAGAAAAACACTAACACATAAACAGACGTAGGAAACTTGTCTCAGGACCATTCTGAACTTGCTTGGTGTGGTGCACGTTCCAATACATATCTCCACATATACTGCGGACAGGCTGCTTGTCTACAGTATGACGTTGACTAAGACTGGTACTCTACAATAGCTGGAAGAAACTTCTATTTCCGTTATTTAAGGTACATTATTTTTTAAAACAGTATACAACCTCAGGAAGTGAACATTTAGTTTCGAGTATCAGCGAGGATGTCTGCTACCAGGTTATGCTAGTTTGTATTCAATATTTCCATCAGGAGTTTTTGAATTAAAAGACGCTTACTTTGTTACAACGATTACTTTTTTGTACGGCGTCCAGTGAATATTTTATTTTCTGTCTGACAACCAAGAAAAATGGCTCTGAGCACTATGGGACTTAACATCTGAGGTCATCAGTCCCCAGAACTCAGAACTACTTAAACCTAACTAACCTAAGGACATCACACACATCCATGCCCGAGGCAGGATTAGAACCTGCGACCGTAGCGGTTGCGCGGTTCCAGACTGAAGCGCCTAGAACCGCTCGGCCACACCGGCCGGCTGACAACCAAGAAGGCCGCAGGCTTTAAATTCCTATGAAGGACTGTCAATTCGTTCTTCTGCTGTTAATTGTGTTTTATCCTTAGTTCTTTATTTGGCTTTAAGAAGTACAGTACGTCACGATATTTGTTTATGAAAACTGCATTATGAAGATATACACTTTTTGTTTCGCTGTATATTACGAAGATTCAATTCGCCACAAGGAACTTCCGTGGCGACAAATGTATTCTGAGGAACACTTACAATTTTATTTCACACCATTTATTTCTTGATTTCGTTCTTTATTGCTGTAAAGGTGTGGAGAGTATGTGTCACTCTTTGTCGGAACGTGATATTTACGTTTAAATTTAAATAAAGCAGTGAAGCTCGGCGATGAAGGCACCCTTGGAGAGCGCAAGGAAGACGGTTATGGGAGAAGGAGCCCCCCCTCCCCCCCCCCCCCCCAAAAGAAGGATAATTCAGTCGTAAGAACCATTAACCGCGAAATGGCAAGGTCCCATATTTGAGTCCCGGTCCGGCACACAGCATTAATCGGCAAGAAGTTTTCAAGAATGTTACTCCTGTAGTGTACCAACACTCCGTCCCTTTCCACAACAGTACTCTGCGCCACAGCGATGGCCATAAACAGGCTTAGGAACACGTACAACAACGCCAGCAGATCCTTATGTGGTCGATACTTTGAATTATTGGGAATTAATCTTACGGAAGCTATGATAACGATAATGAGCGCAGCCAAATAAAATCGAGATGCATGACGCAGAGCATTTAATGGAGAAAGGCGACAGGAAAGTATTCTCGAATAGTTTTCGGCCTGAAGTTATAGTTTTCAGATTCAACAGAGCGATGATGCTGCGGGCAATCGTAATTTTTGGTGCCTATGTTATCTCTGACCTTAAAATGAGCTCCAACTTCCATTCGTGTCATGAGTTACTGGTTTTACCTTGTATTTATATATAGCTCGTTTCTGTTCGTGTTGTAACCTTGTTAGTTTTACATCATCCCCTTGCTAAGAACTCTACATTTTGCTTTCATTTACCGCACCACGCACTTCATGTCAATCAGCAGACGTTTGTGCAGTAGTTGTTCCGTACTATACTGCGTACGTACAAACCCTGAAACATAATTAATAGTGAAAACTGACTCGGATGAAAGTATGCGACAGTAGGAGAAAGAACGTTCCGATAAACATAGCTCCGCAAATCAGTTTTTTGCGAGATAATTGTGAAATCGTGTTACAAACCGCCAATGACTTCAGTACAAAATACGGTTTTAGTTAGTTAAACATACACTGAGGTGATAAAAGTCGTGGGATACGGCCTAGTATCGTGCCGGATCGCCTTTTGCCCGGCGTACTGCAACAACTTGGCATGGCATGGACTCAACACATAGTTGGAAGTACTCTGCAGAAGTATTGAGCCATGCCTCCGCTACTGCAGAAGTGTTGCCAGTGCAGCATTTTGGGAGCACAATATGACCTGTCTACTGTGTCCCATAAATGTTGCGATTCATGTCGAGCGATCCGGGTGACCAAATCATTCGCTCGAACTGTCCCAAACGATCTTCAAACGAATTACGTACAACTGTGGCCTATTGACATGGCGAATTGTTATAAAGTCCATGAATCGCAGAAAATGGTCTCCAGGTAACCGAACATAACCATTTCCAGTCAATGATCGGTTCAGTTGGACCAGAGGATCCAGTCCATTCCATATAAACACAGCCCTCACCATTATGCAACCATGACCATTTAGTACTGTGCATTGTTGACATCTTGAGTAAGGCTTCTTGGGGTCTGTGCCACACTCGAACACTACCATCAGCTTTCACCATCCCCCAATCGGGAATCATCTGACAAGGCCACTGTTTTTCAGTCGTCTAGGGTCCAACCGATGTGGTCGCGAGCCCAGGAGAGGCGTCCAGGCGGTGCCGTGTTGTTAGCAAAAGCACTCGCATCGACCGTCTACTGTCGTAGACCATTATCGCCAAATTTCGACGCACTCTCCTAATAAATAATTTCGTACCACGCTCCATATTAATTTCTGCGGCTATTTCACACACGGTTGCTGGTCTGTTAGCACTGCTAACTCTACGCAACCGCCGATGCTCTCTGCCGTTAAGTGAAGACCGTCGGCCACTGTGTTGTCCATGGTGAGAGGTAATGCCTGAAATTTGTTGTTCTCAGCACACTCTTGGCAGTGTGGATCTTGGAAAATCCAATTCCCCAACGCTTTCCGAGATGGAATGACCCATGTGTCTAGCTCCAACTAGCACTTCGCATTCAAAGTCTTTTAATTTCCGTCGTGCGGCCGCAATCACGCAAGAAATCTTTTCACATGAATCACCCGAGTCCAAATGACAGCTCCGTCAATGAACTGTCCTTTTATACTTTGTGTACGCGATACCACCGCCGACTGTATATGTGCATATCATTATCCCATGACTTTTCTCACCTCAGTGTAGTTTAAATGCTATCTTTTCGATAAGACCGCTTTATGGACCTCAAATTACATCCATGGCCTGGGGTTGGAGACTGTGGTGTATGCATGATGGGGCACCGGATCTTTTTACTCCTGATGTAAGAGGGTATCTCAAGCGCTGATATGAAGCAGGAGGTGTCTGGGGTTACCCAAAAGTTGTGGTGCACAACACTCCCATTGATACGGTTGATGAACTGGAGCAGTAAATGATACAGTCTTCCCAAAATTTATGAGATAGCCCCTTTTTGCTTCAAACAATTCGTGACCCACCGCAGAGATGAAAGCAGCATTATATCCAAATGTGGAGAAGCATGAAAAACATCTTTTAACAGATATGAGTGTATGAAGCAGTAAGCTAAGGAAGGCCACGGGTGAAATTTGAATGCAATTAGATGAAGCCGTGATCGTAAAGTTTACATGTCTTATATGTTTGTACCAAATAGGGCAATACTTTGTAATGTAGTCAGTGGCGGCTCGTAGCAACAAATTCCGAAATACCTCGCCACTGACTGTTTTCGTAACTTATTTTCACTGGAACGTTTTTCCTTCTAATGTGTATTTTCTCCCATGTTGGTTTCTGTTATTAATTATGATATTCACTACATTACCCGACAAGAACGAACCGAGATAAAAACTTTTAAAAATTTAGGGGGCTGTGTAATGTTCCCCAAGTGTTAGCGGATTTCGTGACTGTGTGTTGTCGCGCAGTAGCGCGGAGACGATTTTATCGCTGATTAGTAAACAATGCGATTACAATAAAACCTCTCTGTAAACTACAGTATCTATGTAATGTTAAATGAACCGGACCGGCAACTTTTGTTCGCTCCTTCCTCTTCAGCCATTGTCCGGTACGGTCGCAATAATCTATATTACGTAGAGGTTCCGTTTTTTTGTACTCATTTTGCGTAATAACAATTATTTAATTTCATTGTGTTTATCATTACGACTAATCATACCTTTTTTCCTCAGCTTTTTCATGAATCTGATAAGAAAATGTGGCTTACTTTGAGTGGGGATGTCTGTTGGTGAATGACCGCACATTAACGGCACCAATCAGTGGAATAAGATTGGTTTGCTTTCAGGAAAGAACCTGCATCTAAAATTTCACTTTTAGCAAAAGGAAGTCCAATAGCGATTAGGCGTAAATCACGCCCCAAAATTATACTCGCCAACAGACAATCCCGGTAGAGAAGCCTAGCTAAAAAAATATGGTGGTAATTAAATTCCTAAATTTCAATATTTTAAAAGTAAATAATAATATAAAAACATAATAATAATAATAATAATAATAAACCCCCCACCATAAAGACTGCTAGTGGAGTTGGTAATAGTCTGTCATGACATATTGGAACGTGAATGTTTTTCGACCTTGAACCGTGTTCTTAGCTGTAACAAGTTTCATTAAATCGTTCAAGTGGTTAACTACAGACGTTCTCCTGCACTCGAGGTCTGACTCACATCACAGACACTAGGCAAGTGCTACTAATTTGTGCGCAGCTTTGCTGAAATGAAGTTGGCAGTGAACCTTTCACTCTATAGCAGCAAAGTTTGCGCTGTTCTAAAATTCACTGACTTTAAATAATGTGCCGGACCAGGACTCAAATTGAATAGAATTTTACGTAACATGACAATCTGGAAAGCAATAATGATGACCAAAATTATTATTTGATTGTCTTGATTGCGAAGTTTTTTGAATAAAATTGCTGGTTGGTATACGCTGAAACCATCTTCACAATCTACAATAAAATTGAAAGCAAGCAAATTACTAGCTACTACATTAAAATGTTGATAACAAATGACAGGAGTGATAACTAAAACAAGTTATAAGATGCAAAAATAACACGCCCCAAAACTGCAATGCATGTTTCTACCAGGTATATATTGGATGCAAAGCAATCCGAGAGGGCGATCATGCATGGATTACGTATAAATATTCATAAAAAGTAATTAAACGGAAGTTCATTTATAAGTACAGATTCTTAACATATTTTCAGTTGTACGTAAGAAAGCAGGAGTTATAAAAAAATGTTTCACCATATGAAAAATGTATTCCTCTGCTGACGGTTTAAAGCTAGTCATAACGTAACAGAAAGGTAGAAAACTAAAAAACCATTACATAAATCGGTCCTGAGTTGAGTACATTGTGATGGCTCTAAAATTAGTCCTATAAAGGATGAAGATGAAATAAATTTAAACAACGTACACACTCTCTTGTGTTTCATATTACATTTTATGATTTGATTCGGACAGTAAGTAAGAAAAATTTAAATGAAACAGAACCGGACATCAAGTAACGAAATTAATTAAATTCTGACCAGCTGTAAACTGTCAGAGGGCGACTACGTTTTTCATAGTGTTAAACAATTTTTTTAAATATCGTGCTTTCTTATATATACACTATGTAACCAAAAGTATCTGGACATCCCCAAAAACATAGGTTTTTTATATTAGGTGATTTGTGTTGCCACCTACTGCCAGGTACTTCATATCAGCGACCTCAGTAGCTGATGACATCGTGAAAGAGCTGAATGTGGCACTTGGTGGGACTCACGGATTTCAAACGTGGTCAGATGATTGGGTGTCACTTGTGTCGTACGTCTGTACGCGAGATTTCCACACTCCTAAATATCCCTAAGTGCACTGTTTCCAATGTGATAGTGAAGTAGAAACGTGGAGAGTCACGTACAGCAGAAAAGCGCACAGGCCTACCTCGTCTATTGACTGACTCCGTCGACAGTTGAAGAGGATCGTAAATTGTAACAGGCAGACATCTATCCAGATCATCACACAGCAATTCCAAACTGCATCAGGATTCACTGCAAGTACTATGACAGGCGAGAGGTGAGAACACTTGGATTTCATGGTCGAGCGGCTGCTCATAAACCACACATCACCCCGGTAAATGCCAAATGACGCCACGCTTGGTGTAAGGAGCGTAAACAATGCCCGATTGAACAGTGAAAAAACGTTGTGTGCTATGATGAGTCACGGTACACAATGTGGTCATCCGATGGCAGGGCGTGGGTATGGCGAATGCGCGGTGAACGTCATCTGCCAGCATGTGTAGTGCCAACAGTAAATTTCGGAGGCGGTGGTGTTACGGTGTGGTCGTGATTTTCATGGAGGGGGCTTGCACCCCTTGTTGCTTTGCGTGGCACTATTACAGCACAGTCCTACATTGATGTTTTAAGTACCTTCTTGCTTCCCCCTATTGAAGAGCAATACGGGGATGGCGACTGCATCTTTCAACAAGATCGAGCATCTGTTCATAATGCACCGCCTGTGGCGGAATGCTTACACGACAATAACATCCCTGTAATGGGCTGGCCTGCACAGAGTCCTGACCTGAATCCTATAGATCACCTTTGGAATGTTTTGGAATGCCGACTTCGTGCCAGGCCTCACCGACCTATATCGGTACCTCTCCTCAGTGCAGCACTCTGTGAAGAATGGGCTGCCATTCCCCAAGAAACCTTTCAGCACCTGATTGAACGTATATCTGCGAGAGTGGAAGCTGTCATCACGGCTAAGAGCGGGCGAACACCGTATTTCATTCCAGCCTTACCGATGGAGGGCGCCACGAACTTTTAAGTTATTTTCAGCCAGGTGTCCGGATACTTTTGATCACATAGTGCAACTTATAATGTTTTACAGGTCTATAGTTTTAAATTAACTTGTCTTTAATTAATCTGAATGATTATTGGTACGTTATGTTAGCATCAACCCCCTCTAGGATCACTTTGCATAATGTATATAGCTGGTTGAAGCATGCACGGCAGTTTTCATTGGTGTTGTCTTTATATCTTATGACTTGTTGCAGTGCAGCGGAATGAGAGGTATATCGTGTTTTTGTTGTAACTAATGTCATCTGGAAACTTCCTGGCAGATTGAAACTGTGTGCTGGACCGAGACTCGAACTCTGGACCTTTGCCTTTTGCGGACAAGTGCTCTACCATTTGAGCTACCCAAGCACGACTGACGCCCCGTCCTTACAGCTTTTTCCGCCAGTACCTCGCCTCCTACCTTCCAAACTTTACAGAAGCTCTCCTGCGAACCTTGCACAACTAGCACTCCATAAAGAAAGGACGCTGCGGAGACATGGCTTAGCCACAGCCTGGGGGTTGTTCCCAGAATGAGATTTTCACTCTACAACGGAGTGTGCGCTGATATGAAACTTTCTGGCAGATTAAAACTGTGTGCCGGACCGAGACTCGAACTATGGACCTTTGCCTTTTGCGGGCAAGTGCTCTACCATCTGAGTAACATGTCTGTAGTAAAATGCTCAACAACTGATACTAAGTTCACAGATTTTGATTAAACTTGTCACAGTAAAACTTGTAAGAATAAAGTTAAATGCCAAAAAATAGTTGCGTACTAATTCAACGGAACATCGCCGTAACAGCTGGTGCTCCAAGAGGGGTAGAAACCAACGAAATTTTTGTATACACAGTAATACAAAGAATACCTGAGTAAATTCGTAGTTACTTTGATGTTACACAGCGTTGCGAAATTTCGTACACAAATCTGACACTTCTACTAGCAACACGACACGGCAGAGCATTACGTCGAAATTAGCACGGAAGATGGATACGGGTACATCATTGAATGATCCATCAAATCAATGCCAGAGTTCATCAACTGTAGTGGCTGGCAAGTGGTGGCCGCTAAGTCTCCGGAAGACAGATGACCAAACGTTTGAGTGAGTGATTTGGACGGACTGTCTAACACTCTCTGCATCGAGTTACACCAGGAAAATAGAGAAATATGCAATGTTGCGTTATCGTGTTGAAGCATAACATTAGAGAGGCATCGAAGATAAAGCTCAGTCACCAGCTTTATTACGTTAGAAACGTAATGGCTGCTACCCAAGTTACAAGCTATGCGAACCAGAAGTGACTATCTTGCGTGTCCAACATAGAATCCCATACCATCACGCTGGATCAGTATAACAATGGCGAATGCAACGTTCGTTCACCTCATAGTCTATACGTATCGGTATGTCCATCGCGATTATAGACGCACAACGGCACTCTTCTGAAAAGACCACATCTTGCCATTTTTCTGTACAGGGTGACTCAAAAGACTGTTAATATGGGAATATTCAATTCTTCACGGAATAAAGTAGGTAGAGAGGTAAAAAACTCAAACACGTTTTTGAAATGACATGGGGTTTTATTGAAACCGAAAAGTGTGTACAAAACGGCCAACAAATAGCGCTTCATATCGGCCGTTATTCATTGACAATATCTTTAGCTGTGCGCAGCTTATCAGTAGATATGATTATTAATTGCCGTTAGATGTCGTCTTTTAGAATTCTCAGTGGGGTTGACGATTACGGTAGACTTACGCCTTCACGTAACTCCACAAGCAATAATCAACCACACGGATGGAGGCTTGGGGACCTGGGATGTCACGGATGACTAGACTGGCCGCTCGTCACGCCATTCTCACAAAACTTGTGTCTTGTCGCCCACTACGGTACTGTGGGGCGGATCATCTAAACAGCTCGTGGCTTCAAACTTTGTGGCAATTTGCTTCACAACAACACTTCTCACAGGACCTTTAGCCATTCTGATACCCTTCTTATGGCGGTAGGACTGTAAAGCTGCAGTAGCGGATTCTCCATTCCGATACTGAAGCTTAACTAACAGTGTCTTTTCTGGCAAAGTCAACATGCCGCGACTGTTAGCGCATCTGACTCCCTCTCTCACTACGGATCATCTTACACACGATTCTCATGAGGAGTCACTGACGTGTTGCTCTTCGGAGTCATATGTCGGCCGGCGTATGCACCTTTTTTGGTTTTAATTAAATCTCACGTCCCTTCACTGATTTGTGTCAAGCTTTAGATGTCTGTCAAGTTTTACCTATCTACCTACATATGAGACTGGTTTGATGCGGCCTGCCACGAATTCCTTTCCTGTGCCAACCTCCTCATTTCAGAGTAGCAATAGCAACCGACATCCTCAATTATTTGCTGGATATATTCCAATATCTATCTTTCTCTACAGTTTTTGCCCTCTACCACTCCATCTAGTACCATGGAAGTCATTCCCTGATGTCTTAACGGATGTCGCATCATCCTGTCCTTTCTCATTGTCAGTGTTTTCCATATATTCCTTTCCTCTCCGATTCTGCGCTGAACCTCCTCATTCCTTACCTAATCAGGTCATCTAATTTTCAACAATCGTCTGTAGCATCACATCTCAAATGCCTCGATTCCTCTGTTCCAGTTTTCCCACAGTCCATGTTTCACTACCATACAATGCTGTGCTATTTTCAGAAATGTCGCCGCACGGGGTAGCCGCGTGGTCTCAGGCGTCTTGTCACGGTCTACGCGGCACCCTCCGTCGGACGTTCGAGTGTGTGTGTTGTCCTTAGAGTATGTTAGTTTAAGTTAAATTAAGCAGTGCATAAGCTTAGGGACCGATGACCTCAGCAGTTTGATCCCATAAGATCTTATCACAGATTTCCTATTTTCAGAAATGTCTTACTCAGATTGAGGTTTATGTTTGATACTAGTAGAATTCTTTTGGCCAGGAATGCCCTTTTTGCTATCCTTGTATGCTTTTGACCTCCTCCTTGCTCCGTCCGTCATTGGTCACTTTGCTGCCTAGGAAGTATATTGAACTGTGTGTGTGTGTGAAATCTTATGGGACTTAACTGCTAAGGTCATTAGTCCCTAAGCATACACACTACTTAACCTAAATTATCCTAAGGATAAACACACACATCCATGCCCGAGGCAGGACTCGAAACTCCGCCGCGACCAGCCGTAAATTCAATTAACGTCATCTACTTCGTGACCATCAATCCTGATAAGTTCCTCGCTGTTCTCGTATGTGCTACATCTCATTACTTTCGTCTTTCTTTGATTTACTTTCAAACAATATTCTATACTCATTAGGCTCTTTATTTCATTCATCAGCTCATGTAATTCTTCTTACTTTCGCTCAGGATACCAATATCAGCGAATCGTATAATTGATTTCTTTTCATTCTGAATTTTATTCCTGCTCCTGAACCCATCTTTTATTTCCTTCATTGCTTCTTCGATGTACAAATTGAACAGTTGGAACGATCCTTTTTAATCCGAGTACCTCGTCTTTTGTCTTTCACCCTTATTATTTCCTTTTGGCTATTGTACATATTGTCTGTTACCCGTCTCTCCCTATAGCTTATACCTATTTTTCTCAAAATTTCGTACATCTTTCACCATTTTACATTGGCGAACGCTTCTTCCATGTCGATAAATCCCATGAAGGTGTCCTGATTTTTCTTTAGTCTTGCTTCCATTATCAACCGCAAAGCCTCTTTCGTGCCTTTACCTTTCCTAAAGCCAAACTGATCGCCATTTAACACAGCCGCAAGTTTCCTTTCCATTCTTCTGTATATTAGTCTTGTAAACAACTTGGATGCATGAGCTGTAAAGCTGATTGTGCGATAATTCTCGCACTTGTCAGCTCTTGCAGACCTCGGAATTGTCTGGATGTTATTTTTCCGAAAGTCAGATGGTATGTCGCCAGACTCATACAGTCTAAATATCAAAGGGTATATTCGTTTGGTTGCCAATTCCCCCAATGATTTTAGAAATTCTGTTGGAATGTTATCTGTCCCTTCTGAGTCATTCGGTCTAAGTCGTCCAAAGCTCTCTTAAATTCTGATTCTGTTCCTGGATTCCCTACCTCTTCTAAATCGACTCCTGTTCCTTCTTCTTCCAAATAACACAAATCTTCCCCCTTATACAGGGCTTCAATGTACTCTTTTCACCTCTCCACTCTCTCCTCTGCATTTACCAGTGGAATTCCCGTTGCGCTCTTAGTGTTATCACACTCGCTTTTAATGTCACCGAAGGTTTTTTTTACTTTCCTATATGCTGAGCTAGTACTTCCGACAATCATTTCTTTTTCGATTTCTTCACATTTTTCCTGCAGCCATTTCGTCTTAGCTTCCCTACACTTCCTATTTACTTCACTCCTCAGCGACTTGTATTTCCTTGAACATTTTTGTACGTTTCTCTTTCATCGATCAGCTGTAGTATTTCTTCATGGTTTCTTCGCAGTTACCTTATTTGTACCTATATTTACCTTTCCAACTTACGTGATTGTCCTTTTTAGAGTTGTCCATTCCTCTTCAACTGTACTGACTACTGAGCTATTCATTATTGCTGTACCTATAGCCTTAGAGAACTCCAAGCGTATCTCGTCATTCCTTAATACTTCTGTATCCGAGTTCTTTGCGTATTGATTCTTTCTGACTAATCTCTTAAACTTATGCCTACTCTTCGACACTACTACATTGTAATCTGAGTCTATATCTGCTCCTGCGTACGCCTTACATTCCGATACCTGTTTTCAAAATCTCTGACCGTAGTGCAATCTAACTGAAACCTTCCCCTATCACCGGGCCTCTTTCCAGTATACCTCCTCCGCTTGTGATTCTTGAACAGAGTATTCGCTATTACTGGCTGAAGTTTATTACAGAACTCAATTACACTTTCTCCTCTCTCAATCCTAGTCCCAAATCCACATTCTCTTGTAACCGCTTCTTCTGTTCCTTCCCCTACATCTGCATTCCAGTCGCCCATAACTC
Organism: Schistocerca serialis cubense; assembly: GCF_023864345.2. Taxonomy (NCBI): domain Eukaryota; kingdom Metazoa; phylum Arthropoda; class Insecta; order Orthoptera; family Acrididae; genus Schistocerca; species Schistocerca serialis. The sequence goes on from NC_064642.1 coordinate 587,997,138, forward strand.
CTGGATTTTCATCTCACTTTACATACTGTATCACCCTTTCAATGTCCTCATATACTTTCTCTGTCTCTTCGTCTTCTCGGGCATGGATGTGTGTGATGACCTTAGGTTAGTTAGGTTTAAGTAGTTCTAAGTTCTAGGGGACTGATGACCTCAGAAGTTAAGTCCCATAGTGCTCAGAGCCATTTGAAACATTGTTCTCTTCGTCTTCAGCTTGCGAGGTCGGCATGCATACCTGAACTATCGTTGTCGGTGTTCGTCTGCTGTCGATTGCGGTAAGAACAACCTTATCACTGAAATGTTCACAATAACACACCCTTTGTCCTACCTTCCTATTCATAACGAATCCTACTCATATTATACAATTTTCTGCTGCTTTTGATATTACCCTATACTCAGCTAATCAGAAGTCCTTGTCTTCTTTCCATTTCACATCACCAATCCCTACTATATCTAGATTGATCCTTTGCATTTCCCTTTTCAGATTTTCTAGCTTCCCTAACACGTTCAAACTTCCGACTTCCCACGCCCCGACTCGTAGAACGCTATCCTTTCGTAGGTTATTCCATCTTTTTCTCGTGGTGACCGCCCCATTTGCAGCCCTCTCCCGGAGATCCGAATGGGGGACTATTCCGGAATCTTTTGCCAATGGAGAGCTCATCATGACACTTTTTTAAATTAAAGAACACATGTCCTGTGGATACACATTGTGTATCGCTATTGCAGTGGTTTCTATTGTCTTCTGCATCGTCATTGCGGATTCGTCCGTCTTCGGTGGCAATTCCCACTCCAATGGCAAGGGAGTGCCCTGTAGCTCTGTCCACTCCTCCACTCTCTTTGATAAAGCCATTGGCTGGATGACGGTGACTTCTTATCCCGGAAGTCCTCAGATGCCATTACTGATATTTTTATTCAAAATTTAAGCAGTGACGATGTTTCAACTCGGGGTCGTGGACGTTTGGGTCAGTACTCAAAGACGTTACCCCTGAACTACGGACGCAATGCCACTGCAGGGGTTAGATACAAATCAGAAGTCTGGAATGAAGCAGATCAGGCGGCGAACTGCAGCGGAACTAACATCAGACTTTAAACCTGGTCAGAGTACAAGTGCGTCTGAACACACAGTGCACCAAACACTTCTGAAGATGGACCCCCGCAGCCGATGACCCAGCATGTGACAATGTTAACATCTCGACAGCGGTAACTACTACTGCAATGAGCACGTTGGGCGCTGGACGTTGGTGCCGTGGCAGAGCGTTGCATGAACCAATGAATCGAATACCGTCTGAATGATCCCGTTGAAAATATTATGAATGACTGTTCTGGTATACTTCTACGTTATTTGATTTTCAAGCAGCTGAGCAAAACTCAACGTACTCAAACAGTTTTCTCTTTACTTATTCTGATCATCACTAAATGGACACACAATATTTTTAGCGCAACGCAACCTGACTTTCAATAATCCCTAAAAAAGAATGGCCCTGACGAACAATAACCTATACCTTTCATGAATCACTTACCTCACAAAATCTTAGTTACTCGAACTACTGCAATACAGCGAGCGCCAATACTGCCAGCTAAATAAAAGATTCTAACTACTGAAGGCACTAACTATTGATAGGCATAATTAGCAAATGAAAGATTTTGATAGAGAACAAACAATGTATTCACCTTCATAATGTTCAAAAGTCGTCATATCTACATATCTATCAGTTCATGATCTCCATCTCTACAAATTTCCTTTTTCTGGCGGACACACGTCCAGATCGTCCGCTTATAGTAACCTCTCAAAACTCTGGCATCTCTCTCTCCACATCCACCACTTCTGGTGGCTCACCTCCAACTGCCCAACGCTACACGCTGTTCACATCCAACTGCCCAATACTACAATAGCGAATATTCCAACAATGAGTCCAACCAGCCACAGACTACACACAGCACAGTCAGTGATTTTCATACAGAGCGCTACGAGGCGTTACCAAAATAAAAACCTAAACAGCCTACATACACTTCTTCATCATGCCGATGGGACAGCGCGAAGCCTTCTTCTCTCACGGGAACATCTCCTTGACACCTGTTACTGCGGGACAGAGGCAAGCAGGCCGTGGTTCTATTCACGCTGGTAACCATGGGTCCAATGGAGCTGGTTCAAGGCCCCACGATGGCTACAGAGTATCGTATACTGGTTGCAGAGCACATACACCCCTTCAAAACCATCATGTTTTCCGATGGTAGTGGCATTTTTCAACAAGATAATGCGCCATGTCACAAGGCCGGGAGTGTGATGGAGTGGTTCAAGGAACACAGTGGCGAGTTCCAATTGATGTGCTGCCCCTCTCTCGTCAGATCTGAATCCGATCGAACATATCTGGGATGTTATTGAACCTGGTGTCAGAACTCATCACCCCATTCCCAGAAATTTACAGGAATTAGGAGATTTGTGTTTGGAGACGTGGTTCAAAATGGTTCAAATGGCTCGGAGCACTATGGGACTCAACTGCTGAGGTCATTAGTCCCCTAGAACTTAGAACTAGTTAAACCTAACTAACCTAAGGACATCACAAACATCCATGCCCGAGGCAGGATTCGAACCTGCGACCGTAGCGGTCTTGCGGTTCCAGACTGCAGCGCCTTTAACCGCACGGCGGAGACGTGGTGCCAACTCCCTCCATGTCACGACGCCTTGCCGCTGTTACTCGCGGTTCTAGGCGCTCCAGTCCGGAGCCGCGCTGCTGCTAAGGTCGCAGGTTCGAATCCTGCCTCGGGCATGGGTGTGTGTGATGTCCTTAGGTTAGTTAGGTCTAAGTAGTTCTAAGTTCTAGGGGACTGATGACCACAGCAGTTCCATAGTGCTCAGAGCCATTTTTTTGTTATCCGCGCCAAACGTGTAGGTATTAGGTACGTGGTCATAATGTTCTGGCTGACCAGTGTACTGTATTCCATTAATCTGAGCGTTTACAGTGTTAACGGACTTCAGGCCATTCTGATCTTCTTGTCTTGAACACACCATTGTCAACATGTCTCCATCATTGCAGCCACGTCAAAGGAAGCTACAAGGTGGACACAGAACAAACAAGCTGTAATGTTCCAGACATCGTTGTATCATATGTGTAGATGCCTCACTGTATACATGCTCATATCGTAACTCGAGATACATGACGTGTCTGTACAATCCTGCACGACCGAGTAGATAATATGTCCTTTCGTGTGCTAGTCCCATGGGGCATTTTAGATCCGACACGTGCACGATTATGGACTTCCCGGACCCACTGATTTCATATTCCCCATAAAAGCGGGCACCATATCATGAAACAGTAAATGCAGTCTCAATAAGCTGCAAGTGTGCACTTTCTAATTTCGACAACCGCTGAAAGTCGTTTCTCTTAAGTACGTGATCTTCTCCCAAGCAAGCTAAATTAAAATCCAGTTTCTGAAGGAAAACCTACAGCGTGATCTTTCTTTATGTACAGAATAAAGGGAGCATTCTGCGGTTACCCTAAAATGCTAACAAACTGCATATCTAAACATGTTGTAAACTTCATAACAATTTGATGTTTGTTGCATGCCCTCTTTACGGTTTTGCAACTTTGATAGCTAGCAGGGTATCTGCTTACGAAGACAAGTAGTCAGTATTCTTTCATGACGATGTGTCATGCACTAGAGTTGCTGAAAATGCAACATCAAGAAGGATGTATGTGGACGAAGTGAAATTTACGCTGCAGGCAATGCAAAATATAAAACAAAGTCGTCAGATTTTCAGAACTGTACGCGATCACTGTCTATGAGCATTCACTGTAGCCCGAAGCCACCACGTTCTGCAATCAGAGCCTGTAATGATAATGACACAGGATAAAAAACGGAATATTACGTTTGTAGTAGAATTTACACATCACGAACACTTTTGGTTGGAAAACCATTGCCAATAATTTGCCAACCAGCCGTATCCAAGATATATTTGGTCAACGAAGGTGAGAACTAGGGAATCGGGTATACTTGTCGATCTAAAAAAATGACCAGCTACTGATCTGTTGAAATACGGTAAATGGATTTAATTGTAGGGTGGAAACCTTCTTTGCGGCTAGAGCCTCCTTGATGCAGCAGTTCGCTGCTCATATTTTCGAGAAACCATACTGTGCCTGAAGTAGCTTCACGCCATTACATGCGCTGTTTATCTGTTGTGGCGCTCTGAAATCTAAGCTGTCATCTGTACAGGATAGGCTGAAGCTGATCCCGAATGCCCACACTATTTTACGCAGCTCAACATGCAAGAAACAGTATTAATGTACCATCACAGTCTGCGATATACGTGGTACCTGTATAGCGGAAATCAACATAATTCCATGTGAGGCACGGATCTAGCCTGCAAATGAGGCGTATCGAAGCGTCGTCACAAAACAAAGACCCATGCGGCATCGACACTCATGAAAGCCAAAGGGATTGTTCAACCGATACACAACCTAATCCTCTCGAATAGCGCAGTGGGAACCGCCATATGACGGATGGATCACATCAGCAGTGTCACTTAGTAACATACGTTTATCAGTTGCTATGAGCTTATACAGGGTTATTACAAATGATTGAAGCGATTTCACAGCTCTACAATAACTTTATTATTTGAGATATTTTCACAATGCTTTGCACACATATACAAAAACTCAAAAAGTTTTTTTAGGCATTCACAAATGTTCGATATGTGCCCCTTTAGTGATTCGGCAGACATCAAGCCGATAATCAAGTTCCTCCCACACTCGGCGCAGCATGTCCCCATCAATGAGTTCGAAAGCATCGTTGATGCGAGCTCGCAGTTCTGGCACGTTTCTTGGTAGAGGAGGTTTAAACACTGAATCTTTCACATAACCCCACAGAAAGAAATCGCGTGGGGTTAAGTCGGGAGAGCGTGGAGGCCATGACATGAATTGCTCATCATGATCTCCACCACGACCGATCCATCGGTTTTCCAATCTCCTGTTCAAGAAATGCCGAACATCATGATGGAAGTGCGGTGGAGCACCATCCTGTTGGAAGATGAAGTCGGCGCTGTCGATCTCCAATTGTGGCATGAGCCAATTTTCCAGCATGTCCAGATACACGTGTCCTGTAACGTTTTTTTCGCAGAAGAAAAAGGGGCCGTAAACTTTAAACCGTGAGATTGCACAAAACACGTTAACTTTTGGTGAATTGCGAATTTGCTGCACGAATGCGTGAGGATTCTCTACCGCCCAGATTCGCACATTGTGTCTGTTCACTTCACCATTAAGAAAAAATGTTGCTTCATCACTGAAAACAAGATTCGCAATGAACGCATCCTCTTCCATGAGCTGTTGCAACCGCGCCGAAAATTCAAAGCGTTTGACTTTGTCAACGGGTGTCAGGGCTTGTAGCAATTGTAAACGGTAAGGCTTCTGCTTTAGCGTTTTCCGTAAGATTTTCCAAACCGTCGGCTGTGGTACGTTTAGCTCCCTGCTTGCTTTATTCGTCGACTTCCGCGGGCTACGCGTGAAACTTGCCCGCACGCGTTCAACCGTTTCTTCGCTCACAGCAGGCCGACCCGTTGATTTCCCCTTACAGAGGCATCCAGAAGCTTTAAACTGCGCATACCATCGCCGAACGGAGTTAGCAGTTGGTGGATCTTTGTTGAACTTCGTCTTGAAGTGTCGTTGCACTGCTATGACTGACTGATGTGAGTGCATTTCAAGCACGACATACACTTTCTCTGTTCCTGTCGCCATTTTGTCTCACTGCGCTCTCGAGCGCTCTGGCTGCAGAAACCTGAAGTGCGGCTTCAGCCGAAACAAACTTTATGAGTTTTTCTACGTATCTGTAGTGTGTCGTGACCATATGTCAATGAATGGAGCTACAGTGAATTTATGAAATCGCTTCAATCATTTGTAATAGCCCTGTATTTATTTCATGTATCTGTCCTGAATCCATGATTATTTGTGCGATCGCAACTTTACTTTTCTGCTCTGAGGCATAGGTTTGGTAATGTGACGATTACGCGCCACCGGCGTACTATAACATGAGTAATTCCTTCAGTTGTTTTAGATATTGCAGTTTGATTTGCCTTACTTTCGAAGTCTATATTTTTCCTGCCATGTGATGCAATGTATTCCCACTGCAATTTTACTCGGTCGTACGTTACCCCAATTTATTGCTGTCCATCAACGAATTCTACGCCTCTTCCCTCAATACAGCGTGAAAAAAAAACGGTAATACGTGTAGAATCATCGACGGTTTGAATGTTATTCAATCATATTCTATTATAAAAATATTCAAAGTCACTTCCTCTCCCGCTACAGCTGTTGTAATATATCCCGTCAGAAAGCTAATAATAATCTATCTTGACAACATAATTCAACCGACTTACGGGATATATTACAACTTGTCCTCACTTATTTAGATACTGCGCAGAGACTAGGAATTTAATCCGGAACGTTGCCGTAAATGCGTTTATCAGGAACTTTTCGTCTCACTTGAAAAACGTGTGACATGGTGTGAATAATCTGTTATCCTGTTAAGAATTCCCCAGAGTTATTCTTAATTGGTTCTGGAATATTTCATATTCAGTCTACGGCCATGAGGAAGTTATCCTGTCGCCTGCTAGAAGTTGAAATAGGCGGGAATTATTAGCGTGAAGAAGGAGAGAGGTGGAATGCGAAAGAGTAGGATGAAGAGGGTAGATGAGGTAGGACAGAGAAAATATGCGAGGGCTGTCGACTCTGCGTACGATCAATGATAGCCCAAAGACATTTAACAAAAAGTATTCCAGAAGACCTCAATGTTATCTAGGAACGCATCCAATTCCCCAAGATTCAAAGATTGCCGCTGCGATACCTCTGCATCGTATGTGTGATTATCATTCTACAGCGAAGCCGTGAAACAGAAGCTATTCTCGGAATTTCTCATGGAAGACAACTTGTTTGCATAGCAAAGCAAACAGTGAAGTTGTCGTATGCAATGTTTTTATTTAGTGACAACCCTGCGGTCGGCGAATAAAATAACGAAACATCGCACACAAATTTATTTATTTATTTATTTTTATCAGACTTTCAGCACTGCAGAATCCGATAATATTTATACGTTGCGTTAACTAGTAGAGGACAATTTGTTTGATGTTTTCATCCTTTCCAAATTAACCTAGGTCTATTTTTTCTTTTCTTTTATTTATTTTAGTCTGTTTCCGCCATCCCTAAAGCATGCGTCTCCTCATGTGTTGCATCCTTCCAGTTCAGTATGCTTTCATCTCAAAAACGTATATCACTTGACCTCTCTTCCATACTCATATTTTGTTTATTCTAATTTATTTGTAACATTTTCATTCTGAGAAAGCTTATTACTTCATTTCCTTCATTCTTGCTGAATTATGAGAAATGTTTCCAGTAGTCTTTTCTTACAGGTAACAGAAAGTCTGCGCCGTAAACTAACTGCCATACCATTTTTATGTTCTTAGTTTGGGAATAAACAAATAACAAAAGTGTTTTGACCAAGGCGGAAGCACAACCCTTATTGTTGTTTTGGTATGCAAGCACGGACCAATGGAGGAGATCCAAAAGCAGCTGTCTCAGTAATTGTCTATATTTCTTCTTCAACAAATTATCTCCTTCATGATTCGGTGAATTTCATTGCTTCTCACTCACATTTAATAACTAGTCACCCATAAAAAATATATAAATTAAGTGATCATGCTACAAAAACGCAGGCACAAACTGTAGAAGACAAATTCGTGTATCTGTGATCATTTCATCAGGGTGCTCTGAGCAAATTCGATACTGAACTGGAAGAAACAGTGTCTATACCACAATGAGAAAAAAATTAAACTGTAAACTACTTATCTGTTCTGCGGCAACTAGAAGACTCACGCGCACACCATAGCCATTTTGTGTTTTAGCATGCCACATAATGTGTATTATAGAGAACTGCGAAAGGATGATTTTACTCACTTGTAGAAGTAGATTACGGTGGCTGCTGCTCCTCCTGTGACTATGAGGAATGCAGAGACGCAGAGAACCACAACTACGATGAGAGGGAGACCGTAGCCAGAGTGCAGCACCTGTAACAGACGCCAAACGTCAAGTGAGTCTTCACGAATAATCTCTTCACGGCCACACAAAAACAGGAAATGTTATTTCTGTAATAGTGTATGTGGTTACTGAATCACTTTGGAGCTATAAATGCCGAGAGTAAACGAAAAGAGATTTTGAATTACCTCAGTTTTAAATGTGTTATCATGCAATGAATTTTGCACAGCACCCAGTTAACAACGGGACCACCGTTTAATGCATAACCTCAGTGGAGACTGCACATTCTCTATTTTCTTCCCGTGAAGCTCCTCAAGTTAATGGCGAAATGAGAAAAACTTTCATGAGACAAGAATGACGACTGTGCTGAATGTGGCATTACTAAATGCAATTTAAAATATTATTGATGGATTTTTGAGAGTTGGGGTGTGGGCAAAAAACATGGAAACACAAAAAACTCCACACATTACCATGCCTAATATGGTGTTGTAAAACCGTTGGCACAAAGTCGTCTCGGAATGGATTGATACAGATCCTCTTCCGTTATCAAGGGAATGTTATACCATTTTTTCACAAAATAATGGCAATTTCAAGTAACATAATGGGCGTGGATAGCGATCGCACACCCTTCCCTCCAAAGCAGATCAAAATGGCTCAACAGTACTGAGGTCTATATGAAGATGGTATCTGTTCTTTTCGGACATGTCCGAAAGAACAGATACCATCTTCACGTAGATAAGGCTTTCTGGCCAATGATCTTCTTCAGTGCGGATGCACTCGCATTGCCCAAACTCTTACGGGAATCGGTAGAATGACTGCCGCGAGTAATGAGTATAGTGAGCAGGGGCACTACAAATGTAGTTGGAAATGGGGGCCTCACGGGGAGCGTGCCAGAGATAAGTCCCTACAGTCGAACTATCCTGTGTGTCCTCCGTGGCTCAGTTGGATAGAGCATCTGCCATGTAAGCATGAGATCCCGGCTTCGAGTCCCGGTCCGGTCACTCCTTTTCAATTGTCCCCGTTAATATTTATCAGCGCCTGTAAGCAGCTAATGGTCTGTACTTCAGTGTAATTTCAGACTGAGATCTGGTGACTCTGGTGGCCAGTGCCTCCCGTAGAACGAAAGATTACTTATTTACCAAGGCTTGCATCACCCGCGCCAAATGATGTTTATCTTCACATGAGGAGTTTACGTAGAACTAGTTTCTAGTGTGGAACACGCATCTCGCTCTGCAGAGTCCGTAACAGACACTGCTTCTGACGTCACTTTAAAATAAAGTACGAAATATGGCAAATATGATCGCAATGTCCACAAATCCTACCCCTCAAGACCAGTGATAACTTAAATGCAATACTTTCGAAAATTCGACTTAAAGAATTAATTCTATAAAACTTACAGTTAAACAGTATAAGCTACCTTCAGATTTCAAGTTAGTATTATTGACAGTAAAGTCCATTAAATTTTTCGAGCACGTTGGGACGCTTGGCACGTACTTTTCAATGACTTACTAAAAAATGCTGTTTTCCATTTGTGTTACTTTTCTTGCCGATATAGAAAGCGTCTCTGCCCATGTGGCCGGCTGACGTGCGGAGCTGACCGCGGCGCTCAGTGTCGATTGGACATCGTCGGCTAAGCCACCCAGCCCACATTCGGCCTCGCTCTGTGACGTATCGCTTTTGGGACTTACGTATCGCAATGTGGTGCCGGACACGCAATACACACCAAATAAAGGTCACTCTTTAAGAACTATAACACAGATCCGCAATCCTGGATCGAGCACGACAGCGAAGTGGTGCTAACACCACATCCAAGTCCACGAAAGGGACGCTTAGTAGAGCGCAGAGCAGCACCAGTTGCAAAGTATCGCCTATAGGCATGGCGTTTGGTGCCCACGAATATGCCGTCATGCCACCGAGCCAGAAGATCGCTGCAATTGACGAGCTATTAAATGACATTGGGGCGTAATTAAAGGCCAAACACGTATCGAGTAGCGTACTGAATACGATAAGGAATAAAATATTCCCTTTGGCTTTCCAACTCACGTCAGCAGAAGCAAAGGTCGAGCTCCTGCAAGAGCAGAACAAAGATCTACTGCGCGAACTTCAGCACTCAGCTGACCCAGTTAAGGACCTTAGAATTGAGTCTCTCACAGAACAGGTCAACAAACTCGAGGAAGACAATACAAAACTCGCTGAAATAAACCAAGAGCTCAGGGACCAAATTAGGGATCTGACAGGAAAGGTTCCTGAACAGGCACAGCAACAGGCCAAGACACTAACATACGCTGCGGCACTCTCCACCGCACCCAAAGAACATAAACGCATTGAGGTGGCAAAAGCCAAGCAGGCAACCACTCTTCATAAAGTCTACCAACAACCAAGACACGAAAACAATAAAACAAACGTTGACAAAAAACATCAACCCAAGACGAGACAATCTACACATTAAGTCAATAAGAAACACGAAGACAGCTGTGACTGCCGAAGCAGCAACACAGGAGGACTGTAGGAAAATAATAGAAAAGACGAAAGATATAGAGAATATCGCGTGTGAGGGGCCCAGAAAGCGGCAACCTTTGGTGATAGTCTAGTGACAGACACTACCTCGGATAGAGAATTTCTTGAGTGTCTATACGACCAAAATCTCAGTGACGATTTCACAAAAGACGAATTCGACAAAGACGTGAAAATCAGATTCCGCACAGGGCCCAAAGGAAAGGGATACAACCATCAAGTGTTGGAAGTCATACCCAGAATTTATTGGTACCTCACCAAAAAAGGAAGGGTGTACATAGACTTCCAATCCCTATCTGTCAAAAGCTTTACGTCAGTGAGCCAGTGTTACAACTGTTGTGACCTTGGCCATACAACCAAAGCCTGAGCAGACACAGGTACGACCTGTTCAAGGTGTGGCAGAAAGGGCCACAAACGCGCCGACTGTCGAGCATTAGAGCCCATCGATTGCATTCCGTCCAGGAACAGAAACCGAATTTGCAATAAGAGCAGGGGTGGCGTCTGCCAGACCTACAAACAGCTGCTTGAGAGACTAATTGACAGTACTGACTATGGCAACTGAACACCCCCCTGAGTCAACCAACATGCTCCATAAATCAACCCCTGAAAAAACAATATCATACAAGTGACCATCCACCAGGCACAGAAACCATCTACGTGCAATACTCTGGCGTAAGAGGCAAAAACTGTTACCTGACGACTACCCCAACAACGGTCACATTCCAGGCTTGATACACAATACAAACCTGGAGGACAGCCATCATGCAATCACTGAATACATAGACGACCTAAAACTCACAGGACAAATGTCACCAGAAGCCGCCAAACTAATAAAAATACAAATAATGTACTGGATGACATTCCAGACGACCCTTATGAACAGGATAGACGAACTCGAAGACGAACTACTGAGAATAGACATGATAACCCCAAAACCTGATACCGACAGACCAGAAAACCATACCACACATGACCAACCAAAGCAACTGCACAAAACAGCGTTGCTAACGACTCAAGATCACCCATCCACTCCAGCACAACGACGCACATACGACACTACAAAATGCGAAGGACGTATCAAACCAATAAAATTCATACAAGGTGAGACCTTGAACCCAACGGTGCTAAACACAACCGTAACGCACGCCAGCACAACTGGAGCCCAAACGGAAAACATGGACAAATCAGACACCTCAGACTGTAATCAAATCAAACGCAAAATAACTCTCTCTGACTCACTGACAGAGGAAGAAGACGACGTCTATTATTGCCCTTACGCCAGAGATTGTAGTGTTCATAATAATGACATTCGAAACCGTAATACCGACCTTGAACAAGCCACAGCGCTGGCAGACACCACGAATGCCACACAAAAAGCCGCAGCAACAACCGCAACAAAAGTCTGCGGAGGGTCTGGCAACAGAGGCGACAGTGCGCATAACATACCAAAAGCTGTTATGTCTGTCACAGATAGCGTAGACGAGCAGTCAAGTGGGAACCAAATCACGTCAAATCAATGCAGAATGGAGGCACAAACAACCAACACATCTGATACACATCAAGACTCCACAAACGGAACACACACACAAAACAAACGAATCATCACAGAATTTAGGAAACTAAAACCGCATAGAAAACCCAAACAGCCTAAGAGAGTCAAGAAAATGAATGCGTGTGACGACCAGTCGCGGCAATCGGAGGCTGCCTCAAAACCTAGTGATACGAAAGTGCATACCCCTGATGATACCAACAGCTTCGCAGCCTCCCAACCAACAACCTCAATGCCGACGCCCAAGGAATCCCCCACAACAACCAACGAGGAAGCCAATCCAGCGCCCCTCGCAGAGGTGCACAGCAACGCCACTACACCATCACGACACGTCACGGCTGCAGAGACGCCAACACACGCCATCGACACCCATAGTTTTAGTTACGACAAGCTAGATATAAATGTAAAATTAAGTAGGCTAGAAAAAAGAGACATCTTAGAGACGGCACAGCGGATGCTCATCGGCACCCTACACCCGTACGGCCAATCTGTTTGTTTCCGTACATCGGAGCAAACCGATAGACTGATTCTCAAAACGGAGAATATTCCAACAGATCCAGACAGCCTACTAGACCTGCTCATGCAGGTGTGCGCCCGCAGGGAGGAACCATTCGATATGGACAAGCTTTACAAGGTTCACGTAAGGGCTCATGGGAGAACATACTTCGATTACAGTCAAACTGGCAGCAAGTGCTACGCCACAGTTAAACACCCAAACTGCTAATAGCACAGCTTAATGCTATGCGGAATATACTTGTAAATTCGGAGCTCCCACGGGTCCTACGTGAACTAAAAAGTGACATTCTGTGCATACAGGAGCCCTACACTAGACAAGGGCATATCCCCAACTTTCCTCCAAGTGCGGTGACAGTTGCAGAAGGGGCCGGCTGCATGGCATCTGTCATAATCCTAAACAAAGAAATACATCCAGTCAAAATTACCGAACTCTGTTCCGAGCACCTAGTTACAGTTGAAGTCACACACAAGGGGGATACTTGGATCATCGCGTCGCTGTACGCCCAGTTCTGTCATTGCATCAAACCATACGCAGACCTCATCAGAGATGTTGCGCAATACGCTGGCAACAAAAAACTTCTCATCTGTGCAGACATAAATGCCAGATCAACCATGTGGCATTCAGACAGAACTGACGACAGAGGTAGAATAATAAATGACCTCATCCAAGAAAACAGACTACACGTACTCAACAAGGAAGAACATCACCCGACTCACATCGGACACAACGGTCATTCATCAAACATAGACTTCACCCTCGTTAATAATGCCGCCATCAACCACGTACGATACTGGACCGTACATGACCAGATCACTGCTAGCGACCACAACATCATCACACTAACCTTAAGTGGTACAGCAAACGTCAACACAGAAACACTACCAAAAAGACTATTAGTTGACAAAACAGACTGGGACAGGGTCAGACAAAAAATACATGAGCACATACCGCAAGACATCACCGGCAGTGTTGATTACAGAGCACACATGCTGACAGATATCATCACACACACACAGAACACCTGCATACCCACACAAAGAATGACAAAACACCAAAATATTCCCTGGACTACACAATTAACACGACTCAAACAAGACTCAAATCGTAAACGTAAGCTTTACCAACGAGCAATTTCAGATAGAGAAAGACAATTACGACTACACGACTACCGGCTTGCCAAGGACAAATATAAACTTGAGCTGAATAAGACCAGGAAAGACCATTGGAACAGCCATGTAGCAGCACAAACTAAACATTTGGGGGAACCATACATAATCGTGACAGAGAAAATTAAGAGCCCACTGGTTCTGGGAACGCTGCGACAGGAGGATGGTGAGATGACTAAGGGCTGGAGACGCACAGCGGAGTTCCTGCTGAGCAAACTCCTGCCAGACGACATCGCAAACACAGACACACCACAACATGCAGCACTGAGACGCGAAGTAGACACAGTATACACCACACCAACCGTCACTTGTCCATTTGCACAGGAAGAAGTAGCGACAGCGATCTCAGAACTCAAAACAAAAAGGCGTCTGGACCGGATGGTATCCACTCTGAGGTACTGAAACAAATTGCACCGCAGATCACCCCGTTTCTCACAACGTTGTTAAACGATGCGTTAAGGCTGGGCCGTGTGCCTGCAGTGTGGAAGACCTCGAAGTAAGTTATCATCAAAGAGGCTCCAGACACAGACCCATCAGACCCCAAGTCATACAGACCAATTTGCCTTATCAATACACTCGGTAAAGTACAAGAAAAACTACTCTGCAAAAGACTACAAGCACACCGAACACTATGGGGACTGACACCACACCAATACGGCTTCAGGGAAGGGAAATCTATAGACGACGCAATTAACAGAGCACTCCAAATAGTACACGACACACCCTCCAAATACACACTTGCAATTATGATAGACATCTCAAGTGCCTTCGACAACCTCTGGTGGCCGGCCTTGTTCAAGAGGCTCAGACACCTGCAGGTACCGGAGTCTCTGTACAATAGTTTCATGGACTACTGCAGAGACAGAACGGTCGTTTGGCAAATGGACAACCAGAAAGTGATTAAACGAATTAGAAAAGGCTGTCCACAAGGGTCGATCTGCGGCCCTATCTTCTGGGACATAGTTATAGAACCGCTCCTACAGTTACTAGAGGAGCACATCTTGACAGATGGAGTTGTCGCTTATGCTGATGATCTACTCGTCGTAGTTTCAGCAAACAACCGTGCCCAGCTAGAAGAAAGAGCCAGTGGAACACTTAGGACAATAACCCAATGGTGCACAGATAATAAATTAAAGATAGCAGGAAACAAAACAACTTATACATTGCTAAAGGGTATCCTGCGCAGGAACCCAATAGTCAAAATCGGGGACACAAACATAAAAAGACTAGCAGTCACACGCTACTAGGAGTGTACATTGATGAACGATTGAACTTCCACGAACACATGCGAATATGCGAAAACAAATCAGAAAAGATACTACACAAACTGGCTAGGCTAAATTCGGAACAATTCAGACTACCCCTGTCAGTGACACTAGCATACCATTGCGCTCTCTTCGAATCAGTACTATGCTTTTCTGCCAGTACGTGGGCCCACAGGTTAAATCTCTCAACCAACAGAACCATTGTACGTCGAGGCCAAAGAAGTGTTCTACTTCAACTAACAGGGGCATTCAACACAACATCAAATGACGCACTATGTGTCGTCATGGGAATCTTCCCCATAGATATCACCACCAGGTACCGCGAAGCAATGTACTGGCTTAGGATGGAGAGAATAGACCAGGTTCGGCAGATCACTGGTGTACCGATTGAGACAACACGCCAACTCAGAGCATGGCGAGTGGATACCTGGCAGAGCGAGTGGGCCAACAGCGATAAGGGCCGCCGTGTACACAACTTCTTCCCTGACATCAGGGAAAGGCTAAAACTAAAACATATTGATCCCAGCCGCGGTATGGTACTTTTCATCACAGGACATGGCCCTTATCCCACGCACCTGTACCGCGTGAGTCTGCAGCAGACTAATAGATGCACATGCGGGGAAGAAGGTTCCCCTGAACATACTGTCTTCTTCTGTGGACAACGTACGAACATAAGACACACAGTACACATAAATCGCCTAAACACACAGAACGAACTACATGCCATAATACGCGACCCGGAAAGGAGGACTGAACTCAACAAACTAACGGACGAAATCTCGAAGATCCAACAAATAGAATACTTGCGCAACAGACCCTACCGAAGGCAAGTCGGTCCAAACAGACGTCACGATGCCCAGGGGGACACAGATATGATTAGCACCACGAGTAATGAAGAAGAAACACATAAAGACCAGGGCACCAACACAGATATTGAAGCGTCCAGCGCGGATGATCCATAAAACAGATTGCACCTTATATGTAAATAGTTAACAGCATCTCCATGTCTAATAAGAGCTTAAAGCTAGGTTCCTCTTCAAGGGACCTACGCCTTCCGTTAAGAGGTAGCGCACAGTCTGGATGGAAGGATCTTAATTGTGGTCCCTCTCTTTTGAGCCCAACCCGACGGATACCTATGGTAGATCGGGGAAAACCACCGCTCAGGCTATGTTGCTGGCGGGGCCGGAAGGTGCTAACTGCCACACCACGTATCATTGTAAGTCTCATTGCCTCAGCGTGAACTGTTTGTACAACCAACCTACACAGCCTATACCTCAACCTCCACTACACTAACAACTTCTGATCTGAAGCTTAAAGTTAGGCACCTCTTCAAGGGACCTATGCCCCCCTGGTAAGAGGCGGCGCACGTCCTGGATGGAAGGATCTTAATTGTGGTTCCTCTCTTTTGAGCCCAACCCGACGGATACCTATGGTAGATCGGGGAAAACCACCGTTCAGGTCGTGTTGTCGGCGGGGCCAGGAGGTAGTTGCGCCTGATGTACTCTACTAGGAGCCTTGTAGGCTCAACACAAACCGTTAGCGTCATTACCTTATTACTTTTACCACAAGTACCCTTTCATTAGCAACTTTGAGCCAAGCACAAAATCAGTTACCTCTCTATTGTATATCGTAAATAGTTTAGCAGGCTGGACATGGAGGTCTTAGTCTTAGTTTCTAGCTCTAACGTACCCTAATCTCTTCTAGTTAAGGTAGTTTCAAGGATGGTAGATGTTAAAGGCATGGTGAGCAACGGCCAGCGTCTTGAGGGTCATTCCAAGACCCCGGCCGCCGCCCACAACCAGGTGACGGGCAATATATACCTATCCCTTTCCTACTCAGTTCTCTTCCTTCCTTCTTTCTAAATATTTAATTTCGTTTTGTTTATTAATATCTTACTTGATTTTGTATTAGTTATAAGTTTTTCTAATGCTGCACGAAAAAAAAGATATCAAATGGATCTAAACAGAGCCCGCCTCCACGTGGCGGGACACGGGCAACGGTGTGAGTGGGGACGGGAGCCGGTGTGGTGTTACTTTCAGTCACTCCGGTCCCCGGACCCAGTCACAGCGGCTAAGTGGCAACATGCGACCCACCATAGAAATTAGACGGTGGGTCATAAAATATAAGCAGCTACTGGAAAAAAAAGTGAAAGAAAAGTGTCCATGTGTCTTATATATGACGAGCTACTATTCTGTAAGAATTTACAGCAATGTTGCTTTGGACTGTATAACAAACGATCCTGCTCAGCCGGCCGGGGTGGCCGAGCTGTTTTAGGCGCTACAGTCTGTAACTGCGCGACCACTACTGTCGCAGGTTCGAATCCTGCCTCGGGCATGGATGTGTTTGATGTCCTTAGGTTAGTTAGGTTTAAGTGGTTCTAAGTTCTAGGGGACTGATGACCTCAGAAGCTATGTCCCATAGTGCTCAGAGCCATTTGAATCATTTGATCCTGCTCATTCAAATTATTACAGTGTGTCCCGCCGTTTGACAGTTGTACACTAGTCAACGTAAATTATTATGATCTGAAGATGGCTTGCGGATAAGCCGAAACTCGAAATGTGTATTTGTGATCCTGGATATTAACGATTTTTCGGAATCCACAATTTTTATATTGTATAAATCCTCCCATTCTATGGCCAAGGTACAGCAATCGTGCTATATCTTCAGTAGGAAAAGCATTTTAGGTTGTAATGGCAGCAGAATCTTTGTTTACACGATTTGTGAGCGATCTTCAGAACACTGCTATATTTATGTGTCATAATTAGAAGTGTGGCCGTACCTTAGCACCAAAAATTTTAGCTATTTATGTCTAATAGATGGCAAATCATCGAGTAAAACTGAAGTGATATCAGGTGTTCCCCAGCGAAGCGTCCTGGGACCTCTGCTGTTCCTGACCTATATAAATGACCTGGGTGACAACCTGAGCAGTTCTCTTAGGTTGTTCGCATATGATGCTGTAATATACTGTCTACCGAAGACCAGTATCAGTTGCAAAGCGATTTAGAAAAGATTGCTGTATGGTGTGCCAGGTGGCAGTTGATGCTAAATAACGAAAAGTGTGAGGTGATCCACATGAGTTCCAAAACAAATCCGTTGGAATTCGATAACTTGATAAATAGTACAATTCTCAAGGCTGTCAATTCAACTAAGTACCTGGGTGTTAAAATTACGAACAACTTCAGTTGGAAAGACCACATAGACAATATTGTGGGGAAGGCGAGCCAAAGGTTGCGTTTCATTGGCAGGACACTTAGAAGATGCAACAAGTCCACTAAAGAGACAGCTTACACTACACTCGTTCGTCCTCTGTTAGAATATTGCTGCGCGGTGTGGGATCCTTACCAGGTGGGATTGACGGAGGACATCGAAAGGGTGCAAAAAAGGGCAGCTCGTTTTGTATTATCAGGTAATAAGGGAGAGAGTGTGGCAGATATGATACGCGAGTTGGGATGGATGTCATTAAAGCAAAGACGTTTTTCGCCGCGGCGAGATCTATTTACGAAATTTCAGTCACCAAATTTCTCTTCCGAATGAGAAAATATTTTGTTGAGCCCAATCTACATAGGTAGGAATGATCATCAAAATAAAATAAGAGAAATCAGAGCTCGAAAAGAAAGGTTTATGTGTTCGTTTTTCCGGCGCGCTGTTCGGGAGTGGAATGGTAGAGAGATAGTATGATTGTGGTTCGATGAACCCTCTGCCAAGCACTTAAATGTGAATTGCAGAGTAGTCATGTAGATCTAGATGTAGATGTAGATGTAATGCGTTACCCACTGTACATGAAAAAAATTCTGAAGATACCTCAAAAAGGCGAGACGCTTCAATAAAGCTTCTGCTGTCATTATAAACTAACCGGTTTTTTCTACTGAGAAGCATTTATATTAGTTTGGTCCCCTCAAGCGTCATACTTCAAGCGAAAACTTTCGCGATAAGGAGATGCAGAAATAGAAGTCGTCACCTTGTCCGAAACTCAAACCAAAGAATCATGCCGCTGGCTTAGAGGGAAGTTTGGAAAGTTCTCAATGCATAAGAAAATCCACGTTTGCTATATATAAAAAAAAACGAAGTCGTACAGGATACAGTAGGTAAAATCTTCACGCTAGAACACATCACACCATGTTGACTGAAGAATCGTGCACGCAAGTCATTTAGGGTACACTTTGGGAAAAACTAATGAAGCTATTTCTCGTCACGCCAGATGCTAATGACGGGGATGCAAACACTTATATTATCTGTGAGGAAATGTTATTCTATACAAACAATAATAGCGTCCAACCAGATTTGAAGGAACTGAAAATGTTGTGAGGATTGAAAGCTAAATTTTAGTGGGAGAAACGTAAATCTAAATCGTTCACGAGTTGTTAAATATGCTATGATTCTAACTACATGAGTAATCGTTAAGAATCAGATGTTTCATACACTGGCAGTCACATTAATACGATCACCTGTCAAAAGCCTGAATAACCGCATTTTGCAGAGCGAGGCGCGCATGAAGAGAGTCGCTGAGGTTCTGGAAGATACCGACGGGGATGTCGAGCTGCACCGACTCCAGTGAAAACTGCGCTAAATTTCTCATTTGAGGATACTTGACGCGAACAACCCAATGGAGGTGGTCCCACGGAATCTCCACTGGCTTTAAATATGGGGAGATTGGTGGTGAGGGTCCCCAAGGATAGATGCGTATTTTGTTGATCCGTTGTGCCTTCCAGAATGACGAGATCACCCAGAGAATGCCGCGAAAACTTACCCCAGACCACAAAGCTCCCTCCTCCGGCCTGGACCCTTCCGAAGACGGTTGCAAAATGTCTAGTTTCAGGCTTTTGCCTCCATATACACCAAAGGCCATCTGTCTGATGGAGCGTAAACGTGATTTATCTGGGAAGTCCACCTGCCGCCACTCAGTGAACGGCCACTTGAGTTACTGTATAAATTCCAGCCTTCGTCGCATGCATGCATGAATAAGGAGACCGCTGCGGAGGGCTGTACGCAGCAACGTTCTCTAAACGGTCGTTGATAGTCACTTTTGGCAGCCCCTTGGTTCATCTGCTTCGGCCGTACACTTCACCGCAGTTGTCGTTCAAATGGTTCAAATGGCTCTGAGCACTATGGGACTTAATATATGAGGTCATCAGTCCCCTAGAACTTAGAACTACTTAAACCTAACTAACCTAAGGACATCACACACATCCATGCCCGAGGCAGGATTCGAACCTGCGACCGTAGCAGCAGCTCGGTTCCGGACTGAAGCCGTCTTTCACCCCTGTCGTCTATGGCCCGTGGTGCATTGCAGTTGCCTCGGCGTCGGTTTTGGATACAGCCATTTTGCCATACACAGTATAATTTAACCGTGGCAGCACGTGAACAGTTTACAAACTTTGCCGTTTCGGAAATGCTTCCACCCTTCTTCCAGAAGCCACCATGTCCTTTTGGACGTCAGATAAATAACTTAGTTTCCGTATTACGACAACGACTGCACTCTTTTTCCGCGTTCCCCTACTCGCTTTATATACCCTCCATCGCTCATATTGCCACCAGCTGTCAGACAGTGGTTACTGCACGTTGACGTCGATCGTAAGAGGTGGTCGTATTAATGTGACTGACCTTGTATAAATAAAACTATGTAGAGGTACACTGTCGAACGATCACTATGGTTTACATGTAAGTAATGCAAATGATAGCCTGATCGCCTTGCTTTTTTAGGATGCTTAGACATTGTTGTTTGTCTACGAAAGAGAGCGCTTGAAAACACTTGTATGACCAATAGTAAAATGTTGCAGAAAGGCTGGGAACAAATTATATTGCATGAATGCTATACATTGAACATTTATAAAGAAGGGGGACATGAAATGTCTCGGGTTTCACTGATGGCTGAGTGTAAGAGAACTGGCATACATCTACATCTACATCAACATCTACAAGACTACTCTGCAACTCACATTTAAGTACTTGGCAGAGGGTTCATCGAACGGATCAACAAAATACGCATCTATCCTTGGGGACCCTCACAACCAATCTCCCCATATTTAAAGCCAGTGGAGATTCCGTGGGACCACCTCCATTGGGTTGTTCGCGTCAAGGATCCTCAAATGAGAAATTTAGCGCAGTTTTCACTGGAGTCGGTGCAGCTCGACATCCCCGTCGGTATCTTCCAGAACCTCAGCGACTCTCTTCATGCGCGCCTCGCTCTGCAAAATGCGGTTATTCAGGCTTTTTACAGGTGATCGTATTAATGTGACTGCCAGTGTATGAAACATCTGATTTTTAACGATTACTCATGTAGTTAGAATCATAGCATATTTAACAATTCGTGAACGGTTTAAATTTACGTTTCTCCCACTAAAATTTAGCTTTCACTCCTCACAACATTTTCAGTTCGTTCAAGTCTGGTTGGACATTATTATTGTTTTTATAGAATAACATTTCCTCACAGATAATATAAGTGTTTGCATCCCCGTCATTAGCATCTGACGTGACGAGAAATAGCTTCATTAGTTTTTCCCAAAGTGTACCCTAAATGACTTGCGTGCACGATTCTTCAGTCAACATGGTGTGATGTGTTCTAGCGTGAAGATTTTACCTACTGTATCCTGTACGACATCGGTTTTTTTTATATATATATAGCAAACGTGGATTTTCTTATGCATTGAGAACTTTCCAAATTTTCCTTTAAGCCAGCGGCATGATTCTTTGGTTTGAGTTTCGGACAAGGTGACGACTTCTATTTCTGCATCTTCTTATCGCGAAAGTTTTCACTTGAAGTATGACGCTTGAGGGGACCAAACTAATATAAATGCTTCTCAGTAGGAAAAACCGGTTAGTTTGTAATGACAGCAGAAGCTTTATTGAAGCGTCTCGCCTTTTTGAGGTATCTTCAGAATTTTTTTCATGTACAGTGGGTAACGCATTACATCTACATCTACATCTACATGACTACTCTGCAATTCACATTTAAGTGCTTGGCAGAGTGTTCATCGAACCACAATCATACTATCTCTCTACCATTCCACTTCCGAACAGCGCGTGGGAAAGACGAACACCTAAACCTTTCTGTTCGAGCTCTGATTTCTCTTATTTTATTTTGATGATCATTCCTACCTATGTAGGTTGGGCTCAACAAAATATTTTCGCATTCGGAAAAGAAAGTTGGTGACTGAAATTTCGTAAATAGATATTTCACTGTAAAAATACAGCAACCAGCCACTTTTTAATGCGTTTTATTTATGTCAACATGCATTTCGGGTTTGCACCCATCTTCAGCTGGCAAATTACATGGATTCTTCAGTTACTACAGTAGTACAATCTCGACAGCAGTTTGGATCCTGCTGTCGAGATTGTACTACTGTAGTAACTGAAGAATCCATGTAATTTGCCAGCTGAAGATGGGTGCAAACCCGAAATGCATATTGTCATAAATAAAACGCATTAAAAAGTGGCTGGTTGCTGTATTTTTACAGTGAAATATCATTATCCACGGCCACGGAGCTGCACTGTCCAAATATAATGGACAAATTGTTTTCGTAAATAGATCTCGCCGCGACGAAAAACGTCTTTGCTTTAATGACTTCCATCCCAATTCGCGTATCATATCTGCCACACTTTCTCCCCTATTACGTGATAATACAAAATGAGATGATCTTTTTTGCACCCTTTCGATGTCCTCCGTCAATCCCACCTGGTAAGGATCCCACACCGCGCAGCAATATTCTAACAGAGGAAGACGAGTGTAGTGTAAGCTGTCTCTTTAGTGGACTTGTTGCATCTTCTAAGTGTCCTGCCAATGAAACGTAACCTTTGGCTCGCCTTCCCCACAATGTTATCTATGTGGTCTTTCCAACTGAAGTTGTTCGTAACTTTTACACCCAGGTACTTAGCTGATTTGACAGCCTTGAGAATTGTACTATTTATCGAGTAATCGAATTCCAACGGATTTCTTTTGGAACTCATGTGGATCACCTCACACTTTACGTTATTTAGCGTCAACTGCCACCTGCCACACCTTACAGCAATCTTTTCTAAATCGCTTTGCAACTGATACTGGTCTTCGGATGACCTTACTAGACGGTAAGTTACAGCATCATCTGCGAACAACCTAAGAGAACTGCTCAGATTGTCACCCAGGTCATTTATATAGATCAGGAACAGCAGAGGTCCCAGGACGCTTCCCTGGGGAACACCTGATATCACTTCAGTTTTACTTGATGATTTGGCGTCTATTTCTACGAACTGCGACCTTCCTGACAGGAAATCACGAATCCAGTCGCACAACTGAGACGATACCCCATAGGCCCGCAGCTTGATTAGCAGTCGCTTGTGAGGAGCGGTGTCAAAAGCTTTCCGGAAATCTAGAAATACGGAATCAACTTGAGATCCCCTGTCGATAGCGGCCATTACTTCGTGCGAATAAAGAGCTAGCTGCGTTGCACAAGAACGGTGTTTTCTGAAACCATGCTGATTACGTATCAATAGATCGTTCCCTTCGAGGTGATTCATAATGTTTGAATACAGTATATGCTCCAAAACCCTACTGCAAACCGACGTCAATGATATAGGTCTGTAGTTCGATGGATTACTCCTACTACCCTTCTTAAACACTGGTGCGACCTGCGCAATTTTCCAATCTGTAGGTATAGATCTATCGGTGAGCGAGCGGTTGTATATGATTGCTAAGTAGGGAGCTATTGTATCAGCGTTATCTGAAAGGAACCTAATCGGTATACAATCTGGACCTGAAGACTTGCCCGTATCAAGCGATTCGAGTTGCTTCGCAACCCCTAAGGTATCTACTTTTAAGAAACTCATGGTGGCAGCTGTTCGTGTTTCAAATTCTGGAATATTCCATTCGTCTTCCCTGGTGAAGGAATTTCGAAAAACTGCGTTCAATAACTCCGCTTTAGCGGCACAGTCGTCGGTAACAGTACCATCGGCACTGCGCAGCGAAGGTATTGACTGCGTCTTGCCGCTTGTGTACTTTACATACGACCAGAATTTCTTCGGATTTTCTACCAAATTTCCACACAACGTTTCGTTGTGGAACCTATTAAAGGCATCTCGCATTGGAGTCCGTGCCAAATTTCGCGCGTCTGTAAATTTTAGCCAATCTTCTGGATTTCACGTTCTTCTGAACTTCGCATCCTTTCTCTGTTGCCTCTGCAACAGCGTTCGGATATGTTTTGGGTACCACGGGGGATCAGTTCCATCTCTTACCAATTTATGAGGTATGAATCTCTCAATTGCTGTTGCTACTATATCTTTGAATTTGTGCCACATCTCGTCTACATTTGCATAGTCAGTTCGGAAGGAATGGAGATTGTCTCTTAGGAAGGCTTCTAGTGACACTTTATCCGCTTTTTTAAATAAAATTATTTTGCGTTTGTTTCCGGTGGATTTGGAAGAAACGGTATTGAGCCTAGCTACAACGATCTTGTGATCACTAATCCCTGTATCAGGTACTATGTAATGGTAGAAAATTAAAATATCGTATTTAAAAAGTAGTGACAATTTCAAGAACCGGTCTTCAGTCCTCAATATATTGCCACCTAGGAAACAATGACTATAAAAACATACAAATGACAGATTACACAAAGTCAGCTTTATTCTGCCGCTCGGTAGGTGAGAGGCACAAGAGGTAACATTAATGTTTGTCACGATCAAAAAATCATCGTTCACTATATACCCACTTTCGGTGTGTATCGTGGTCTTAAGTCTAGAGACCGAGAAGTACTTTTGTGAAGCTAGAGCAATTTAAGAGCAAATAGCGTCATTTGTTAAAGTTCTCTAACCACTTGTTACTTAGTTACATGGTTATATTCTCCTTCTTTCATTACAGGGGGAAATAATTTATGTACTAAGTATGCTATAAGTTACTGTAATATACCGCCTAATTTCTTTCTAATTCCTGCTACTTGTTGAATCACACTTTTAGTGTATTTAGCT
This sequence comes from Schistocerca serialis cubense, assembly GCF_023864345.2. NCBI lineage: Eukaryota > Metazoa > Arthropoda > Insecta > Orthoptera > Acrididae > Schistocerca > Schistocerca serialis. The sequence continues at coordinate 588,022,097 of NC_064642.1, forward strand.
TGCAAATAGATTTTATAAAATATGAAGCCTATTATATCTATTGGATTGGTACCCTAGTGAAGAGAACCATTTTTAGTGCGAAAGTGGAAGCTGTTCATGGGTGTATATACCGAACCTCTTTCATTGTCCAATATGGGAGGTTATTACGTTGAAGGCAAGTTCAGTTGTCTGGAAGTTTTCCTGAAGCATCCAGGCAAGTGTAAGTGGGTGCGCTCTAGACAAAGTTCGCTGTTCCTGATACAACTTTACAACTGAATTCGCATCACAACGATTCAGTGGCAGAATACGTAGACGAAAGTGTGAAAGGATCCTTCTTTCCGAACACTTTTCGCAAACTTTTTCTCTTTCTAAATTTTCTTGTTCATAAAAGAATTAGGTGACTTTACCTGTCTTGGTCTGTTTCCAACATCTGTTTCTGTTTAGATCTACTTTCTTATGCTTTGAATCTACTCGTAATTCACATCTAATGTCCTCATTTGTGTAACGATATTCTCCGGTGCCCCCTTCAACACAATCAAGAAATCTCATTTCTTCAGTCCAGATCTTGTTCATATCCATTTGCGTAGGAACCCAGGTTTCAGATTCGTTGAACATAGCAAGTACTGCCATAACTTTGTGTCTCTTTCGTGGCCTTTTTTGTGTAACTAAGTCTTCACAGAATGTTTTAAATTGTACAGTCTTGTTATCAATTTCACTGTCTAAGTTGCTACCTGTGACACAGGAGAGATACTGGAAGCGGATTACCTATTCCTGCATCACATTATTTATTACGATTTTCGACCTTATAAGCGATTTTCCCTTGAGTGTCATAACCATTGTATTATTAGTGGAGATGATCGCATTATATTTGCAAGCCAACAAATTAAGATTATTATCTTTATCTTTTTAACTATTTCCTCATCTGCTTACAACAGAGTATTAAAACATTTGTCCATGTTGATCTTCATGCCGTAGGTGATACTTCTTTTCGAAGCTTTAACTGTGTAGCTGTTGAATAGAGTTGCAAACCGGTCATGTTCTTGTATAATTCTCCGTGTGGTTGTTAATTATTTAGCCAAGTTATTTTCATCTACGATTGTAATTTTTGACTCTTTGTAACTAGCTTCTGGACTGTTGATTACATACGCTGGGAAGCCACTTCTTTCCATAATCTGCCACAGCAGACGTCTGTTGAATTCGCAGAACGCTTTTTCATGATGTACAAATGCTATGTTCGTCTTTAAGTTAAATTCTTTTCTCTACCTGTTGCTTTAGACCAGAAGTAATTTTTGGACCCATATTTCACAATTCAAAAACCACGGTGATGGTCTCTGCTAGAGTACCTTATTCAAAAGGCCAAAGAACCCTGTCCGAATACTACTTTCAGGGAAAAGGCCGAATGGATACTACATCACACGCAAAATATTAGATCATTTTATTATAATTTGAACAAAATGAAGTACTTAACATTAATATAACCCATGTCCAAAGAACTGTGACGGACGCTGTGGCCGAGCGATTCTAGGCGCTTCAGTTCGGAAGCGCGCTGCTGCTACGGTCGCAGGTTCGAATCCTGCCTTGGGCACGGATGTGTGTGATGTCCTCAGGTTAGTTAGGTTTAAGTAGTTCTAACTTCTAGGAGACTGATGACCTCAGATGTTAAGTCCCATAGTGTTTGGAGCCATTTGAACCATTTCCACAGGACTGTCTATCACATTTTTTACTGTCGCTGGACACTAACGTTTGGCCTAATATAGTACATAATAACAGTGTCTTCTCTCAATGTACAAATAACAATAAACAATACAAGTCTCACTCTGGTGGCTCTGTAGCGAGACAATGCTGTCGTCTTCGGCGATGATTGCAGAGAGGCCGGGCGGCACTACGCTATGAAGTAATTCTTCAGCAGGGGCGGCGTATGGAAACTCCTGCAAGCTTGCCTACGCTGATATCTCTCATTCGTCGCTGCGTCTGGCAGTGAGTGAGCTTACTTGTGGTTCAGACGTGAGGTACCGAGTTTGTCATGATACCTCTTCCTTCAGGTAACACCACATAAACACTACTTGACGCGACCGGCACTACGATCGCGGTAAGTCAAAACAGACGTTGACGAGAAGTGGGATAGCATTTCATCCAGCTATTCATTGACGCAACACTAGTCTTAAGCGTACCGAAGGATTGCAAGAGGTTAGTAAGCTTGTGAGTACGTTGCAGAGCGAATTGTCCGACACAGTGCGCTACATCGGAGAACAAACTGCACAGATTCAAGCAGCGAACTTGTTACGGCACTGACCTGTAGCAGGTGGCAGGTCTCCTCCCAGGTGAGGTCGCATCCCGCCTCTGACTGCGGGAACGGTGGCAGCGGCGGCGGTGGGACGTGGAACACGGGCGGCGGTTCCAGGTCAGAACAAGCAGCATCCATCCTGCAACACGAGAACACCAGCTGCCACGTACTCTGGTTACCCAAACGGCCACTGGCCATCGCGAGATTCAGTGCAGTCAGCAGTCAATGTGAAAACTTAGTTTGGTAAGGAGAGCAGACGGGGGCGAGACGAATGGGAAACCATTCTAGAGTCTATGCGGGCAGCAAATGGGGAAAGCCACAGAAATATGGGACTTTGACAAAGGGCACACTGTCATGACTTGGCGACTGGAAACGAGCATCTCGAAAACGGCGAAGGTGGTGGGCTGTTGGTGTTCTACTCTCGTGAGTGGAGCTGATCATTTCAACCTTCAGACTCGCACGTCAACTTTGTCATTGTCTTGTCGCTTACTCGCAACCGCTAAGGCCCGGTAGAAGCAGGGCTGTTCTAATTTAGTCCTACCCAGAACATCAATGCGGTTTAAAAGAAAATTAAAAACTCAGTTAAATGTAATTCCGAAAATTTAATTAACATATAAAAGTCACATAGCTAGCCTTACACATTTTCAAAAGAGCCATCATACTTTCTGAAGATATCTATTTACTGTCATAATTTATTTTATTAATGTTTTTAACTTTTCTTGCAATGTGAAAACACAGTTAGACAACTTAACATTTACAGTTTCATAAAAAATTTTAACTTTATGAAGAGTCACAATGGCTAGCACTCCGTCTTCAGGCCACGAGTGGCCTACCGGGACCATCCGACCGCCGTGTCATCCTCAGAGGAGGATGCGGATAGGAGGGGCGTGGGGTCAGCACACCGCTCTCCCGGTCGTTATGATGATGTTCTTGAACGAAGCCGCCACTACTCGGTCCAGTAGCTCCTCAATTGGCATCATGAGGCTGAGTGGTTCAAATGGTTAAAATGGCTCTGAGCACTATGGGACCTAACATCTGAGGTCATCAGTCCCCTAGAACTTAGAACTACTTAAACCTAACTAACCTAGGAACATGTCTCACATCCATGCCCCAGGCAGGTTTCGAGCCTGCGACCGTACTGGTCGCGCGGTTCCAGACTGAAGTGCCTAACACCGCTCAGCCACTCCAGCCGGCCATGGGGCTGAGTGCACCCCGAAAAATGGTAACAGCACATGGCGGCTGGATAGTCACCTATCCAAGTACCGGCCACGCCCAACAGCGCTTAACTTCGGTGATCTCACGGGAACCGGTATATCCACTGCAGCAAAGCCGTTAATCACAATGGCTATAAACTACAATTTATTTTAAATGCAGTAATTTATAGGTCTTCGCTAATTTCCCGGGTCTTGTCTCACCTGCACTATATCTTAATTTTGACCAAACGAGCCTGTAGGTGGAGAAGATTCAAGGGATGAAGTGCAGGCAGGACAAGATAATGGGCACTGATAAAGTACTTGTAAGAATGTGTTTGAGCTTTGAATGAATTAATCACAGTAATTTAAACTGAAGTGTTTAAACAGTACCAAAAAAGCAATAAAGCCCATAAAACCCAAATTTACCCACTCGGTTCTTTCATTAAAATACCCTTGTTTTCATCAGGTTACCTTCCATTAGGAACGTAGGTGCACTCAACGACTGTGATATGACATTTGAATGATAGAGCATAGCAATAGGTCGTCCTTTTCTTCAAGGTTTTGGCCAAATCTAGATTTCGGCTAGTGCCTAACCATTACCAATGCACCATTTTATCATATTAATGCATGTTATAATACGCCAGTCCGCTGTTGTTCAGGCTTCTGTCACAGTTCTTTCAAGACTACTGTATAAAATAGTAGTCTTAAAAGAACTGGGACAGAAGCCCGAACAGCAGGGGACTAACGTCTTAGAACATGCACTGATAAGATAAAATGGTGCACTGATAGTGGCTATGCACTAGCCGAAATCTAGATTTGCCGAACAAAACCTACAAGAAAAGGACAACTGATTGCTGTGCTCTGTCATTTGAAAAACCCTGTTTTTTCCCAGCTCTCATATAAAGCGCAGTTGGGTCAAGACCTGGTGACTGACATCTGGCTCAATGAGCTTACGAGAGCATCCCTGTGCACCCATAGCTCGTATGACACTCTGCAAGTGTTAGTAGAGGGAACGCACATGCTACAGGTCGGTCCCTGAAAGAGGTGGAATAGTTTCAGCTGGGGTAATTTCAAATTACTAGTTCTTGAATTCGGTACATTTAATGTCATATTATAGAGAACCCAAGCCAGTGTCAACGGATTTTTCTTTGTTCTGGAAATGAGAGTGCTCACTTTTATTTTTATACCTCTTACAGTTCATGAACAGTGGTGTGATAAAATCATAAAAACTGAAGTATTTTTTTCCGCTAATCGTCTTATTTTAGTATTTGCCGTTACGCACAAAATTTAAAAGGTGCCATTATGGACGAACGTTCGGGAATGTCGCCGGATATCGCGTAAAAATAGTTAAAACTGGAACGCAAACTAAATTTTGTAAACAGTTTTGCAAAAAAAGGTTTCCTTGGATTTCTCTTAAAAATCTGAATAATGTTCCTTAATTGCAGAAGAAACTGTCCACCAGTATTCAGCTTTGGACCATTATGGCTGCCGGCCGCGGTGGCCGTGCGGTTCTGGCGCTGCAGTCCGGAACCGCGGGACTGCTACGGTCGCAGGTTCGAATCCTGCCTCGGGCATGGGTGTGTGTGATGTCCTTAGGTTAGTTAGGTTTAAGTAGTTCTAAGTTCTAGGGGACTTATGACCTAAGATGTTGAGTCCCATAGTGCTCAGAGCCATTATGGCTACCGTCATCATATTTTCCTTTCTGTTTGTTCTCTTGCCCTCTAGATTCTAAAAAAACTGCTACATTATTTTCATGAGATAAGGGAAAGAGGTAGGACGTATATTGGACGACCAAAGGTTTATTAATACGTGTTTTAATTTCCGATATTGGTTGGAAGGGACATTTGTGGTACTGTAGGTTATGTCCAGTGCCAAAAACGAGGAATGGGACGGGCAAATCGTATGTCACATCTTAAGGGCTACTCATTGAAATCAAGAAATAACTTCACATATTGAGTATGATTCTAGCGGACTGAAATTTTCCTTCTAGGTACATGCTCAACGAGTGAGAAATATAGTTACGATGCTTGCGCACGATCTGACGAGAAAATACGAAAAGGAAAATATTATGATGATGAATTCAATAAACGTGTGATTGTCATCCATTATCACACTTAGTCAATTCCCGCTACGAGTATGACCGAGTCGCCTTGCTCTTGAGCGCTTTTATTCGAGGCACGAACCACTCTCTACCCCACTCCTGAACAGCTGCCGAGATCACGAGTAAAGAGCAAGCTTGATATGTGTGGTTATCCCTCGTATCTATGGAAAACGGTGCAAAGATGGTAAAACCACGAACAGGCGACAAGGTGTTCTACGTCCACGCCTTATTACCGATGATGGAGGCTTGCCTCATCCGTAAAGCAGGATAGTTGCCGATCTGCGGAAGATGTGATGAAAGAGTACAATACTACTGCAGGCACCACTGTTTCTGAGCCTGTCGTTCAGCGCACGTTGATGAGGCTCCGCTGCAGATGACGAACCACTACTTCTTCCCATACTGACCCAACGACATCGTCAGTTACGAATTGCTGTGGGAAAGGGATCATCGAGATTGCACTGTGGATCAATGGAAACGTGTCGCCTGATCGGATGACTGACGTTTCGTGTTACACCAGATGGATGGTCCTGTCCGGATGCGCCGTCATTTAGGCCAATGGCTGTTCGAAACGTGCACAGTGCCACAGACACACGCAGTGGAGGCTATATTATGTTATGATGGCCGCTTATGTGGGCTTCTACCTGTTGTAAGAATGTACCATGGTAGCTGTGGATTATGTGAACATTATTACAGGCCACCTGCATCCCATCGTACTTGATGTCTTTCCCAACACCGACGGCATCTTCCAGCTGGATAAGTGTCCGTGTCACAAGGCCAGAATGATGCTACAGCGATTTGAGGAGCACCAAATTCGGACACCTAAGCATGTGTGGGACGTTGTCGAGGACCAGTCTGTAGTCAGAAACAAACGACTCGTAATTTACGGGAATTGCGTGACCTGTGCGTATACATCTGGTGCCACATACCACAAGAGATTTACCTATTCTAAATCACACCATGAAGACTCAACATTGTATTCAGTTCCAAAAATTGAACAGCGCGCAGTTAAGCAGTTGGTCATAAAGTTTTGGATCATCAGTGTATCTGTGTCCACCACCTAGTCTGCATACGTCATAATCTGTCCTAAGTAGGAAGGGAAGAAATGTATTTGCCGCAGCATATTCGTCCTCCTGTTCCTCTTAGAGAAAGATCTGAGTTCAGTGTGGGATCGGCGACGAGACAGAGAACATGATCCAACTGAGGAAACGGGTTAAGTGGCGCCGTCGTTAAGGGGGACGTTCGTGAAATTGACCAGAAATGTCCATTTTCAATTTATTTTTTATTTATTAGTAGATCTCATGGACAAGTTCCCAAAGTTTCAATGATAAAATCGCATTCGACGTGACTGAAAAATAGTGAAATGTGTGACGCGACCTTGTGGCCACGCCCAATTTTTGAAGCAACACTACAACGTTAGCCCGGTATCAACGTTTTCGTGGATTACTTTCAAGCAAACTTGTACGGGACGGATTTAGAAGACTGTGATATATACCCTTTGGGTTTATAGATCATCTGTGACTCTGTTCCTTATCCGAGAAACAATAACAAATTAGTTGCTTTGTTTATGAAGAAGCAATTCCAGTTTTGCATTGTGCTACTGGAGGATTTTCTCCAGCATTGCAACTTATGATCCAGTTCTTGTATTTAATTATGGGAACGTAGGAAGGATGAAGGTATTAGACAGAAATGGCTTTAAGATTGGAAATTTCATTCAAGACGTCCTGAGAAAAATAGATTACAGCACCTGGAAAGTTAGTTGACGACTTGGTGGAGGAAAGGAGGCAGAAAACAAGAAACCAGAAGAAGGGAAATAAGACCTTGAGATCAGATCTGGGACCTTCTGTAAAGGTGACATAAGAAAAAATGTTGAACTTCAAATTGCATTTCCTGAAAATTATGTTTATTACAGTTTGTGTACTTGTTTCTCATACAAGAATAATAAAATTTTGTACACTTATTTCTAGAAACCCAAATGATTTCGCAACAGTAACTTTGAAAACTTGATTAAACAGAGAAAATTTTGTAGATATCTCTGTAATAGTTTTTGAAAGAAAGTTGGATACATTATTTTTTGAAAAAAATATTTTTAAATTTCATAATAACATTAAGTATATATAATCCAAGAAACTTCATAGTAAATGCGTTAATTTCAAGTAGAGAGTGGCACAAAATTTCATTGCCGTATCTTCAGAATTGTGAATTTGGTGCATCTTTTAAATAGTGTGTGTTTTTGATGAACGTCTCCCCTTATGGCAACCGCCGGAATCATTCATTTGAAAAGTTCCCAGTACATTTCGTTCCCCATCCTACCCGAATCCGAGCATGCGTTCCGTCTCTAGTGACCTATTTGCCGACGAAACGATAAGCACAAATCATCCTTTCGATTGGGGAACGCCGGGGATGGAAATTGGTGCTGCCTTTTCAAATAAATCATCCAGTATTTGTTTAATCTTGCAAGGAAACTCTTTGCTGCAGCGGCATAGTGGCACATCGTATCTCGTCGTTAAAAGAATATGTCAGCATTTTGGATAACTACGCACCATCAGGCTTTATTAATGCTACGTTCGAACTATATAAAAACAATACGTGAATTTGTCTTTTTCTTTTTCTGTTTGAAAAATCAGTGTTCGAAAAAACAAATCCCTATACGGAAATGCAGCACATCACTAAGAGAAGGGGACCGAGCGCAGCTTCATGATGCTCATAAGGCTGCAAGTCAAGAAGGCGAAACGTTTCAGCAGAGTGGGTTTCTTACAGGGGTGTCCAGATGAGAAGGTGGTGCGCAGTTCGCATAGAACGAACTGGATATGAACCCAACACTTCGCCTGAAGGTAACGGATAGGAAACACTTAGAAGCTGTGAGACAACACCCGAGAAGGTTTCATCAAAAAATATTCCTTATTTTCATCGTCCTAATAGTTTTTCATCGAATTTTCTAGGCTCTCAGTGTGATGTACATCAACCATGCTGCCGCTTGCAACATCTAAACCTGACAGAAATTTTTTTCATTACAATGCTCCGGGAGATCATTCAAATGATTTTGCTGTTCTTCTACAGTGGGTCTGAAAATTGTTGACACTCCTACTGAAAGGTGAATAGACCTATAGGGTGAATCAGCTAAACCATGCACCGAAAATATTGCGGAAATGGAAAGTGTTGTTAATGTGCGATTTTCACAAAATGAATTGGTAGTCATAGATTCGTGTTGTTAGCCAATCAACTAAAAAAAAAATGGTTCAAATGGCTCTGAGCACTATGGTACTTAACATCTGTGGTCATCAGTCCCCTAGAACTTAGAACTACTTAAACCTAACTAACCTAAGGACATCACACACATCCATGCCCGAGGCAGGATTCGAACCTGCGACCGCAGCGGTCACGCGGTTCCAGACTGAAGCGCCTAGAACCGTACGGAGCCAATCAACAGATTGTAATAACATTTAGAAAGTATGTTTTAATGCAAACATACACTTTTTTAAACGAAACACTACCTATTGACATAAACAAACTAAAAGTAGGGAAAATTAGAATTCCAGTGGTGCTTATTGCACGATTCTACTGCGAGTCATTTACGAGATATCTTATTTTCAAAAGTTGCCACTACGGTACTTGCACAATACCTCCTGTAACCCACACTGAAGAACAACACAAGTGCATACAGTAACGAGACAACTGCCCATCACAGGTTGTGTTCAAACTGACCACTAGCAGCGACAATATAGGCTTCCAGTCTTGTATCTAACGACAGCTACTCACATGCTAGCACTTCAGAAGAGATGTCCGAGCAGGCTGCTGTAACACGTCGATGCACGTCATCGAGTGCAGCTGACATGTCCTTGTAGACAGCGCTCTTCAGGTTGCCCCGAAAAAAAAAAAAAATTCCACAGGTGTCAAAGCCGGGGAACGGGTCGGCCAAGGCCCTCTACGTTCAGTCTAACGATTTGGAAACAATTCTTGAAGACATACTTCGTGCACCATGGGGATAACAGCTGTCATGTTGGTACCACATGTTCCTTCTAGTCTGTAGAGGCACGCCTTGTAGCATCTGTGGAAGATGGTTTGTTAGGAGGCTGCGATACTACGCACGCTCAGCGTTTCGTCTATAAAAACATGGGCTTATGAACTGTTAGTTCAATATCCCACACCACACGTTTACACTACATGGACGCTGACGTTCCACCCTACGAAGTCAAAGAGAATTTTCAGCAGATCAACAGTGCGTGTTTCGGTGGCTCACCTGGCCATTATTCGTAAATGTGGCTTCATAACTAAGCATTATGAGGTCATTTTTGGGTCTATGAAACGAAAACTGAATCTAATCCAATATCTCTAACCTAACAAAAGTCTCTTTTGGCAGACTAGCCTGATGTAAGGTAAGGCAGATAACCGTGCGGTGATTAGTGCCAGGGTCATGCAGTTCGGTACTTTACAGTCCTGCACTATGCAGACAGAGCAGAGCTGAGTTATCCATTGCAAGGTAATAAAGAATTGCAGGGCCTAAACGAACCTTCTGAGCTGAAATTGGGGCAGTATACATTTTCAAAATTTTAATGACACTAAGTAGATGTGTTTTTATAACAGTGCACAATTTCCACACGCATCAGTTAGTCTTGCGTGTGGCTGTTTTGTGAGGGAGCCATTCTGCTTATTATTGATAACCATTCCATGCATACACTTTCATGTATAAATAGTCATATTTAAATGTGCGACACTACAATCGGAATTTAAAAACTCTTTCTTTCACACTTTTGGAGAGAGGTTTTGGCACACACTGTTTCCACTTATCACGTTTAGGCGAAAGAGTTTCATTACTAATAGATGCATATTTCTCTCAACTGAGTACTCGGGTGAAGGATTTGCTAGTCCACACTCGCCAATAAGCCTAGGTTACGCCAAATGGCATTTTTTGGAAAAATTTTAAAAAATGAGGGGACTATATCATTGAACCTACCTTGTACGAGAGAAAGGGTCAGTGTTTCAGTATGGCACATAAATGTTGATGATATTAGAGATATTTTTTTTGTGTCATTTTTGTGCATGCCCAACACTAGACTGTGTCCACCGTCAAGTTAATCTGAAGTGTATTTTTGTTTATATGGTTTTCTAAAGTAATTGCAACGCGAATGTTTCGTTGACATGGTTGAAGTGGAATAAGATGTCGCCTTTTAAAAAAATCTCTGTTTTGGGTGCTTAATCTCCGAGTGAAATTAAACCAAAGTTCCAGTTAGTTGTTACTTTACCCGTAGCAGTTAAGAAATTGAAATGTCTCGGTTGATTCAGCCACACTTCATTTCGATTACCGTACGTATTTTTGCATATCGCCTCTTGGAGAGTTCTTTGCTATATTTTCCGAGCGCTTGCTGGTCGACTTCGATGTCCATCTGCTACACAGCAAGTAGTTAAGTTTCACTGGCGATCTTTGGAGTGGTTATCTGAGCTAATCAACAGTTAGGGCGTGGTGGTACCATGTGAGTACGTCATATTTGAAGGAGAGATGGGAAGGAGTTGCAAGGTGGCAGCTGCCAGGAGTCATTTGAATAGAAGCAGTTGTGCTACCCGATATTATTGCACTTGGCCTCGCGTGCCGGTTACAGGGAACACGTGATGACGTTACAGTAGACAAGTACAGTGGTGACTAAGCAAAACGCACTGCACTGTGAATGGCATCAAGACAGCTGCCCATATATTATCCGATGGTTCAGCGTGACCTAATGAAATATCACGATAAGAAGTCACGATCAGGCGACCGAAAAGCCCTCAGTCCCAGCTGCAACAATGCTGTGGTCGACTTACTCTGAGGCAGTCTCTCTGCTGCTCTCACATGAGCGCAGCCCTAAGCGGACTTGCCATGAAATGCAGTGCGTATTATTATTAGTGCATTAGTTGGCACTGTCAAGGAGACAGTACGAATCTTCCCTTACCGATTTGATTCTTATTGTCGGGAGGTGTAGAGAACAACTACGAATTTAACATACGTAAACAGGAAAACGCAACTTTTAACAGTTTTTGAGAAAACCGAATTTGAAAACTATAAGAGTGCTCATGGTCCCCTAGACTTAGAACTACTTAAGCCTAACTAACCTAAGGATATCACACAGATCCATGCCCAAGGCAGGATTCGAACCCGCGACCGTAGTAGCAGCGTGGTTCCGGACTGAAGCGCCTAGAACCGCTCCGCCACAGCGGCCGGCAAGAGTGCTCATGCTGTATGCTTTGTAGGGCCACTGGTGTTCACGGGATCCGCAGCCGAGCGAGTAAATACTTAGTTCACGAGCGCCAGGTCTTTGGCTCGAATCTCGCTGCCAACGCTTTATATTTAAATCTCAATTAAGTCTAACAACAGATTTATTTTGACCATGTGCAGTATAAATATGTAATAATTCATCGACTTTTTTCCTAATCTAAAAGCAGTCGAAAAAGCAGAATGTTTCTTCTCTAAGGAGACTGGGAATCAGAAAAGGATACGCAAGAACTTTCAGTCAAATCGGTGAAGCCATTTTATTTATATTACTGTATCTACGTTTGCGACAAGTATAATGTGTAACCTATGCACGAATCTGGATGGTACTGACCGTAGAAACACGGAAAGCAATAATCATCGCGACATACAGCACAGTTAAGGAACGCAGAATTGTGCATATCCATGGTTTTCTTTCCACTGTGTCTACTGCAATGTAAACTTGGTTTCCATTAGTAAACAGTTCTCAGTCGGCATACAATTGCGTACGACGCATGCCGAAACTTAGCACCGAGCATTGGTGCAGATAATTCACAAAAATTACTAGTACCGGCAGCGAGATTGGACCCAGAGAACTCGCTCTTATGAAAATAAGCGCTTACTCTCTAGGCTGCAGAGTCGTTGCGTATTGCCGAGTATAAAAAGTACAGGGTGACAATTATTTAATTATAGGGAAAAAAACATAAATTAGTTACAAACTACTGCGTGCACACACTCTATTCAACAAGTAAACGTCATTACAGATATTCGGATTTAGGTTATGACATGTTCGATATGCCAGACGTCAGTTGCGGTGATGTGACGCACACGAATAGCGAAATTCTGCTTGACGCGCTGAAGTGTCGGAACATCGATGTTGTCGATGACCTCCTGAATGGCTGTTTTCAGCTCAACCATGGTTTTGGGGGTTATTGCTGTTCACCTTGTCTTTAACATAGCCCCACAAAAAGGAATCGCATGTGTTCAGATCTGGAGAATATGGTGGCCAATCGAGACCCATGCCAGTGGCCTCTGGGTACCCCAGAGGCCGAATGCGGTCCCTAAAGTGCTCCTCCAGGACATCAAACACTCTCCTGCTTCGATGTGGTCGAGCTCCGTCTTGCAGAACCACATCTGGTCGAAATCAGGGTCACTTTGTACAATGGGGATGTAATCGTCTTCCAAAACCTTCACGTACCGTTCGTTAGTCACCGTACCATCAAGGAATGTCGCACCTATTATTCCGTGACTGGACGCTGCACACCATTCACCCGTTGAGGATGAAGAGACTTCTCGATCGCGAAATGCGGATTCCCCTTCCGCCAAAGGCGCTAATTTTGCTCGTTGGCGAGCTCATCCAAATGAAAGTGGACTTCGTCGATAAACCAAACAACACTAATTCCCTTCATGTCCCGCTTCCAAAATGTTTTGAGCACTATGGGACCTCACATCTGAGGTCATCAGTGCCCTAGAACTTAGAACTACTTAAACCGAACTAACCTAAGGACGTCATACACATCCATGCCCGAGGTAGAATTCAAACCTGCGACCGTAGCGGTCGCGCGGTTCCAGACTGAAGCGCCTAGAACCGCTCGGCGACACCGGCCGGCCGCCCCGCTTCCAACCGTGCAGTTTAAACGTCATAACGCAAACCGTTCGGAAGTTATGACGACTTTGTTCCATATAATTCCATAATTGTCACCCTGTATACAAGCGCGCCTAAAAGTTTCAAACTGGATTTTCTCAAAAATCAGTAGAGCGTTGTGTCTTCCTACTTACACAATTTGAAGTCCTAGTAGTACCCTAACCAATTTAGGAGTGCGAATCATTTCGGCGAGGGGAAGTTCGTACCGTTTGCTTGTGAGCAGTTTTGCACTGGAAGTACATGTTGCGAGTTAGTGCGAGCAGGCAGTGCTGAGCCGGAAGCGGCCCATTGGAAACTGTTTTTATCAGACAAGTTGTGGTCTGATAATTCTGCTGTCACTCAGTTGACGAGAAGGAACGCATGATATTGGTATTGGGAATGAGAGTGAGTATTTATTCCGAGCGGGCAAGCTATGTTTTATGAATGAGTGTTGCTCCTCTCTATGCTTCCTGCCCCACGATGCTAGGTATTAAATGTAGCAGATGTATTAATTTTTGCGAGGGTTTGCTGTAGTAATTATTCTAAAATATCTGGAGTTTATCTGAATTTTTCAATTTCTTTACCTTGGTCAGACTATTGCTCCCATCTCACGTTTATCTAAAATAATAATAAATATTTAGAGATTAATGCTAGTGTGAATTTTTAACTTGTTTCCGACTCGGTGCAATGTCAATGAGGACTCACAGATGGTCAGTATTATAAAAGTAAGATAAGTCGCTTTGCTGAACGACGAATCTGCGCCTGCCGAATTCTTATCTCATACTTTTCTAGTGGTACGGCATTGACAGTCTATGTCTGAATAATTGTGGGTGTGATTTAATTCTTTATTCTCATATATAAGGGTAGAAACTGGCCGTTACCAGCCTGCAGTGGTTGTTTATAAATCGAGCTACACCACTACATCTCTAAAATACTGACAGACTGAACCTTAGCGCGATAAACATATTGGTATCTGTAGAACCGTACTTAGATTTAGTCTTATACTCTTCGTTTAACAGACGCCATACGAAATATGACATTACCCTTGGCGAAGCTTATCCACGTGAAAGGCATAAAAAGTTTTAGCTAAGGATGAAAACGTCAAGAAAGTGAGCAATATTGTGACGAATAATAGCGATTAAATGCGCTTGAATGGTTTAGCACTGTTACCATATCATAAGAAAGAGTACAGCGCATTCTACGTAAAGGATAAACATTGAAAGGAAATATTTGAGGTTAGATCTAAGCGTGATAGTTACGAATATCAATTGAAATAAATAAACAATATTTATGAAACTTCCTGGCAGATTAAAACTGTGTGCCCGACCGAGACTCGAACTCGGGACCTTTGCCTTTCGCGGGCAAGTGCTCTACCAACTGAGCTACCGAAGCACGACTCACGCCCGGTACTCACAGCTTTACTTCTGCCAGTACCTCGTCTCCTACCTTCCAAACTTTACAGAAGCTCTCCTGCGAACCTTGCAGAACTAGCACTCCTGAAAGAAAGGATATTGCGGAGACATGGCTTGGCCACAGCCTGGGGGATGTTTCCAGAATGAGATTTTCACTCTGCAGCGGAGTGTGCGCTGATATGAAACTTCCTGGCAGATTAAAACTGTGTGCCCGACCGAGACTCGAACTCGGGACCTTTGCCTTTCGCGGGCAAGTGCTCTACCAACTGAGCTACCGAAGCACGACTCACGCCCGGTACTCACAGCTTTACTTCTGCCAGTACCTCGTCTCCTACCTTCCAAACTTTACAGAAGCTCTCCTGCGAACCTTGCAGAACTAGCACTCCTGAAAGAAAGGATATTGCGGAGACATGGCTTGGCCACAGCCTGGGGGATGTTTCCAGAATGAGATTTTCACTCTGCAGCGGAGTGTGCGCTGATATGAAACTTCCTGGCAGATTAAAACTGTGTGCCCGACCGAGACTCGAAGGTCGCAGGAGAGCTTCTGTAAAGTTTGGAAGGTAGGAGACGAGGTACTGGCAGAAGTAAAGCTGTGAGTACCGGGCGTGAGTCGTGCTTCGGTAGCTCAGTTGGTAGAGCACTTGCCCGCGAAAGGCAAAGGTCCCGAGTTCGAGTCTCGGTCGGGCACACAGTTTTAATCTGCCAGGAAGTTTCATATCAGCGCACACTCCGCTGCAGAGTGAAAATCTCATTCTGGAAACAATATTTATGTTTGAGTTACGTGTTTCCATTATACCTACAATATCGGAGGGCTTCATTCTAATTGAATGTAGCTTAGATTATTTATGAGTATGAACTAGTTGTATTACGTTAATCTAAATTCTGTAGAAGTTAGTGTTTATAACTATTTGTATATTTCAAATGATGGGTATCGGAAAGTATTGCGTAAGAGCAGTCACACACTTGTTGAATACTGTCAAATGTAAATGAAAAGAGGATTGCTTGAGTGGTTTTAAAAGGAACCTAACTGAGTTCATTTTTGATTTGTTACCGTCGTTGAGACATGAATCCGTTGATTCGCACCTGACATGAAACAGCGGTCAAAGCAGTGCTCTGAAATGGAAAGGGCAAAGTCGATTTAATCTACTGGAAAGGTCATGGCCACTGTTTCCAGCGACGCAGATGGGGGTTCCTTTCATGGATTATCTTTCAAGGGGTAAAAACTTAACTGGCGAACATCCGGGATCAACGGGACGAAAAACTAAGCAGCATGCTTGGTTTCCAAAGTAAAATATTTCTCGTGAAAAGAGTGCACGATGCTTTGGAAATGGAATACCTTCGAAAGAATAAGCTGCTGGAACATAAACCACAGTTGCTGTAATACTACACTTACGTCGGAACGTAAGGACATTTCCATATCTGAGAAACGTTTTAGAATTAATGGAACGCTTATGTCAGCTGCAGACACGTAATTCGCAGACTTCCGAAACTTGCATTAAAGGGGTGGGGTCTATCCGCTGTAGAAAAAGTACATTCGTGTAACTGGTCGCTACGTCACATGAAAGTGCTGTTTTTTCTAAATAAAACACACACATCCTTGATAGGTGGGAGAGAACAGCTGACGTTGATCTTCTTGAAGCCCTGAACCAACCTATGTATTTACCTTCGGTCCACTGACTACAGAGCTGGAAGCTATTCCCTAACACAGAACCAGGTGGTACAGTGGCTACGACACTGAACATGTATTCGCGTGAGCACCGGTTCAACGCTCTGTCAAGATATCGTGAACTAGGTTTTCTTTCGTTCACGTGAGGCAAGTATTGAGATGATTCCTTTAAAAATGTCGCGGCAGGTTTCTTTCCTTGTGCTTCCTCAATTCTAACTTCTGATAGTCTCTCACGACTTCGCCGTCTACAGAACGTTAAGCCCTAAGCATCAACCCCATTTATTAAGGAACTTTCAACGTAGTTTCTGTAATAATGCTTAAATTGCACTGACCTTAATGAATGCTACATTAAGAGTTTTATCTAATAGGCGTGCAAACAAAGAAATCCCCAACGCTTTCCGCATTCATAATCCCGGCACTGGAACCGCATTTCTACTCCTCTATTTTTCCGCAAAGCTGTTATTCTGCAGCGCAAACGGAGGTCCCGTTAAATGTGAACTAGAATTACCGCTATGAAAAACATCCACTATGTATCCTGCTATATCCGACAGTTACAACTTCTACGACGCAAGTACGCTGAAGTGGAAAGAAAGTACCAATTACCTTTTCTTATTACCCTTCACAAAAAGGAGTTTTTGCAATTCACAAATGTATTTAAAAATGCATCAGAGAGATATCTTATAGAAATGCAGATATAAGTAGCGACTCAAAATGTTTTCTCTAATAGATACGCAATGAATAAACTAAATTGTGGAACTTTCAAAATAACTCCGTGCGAGGGTGGGCTGGCAGCAGCGAGTAACTGATTTCAGCCCACAGTTTTTGAAATATAAAATTTGCGTTACAAAGATATTATTAGAAAAAATGGTGATATTCTGTGGTGAAGCTGACTTTGTCTGGCGAGCTGCCCGGAAGTGATGACTTCAAAATGGTGATGCTGATGTCGTTTCTTAATGACTAAGTTACTAACTCCGGGTAATAGTTGTATGAAGAGATCATGGAGGAAGTAGACGGAAGATTAGGACAAGGAGCTGATATTGGAGTCATTGAGGAGGAAAAAAAGGTATTGGGCTGTGGTTGGTGACAGCTGTAACGATGGGAGGATTCTAGCTATGCTGCGGCTTGAGGATGGATGCCGCACAAACATCTGAGGGTAAATATTTGGCAACATGTGGCAATTGTCTTTATATACAATACGGAAGGTATAGCCATGTTCAACTGATGGATGATATGTAGATGCTGAAAAGACAGTGGTAATGAAGCGGATGATGTCTTCAGTGGTGAGGCAGGGCAGGGTTGTTTGGGTGACGTGGTGTGTCGATAGGGAAGACGCGACGGGAAATTAAGGTATAGCTTGAGGGGGTATAGCGTTACAGTTGTAGGAGTAAGTGTAGGGGGATTGGTTTCAGGTGTTACGGAGGAGTGGGGACTGAAGGTTAGAAGTGGGGGAATATGGATGGGTTTTGGCAATCTCGAGTTAAATTGTCTTTGTAGAGAAGTCATTTGTGGCAACAGTACGCTTGGACTTGAGATGTATCTGCGGCCCCTAGTACAGGCCTAGCCAGCATTTGCGCTCCCTGAGTCGAGTCTGCTCAGCGCTCCAGCTTCCCCCACCACCACACTGTTCTGAGCAGGTATATGAGACAGAAGGCTGTAAATGCAGTAAGCTTACGAAGACATGTCTGCAATACCTACAACTATTTCTAAGAGCAAAATCTGCGGCATACTTTTATAAGCAGCAATTTATCATGCGGGTTTATTTTCAACTTTTTATTTTTCTGCAAAAGTAATAACTTTTATTAGCTTACTAAAGATGTACATTGCATAGTGCTAACATGGTGAATAGAACTACAGAAAGCTTTATGTACAGATATTAAACACAACATTTTGATGTTTATATGCATTTCGATTTTATAATATGTGCTATTTCTAGAACTGTGCTTCGTGATAGGGTCGAACATATGCAGTTATGCATATTACACTCTGTTTTTAAACGTTAACATTGGCGGGACATTGTCAGTTTCATAAACACAAAAAAGTTCACACACATTGTCGAACAAAACATTGAAATAATTATAGTAGCTTGTCTGTGCAGTTGAGAATATTGCTCTTTGGGTAACATTTTATAAAAGTTTTGTAAATACCTGGATTGGACAAACAGGTAGTTCAGGTGTGTACGTACTTCACTGTACGTCTATCAGCTCAAATCGGAAATAATGAGGTACGTAACCACTAGCAACCAAAGTGAGAACAGTGCTACGAATAAATCGAAATACGTTTTCAGTTACTCAGTGTCTTGGAATCTCTTTCAGATATCATGATGAAAATTTTCAGGTTTTAAAATGTAGTCACTCATCTCTCGTCCACAAATGACTGCCTTGAATTATGGGAAACGGTCCGTGTCATGAACTTGAATATGATTTTTTCCACAGAATTACTTTTCCTTTGATGACATCAACCTTGTCCAGTGTATGTTACCAAATGATTCTTCCCTTGCATTAAAACAATTAATGAATCCAAATAATATGTGTTGTTAACCACAATATATTCTGTCACAGCTCTACTTACATTTAACTCAATTTCTTCCATAATGGCTGCCTTCAGCTCAGCAAGCATTCCCCGTCGTTTGCCACAAGACAAGTGCATTATATCGTCTTTCTGGTTGGTGTTGTCATGACGTTCCTAGCCGTAATAATGCAATGGCATATTAAGCACTCTGCATGGCCTCTCAACCATGTAAAAAGTAAGGAAATTCCCATTCAGCATTGAACGATGTGGCTTCTTCACTTTATATTTTTTTAGACAAGTAAGTAGACGCCATAGTATTGCTAATGCAGAATGTATATCTAATTTAACGCAAGTAGTATTGTCAGCAAACTGCTTGGCGTCCGACAACACGAATGCTCTGCCTTAGCGCCGTTTAGCTGCAGCCTTCTTTCCTCTCCCACCTCATCCCACTGCCCAACTCACTAATCAGCTCGGAGTACCAGGCGGGAATGCAGCCAGAGCCCTCGCGCTTATGGAGTGCTGTTTGGGCATGCCTGTCCTACGTCTTATATCTACACTCCTGGAAATGGAAAAAAGAACACATTGACACCGGTGTGTCACACCCACCATACTTGCTCCGGACACTGCGAGAGGGCTGTACAAGCAATGATCACACGCACGGCACAGCGGACACACCAGGAACCGCGGTGTTGGCCGTCGAATGGCGCTAGCTGCGCAGCATTTGTGCACCGCCGCCACCATTGTCAGCCAGTTTGCCGCGGCATACGGAGCTCCATCGCAGTCTTTAACACTGGTAGCATGCCGCGACAGCGTGGACGTGAACCCTATGTGCAGCTGACGGACTTTGAGCGAGGGCGTATAGTGGGCATGCGGGAGGCCGGGTGGACGTACCGCCGAATTGCTCAACACGTGGGGCGGTAGGTCTCCACAGTACATCGATGTTGTCGCCAGTGGTCGGCGGAAGGTGCACGTGCCCGTCGACCTGGGACCAGACCGCAGCGACGCACGGATGCACGCCAAGACCGTAGGATCCTACGCAGTGCCGTAGGGGACCGCACCGCCACTTCCCAGCAAATTAGGGACACTGTTGCTCCTGGGGTATCGGCGAGGACCATTCGCAACCGTCTCCATGAAGCTGGGCTACGGTCCCGTACACCGTTAGGCCGTCTTCCGCTCACGCCCCAACATCGTGCAGCCCGCCTCCAGTGGTGTCGCGACAGGCGTGAATGGAGGGACGAATGGAGACGTGTCGTCTTCAGCGATGAGAGTCGCTTCTGCCTTGGTGCCAATGATGGTCGTATGCGTGTTTGGCGCCGTGCAGGTGAGCGCCACAATCAGGACTGCATACGACCGAGGCACACAGGGCCAACACCCGGCATCATGGTGTGGGGAGCGATCTCCTACACTGGCCGTACACCACTGGTGATCGTCGAGGGGACACTGAATAGTGCACGGTACATCCAAACCGTCATCGAACCCATCGTTCTACCATTCCTAGACCGGCAAGGGAACTTGCTGTTCCAACAGGACAATGCACGTCCGCATGTATCCCGTGCCACCCAACGTGCTCTAGAAGGTGTAAGTCAACTATCCTGGCCAGCAAGATCTCCGGATCTGTCCCCCATTGAGCATGTTTGGGACTGGATGAAGCGTCGTCTCACGCGGTCTGCACGTCCAGCACGAACGCTGGTCCAACTGAGGCGCCAGGTGGAAATGGCATGGCAAGCCGTTCCACAGGACTACATCCAGCATCTCTACGATCGTCTCCATGGGAGAATAGCAGCCTGCATTGCTGCGAAAGGTGGATATACACTGTACTAGTGCCGACATTGTGCATGCTCTGTTGCCTGTGTCTATGTGCCTGTGGTTCTGTCAGTGTGATGATGTGATGTATCTGACCCCAGGAATGTGTCAATAAAGTTTCCCCTTCCTGGGACAATGAATTCACGGTGTTCTTATTTCAATTTCCAGGAGTGTATATTGCAGTTCCATGTGTTACATGACTAAATTAGTAGTAAACGTCACAGTAAAATTTTTCCAATCATGCAGAATGTCGCCAGCCGCCAGTCAGGAAGTAAAAAAATAACAACACCGTTACTGGGTCAGGGAGACAGCCAGCTCGACATTTTTGACAGAGACTGCTAGCAACTCAGCAGTAAATGGCTGGAACAGTGTAGACCAGCCTTTGTCACACCGTAACAGTACATCAGAAACACTGGATAGGAAGCAACAACGTCTACTGGGAGTTTGACTGAGCAGTAAAGTCCCTGTAGCAAAATCTTTAAGCAAATGTAGCGTGACTGAAGACCACTGACGACTCGACAAGACCAGAATAAATTCGGTCATTACGAATGACGTAGTGCAGCAGAGCCCCTCCTCGGCGGCATAAATACTCCACCCCACTATGGTCGAGACCGCGTAAGAAGTAGAAAGCTTTCAGCTGCGAAGTTGTGACGCCTGCAGGCAAAAATTGTAACCGTCTACAGGGCAGAGAGAACAGTGAGGCTTTGCCATAGAGACGCTTATAATATCACGGTACGTAGTTACCGGTACGCCCGCAGAGCTGCTATATCCAGTCCACTGCAACTGTCAGCAATCATCTGACGCCGACCTCGACAGTAGCTTCCGGTAATCCATCAGCGGGACTGAGGTGTTCATGTCATTCACACTCGATTCCCTGGTTAACGTATGGTAACATCATGTATGTGAGTTTTTTATAGTCTTGCTCTTGCTGCGCTGAGGACGGTCAGCGATCCGAAGCCAGGGTTGATGGAGTCCAGCATTACAGACATCATCACAGCAACCAGCGCTGACGGGTAGTCTGAGGGTCTACGTGCACGCCTCTGGTCAAAGGCAGAAACCTGCCCATAACTACAGTGTTGCACGGATCTGAAGGTCTACAGTACCGGCGGGCCAGGCTCAGCACTCAGCACCACTACACAGCATCCGACATCGCAGTCTAGCTGAGGGGACAATGTGGGCAGCGATTTTGGAGGGACTGAGTACTTCCCACTACGGCGTATGAAGCAAAACACACACCTCGCGGTCACCGTCACCTTCAAGCCGACCTACCGTCGGCGTTCATCCACCTTGCCAGCGGGCGGCAAAACGACCGTATCAGGATGTCATAGATCCCCACTCCGATCTGACGCAGTGTCCTCGCAGCCACGAGTCCGGTATTGGATTCAGCGATTTGATCTCCCGATTACGTAGCCGCCAGTCGTCACAGAAGAAGCAGCAACGAATGTATTTTCGATAATAACAGTAATTCTTTTGATTATTCTTTTATTATGTCTGACGACGCCACCGAGGTACTCGGGCTGCGTCCTGAAGAATTAGTACTGGATTCCAGCCTGTCAGAGGGCGGAACCTACACTTGGTAGAGGATAGGGGTGATTTAACGCAGAGTTCTGATGAGTAGCACAAATCTCTTTTCTGTTTAGATAACATTGATTAGTACACTGTAAGTGTGTATTTCTCTGTACCTCCTTGGAGGAAAATTCACAATTTTAAAATTATGCTTTGGATGGAAAATGTACAGTGTTGCTTTGGGCCTTCGATCAGGCTTTCGACAGTCCTTCCGTCCATCAAGCTTTGATCAGCTCTAGAGACATTATACACTGAGGGGACAAAATTCATGGGATACCGCCTAATATTGCGTCGGGTCTGATTTTCCCCGGCTTAGTGAAGCAACTCGACAAGTCGTTGGAAGTCCCCTACAGAAATATTGAGCCATATTGTCTCCATAGCCGTCCATAATTGACTGCGAAAGTGTTGCCAGTGCAGGATGTTGGCCACGAACTGACCAAACGATTATATCCCATACACATTCGACGGGATTCATTTCGGGCGATATGGGCGTGTCAGGCGATATGAGGGGCCAAATCATTTGCTCGAATTGCGCAGAATGTTCTTCAAACATATTGCGAACAGTTATGGCCCGGTGACATGGCCTCGTTCTTTGGGAACATGAAGCCCATTAACGGATGCAAATGCTCGCCAAGTAGCCGAACATAAACATTTCTAGTCCATGATTGGTTCTGTTGGACCAGAGGACCCAGTCCATTCCATGTAAACACAGCCCACACCATTATGGAGCCACCATCAGTTAGCACACTGCCTTTTTGACAATTGGGGGTCCATCAGCTCTTACGAAACGAAATCTGGGCTCTACTGCCCAGGTCACGGTTTTCCAGTGGTCTAGGATCAAAATTATGTGGTCAAGAGGCAGGAGAGGCGCTGCAGGCGATATCGTGGAGTCAGCAAAGGCACTCACGTCGGCCATCTGCTGTCATAGCCCATTAACGCCAAATATCGCCGCACTGTCCTAATAAATACGATCGTCGTACGTCCCACATTAATTTCTGCGGTTATGTCACGCAGTGTTGGTTGTCTGTTAGCATCGATAACTCTGCGCCAATGCCGTTGCTCTAGGTCGTTAAGTGAAGACCGTCGATCACTGCGTTGTCCATGGTAAGATATAATGCCTGAAATCTGGTACTCTCCACGCACAGTTGACACTGTGGATCCAGGAATACTGAATTCCCTAACGATTTCGGAAATGAAATGTCCCATACGTCTAGCTCCAACAACTATTCCGCATTCGAGTCTGTTAAGCCACGTCGTGCGGCCATAATCACTTCGGAAGCCGTTTCACATGAATCACCTGAGTGCAAATGACATCCCATGCCCGGGTTCCCGGGCTCGATTCCCTGCGGGGTCAGGGATTTTCTCTGCCTCGTGATGACTGGGTGTTGTGTGATGTCCTTAAGTTAGTTAGGTTTAAGTAGTTCTAAGTTCTAGGGGCCTGATGACCATAGATGTTTAGTCCCATAGTGCTCAGAGCCATTTGAACCATTTGCAAATGACAGCTCCAGCAATGTACTGCCCTTTTATACCTTGTCTACGCGATACTACCGCCATCTGGATACGTGCATACACCTATCCCAACACTTTTGTCACCTCTATATACATGCAAGGCACCGTTATGGCATCAAAATCAGTTTGAGGCAGGGCAGTGCTGGCATGACGGTCGTTTGAATTTGTGAGTCATTGCAGTGCTGAAATCATACGGCAACTGCTAAAGATGACATTATAAATTCCCTCTGTTATGCACTGTCATTGGAAAGAGCTGTAAAATTACGTTGGCTCCCAGTCACGTTTTGTACGGTTTTCTTCTGATGTAAGGTAAGTAATCACTTCATCCAGTTATTACAAATTTTCATAACAAGCTAGGCTTTTCTGGCATAATTTAGCAACAAATTCCCCTGTCGACGAATTCGTCATCGGAGGTCATCTGTTAATGCGCCAGGATTGGCCAGGAGGGGAAAGCGGTAGGCAACCGTTGAGGTGAAGAATAAAACATAGTTTAACCTGTGTGAAGTTTTAATGCCATAAAGAAAGGCAGGCCTGGAGAAGCTGCCGAGAGTGAATGGGCAGCCGCCCAAGAGAGCAGGTGAGGAGGGCGTCTGATCGGTCTGGAAGTTGCCAGCACAAGAGGGCGAACGGCGTGTCCGCTCCCGGCAGCTGGCTGCGGTTCCACACGCACTTGACCATCTCCAAGCCTCCCTATTGGTCGGTCAGGTCGTAAGACGCGCAGTTCGGTGGCGTTACCTCGTCAGCAACACGCGAGTTTAGCTGCTGATGGTTCAACACGTGAGTTTCAGGGTGGTTCTATCCGGTTCTGGGCAACGTGACTGAGACGCTGCAGCCTACCGCCAGGCAGAAGGCACTGACGAACATAAAGTGAAAAAGAAAATCAAATTCTTGTCTTAATAAACCCATTCAGTAACAAACCCCTACTGTGCACATCATATACCCGTCGCTGTGGCCACTACATCCATCCTATACTAAAACCTTTTTCCCTCTATTTTACTATTGTTTATATGAACAAACGTAAAATGTGACTATAATAAATAAGATTAATAATAAAGGGGTGGACACAAATACATAAACGGCAATATCATAACACAATGCTTAACACATTGTAGGAAACCTCTTGGCATTCAAAACAGCTTCCAGTCGTCTCTACATCTACATGGATACTCTGCAAATCTTATTTAAGTGCCTGGCAGAGGCTTCATCGAACCACCTTCACAATTCTCTAATATTACAATCTCGTATAGCGAGCGGAAAGAACGAACACCTATATATGATGTCCAGCCCAAATCCTGTATCATTTCTGTGACGCTCTCTCCCATATTTCGCGATAATACAAAACGTGCTGCCCTTGTTTCAACTTTTTCGATGTACTCCGTCAGTCCTACCTAGCAAGGATCCCACACCGTGCAGCAGTATTCTAAAAGAGGTCGGACAAGCGTAGAGTAGGCAGTCTCCTTAGTAGATCTGTTACATTTTCTATGTGTCCTGCCAATAAAACGCAGTCTTTGGTTAGCCTTCCCCACAACATATTCTATGGGTTCCTTCCTATTTAAGTTGTTCGTAATTGTAATTCCAAGGTATTTAGTTGAATTTACGGCTTTTAGATTAGACTGATTTATCGTGTAACCGAAGTTTAACGAATTCCTGTTAGCACTCATGTGGATGACCTCACCCTTTTCGTTATTTCGGGTCAACTACCAATTTTCGCACCAATCAGCTATCTTTTCTAAATCGTTTTCCAATTTGTTTTGATCTTCTTTTGACTTTATTAGTCGTCATCTGCAAACAACCTAAGTCGGCTGCTCAGATCGTCTCGCAAATAGTTTATATAGATAAGGAACAGCAAAGGGCCTACAACACTACCTTGGGGAACGCCAGAAAAAAAACTTCTGTTTCACTCGCTGACTTTCCGTAAATTACTACGAACTGTGACCTCTCTGACAGGAAATCACAAATCCAGTCACATAACTGAGACGATATCCCATAAGCACCCAATTTCACTACAAGCCGCTTGTGTGGTACAGTGTCAAAAGCCTTCTGGAAATCCAGAAATACGGAATCGATCTGAAATCCCTTGTCAATATCACTCTCAGAATGGATAAATAGAGGTCGTGTATGATTTTCAAGTGAATATTATACCAGTCCACCGGAAAAATAGTGGAAAGTTTATGTAAAGAGGTGGATAGCGATCATGCACGCTTCTACGCATTAGACGATAAAGACTCACTAATATCGAGATATGTTGACTGTGGCGCCCAGGGGAGGTGCAACAGTTCATCATCGTGCTCACAAAATCAGCCGGTATTAACAGCTGCCCTGCCGGAACGTGGCATCACCACTATGGAACAAACATTGGGCCATGTAAGCCGTGGCGGCTCACATCGATTCTATTTTCACAGGAGTCGCTCTCTTTGGTTTCCGAATGTATGAGTGGTCTAGGTGGGGTGTGGCGGCGGCTGGAGTGTTGCGGCGAATGAGGAAGTTGGTTGGTTGATTTGGGGGAGTGGACCAAACAGTCATGTCATAGGTCGCAATGAGAGAGTGGACGCGAAGCGGTACATACTCGGAGTGCCTCTCAGTCCTGCCAGGCATCTGGATTTGGCATCTGCTTGGAAGTAATGTGATGTGCCCGGGGTCGTGTTGGTCCTGCCATAGAGGCTTCCTGAGCATCACCATGTTGTGGAACATCGGCATTCGTTTTGGTCAATGACCTACTCCGTATTTTGTAATTGCTCTATACTTTGTAATTGCTTTTGCTTTTGGCGCCGTTCATTGCGTGATATAGAAAATTCCTTTTGAGGCTGTTATATGAGGTTCGAGCAGCGGTATACTGTGCGTTACCTCGTCTTTTTGAAATAAAGAAAAAGAAAAAAATATTGCCGCTAATGTGAGGGTTATTTAAGCTTGTTGAGCTGGCGTTAACTTCATCTTGATAAGAAAGGAGCTCTTTCTATAATACTGAGAATAAACTGTGAGCTATTATTTTCTTTTTTTTTTAATATTGAAACTTTCGTGTGAATTTGTTGTTTTCATTCGAGCACCGGTAAGAGTCGTTGCGTGCTGGAGCACGGTCCGATTGCGGCGTCTGACGTTTTGGGCATGTGCTCGTTTGTACCCGCCTGCGTATTGGGTGAAGGATAGCAGGTTGAAAAAAGCACGTGTCTGTGTGCTTCTGGATATTTAAATGCCGTTTATTTGAATTACGATGCTTGAGCTCCTCCGAAGACTAGTGCTATTTCGTAGCACTAACATTATTAGAGGTGTTTGTTTTGAGTACCTGTGCTTTGATTAGCAAGCCCTCACTGAGTGCATAATTGTCTGTTACATGTAATTAGACGAACCATACCTGACACATTTTCTCTTAATTCGGCTTTAAAGTTTGTTAATGAACTGTTACCACAGATGAACTATTGTCACAGGAATGATTAAATTTAGAAAGCATATTTTAAAGCTGCTGTATTTAAATTATTTGTAGCTTGCTTTTACTGACTTTCATGAAACGTACCCATTCTAGTATTTCGTGTCAAGTATTATACTGAGTAATTATTAAATGTTAACTAATAGTCGTTGTCTGTACTACAGGTGCGTCTGGGCATACCTCTGATATTTAGAGGCTTGGTAAAGGTTACAGTGTTCTTGTGTTTTGACCTATCTCAGCAGTGGATTTTTTCGTGTTCAGTGTATCAGAAAGGTCAGCTATCAATTCAGGCAGCTTGGGTTGCATGTATTCCGCAAATCAGTATTTTTTTGGGGCTGCTCTCCTGTCATGAGCAAAGAAGGAGTTAATTGTTTTTCAAATTTTAAAACCTTTGTAATTTTAGGACTGTTTCTGTGGTTCTTTTATTTGTTTGAATCTTAAAGGCTGCTTTCCTCCATGAACTAGTGTTTCGACTGTTTAGTACTGTTAATTTATTTTACCGCGCTTTTACCTTGGGTGCCGCTACTGTTCTATGCAATTTAGAGTTACTCTAAATTTGAGGCCACCTATTGTTCACTTGGACGGTTAAAGAGATGCTCACGTAATTTCATACGGGTGAAATTTGAGACCGCTCACTGTTTTCTTTGAAAGTAAAGTAAAAAGGAAAGTTTTAGCTATGTTTGATTCCGAAATTGTTATTGTCAATCCTTTTAAATTCTGAGTGTGAAATAAGGGTGTTTTTTTTGTTTAATGATGTTTTAAATTATCCGAGGTCCAATCCTTCCACTCAATAGCCTTTACTGGTGCCCACTTAGACGTAGTAACCAGGCTGACCACAGGGTGGACCTGGTCAGCCGAAACGATTACGTAGTCCTTGACAGTAATGCGACACATAGGGGTCCATGAATTACCTCGATGTGGCTGCCCAAGTCATCACCGCACTGCCACCACTTTTCACTCCTGGGACATAAACTCGGCCGGAAGTTGGAAACAGCATTCAACAAGACTTACCCTACCGAATTACTTTCTTCCTGCGCCGCAGTTCAGGCTTCATAGCTTCGGAACCACGTTTTCCTATTAACGTCATTTGCATCTCTGATGAGTGGTTTTGGAATTCCAGCTCTCATCATTTGAGAAAATACGTGGTACGTAGCTGCAACAATTTAGGAACAAGGAGTGCAACTTAGTAATGTTTGAAATGTGTACTGCGGGTATATAGGGATTGGATTGGATTCTTTGGGGGAAGAGACCAAACAGTGAGGCCATCGGTCTCATCGGGTTAGGGAAGGACGGGGAAGGAAGTCGGCCCTGCCCTTTCAAAGGAACCATCCCGGCATTTGCCTAGAGCTGTTTAGGGAAATCACGGAAAACCTAAATCATGATGGCCGGACGCGGGATTGAACCGTCCTCCCCAATGCGAGTCCAGTGTGCTAACCACTGCGCCACCTCGCTCGGTGGGGGTATATAGGGCGTGAAGTGTAGAGCAATGTGTACTTCAATGACTAAGATGTTGCTGTCGACTGTTTACCGCCTAATAAACTTATCATAGCTTACGAAAATCCCTAAAGATGGAAAGAGAAAGTGTCACTTTTCGGATGATAACACAAAAGTGTGTTCTTTGTCAAGAGAGGACGCACGGGTCAGGAAGCGTTGTGTGAGATTCGTAGCTGTTTCATCTTAGTAGTGGCATCACATTTCTACGAAGAATCATATAAACAGATCCGCGGTAGCATCGACACCAAAGCCCACTCTACATTCATGATTAACTTAGATACGTCGGAAGAAATGCTCGTTGCTGCTGCATGACTAACAAGAGCTTATAAAGTTATCAAGCATAATTAGTTCTTCAGATCTCTTGACCAACTACTTCTGTCATAACAAGTTCCACTTAATTGTGGTGGTAGTGGTGGTAGGTTCCTGTGGAGGTTATAGGTCCCTAAGTTTACACGCTACTTAATCTAACTTAAACTAACTTTCGCTAAGGACAACACACACATCCATGCCCGTTGGAGACTCGAACATCCGACGGGGAGAGGCCCGCGAACCGAGACAAAACATCTCTGACCACGACGCTACCCCGCGCGGCTCATGTAATTATTTTCTAAACACAGATTAATTATACTAAACAAACATTTTACTTAATTTCTACACCCCATATCAGAATGACCCGAGGTGGTCCCAGCTAGATAGGGGAATCTTCCCCCGGTGCAATAGTACCGTGGTTCACTACAGTGCCCCATTTGTACAGGCAGTTAGAGCCGCAAAGAGTGTTGCAACGTACACAACGCAACGGAATGCCACTCGCCTCTAATGCAATTTTATGCAGCACTGCTGCCCACACCAGCTCTGGCCGTGAGAGGCATGGCTAGGTCGCCCACGCCATAGCGCTCCTACACTAGACGCCGCCCACACGAAATATTCTAGCTGCTAACTCCGAGGGAGATACCGCGCTGGTGACTGAGAAATGTGCAGTTCGTGCTGTTTCCATGGTGACCACAAAACTGAGCTGGAAAGCGCTTACGTTTCTTCACCTACAATGTCTGCAACATATACTGAAGCGTGTAATGACACATTCCGACGCAGAGACATACAATACCTTAAAGACTGCGTCAAAGATTAAATTGGGAGACATGTAGAATATAATATTTGTAATGCTCATATTGGATTCTCTTTTGTTTCATATTCCAAGGAGGAGTTAAGATACACTTCCGATTGTTACCTTGAAGGGGACGGACGTAATTTTTGATATGTGTAGAAAGCAGCCATCTTGTTAGTATTTATGGTTTGTGCGACGAGCTGAGCA
Source organism: Schistocerca serialis cubense (assembly GCF_023864345.2). Taxonomy (NCBI): domain Eukaryota; kingdom Metazoa; phylum Arthropoda; class Insecta; order Orthoptera; family Acrididae; genus Schistocerca; species Schistocerca serialis. Next base: position 588,052,183 of record NC_064642.1, read on the forward strand.
AGTCTTATTGTCTTGTGAATAAAAAATAGTGAGAAGTATCGAAGTTTTACGAGAATTACTTAAAGCGACGTAGCATTGTCTTCCTTGGTTTCCACCGTCTTCGTGAAGTAAACCTATGCCGACTTCGGAAGATACACACGGTCAACAAAGAGAAGAACATCGGTGGCGACTAACGAATTAATATTGTTGCAGAAGGACTAATTCTACGTCTAAGATGAGAAATCTGATTAAATCAACAATGATGTAAAATTGAAAAATGTAATTAATCGGAATCATAAATTATATTACAGGCAAATTTTACGCAGCACTGATTTTGTCCGCATTCAAGCCGATCAATACAGTCCGTAAGAAAGCCTTTCAAAAATTCTAAAGTTACAGTTCCATATCCATAATTTTTTCCTCTTTTCAAAAAAAACAATACATTTAATTATTTTTTATTTATTTCGCCACAAGCGCCAAAGAAACTGTTATACGCATGCGCATTCATATATGATGATATGCAAACAGGCAGAATATGGCGGGTAGCACCATTGTCGATCATGAGTAGTTAGTATAGTGTAATTAAATGTATATTAATTATGAAGTGTTTATTCTGTATGAGTTAAGATCTTTGAACTGTCGGAGGGAAATGGAACTTAATGATGCATAATTTGTTTAACTTAACAGTGCGCTGGATAATGGAATTTTGAAAAATATGTCTGTTTGCAAAAAATAAATAGTATGTAAATAACAGGTTCATACTTAGGGAAATTATATGATGTAAGTTAAAAGACGTAGGGAACACTTTCCACTACGGAAGGAGTTTGGTGCGCAAGAAAACGTGGAAGTGGCGGTCAATCTGGGTGGCAAGAGAGAGAGCTCAGTAGGCAGTTAGTGGCCAGCAGTCGCACTGTCAACACCGTAGGTGCAAAGTGAGGCGTTCTGAAACCAAATCTATCATGGAAGGGCTGTAAAATAGTGCTCTTGTATTTGGAATTGCTCTGAAGATGATTAACTCTCCGCCAAGGAGAAATGAAATAGAGCATTAAACCGCCAGGGTTGAGGCCAGATAGCCGCCACGTGCTTGCCATCAGTGTTGAACAACTGCTTCAACAACTTTGGAGGATAGATATGTATACCAGTATGAACCAGTGTGCTTGCGTGTGTTTGTTTGCCATAATAATTCAAGTATTGCAAAATTTGTGTTTGAACATTGAAATTGACCACTTCATGATACCAAGTAGGATCCTATCCTAAAAGTGCTAAAGACCGGGGATCCTGTTTGTGAAGTATTAATAATTCGTTTTTAATTTAAATGTGTCTACGTTTTAGTGCTAAAGATCATAAATGTTGTTACTTAAAACTACTTGCTTCACAAGTAGTTAAAGAGGCACATAATATTTAACTGATGAAAAGTTTTAATTTGCTATAAACTGCTTTACTTTGAAAGTGCCAAAGATTTAGTACTAATGAACATAAATGTGGTCAGTTGAAATCAGTTGCTTCACATGTGGTGTTATGAGGCACTTAAATTTAATCCAGTTTGAAACTTTACTTGAACTTGAATTTATATCCAAAGCTTAATAAGAATACTGCTAGCGTAAATTGTTTTAAAGCACTGAGGGCTAAATAATCTTAAGTTGAGTTGTAATTCAGCATTTCTGTGATGCAAAGTGTTTCTGAAATGTGAGCATAGTTACCTATAAAGAAAGGGACAGTTTAAGGGCCCCCACTTTAATCTTTATTAGCAGGGGAAAGTCAATTTGAATTTGGGTTTTGCAAATGAATCTGAAACATTTCCACAGTGGTATGAATATGAAATGTGTTATTTCAGTGTCATATTATTGCACTTGTGATGTGTATATGTATTGTAGGGAAGCAGCATACTCACGCCTTATAAAATTCACATCAGTCTTTCCATTTTGTGCCAGCCTAGTCCGCTGTAACTAGCACTGACGTCATAAATATTACACAACACTTTAAAATGAAGTAAATAACCTGAAACGTTTCTAGCATGTCAGGAGTAATACAAAATCAATATGTGTTCGATATCAGTTCAATAACTTTAACCATTTTCGAAATTTGGATGTTTTTCTGTAAAAATCATTGGCGCAACAGAAAAGAGCTAGAAACTTAAAAATTTGTATTTAGATTCCTTTTGCATAATAATTTAATCGAAACAGTAGTCTGGATCTCGCAAATTAAAATTTTAGTTGAAATTCATGATTTTCTGGTTTTTGTCTTAGAAATTAAGGAAGCAAGATAGATTAAGTAGGCGAATAAATAAAGCTAGGATGTTTAAATTTAAGTAGAAGGGAGATCCGCTATAATCATAAATATGTGAGAAGTTTCAACCGAATAGCTATAAAACTATAGCTATAGCGTATCTCCAAAGAGTAAGTTCAGAGCTCGTGTACTGCATGTAGTGTAATTAAATAAATTCTCTCGCCCAAAATATTTGACTTAGCCACGTCAGACTTTTATTATGATTACTTACTTGTGTGCTGATTGCACAATTAAATTGAAAGCTTCATCGGCCATCAGAAAAGGAAGCAATGATTTATTCGATAACTTAAAGTGGTGCATTACTAGCCCAGCGGCTAGTCGGGAGAGCAGATTTGATCAGGTGTTCCCTTAGCCGTCCGCACCGCGGCTTTATATGTAAGAACACTGTTCGAGAAGGAAGGCCCCAGTTCTCTCCAGACGCTCATTAAAACACCACCTGCGCCGGGAGTCGCGTCGCGTCAGTATCGTTGATATAAACAGCCTCGGATGCAGTAATAAGTTACTCGAGATACGCGTAACCATGAAATCGTTTTCGAGCGAAGTGTTAATTTTTGGATGACGTTAATGATCTATCTTTAGTTTGCGTATGTCGTATTTTCACGTGCCGCCGCAGGACAGACATTCTACCATTATTAGCGTGGCGTTTGATGAACATTATCATCAAATTATGTCGAGCATTCACTTAAACATTTAATTTGAAGTTATAGTTGCATCAGCGCATTAGACTCTGAACTGCTCTGGTACTTGGATTGTGTTGATTCTTTTTGGTCTGTGACTTTCAGAATATAGTGAACATTTTAGAGAGAATGGTTGTTGATTGTGAATCCCAGACAATCTCCTAATTCCTCAGAGCTATAAGCTGTAGCTATAAATGTATTTCTCAGATGAAGTGGGCACTAGGAATTCTAATTACAGGCTTCACGTTTTGCTAATCACTTTCTGGTTGCCAATATTGTAGTTAGAGAGCCAGTGTTGAGAACGGCAAACAGCATAAATACAAAACACATTTATTCTATTATTCCACCTGCCGCCCCACATATGGTGCATCGGCCGGGAAAGAAACTGAGTAAAAGTGAAAGCGATTTTTAAATATTCGGATTCGGAGTGAAATGCGACACGCAACTGAGTAATAGAACAGTTATAGTGTTACGTTTGCATGTGGACGGCGCAATTGGATCAACAACGAATCTGGATTGACGGAGCTGGCACTGAGTCTAGCGGCGCTGCCGGCATCGCGAGAAGCCAGTTTCGCCTCACCGTAGTCGTCCGCCGGAGCAACCGGAGCCGCGCCGGCAGTTGCGGGTCACGCAAACACACACCAGTGCACACGAAGTGCCCTCTGCAGTTCAACGCGCCGCGTCGCATCAGTAATCCTGGTACGCCGCGCCAGCAACGCCATACGTCGTGCATAAGGAGCTAAGTTAAATGAAAAGCTGTTAAAATTTTTACTAACCTGCACTAAAAGACTGTCGGCGATGGAACCGCCAGAAGATACTGAGGTTAAACTTAAATCAGAACCTATGTCTGTTGAGGGGACTGTAAATCCAGACAATGGTTCAAGTGTAAATATGCATGAAAATAGTAATGCTAAAGTGAAATATGAAGTGTTGTCTCCTGACAGTAGTGTGAAAAGGTGTAATGATTCAATAATAGAGACCCCTGTAGTAAAGCAGAAATCAGAAATTGTTAATTTATTGGATGATAGTTTATCTGATGAGTTAAAAATGAAACAGTCATCAGAGGTGGTAGAGTTTAAAAAGGATAAGTTAGATATGACTGATCAATCAGATGTCTCATTTCGTTTTGATGATTCTGGTATTGGAGCTAGTTTTTGTCACCTGAGTGTGATAAAAAACCAGCTAGTGTGCAACCCAAAGATACTGGGGCTATTGATTTAAATGTTATATTACAAGCAATAGCTACCAGTAATGCTAAAATGACAGCTGAATTAAAGTTTGAGATTGTGGACAGCCAAACTAATTTTAACAAACGATTGGAGGTAATGGGCAATACCTTCAAGGCTGGTTGCAATAAGTTGAAAGAAGATCTGAACAGTTTGAATTATAAAATTGGATACAATCATGAGGATATTAAGAAAAAGGTTGCTCAACAATTTTCTGAAATGTATAAAACAGCTGAGGTTCGCAAAGACTTCCAAATGGAAGATGCGAAGCTGGAGCACAAGTTAACAGAAAAGATCGAGGCGGAATCTGAACTGTGCTCAGATAGGTTTAAAGAAGTTAATATAAAAGTAAACATATGTCAAGCAGAAGTAGATGCAAACAAAACTGATACTACTCATATTGTGCAAAGAGTAGATAATGTTGAAATGAGAGTAGAAAATATTAGTACTAACATTCCTAACATTGAGAGTAAAGTAGCTTCAGTAACTTCTGGTAATGGTAGTATACAACAAGTTGTAGCTACAAACGCCGCATTTATCGGATGTCGGCAGTTCTTGCGGTTCGATCCAGATAAAAATATCCTCCTGCTAGATTTCTGGAGCGATTTTGAAGATGTGATTCCACCGACTTGGTCTGAACGAGAGAAAATCTCATTTATTAGAAGCCATTTAGCAGGTGAAGCCATGCGTTGGTCAGCTGATGTTATGTTGAAGTGTAACACATTAGCGGAATTTAAAACAGCTTTCATTAATGAGTATTGGTCTAGCAATAAGAAAAATGAAGTATTGAGAGAATTTTGGAGTGGAAAACGTTTCAATGCAGGCAAGGAATCTATTAAAGAGTTTGCTAGGTCATGGATTTCACGTTTGTCACATTTGGCGGAAAAGCTGAAACCTGAAATGCTAATACAAGGTCTTGAAGATAAACTGCCATGGTATTGGCAAACTAGAATTATATCTGCCCCTAGAGACAATCTGGATCGTTTCATTGAATATTTGGAACGTGTAGAGCGTGTGGCTGCCAGTGAGGAGCAAGCACGTAATAACAGAAATGCTAATAACACTAGTAGTAATTTTAAGAACGAGCAGAATGGCAATGTAAACATCAGAACAGTAGGTGTTCGCCATCCTAAGAAAGGTAGGAATTGGAGAAATAATTACCAGAACCAACAATGGCATCCAAATGATAGTAATTTTGTTCCTAACAAAATGATGCAGGTAAACAACAGTGCGGAAAGCAATGCTGTGCCAGTTAACTACAATGGAAGTAAAGGAAACAGTAGTAGGCCGACGCAGGAAAACTAGTTCCCGTCTACGAGGACACTGGCGCTCACCAGGCGGTTACTTTTCCTAAGCCAGTAATTACAGTAATTGGTAAGACAGATCAGAATACTCAGACTGAACATGGGGATAAGGGGTCGGTAGCATCTAAGGATACAGAATAAATATTAGATCACTCACAGTATTTAATAGATATCATGTTAGAGACGCTTTCTAAGTGGGAAGAGAAAAAGAAGGCGCAGCAGTGTAACGATAGGGAAGAGCTACAAAATACTGAATTGTCAGGTGAAGAAGCAGAAGAAATTCATGCTTATATTTACGATGAGGATGATGTGCTCTTATCTAAAGTGCCTGTGCAGGATGTTGATACTGTACTAATAGAATTAGGACAGGAGGTAAGTGAGAATGTAGAGGATAGCCTGTTGTGGGTCGATGAACCCAGTAGCTGTGACCAGTTGTCACTTGAGAAGGAACCCGACGATAATAGTGAAAGTGGTTTAGCTGTAACTAGTGTTATGCCCGGTCTGGAGACGCGGAATCGCTCAGACTACAGTAATTTGGGTCATGTTCAGCAAAGTAAATGTAATGAAGTCGTGCGGTGTTTCGATTTAAAATCAATAGACCGACTGGAAAAGGCAGCTGAAAATGTAATTCAGGAAACAGCTACACACTTTGACCTAAATGTAATCAAGACAGATGTCGATCATTTTAGTTGGAGACAAATCCAAAAGGAACTATTGGATGAGTTTGAGGAACCACCTGTACAACCTAGAATAAGCCACCCTATAATAATAGTGAATATGTTGGGTATCGATGTAAGTTGTCTCTTCGACAGTGGAAGTGAGGTGAGTGCGATATCTCAGTCCTTCTTTGATGCATTACTTAGTAAAGACAGCTTACTGTAATGAGGGTAATAGGGCTAAGAATAACTGGTGCTACTGGCAAGGTGTCAAAAACGGTAAAACAAGAAGCTTTGCTGCCCTGTAACATTAATGGTAGTTTAATTGATCATCCATGCTTAATTGTAAATAATCTCAGTATTGAGATTGGCATAGATTTCTTGTCAAAATATCAGAGTGTTGTTGACTTTGAAAGAAGCCAGTTAAAATGGTCTTGCCGATAACCGGAGTAATTACGCTACCTTGTATTGATAAACATGTAGTAACTAATGAAGAAACTTGGGAGCTGCCTATACAAGTTCTGGAAAATAGGAGATATTTGGACGAAGGTGTTAATCTTAGTAAAAGTAAGCTAAGCACAGACGAGAAGAAGTTAAAGGCTAGGGCAAATATAAGGAAAAGAACATTAGAAAGGAAGAAGCGTCATGACGCAAAAGCTGTATCCACCAGTTTTGAAATAGGTCAGTTAGTCCTTGTCAAAACCAAGGAAAAATCAAAGAAAAAAAATGCAGAAGCAAAGAAATTCATGTTCGTATACCAAAGACCTTTCAGGATCATAGGAAAACCACATGCCAATGCATATAGGCTAGCGTACCCTAAGAGTAAAAAGCTATTCGGTCTCAGGAACGTGATCGACCTAAAGAAGTTCATAGGTAGTGAATGAGTTCTGTAGGGAGGAGGTTGTTCTGTAACCTCTACACAGTGTGGCAGCTGTGCAGTCCCAGCTGTGTGAGATCTTCTTTCCTTTTCTGGTCTCACTCATTCTTCATCTTTTCTATCCACCTAAAATTTCGACCTCTTCTTTCCAACACATTAAATTTTCCGTTATGTTTATCAAGCCAATAATAAACTAATTAATTCTGTAGGGAGGAGGTTGTTCTGTAACCTCTACACAGTGTGGCAGCTGTGCAGTCCCAGCTGTGTGAGATCTTCTTTCCTTTTCAGGTCTCTCACTCATTCTTCATCTTTCCTATCCACCTAAAGTTTTGGCTCTTACTCTCAAATACTAAAATCTTCCGGTACGACTATCAAGCCAGCATTAAGCTAATGAATTCTGTAGGGAGGAGGTTGTTCTGTAACCTCTGCACAGTGTGGCAGCTGTGCAGTCCCAGCTGGGTGAGATCTTCTTTCCCATTTCAGGTCTCACTCTATCTTCATCTTTCCTACCCACCAAAGTTTCGACTCCTTCTTTGCAATACAAAAATTTTCCGTCATGGCTATCAAGCCATGAGTTCCGTAACCATTCTATCCACCGATTAGTGAAGAAAATACCTAGTGTGACAAACCTAACAGTGACATAAACAACAGAGAAGTATGATGTAATTAAGATACAAAGGTATTTGAGTAACAAGTATGTATAGAACCCTGGTAATATTATAAGTACAAAGTTGTTGTTTTATTGGAAATGGTCCACCAACAGTAATTTAAAAAGATATACAAATTCGTGTACAAGCAGGATCTGAAGTGGCAGTGAAACCTATTGTATGCTGTAGAGCTAACTAATTAATAGTAAAAGATATTGCTTAGTGTTATGAAAAATACGCAGATAAGTTGTAAGAATGAACTAACCTTGTGTAGCAAGGAATGGCAGTGTAATAGAATTGAACAGTGTTTGTGGTTGAGACGTGAAGGACACGTCCTTGAAATACTTATAAGGTTGGAGCTGGCCGTTATTTGGTGTAGTGTGTGACAGGACACACCTATAGGTGTTGAGGTTATGAGTTGGAGGCGTGACTGCGACCATAGGTACCCTTATGTTAGATGAGACAGATCAGCTCATGGTGTCCTATAGGTTTAAGGAATTTAGCATTACGCTCGGCCATAATTACTTAATGCACTTTAGTGGTAGGTCGAGGGAGACTACCTGTGCTTTCAGCGTCCGATCGAGTGGAAATGAATTGCCACGTGAGCAAACTGATCAGCTGCAATACACTATAGATATGAAATAAATGTGCTAGCCTAAGCGTTAAATGTTAATAGAGTAAGTGTTAAATAAGTACATACACTAGCAACATAATTGAGTAACATAATGGCAGATGTGAAACATTATTTATAGCTCAGCATAAATACACTTCGATGAAGTAAGTACATAATTGCAGATGTGGAACTGACACAGCAGCAGAGGACCAATAAGTGGATTTAGTAGTCAACTAAACGTAGTGTGTTTTGAACACTCAGAACTGTATTATTACCACAAGTTACTCACATGTACAAAGAGGCTGAGAAGACAACTACTAATGAAGTATGCTCATACTATCCCTAAGAATAAGGTAATCGAAGATGAGTCAGTTAAGTAAATAAAATACAGATTTGTCAGGAATGTACCGAGCATTGGTTCAGTGTTCCGGCCCAGAAATAATAAATTGAGATTAAATAGGTTTTATGATTGTATGCCTTGAGAATAAATTTTCTCTAGTACTTGACTAACGGCGATTTCAGCCATTTGTTTGCCGATTTTATGACAGTTAAGTAACCGCGAGAGTAAAATTGAAAAAGTTCTGTTAACTTTGTTCCAGTAACATATTGAAAGATAAAATGTATGTATCCCCATTTCATTGTGACCCACCCTTAGATATTAAGTGAACAGAGTCTGAGGCACTCTTTTTCTTTGTTCTACAGGACAAACTAGATAATGGCAGCCTGGTAGCTGCATGAAAGCGTGGAGTGACTTGGACACAACTCACAGTGACTCCTCCCCTTTCCCCACGTAATTTAGAATGAACGTGAAGAACGCACACCATAGCAACTTTCCCTCCTCTACCCATGTGAATGGAAGTGTAGAACGCCAGCCAAAGCGGCTACAACAACGTGTGTAAAAATGAAATTGTCATAATTTGTGAAATTTCCTTTTAGGTTTATAAAAGACTGCTAAGATATAATGTATTTATGTATCATGAATAACTGTGTTATTTTCTTTGAATTTGTGTATGTAAAAATATTTACAGACAATTTAATGAATTTAAGATTTTCATAATTTTACATATTGTTATGTGTTTGTCTGTCTAAGGCAATATGTAAGCCAAAGTGTTTCATTGATTTTGGTTGAATTTTGAGTGATAATGTTGCTTAAGAGGCAGTGAACATGCCAGCAATTTAAATAATTGAAGAAGGTAATCAGTTTTCTTTTAATATTTCTATATATTTACATCTCAATTTTAATTTTCATAGGGAGTTAAGCTGTTCTCTTGCTTCCCTTTTTGTAATCAATTTTTTTTCATTTTCATTCAAAAAAATTAAGTAGAGGGTGATTTAGGAAAGCAGCATTCTCACGCCTTATAAAATTCACATCAGTCTTTCCATTGTGTGCCAGCCTAGTCCGCTGTAACTAGCACTGACGTCATAAATATTGCACAACACTTTAAAATGAAGTAAATAACCTGAAACGTTTCTAGCATGTCAGGAGTAATACAAAATCAATATGTGTTCGATATCAGTTCAATAACTTTAACCATTTTCGAAATTTGGATGTTTTTCTGTAAAAATCATTGGCGCAACAGAAAAGAGCTAGAAACTTAAAAATTTATATTTAGATTCCTTTTGCATAATAATTTAATAGAAACAGTAGTCTGCATCTGGCAAATTAAAATTTTAGTTGAAATTCATGATTTTCTGGTTTTTCTCTTAGAAATTAAGGAAGCAAGACAGATTAAGTAGGCGAATAATTAAAGCTAGGATGTTTAAATTTAAGTAGAAGGGAGATCCGCTATAATCATAAATATGTGAGAAGTTTCAACCGAATAACTATAAAACTATAGCTATAGCGTATCTCCAAAGAGCAAGTTCAGAGCTCGTCTACTGCATGTAGTGCAATTAAATTAATTCTCTCGCCCAAAATATTTGACTTAGCCACGTCAGACTTTTATTATGATTACTTACTTGTGTGCTGATTGCACAATTAAATTGAAAGCTTCATCGGCCATCAGAAAAGGAAGCAATGATTTATTCGATAACTTAAAGTGGTGCATTACTAGCCCAGCGGCTAGTCGGGAGAGCAGATTTGATCAGACGTTCCCTTAGCCGCCCGCACCGCGGCTTTATATGCAAGAACGCTGCGCGAGAAAGAAGGCCCCAGTTCTCTCCAGACGCTGATTTGCGCACAACCTGTGCCGGGAGTCGCGTCGCGTCAGTATCGTTGATATAAACAGCCTCGGATGCAGCAATAAGTTACTCGGGATACGCGTAACCATGAAATCGTTTTCGAGTGAAGTGTTAATTTTTGGATGACGTTAATGATCTATCTTTAGTTTGCGTATGTCGTATTTTCACGTGCCGCCGCAGGACAGACATTCTACCAATATTAGCGTGGCGTTTGATGAACATTATCATCAAATTATGTCGAGCATTCACTTAAACATTTAATTTGAACAGTTATAGTTGCATCAGCGCATTAGACTCTGAACTGCTCTGGTAGTTGGATTGTGTTGATTCTTTTTGATCTGTGACTTTCAGAATACAGTGAACATTTTAGAGAGAATGGTTGTTGATTATGAATCCCAGACAATCTTCTAATTCCTCAGAGCTATAAGCTGTAGCTATAAATGTATTTCTCAGATGAAGTGGGCACTAGGAATTCTAATTCCAGGCTTCACGTTTTGCTAATCACTTTCTGGTTGCCAATATTGTAGTTAGAGAGCCAGTGTTGAGAACGGCAAACAGTATAAATACAAAACACATTAACAATTATTCCACCCGCCGCCCCACAGTATGTTAGCTAAACTTTAACTCTTGTCAGGTACTACTTAGTCTCCTGTTGTCAAAGGTTGAAATGATGATTGTAGTTAACAGGGGTAAAGTTTCTTTTCATTTCTGTGATTGCTAACCTATGCTATTGATAACCACTGCTACCCACAATGTAGTTCGTATGGTTGTTGAAGGTGTTCATGGCACTTTACTAAGAAAGAATTTAAGAAACTTACTTTTGCTAGAGTATATACAAATCCATCGAGAATAATGTTTGCACATTATTATGCCTAACTAGGTTGGCGACCGTTGTTTTTGTTTCATTTACGTAAACTTTCACTACTTTCATTATTTTCTAAATTATAGTCTTTCTGATTACTATTAATTACCACATTACGAAGTTCATGTTCAATACCCTCTATCTGTTAGGCTAATGCACGGTCAAACTTTCCAAAATTCCTCCCAGAGGGTAACGCTTGCTGCATGTTAAAGTCATATTTGGCACATTTAACATTCTGCGGTACCGTTATATTTGGCTTTCCTGTGACAGGACTAGAAGTTCGGCTATTAGGAAACAGATAGTGTTACAGGCGCTGCGGTCGGCAATGCCTATATAAGACAAGAAGTGTCTTGCGCAGTTGTTAGATGGATACTGTTGCTACAATGGCAGGTTATCAAGATTTAAGTGAGTATTAACGTGGTGACGCAGTCCGCGTACGAGAGATGGGACACAGCATCTCTAAGGTAGCGATGAACTTGGGATTTTCCCGACCAACCGTTCACCAGTCTACTGTGAACATCAGGAATCCGGTAAAACATCAAATCTCCAACATCGCTGCGGCCGGAAAAAGATCCTGCAAAAAGGAGTCCAACGACGACTGAAGAGAACCGTTCAACGTAACAGAAGCGAAACCCATCCGCAGATGTCAGTGCTGGGCCATCCAAAATGCGTCAGCGTGCGAACCATTCAACGAAACATCATCGATATGGTCTTTCGGAGCCGAAGGTCCACTCATGCAACCTTGACGACTGCACGACACAAAGCCTTACGCCTCGCCTGAGCCAATGAACACTGACAATGGACTGTTGATAACTGGAAACACGTTGCCTGCTCGGAGGAGCGTCGTTTCGAATTGTATCGAGCGTATGGACGTGTACGTGTGTGCAGACAACCTCATGAACCTACGGACCCTGCATGGCAGCAGGGGACACAGTTCAAGCTGGTAGACACTCTGTAATGGCGTGAGGCGCGTGCAGCTGGAGTGATCTGGGACCCCTGATACGTCCAGATGCGACTGTGACAGGTGATACGTACTTAAGCACCGACGGACTTGGGCAATTCCAGCAGGACAATGCGACATCCCACACGTCACGAATGGCTACAGAGTAGCTGCAAGAACACGTTTCCGAGTATAAACACTTGCGCTGGCTACCAAACTCGCCTGACATGAACATTATTGAGCTTATATGCGGACTAAGGCGCTGCAGTCATGCCGGCCGAAGTGGCCATGCGGTTCTAGGCGCTGCAGTCTGGAACTGCGAGACCGCTACGGTCGCAGGTTCGAATCCTGCCTCGGGCATGGATGTGTGTGATGTCCTTAGGTTAGTTAGGTTTACGTAGTTCTAAGTTCTAGGGGACTGATGACCTCAGAAGTTAAGTCCCATAGGGCTCAGAGCCATTTGAACCATTTTTTGCTGCAGTCATGGCCTGTGCGGCTGGTCCCGGCGGAGGTTCGAGTCCTCCCTCGGGCATGGGTGTGTGTGTTTGTCCTTAAGATAATTTAGGTTAAGTAGTGTGTATTCTTAGGGACTGATGACCTTAGCAGTTAAGTCCCATAATATTTCACACACATTTGAACATTTTTTGAGCTTATATGGGATGCTTTCCAACGTGCTGATCAGATCTCAACGCCCTCGTACTCTTTCGAATTTTTGGACACCCCTGCAGGATTCATGGGGTGAATGCCCTCCGGCACTACTTCAGATAACAGTCGAGTCCAGTTCTGCATGCTCGCGGGAGTCCCACACGATATTAGGCAGGGGTACTAGTTTCTTTGGCTCTTCAGTGTAGTGAATATCGACCTGTTTGTTAAAATGAAGCTCATAATTAGAACTGAATTATTGTCCTCTAGAGCGACACAGATATAAAATCAAAGCATGCTCGTACCTTGCGAAACACGGACAGATAATGAGGAAATTGCGATACTAGCAGTGTGCTTTGACCAGTGACATTGTGAACATGCGATAGACGAGGTATGGCGCCTATAAGGTCATATCATTGTCGATATTTAAACATAAATCACACATACAGATCCGATTAAGAGAATTTACTGTCTCGTGAAAAACAGTTCTAATTACAACTATTATGATCAGCCACGTATAAATAATAGAAACGGATCTAGTATTGAAAAACAAGTTGTAAAGCAGTAATAGTCCTCAAGAGACACAATACGAACTAACAATTACGAATCTGAAATAAATTTTGGCTACTGCGAAAAAATATATTTAGCTGCGTAGCTCAAGAGGAGACTACGCAGTTTCAAATACACGCATTTTCCAGTACTAAATTGTAAAAATACGAACAACTGTAGAGGTTACCTCGATACACAGTACGTACTAAGCTAGTATCGAGAGATACACGAGTTAAATAAAAAAATTCTTGTCTACGAAGAAACGTCAATAAATCGACAATATTTTATAATTCCTTCCGAAACAAAGGAGACAGTAATCTGTTTATCACAAGCAGGAGAGATTTAAAATAATTTTTTTCTGAAAATCAATGAAAATAGGACACTACATAGCGCTACGAAGAAATGGACTTCAAAATATCCACGAATAAGTGACGTCACACCATCCCTTACCTTTACGTCACTGGTCAAAGCCGAAGATAAGTATTGAAAATTCCTCTTGGGCACAACTGAACTATTTTTAGAGTTAGAGCTATAGTTCTGTTTCAGGGCAATAAGATGATGAAAATTTGATGATTTCCAGAAAGAATCTCATGGGACAACAAGAAAGGAGCGAAAAGATGGCCGCACTGAGAGTCGATTCCAGAGATTCCTCTAGACGTCTTGGACAAAAACGTAACCCGTTTCTTCAAACGTGCTTATCGATGATACCGGGCAGCACTTAAAGCTTGTTGGCCAGCTATCGGTAGCAGCCAGTAATACGCGAGTTTTTACATCCGTCATGTTCTCTGGCCCTGTAGCATCATCAACCGCCTGTTTTGCTTCGGCGGAATGATACGTGGCAGCCTGCCAAGCATCGTCTTCTGTGAATTCAACGACCAGCTGGGCGGTCCAACGTTACGATTTTTCTGTGGTCTCGCAACTGAACGTGGAATTTGTTCTTTGAGTTCCGATTAAGTGTATTTCTGTTTCAACAGCATGCTCGAAAGCGCACTGATAGTTTATTTCCAAAGCGTATCGACTTCGTTTCTTCGTAGCAATTAGCAGATCTATGTCATTAGGACTGCTGCATCAAAATGACTCTATAGTGACGATGTCTGTCACATCAATAACAGGGAACGATGAAACATCAATTTTGCCTCTACTACTATCATATGACCGTTAATTACCTAACGGTAAGTTTCATGTTGTCAGGTGTGGGAAGTTGAAGAGAAGTCAACGGATAATCATATCATAAGAGGCTACTGATTTGTGTCGCGTGCGATACATCGTTTGACAACATTTTCCTCCTGCGAGATGGAGGAGTACAGGGAATGCTTGCCCAAACATTGTAAGGAATCTTCTCCGATAAAGTAGAACGGTAAACCGACACGGATTTTAAACCAGGGAGTTATTTTATAGCGGTTTTTCGAGAAATTTTCTTTTTAACTAGACATCAATTACAACCGTGGGGCATTGTTTGTCCAAAAACTGCTACCAACCAGTAACACATGAAGTTTCAACGGCGTGTGTTACTGAGTCATCGAACCTGGGATTCTGCCGAGAGCTATCACATACGAACAGAGCTCAAATCACCTGCGTTTCAGTGGTAACAACCATGTTTCGATAGTCAAAAAAATGGTTCAGATGGCTCTGAGCACTATGGGACTTAACTTCTAAGGTCATCAGTCCCCTAGAACTTAGAACTACTTAAAACTAACTAACCCAAGGACATCACACACATCCATGCCCGAGGCAGGATTCGAACAAGCGACTGCAGCGGTCGCGCGGTTCCAGACTGTAGCGCCTAGAACCGCTCGGCCACCGCAGCCGGCTTCGATGGTTACAGAGAAGAAAGAACATTAGCTCTGAAAATACATTGAGGTGACAAAAGTCATGAAACATCACGTACTATCGCGTCGGACATCGTTTTCCTTGCGTATTGGAGGAGCTCAATGTGACACTGACTCGCCGGCCGGAGTGGCCGAGCGGTCTTTGCCGGCACGGTAGCTCAGCGTGTTCGGTCAGAGGGCCAGCTGCTCTCTGTAATAAAAAAACTGAGTAAATGGATCATCAGCGAACTGAAACGGGGGTCTTTCGACGTCCGCCTAGAGCAGATACAACGAACGAAAACGATCAAAATGAGATTAAAAAAAAAAAAAGAAAAAAAGTGTTCCAAAAAAAGCTGTTCTAGGTGCTAGAGTCTGGAACCGCGCGACCGCTACGGTCGCAGGTTCGAATCCTGCCTCGGGCTTGGATGTGTGTGATGTCCTTAGGTTAGTTAGGTTTAAGTATTTCTAAGTTCTAGGGGACTGATGACCTCAGAAGTTAAGACCCATAGTGCTCAGAGCCATTTGAACCATTTTATGACATTGACTCAACAAGACATTCGATGTTCCCTGGAGAAAAATTGGACCATGGTGCCTCTACAGCCGTCCGTAATTGCGATAGTGTTGCCGTTGCCGGATTTTCTTCACGAACTGACCTCTTAATTATGTGCCATAAATATTCGATGGGATTCTGGTCGGGCGGTCTAGGTGGCCGAGTCATTCGTTCGAAATGTCCAGAATATTCTCCAAACCAGTCGCGAACTGCTGTGGCCTGGTGCCATTGGTGCATTGTCGTCCATAAAAATTTCATCGTTGTTTGGGAACATGAAGTCCACGAATGGATGCAGTAGTCTCCAAGTAGACGAACATAACCATTTCCAGTGAATGATGTGTTCAGTTGGACCGGAGGACCCAGTCCGCTCCATGTCAACACAGACCACAGCATTATGAAGTCACCACCAGCTTGCACAGTGCCTTGTTCATAACTTGGGTCCTTGGCTTCTTGAGGCTTGCACCACCCGTACCAGCTCTTACCAGCTGAAGTCGGGACTAATCTGACAGGCTACGGTTTTCCAGACGTCTGTAGTCCAACCTATATAGTCGCGAGCCGTTACCTTACGTACGTTACCTAAAGATTCATCAAATTAATCTTAATACGACAGCTGCTTTCTGTACAGTTTGCCTGAAGTGATCATTCCATTTTAAATCACTCTGGACGAGAAGTCACTGACGAGTAATTTGTTTCTTGCAAGTGAAGACTTGTTTATTACAAGAGATGTGTATCACTGTAGCGAAGATGAATAAGGTGGTCATAGGTCTTAAGTTATGCGCTGTAGAGGTCTTGTTTACTAAACAGTCTTCTCTTGTTTTGGCCAATACTACCACCTCTCAAAATACGGAAAGCAAAGAGCTTGCCGTAGAAGTCGTTTGTTTCACAGTATCGAAGAAGATGAAGAAGTGTTCACAGTTTTAAAGCTATACCTCTCACAGCCTACACGAGCTACCTACCCTAGCACGCCTCCCAACATACCCGAGTTCCCAGCTTACCGACACACAATTAACGTAGTGCTCATTGCCCATTATTCTGAAATCTCGCGGCATTTCGCCGATTCCCTTAAGCGTTCGAGACTGGTGTACAACCGTATCGAAGACTTGATTAGCCGTCCTCGCTTGGATAATATGGTTCAAATGGCTCTGAGGACTATGGGACTTAACATCTGAGGTCATCAGTTCCCTAGACTTAGAGCTACTTAAACCTAACTAACCTAACGACATCACACAACATCCATGCCCGAGGCGGGATTCCAACCTGCGACAGTAGCAGCAGCGCGATTCCGGACTGAAGCGTCTAGAATCGCTCAGCGACAACGGCCGGGCCCTGGATAATATATTCGTTCATGAGTATCATGAGTAAAAGAACAGGGAGGTTTCAGGCTGGGAAAGACAACAGAAACGAACATTAATGAAAGTGTGGGAAAGGGGGGACAAACAGCAGAGTGATAAAACGCAAATAAGGAAGGTAGGGAAAAACACAGGGAGGCTTTAGACTAGGATGATGATGATGTTTGGTTTTTGGAGCTCTCGACTGCGCGGTCATCAGCCCCCGTACAAAGTTCCAATTTGTTCACAGTCCAATTTTTTACACAGTCCATCACGAATGATGATGTTTAAACTAGGAGGGACAACAGCAAGTAACATGAATGAAGCGGTGGAAGAAGGACACAAAGGGGAGAGCGATAAGACACAGTTAAAGGAGGTGGAGAAAAAGAACATGACGTGACGGGAGAAAAAACGGAAAGAGAAAGAAGCGTGAGTGGTTGAAAATGGGAGCATTTGTTTTACTGTTTGATAGAGGGAAAACTGTCCAACTACGTTAGTTTTAGGGGAAACGGTATGAGGATGAGAGGAAGAAATGCCTCAGATTTTTCTTAAAAGCAAGAGGGCATGGAATTGTGCAGAGAGTGCAGGGTACCTTGTTTCAGAGGCGGACAGCAGCGACAGAGAAACAGTTTTCGAATGTTTCTGTTTTACTAATGGCTGCATCTTTCTACTGAAGTAGATAAGTGACACCCTGAAGTTTGATTAAGATGGGATGACACATCGTATCTGCTGCGAAGGAGCGGAGAGCACGTGCACTGAGGAGCGAATGCAGTAAACAGAGCGTGTCATGTCACGTGACTTCCCCAGCCGCCACCGACCTAACGGGGTGTATGAAGCACTGACATGGTCAAATATATAAGACAAACAAACAAACACCGTACGGAACTGGCCTTGAAGGCCGAACGGTACGGACTGACCGCTGTGTCATTCTAGTCTTACCATAGTTTTTGGTCCAATCCAAGACGTCTTACCTTTTTGGTTCAAACCAAGATATATTCTTGAAATTAATTAAAAGCCTTATTGAAATTACAAAAAGGTCTTAACGTTTACTGAAACATTAAAACGTTATTTATTCAGCAGCATTTTTCGCTAGACGTGATTTTCGTCAGACATGATTTTTTATGTACAATGTGGGTTAAATAACAAGTTCCTAAAATAGGTCTGTCTAAATCACTTCGAACTTTTCCGAAGACATTTTCATTCCCCTTCGTCTTCACACTGCGAGAACTCCAGCACTTGAACTAAATCTGCAGAAATGCCTCAGTTTAGTCACTGAGTCGTTAGAGGATAGCAGAAGAGGCGTACGGTAAGACCCACCGTGCTTTTCGATTCGAGTTATGCGGAGATTAAATCAGCCCGTCCTTGGACTACTGTTGTGATTCGTCGTTTAGGTTCCTTCTACCTGTTATGCCGATCCCTCGAATTTTATGTCACTCGCAGAAGTACAGGTAGTATCAGCGCCATCGGATTCTCTGTAAAGTGCAAGTCAACTTCATCTGACTGTAAGTAATGAAGCGGGAAGCTACATTATTCAGAACAACGTTCAAAAGGGGTGCCACTAAGATATAGTTATTTACTAAACACGATAAACTGATGACACAGACACAATTTATAATGATTAACTGAAAACTAACAATTTCCTAAGACTATGGTTTTACAACAGAGCTAAATCGGAAGCCATCCTAACGGTGACTGGTGACTGTGGCTAGCAGCCTGTACCTAGTACTTCCACTCGTGGTATTTCGTAACCGTTCGTACAATTTCGGTGGCCTGAACAGTATTCATTTATGTGTCAAGACGGTCGATTTCTTGCGTTGTAATACTGTAAGAAAGTACTTACGGCCTGTAGGCTTTTCCTAATATCTGTATTGTAAAAAGCGACTTTTATTAGTAGATATACATTAAGCACGATTTCTCTTGCTTTGTGCCGGAATAACTGTACTTTCCCTATGTATCTCGCTGCTGACGTAACTGGCGTTCTCATGTCTAGCCATAGCGTTTCACCCCTCCGTCCATTGGCAACGCCGTGTGGTCGTCCAGCTCCCTTAGCCAACGGGGAAATTGAAATCTTACTCCCGACTATGTGCGGTCTGCTGTACCGCTTTACTCACTGAATGCTACAGCATTTCTGCAGATGCGACACAAAATTGTAAAACTGGAAAATAAGGAAATGAATTGTGTATTGAACAGAAGGAGTAGCTTACAACATCACCAATATTACTGTTAGAGGTACCAGCAGTCTAACAAACCAACTTCCCTTCAAGCTTTTATTTTTTTACACACTGCCGAATACAATGAGTCAAAATTTGAGCAGTTTCACCTGGCACATAATCTTTTAGAAGTTTAACTTGAATTCGATCCTCCAGACTGAAATATCTTACAACGATCGAGAAATATCTTACTTCGCTTCTGTTTGAGCCATCCATCGTTACTGTTACCGTCAACAATAACTGCACAGATTTCGGTTCTAGTAGATGGAAATTTTGCATGATATAGCCTTTTAGCCACTTTAGATGTGTAGCCTGACGTTTTCAGACATTGTTCGGGTCTAGTAAAGTATTATAAATTCCCATCTTTGGCTCTATAAAAAAAGCTCTTACGCTTGGTAAAGCAGTAGCAGTAGCATTAACAGCACTCTTATGTCAATACCACACTCTTCCTCATCTGCAAGAGAGAATCCCGTATGTAGTGTCCAATAAACACATTCATTTTGCTGTGATAACATAGTTAATAAATTTTTATTCCTATTGCAGTTTAACAACACACTCTTACTTTTACTCATTGCTAAACGATGAGACAACACACGAATATGAATAAAGTGATCAAAAACTTGTAGACGAGCTACTTCACAAACGAAAACACAAACACAACTCCTCCTTTGTGTCGCCAGCTGACTAACGGTAAGTGAAAAATTGTGGCGGAACTGGTAGCATCACCTCCCAGTTACTGGTCATCGCTTGCCCCAAGGTCGGCTGAGAGACGCACGGCCGTACGAGAATGTTTCAAAACGCATTGTCGATCATACACGAAGTGTGTGGAAAAAGCAACGAAACTTGAGTCTCTACCTACCAAAGTTTATATTTTTTTCAAACAACAACTTTGTCCCCTTCCAAGTACACTCCTGGCAATGGAAAAAAGAACACATTGACACCGGTGTGTCACACCCACCATACTTGCTCCGGACACTGCGAGAGGGCTGTACAAGCAATGATCACACGCACGGCACAGCGGACACACCAGGAACCGCGGTGTTGGCCGTCGAATGGCGCTAGCTGCGCAGCATTTGTGCACCGCCGCCGTCAGTGTCAGCCAGTTTGCCGTGGCATACGGAGCTCCATCGCAGTCTTTAACACTGGTAGCATGCCGCGACAGCGTGGACGTGAACCGTATGTGCAGTTGACGGACTTTGAGCGAGGGCGTATAGTGGGCATGCGAGAGGCCGGGTGGACGTACCGCCGAATTGCTCAACACGTGGGGCGTGAGGTCTCCACAGTACATCGATGTTGTCGCCAGTGGTCGGCGGAAGGTGCACGTACCCGTCGACCTGGGACCGGACCGCAGCGACGCACGGATGCACGCCAAGACAGTAGGATCCTACGCAGTGCCGTAGGGGACCGCACCGCCACTTCCCAGCAAATTAGGGACACTGTTGCTCCTGGGGTATCGCCGAGGACCATTCGCAACCGTCTCCATGAAGCTGGGCTACGCTCCCGTACACCGTTAGGCCGTCTTCCGCTCACGCCCCAACATCGTGCAGCCCGCCTCCAGTCGTGTCGCGACAGGCGTGAATGGAGGGACGAATGGAGACGTGTCGTCTTCAGCGATGAGAGTCGCTTCTGCCTTGGTGCCAATGATGGTCGTATGCGTGTTTGGCGCCGTGCAGGTGAGCGCCACAATCAGGACTGCATACGACCGAGGCACACAGGGCCAACACCCGGCATCATGGTGTGGGGAGCGATCTCCTACACTGGTCGTACACCACTGGTGATCGTCGAGGGGACACTGAATAGTGCACGGTACATCCAAACCGTCATCGAACCCATCGTTCTACCATTCCTAGACCGGCAAGGGAACTTGCTGTTCCAACAGGACAATGCACGTCCGCATGTATCCCGTGCCACCCAACGTGCTCTAGAAGGTGTAAGTCAACTACCCTGGCCAGCAAGATCTCCGGATCTGTCCCCCATTGAGCATGTTTGGGACTGGATGAAGCGTCGTCTCACGCGGTCTGCACGTCCAGCACGAACGCTGGTCCAACTGAGGCGCCAGGTGGAAATGGCATGGCAAGCCGTTCCACAGGACTACATCCAGCATCTCTACGATCGTCTCCATGGGAGAATAGCAGCCTGCATTGCTGCGAAAGGTGGATATACACTGTACTAGTGCCGACATTGTGCATGCTCTGTTGCCTGTGTCTATGTGCCTGTGGTTCTGTCAGTGTGATCATGTGAAGTATCTGACCCCAGGAATGTGTCAATAAAGTTTCCCCTTCCTGGGACAATGAATTCACGGTGTTCTTATTTCAATTTCCAGGAGTGTAGTTCCCTTGGGGAGCTACCGGTATACTCTGGCGGAGCCGTTTACCCCATTGTTGTTAGCAACGCTTAAAGGCTTCAACTGATTGGGGATTTAATATGTCAGTCACATTCTTTTGAATGCTGTCAAGAGTCCCAAAATGACATCCTCTAAAGACATTTTTCGATTTCGGGGAAAGAAAAAATTCACAAGGACTAGGACAAGGTGAATAGAAACGGAGAGGGGGGGGGGGGTGGCTGTGGGAGGGAGGGGGGAGGTGGCTGTGGAACAACACGAATGCCAGTTATGGTCAAAAATTCCGTTAAGGAAGTGGCCGTGCGATATTGGCCGTTGCCACGGCGCAGCATCCACTTGTCCACAATGTCTGTCTCCCCCTTTTCCTGAGCCTTTCAAAGATATCTTTCTAAGACAACTGCTTGACAGTTTGTCCTGAAGGTCTTGCTCTCACAAGAGCACACATATGTTCGACGTGTATTCGGTTTTTGAAGATTTCCCTGAGTGAGGTTCATCTTCAAAGTGTTCTCTGCCTTCCGAAAATGTTTTGTACATTTGTGCTCTTCGTAAGGAATGTTCTCCATAGACATGTCTAAACTTTTCGAAGGTCACATTCGCGGTTCCCCAAGTTTGACACCAAAACGTATGGCATGACGTCGCCCTAATTTCAGCTGTTCCATTTTTGTAACACACAACTAAAATACAGCTTCACTGAAGGCGGTC
Organism: Schistocerca serialis cubense; assembly: GCF_023864345.2. NCBI lineage: Eukaryota > Metazoa > Arthropoda > Insecta > Orthoptera > Acrididae > Schistocerca > Schistocerca serialis. The sequence goes on from NC_064642.1 coordinate 588,074,561, forward strand.
TGAAAAATCACGTGACGGCTGTTAGGAGTTGAAACTCGAACTGAGTTGAACACCCCGGTCTACATAAGTAGAGCATCACATTGTTGCCATATAGCTCGCAGCGACGTCAGCCTCATCATTTTTCTCGTATCTCTACTAAAACTGGTTATGGACTGTGCGGTTGGTCCCGGCGGAGGTTCGAGTCCTCCCTCGGGCATGGGTGTGTGTGTTTGTCCTTAGGATAATTTAGGTTAAGTAGTGTGTAAGCTTAGGGACTGATGACCTTAGCAGTTAAGTCCCATAAGATTTCACACACATTTGAACATTTTTGATTTTACTAAAACTGGAAAACTCCTCGCCAGTATAAAATTCTCAGATCGCGGACATTTCTGAAAATTCTCAGATCGCGGACATTTCTGCAATCCCGGATAGCGCTAAAACGTCAGGACTGTCCAGCCAATCCCGGACTAATGGAGCGCCTACAAATTGACGGATGTTGCCGATTTAATGCACACTAGTATTCATGATTAGTTCCAGCTTTCTGCTGTTCTCAGTACTCGTGCCGTGAGGCGATTCAGCAGAATAATCGCAAATGTTCACGTTTCACATCCTGTACAAATGTTCACATTCCGAATGCTTTTAGGGGTATATAAAGTCAGGTGGATGTCATCCTACATACGGTAATAGTATTTTGTGCCCAACTGATATATTCATTCAAAGGTACACCCAAATTCTCCAGAATATATAGACAGTGTAAAATCTGAGGCTGAGTCCTACAAATGAGCCAAAATATGTAGATGTAGATGGCTGGAATGTCGGTTACTGAAGGTATCTCAAATTCTTATACGTTTGGTGGGTAGCTTACTACTGAGAGATCGCACATCCGAAACAGACAAGTGGTGGGAAAATAGAACTCTTCGTGCACCTCTGCACATACTTAACGGTATCTCCACTCACGAGCAAATCGCTGCAAGTTTTCACTTTCTCAGCGACACTGGTAGCCGCTCGCAGTGGCAATAGAAATAGAAAGCGGAGCCAAGCTCAGGCAGTCCTTTGTTTCCGGCGGCGCCACGCATCACTGGCGGCCGGCTGGAAAAAAGGTTCCGCGGCGGTGGACACAGCACACCGTGACTGACCGACTGGCGGCGCGACGCGGGAAGCAGCAGAGGCAGACTCTAGCGACCGAGGCAGCGCGCCGCGGCTGTTCTCACAGTACGCTCGCCAAGCTTTCGACTCGGTACCACAACAACGGAAGTGCAACCATGCACTATGAAGCGAAATTTCTAACTGGATTTAGGATTTCTAAGTAGGGAGGACGCAACATGCTATTTTCGATTGAGAGTTATATACAGATGCAGGATTCAGGTGTGCCCCAAAGAAGTGTGTTACGGCCTTGCTCCACATCTTGTATACAAATTTCAGCAATTTAGTATATTCAGACTTTTTGCAAGTGATGCAATTAGATCTTGACAACATTTCAAAGTGGCTACTTGCTTTAAATGTTGAGTTGCCGTCACAGAATTTGATAAGTCAAGGTCATATGCCCACTCCCACCAGTCTGCGGGCCGGGCGCTATGACCGAGCGGTTCTAGGCGCTTCAGTCCGGAACACGCTGCTGCTACGGTCGCAGGTTCGGATCCTTTCTCGGGGAAGGATGTGTGTGATGTCCTTAGGTTAGTTAGGTTTAAGTAGTTCTAAGTCCAGGGGAGTGATGACCTCAGATGTTAAGTCCCATAGTGCTTAGAGCCGTTTGAACCATTTGGACCACCAGTCCGCGGGCACTAAGTTCTGTGATTCGCCCGCCTCATAGCTCTGTTAGCAGTGCATTAGGTCAGCGCCAGCTTAATGATCTGTGTTTCCGTGCGATATTGTATCTTTACCTGAAGTTTCGGTCTTACGTTGAACGGTGCATTAATGTGTGTTATGTAGTGAATGAAATGTAGGAGAAACGACCCACGCTTAGAGCTATTCCACTTGATGGGCGTAGAGGGCGAAGGGCATTCGTAATCAACGTAAAATTGTCACATTGAATGTAATGAAGTTTTTACGGATCTGGCCAGGAGTAAAGAAGCCAAGAATAACAATAAATTTTCGCAAGTTCGTAAAATGACAATGGAACGTTGTGCCTATTACGAATCGGCTGCATCCCGTATTAACAGTGCAGTAAAATCGGCAGAACCTATAGATTCACGTATCTTGATTCTCCAAGAAAGGATATAAAATGAAAACGGAAATTTACAGAATTTGACGAGTCGTACAAGAAGCTATTGCGTGGAACTGTACTTCGATACTACGACAGAGGAGAGTATCAAAAATGGCTCTGAGCACTACGGGACTCAACTGCTGAGGTCATAAGTCCCCTAGAACTTAGAACTACTTAAACCTAACTAACCTAAGGACATCACACATCCATGCCCGAGGCAGGATTCGAACCTGCGACCGTAGCGGTCGCGCGGTTCCAGACTGTAGCGCCTAGAACCGCTCGGCCACTTCGGCCGGCAGAGGAGAGTATCCGACGGTAACAAAAATACAGTGTAATCTCCGCGAAGAAATTAATTATTCTTGCTCAGAAACCTTCGTTCCTTGTCTTCTCCGCTCACTTGATTTTTGAATCAGAAAATGTAATGATAGACAAAAATTTTTAATGGAATGCAGTGACATTGCAGCAGCAAGAATGAAGTTTTGTATAAAATGCACTTAATGTGAGCTGAGGACAAGTTTCGTAGTATATTCGAGAAACCTTGCGTTTCACAAACCACACGCGAAAAATATGTTTTGTTCGACTTCAACGGAAAGTACCTTACTTTTGTCTAGCGTATATCGGCTGTTTGAGTGATGGGGGCAGTGACGAAGGATCATTCAAGAGCAGCAAATGAAGAGTTGTCAGGAGGCGTATTATGGCCAGCGGTCGAAATTCAAACCCTGGCGACGGTGTACAAGTACTTGCACTTTGTCTCGCACGGCGTCGCTCAGAAGTAAAATGCGTTCATACGTCAAGCGATACAATAATGATGACTCAAATGTTCCCGAAACTTATTTCTTAGTTTTCTTAACAACTTTCTCTCTGGAATTTACTACAAGGTGCAACAGAACGCAAATTCATCAGCGACGATTTTTTCCTAACACAAGCGTAACAGTTCACAGCTCTTACAGAGTTTTATTTTTTATCTCGGAATACTTGTACGTTTTCACGATAAAATATGTATCACGTGCATCTAAACTATGAGAATGTTCATAGATTATTTTCAGTCCACATAAGTCAGCGGTTTGGTTTTTTCCACGGGTTGAAGTAAAAAAGTATTTTTCTTTAAAATATGTTGTAATGTTAGTTTTTACATTTTTTCGCAGTAGCGGACAAGACTTTTGTTTTGGAAAGTATTCAGTCGTATCGTAAAAATGTAGATGTCTTATATTTTTTCGGAATTTTTACTAACGTTTGAAATTATAATTACTATCAATGCTGCAGGAAGATGAAAGACCTTCAGGTGCATATTTTCGTGACGGCCGCTGTAGGAAACTGTAGTTCGTCTGCAAAGGAGATTGCATCCTGGAATATTTTTCAATTGTGTGGGACCCATATCACATAGGACTAACTGGGAATATATTAAACGTCTCTGAACTAGCAGGTGCTTGAAGACAAAAAGCCAACTATTCTGCAAACTTATACAGTTTTAAGAGGCAGTATTACGCAAGGAGTCTGGGAAAATATTACTGCTTGCTAGATATCACTCCCGTGGGGAACGCGTAGGCACCATTAGACTATTTACGGCGCTCAATGAGTCGTTTAAACAATCATTCTTCCCGCGCTCCATACGCGAATGGAGCTGGAAGAGGTCATGGTATGCGGTACAATGGCAGGTACCCTCTTCCACGCAGTTCACAGTGGTTTGTGGGGTATAAATGCAGATGTAAATGTAGAAGCTTGTAGCAGAGCGTTTTCTTAATTCAAGAGTGGCTCGTATTGCACGCTAAGTCTGACTGGTCCATTGTGGTAATAATGGCAATAAAACAATCACTAAATAAATAAATAAATAAATAGAGAGAGGTTCTAAAAAACCCTCTACAGTTGTTACTTTCCTGGAGTAAGAGTTGCACATTAGTACAAACCTTAGTTTCTTCAGTTATTCTGCTGTACTTTGCGAAATCAGGGCTAGGAGTCGTTTATAAATATTGACCCGCCAGAGTAGCCGAGGGCGCTGACGCGCTGCTCCCTGGACTCGGGTAGGCGCGCCGGCCCCGAATCGAATACTCCCGGCGGATTAACGACACGGGCCGATGTGCTGGCCAGCCTCGATGTGGTTTTTAGGCGGTTTTCCACATCCCGCTACGTGAATACCGGGCTAGTCCCTATGTTCCGCCTCAGTTACACGGCTCGCAGACATCTGAAGACATTGGCACTATTCCATGGATTACACCCGACGCAGGCAGTAGGGGTGCACTAATTCCGTCCCGGGGTGTAGGGGGTGGCGGCAGGAAGGGCATCCGGCCAACCCTTAACCGTTAACATGCCAAACCCGATTAACGATAGCTGACCCTGCGTAACTGCGGGACAAAGCTCAAGCGATAGAAGTCGTTTATAGGTATTGGCTAAATAGTAATGGTTGTAGCTGAGTGGAAGAGCGGGGAACAAAACTATTGGTTCTATTGTCAGGGTTAATTGTCACACATCATAAACGCGACATTGTGGAGCTAACCCTCAAAACGATAGCTAATCAGCAATGAGCGCACAAAAGTTTGTATGTTATGTTAACCTGGTTTGACTTGCTCGGCAGACGGATAGCGTGCCTTGCTATGACTGTGGAACTGAGGGAGAGATTGACAGGTCACTTGACGGGCGCCCTTCAGCCACGCCAGTCAACCATCACGATGGCACTTATGCAGGCATCAAGCCGTCATTCATACTGCACTTACATTCTCCACGTCAGTAGCCGGGCGCCATCTTGCTAGAGTGCTGCAAAAATAAGCGTACTCAACGAAGTGCTTCATTTTCGTATTTATAGCTCTCGTAAGTCACAGCACTAGCGATCGATCGTTGGTGCAAATTTGTTGTGCCTCATAACGGCACAATCGTCTTCGCCCAATATAACAGGCTAACGGACCGGATAATGCTACTGTGGAAGTGGTAAATTTACAGTACTGAGCAACACCGAATTACCAAGTTTTCCTGAAAACGTGCAGTCATAAATCTAGGATCAATTAGTCTTTTCTGTGATTCGGCGCCTCCACGTTAAAGATGTCTTACCTCGATTGCTTGCTTTGTAGTAGCGGCAGTACAGTATTGTCCTTTCATTTTCATTGTTATTGGTAGAAATGAAAATGCAGCTGTAGCTCTACACTTCACAGGACTTCGGAAGAAATTCACGTCGTGTTATACTTTGCTGCTGACGCTCAACACTACGTGAAGTAATGCTGTTTGCAATTTTTTTTAACAAAACACGGTAGATCACATGACCAGACTGTGTTTCGCTGACAAAATTATGAAACCGGATACTGTTATCTCCTGCAACACAACGACGCCTCTTGTCTGTCCATAAAGATTAAAACAAGTCAAAAAACTTCAATGAATGTAAGTGACAGAGTAACAACATTCATAATTTATTGCCTGTCTGGAAGGTCCATTCATGATCAAAGAGCCTCTCTTCAAGCCTCTTACAGTTGTACTGTATTAACCGACTGTTGCAAGCTTGTATCAGCCAATATCGCTGATCCACTGTCATTTCTCTCTGTTAACCTATGTTATTCTCACACGTCTTTCATTTTTTTCTCCACCGATCTGCGAAGTAGGAAAACTGTTAACAAGGGTTTCAGTATGAAGGCAGTGAATTTTTCAGGCGATCACTACGGTTGCAAATTATAACAATGCTGGTCGCATGAGGAACACTGGACTATTAACAGAATCGAATTTCAATTATCTCGATAATGAGTTGTAGACACAAAATCTCGAGTTGTCCATCGCCTTTCTGTGACAGGTGGACGACGTGCTGGCAGAGATTTCTAAAATACGATTGCATGCAATACCGTACTTGTAATATATTCTCCTGTCATCCCGTATCATGTGAACAATGTTAGTCTGTTCATTGTAGTAAGAGGGTTCATTGTCGTGAATCACTTTCACTTATCTTTTTCACTATCACTCCCTCGACAGCCCTTATGCCGCCCTCTACCTCTCGTTGTGTTTATCTTCTAATGCCAATATACCGCCCACATACTTATAGCAGACAAACTATAGTCAATCTCTTACCTAACAGGGCGTTCTGGAGGATTTGGCATGCTTCACTGGTGACCTTACCTAAGTATCAGAAACACCAGTTCGTTGTTGGTTTCCGCCTATCTGTCTAACATATATCTTGTGTTTCTCAGTAAAAGATGAAATTGCATCGTTATATGATTGAGTCGTGATGGACAATAGAGACACAATGAAACATTACAACAGGGACAGGTAGTAGAACGCAGTATATCTATGTCCCAATTTAAGAACAATATCATAGCTGTGAGACCTTAACTTTTCCCGGCGAATTGAATGTTCAAATGACTTACGGGTTTGCCAACCCGTAAGTTATTTTAGTACCATAGCTGTCGGTGCCACTTTCAGAATAAATTCCTAGCCATCCACGTCTCTTGCTAATTGCATTTCCCCTCTTGCTCAGTGAAACTTCTTGCGTTCCCGCGCTGTCTCGTTTCTCCTGTAAGGCTCACTGCCTATGATGTAAATGCAGTCACACATGTAGATAGAGACGCACATCTGTTTCTTATATGCTCAGCAGTAGAAGAATGTAATCACATCAGTTACTTAGCATTAACTTTCTTGCAGATGTCACTTCATTCTTTGGCACCGAACGAGTTGTGACGATGGACTGTGACACTTCATTCTTGTCCCAAAGGAGATGGGTTCAAATCCCAGTTCTGCCATCAAGACCTAGATTTCATGTGGCTTCACTAATTCACTTCTGGCAATGACATGAAGGTGCCTTCAACGACGCTGCAGTAATTCTATTGTAATTACGCTCGTGCCCTCCTGGCTTCGTCGTAGATTCTTTGAAAAACTGGCTGTGCTGATGCACGAGTTCAAGTGCATGACCATTTGTTGTTAAATTAAGACATCTTTGCTACAAAACGTACTTTTTTACACATAATAATTTCATGTGTGATACAACAGCCCAGAAATATAAACAAGGACAGAAAAAATTAAAAAATAAAACAAACATGTACAGTAGTTTTCATCGTCAGAGAGGGACGTTAAATCTAATCTCGTTATTCTCTTCCTTATTTCTCTTCTCTCCTTAACCACTGCTGTAGCAGTAGGCAGTGTCATTTAAACTGTGTGTGCAAAATCATAAGTTATTTGAAATATGGCGTAAAACGGCATTTAACAATTCGTTACTACGTGATAATTAACCGTAAGCCACGATATCCCCTTCATGTCCCATAGGACCCCAAAAGAGTACTTTCATTCAGTACATTGTAGGGTATACACTCCTGGTGTATCCAGTCCACAACTAGTTTTGTATAGGTTCTACGATACATGGGCCAAGGAATGAAAGTACGCTTTTGGTTTATACTGGACGTGAAGATGGTGTAAGTGTTGCGCCGAAGCTAGCTGTGATACAGCTATTGCGGGTCCTTTTCTTTATTTGAATCATTTATGGTCAAACACCAGAAACAAATTGAGTGTAGATATAGTAAAAGAAGAATTATGCATTCGTTGTAATATGAAGTTTGCAACATTCAACGGTTTCTACCAAAAACTTTAAAGGTAACAAAAATCTGTTGAAAGCCGTTAACTACCATTAATAAATGTAATTTTTAATATTTACTAAGTGTTTCACTGGGTTCAGCCTCAGCCCTCAGGACAGAAATTCCTTTCGCCAGGAAATGTACGGTAATTTTGTTAGTTCTCAGTAAGAACAGATAACTTGTTGCCACTCCAAATACAACGTTGTTTTGATTCAAAATCGCGTGAGTGGTCTTGTTCTTCCATTGTTCACTCTGCCGCAGTGACTCGACAGGTACTGTCACTGGCGCTAGAGTTTACAAACTGCTGTAGTACGACACAATCTGCTGTGCGATAATAACCGATCCTCTCCTAGCCCAGGCGTCTTCAGAGTGGGTGAAGTGGGTAGCACGCCCCTCTCGGGGGGCGCAAAAATAATAGCGGGTGGGGTGGGGGGGGGGGGAGGGAGGGGCGCGAGATTTCTGTAAAATATTTCAGATTCGTATTATGTAAGAAAAACACTTTCGGCGAACAAATAACTGATAAGTAGTACCTGTCAGCAGGAACTGTGAGAAAAGTCAACGGTCCATATTCAATGAAACAGCCCCTTTCAGCTACTTAAACAAACATTTTACAGCCACTGTTCACAGTAAGTCGCTTGACAATGTGATACGCACTTTCTTACTACACAGAGTACATGAATAGATTGTTATTCACAGCCATTTTGACCGTCCACCTGATTTCAGGAAGGCTTCTTCAGTCAGATCAAAGGTAGTGAGTAGCTAGACGTTCAAGTCTAGTGGGTGTTCAGTGGAAATAGTTAACTGGAATTAAAATAATGTGATAAAAGTTCCGCCCATCTCTTGCATAAGTCGCTGATTCGCAGTGGTAACATGAGAACCGATGGAAGTGATTCAACTTGTGTCTCTTCCCCTTCGAGAGTACGTAGTTCTGTTAAGGAAACAGATGCGAATTTAGTCAAAGTACGTTCTTCTTTGGCATCTTCCTCTGTTGCTGTCAACAAAGTTAGGATTTAAACGCAAAACCAAAGTGAGTAAATATCTAGTTTCTTTGTCTGATATTAGACTTGCTGCATTCTCTTGAAAAATAAGGAACGATCACATTAGCTAATGATAACTTGATGCCTACAAAATTAAAGACACATCTATAGACAAATATGTAGCGAAGCATACATATTTGCTCAATTCCAGAAACTACACTCGCAGCCGTAGCTATTATTTTATACATCTTGCACCTTCTTTCAGTTATAAAAATGTATTATGATATTTTTTAAAGTTTACCTCCGATGAGCTCGAATGACGACTAATTATTGTTGACGTCGTTGTTGTTGAAGCAGATTGTTGCAATGATTAGACACAAGTAAATAAAAATTTGATAAACCCTGTCCTAATCCATTGATAATGGCAGAACTCTAAGAATTTGTTAATCAAGCAGAATCCCATTCCCATAATTTTGCCTGAGAACACGGCTACTGTTAAGAGAATAAGTCAATGATCTTGAGTTCCAAGTACTGTTTACGATTACTGTGTCGAAATGCCTGTAATCCTTAGAGCGAACAGCTAAAAACTCCATCTACAGTTTCGGATATGGCGTCCAGCACACACGCTGTTGCGAGACCCACGTAAATTAATAAAAGGGGCAGAAGCATATGGTTTTTTTTTCTTTTGTTTAGTGGCAGGTAAATCTAAAAACAATGTGAAGCGCCGTCGCAAAATGATAGATGGCTATCTCGCCTGTCGCAACAGCGGCGGCGACAGCTGCTGCCGTAATCAAGCAGGCACGCCCCCGCCGTCGAACTGATACGAATTTCATGACCGGCATTATTAATTATTGTCCCGTAATGGCGGCGGGAGCGGGGGCGGGAGACATGGTACAGGCGGGTGGAGTGGGGTGAGGGGGGGGGGGGAGGGGAGAGGGGCAGAGTGTCGCCCACGCGCAGATGTCGCTGGCCGGCGCGGCTTTTTGCGACGGGCGACAGCGCCCCAGCTGCCCCATAGCACGGCGGGCGATCCCTGGAAATGCACGGATGCAAGGGGCGGCTGTGCGAACCGCGGTACCTGGAATTTCAGTCGAGAGTGTCCTCTCCACGCGCGTCGCCGGACCCGTCGAAGGGTGCTGCGTGGTGCCATCTGCAGTTATAACCAAAATGGAAGCATCTGTTGCAGCAAGCACACTTGAAGCGAGTTCGACCAACAGACTTTCGAATATTGGGATCGAAGTTGTAGAAGCAGCAGTTAAATCTAAAAACAATTTTACGTTGTCGTGCTATGCAAGTAGAGGAAGTAGTCCAAATTTCTGCTAGAGTCTAAATTATGGCTAGCTATATATATGGTACTGAGAGGTGCTGCAGCCTAGCAGAAACAATATAAGACTGCGCTTCAGGCTGCGACAGTTGTTCTGTGAAACCGCCACGATAGTTCATTATCGTACGCGATTGTGGTCAACACAAATTCAGTTTAGACCATTTTAAAATGTTCTGTAGGTATGTATTCATTTGTGTTTCACATAATTTCTGTACTCCTGCTTAGTCTTCTAGAAACGGTAATCCTAGGTTTTAGTGCAGGGGTGTCCAACGCGCGGGCAGCATGCGACCCAAAGCAAGTATCAGTGCGGTCCATGAAGTGAGTATCTATCCCACGATCGAAAAAAAAACAAACAACTGTTTATGTAAATCTATGATAAACTTAATATTTTAAATTCGAAACTCCCTGCACACGATGCTGTTCTCTCATTCGTCCATTCTGACCTCAACATTGTAGCCTGCGCTACAGCTGAACCACGAGGTTCTCGTTCTTAAAACAGGCTAACTCATCAGAGGCGCTGGTCTGGTATCTTACTGTTACTTCAGCTTCAACTGCGAAACTAGATATTTATAGACATTATCCTAACGATAGGATGCAATATGCAGTCACTCTTTCAAATTTGCCTAAAGAATTTGAAAACCGATTTCAGGATTTTCGAAAAAAATAATCAAAATTTTTTGTATTTAAGCCACGTCTTTTACCAAAAATACAGGAATGTTGTGAACAGATTATCAGGTGGAATGCATAGAGCTGCAGTCTGACATTCAACTACAAGAAATACCTGATCACACTTTTTTGTTGAACTTCTACAAATCATTCCCGTCCAGAAGGAAATATCCTTTGCTACAGTTATGCGTCATACATGTCTTTTTGTCTGGAAGCACATACGTTCGTGAAATGTTATTTTCAAAAGTAAAGCACACAATGTGCAGAAACAGAACCAAAATCTCACATGAACACCTTGAGAGCACCCAGAAAATTGCAGGTACTTCCATCCAGGCTCAAGCTGATACATAAGTTGTGCAAATACAATACAAAATGTCACATTAATTCTATGATTTATATACAAAATTAGTAGTGAAATCTCATATATGAATTGTCAAATCAATTCCATCTTGCTTTTTTTACATTTATCAGAATTTAATAAATTATAAATTACGTAAATGTTTTAACAATACTGTGTACCTCTGGGCGTCCCCTATCTCGTCTCACAGGTTATTGTTAATATTTGGCATATTACCTCTGGTCCAGTAAATACTCGACTTCCTTCAGTGTCCCCCAGGTAAGATAAAAAGTTGGACGCCCCTCTTTTGGAGTATAATTTTAATAGTTACAACATTTTTTGTTTTGTAACATAAAAATTACCTAGTAGTAACGAATTAAATTCAGTCGATTTGCGTATGGTCTAAATTAGGGCTATAGACAGATCCTGAGGAATTTTCGAATTACGACTACCCTGTTCCGTTTTAGCTCTAGAATTCCAGAATTCCAAGCACAAATCATTCGAAAGATACATGACAAAAGTGATTCGTGCAGTCAGATATAAAACAATGGGGGAAAAATTTGTCAAGACCTCCCACCCTCCTCGGATAGTCTTCTTTTTTTTCGTCAACAGTCTACTGACTGGTTTGATGCGGCCCGCCACGAATTCCTGTCCTGTGCTAACCTCTTCATCTCTGAGCAGCACTTGCCACCCACGTCCTCCATTATTTGCTGTATGTATTCCAATCTCTGTGTTCCTCTACAGCTTTTGTTCCCTGCAGCTTCCTCTAGTACAATGAAAGTCAGTCCCTGATGTCTTAACAGATGTCCTATCATCCTGTGCCTTCTCCTTGTCAGTGTTCGTCACACATTCCTTTCCTGGCTTCTGCGCATAACCTCCTCCTTCCTTACCTTACCAGTCCAACTAATTTTCAACATTCGTCTGTAGCGCCACATCTCAAATGCTTCAGTTCCCTGTGAACATTTATTTAGAGGAGTAAAGCACACGAAGTTTAGAAACAGAATCAAAACTCAGATGAACACGTTGAGAGCACCCTGAGAGGTGCAGGAAGTTTCATCGAACCTGATACTGATAGATCAGTTTTCCAAATTCAAAATCAAATGCCACATTACTTCTATGATTTGTAGATTATTGATGAAATCTGATTTATAAAATATCAAACTAACCCCATCTTTCGTTTTAGTGCCTTTGATTCATGCACCTCAGCTAAACTGATCTTCTTAACCGGCTCTTAGTCGTTATGGCCATGCTCCTGTTACTACGGCAAACAAAGCACAGGACAACAATCGACGTACAGTCGTAGGATGTGCTCTGATAACTGGCACTCCTTATAAAGCAATGTTATAAATACACCCAGTTCCTAGTGAAGAAAAAATTTTTACTAACCCTCCCAGATGAAACGATGCGAAAAATAAAAGAGAAGTTTCATAAAAATAACTGTGAAATCTCATCCAAAAAAGTACGTGTGGAGAAAAACGAAAAGAAAAGAAAAAACAAAAATGGACGAAAAAATCAAGAATATAGCTCAGAAGAGTCACAGTTAGATGAACGGGCTACGCACTCGCTGATGATGAGTGTTTTAGACTTTCCTGCTGGAAGAAAATAAGCCAGACACTGCTAATACAGAATGTATTTTCCGTGATGGTAGCTTCTGTGATGACGTACAAGGAAAGCTGCGTGTTATGTACATCAGGTGTAATATGTGGACGCGCAACGAATCTGCATGGACTGATAGACTATGACCACATTTTTTTATGAATCCCAGTGATTTGAAATTAAAAATATGCCTTATTATTTTTTGCATTCTGTAAATATACTGTTTTTCATTCCTTTTAGTAACTTTTCTCAATGATTCCTCAATATTTGTAGGACTAGCTCAGGTTCAGGCCACACTTCTAAGTTGTGTCAACATTCCAATATTTTTTTAAGTCCAAACTACAGTTTATGTGAACGTGTTTAAATTTTACAATAATGGTTCTGAAGCAGGACACTTCAAAGTAGTATTTACTGCAACATTCTTTAATTTATTTGAACATCGGTTATGTATTGAAATGTAAATGACAGGATAAATTTAGACAACTTACTTTACTATATTAGTCGAAATACAGTCATTGGCGACCGCAGAAATGCATCAAAGAGTGAGAAAGGTTCTAAAATTAACATCTTTTTTTTATAACTGATTCAATGAATTTGAGAACGTTTCATGCACCAATAATTAGACTTTACAGGACGTACATAAAGTGTACTGCATCTGAAACGATAGATATCCGGGCCTTGGTACAAATTTTCATTCCTCGCTTCAGTCTGCATGACAGCAAAAAAAGTGGGTCACTGCCGAATACAACCAACATAACAAAGCTGTGTTGCAGGTCCTCTAAACACCAAACCCCGTGGGGTACAGTCGTTTGACTACACACAATGGGTACCGCAAGAGACTACTAGAGACCAAAGGTCTTTATGGCAGTCAGTCTAAGCGTCAACTAATATCGTCATACGAAACATATTAGAAAACACTTTCTTAACGATGAGACACCCTATAACACTAATAAACTAACCTTAATTATAACACGTGATATTCCAAAAGTTCTGAGAAAACGGATTATTTTACATATATCGTACAGTAATCCTTAGTCAAAATGAAATACTTGAGACAATATATTGAGTTAAAAAGCTGTATGGCAATTGGAAAAAAAAATTTCGCTCTCGAAAAGGTTTTCCATCCAAGTGCTGAAAGTCGCTCAAGGATGAGTGGCTCTGGACTGTATATTGGACGAACCAGTAAAAAAACGCGATTAACGGCAACAAGCACTCTACGGAAATCTCAAAATTAACAGCGAATCACCAGTAATATTATTGTTCTCGCAACACATCAGCAGCTACGTGTACACAAATTTGAACTTTAAATGACTGGACCTGGATTCAAACCCAGCACCTACAGCCTTTGCTAACTAAGCTAAGCTTTGTTTGTGCCTTATTGAGGCCCGATCACTAGGCATAAAGAGACGTGAAGTATAGACGTTTGCACCAGTATCAGTTATCAATTCAGATCCTGAAAATAAATGCCGAAAATGTTTATACTGAACTGGGAATCCTGTCATAACAGTTAACTTCCTGCGAACTACCCCTAACGACGTTTAATATGGTGTCTTTCACAAGGAACAAGATATGCTCATGTTTAAAATTGAAATACCATCATGAAAAGCTTGTGACAGGGATGCGAACCCAGCACCTAATCGGATTGTTAACGAAGTACGTAAAATCAGAAGTTAAATATCAAATGTTTTCACCAATAGCGAGATGTTGGAACCTTAAATGACAATAGGACTGTTTTGCCTGACTGGGATTCGAACCCACCATCTAGCGCCGTCGTTTTCTAGCCAGGAACAGACGATAAATAGCTATTGTTGGTTCACCAGTAGCGAGATGTGCGCATGTTTAGCTAGACATCAGGCTACGAAAAGTTCCGTACTGAATGGAATTCAAACCCCGCACACGTGGTCATGAAGACACCTTCACTATCAAATTCTTTTCCAATAATAGCTAGGAGTGGCATTTTTTTAAATTTCAATGATGTGATGGAAAATACTTTGCTGGCTAGAAGTTGAATCCACAACATATCGTCGTTGGTGTTCACAACGAACACAACGTCAAACCCAAATCCGTTTCCGCCAGTAGGATTGAGAGGAATGTTTGAACTTGAAAAGACGTAAGGAAACGTTTGATCTTGTGATGTTGTGAAAAAAAGCTCGTCACGTGGCTGTGAGTTGAAACGAACACGTTACAGCTGACAACGCACGAAGAGACGTTGAAAGTGTAACTATTTTTCACTAGTAGTTCGGAGTGCACACGCTAGGACTTGAAATGAAATAATGAATATTTTGTGCTGATCAGGATTCTAAACCAGATAGGTGCCCTTCGAGGAAGCCTAGAAGAGTTGGCAACCTTGGGGAACACAGTGAAATCTAATTCGAATCCCAGTCCAGCACCACAATTTTCAACGTCTCAGTTTCAAATAAAGTAAGGGAGCCTTGTGAACTTACATGGCCATTGGTTCATTAAATGAAATACGTTTTCTAGTTTACGACGGCTTGCTGGTGACGGAGTCTCTGCCTTCCGGGGTTTCTCCATCTGTCACAGCCCAAACGAATGCCGCTCTGCCCCACTCGGCAGCGAAGGGATGTTATCTTTACTGCGGATATTGAACTACGGAGCTTACTGGCGTTCTGTACTTGGCGTTACTAGGGGTGAAGGGGAGTTACTTGTGTGTGTTAAAAACCTACGCCTGACGTGAGATGTGAACCTACACGTTTTACACATCAATACAAGATTAATCCACCAGACCACAGAACCCCCAGCCAAGCAATAATTATGAATTGCAGAGTATTCATTTAAATGTAGATGTCAAAGGGATGGGTAACACGAAGGAGGGCGGGATCTGGGAATGGATAGAAGTGCAGAAGTGCAAAATATTAGCATGAAATCCTTGCAAAGTATTGCTTACTTAGATGTGTGCTACAGCTCGTTTTATCTTAGGACCGAGAGATAAGGAAGGACTGTTTTCAGAATGAAGCATGAGCTATAGGAAAGGGGAGATAAAAGAATACGGTTTCATAGGTGTTGAGAGGAATGGTAGACAGTAAAGACAGCAGCAATTAAAAGAGAAAATGCAGCGTCAATGGAAACCGCTAGATTTGTTTATAAAGTTTTGGGGGAATGGAATAGAAGGGCACTTGCGGCGATAGTGTCAGAGAGAGAGTGTGTGAGAGAGAATAGAGGAGATATTAATAAACATAATATGAAATCGTTTGCGTATTGTGTGGAGGACGGAGAGTGTATTCATGGATGGAGGGGATGAGGGAGATGTATTTGAAATAACAAAGCTATTGTGACAGAGCCCATCTACGCTGATTAGTTTGTAAGTATCTAGACAGGGTGTAAATGAAATCAAAATAGAATATTTAACAAACAGTATATTCAAAAGAAACCCACTTGAATTAAAAAGGCAACTCACAGGAAAACTAACCCATATTGTATCTTTTTTGTTGCCACGCGATCTTCCACTAGCTCCCAATCAGGAAAAATGACGAAAAAGAAGACATAACAAAACATTTTAAGGACTCTAATATTTTATCCAGAGTCCTTCATTACTTTGTACTTCTATTATGCGTCTTGGCATAGAATGTATAAGCCGTCGGACGTAACAGCCTGAAGAAGCAACCTCCTCCCAGGCTTCCAGTACGCAGTCCCAAAGAGCGTCCGCAGTAGTTGGTTGGTTTCGTCGCCAGTTCTCTGTTCATGTTCTGGCGACCTGAGCCCACATGTTTTCCATGGGGTCCATATCAGCCGCCCGTGGCGGCCAGTCCATGACGTTGACGCCAATAGTGGAGAGCCGCTGCTGGACAAATGCAGACTTGTGAATGGGAGAATGGTCCTCTTGCAATGTGACGTCCCTTTCTGCGTACAGCATTCGCACTGACGGAAGCATCACATTTTCCAATATGTGGGTATACTGCACGCTGTCCAGAGTTCCTTCTATCCTGTGAAGAATTCCCGCCCCTCTCGCAGAAATCATACCCCAACAGGTAACAGATAGCCAGCCACTTCTTCTCGTCGTGGTTACATATTCGCGTCGATGGCGAGTCCCTTGCGGCCTGTAAACGATTCGTGGACCGTCGTTATTGGTGGAGAACACCTTCTCATCAGTGAAAATGACGTTGTCCCACGACGCCCTCAGATGGAGCTCCGCGAATGCTAGCCGGTATAAAACGTTGTCTTCTCTGAGCTCTTGTTTCACGGCGGATCGTCGTGCATGCAGTCCAGCGTCCCTCAGCCTTTGGCGAATCGTGACACTGGAGCCGGGTAAGTTGGTCTCCCGCCGCAACTGCTTCGCGTTCAGAAAGGGATTTGCTCTGCTCCTAGCCACTAGGTCTGTGTCTTACTGTTGTGAGCTCTCTCTCTTCCTGCCTGAGCTAGGACCCCTGTTGGTGGTGCCTCTTTCAAGGCAGATCCTCCACCATCTCGTTGCAGTGGTATGTGGCACGCCATGCCATCTACCAGCTTCTCTGATGGAGCATCCTCCTTCTTCAATGAGAGCGACGACTCTATCTCGAATAGACCTCTCCCAGTGAGCCATTACGGCAGACAGCCTGATGTGTATTTCTGCTTGCCGCTCTTATACTGATGCCAGGAGAGAGGTAAACATATTTGCGTCAAACGGAGCGGCAGAGAGAGAGGCATGCGGCTCACCCGTGCTGGTTCGTCCAGGGATGTTGGCCCACCAACGCCACCGCCAGCTCGCTCACTTCCGTCTCGCCTCGGCCAGCCTGGCTGGCCCGTAGCTCGCGTGCCGCGGCTAGTACAGACCCGGGCCGCAAGGCCACGATCACCCCTTGAAGGATCAAAAGTTACACCTAACCTACCCAAGTCTGTAGATAAACTAACGCAGTTACAGCTATTATGCTGTAACATGTGCAGGCACACCTACAGTTGACGATTCATTCAAATATTTGACGAACAATACGTTCAAAAATACATTCATTTTAAACATAGCTACCACAAAATATTTCACATAGCTAGCAATAGCATGACGCAGGAAACTATTCTTTCTTGTAAGCGTTCTGCATTAGATGTAGCCTTAAGAAAACGTGTATACAAACACGACAAATAAGCGGAATGTAAAAGTAAACAGGTTTGGCGGCAGCTTCTCAAAATAATAGTATATGCGTAGTATATAATACACGTTTTGTACACATACGAGGTGCATTCAAGTTCTAAGGCCTCCGATTTTTTTCCTAATTAACTACTCACCCGAAATCGATGAAACTGGCGTTACTTCTCGACGTAATCACCCTGCAGACGTACACATTTTTCACAACGCCGACGCCATGATTCCATGGCAGCGGCGAAGGCTTATTTAGGAGTCTGTTTTGACCACTGGAAAATCGCTGAGTCAATAGCAGCTAGGCTGGTGCATGTGCGGCCACGGAGAGTGCCTTTCATTGTTGGAAAAAGCCAAAAGTCACTAGGAGACAGGTCAGGTGAGTATGGAGCATGAGGAATCACTTCAAAGTTGTTATCACGAAGAAACTGTTGCGTAACGTTAGCTCGATGTGCGGGTGCGTTGTCTTGGTGAAACAGCACACGCGCAGCCCTTCCCGGACGATTTTGTTGCATTGCACGAAGGAATTTGTTCTTCAAAACATTTTCGTAGGATGCACCTGTTACCATAGTGCCCTTTGCAACGCAATGGGTAAGGATTACGCCCTCGCTGTCCCAGAACATGGACACCATCATTTTTTCAGCACTGGTGGTTACCCGAAATTCTTTTGGTGGCGGTGAATCTGTGTGCTTCCATTGACCTGACTGGCACTTTGTTTCTGGATGGCATCCACGTCTCATCCATTGTCACAACCGACGAAAAGAAAGTCCCATTCATGCTGTCGTTGCGCGTCAACATTGCTTGGCAGCATGCCACAAGGGCAGCCATGTGGTCGTCCGTCAGCATTCGTGGCACCCACCTGTATGACAATTGTCGCATTTTCAAGTCGTCATGCAGGATTGTGTGCACAGAACCCACAGAAATGCCAACTCTGGAGGCGATCTGTTCAACAGTCATTCGGCGATCCCCCAAAACAATTCTCTCCACTTTCTCGATCATGTCGTCAGACCGGCTTGTGTGAGCCCGAGGTTGTTTCGGTTTGTTGTCACAAGATGTTCTGCCTTCATTAAACTGCCGCACGCACGAACGCACTTTCGACACATCCATAACTCCATCACCACATGTCTCCTTCAACTGTTGATGAATTTCAATTGGTTTCACACCACGCAAATTCAGAAAACGAATGGTTGCACGCTGTTCAAGTAAGGAAAACGTCGCCATTTTAAGTATTTAAAACAGTTCTCATTCTCGCCGCTGGCGGTGCTGCCATCTCTGGGACGTATTGACAATGAACGCGGCCTCATTTTAAAACATTGCGCATGTTTCTATCTCTTTCCAGTCTGGAGAAAAAAAATCGGAGGCCTTAGAACTTGAATGCACCTCGTATAACATGTACACAGTGTCTCTGAAACAATACATGCTGCACGACGGAAATTACTTTCTGCTGATGCACTTCATTTACATCTCAATGATACACGACTACTAGAGAACATTGCTCTTTACGGCAGTCAATCCACTTGTAAATTAACACCATGATATCGCAGATATTAGGCAACACGTTACTAAAGGCCTTAAGGTTTGCAACTAAACATACTACTCCTAGCTACTGCTGAATAAGAATCTGATTATTAACGTGTCTTCATAACCGTGTGTGCGGCGTTCGACTCTCAGTCAACATAGACGTTTTCGTCGCCTTATTTCTTGTTAAACGTGCGCACATCTCGCTAATGGTGGACCAACATTGGACATTTCTCGTCTGTTCCTGGTTAGACAACGACGGCGATAGGCGCCGGGTTCGAATCTGGGTCACGCAATACAACTTCAGTCGTCATGTCAGGTTCCAACGTCACTACTGGAGACAAACTGTGATATCTACATTCTGATTTTACGTAGTTATTCAACAATCCGATTAGGTGCTGGGTTCACATCCTTGTCACCAGCATTACATGATGGCATTTCAGTCTTAAACATGTGCATCCTTTGTTCCTTGACAATGCAACAATATACACGGTCTTTTGAGGTTAATTACCGAGAACGTAATTGTCATGTTAGGGTTCCTGGTTTCGTACAAACATTATCGTCATTTACGTTCAATTTGAGAATTGATAAATGATACTGGTGCAAATGCCAATATTTGACGACTCTGTCTGACTAGTGATCGAGTCTCGAAAAGGCACAAAGCTTTGCTTGGTTAACAATGGCTTTACGTTCTGGGTTTGCATCCGGATCCGGAACGAAGACGTTGGTCATGTCATTTAAAGTGCAACTTTGTGTACAAGAAACTGTTGATGAGCAATGTGAACAATGATATAACTTGTGATTCGCTGTTAATGTTGGGATTTCCGTAGAGTGCTTGCCGCCGTTAATCACGTTTTCTTTTAACTGCTTAGTATTACATAAAGTTGAAGCGAAACCACTCCCCGTTGAACGTTGAACGACGTTCAGTATGTGTTGGGTAAACCTTTTAGACAGCAAAGAACTTGTTTCCAGTTGTCATACAACTTCATAAATCCATACACTGTCTCAACTATTTAATTGTGCCTAAGGATTACTGAATGTTTTATGTGACATAATTAGTTGTCCCATAACGTTTGAAATGTCACTTATTGTAATGAAGTTTAGTTTACAGACGTTAAGGACTGTCTGATCTCTTCTGTACTGTTGTGATGTTACTTTGCACCTGGACGGACTGTCATAAAGACCGGTGTTCTCTAGTAGTCTCTAGTGGAACCCATTGCGTATCTTACAACGACTATACTGTGGAGGGTTGCGACGATGTGCAACACAGATATACTATGTTGGTTGCATACATTCAGGTACAGGCTACACGTTGGAATTCAGGCATGACCCAATTTTTTTGCTGTCGAGTGTACATGATGGATATGTGTCTGCTCAATTAGTTTAACATAGATTACTTTGATATCTAAGTGTTAACATATTTCATTAGTATAGGCAAAGCAGGTATTTTATAGCAGGAGAAGAGTGCTGTATCCTGGAACGTGTCAGACCTTCCCCAGCAGTAGATTTGCTTATTACGATTTTAAATTATGGTATTCATTTTTTGTGTGCTGCAGTTCTTTTTTGAAACTACAAAATTTGCTCCAGAACAGTAATTTTTTTCTGAATGTGAAAAAAAGGCTCCGAAATACAACTTGGTCAGGTTCCTGGGAATAAATATTTTACGGATACAGTGGTGAAAAGATTTTCTCTACTATATTTCGCAGTCTGTCTGACACACATTACTCTCCTACGCACCAAGAATCAGAGAGTGAAATAAAATTAAATAGAAGTATTATTAAAAAAACAATTGAAAGTTAAATATATTTTGAAATACAAGCTATTGGAAAGTAACAAAGTTTCCATTTCCAAGACAGGTAAAATTGTTATGACTTCAAAGAAACTCAGTTCATTTGCAAATATCATACGTTTCATGGGAGAAGACGTTCTTGCGATTTAAGGTATTGAGAATGTACACGACCGAGGCACCGCGGCTGAATCGTCGACACGTTATATAGCTAGTTTTCAAGCTAAGTCCAATGGACAAAATTTAGTTAGTCAGTGCGCACGCACTGATGAATCGTTAAGCCTTTACAAATAGTGTAGTGTTCGATTCACGTGCTCAACCGTGCTCGCACTG
The DNA here is from genome assembly GCF_023864345.2 of Schistocerca serialis cubense. Taxonomy (NCBI): domain Eukaryota; kingdom Metazoa; phylum Arthropoda; class Insecta; order Orthoptera; family Acrididae; genus Schistocerca; species Schistocerca serialis. The sequence goes on from NC_064642.1 coordinate 588,095,873, forward strand.
CGTCTACGTGAATAGGTAACTGCAATCAGTGAGATACTTACCACTCAAAAAGACATTGTATGTAAATATGGGTAAACATATGGACGCGACAGAGTGGCAAAAGGTGGCAATCCTATTTGGCCGTGCCGATGGTCAAACGATGTTTTATGTTGCTTGAATTGTTGACAATCGCGGCAGAGTGTTCAACATTGTACAAGCGCTGGTGTAACGCACGTGGCAACGGAACACGACGTCAGACTTGTGGTTGGAAGAAGATCTTGACTGAGAGGGACAGGACGCGTTTCACGGATTGTGATCCATAACCGCTTTCAAACCCGACATGTATTGCTACAGGCCGTGAATAAAGGTCCATCCCAACCTGACAGCGAAAGAACATTGCGACAGGATCTGCACGCAATAAACATTTGGAGTCGGTCACTCACAAGGAGCGATTGCTTGCAGATTCACATACACATACAAACATACACGTGGCCGTGCAGTTCTAGGCGCTACAGTCTGGAACCGCGAGACCACTACGGTCGCAGGTTCGAATCCTGCCTCGGGCATGAATGTGAGTGTTGTCCTTAGGTTAGTTAGGTTTAAGTAGTTCTAAGTTCTAGCGGACTGATGACCTCAGAACGTGAGTCCCATAGTGCTCAGAGCCAATTTAGCCACACACACACACACACACACACACACACACACACACACACACACACTCTCACACACACACACATAAAGACGACAGCAGCAAAGTTTGTCGGGCTGAAAGAATATGTGACTGGTTTTCAGAACACTCTCCCATTCTCTTACATCTCGACTGGCTGCAGAATCGTCTAATTTGAACCCCATACAGAATTTGTGGGACATGTTGGAACAGCAGATAAAACGCCCACTTCAGCATCCCCTCATTTCGGTCGAATTGCGCTGTCAGATCCTCAGTGATTGGCTGAATCTGGATTCTGGATGCGATGTATCTGCACAATCTTGTGGACTCTTTGCCAACAGAATCCAGGCGGTTATGAAGTGCAGGGGCGGAATTACACGGTATTGAATGATGCTTGTGCTGGTTTCTCTAGGGGTGACTAATTTTTTGCCTCGTGCGCTTATATATAGAATTCCGGTTGCTTTAAAATTTACATCTGAAGACTTAACAATATCTTCCAAATAGCTTTCATATGTCGGTAACTAGATGGAAGTACTGAATAAGCAACATCATGTGTTCCTATATACATTATCCTCGAGGTAAAACACTCTGCTGTAAGAGAAGCGATTCCTGCTGTCCAGTTGGCACGACTGCTCAATGGCGTCCAACAGTGGAGATGATCAGCAACATAATTCTTTCCAAGGCCGTCAAAAATATTTTCGGAAGGTTTCCCACGACCATGTAATCGAATGGTCCCTGGGTTAAACGTTATCCAAACAACCCATTTTGTTCAGTTCTAACTACACCAGTCAATATTAAATAACAAATATCATGAAAATAATGCACTAAATCCATTAAAATTGTCAAGTGTGAAATTTTATCTGCGAACAATGTTAGAAACGGCACCTTAGCGGTTCTTAAATTTATTTCCTTTTACTGCACTCTGAGGTGAATTAATGTTACATTTGCTGCAGGTTTTTGCTAGTTACACGATTTTATGTCGTTCTTATTCTTTAATTTCAATTTATTACTTTTCAGGGTCACGTAACCTAAAGTTACCGGGTTACGAGTAAAATAGTGTCGGCAAATAACCCTTTGCTTACCCGCGATTTAATTGTAAAAACGATGGAATAATGTTGTTGAATCATACATGTGCCGTATATATCAGTAGGAGCACACATAGAGTTTGAGGATGTCCCGATTTCTCGAGAGATATTTTCGACCTTCAACATTTACACTGTATTTTTCATTTTCTAGGTTGATGCATTTGGGTTCATAGATGTATAGATCTACACAGCTGCAATATAGCATGTCATACTAAATAGAATATACTATATTATCTCTGCATCTGTGTAAAACTGAACCTGGACTCAAGAGGACGTTACGTGTCTGTCTTCTTTCTTCACAGTTTTACACACAGTGGTAAAACACTGTTGCCATATGGGCAGTAGTGGTCCTTGTGAATGGGGACGGATGACGGGCAAGTATACGACTGCCTTATTTATACTGCTTATTGAAACAGTGCATTTCCTCTCTACGCAGAACAGACACACCTAAACCGCCTTCGCGACAATGAAACGCCATAATTTCACGGGGTCTACTTGACAACCAAGCAAAGGGCAGGGACGACCGAACAAACTGCTGACAACTGTTGCCAGAACAATGTTGTGAGAATTCCAATACTTCCAAATTCCAGTGGAGGCTTGTGCCCTCTCCTGCCTACCCATATATATATATATATATATATGAACGTAACACACAGAAAATAAACTAAAAGTGTCGTCAGCTACTATACTGCTTGGCTTCTCAGAAAGATGGCGGTTGCATTGCTCCTTCCCGGTGACAGATCTGTGGTTTTGAACCCCGCAACTTGAAGACAGTTCACCCGCTTTATTTACTGTTGGAAACCAATGTCCCCCTCCGCCACCAGAAAAGGTGACTATGTCCATCTGTACTCCTGGAAAGGGATCTTCACGAGGTCCTACTAGCCGGGTCAGCGGGACAAAGGTTTTCTGCAGAGGTGTTACTTATCTCTTACTCACGATTTACCCAGGCTGGAGCAGGCAGAGCCTGATTTCCCAATATTGGGAAAATGTTGGTGGGTTCAGAGATCTCGACTCTTAATAAACGGGGATCAGTCGACGTATCACATAAAGGAAATCACAGGATATTCAGAAAGATTTTAGGCAATAGACAGATTAGTGGACATATATGTTTCTGGTCAAATGAGGAACTGTACAGAAAGACAGAACCGTAACATGAACGATTTGAGAGAAACTGTGGTTGTTCTATGTGAATATTTTCAGAATTTCCGATGATCGCCTAACAAAGGAAATTTCATATGGCCCAAGGCAAAAAGAGGTCCAAGAAAGTGGCAAGCATCTTTAAGAAATAGGTATCCCAGAAGGCAAAATCTAGGATTTTAGAAAATGGTGGAAAACAACAGGGGTTTTACACTAGGAGGAACCAACTCAAAAGAAGAAGGGCTCTCTGTCAGAAGACCAGAAGAAGGCAGTGAGTGATGGGCTGATGACATACTGGCAGCACATTAAAGCTGGCAGACGGACAAGAGCTAAAAATGTAAAATGATAGTGACTGTTAACTCGTAGCACACAGTGGCTCCATACGAATGTAAAAATATCTGAACTGCCCTTAAAGCACGTAAAACATTATTTCCGTGCGAGTTAGGATGAGCGATCATAGTATTAATTATCAGATGGGGCGTTTAATTCTAACAGCGGTTTTATGGCCATTAATCATGGTGCATGAGACCACCGCAGTTGGAAAATTATTTTTGCTATTGTCGAAACAAACCGTGCACACGTACGTATTTTTTTTTTTTTCTGCACAAGCCACAGCGGGTTATGGCTGAGGATTGCTGTTCATCGAATTGGCCACAGTTCAGTGGCGAAAGCACTTCCACTTTCTCTAATACAGTCGAATTTCCCCACAGACACAAAATATATAATTTTATGGGCAGCCATAGAGTGAGAGGAAAATTTCTGTTCGAGGTAAGATGTAGGTGACTCTGCCAGAAGTCAAAATACCTACTAGAGGCAAAGATCAATCCATCTGATTGGCTAAATCCCTAAGCGTTCAGCAATTTCAAGGAGTTGCTGTGTAGAAGAACAATCGAGGGGTCTCTTCGGCTGTCGGACAAATCGTTCTGGCGTCTTCACAAATATGGGAATACAGTCGCAGATTTGGTCAGTTTTTTTCTTTTCTCTCTCTCTCTCTTTTTATGACAGGGTTGTTATTAGCAGTGATCTGAAAAATTATTTTCGAATGCAGGAAGCTGCCGTGGAATCGCAGTTGAATGCCTATCTCCTTCCGTGGGCGAAGAGTTTTCTCGGCAGTTACAAATCCTAAAGGCGAATGTTGTGATGTAGTGCAACACTGGAGTATTTTACATATAGTGTATACGTAACTAGATAATTTTTATCGGAAGATAGTACCAAAATCTGACGACGGCTACTGACTGAAATTTGGAACGTTATTCAGTATAGCTGCGACCTCGACAATGTTTTAACGTAACTTGTTACTAAAAGTGATCAGGTGTTCTAGTCAAGACTAGGTCTTCAATTGCTGACACAAGGGTTTATTAATCCACACAAGGTAGCATAATGCTCACAAAGCTGCCGCAACAAAGCGGAATGGTTCTCTTTCTGCTTCGGCAAGATAATGCTGCAGTTGGCAAAGCAAGAAACACTGAAACTTCGACCAAAATAAACATTCCAGTCTGCTACTGTTGTAGTGAGTATAGAGCGCCGTTTGAGGAGAAGATCTGTGCCCTCAGGACCGGCCGGAGTGGCCGAGCGGCTCTAGGCGCTACAGTGTGGAACCGCGCGCGCTACGGTCGCACGTTAGAATCCTGCCTCGGCCATGGACGTGTGTGATGTCCGTATGTTAGTTAGGTTTAAGTAGTTCTAAGTTCCAGGGGACCGATGACCTCAGATGTTAAGTCCCATAGTGCTGTGAGCCTTTTTTTTGTTAATTTTTTTTTTTTTGTACGCTCAAGAAAATTGCATACAAATTCGCTTTTAAGCGTAAACGAATTTTGTGGAAAGGTTGTTCAAAGATTAAGAGCAGTAACAGTTGTAAAAGGCAGCTCTAGACGTTGTTAGTCTTTGGATCATAGATGTTCGAGCACATAATGTCCTTCTGTTACACAGTTTTGGAAGAAGTTCAGAGAAATTTACTCCTTTATCAAGTAAAGTGCAACGAAATCTAGTCTTTCTGTTTAGACGAACAGAAGAAGTCAGTTTATAACTTAATGCTGTATCTTTGCATTCAGTTCGCTTAAACACAAATACCAATTCGATACAATGTCTTCATCATGTACTACCACCTTCTTTCCATCATTCATCAATTTATTGACGATTAAAATCCCCCGAAGCGAGGTTCATGACGCTAAGTAATTTCATATAAGACACATGGGGACGCAAATATCGGGAAATACCCCAAAAGTGGGCGATTAATGCTGCACATGCGACGTCGCTGCACGTGCAGCGGTTGAGCTTATCGGTTTGCCGCGCCTGATTATCGCAGCCCGAGTCAAGCGTTCACGTCGGTGTAGTGATGCTAGGCCCAAGTTCTCGATTTTAGCGTGTGGAGCCCAGGGCTCGACTTTTTCGTCTGGCAGTTAGTATTTTTTGAATTGCGTTAGACCAGTGATTCCCAATCTGAGGGTAATTATCCCCTAAGGGGTGAAATAAATTTTTCAGAGGGCTCCAGAACAAAACAATTCGATTCTGTTTCACTCACGAAACTAAATTATTTTCAAAAGATCGTTACTACCACCACAATTTTGTAAGACTCTAATACTGATTATATAAGTTATAAATAATTACTTTTTCTCAATAAGTGGCATTCATGCGGTGGAAGTTACAGGTTCCTCACATAGTCCACCCACTACGCAATACGTTGTGCTTTGTCCCGTACATCGCAGATAATAGAAGTGAGACACATGTGCAACAAAAGCTAAATATATCAAGAAAATGTGTTCTCCAAATTGTAGATAGTATCTCTAGTAGTCCAGAAATTAATTCATTACTGGCTTCGGAACAGATAAATGAATTACTTGTCAGCAAGACACAGCAGTAACTACAGAAGGGCTACTATAGTGCTGCAAATAGCATTGTTATTATTATTATTATTATTATTATTATTATTGTTATTGCTATTGCTACTACTACAATTAGTGGCTGTGGTCAGACACAAAGCATTAATGACCTGAAGTCTTCCAATTTCTGTAAGTTCATAAGTAATGAGTGCAGTAAACAAGTGATTTTCGAACAATAAGTGTAATGCACACATTTTAACTGGGTTGTGTTTAAATGGCATTTCACTGACCAAGTCAAAAAAGTGCCGCAACAGAGAGGAGTAATGCAGGGGAAGTTTGTTTTCTGAGACGTGTCTTCCCTGACTGTGGATAGTTGCTTTCTTATCTGAGAAGGTTCGAATCCAGCCTCGGGCATGGTTGTGTGTGATGTCCTTAGGTTGGTTAGGTTTAAGTAGTTCTAAGTTCTAGGGGACTGATGACCACAGATGCTAAGTCCCATAGTGCTCAGAGCCATTTGAACCATTTTATCTGAGAAGGAGTTGTGGGTAGCACTTGGCGATGCACCATGAATTCCTGTGTAAGTACCTTCACAACAGTGAAACCTGTAGAGAATGCAATGAAAAAACGTACAGGACGCAACTCAGAGTAATGCAACAACGGTCACATACAAATTTGTGGTAATCAGGTTGCCTTCGGTGCGTAAACAGCCCGGCAAGTGTAGTTGTCTCGATCTTCCATTGCGTTCAATGAATCCATACACGACGTATTTACCGGCCAACTCCTCTCATCAGTAAACCTATGTATGCTACTTACGCGTACCACAACTAACGCACAACGGCGAGGGCGTGCTGAAAAGTCTCTGATTTTTATTGTGAGAACTCTTAAACCTTTTTGAATACAACAAATTGTATTAAGACTCTACATCTGTGGCCGAGCGGTTCTAGGCACTTCAGTTCGGAACCGCGCTGCTGCTACGGTCGCAGGTTAGAATCCTGCCACGGCCATGGACGTGTGTGATGTCCTTAGGGTTCGTTAGGTTTAAGTAGTTCTAAGTCTAGGGGACTGATGACCTCAGATGTTAAGTCCCATAATGCTTAGAGCCAGACGGGGCCACAACCTCACCTCTGTTTGCACACCTTCTTCACTGTCGAAGGTGTTCATTAAGTTTTGGAAACAGATGTAAATCGGATGGGGCCAAGTCTGAACTGCATGGAGGATGGTCGATGGGAGTAAACCCAAGCCGTAGGACTGTTGCAGATGTCACAGCGCTCGTTTGTGGTGTGCTGAAGGAGAGGGTGCTCAATGTGTGGACGAACTTTTCAAATTCGAAACTCGATTACATTACTCTGTTTCTCACGCACCGACATAGTAGCATTACACACTGCTTTGATACACATCACTACTTCGAGCCTTCTAGCAGCAGAGGGCTGCAAATATGTAAACATGAAGACTAATGATACAGGACGTTAATAACGCTTGCTTTATTTAAACTTTAGGAGTTTTCACCTAAGAATTCGGAGGCATTACTTTTCAGCATGTACTCGTAATACTACCGGAAAACAAAACACGTCCTTATCGATAGTGTGTAAGGGTTCTGAGGGTTGCCCCATTACTCTTTATTACGTCTTATACGTTTTGGTGATTACATATTACACGAGTTTTGAGTATCGTCCAGGAGTTTTCACAGAAACAAAGATGATTGGGGTAACAAACCGAATATATCATAATTATATTATTATTCACAGGAGAGCACGGGTCCAACAATGCAAAATACTCAGGAAATATCCTGAACCAGCTCCAAATATTTTCCGTGCAGTTCGGGTTCACTCTACATACAAGTAAACACACACAAACTCACAACGCACACACACACACACACACACACACACACACACACACACACACACATACATACATACATACACACAGGAAGCTTGTATGGAAGTTGCATGGTAGTTTGAGCTGAAAAATAATAGTAAAAAGAAAGTCGATGTCATGGGCTAAGTCCGAGATGGTTCAAATGGTTCAAATGGCTCTGAGCACTATGGGACTTAACATCTATAGTCATCAGTCCCCTAGAACTTAGAACTACTTAAACCTAACTAACCTAAGGACATCACACACATCCATGCCCGAAGAAGGATTCGAACCTGCGACCGTAGCAGTCGCGCGGCTCCGGACTGAGCGCCTAGAACCGCTAGACCACCGCGGCCGGCTAAGTCCGAGATAATTAGCATTAAAGTGACTAGTCAGCCCGTTGGGCGTACAAATTCATGCGACCCGCCAGGCAGGGTGTCGCCAAACGAATGCTTCGTTTGGTTTCCTAAAACCGGATAATAGAGCGATACAGAAATTGTACTTGGGACGGTACCAAGGGCCGAATCCGCGCCAAAGTGGAGCAGTCTCGTGCACTATCATCTACGCTGTGAGAACAACTGACACTAACTGATTATGGTGGGCCGCTTGAATCTGTGACCAAACCGGCGATTCACTAACTGCAACGCTAATTAACTTTGGCATGGTGCAACACATAGAATTTTTTTTTAGCAATTGTTTCTCAGCACAACATCTTCAGGGAGAGCTCTGACCCAGAACGCCCTGTACAGTGCATTTCACTGACGCCAAACCATTGCCGTTTGCGACTTCACTGGTGTCGAACGAGAGTTCACTGTAGGACAGGGTGGAGGTCTGTTGAGTTTTCTGGTGAAATCCATTTGTGCCTTCGTGCCAGTGACGGTTTTCTGTTAATTAGAAGAACAGTTGAGGGTCTGCAACCAACCTGTCGGCGTGCTACACACACTGGACCTGCAACTGGAGTTGTGGTCTGAGGTGTGATTTGGTATGGCAGCAGGTGCACTCTCGTGGATATCCCAGGCACCCTAACTGTAAATCCGCACTCCAGTCTGGTGATTCGACCTGTTGTGCTGCTATTCATGAACAGCATTTCAGAGGGTGTTTTCCAACAGAGTGACACTTGCCACCATACCGCTGTTGTAACCAACATGCTCTACAGAGTGTCGAAATGTTCCCTGGTCTGCTTGATACCCAAATATGTCTTCAATCGAGCACGAATGGGACATCGTCGCACGACAACTACAGCGACATCCTCAAGCAGCATTAACCCTCCCTGTATAGACCAACCAAGACATGGATCTCCACTCCACAAACTGACGTCCGGCACCTGCACAACACAAAGCATGCACTTCTGCATGCTTGCATTCAGCACTGCATACAAGCATTTCCATTTGCAGTGGAGCATCTCGCGCCGACATTAACATGTGAACTCGCAATGATAATCACTTAAATATGTTACCTAGACATATGTATACACTAAGATCATTACTCTTCAGTAATAATTTTTTGGGTTTGCGATATTTTTTCGACAGTGTATTTAATTCAGCAGAAGAAATGTGTTTCAAAGTAGCGAAGATCAACAAGCGCTCGTAGCTATGAAAGCACGCACTTTTGAGCACATGTGAGACCTTTCTCCTGGCGTATACAACTTTCAAATAACTTGCGGGAATTCAGCCAGGTAACACTTTCAGCGACCGCCGATATTTCGGCGGGAGAACACCCCGCCATTTTCAAGGCAAACTGCAACGGACAGGCGGCGTACATGCAAATTTAATACCTCGGTTCTCAGACCCAAGCAGGAAAGATAACACACACACACACACTGAACACTAGTGCCACCAAAGATGGCCAAAGTCAGAGCTATCGATAGTGAGACTATGAATTCGCAGGTGAGATAGCATTGAGTCTGTCCCTCTGTTTCTTGACAAGGGAGAGAGCCGGATTCCAAACAGAGTTCAAACAGAAACCTCCATCCCTGTTAACAAGGTTGCTCGCTAATTTAATCTCAACTGCCTCCCGAATCACACTGTCCCAATAGCTGGACGTGCATGCCAATATCTCGGTGTTATTATATAACATGGAGTGACCAGTATCCAAGCAATGTTCGGCAATAGCAGATCTATTTGGCTGCTGTAATCGTGTGTGCCGTTTATGCTCAGTACATCTGTCCTCCACGGTCCTGATAGTTTGACCAATATATGCCATGGAAAAGGATGGTTGCCTTCCCTTTCTCGATGTGTTGGTTAGGAGGAAGGATGATGGATCATTGGGACATGCAGTCTACAGGAAACGTACTCACACCGACTTGTACTTACAAGCTAATAGTTGTCACCATTCGGCTCAGCGTGAAGGGGTACTTCGTACCTTGGTACACAGGGCACATATCGTTTCTGACGCTGAGACTTTGCCAGCTGAGCTGTCCCATCTTGAAGTTACATTTCGTCAAAATGGTTACAGTGATAGACAGATTGAACGTGCGTTGCGCTATCGACCAACTGTACATCAGGTGATTGATGATAATTCTGAGTCAACACCTAAGTCTACTGCCTTCTTGCCTTACGTAGGAAACACGTCCAATAAGATCGGTCGCATTTTACGGAAATACGATGTGAAATGTGTTTTCCGACCTCCATCTAAAATTAGAGCACTTTTGAGTTCCGTTAAGGATGATCTTGGACTGCGTAAGGCGGGTGTATATCGTGTCCCTTGTAGCTGCGGCATGGCATATATTGGTCAAACTATCAGGACCGTGGAGGACAGATGTACTGAGCATAAACGGCACACACGATTACAGCAGCCAAATAGATCTGCTATTGCCGAACATTGCTTGGATACTGGTCACTCCATGTTATATAATAACACCGAGATATTGGCATGCACGTCCAGCTATTGGGACAGTGTGATTCGGGAGGCAGTTGAGATTAAATTAGCGAGCAACCTTGTTAACAGGGATGGAGGTTTCTGTTTAAACTCTGTTTGGAATCCGGCTCTCTCCCTTGTCAAGAAACAGAGGGACAGACTCAATGCTACCTCACCTGCGAATTCATAGTCTCACTATCGATAGCTCTGACTTTGGCCATCTTTGGTGGCACTAGTGTTCAGTGTGTGTGTGTTATCTTTCCTGCTTGGGTCTGAGAACCGAGGTATTAAATTTGCATGTACGCCGCCTGTCCGTTGCAGTTTGCCTTGAAAATGGCGGGGTGTTCTCCCGCCGAAATATCGGCGGTCGCTGAAAGTGTTACCTGGCTGAATTCCCGCAAGTTATTTGGGAATTTTGAGCACATGTTTATTGGAACTTTCTCTCCTTTTGGTCCATAGCACCACGTCTCAAAATATAGAAAGCAAGGCGTTTGCAGTAGAAGAGATTTGTTCCACAGTAAAGATGGGGAAATGCTCATTACTCTTCATGTGCGCATTTTACTACCAATGTTTGAGACATCCTGTGTATCTGCTTCAAAGTCTTTACACCCAACGTCTCCACGTGATACATGACGTCATGGGGAACAAACTTTCTTTGGAGACAAAACTTCTGCTAATGCTCCCCAGTGACGCTAGGGCTCCTATTGTCTGGTTTATGCCCGTGAGAGTGCCGGAGGCAGGCAGCCTCCAGCGTGCCTGTGCCCTGTGTATTGCCCATAATCGAGTTAACTGTCCCGTATGAAATAGGGTTGTTGTTGTGGTATTCAGTCCAGAGACTGGTTTGATGCAGCTCTCCATGCTACTCTATCCTGAGCAAGCTTCTTCATCTCCCAGTACCTACAGCAACGTACATAATTCTGAATCTGTTTAGTTTATTCATCTCTTGGTCTTCCTCTAAAATTTTTACACTCCACGCTGCCCTCCAATACTAAACTGGTGATCCCTTGATGCCTCAGAACATGTTCTACCAACCGATCCCTTCTTCTAGTCAAGTTGTGCCACAATTTTCTCTTCTCCCGAATTCTATTCAGTACCTTCTCATTAGTTATGTGATCTACCCATCTAATTCTCAGCATTCTTCTGTAGCGCCACATTTCGAAAGCTTCTATTCTCTACTTGTCTAAACTATTTATCGTCCATGTTTCACTTCCATACATGGATACGCTCCATACAAATATTTTCAGAAATGACTTCCTGATACTTAAATCTATACTCGATGTTAACAAACTTCTCTTCTTTAGAAACGCTTTCCTTGCCATTGCCAGTCTACATTTTATATCCTCTCTACTTCGACCATCATCATCACTTAGTCTGCTCCCCACATAGCAAAAATCATTTATGACTTTCAGTGCCTCATTTCTTAATCTAATTCCCTCAGCATCATCCGATTTAATTACACTACATTCCATTACCCCGTTTTGCTTTTGTTGATGTTCATCTTATATCCTGTAAGAGGTCCGAGCAGATGTAATTTCGATGTATTGCTGATGCGCTGCCTGCGATATGCAAGGTATAAGAGAATCGCTGACCAGAGAGCAGTGTTGACTCAGTAGGAACTGTGTAGCTGTAGCAGTAAGTTGTTGATAGTCTGTGTCTGGTCTGGAGTCTGCTCTGGTCTGGTATGGTGTATCATGTTGGCTGGGCCGGTCGCGGTGCAGCGATGCCGGAGCCTGAGTATTATTGTATAAGGTAAAAAGCAGCCTCGCGCATATCTAGTAATGTTACGTGAACTCCGATGTAAATGTTTTAAAACTGTCCTAATAATAATCTTCGTCATATAAAGTAATTTCCAACAAGCATTCATTTCAATTTAAAGAATTTACTGATTTCTCCAATCCATGATCATTCCGATTGTCGCAAAAGAAAAATCAGTTGCTTCCTTTCATAATTGAGAAATCTATCGGCCAGCATTGCACAGAGCTGTGCCTGAAAAACTTATTGTAAGAGCAGATAGTTGGCGACTTTATTGCCGTAAGAATTTTTGCTTTTTACTCAGAATGATCTTACAGGGCCATGACGCAGCACTGCTGTCGTCCAAAATTTACCAGATTACTGAATTTATTTTTTATTACGAGGTTTAGGAATTTTTCTGTTTCGAGCTTTCATTAAATGGGAAACAAATTTTGTGTGGAGGTTAAATCTGAATGAATTTCTGTAGGGAGGTTATAAATGGGAACCAATTTTGTTCTGAGGTTACACAAAAAATAGAATCATGTTATTATTATTATTATTTATTACATTTTGTGGGGAGGTTAGACTTGGCGACAACCGGCCAGGATCGTATTTCTTTCTGAATCTCTGAGAAGTAGTCATATATCTGCTCTTATTTACTTAAATGTAGTTTGCATCTGGCGCAACGCATTTACTAATTTGTCACTCTTTCTTTCACAGATCATCGGCAATTTATTGCTCTTTGTTGCTTTGCCTTTGTTTCATTTTTGTGCTTAATTTCGATTTGTGAGAAAATGCCGCGAAAAACTGTTAACACTACATCGCGATGTGCAATGAGTGAAATAGCGGACTCGAATAATTTGACCGATAATACTTGCGACACTCAGTGTAATAATGATAATCCCCTAATTACAGATAATCAGTGCCTGCGATCACTAGTATTGAGTCAAAACCTGATGATGGGCAAATAAATTCAATTTTGTCCGCAGTAAATTTAACAATTGATGACGCGGCACATTCCGATACAATGGACGCTGCCCAGTTTTGACACACCCGGTTTGCAAAATTTGAATTGTGAACAGATAAATTTTTCCCACGAAGATGAACAATGTAGTCAAAATACGTCAGATTTATTTGATTCCGAGGTAGTGACCCACAGTGCACACCCGATTGGCAAACCTTTTCGAGAATCACAGAATGACCAAATGGTTACACAAAACGTGGCAATAGCAGGTACGCCATCAAACAGCACAGAGAATAGAGTAGGCAATATTGGCATGGATTAAGTTATGGCATTTTTGCTACAACTTAATGAAAATCTCAAACAACAACTTAATGAAAACAATGAGAAACAAGACAACAATTACAAACAACTTATTGAACAGAACAAACAACTTAGTGAACAGATTACAGCCGTTGCCGCGCAATGTCATGATACTAAAGAACAATTACTCGAGGAAATTATGCCTTGTGCTAGGAGCAGTAGTGAAGAAATTAGATCTGTTCCTCAAGAATTAAGGAATACGCAAGCAGCTACAACGAAATTATTTAGAGATGAAATTAGTGCAGTCGCTAAACAATGTTCTGAAAACGCAACACAGTTACGCGTCGAGTTTAAATTAATGTCAGCAGAACTTTCACGTACACTGGATGCAAAAGTAGACACGAAATTTGACCAACAGAACAGCCAAATTGACGAACGTTTTAATCACCACCAACAAAACAGTGAAACATGTTACCGTAAATTTATACAGGAACAGAATAAAGTAAAGCAACAAGTCATGGAAACAATTACTGCACAGAGACAGGAAGATAAGCGTAAATTGTTTACGAAAGCAAAAACATACGTAGACAACAATATTGCTACAGTATCAGACAGGGGACTGCTGACCTCAGATGTTACGTCCCATAGTGCTCAGAGCCATTTGAGCCACAGTATCAGACGAAATTAATACTATCTAACAGTTGAACACCGAATTACATGACGAAATCTCTGATCTTAAAACAAAAACAGACACACACAGAGTAGACTTTCAGACAGTGACCGACAGACTTGAATAATTAGAATTAATACAGGATCCCGATGCCATCAAAGCAGACTTTAAGAAACTGAACAAAATCACACGTGAAATACAAAAACAAATTAATGCTTGTGATACTAAAAACGATGATCAGGTAAAAGCACTGACTGAAAAATATGATGAATTGGCCAGTCGTGTTGACGTTATCGAAAGTAATAATGACACCAAATCAGACGATACGTCACTTGTTTCGTTTAATCAAACACCCGAATTCCAAAATTTACGGCAGACGATCAGAGAGATAGGTTCATCTAATAATACATTACGTAGAAAATTGTCATCTTTACAGCAAGAAGTGACGGAGATGAAAAATATTTCAGCCTTTAACACATCACAGCATACGCCACTTTGCGAACATTTGTCAGACTCACACAGCCAGTATAATTTAGGTAATTTACAGAGAGTACGTGAGTTAGGTTCCGAACAGTCACAGACAAACAGATTATCATACAATTCTGAACCTGTTCAGACATACAAAGACGATAATTTTGATTACAAGCACTTTCTATCCGTTAGGAAATTTAAAGTAGTTAAAAATGACAGAACACAGATTCACACTTTGGACTGGATACGACAATTTGCTTTTGTATTTTTATCAGCTTGGCCTGTAATGCAGAAACTAGAACTGGCCTGGATACAATAATTTGTTTTTGAATTTTCACCGGCATTGCCTGTAACACAGAAACCAAAATTTATTTGCAGCGCGTAATTGACCACAGGGGATTCATTACACTTCCATGAATATGTGCCGTAGCGTGCACAGGGCCCCGAGCCGTAGTAGTGCTATTTCATCTTTAGATTTCTGCACAGCTGCCTTCTCTTCTCCTATCCTTTATATCTATCAAAACAGCTTTTCAACTATCGATCTATCTAGGATTAGAAACGTTTACAGAAAACCCGATATGACAAATTTTACCGAAAGTGACAGTTTTCATTAGCCACTCCCGAAATGACAAGAAATAACAGCATAATTTTAATAACACAAAATTTTAATTATCAGTATCGTCAAAATTATCAGCAACAGGAACCACATTTTGGTAACAATAGAGGTTTTTCCCAACAACAGCAACAAAACCAACCGGTTAGCATACCAAACCAACAATGCAGCCTGCAAGGTCAACCAAGCTTTAATGTCTCGCCGCCTACTCGTATAGCGTCGGCTCCGCCAAATAGTAACGCACAGCAACAAGGAAATCACTACGTGCAGAAAGCACACCATTTCAACTCATATCGCAATGCACCGTATAGAAATGACTATCATGACAGACGTAAAAGTAATGAGCACAACTTTCAGCGTACGTTTAATAACAGTCGGTCTTACCAGCAGCAAAATCATCCGCAACAATAGATTATCATGAATGAACCAGACAGTAGGTATCATCCCGAACCTAATATATCAGGAAGAAATAACAGAACAGTACAAATAGTCGAAATGCCACAGCATCCTCCCGCAAATAATAGCAAGTCAGATAGAATTTGATTAGATACAGTACAAGTTGCATCTTCCACCAACGCAAGCAATACTTTTGACACACGAAAATGTTATTACTTTTGACGACATTCGAGACGCTCTTTTGCAGGAAAAACCAGTTATTCAAAAAACCATTTCACACCCTGTCATTGAAGTAAAGATTGGGTCATCCAAATTTTCAGCAGTAATCGATTCTGGATCACCTATGTCAGTTATAAATGAGGAAACTTTCAACGAATGTAACGAAGAGAATACCTATCCTACATTACCATTAGGCAAAAGGTGCAGTATCTGTTAAAGGAGTAGATGTAAAATTACAGACACACTTATCATTTTGTATTGCAGGTCATACGTTTCACTCAAATTTTTGGATTGTTTCCTTATTGACAGCACGTTATTTTAGGTACGAATTTTCTGGTACAACACGACGCAATTATTGACTTTCAAAACTCCTATTTAATGTTAAAGGATGAAAATGTACAACTGGCTTTAGAATTTCAGCACTCTTTATCTGCAGAAGAACAAACAATTAATCGTACAGAGGTCACTTCCGCATCACGTAACATAGACTGTCATTCCACATTGTTCACAGATACGTACGTACACAACTATAATACTCCAGACGAAGCCGACTATGACGTTATGCAAATGATTTCTGATAAAGTTAAACAGAGCAGTGCAAATACAGACGACGAACTCACGCAACTACGCAAAATTCTTATACAGCAAGCTCGAGTTTTTGACAACGTCCCTGGTACTATGTCCGGTTTTATGTATGAATTTCAAGTTAAACAGCACGACACATTTAAAGCCAAACATTATCCTATTCCGTATATACACAGAGAACAAGTTAAGAAAGAATTGCATGCTATGCTTGACCAAGGAATTATTGAATCGGCAGTTAGTCCGTACATAAACCCGCTCCATATTGTTAAGAAAAAGCATGGTTCACTTCGCCTCGTACTTGATTCGCGTCGCATCAATGACATTATTATCAATGAAACAGATCGCCCTCAGACACTAGAAGAACTTCTACAGAAATTTCATGGTACTGCTATTTATTCCACATTAGATTTGAAATCGGGATTTTGGCAAATTCAGCTCCATCCGAATTGCAGAAAGTACACAGCTTTTCTCTGTTTTGGTGACTGTTATCAGTTTTGTAAATTACCGTTCGGTTTAACTATTTCTTCAGCAGCATTTATTCGCGGATTGAATACTATACTTCCGACAGAATTAAAAGACAGAATCACAACGTATGTAGACGACATTCTTATTGCAGAAGCTAACTGGTCTGAACACAATCTGAGTCTTGAACAACTGTTATGAACTTTTCGTGCACAAGGACTCACAGTTAATCTTAGCAAATCGCACTTTGGCAAAACTTCTATAAAATTTCTTGGTCATCTAATTTCAGCATAAGGCATTGCGTCTGACGCGGAAAAACTTCAAGCTTTACGTGACATTACTGTTCTTACGACGAAGAAACAACTACGCAGCTTTTTGGGTTTAATTAACTTTTTTCGTAAATTTATTCATTACTCTGCTTTAGACAGCCCTAGATTACGTCAATTGACGGGTAAAAACACTATTTGGTCCTGGGATAGCCAAGCACATTCTGAATTTGTGAATCTGAAAGAAGCTTTGTTGAATGCACCACTTTTATCACATCCAGATCTTACTAGCAATTTTTCCATTGCCACCGACAGTTCTAACACCGCTTCAGGCGTACACATTTTTCAGGAAATTGAAGAAGATGGTACTACAGTAATTAAAACATCGTCTTTGCGAGTCGCATTCTGTCACCTGCTGAACGCAATTATTCTGTTACAGAACTTGAAACATTATGTGTTGTATGGGCATTTGCGAGATTTAGGCATTTTCTTTATGGAAGACATACGACCGTTTACACAGATCATAGAGCTATACAGTTTTTACTTTCCGCTAAATTTACACACGACATATTAAGCAGAAGGAAACTTTATTTACAGGTATTTAATTTTACAATTGATCACATTCCCAGTACACAAAATATTGTAGCAGACGCACTATCCGGTTCTCTCAGCAACAATCAGCAAGACATCGCAACCAACTTCTGCAAAGCAAATTTCAGCGTCATGTATATTCAACAAGTTGCATTTGAAAATTTCATTTCGTCGTCATTACGAGACATAGCACAAGAGCAGAGTAAAGACAACGTATGGAAAGAAATTATACACCTTTGGCAAGATAGGAATAATGTTACCATTAGAAGCCATTACACTGTACGCAATAATATTCTGTTTCGCCGCTCTCATCCTGACAGCAACAACTGGTTATTATGCATTCCTGACGAACTTGTTAACAGATTAATTTGGTATACTCATTTAAGTTACGCACATTACGGAGCCAGAAAATGTTTTCTTGTACTGAGACATAACTGCTATTTTGCCAACATGGAGAAACGTATTCGACGAGTTTTAGCGTCATGTAAAATCTGCCAGAAAGCTAAGTCAGACACGACATCACATATTTCTTCACTACATCCCATTGTACTTGTTAAATTGAGACACATGGCCGCTGTCGACTTTTTTGGTCCGCTTCCCAGAACTAACAGAGGTTTTGGCTACATCTTTGTCGCTGTTGAACTCACTTCGAAATTTGTTACCTTCACTCCGTTACGCAAAGCTACTGCTAAATCTGTTTCGAATGCATTTGTAAAACATTTTTTATTCCATGTAGGGCATGTATAGAAAGTAATTTCCGACAATGGATCACAGTTTCGATCTGATATATGGACACGTATGTTATGAACAAGAAACATTTCTCCAATTTATATATCCAAGTATCACGCTTCTTCGAACCCTTGTGAACGACTAATGAAAGAAATTGGTAAACTATGTAGAATATATTGCAATAAAAAACATATTGATTGGGACACACACATACTGTCATTCCAGAATGTAATTAACTCGATACCAAATGAATCTATCATGCTAACTCCGACTGTTATACTGAAAAATGTTGAACCACCTAACAAAATTGAAGAATTAGTATCCTTTCCTACATCTCGTCGACTACGACACTATGAAATAATTGACACTGCGCTGAACAACATCAAACGTGCCGCAGAGCGCCGGAGAAGACAGCAAAAACAGGTTGGTACACGCCGTGACTTTCACATTGGACAGAAGATATTAGTACGCACACATTATTTATCCAACAGAGGAAAGAGTAGATGTAGCAAATTTGTGCTTCTATACGAAGGTCCATATCGAATTCACAGCATTCCTCACCCCAATGTAGTACACGTCGAAACTCTGAGAACCAGAAAAAGTAAAGGCAATCACCATGTCTCCAATATTAAACCCTTTATTGAATGAACATACTTTATGATTTATCACACTGTAATGCCATTTCCTGATTTTTATATGACCACTTATACAATTATATTTATATGAATACTTACTGATGATTATCATATTTTTTCTTGGCAAGTGCCCGGCAAGGTAAGGTTAGCAGGTCGCTTTTCTTGTCGTTACACATCAGACCGTGCACATTTTTTCAGATAAACTTACATATTTTATGACCAATTATGCAATTGTATCTAGTGACATATTAATTTTATCAGATTCTTTCTCCATTAAAGTCTTCAACTCTCGCCTCCATCAACTAAACAACATACAAGCTGAACACAAAGAAAGTCATTTGTTGTCGTTATATATCAGACCGTGCACATTTTCTATTTTTCATGTATGTATGATTGTTTTCCTGTTTTGTGTGTATGCACTACGAAATCTTTAAGATATAACAAACACCAGTTGACTTTGACATTTTGCCTTATGATATCTCAACCTCGTGACTATTTTACATTTTTTTTGCTACTACATTATGATACTCTGTGTACATTTTTGCACCTGAACACTGTCTATGTTTTTGACATAATACGTTTTCTGTCATGCTATGCTGTATGCTTAATTATACCACTAGAAACCAGTTTTTATTTAATGGGTATTTGATTTAAATGCAAGATATTAATCCTTATTCATCATTTTCAGAGAGCAATAATGTGCAAAAGAAATAAATTAAACAAACCACAGTGGATTTCTATGAAACGGGAATTTCACCTTCGGAATGAACGAAAGAAGATGCAATACCTCGTCATGAAGAGTAAATGGATCTGAAATAAGAAGCGTTAACAAGAATATACTATACACATCGTATGATAGCAGTCTTAACTAATTATTTTTCTTTCAGAATACGAGGCGACTGATGCAGGCTGTCAGACAGAACCACACATCTTAGTTTTAGTGATGAAATATGCTAGAAATAAGAAACTCTATACTATGAATAGTTGTATGAAGTAAATGGTGATATGAATGATGAAGTGTCTTTTTTGCAGATGATAATGAATAGTGATGAATAGTTATATGAAGAATATGCTAATATGAATAATGAAGTTTTTCCTTGCAGATGAGAATAATGATGAAGTTTATATATTTACTATTAGTTAAGAGATGCTATGTAGTTATTTAAGTATTTGTTGCAGTTCGTTTTGACAGTATGTCTTATGTCGCATGATATAATGACTGAATGTTTTGGAAAGGACAGCTAGAGTACATACATAGTGAGTACACGTTTCATTACCTGTTAATTCGAAGTTCACTACTCTTCAGCATAATATGCGATTCTTTTTTCAGCTTAATAATCCATTTTGTATTTTTCCAGGAGAAGCTATTCATGAAATTAATGTGCTATAAGCAGTTAGTCATTAAACCTGTTCTAGTACTTGCATTTTTTTACCCATTTGTGTGTGTCATTCATGAATGTGATCACATATACTCCACTTGTTTCATAACCTTGCTACAGCTGACTCATGACGAATGACGTTACTAGTCGTTATTTGCAGCAATAAGTCAAAAGCAAATATTTTCATGCCCCAGCAATTAATTATCGATCCCAACGCAATGCATTGCTAGCACAAAAAAAAAAATGTATTACCTCTCCCAAGTAATGCTACCAGTTTAAGAGAGTTCTGAGTAATGCTGAATGATGTTTTCTAACCACAGACCTTGAGTAATAGTTACAGTGTGTTACATTTTAAATATGTCCTATGTCACTTGAATGATGAGTTCTGAGTAATACTGAATGATGTTTTGTAACTATGTATAAATGCTATGGCAATAATTTCTGTAAATAATATTTTTGTAATACTCTATAAATGCTATGCCAATAATTAACTCTCATTTTGAATGATTACTTCTGAATAATACTGAATAATGTTTTATAAAAATATATGAATACTTTGTAACTGGCCAATGAGTGCCAATAATTGCCGCAATCACATGAGTGATGAAAAATGTTTTGTAATATTCAATACTTGCTATATGTTTAGTAACTGGCCAATGAATGCCACTGTTTCTAATATTTTAAATTTGTCTTATGTCACTTACATGCTATTATATATGAATACCAGTAGCTTGATGCTACACTCCTTAGCTCCTGTTTTGAATTATGACTTCTGATGGTTTGTAACTGGCCAATGAGTGCCAATAATTACCACAATCAGATGAGCTATGAATAGTGTTTTGTAATATTCAATACTTGCTACATGTTTAGTAACTGGCCAATGACTGCCAATGATTAGTATAACTAGATGAATTATGTAACTGGTATGCCATTAATTGACTCTTGTTTTGGATGATCACTTTTGAATAATGCATAAAAATGGTTTGTAACTGGCCAATGAGTGCCAATGTTCACTGTAATCAGATGACTTATGAATATTATTCTGTAATACTTCATACATAGTACAGAAATGTTTAGTAACTAGGCAATGAGTGCCACCAATTACTCAAATCGGTTGATAGACTAGTGTAATTCTCAATGATGACTTAACTTGACAAAACTTAATGTCCTTCACCTTCTGACCTAATTACCAGAAATTACTGCAATATCCGTTTGCCCTGTCCATCCTTATGATCATGGAGCACCATATTTGGTTTTTGCACTAATTCTACGTTGGTGAAAGAGTGTGGTATTGACACATCATGCTGTCCACCACCCTGAACAATGGAGATGTTATTATGATCCCACTGTTTGGTGTACCTAATGTACCGCCAAAATGATAACATTGAATATTAATACGACATTTCAGTGTCTTGGCTGCACTGATTAATACTTCAGGGAAGAGAACTTCAGATTGTCTCACTTGGTGTTGTGCTTCTGTAGAAAGATATGGACTTTCAGTGCAGCTACGTGCAACCTACTGTGCTACAACCATGATGCAATCCTTCCACTTCCTATCCTAGTTCTTGTAAAATGGTAAAAAAATACTACAGTGCGTATGCACTTTATGTCATTTGTTAATATGTTTTGTACTCATTGCGTATACATTTTGTCATTGCTAGATATGTTCTGTACTACAGTGCGTATGCACTTTATGTCATTTGTTAATATGTTTTGTACTCATTGCGTATACATTTTGTAATTTCTTGATATGTTCTGTACTCAGTGCATGTGCACTCTATTTCATTTCATGTTCTGCACTTATATATATGTATACACTCTGTGACTGTAAACTTAGTTAATTAAGAAAAATTTGTTGCTCATGGCAAGTCCAATTGACTCACCATCGCTGCCAAATTTTTGCCCCCCCCCCCCCCCCCCCCAGTGGAGGCTTATCTAAGAGGTCCGATCAGATGTAATTTCGATGTATTGCTCATGCGCTGCCTGCGGTATGCAAGGTATAAGAGAATCGCTGACCAGAGAGCAGTGTTGACTCAGTAGGAACTGTGTAGCTGTAGCAGTAAGTTGTTGATAGTCTGTGTCTGCTCTGGAGTCTGCTCTGGTCTGGTATAGTGTATCATGTTGGCTGGGCCGGTCGCGGTGCAGCGATGCCGGAGCCTGAGTATTATTGTATAAGGTAAAAAGCAGCCTCGCGCATATCTAGTAATGTTATGTGAACTCCGATGTAAATGTTTTAAAAATGTCCTAATCATAATCTTTGTCATATAAAGTAATTTCCAACAAGCATTCCTTTCAATTTAAAGAATTTACTAATTTCTCCAATCCATGATCATTCCGATTGTTGCAAAAGAAAAATCTGTTGCTACCTTTCATAAATGACAAATCTATCGGCCAGCACTGCACAGAGCTGTGCCGGAAAAAGTTACTGTAAGAGCAGATAGTTGGCGACTTTATTGAGGTAAGAATTTTTGCTTTTTATTCAGAATGATTTTACAGGGCCATGACGCAACACTGCTGTCGTCCAAAACTTACCAGGTTACTGAATTTATTTTTTATTACGAGGTTTAGGAATTTTTCTGTTTCGAGTTTACATTAAATGGGAAACAAATTTTGTGTGCAGGTTAAATGTGAATGAATTTCTGTAGGGAGGTTATAAATGGGAACCAATTTTGTTCTGAGGTTACAAAAAAAATAGAATCATATTATTATTATTATTATTATTATTAATAAATTTTGTGGGGAGGTTACAATCCTCCTTTCAAGACACAGTCCATTCCGTTCAACTGCTCTTCCAGGTCCTTTGCTGTCTCTGACAGAATTACAATATAATCGGCAAACGTCAAAGTTTTTATTTCTTCTCCATGTATTTTAATATCTCGAAATTTTCATTTGTTTCCTTTACTGCTTGCTCAATATACAGACTGAATAACATTGGGCATAGTCTGCAACCCTGTCTCACTACCTTCCCAACCCCTGCTTCCCTTTCATGCCCCTCGACTCTTTATAAGTGCCATCTGGTTTCTGTACAAATTGTAAATAGCCTTTCGCTCATTGTATTTTACCACTGCCACCTTCAGGATTTGAAAGAGAGTATTGCAGTCAACATTGTCAAAATCTTTCTCTAAGTCCACAAATGCTAGAAATGTAGGTTTGCCTTTCCTTAATCTATCTTCTAAGATGAAACACGGTAGACCTGTAAAAATTAAGAGATCCTGATACGCTTCTGAAATATCTTCCTGGGCTTAGATTTTGTTGTTGCAAATTGCTCTATCAATTTATTGGCGTGGGTATTGCGCAGCACGCATGGTTAGTAGACCCTGCTAGTTAGGTGAAATCTCGTCATGCCTGGGCCGGCGAATACTAAAGGACGCCTAGCATCAATGGGACGCATCAGCGAACATTTTGTCTGCAACAAACGTTGTTGCCCATGACGTGATGTATCACCCCTACACGTTTGAAACACCGTGCATGTAATCAAACATCCGTCGCCGACCTGTTACCAGAGCAGATTTCCCTGAATAAGTCGGCCTACACGAAATTATACAATTCGTCCAGCTTGTACAACGAGACAGCCGATAACATGGATTGGCCACGGCCCGTTTCCAGGCGCCCTCCTAATGACATCCTCTTGCTGGAACTAACAGCCGAGACCGCCTCCCGACGTGTGGATCCGTGGTTAGCGCAGCTGCGTCTGCCATTGCTGGTACTTCGTCTGATTTAATTTGTGACGGTTCTCTCCCTTTTCGAACTAGCCGCGGGACAAAAAAATATGAATAAAAGGCGACAGAAGTAAATTAGAGTGATTTACAGAAAATCGTTAAACCAGTCTCCGACACTCTGGTCCATCTTGTGTTTGGAAGATAGGTCTGCGTTAATTGAATTTTCCAGGTGAGTTTTTGAAAGATCTGTAAGTATTCAGAAATACGTAAAAAATACCGTAATTCTTTGTGATAAAATAACATGATCGTCACCCGGATTGTGCGCTTCCCATTTGTTGTGGCACCAATAAGTGGGCTACGTATGTATCACAGTCGTATACGTGTCCAGATATCAGGGAAATAATGAAGATAAAGCTCTTGAATGAAGTAGTTTTTCGACTGCAGTATCTTCAAATTTGAGTAGAATATTTGTTTCTAGGAACACGGCTAAATTAAAAGAAACTTCGGAACATTTTTGAGGTTTGGAAAAACCTTGCTTTTCTGGAGCAGTTCTTGTAATGTCAGAAGAAAGACTGCAGCACAGAAGAAGTGAAAGCTATCATTTAAAAATGAAATTAGAAAACATCTATAGCTCGCTTTTGTTTTGGACGAAGAGGTGCACGACGGGATACAATCATGGTTCCGCAGTCAATAGCACACATTTTTCTATGAAGGCATCTACCAAGTAGTCTCCCAATAGGATAAATGTATTAAAAGTTGTGGTGATAACTTTTGAAATAATTAGCAGTTTACTTATTATTTTCCCGACTGTCTCGTTTACATTTGAATGCCCCTCATATACATTGAAGTGTCACAGAAACTGGTATAGGCATGTGTATTCAAACACAGAGATATGTAAACAGGCAGAAAACGACATTGAGTTCGGAAACGTCTTTATAAGACAAGTGTCTGGCGCTGTCGTTAGATCGGTTACTGCTGCTGCAATGGCAGGCATCTAGATCTAAGTGAGTTTGAACGTGCTGTTGTACCGTGAATATCAGAAATCCGGTGAAACGTCAAACATCCGACATCGCTGCGGCCGGAAAAAGATCCTGCAAGAAACGGACCAATGACGACTGAAGAGAAATGTTCAACTTGACAGAAGTGCAATCCCTCCGCAAATTGCTGCAGATTTCAATGCTGGGCCATTAACAAGTGTCAGCGTGCCAACCATTCAACGATACACATCGATATGGTCTTTTGGAGCAGAAGGCCGACCTTTGATGAATGCACGACACGAGCTTTACACCTCGCCTGGGGCCAACAACACCGACATTGGACTGTTGATGACTAGAAACATATTGCCTTGTCGGACGAGTCTCTTTTCAAGTTGTATCGAGCGGATGGACGTGTACCTGATGAATCTATGGACCCTGAATGTCAGCAGGGGTCTGTTCAAGCTGGTGGATGCTTCCTAATGGTATGGGGCGTGTGTATTTGGAATCATATGGGACCCCTGATACGTCTATATGCGACTCTGACGGATCACCTGCATCCATTCATGTCCATTCTGCATTCTGAGGGAGTTGGGCAATTCCAGTAGGACAATGTGATACCCCACACGTCCAGAAATGCTACACAGTGGCTCCAGGAACACTCTTCTGAATTTAAATGCTCCCGCTCGCCATCAAATCCCCAGACATGAATGTTATTGAGTACATCTGGGATGCCTTGCAACGTGCTTACGGAAGAGATCTCCACCCTCTCATACTCTTACAGGATCCATGGTGTCAGTTCCCTCGATCACTATTTCAAACATTAGTCGAGTCCATGCCACATTGCGTTGTGGCACTTCTGCGTGCTCGCGGGTGCCCTAGACATCTACATCTACATCTGCATTTATACTCCGCAAGCCACCCAGCGGTGTGTGGCGGAGGGCACCCCACGTCCCACCGTCATTACCTCCCTTTCCTGTTCCAGTCGCGTATGGTTCGCGGGAAGAACGACTGCCGGAAAGCCACCGTGCGCGCTCGAATCTCTCTAATCCTACATTCGTGATCTCCTCGGGGGGCATAAGTAGGGGGAAGCAATATATTCGATACCTCATCAAGAGACGCACCCTCTCGAAACCTGGCGAGCAAGCTACACCGCGATGCAGAGCGCCTCTCTTGCAGAGTCTGCACTTGAGTTTGCTAAACATCTCCGTAACGCAATCACGCTTACCAAATAACCCTGTGACCAAACGCGCCGGTCTTCTTGGGATCTTCTCTGTCTCCTCTGTGAACCTGGCCTGGTACAGATCCCACACTGATCAGCAATACTCAAGTATAGGTCGAACGAGTGTTTTGTAAGCCACCTCCTTTGTTGATGGACTACATTTTCTAAGGACTCTCCCAATGAATCTCAACCTGGCACCCGCCTTACCAACAATTAATATTATATGATCATTCCACTTCAGATCGTTCCGTACGCATACTCCAGGATATTTTGCAGA
The DNA here is from genome assembly GCF_023864345.2 of Schistocerca serialis cubense. Classification (NCBI taxonomy): domain Eukaryota; kingdom Metazoa; phylum Arthropoda; class Insecta; order Orthoptera; family Acrididae; genus Schistocerca; species Schistocerca serialis. The sequence goes on from NC_064642.1 coordinate 588,122,416, forward strand.
AGTAACTACTACCATATAACATATAACCATACAATAAAGGATCCTTCTTTCTATGTATTCACAACACATTACATTTGTCTATGTTAAGGGTCAGTTGCCACTCACTGCACCAAGTGCCTGTCCGCTGCAGATCTTCCTGCATTTCGCTGCCATTTTCTAATGCTGCAACTTCTCTGTATACTACAGCATCATCCGCGAAAAGAGGTATGGAACTTCCGACACTATCTACTAGGTCATTTATATATATTGTAATAAGCAATGGCCCATAACAGTCCCCTGTGGCACGCCTGAGGTTACTTTAACGTCTGTAGACGTCTCTCCATTGAGAACAACATGCTGTGTTCTGTTTGCTAAAAACTCTTCAATCCAGCCACAAAGATGGTCTGATATTCCGTAGGCTCTTACTTTGTTTATAAGGCGACAGTGCGGAACGTTATCGAACGCGTTCCGGAAGTCAAGGAAAATGGCATCCACCTGGGAGCCTGTATTTAATATTTTCTGGGTCTCATGAACAAATAAAGCAAGTTGGGTCTCACACGATCGCTGTTTCCGGAATCCATGTTGATTCCTACAGAGTAGATTCTGGGTTTCCAGAAATGACATGTTGTTGTGGTCTTCAGTCCTGAGACTGGTTTGATGCAGCTCTCCATGCTACTCTATCCTGTCAAGTTTTTTCATCTCGCAGTACTTACTGCAACCTACATCCTTCTGAATCTGTTTAGTGTATTCATCTCTTGGTCTGCCTCTACGGTTTTTACCCTACACGCAGCCTTCGAATGCTAAATTTGTGATCCCTTGATGCCTCAGAACGTGTCCTACCAACCGGTCCCTTCTTCTTGTCAAGTTGTGCCCCAATTCTATTCAATACCTCCTCATTAGTTATGTGATCTACCCAACTAATCTTCAGCATTCTTCTGTAGCACCACATTTCAAAAGCTTCTATGCTCTTCTTGTCCAAACTATTTATCGTCCATGTTTCACTTCCACACATGGCTACACTCCATACAAATACTTTCAGAAACGACTTCCTGACACTTAAATCTATACTCGATAATAACAAATTTCTCTTCTTCAGAAACGCTTTCCCTGTCATTGCCAGTCTACATTTTATATTCTCTCTATTTCGACCATCATCAGTTATTTTGCTCCCTAAATAGGAAAACTCCTTTACTACTTTAAGTGTCTAATTTCTCATCTAATTTCCGCAGCATCACGCGACTTAATTCGACTACATTCCTTTATCCTCGTTTTGCTTTTGTTGATGTTCATCTTGTATCCTCCTTTCAAGACACTGTCCATTCCGTTCAACTGCTCTTCCAAGTCCTTTGCTGTCTCTGACAGATTTACAATGTCATAGGCAAGCCTCAAAATTTCTATTCCTTCTCCATGGATTTTAATACCTACTCCAAATTTTTATTTTGTTTCCTTTACTGCTTGCTCAGTATACAGATTGAATAACATTGGGAAGAGGCTACAACCCTTTCTCACTCCTTTCCCAACCACTGCTTCCCTTTCATGCCGCTCGACTGCCATCTGGTTCCTGTACACGCGAGCAAAAAACATGTCCCATAATTCTACAACAGATCGATGTCAGTTTCTTTCGCTCTTCACTGTATAACACTGTATTTAAAACCTTTATTCACCTCACTCTCGTCTGGCATCAGAAGCTTTCATGCACAAATTTAACTCGCAAACACGGTTAATCAATGGGAATGGGAAACTTGACCTATTTGTTCTACTTGTTCGTCATGCAAAACTTCGCCCTGGATACTGTTGACCCGGTGTGAATGTCATATGCACGTGCCAGGAGACCAACTGATGTATATTTACCCTTGTGCCTCAGATCTAGGAAGAAGTTGTGCCACGATCCACTTGTGGAGGGAGGGATCGCGCCGCTCTGGTCGGCGAGCGCGTTCAGCCCCTCTGCCACCACTCCACGCAGAGAGCAGCGATGCGGGAAAAAGGCAGTCCCTCCGTCCCCAGCGGGGGCATGTTTATCGCGTCCTGCCCAGGAGTGATCTGCACCCGTCTCCGGCTGAGTAATGCCGCCTGAGAGCGTTTTCGTGTAGGCCGCTTCTCTTCTGCGGGGTTGCGGCCCGAAAATGACGGATGCACCCCCTGACCCCTCCGCCGGATTCCTCAGGGGTCGCCGGCCGTGTGCGTTGCGTCCACTCACAGCCCCACGAGGTCCTCGCCGGCTCCAGCTCTGGGCACGACTGACCGACAAAGGCTTCATTTCGGAATCCTGCAGGTTAGAGAGAAACGACCTAAGAATAACGTCAGAACGGGGTACAGGGCGTCGAATGGAGCAAAATATTCCATGTAACAACCGTCGGGATGTCACCATTGCTGGCCGTTGTGGCCGAGCGGTTGTAGGCGCTTCAGTCCGGAACCGCGCTGCTGCTACCGTCGCAGGTTCGAATCCTGCCTCGGGCATGGATCTGTGTGATGTCCTTAGGTTGGCTAGGTTTGAGTAATTCTAAGTTTAGGGGACTGATGACCTCAGATGTTAAGTCCCATAGTGCTCAGAGCCAGTTGAATCATTTGATAACACCATTCTGGACCTATGGCCAGAAGCGATAACTGGTCAGAGAGAACCGCACGGAAGTGTGCCCATTTAAACTAACTTCAACATTTAATTTTGCTGCTCTTATATTGGCTGTGTTCGCAGATAACATTACTGAATATAGGGTATGCCTGTCACGTGTTTTTTTCTTGTAGACCCAAACATGCTTCAGCACATTCTTGTCATTAATGGATTTTCTTGATTGAAATCTGTAAAATGCAAACTTTTAAAGCACTAATTACTCTACGAAAATTGGGCCTAAAACAGTTATTATTTGTTGTTGTCATGACATTAATTTTACGTTATAGGATTATTCGCTACCCTTTGTACATTATCGGGTATTTCTAACTCTTGATCTGCAACATGATGGTAATGCGAATTTCATCAGCGAGTTAATGCATTACTTTGGATTTGAACGTAATTTGGATTTGAACATTATTGCAGTAAGGTATTTCGCCACTATATTTGCGATTAGTTAGCTTATCTTTCGCAAAACGTTTTTCTTGTGCATCCTCATGAGTTGTTGAGAAATACACACAAAAACTACACGTATGATGTACAACTATGTTTGTAAATAACACTTTTCGGCTTTGATAAAACACATTTTAAATGTTGTGATGTATCCAGTCTAGTTTGCGCTCACGTGATCTCAAGTGAGTTTGGCCGCAAATAACCAAATTTTAATTCTGCTTACATGTTCCCTCTCCTCTCTCTCTCTCTCTCTCTCTCTCTCTATATATATATATATATATATATATATATATATATATATATATGTTTGTGTGTTTTTAAATGTTTGTCACCTTTCCTGTAAAGTTCAATTTCATAATCTGCTTTCCTTCTGCTAACGCATTCAAATTTGGCGCCAAACTCATTTGAGAACAAGTGAACGCTAACTGAGCTGGACACACCACGACATTTACAATGCATATTTCCCAACCTGAAAAGTGTTATTTACAGACGAAGTGTAGTGCTTTTGTGTGCTTTTCGGCAACACACGGGAATGCACTTGAAAAAAGGGTTTGCGGAAGTTAAACATAAGTCATCCCAAATACAGTCGCGAAATATTAATTTTTATTTTGATAATCAACAGCCTCAGTTGCACCGTTTACCTAAAATTTACCTAGGTTTCAGTCGGGATAACCCAACCTTATTCAGAATAATAGTAACTAACGGTTGTCCAGTACAGCATTCGTGGCTGCCGCATCGCGGTCGCGAAGTGGGGCCGAGGCAGTTCCAGGTAAGTTTTATAGTCTGACGATAATTTATGGATTTGTAGTTTTAGCTTGACGATGTCCACTATAGACAAACGGTAGTTACTGTTATTCTGAAGAAGGTTGGGTTATCCCGACTGAAATCTAGGTAAATTATAGGTAAACGGTGCAACTGAGGCTGTTGATTATTAAAATTAAAATTAATATTTATACAGTTGCTGACAGGGCCGCGAAATGTTGAAGACATTTAAGTCGCGAAATACCTTTATACGAGAAAATTACATTCATATATAATGTATTAACTGGCCCACCTAATTCAAATTAACATTATTTAGTTGCAGATCACAAGCTACCAGAGCCAATAACATACAAAGGGTCCTGCATAATTCTATAACGTAAAATTAATGTAATAACAACAACAAACAATACTGTTTAGGCCTTATTTTTTTAGATTAATTGTCACTTAAAACATGTTCAAATTTTTAGATTCGAATAAAGAAAACCCACTGGCAATGACACACATGTGCTGAAACGTGTTCGTGTCTATATGAAAATAAAATGTTTTGCGTAACAGGCGGACATTATATATAGTAATTACGCTAATTTGCCTCAGCTAATATCTGTTATGCTACCGTGCACAGTTGCAAATTAAATTAGCTGAAACAGTGGCTTCGGCAGCAAAGTCAAAGCTACGCAAACTTCAATTAAACTTTAAATTCATATCCATAGTAACTTACGTGCTAATGTTACCAGCTGCTCTATTACAGCATTTGTATTACATTCCACGTCTTTCACAGTGACTCTTGTGTGATCTACAAAGAGAAAAATTTTTCAATCGTCCCTCGTGTTTAGTGGCCGATCACTGATGTATATCAAGAAGAACAACGAACCCACAACAGCACCCTGAGGCACTGCTCACTTTACTTCACTCTGGTCACATACATTAATGTCTTCCCTGGTTGTTAGCAAAGAACAGCTTTCTGCTGCCTAATTTCCCTTTCTCCTTATCACCACGGCGTTTCAACTCAATATGGTCCACATAATCAAATTAGGTTAAATAAAAAGAGAAATACCTACTGCCATAACAGTTAAAACTACTGCAATGCTCTTGATTTGGTAAGATAATAAGCTGTAACCAAGAAACAATTCCGGAGTATGGCTACATGGGACGCTAACACGCAATGTTATTAATAGCAAGATCTAAAGGCGATATGTTTTAATTTAATATTCTCAGAGCGTGAATGAACTTTTATTCTCGGAAGAACAGTAGATCAGTTAGCATGAAGTAAGATGGTGGGGGAAAACCAAAACATAAATTAAACATTTTTCCTCTCAAATCATATTTTTACAGCAGACGCTCGAAATTTCTGCTTCCGACATCGATACAGAATGGACCACAACAAACACAGCATACCTCAGCAGCAGCAACAGAAGCACAGTCGGAAGAAACGGTGAGGCCAGCCACAGCCAAAGAAGTTCATTTACCGGAATAACGTCGGTAGTTACTCCTCAGTGGGGTATTTTACAGCTATGGTTATTTGTAAAATTTTTCTCACTACGTTTCCTGCCCCGACCTTATTATCAGACTGCTTTTGTTCACCTTGTTTACGAAATGTGGCAAATTGGAACCTAGAAGCAATATTTCTGAGACAGGGCGCTGTGGGGAAAATAACATACTGTCTTGGAGATGGACTGCCTTCCTTTCTTTTATTTTTTCATGTTTTTATCTACGAAGCCACAAGCGCATTTCACAATCCTGTAACCGCTTTCGACGAGTCATTTGTCGTCTTCAGACTGTCGACAGATGAAAGAGGGGAAACAGAGAATTCTTGCATAATCTATAAAATCTGCCAAACAACTACGTAATGGTTTTACACTTTTTATCATTGCGTAGATTGGTACTTGTTAGATATTATGGATTACTGGCTGGTCGAAACTGGTTATGGTAATGTGAAATGTTCATGTAATTGTGTCACAAGAAACGTAGAAAAATAGAAGAAGCCATTAACCACGGGAATAAAATGCATAAGCAGTTAAAAGTCAGCAGTCGGCTACTTTAGCAGCCACTGGTTTCAGAAGAGCGAGCAGTGGAAGCGGCTAGAGCATTATTGACATCTGACACCAATATAAGCGAATGTTCATACTGAGCGGTAACACACCGACGTTTGTTTTAGTTTGCAATAGTCGCAGGCCTAGGCGTGCACAAAACAATATGTCTTGGAACGACCACATAATACGTGCAGATGAATAACGTGAAGCCGAATGGCCGATAGAGACGAACCGACGGAACCCTAAGTGGGACAAGTTAGTTAGTTCACTCACCAACATGTTTATTCAGCAGTGTACAGCGAAGTAAAAGAGATTGTTGTTTGATTAACCATTAAATATTTTGTGGTTTTAGGTTTTCCTGTCGTATAAAGATTTCAAAATGTTCTTTGGTGGTCAGCTGAATGTTATCGTTCAAACCGTGCGATATTAGGGGAAGCTGGCTTGCTACCATCTTTAGACGGTCCTGATCATTGATTTGTCTTCTGCTGTTTTGAGATATGTAGTGTTTCATAGCAGCACTTTTCCCAGCACTTTACTGTTATAGGATGTAATTGAGCACTTACTGTAATGTGTCCGTCGTTAATTGAGAGGAAGTGGGAACTGCTGAGGATAGCTTCAAAACTCTCTTCAGTTTTTCTCACACATTGATGAGATAAAACTATATGATGACGTGCACAACAGACCACCTCTGGAACCCAGTAGAGTAGTAATTCTCCATGGCGTGAATTAGACAAGTGTTGGTAGGTTTCCGGAGGTAAGCCGCTCAAGACGTCTACGCACACATCACATAAATTACAGACCTGTGGTTGTGGTTAGCTGGCACCCGATAGAGTTTCAGATGGTTTACGTCCTGCGAAGGAGGTGGCTTAGACATCAATTCTCTTCATTGTTAGTGTTTTCAGACCACTGTAATACGAAGCTGGCCTTTTCAAAGGGACAATTATCCTACTGGAAAGTGCCATTGCTATAGGGGAATACATCAAGAATGTAGGGATGCAAATGCTCCGCAGTACTGTTCAAGTAGTCGACAACTGTCATAGTGGATTACTGCCACAGGTCCCATAGACGCCCAGGTGAATGCCCATCATAGCCTGCGTCCGTGGTATTGTGTGTTTCAGGCAGCTCGTATCGTTGTTGTTGTTATGGTCTTCAGTCCTGAGACTGGTTTGATGCAGCTCTCCACGCTACTCTATCCTGTACAAACCTCTTCATCTCCCAGTACCTACCGCAACCTACATCCTTCTGAATCTGCTTAGTGTATTCATTTCTTGGTCTCCCTCTACGATTTTTACCCTCCACGCTGCCCTCCAATACTAAATTTGTGATCCCTTGATGCCTCAGAACATGTCCTACCAACCGATCCCTTCTTCTTGTCAAGTTGTGCCACAAACTCCTCTTCTCCCCCAATCCTATTCAATACCTCCTCATTAGTTATATGACCTACCCATTTAATCTTCAGCATTCTTCTGTAGCACCACATTTCAAAAGCTTCTATTCTCTTCTTGTCGAAACTATTTATCGTCCATGTTTCACTTCCATACATGGCTACACTCCATACAAATACTTTCAGAAATGACTTCCTGACACTTAAATCTATACTCGATGTTAACAAATTTCTCTTCTTCAGAAACGCTTTCCTTGCCATTGCCAGTCTACATTTTATATCCTCTCTGCCTCGACCATCATCGGTTATTTTGCTCCCCAAATAGCAAAACTCCGTTACTACTTTAAGTGTCTCATTTCCTAATCTAATTTCCTCAGCATCACCCGACTTAATTCGACTACATTCCATTATCCTCGTTTTGCTTTTGTTGATGTTCATCTTATATTCTCCTTTCAAGACACAGTCCATTCCGTACAACTGCTCTTCCAAGTCCTTTGCTGTCTCTGACAGAATTACAATGTCATCAACGAACCTCAAAGTTTTTATTTCTTCTCCATGGATTTTAATACCTACTCCGAATTTGTCTTTAGTTTCCTTCACTGCTTGCTCAATATACAGATTGAATAACATCGGGGATAGGCTACAGCCCTGTTTCACTTCCTTCCCAACCACTGCTTCCCTTTCATGCCCCTCGATTCTTATTACTGCCATCTGGTTTCTGTACAAACTGTAAATAGCCTTTCGCTGCCTGTATTTTACCCCTGCCACCCTCAGAATTTGAAAGAGAGTATTCCAGTCACCATTGTCAAAAGCTTTCTCTAAGTCTACAAATGCTAGAAACGTAGGTTTCCCCTTCCTTAATCTAGCTTCTAAGATGAGTCGTAGGGTCAGTATTGCCTCACATGTTCCAACATTTCTACGGAATCCAAACTGAACTTCCCCGAGGTCGGTTTCTACTAGTTTTTCCATTCTTCTGTAAAGAATTCGCGTTAGTGTTTTGGTGCAATGACTTATTAGACTGATAGTTCGGTAATTTTCACATCTGTCAACACCTGCTTTCTTTGGGATTGGAATTATTATATTCTTCTTGAAGTCTGAGGGTATTTCGCCTGTTTCATACATCTTGCTCACCAGATGGTAGAGTTTTGTCAGGACTGGCTCTCCCAAGGCCGTCAGTGGTTCCAGTGGAATGTTGTCTACTCCGGGGGCCTTGTTTCGACTCAGATCTTTCAGTGCTCTGTCAGACTCCTCACGCAGTATCGTATCTCCCATTTCATCTTCATCTACATCCTCTTCCGTTTCCATAATGTTGTCCTCAAGTACATCGCCTTTCTGCTTTCCCTTCTTTGCTTAGAACTGGGTTTCCATTGTATCAAGATATAAGATTCGTCCAACCTTCGATGCATAGTGTAGTCACGATAACAGTGTAGCCACCGTAATCATAACTGGCAATGTAGCTGGGTCAGCATGAGAACACATAGGGATCGTCTGCTGAGGAACTCTCATGTCCAACAACTTGCAGTGAACGGTGTGCTCCGAAACCCTTGTTCCTCTGCCGGCCGGTGTGGCGGATCGGTTCTCCGCGCTTCAGTCTGGAACCGCGCTACGGTCGCAGGTTCGAATCCCATCTCGGGCATGGATGTGTGTGATGTCCTTAGGTTAGTTAGGTTTAAGTAGTTCTAACTTCTAGGGGACTGATGACCTTAGGTGTTAAGTCCCATAGTGCTTACAGCCATTTGAACTATTTTGAACTTTGTTCCCCAACGGTGTACCACTAGGCTGTCAAGTGTGCCACAGATCGCCGCCTATCCTGCTTTACAGAGCGATGAAGCCTCCTATCTCTGTTACGAGACGTGGACCTCCAACAGCATGTCGCCTACTCATGGTTTCCCGTCCTTCAACCACTTTGTATAATTGCTCACGACGGCAGCACGAGACCAGGCTACCAGTTTCGCCGTTTGCGAGATGCTAGTTCACATGCGCCAGACCATAACAACCTGGCCGTTGTCAAAGTCGCTAAAGTCAGTAGATTACCTAATTTGCGTCTTCGCAAGAATGATTCCCCGTGCGACTCTACGCCCTTTAGACACTTTCCTTAGCGCGTCTCGTGGCCGTAGCGCCACTAGGAAGCATTCAATCTAGCGTTGGCCACTGGTCACAATGTTTTGGGACACCCGTGTTCAGCATTACCAGTCTCGGTGTTCCCTCTTTCTCGCAGCTGATCTAGAATTCTGTATTTACAGGTACCCGCAACTACGTTGCCAATTTCGTAATAGACGAACCAGAATGAACACTTTGGGACACCGCTAAATTCTGACTTGATTCAGCACCGCCAGCGCAGGCTGTCGATGAGGACTCCTCAATGAGGTTATTTTGAGTTCATTTTTGCCTGTTATCTATGTCGATACTGACAATATATCAAAATATGTGACATAAATAGCCTTATGCTTTGATTCCATTGACGCAGAAACTTTGCACCGCCAAGGGACCGCAGGATTTCGTATATGACATAGCCGTTACTGAGAAAAAAAGGGTTTAACAGACGGACGGACAATCAGATAAAATCACCAAAAAAATTTGTTTCGTCTATGATAACCACATCCTAACAATTTTCGTTGTTTTCCCCTTACTTTTACGTTAAAACCTTGTTTCTTACCAAATTTCATGGCTCTAGGTCAATGGGAAGTACGCTACAAGTTTTAGTTAGTGAGTTAACGAATATTAAAGTATGTGACGTAAAAGGCCATATATTTTGACTGCATGACATATAAGCTAAAATTTTTGACACCACCAAGGGATCGTAGGATTTCGTGTGGACCATAGATTTCAACATGTTACATCTACACGTTCCTAATAAAAAGGGGCCTTAACAAACGGACAAATGGAGGGATAACACGACAAAAGAAAATTGTTTTTTATGATATAATTTCAGCCGGCCACTGTGGCTGGTCCGCAGCTCGTGGTCGTGCGGTAGCGTTCTCGCTTCCCGCGCCCGGGTTCCCGGGTTCGATTCCCGGCGGGGTCAGGGATTTTCTCTGCCTCGTGATGACTGGGTGTTGTGTGATGTCCTTAGGTTGGTTAGGTTTAAGTAGTTCTAAGTTCTAGGGGACTGATGACCATAGATGTTAAGTCCCATAGTGCTCAGAGCCATTTGAACCATTTGAACCACTGTGGCTGAGCGGTTCTAGGCGCTTCAGTCCGGAACCGCGCTCCTGCTACGGCAGTAGGTTCTAATCCTGCCTAGGGCATGGATGTGTGTGATGTCCTTTTGGAATAAGTAGTTTATGTCCAGGGACTGATGATCTCAGATGTTAAGTCCCATAGTGCTTAGAGCCATTTGATGTAAATTCAAATTAACCAATTTCTTATTTTTTCTCCTTTATTTGTACTGTAAACCTTTGCTTCATCCAAATTTCACAGGTCAATTGGAACTACAGGTTTTGCGAAGTGAGTTTGTGGATATCAAAGTATATGTCATAAATGGCCGTACGTTTAGACTGCATTGACGTACAAGCTTAAATTTTTACTTCCCATGGGAGCATAGTATGCGATATGTAACATAAATTTCAACTTGATACATATACCCGTTCATGAGAAAACGGGCTGTCTACAGTTTAGCAGACAGATAAACGGAGCCGCGCGGGTTTAGCCGAGCGGACTCAGGCGCTGCAGTCATAGACTGTGCGGCTGTTCCCGGCGGAGGTTCGAGTCCTTCCTCGGGCACAGGTGCGTGTGTTTGTCTTTAGGATAATTTACGTAAAGTAGTGTGTAACCTTAGGGACTGATGACCTTAGCAGTTAAGTCTCATAAGATTTCACACACATTTGAAAATTTTTGAACAGATAAACGGACAACAAAGTGATCCTTCATGATTTCTCTGTTTTACCGTTTGAAGGACGGAACCTTAACAAGCATGAAGTTGTTGCATAGTACCCTACTTGTTAGTAGTTCTTCTCACTTTTTCGTCCGTGGCTAAAGTGTTGGCCTTCTGTTGATTGGGAGTGTTGAAAGAAGCCAATATGCTGTGCTCACAGGAAGAGGATTTTTAGGCGGCCAAGACTGGGAGAGTGGTGATAGTGCAGCTGGCTGAGTGGTGTGGTGAGCTGTGGTGTGGGACGGGCTGATGCGGGGTGGAGGGTTGGGGGTGGGGGTGGATGGCGCCATGACGTGGCCGCCGCCCTGCGTGAGTAATGCGGGCCGAGAGCGTTCCCGTGTAGAGCAGCGAGCGTCCCCAGCACACACCTGCCGCGGCGCCGCCTCCTGGCTGGACACCTGTGACGCTCTCACATTAACTAACGGTGCGGCTAGGGACACACAAAACTCTCCTCACTTACTTACACCACACAGCTACACGTATCTCTTCTTCTTCCCCTCCCCCCCCCCCCTTTCTTTTCGACGATACAAGTTCCATGGCTAAACTCATTCGAACGCTGTAACGCTCAACTACACGCTGTTGTTGTCGTCTTCAGTTAGAACAACTCAAGATTCACATCAGCTGAGCAGACGTCGTTTGCCTTTCGCTAGTCTAATGCAAGTGCTAGAGATGAAAAGGTTGGCAAAGTAATTCGTGGCATCACATCAAAGCAGTCAGAAGACTGGAAAGAAAGTGTAACGGATAATTGGCAACTATACTGTCGTTGTCGCCTACAACACGAACAGCTCAAGATTCACATCAGCCGAGCAACCATTGTCTGCCAGTCGCTAGTCTAATGGAGAATAGGTTACATTGTAAAATACCTTTGGCCACTATGTTTTTGTCTTCGTTGTTGTCGTCTTTAACACGAATAGCCCAAAATTTTCTGAACAAACGTTTTCTGCTGGTCGCTAGTCTAATGGAGAATTGGCAACATTGTAGAATGCGTTTGGCAACTATGTTGTTCTTGTCGTTGTTGTCGAATAGATAAAAAACTTGCTGAGCATTCGTTGTCTGCATGTCGCTAGCATAAATGCAGAATTGGTAGCATTGCAGAATACGTTTGGCAGCCATGCTGCTGTTGTCGTCTTCAGTACGAACAGCTCAGGATTCACAATGGCTGAGCTGACACTGTCTGCTTGTCGCTAGTGCAAGGGAGAACTGGCAACATTGTGGAATACGTTTGGCAACCATGTGGCCGCCGATTTACTTCCTGGTTTGGTGCATAATGATCCTGGTAAGTTCATTCTATTTTTTTTCTTGTCATTTAGATTAAATATTCTGAGTTATTCTCACTTAAAGGATGTAACAGACGTAGCAAATTTATGGTTTTGAGTCTAGGAAGTACTTTCTAACAGAAAGCGCAGCTTACTTCGCCATTTATATAGCGAATTCTCTGCCTTAGCCATCATTCGAACAAGGGAGCGCTGTTTGACGTAGTTGTATGCCAGCTTAGTGGACTGAACTTTTTGTTCAGTTTAGTACAGAAGTTACTGACGGCAGTTTAAACAACTTTTTCTCACAAATACAATACCCACATCAACAAGAACACAGACAACTCAAGTACTGTGTTCACTGGCGTGACTCCCATATCAGAATTTTCTTCCCGGAATATACTGTATGATTCTTGCAGAAACCGCTGTATTTTTTCTGGCACTTTTATCTTTATGAAAAATTTATGAGTTATAGAAACACTAATTTCTAGTTATGTGGAAAAATGTTGTAGTTTCTCTCAAAAGTAACCACAACAATTCGTTGTCTTCTTAAAATTATTTATTAAGAACCCTGCTGTTCAGCCGGCCGAAGTGGCCGTGCGGTTAAAGGCGCTGCAGTCTGGAACCGCAAGACCGCTACGGTCGCAGGTTCGAATCCTGCCTCGGGCATCGATGTTTGTGATGTCCTTAGGTTAGTTAGGTTTAACTAGTTCTAAGTTCTAGGGGACTAATGACCTCAGCAGTTGAGTCCCATAGTGCTCAGAGCCATTTGAACCATTTGAACCTGCTGTTCAAAACTCGGTATTTGGACAGGGAGACCATTGCCTGCGAATAAAGTACTTGTGTAACTGATTAATGTTTAAATACTGAGGCAGGTACAGATGCTCTAGTATCTGAGATGCAAACTGATGTAAATAGCTGAAGACATTTTATAAATTATTTGTTCCTAATTTACTCGTAAAATTGGAAATAAAATTTCTTCGCTTTCCCACAACTGTACTTCGCCATACTTGTGTATCCGGTTGAAGATGCGTGTATATTACTGTCAAAAAGGAAAGTTTCCTAGTTCATATAAAGACTGATACAGATCTGGTTTATCTTCTCATCTTCCCTTAGTAAATTTCCAATACTGTGTTGAGGCTGTGAACACTTGATACGTGTTATAGAAACTCATTTCTGATATGCCAAGAGACTGATTTCAATTACCACTGCAAGAAACTGAGTACTTGACTCTGCACACAAAAATATTGGCACTTTGTGTATTCAGCCTTAATGCTTCAAATAAACATAACTTCAATAATTTAAAAGAAAGTGGTCAATCGTTCGACCTTCATGTGGAAGAGTGCTTTAGTTTTCGGTTCTAATCTCGCTGAACACAGGACTTTTACCTCTTCGATGACCGGCAGATCGACAATTACGAAAGAGATCCTAAAGACAACTTTTGCCACATAAGTTTTGTCAGTGCCTTTGTTCTGTGCCTTGTAGATCTAAATGTGAAAAACTTGCTGAATTGCACAGTTGTTAGTGCACGCTTTTTTTGATTCTGACAATTGCTTTGACTTACTTGTAACAGAGTATGATCTATTAACTGGATTTTGTTATGTATCTCGCCCTACTACTACACTTGTATATTTCCGCTGCAATCCTGTAACGGTGCTTCAGTATGACTGTGGAATGAACGTAGACACGGACCGTTTCGAGCCGACAGTGTGTATTACAATGCTTAATCGCGATAATTTGGGACACTTTGTTTTACTATAAGAGACTTTATTCCTAACGTTATCATGATAAGTTGTAAATTTTTTTTTGTATTGGTATAGTGCATACTATATAATGATTCCTGTTTAGTTTATTAAATACAGCATATAAATATAAGAGGCAAATAAATTATCAGCAATGTAGTCTCCTACATTATCTAAAACGGTCTCAGAATTTTCAGATAGTTTTTCGGCTTCACATCTGTAGAAAATATGTTGGTAGCACTTCATCTCCTTGCATATATTGTGTTAACAGACAGTAAAGCCGTGTAATTCGGCATAACAATGAGCCGAAGGATCTCGAGAATTCTGTCACTGACCGAACAACTCAGTGTAACAGTTAAAATGAAACCACAAATTTCGTGGTCAACGTCTTCAAATGATGCCAACTGTAGATTAATTTCAAATGTGAAATTCTCTGTTGTTGCCTGTGCGCTGGGCTCCACTGTATAGTTGTGCTTGGTCTTACGTGCACATGCTATGCGCGCACATTCACTACCATTTTGCTTATTTTATATTGTAGTTTCTTTCAAGTGCGTATCATAACCACTCTCCACTGACTGTTGGGTTGCGTTGATTTGGGGGGAGGAGACCAAACAGACAGGTCATCGCTCTCATCGAATGAGGGAAGGATGGGGAAGGAAGTCGACCGTGCCCTGTCAAAGGAACCATTCCAGCATTTGCCTGAAGCGATCTGGGGATATCACGGAAAACCTAAATCAGGATGGGCGGACGCGGAATTGAACCGTCGTCCTCCCGAATGCGAGTCCAGTGCGCCACCTCGCTCGGTCCCACTGATTGTGTTTAACTTCTTTGTGTAGTTATGGTAGTTTATATGTGTTTTGTTTATAAGTGTGGTATGTGTGCAGGAACTTTATAGCAAGATACTTTCAACACCTCTCAGCCCAAAACAGTAACAGTTCTCATAGCTAATTTGATGCCTGTTTAGTAGTGCACAATCAACATCCAACTAAACAGAAACAGATTTTAAAATTCTAAAATACAGCCACAAACTGTAGCGAAAACTTACAACAGAAAAAATGTCCACATACAAGAAGGTACTAGCAGATGGAAAATAATTCGTAAACGATTACATTACATACACTAAGTGCAGTCCTATAAGCATCGACTTTACACCGACCAGCGCAGCACCGCGAAACAACATCAGGAAGTCGCTGACCCGCCACCAATGGAAAGAGCTGGCAGCGCCACACACTGGTGGTCGCAGACTTCGAGAGCATCAGTACTGATAAGAGAATCTCCCCATCGCACCCCCTCAGATTTAGTTATAAGTTGGCACAGTGGATAGGCCTTGAAAAACTGAACACAGATCAATCGAGAAAACAGGAAGAAGTTGTGTGGAACTATTAAAAAAATAAGCAAAATATACAAACTGAGTAGTCCATGCGCAAGATAAGCAACATCAAGGATACCGTGAGGTCAGGAGCGCCGTGGTCCCGTGAGTAGCAGCGGAACAAGAAGTCCATGGTTCAAGTTTTCACTCGAGTGAAAAGTTAAATTTTTTATTTTCAGACAATTATTATCTGTCGGTCCGTCCGTCCGAAAGATTTGAAAACGTTAAAAACATATGTTTTGACAGAGCACAGGGAAAACTGTGCGACTGTGAAACTGTTGTATTCATTTGTTGCAGTTTATGTGACAAACTCCTATGTTTTCTTCCTTTTTTGGGAGTGATTATCCTATCCACAAGAAAACCTAAATCAAGCAAGGTAGAAGAATCTTTTTACCCATTCGCGAAGTGTACAAGTTAGGTGGGTCGACAACATATACCTGTCATATGACGCACATGCAGTCACCAGTGTCGTATAGAATGTATCAGACGTGTTTTCCTGTAGAGAAATCGGTTGACCTGCATCTACATCTACATCTACATTTATACTCCGCAAGCCACCCAACGGTGTGTGGCGGAGGGCACTTTACGTGCCACTGTCATTACCTCTCTTTCCTGTTCCAGTCGCGTATGGTTTGCGGGAAGAACGACTGCCGGAAAGCCTCCGTGCGCGCTCTAATCTCTCTAATTTTACATTCGTGATCTCCTCGGGAGGTATAAGTAGGGGGAAGCAATATATTCGATACCTCATCCAGAATCGCACCCTCTAGAAACCTGGCGAGCAAGCTACACCGCGATGCAGAGCGCCTCTCTTGCAGAGTCTGCCACTTGAGTTTGTTTAACATCTCCGTAACGCTATCACGGTTACCAAATAACCCTGTGACGAAACGCGCCGCTCTTCTTTGGATCTTCTCTATCTCCTCCGTCAACCCGATCTGGTACGGATCCCACACTGATGAGCAATACTCAAGTATAGGTCGAACGAGTGTTTTGTAAGCCACCTCCTTTGTTGATGGACTACATTTTCTAAGGACTCTCCCAATGAATCTCAACCTGGTACCCGCCTTACCAACAATTAATTTTATATGATCATTCCACTTCAAATCGTTCCGCACGCATACTCCCAGATATTTTACAGAAGTAACTGCTACCAGTGTTTGTTCCGCTATCGTATAATCATACAATAAAGGATCCTTCTTTCTATGTATTCGCAATACATTACATTTGTCTATGTTAAGGGTCAGTTGCCACTCCCTGCACCAAGTGCCTATCCGCTGCAGATCTTCCTGCATTTCGCTACAATTTTCTGATGTTGCAACTTCTCTGTATACTACAGCATCATCCGCGAAAATCCGCATGGAACTTTCGACACTATCTACTAGGTCATTTATATATATTCTGAAAAGCAATGGTCCCATAACACTCCCCTGTGGCACGCCAGAGGTTACTTTAACGTCTGTAGTCGTCTCTCCATTGATAACAACATGCTGTGTTCTGTTTGCTAAAAACTCTTCAATCCAGCCACACAGCTGGTCTGATATTCCGTAGGCCCTTACTTTGTTTATCAGGCGACAGTGCAGAACTGTATCGAACGCCTTCCGGAAGTCAAGAAAAATAGCATCCACCTGGGAGCCTGTATCTAATATTTTCTGGGTCTCATGAACAAATAAAGCGAGTTGGGTCTCACACGATCGCTGTTTCCGGAATCCAAGTTGATTCCTACATAGTAGATTCTGGGTTTCCAAAAACGACATGATACTCGAGCAAGAAACATGTTCTAAAATTCTACAACAGATCGACGTCAGAGATATAGGTCTATAGTTTTGCGCATCTGCTCGACGACCCTTCTTGAAGACTGGGACTACCTGTGCTCTTTTCCAATCATTTGGAACCTTCCGTTCCTCTAGAGACTTGCGGTACACGGCTGTTAGAAGGGGGGGGGGGGGGGCAAGTTCCTTCACGTACTCTGTGTAGAATCGAATTGGTATCCCGTCAGGTCCAGTGGACTTTCCTCTGTTGAGTGATTCCAGTTGCTTTTCTATTCCTTGGACACTTATTTCGATGTCAGCCATTTTTTCGTTTGTGCGAGGATTTAGAGAAGGAACTGCAGTGCGGTCTTCCTCTGTGAAACAACTTTGGAAAAAGGTGTTTAGTATTTCAGCTTTACGCGTGTCATCCTCTGTTTCAATGCCATCATCATCCCGGAGTGTCTGGATATGCTGTTTCGAGCCACTTACTGATTTAAAGTAAGACCAGAACTTCCTAGGAATTTCTGTCAAGTAGGTAGATAGAACTTTACTTTCCAATTCACTGAACGCTTCGCGCATAGCCCTCCTTACGCTAACTTTGACATCGTTTAGCTTCTGTTTGTCTGAGAGGTTTTAGCTGCGTTTAAACTTGCAGTGACGCTCTCTTTGCTTTCGCAGTAGTTTTCTTTGTTGTTGAACCACGGTGGGTTTTTCCCGTCCCTCACAGTTTTACTCGGCACGTACCTGTATTAAACGCATTTTACGATTGCCTTGAACTTTTTCCATAAACACTCAACATTGTCAGTGTCGGAACAGAAATTTTCGTTTTTATCTGTTAGGTAGTCTGAAATCTGCCATCTATTACTCTTGCTAAACAGATAAACCTTCCTCCCTTTTTTATATTCCTATGAACTTCCATAATCAGGGATGCTGCAACGGCCTTATGATCACTGATTCCTTGTTCTGCATTTACAGAGTCGAAAAGTTCGGGTCTGTTTGTTATCAGTAGGCCCAAGATGTTATCTCCACGAGTCGGTTCTCTGTTTAATTGCTCGAGGTAATTTTCGGATAGTGCACTCGGTATAATGTCACTCGATGCTCTGTCCCTACCACCCGTCTTAAACATCTGAGTGTCCCAGTCTATATCTGGTAAATTGAAATCTCCGCCTAAGACTATAACATGCTGAGAAAATTTATGTGAAATGTATTCCAAATTTTCTCTCAGTTGTTCTGCCACTAATGCTGCTGAGTCGGGAGGTCGGTAAAAGGATCAAATGTTTTTGGTTCCCATTGGAGAGACACGTCCTTTCGTGTATTAATCGCACTAAACTTATTACAGTGAACAGAGACGCAATGAACGAACGGACAGATCATAACTTTGCGACAATGAAGAAAATAAACTTTTCATTCGAGAGAAGACTTGAACCAAGGACCTCTCGTTCCGCAGCTGCTCACTCTAACCACGGGACCACGGCGCTCCTAACCTCATACTATCTTTCTTTATGTTGCCTATCTTGCGCATGGACTACTCAGTTTGTATATTTTGCTTATTTTTTTTTTTTTTTTGTAGTTCCACACAACTTCTTCCTGTTTTCTCGATTGATCCGTGTTCAGTTTTTCAAGGCCTATCCACTGTGCCAACTTAAAACTAAATCTGAGGGGGGTGCGATATGGAGGTTCCCTTGTGAGTAATAAGAACACGATACTTAGCCTGCATTCTGCGAGTAGCAGCAGAGTGTAAAAGTAATTGCATGTAAGAGACACGGGAAGCAACCTCATCACGAAAAGTTGAGTTACGTTTCTTTCATTTTTAGAAATAGTGCTCTATTATTATGCAAGTGTTATGAACAGATCATTTTGGATTCCTGTCACGTGCCATCGCAACTTCTCTCCTTCCTTGTTTGTGTCGGTCCTCACTCACACAGTAATCGACACAATGCACTACGTAATTACACGCTACTGTCTGGCACATTACTGGGCCGATTCGAAAAAGTAGATTCAACAGATAAAACTAAGACAGACACATACACACAAACATACATACAGAGAGAGATAATAAAGAAAGTTCAAATTTGGCGCCGCATTGATATGAAAACAAGTGAACATCAAAAGCAACACATGAGGAACGTAAACATTCTCTTTTGCGAATTGCTGAAGTGTAACGTTCGAGTGGAGTTCGTTAAAAACATGTATCGCGTTTCGCTATGCATTCCCACGACATAGGAGCGTGTAGGTGAGGACGGATACTTCGACAATAGCTGTAAGAAACTGCAAAATATTTGTGCGCAAATAAATTAGATTTATATGTAAAATCATGAGTCAACTCGCAATCCAATCTCACAGTGACACAATTTAGTTGCAGATGACAAGCTACCGGTATCGGTTCCTACTGAACTCAGGTATGCAGAAAATAAGGTAATAGCAGCAATTGATATAAACTGTATTTAAGTCTAAATTTAATTACAATAATAAGAACATAATTTTTTTTTTCCTTTTCACTGAACTAAATAACAGTACCTCGTGATGATGGCAAAAAGCTGCTGAAACACGTTTGAGCATTCATAAATGACAGTTATTTGCTTAATAGGCGGACATGAACTCCTACAAATGGCTCAAATGGCTCTGAGCACTATGGGACTTAACTTCGGAGGTCATCAGTCGCCTAGAAAGTAGAACTGCTTAAACCTAACTAACCTAAGGACATCACACACATCCATCCCCGAGGCAGGATTCGAACCTGCGACCGTAGCGGTCACCCGGTTCCAGACTGTAGCGCCTAGAACCACTCGGCCACGGCCGGCTGAATTCCTACAATTTACTCTGCCAACACAGTTGCTGCTGCTGATAGAGCTTCGAAATTATACATTGATAATCTACGAACCTTATTTATTGTTAAAGCAAACATAGATACAAATATTGTGCTTCCATAAAGAAGCAGCACCTCAAGACGGAGACGTGAAAGGAATTGTACAGTACAGAAGGAAGTGCAGTACAGCACGAAGGAAGTAATAGAGCTGATGACTACAGAATAAAGAGAAGGAAACCCGTGGAGGGAAAATAAATGTCGACAGTTACCAAGTGTATGTTTATTACCGCGTGCTGAGCTTCAGCATAAGTAATGACGTTAGATAGTTGCGGCTGCCGAATACGGACAAACATTTTCCAACGCTAGGGAGAGAGGCGTGAGCAGGTTTGGTCTGGCCTGCACCAAGTTACGCAGCGGACGCTGAAACGAGCGTTTATTGGTTCTGTAAACACTGTGATTCTGTTTACGGATGGTAACTGCGTCATAATTAAACGAAATCAATTAATATGCAGCAGTGGAGGCAAACAGTCTCTCCATTCTGTTTGACGTGACCAAACATTGCAGAGCTTTATTTATTGACTTCTTCGGTTGGGCTAGCGTGTGACGTCGACGTTCGTGAGGGCGAGAGATGGAGAGAGAGTGTGGGAAGGGTTCGCACAGGGGAAGGTGTTCTATGGTCATGTTAAATTGAGCTCGGCTTGTAACGCAATTATTGGCTTGTCTCAACACTGTAGACGAATCTCTCCTGTCCACTGATATAGTGACGATTCAAAAAGCACGTGGAATTATGTATCATTACATAGGCCTATATCTCGGAATAGCTCGTTGTGTTTTTCCTTTAGATTAGCATTTGCCTATTCCTGACACTACGCCTTGAATAAGAAATCAATGTTGTGCCAGCAAGGCCATCTTATCAAATACTGTGCATTCGTGCATTCTGTTAAAAGTTACTATAAAGGTGTTGAACATGTAAGTTGCTGTTATTTTGTGAGGCAGGCAGAGAGAGAGAGAGAGAGAGAGAGAGAGAGAGAGAGAGAGAGAGACGGACAGACAGAGAGAGAGAGGGGGCGGGGGGAAGGGTGCGAGATCGTATCGTTATGGAAGAAATACTCATAACGAGTATTAAACTGGTAATGGGAGAACAAAATGGATAAAGAAATATTCTGCACATAAGTGTATGCGTAAAACAACTGGTTTAAATTACATCTCTCTGCATATTTTCTCCTTGTTTGCACTGTTCGCCTTCTACAAAATGCAAGATACACTATGTGATCAAATGTAACTGGACACCTGGCTAAAAATGTCGTAGACGTTCGTAGCGCTCTGCATCGATAATGCTGGAACTGAATAAGCCGTTGGCCCACCCTTAGCTGTAATGACAGCTTCCACTCTCGCTGGCATACGTTCAATCAGGTGCTGGAAGGTTTCTTGGGGAACTGCAGCCCATTCTTCACGGAGTGCAGTACTGAGGAGAGATATCGATGTCGGTCGGCGAGGCCTGGCACGAAGTCCGCGTTCCAGAAGACCCCAATAGTATTCTACAGGATTCAGGTCAGGAGTTTGTGCAGGCCATTCCATTAAAGGAATGTTATTGTCGTGTAACCACTCCGCCACAGGTCGTGTATTATGAACAGGTGCTCGAACGTGTTGAAAAATGCAATCGCCATCCCTGAATTGCTCTTGAACAGTGAGAAGGAAGAAGGTGCTTAAAACACCAATGCAGGCCACGCAAAACAACAAGGGGAGCAAGTCTCCTCCATGAAAAATACGACCACACCGTAACACCACCGCCTTCAGATTTTACTGTTTGCACTACAAGCGCTTGCAGATGACGTTCACCGAGCATTCGCCATCCTTACATCCTTACATCGGATCGCCACATTGTGTTCCCTGACGCGTCACTCCACACGTTTATCCACTGTTCAATCGTCTAATGTTTACTGTTCGGAGTTGATGATTGTAACACCCTGTCGTAAAGAAGCGTCTGTGAGGCAGTGGTTGGGGATAATAACATTTCTGAAATGGACTGGCCTCCCTGAAGTATTAGTCACTGCTTTAAAAGAGCATCCTGTTCACTTTGCAACACTACAGATGGTGTAGAACTGCTACCACGTGATAATATGACCCTACATTGCTGACATAACTGACGGCAATGAAGTGGTGTGTATGTGCCTGTCGATTGTATGGAACAGCGCATTAAAGATAAGTCGAAGAGGAGGCGTGACATAAATGCGCTATGTGTTTCAATGTGCTGAGAATGACACCTTGAATGAAAGTGCCTGATTTGGTTGCGTAGGGTAACAAATGGTGTACTTCTCGCACCCATGAAACACGGCGCAAGAAAAGTGGTGATAAAAATGTCCTAACCGACAAAGACCAGAGACGAGTGGCACATCCTTGCCATCCTTGGCTTCCTTGCCAATGAAGTCAGTTTCAAGCCCGACAGGAGTTTCTGCTGTCAGTAAATTCAGAGCCCTCTTATCTTATCCCGATTTCGTACAGACAGTGCGAAGGAAGCTGCATGCAATGGACATTACCAGTCGGGTATCACGCAAAAGGCTACAGCTCACAGCGCCACATATGGCTGCAATCATGCACGGTGGTGAGGTTCGGACACCGGGCAGGGGGGAGGGAGGGGAGGGGGGGGGAGAATTTTATGACTCTAGTAAACATCAGGCTTATACTGTGTAACGCGGCCTCTAGCCTTGAGAAACAATACAGAACCTGGACAGCAACCGACTGGGGGCGTGCAACAGGGGCCGACGAGTCAAGGTTTTTCCACTTTACAGATGATGCGACGGCCCAAGAAGGCTTTTAAGCAACGGCGTGGAGAGGGTGTAGTTCCTGCTGGAGATGGTCTGTAATGTTTTGGCCGGCCGAAGTGGCCGTGCGGTTAAAGGCACTACGGTCTGGAACCGCACGACCGCTACGGTCGCAGGTTCGAATCCAGCCTCGGGCATGGATGTGTGTGATGTCCTTGGGTTAGGTTTAAGTAGTTCTAAGTTCTAGGGAACTTATGACCACAGCAGTTGAGTCCCATAGTGCTCAGAGCCATTTTTTTTGTAATGTTTTGGGGGTGTCGTAGGTACCGATAGTGGTGGTCTCTCATTCAAATTTCGCGAACATGAACTAGCATGTTTATGTCAACATTGTCGACGACCAAGTGTTACTGTTCCTTCTGCATCTTCCTTTTGAGTATGTTGCACACCCTCTTGACGCCCTGCTGGTGTGCCTAACAATCAGGCATCCTATCGCTTTTAGACTCAGGCGCTAAATCTCCCCGTTTCCATGCCATAGAATAGCGTGGTATTATTTGGAACAGCATGTGAAACGTACCATCAACATCCACGCAGTGTAGTATATCTATGGGATCTTGTCATGAGCGAGTGACTTCAGCTGGATATGACCTCTCCCTTCCTCACGGAATTGTGGCCATTATCAAGGCTAGAGGCCGTGTTACATGATATACACCTGATGTCTACTGGAGTTATTTAATTTTTCCCCCCATGTCTTGTGTCGTAATCTCATCTCAGCAACGTGCATGGTTGTATCTTGTAATATCTGCCCAGCTGGTGGCAAACTGCCTGTGAAAGGCACGTACTGTCCACTCTCGAAAGCTGAAGTTCAAAGGATCTCAGTAAAAATTCAGAAGTTTGATTACTCAAGGTGGAATCAATAAATAGAGGAAATAATAAGGGTAATCGGCACAAATAGATAGTAAAATAAGAAATCACTAATCTGTCTTCTGATTCACTGACCACAAGGGTACGTGGGTAAGCGCGATCACAGTCGGAAACACATTTTCGTTGTAAAGAAATGCGCTGTACACTGAGAACCAGAATTCCACCGACAAACTTTCAGAAGGTGTTCAGTGATACCTTCTAGGTACTGTGCTATAAGGGGCGATCAATATGTTTCCGTTTGAGGACGCTACTGCAGCGTGTATGCAACGTAGCGCCACTCCAATGTGGATATACACTGAGCAGACATATGTCGTGAGAGAGCGATATACACACATAGATATGGCAGTAGTATAGTGCGCGCAATGTATATACGATGTAATATGGCGGAGCTGTCATTTGTACTCAGGTGATTCACGCTGAACGGTTTGCGGCGTGATTACGGCCGGGAATTAACAGACTGTGAACACAAGACGCATTTCGCAAATCGTTAGTGAATTCAAAATTCCGAGTCCACAGTGTCAAGAGTGTGCCAAGAATACCTATATTCAGCCATTATCTCTCACCATGGACAATGCAGTGGCCGACGGCCTTCACTTAACGACTCAGAGTAGCGGCGTTTGGGAAGATTTGCCAGTGCTAGCAGACCAGCAACAATGCGTGATTAAAAAAACACAGATATCAATGTGCGACGCTGCGAGAAACGTATTCGTTAAGACAATGCGGCAATATCAGGCGTTAATGGACTGTGGCAGCAGGCGACCGACGCGAGTGCCTTTGCTAACAGCATGACATCGCAAACAGCGCCTCACCGTGTCTCGCAACATATCGGTTGGACCCTAGACGACTGGAAAACCGTGGCTTAGTCAAATGAGTCTCGATTTCAGTTGGCAAGAGTTGATGGTAGGGTTCGAGTATGGCGCACACCCCACGTATAGACACAAGTTGTCAACATGGCATTTTGCAAACTGGTGGCGGCTCCATAATGACGTGGGCTGTGTTTACATGAAAGTGTCTGGGTACTTTGGTCCAATTGAACCGATTACTGACTAGGAATGGTTATGTTCGGCAGCTTACAGACCATTTTCTGCCATTCACGGACTTCTTCCCAGAAAACGATGCATTTTTTATCGATGACGATGCACCTTGTCAGAATTTTTCGCAACTGGGTTGAGGAACATTCTAGACAATTCGAGGGAATTATTTGGCCACCCAGATCGCGCGACACGAATCCCACGAACATTTGTGGGACACAATCGAGAGGTCAGTACGTGCACAAAATCCTGCACCGACAAGACTTTCGCAATTATGGATGGCTATAGACGCAACATGGTCATTCTTTATGCACTGGATTTCAACGACTTGTTGAGTTCATGCCACATGGAGCTGACGCACTATGCAAGGAAAAAGGAGCGTCCCATGACTTTTGTCACCGCATTTTATAAGCACTACATTATCAAATGCGTCCAAATAAGACCAACGTGCTGTTATTCCTTTCTTAGACATCCATCGGAGATTGAAGAATGTGTATGGGGCAGCATGTCTGTCGAAGACCGCCGGTCGATCTGGGAGGCCAGCCTCGTCCATTACGCCAACTCAAGTGGGAGACACTCGAGCCCCCGCCCCATGGTTCTGATCTCTTCCCACGCGAGTGTCACGCCTTCAGTATCTCGTAAAGGATCCTGATGTGTCGACGGTTCCTGTCCGACGAGGAGGCAGACACGGACTTCTTCACGCAGCAGGACACGAGATTTTAGCAGACGGGTATCGTCAACCTCGTGCGTTGGCGAGACGATCATCTCAATGCTCACGCAGATTTAGCCTGATTGGCATACTGTTCTGGACTGTACCGCCTTCGAACGGAAACTTTCTGATCGCTCCTTTTATAAGCGACACAGAGACTCCGGCAGCTCGTTACTGAGTAACGATGCATTTATGATTTGAAGTGACTGACTGTTCCGTCGGCTCTTGGCAGTATACTTCGTACTTTGTAAATGAAAACACACATGACACTGGTGTAATATTCTACAATATTTGTTATTTTACAAACCGGTTTTCCGCTGTTGCCCTACGACAGGTTACAAAGATAAATATGTGTTAAAACTTTTACTTTGTGGTATCACAGCTGTTTCACTTACCTGCACAATCTCACTTGTCTATCTATCTGTTTGTAGTACTGGACATCTTAAAGATAAGATTATGTTGTTCAGCTATACGCTTGGAACGTATCACCCAAGTGTAATTTATTTTCGTCTCAGAACAATTGTTTTATTTTGATATATAGTTTATTGTTCAATGTGTCACATATTTTAATTAACTTCAATAACTTTACACAGCACTTTCGCTAACACAGTTGCTCTCGTTTTAGTTCTAAACCAGATACAAGCGTTCTCCACAAAGTAAAGCACAGCATTCTTTTTCTAATCCGAAAACAATGCTACCATTACGAAACGTTACGTACGTATTATTTGGAGTTTCCTAAGTGAGCGCGCCAAGTTTCCGTCACTTCCGGCAGATAGTGTAGCCGCAGGACAGTTTCAAAATGGTGTCTGTAGGTGATGTACATTATGAGCACGTGCCATCGTTGAATTTCTCACTGCAGAGAAAGAAACGGTGGGGAATAATCACAAACGCTTGTGCAAAGTCTATGGAGCATCTGCTGTCGGCAGAAGTACAGTTAATCGCTGGGCACGGAGGGTGAAGACGTCAGTAGGCGGTTCGGCGGAGCTCCAAGATTTGCAGCGGTCGGGGAGACCATCCTCGGCTGTCACACATGACCTAGATACCTCGGATTTCCACTTTTCCGGGCCATTAAAGGATGCCATTCGTGGAAGACATTTTGAGGACGATGAGCAGGTGATTCACACAGTGAACAACTGGCTCCGCCACGAGGACAATGGTTGGTACCGATAGGGCATACATGGCCTTGACCGATAGGGCATACATGGCCTTGTTTCGCGCTGGTCAAAGGCCGTAGAATGGGATGGAAAGTACGTGAAAAAATAGGGTGTATAGACAAAACACTATTCTTTCGTGTGTGTAGTTCTCATTACGTTCAGTAAAGAACTCTTGACGAAAATAATGCGGTGCATTACTTTTTGGGCAACCCTCGTATTACGAATTATCATCTCTGGAAACCTAGTAAGATACTCTGTGACGGACTAGTTTGAAATCTTTGATCTTACAAAGTTTCACAGCTACATGTTTTTATCTTTGCACCTGATGATGGCATAACAGCTGAAAATCTGTTTGTAATGTAATTAATATCGTAGAATATTACATCAGTTCAAAATGGTTCAAATGGCGCTGAGCACTATGGGACTTAACATCTGAGGTCATCAGTCCCCTAGAACTTAGAACTAGTTAAACCTAACTAACCTAAGGACATCACACACATCCATGCCCGAGGCAGGATTCGAACCTGCGAACGTAGTGGTCACGCGGTTCCAGACTGAAGCGCCTAGAACCGCAGGGCCACTAGCGGCCGGCCATTACATCAGTGGCAGCCGCTGTGACTGAGCGGTTCTAGGCGCTTCCGGCAGCAACCGCGCTGCTGCTACGGTCGCAGGTTCGAATCCTGCCTCGGGCATGGATGTGTGTGATGTCCTTAGGTTAGTTAGGTTTGAGTAGTTCTAAGTCTAGGGGGGCTTATGACCTCAGATGTTAAGTCCCTATAGTGCTTAGAGCCATTTTTTTTATTACATCAGTCTCATGTGTGTTTTCATTCATAATGCAATTAAGATTTATTCGGTTTGTTACTGGATTGAGTCTTGTTCCTGTAAAAGTACCTTCACAACAGAGGTGACGCCTAATATATGCAACAATCAAACCGAATGACGCACAAACCACAGACATGCAAGAACCCTGAGAAGCAGGAGTACCTTGGTTCGGCTGCTGTCGCAGTGGAAAGAGCTCAGCATAGTGACATTATGCAGGAATTCCACTGCATTCACGGAAACCATACTCGTGGTACGTACGAAGCACCTTTGCATCAGTAAGCCTGTCCATAGTACAGCACAAGAAAAGCTTCCAGTAATTTCGGAATCTTCGAAAGTCTTTCCAAACATTTTGTTGGTACAATCCATCGAGCTAAAACTCTAATGGGGTTTCAGGGTATGAAATCCACATAGTGCCTCAGCTGCTGCTACCTACAGGTCGCTTTCACTGTAGGTTTGCGGGAAGAGCTCACCAAGTCTTCGCGATGTGCGTCGTATTTGTTCACTTTTTTGTGCTTTTCGATATTAACACTATCCATGGTATCTGATGTGCCACCGTGCGAAGCACCTAGAAGTAAATAAACTTAAAATGAGACTAGTAATAAGCTACATATACACTCCTGGAAATTGAAATAAGAACACCGTGAATTCATTGTCCCAAGAAGGGGAAACTTTATTGACACATTCCTGGGGTCAGATACATCACATGATCACACTGACAGAACCACAGGCACATAGACACAGGCAACAGAGCATGCACAATGTCGGCACTAGTACAGTGTATATCCACCTTTCGCAGCAATGCAGGCTGCTATTCTCCCTTGGAGACGATCGTAGAGATGCTGGATGTAGTCCTGTGGAACGGCTTGCCATGCCATTTCCACCTGGCGCCTCAGTTGGACCAGCGTTCGTGCTGGACGTGCAGACCGCGTGAGACGACGCTTCATCCAGTCCCAAACATGCTCAATGGGGGACAGATCCGGAGATCTTGCTGGCCAGGGTAGTTGACTTACACCTTCTAGAGCACGTTGGGTGGCACGGGATACATGCGGACGTGCATTATCCTGTTGGAACAGCAAGTTCCCTTGCCGGTCTAGGAATGGTAGAACGATGGGTTCAATGACGGTTTGGATGTACCGTGCACTATTCAGTGTCCCCTCGACGATCACCAGTGGTGTATGGCCAGTGTAGGAGATCGCTCCCCACACCATGATGCCGGCTGTTGGCCCTGTGTGCCTCGGTCGTATGCAGTCCTGATTGTGGCGCTCACCTGCACGGCGCCAAACACGCATACGACCATGATTGGCACCAAGGCAGAAGCGACTCTCATCGCTGAAGACGACACGTCTCCATTCGTCCCTCCATTCACGCCTGTCGCGACACCATGGAGGCGGGCTGCACGATGTTGGGGCTTGAGCGGAAGACGGCCTAACGGTGTGCGGGACCGTAGCCCAGCTTCATGGAGACGGTTGCGAATGGTCCTCGCCGATACCCCAGGAGCAACAGTGTCCCTAATTTGCTGCGAAGTGGCGGTGCGGTCCCCTACGGCACTGCGTAGGATCCTACGGTCTTGGCGTGCATCCGTGCGTCGCTGCGGTCCAGTCCCAGGTCGACGGGCACGTGCACCTTCCGCCGACCACTGGCGACAACATCGATGTACTGTGGAGACCTCACGCCCCACGTGTTGAGCAATTCGGCGGTACGTCCACCCGGCCTGCCGCATGCCCACTATACGCCCTCGCTCAAAGTCCGTCAACTGCACATACGGTTCACGTCCACGCTGTCGCGGCATGCTACCAGTGTTAAAGACTGCGATGGAGCTCCGTATGCCACGGCAAACTGGCTGACACTGACGGCGGCGGTGCACAAATGCTGCGCAGCTAGCGCCATTCGACGGCCAACACCGCGGTTCCTGGTGTGTCCGCTGTGCCGTGCGTGTGATCATTGCTTGTACAGCCCTCTCACAGTGTCCGGAGCAAGTATGGTGGGTCTGACACACCGGTGTCAATGTGTTCTTTTTTCCATTTCCAGGAGTGTAAGATACCAGTCACGCATGGACGCATGGCGCAGGATGCGAAGATGCAAATCTGCACTTTCTGCACACATTTTTTTGTGCACATGATTATAATTATTTACATTTGAAACTTACCTGCACATCGAACATTCTGCCTAGTAGACGGTTCTTCCTTCTCTCTGAAATGGTCATTCATTCAGGAAATTTTCTCAAAATACGCATTTATAGGTTATCTTTACGCTTATTCGAAACGCCTTCTGGTAATCATAACAGGTAGTATCAATGACGACGCCACGACTGCGGATGACTCGATGCGTTGTACGCTATTCTAAAAGAGAATCTGAAGATCAGTCGCCGTGTCACGACAGTCGATGATCGCCTGAGGTATTGCCAACCTTCTTTTACCTCTCCCAATTTATTCCCGGTTTCCCTTTCAGTCCTCCAGATGACACAGAACAACAGCTTGGCATGTAAGTCCCAAACTTGTTATTTTTTTACTGTTTTACGAATTTGCAACCGTGGATTGAAATAGAGCATTACAAAACGGTTGGAATCTGGATAAGCCAGCCGCGGTGGCCGAGCGGTTCTAGGCGCTTCAGTCCAGAATAGCGCAACTGCTACGGTCGCAGGTTCGAATCCTGCCTGGGCCATGGATGTGTGTGATGTCCTTAGGTTGATTTCGGTTTAAGTAGTTCTAAGTTCTAGGGGACTGATGACCTCAGATGTTAAGTCCCATAGTGCTCTGAGCCATTTGAACCATTTTTGAATCCGGATAAACCGAGTGCCGGGTGATTTGCTAACACCACATTTCCAAGATCGTAATACTTTTAGATCACAGATGCCTCTAAGACAAAAGCTTTATTAAAACGTGTGCTTTGCTAATTTTAACATCGATAAACGAAGTAAGAGTCCCGTAAATTCATGAAATGGCTCTGAGCACTATGAGACTTAACTTCTGAGGTCATCAGTCCACTAGAACTTGGAACTACTTAAACCTAACTAACCTAAGGACGTGACACACATCCATACTCCAGGCAGGATTCGAACCTGCGACTGTAGCTGTCGCGCGGTTCCAGACCGTAACGCCTAGAACCGCTCGGCCACCCCGGCCGGCAAATTCATGAAATCCTGTGAATTTTGGTACACTAGGTAAATGAAAACGACTGTCATTAGTACCGCCTAAAAACACTCTATACTTAGAAGACAGCGGCAATACCCAGTAATTTAAAAGTTTCGTCAATTGTTTCGGTAAGTGCTTCCACACTCATATCATACAGTGCATAAATCAGTTACAAAAATGGCTTCAATCAATCAAAAATCCTCAGTGGAGACGTTGCGTGTGGAGGATGAACCAGAATTACACCGACAAACTTTCAGCGGATTCTCAGAAATACCTTCTGGATATTTTCATATGAGGGACGCGCGGTCTCCGGCGGTTCGTTACAGAGTCATTGCATTTCGTTTGTGTGGGATCCTGCCCCCTCGTCTCTTATAGCGTGCGTAGGAATCTGTTTTCTCGGATAGCTAGACAACATAGAAGCAATTCATATTAACAGAGTTTATTACAGTAATTGAATTGACAATACTTTACTTGTGTATGTAGACAATGTGATCAAAAGTATCCGAATATCCCCAAAAACAAACGCTTTTCATATTAGGTGCATTGTGCTGCCACCTACTGCCAGGTACTCCATATCAGCGACTTCAGCAGTCAGTAGACATCGTGAGAGAGCAGAATGGGCCGCTCCGCGGAACTCACGGACTTCGAACGTGGTCAGGTGATTGGGTGCCATATGAATCATGCGTCTGTACGCGAGATTTACACATTCCTAAACATCCCATGGTCCACTATTTCCGATGTGACAGTGAAGTGGAAACGTGAAGGGACACGTACATCACAACAACGTACAGGCCGAATTCGTCTGTTGACTGAGAGAGACCGCCGACAATTGAAAGGGTCGTAATGTGTAATAGGCAGACATCTATCCATAGGATCACACAGGAATTCCAAACTGCATCAGGATCCACTGCAAGTTAGTTGACAGGCGGGACGTGAGACAACTTGGATTTCATCGTCGAGTATGACAAATCACGGTACACATTGTGGCGATCCGATGGCATGGTGTGGGTATGGCGAATGCCCGGTGAACGTCATCTCCCAGCGTGCGTAGAGCCGACAGTAAAATTCGGAGGCGGTGGTGTTATGGTGTGGTAGTGTATTTCACGGAAGGGGCTTGCGCCCCTTGTTGTTTTGTGTGGGCGGCCGGTGTGACCGAGCGGTTCTAGGCGCTACAGTCTGGAACCGCGCGACCGCTACGGTCGCAGGTTCGAATCTTGCCTCGGGCATGGATGTGTGTGATGTCCTTAGGTTAGTTAGGTTTAAGTAGTTCTAAGTTCTAGGGGACTGATGACCTCAGAAGTTAAGTCCCATAGTGCTCAGAGCCATTTGAACCATTTTATACGGGTCAAAGTAAAACATATGTGTGTAGTGGATGGACTATGTGAGGAACCTGTAACCTCCAGCGCATTAATGCTAATAATTGAGAAAACGTATTTTATTGCTAACATATATGATCAATATCAGAGCCTTACAAAAGTGAGAGAAAAATGAAAATAATTTAGTTTCTTGACTGAAAAAGAATTGAATCGTTTACTTTTTACCTCTCAGAAGATATCATTTAACCCCTCAAGAGGTAATTACCGCCCCCCCCCCCCTCCCGGTTGGGAACCACTTGTCTTGGGTTTTGTTGTCAGAGCTGTGCTTTGGTAGTGATTGTACCAACAAAATCGTTGGAAAGACTTTCGAAGATTCTGAAATGACTGAAAACTTTTCTTGCGCTAGACCGAAATGTGAAGGAATAGTCAGCAATGTCTTAACCCCTGTCTCACTAGATCAATTAAAAGTTCAATCAGAAGGAGTTAATTTTCTTAGTATTGCTACTGATGCAGGCAACCATGCTAATATTAAACTTATTCCTGTATTTATTCAGTTCTTTCTTCCAGCCAAGGGGGACACAAGCAAGCTAAACTTCTGATACGTCTAATCTTCCAAACGAATTGTCAGACACTATAGACAAGTATATATTGGAAGTGCTTTAGAAAAACAATATGACACAACAGTGTGTTGCAATTGGCAGTGGTAACGCCAATTTCAACTTTGGGGGACTAGTGCCATCTGGTTCGAACAATGTCTTCAGTAAACTTAAGAAATAATTGAGGCACAACATTTTAGGAAGTGGTTGTTCATGCCATATTATACGTAATGAAGGTAGAATTGTTACATGCATTCTGAAGAGGGATATGGAAGTCTTCGTCCTGAACGTATTCCCCCTTTTTTCAGTTCAGGAGAAGTCAAAACCTGGGAGCGCAAAACTGGTCGAATTTTGTAATTTTGTAGGAACTGAAAATAAGACGATACATTATCATTGTAAGACGAGGTGGCTATCGCAACAGCAGTCAAAAGGATTTTGCAGACGTACGACGCTCTTACATCTTACGTCATGTCTGAAACTAATGTCCCCACTAAAATTAGTTTTTCCTGGAAAAATCCTCTGGCTGAAAGATACCTGTCGTTTCTTCATAATGTGCCCAGTTACCTGCACAAACAAATATTGTGCAATTAAGGTGAAAAAGGACTGTAATGGAAATGTATTGTGTCCCGAATGATACTGTGTGAAGTCTGCATGAGAGAGCTAAAAAAAACATCGTCCCCATGAAAATGGGCTCTGAGCACTATGGGACTCAACTGCTGAGGTCATTAGTCCCCTAGAACTTAGAACTAGTTAAACCTAACTAACCTAAGGACATCACAAACATCCATGCCCGAGGCAGGATTCGAACCTGCGACCGTAGCGGTCTTGCGGTTCCAGACTGCAGCGCCTTTAACCGCACGGCCACTTCGGCCGGCGTCCCCATGAAAGTAAGACGTAGCATCTCTAAATGTAATGCTTGTTAATGTGTTCAGAAAAGACATGAATGTTTTTTTTGTAAGTATTATATTAGGAAATTGACGAGTCAGTACGATGAATTAACAGTGTTCGATTGGCTAACTCTTAGCTAAGAACTTGACTGGGAAAGTGTGGAAAATATTGTAGCCTGTTTGAGAATTAGAAATGTACATGGCAGTGAATTGTCTGTTGAAGTAAATCACTGAATGATCACAATGGTGTGATCTCATGAAGAACCGGAGATCAATATTCAGAAGTTCTGGAAACTGTGCAATACTTTTTTCCAAATCCTTCCCACAATGCAGCGGTGGATACGAAAATTTCCTAATTAAATATACATTGGATGGATGAAAACAATATACATTCCATAAAATGTGTAAAGAATTTGTTGATCGTCAGTTGCAACTCTAAAGATCTCAAAAAATGGCTCTGAGCACTATGGGACTTAAAATGTGAGGTCATCAGTCCGCTAGAACATAGAACTACTTAGACCTAACTAACCTAAGGACATCAGACACATCCATGCCCGAGGCAGGATTCGAACCTGCGACCGTAGCAGTCGCGCGGTTCCCGACTAAAGCGCCTAGAATCGCTTGGCCACCGCGGCCGGCCTCTAAAGATCTCCATTGCTTCTCAGTACTGAGATCAGATCCAAGAAAGAGTTCGAGGAAGCGAGAAGTATGCTTCTGTTAAAAATGAGACATTGTGTTTCAAATGAGGATTGTTTGCTCTGCCCCTCCCCCCCCCCCCCCCCCCCCCTTATTTTTCATTTGGAAATACCTTAAGGAACTGAACTGAAGAGTGGCGATGAGGCAAATGCAAGGATTTCTGTTAGAATTTTCAGAGTAGTTGTTAATTCCTTTAAGTAAACATCGGTATTTCCTCCCATTAAAAATCACAAGCTGCGTTTATGGTACGATAATAAAAAGACAGCCTTGTCTCTCGTACAGCACGCCGAAAACGACTCCATAAAACTGCATGGAAACTGCAGATTGGCAGTTACATTTATTTTTTATTACTTCAGGTAGCTTTGGTCTTTCACGTTGAAGACAATTTAGTATCTGCAGTTCCCGAGTTAAGTCAGATGGAGTTACAAGGGGCTTAGAGCTGTCGCATCAAGAAAATTATCTACAGGCGCCAGGCACATTAAGAGTGGAAGTGGATTTGGCGAAAGAGTGAGAGCAGGAGAGAGAGAGTAGGCAGGAGAGGAGGGGGCGACAGAGCAGGTGAAAAGAGGACTGCACAGAGATAGATAGAGAGAGAGAGAGAGAGAGAGAGACGGGTAGAGCACGGAGCAGGTACGTCGGCAAGAAGGGACCGCTGCGAGACTTAATCGAAAAACTAATTGAAATTCTAGGCCGGCCGCCGTAACTCGAGACTCTGCGACAGACATCCTGATTCCCGACGTGGACAGCGATTCTGCTGTCTGCGCGCGCGACGGCTGAGCCGGCTCGGTAGGATCCCTCGAGGCCGGGCCCTCATAATAGCGGCCGCGCTGCCACGCCCTTCAAAACGCTCAAGACTGCCCGGCATGTGCGCGTGGGCGCTGTCAGCCCCGTGCGTGTGCGTGTGTGTGTGTGTGTGTGTGTGTGTGTGTGTGTGTGTGTGTGTGTGTGTGCGCGTGTGTCGACGCGGCTCTCAGGTGAGACTGCCAAGCTGTCAGCCCGGCGACGCATAACTCATCGGACCACTGGGCTTGAGTCACCACGCCACGATTATTGCCCGCGCGCACACACGCACACGCGTACGTACGGGAGAGAGGCGCCGCCCACGGAGTTGCCGTCCGCTTCGCGGAGCGCCGGTGTGGTCTCGACGTCCGGTTGTCCGCACGTGGGCGGCGGGCTCTACTTACTCTCGGATCCCAGTCTCTCTCAGACCCTTTTACGCCGTCTTACCTGCAAGCGACACGAGACGCACCGGCCGCTCTCCGCGGAGCTATAACCGGACAATGGCAGACAGATCGTCCGTCTGGTGGGCACTGTTGGCGCAGCTCTCCCCTGTCTGTCTGCGCAAACTCTTCAGCGGCAGCACTACCTCTTGAGTATCCTGCGAGGCCTTAGTTCGATGGGGGTTCACAGAGACAGCTATACCACTTCCAACGGAAATTTGGACTTTGTTCCTTTATGTTCGCATGCCTTCCTCATTTCCTTGTATCACCAGGATGCGTTGAACATAGATTATTCGATCAAAAGTATACGGACACATATTAATGGACATTACTACGGAGGAGGGTAATTTCTCTCTTGGTATTGCAAGTGCAATGTTGAAATTTCACGACCATATACACTACTGGCCTTTAAAATTGCTACACCACGAAGATGACGTGCTACAGACGCGAAATTTAACCGACAGGAAGAAGATGCTGTGATATGCAAATGATTAACCTTTCAGAGCATTCAAACCGCCGGTGGCGACACCTACAACGTGCTGACATGAGGAAAGTTTCCAACCGATTTCTCATACACAAACAGCAGTTGACCGGCGTTGCCTGGTGAAACGTTGCTGTGATGCCTCCTGTAAGGAGGAGAAATGCGTACCATCACGTTTCCGACTTTGATAAAGGTCGGATTGTAGCCTATCGCGATTGCGGTTTATCGTATCGCGACATTGCTGCTCGCTTTGGTCGAGATCCAATGACTATTAGCTGAATATGGAATCGGTGAGTTCAGGAGGGTAATACGGAACGCCGTGCTGGATCCCAACGGCTTCGTATCAGTAGCAGTCGAGATGACAGGCATCTTATCCGCATGGCTGTAACGGATCGTGCAGCCACGTCTCGATCCCTGAGTCAGCAGATGGGGATGATTGCAGGACAACAACCATATGCACGAACAGCTCGACGACGTTTGCAGCAGCATGGACTATCAGCTCGGAGACCATGGCTTCGGTTACCCTTGACGCTGCATCACTGACAGGAGCGCCTGCGACGGTGTACTCAACGACGAACCTGGGTGTACGAATGGCAAAACGTCAAGTTTTCGGATGAATCCAGGTTCTGTTTACAGCATCATGATGGTCGCATCCGTGTTTGGCGACATCGCGGTGAACGCACATTGGAAGCCTGTATTCGTCATCGCCATACTGGCGTATCATCCGGCATGATGGTATGGGGTGCCATTGGTTACACGTCTCGGTCACCTCTTGTTCGCATTGACGGCACTTTGAACAGTGGACGTTACATTCCAGATGTGTTATGATTCGTGGCTCTACCCTTCATTCGATCCCTGCGAAACTCTACATTTCAGCAGGATAACACACGACCACATGTTGCATGTCCTGTACGGGCCTTTCTGGATGCAGATAATGTTCGACAGCTGCCCTGGCCACCACATTCTCCAGATCTCTCATCAATTGAAAACGTCTGGTCAATGGTGGCCGAGCAACTGGCTCGTCACAAGACGCCAGTCACTACTCTTGATGAGCTGTGGTATCATGTTGGAGCTGCATGGGCAGCTGTACCTGTACACGCCATCCAAGTTCTGTTTGACTCAATGCCCAGGCGTATCAAGGCCGTTATTACGGCCAGAGGTGGTTGTCCTGGGTACTGATTTCTCAGGATGTGTGCACCTAAATTGCGTGAAAATGTAACACATGCCAGTTCTAGTATAATATATTTGTCCAATGAATACCCGTTTATAATCTGCATCTCTTCTTGGTGTAGAAATTTTAATGGCCAGTAGTGTGTTTTGAAGTTAGCGCTTCGGAATGTATTTTGCCTTCTTGTGCAGCTCTAGCGAGAGAAGCCTTAACTAAGGAAGAAACGTTAGTCATGTTACTGTCGTCAACTTGTACAGAGGAGCGAAGTGTAGTTCGATGTTTGTGGTCCAAAGGGCATAAACCGAGAGCAATTCACAGGGACAGGAGTAGCGCGTATGGGAACAGTTGTACGGACGGCACCAGTGTTTCCAGGTGGTGTTTACTCTTCCAAGAGGACCCGGTGAACCACAGTGATTCGCCCCGCTCCGGGCGGACGGTAACAGTTGCAACCCCGCAGAATGTCGGAGCCACTGAGGTAGCAATTTTGAACGACCGACGTGTGCAATTGCGGGCCTCATCGCAGCGGTTCAACATATTCTATGCTGCGTTGTAGAATACCATTAACGACGCGTTGAAATTTCTTGAAGTTAGTGCTCGCTGAGTTCCTAAGAACCTGTCAGAGAACCAAAAGATCCAGCAACTGACGACAGGCTTGGATCATTTAAGGCGTTACGCCGCAGAAGGGCATGACTTTCCGTAAGGAATCGTCACTAGTGATGAGTCGCGGGCATGCCACTACGCGCTCGAAGCCGAGCAGGCGTCTGTGGAGTGGAAACACGCTGATTCTCCAGTACGAAAAACATTCAGAGTGACTCAGTCTGTTGGGAAAGTGCTTGGGACACTGTTCTGGGATATGCATGTTGTAGTTTCTGGTGGACTATGGTGAACACGGAACCACTGTGAATGCTGCAGCCTACAGTACGACTTCGGTTGATCTGCATCGTGCGCTTCGTGACGAACGCCGCAACATTGATGCTGGCGGTGTCAATCTGTTCCTAATCGTGAGAAAATTGTGTAATTCGCGTGAGATGTGCTCCAGTGTTCACCATACAGTCCAGACCATGAACAGCCGGACTTTCATCTGTTTGGATCCACGAAGAAATTCCTGGCCGGCCAACGCTTTGTGACCGATGTGGAACGGAAATCAGCAGTCAGCAGGTGGCTATATCCAATGAAACAGACTTCTACGAACGGGGCATACTGAAACGTGTACCACGACGGAAAAAATATGTTGAGAACGCTGGTGACTATGTAGCAAAGTAGACAAAAGATACAAATTCATATGTGATTTTTTTTCTTTTGGTACCTATTAAACTGTTTGGTAACAAAATTATTCTGTTTCTCCCCGATCTTCCCTCGTATGCTGCGTGTCCACACTTCGCCATTATGTATCTACTGGGGAACACTTTAATTGACGTGTCTGAATGTCAGTGCAGGAATGGTAGCCCATTCTTCCACAAGAGCCAACATCAGAGAAAGTAGTGATGTGGTACGCTGTGGTCCGGAGCGAATTCGTCGTTCTGACACATTCCTAAAGCGCTGTTGACCACGCACCATTGCCCACAGATGCTACTTTACGACAGAGTACGTTTTTATGAGGATGCAGTCATTGTCTACGAACATTTCCTCTGATCGTCTTTCTACTATTACGAATTTAGCTCCAAATAGCTTATTTCTTGTCTTTTTACACAGGTGCACGACAAGCTTGTATCGGAATTTCTATCATTTTCAAATGTTCCTGTCAACATAAGATTTATGTATCATTTTATTCTACACCTGTGTAACAGTGCTATGAGATTTTAATCTTATACTTAAGTCTAGATGGAGTGACGTCCATAAAGCATCCTGGAGCGTAATTTCTTTTATTTACTCGTTGTTAATGTAAGTCAAGCATTTACTTCCTACAGAAATTTCGTGTTTTCGCTGTTGTCAAATGACAGATCCTTCCACTTCTGAGGTCATCAGTCCCCTAGAACTTAGAATTACTTAAACCTAACTAACCTAAGTACATCACACACATCCATGCCCGAGGCAGGATTCGAACCTGTGACCGTAGCGGTCGCGCGGTTCCAGACTGTAGCGCCTAGAACCGCTCGGCCACTCCGGCCGGCAAGTAAATTATATTTCAAATGGTCAGGGATACTTTACTTGTGAAGATAACGTATCAATGGAACGATCAGTCATTCCACAATTCTAGAAAAATAATACGAAATTTCTATAGAAGTAAATACGTTACCTATATTAACTTTTGCCGTCCGGCGACACCACAGTGGTGTCGTGAGCATAGTATTCCGCAGTGGCCGGTGACAGCAGTTCAGTATCTTTTTCATTCTGTTGGTGTTTTGTTTAGGTAGCAATAAGTTACAAACGTCAATAAGTTTTCTGTTTTTATAAGTACTTGTGCACTTTCATCATGGAGGACGAAAGAGACAATAGGATTATTTACGATGAGTGCGCGGACGTCTTGTCTGTCGTTCCGGACGACTTGGCCGATTGGGAAGAAGATATTGGATATAAAAAAAAAATGAAGGTGAAGAAGAATCGCCTGAAGCTAGTGAAACACGTCCAAGAAGAATCCGGCGAACGCTACGGTTGCCAACTGATTCGGATGAATCAGACGAAGGAGAAACACTATGATTTACTGAGGACCAATAATAAATCTAGAGGATCTCTGGGTCCACACATATTTCCCAAAGACACACAGAGCGTTGTAGATGTCGTAGAATTATATAATGGGGATGATCTATTTGAATATATTAGCAACGAAAGCAACAAGCATTACAGTCAAAATTGCAGTAGAAGGAAACTGGATTAGAAAAATGCCAAATTTGTCGACACTACGGGAACCGAACTTATAAAATGGTTTGGGCTTGCTATCCTTATGGGAATTGTAAAATAAGCAAGGATAGTTGATTACTGGCCAATGAATCCGTTGATAGACACACCGATATTTCGCAAAACGAAGTCCCGCAACCGATTCAGACAAATATTACCATTTATACATTTTTCCGACAATAACAATAAACCGGATAATACCGATCGGCTTTTCAAAGTGCAATCCATGATTGATTATCTTTCCAAAAAGTTTAAAGAAACGTTTAATCCAAGTCAAAACATCTCAACTGATTAAGGAATGATACCGTGGCGAGGAAAGTTAAACTTTAAAGTTTAAAATCCGTCGAGAATTACGAAATATGGCATACGCATTCGGATGCTGTGTGATTCGAGTACGGGATACATTTCCTCATTCAAGATATATTCCGGCGATGGACAACCTTTACCAACAACAGTGAAGGAATATTGACACCTTCTTATGGAAAGTGCCATCACCTCTACATGGATAATTATTATAACAATGTAGAACTTGCAGAGAAGTTACTTGAAAAGAAAATTCGAGTTTGTGAAACGATACGGCGAAATAGAGGATTTCCGGAAAAATTAAAGCGCGCAAAAGTCAATGTGTTTAAAGCTAGTCATCAACGGAAAGGCGACAAGCGGCCGGTGACAAACCAAGTAATCCGAATTAGCGCTGCTGGCGTCAAGCGAATAAATTTGTACGAGACGTGCGGACGGCCAAGTGTTAACAACGTAGTAAATAAAAGAAATTACGTTCCAGGGTGTTTTACGCACGTCACCCCATCTAGATGTAAGCATAATATAAGTTTGAAATCTTACAGTTCTGTTACACAGGTGTAGTATGAAATAATACGTGCCGTGCGGTGTGACCCGGCGATTAGAGGCGCCGTGTTACGAATCGGGCAGCCACTCCCGCCGGAGCTTCGAGTCCTCCCTCGGGAATGTGTGTGTGTGCTGTCTTTAGCATATGTAAGTTTAAGTAGTGTGTACGTCTAGGGATCGATGACCTCAGGAGTTTGGTCCCATAGGAATTCACACACATTTCAACATTTTTTGAAATAATACGTAAACCAATGTAATGTCAACAGGAAAACTTGAAAATGGAAAAATGCCGGAACAATCTTGTCGTGAACCTATGTAAAAACAACGAGAAATATACTATTTGGTGCTAATTTTGTAAAAGTATAAAGAAGATGTCGTATTAAGACCTGATGCAAGCTGAGTATCGAACAGGGAAGACGTGTTCTTCTGATGTACGCAGTGCTATAAAAAGTATTTATATCCTTCCGCATTTAGCGTTTTCTTAAGCACAATAAGGGGCCCATACTCTCACCAGGTAAAACGCCATCCGCACCGTATTACAAACGCCTCAGTACTTCACAGTCGGGACTACAAATGATGGTGGATATTGTTATCCAACCATTCGCCAAACCGACACTTCGATCCGTTTGGCAGTGGCTATATCGTGATTTATAACTGCAAGTCACTCTTTTCCTGTTATGCCCTGTCCAGTGCCGTCGCTGTTTACACCACATCAGGCGTCGCTTACCACTGACTTCACACAAGTGGGGCTCCTGAGGAGCTGCTCAACAATTGTACCGTACTTTTACTTTCTTTTTAATCCTTACGAACAGTCATTGTGCTAGATGGGCAGCTGGTAGCACTCGGAATTCACGGATGATTGTTTCTGTTGATTTCATGTGGCTGCTCACAGATACCATCCGTGCTGTCCGTTAGCACACGAGGTCTTCCAAGCTGTGGGTGTTTCTTCCCGTTTCCACTTCAAGGTCACATCGCCAACACTCGATTTTGGAGGATCTAGATGGGTTGAAATGTCACTGATGGATTTGTTATGTAGTTGACATCCAGTGACTTGTTCACGTTTAAAGTCTGTGAGCTCTCCTGAAGACCCAGCCTGCATCTCTACTGACTATACAATACTTCCCACCTGCTTTTATACTAGGAGGTCTGCGTCCGCCTCTCGTAACATCTAGTGGTCAATTCCGCATTAACACGAGGGTGTCCGGACTCTTTTATCAAACAGCGTCCTGGTATCGCGCGCTTATTTCTCTCCCGCGTTAAGTTTTGAAACCGACGCTTAAGTCGCCTGACAGAGTGTAAGAAGTCTTGTATCTCTAGTTACGCAGTATGCAAAGAGGAGCCGACATGCACAATTGTTATTTTAACAATTGAACGACTTTTTAGTTGTACTGCTATTACACACGTAGTAGTGCAGATAGAGAAATGTCTCTGAATTTCTCAGTATCAGTGCTACGGTTGTCGTTTTCAATTTTGCCTGGTGAAAGGGTAACCAGCAGTTGAAACACCATATTGACAGTTCTTCTCTTTGATTCAGTGAATTCTTGTATTCCGTTTCTTAGCGAGCCATTTAGTTTATTGCTTCCACGCAAGTAGAAGGCAAT
This sequence comes from Schistocerca serialis cubense, assembly GCF_023864345.2. Taxonomy (NCBI): domain Eukaryota; kingdom Metazoa; phylum Arthropoda; class Insecta; order Orthoptera; family Acrididae; genus Schistocerca; species Schistocerca serialis. The sequence goes on from NC_064642.1 coordinate 588,164,591, forward strand.
ATACTATTTCTTGGCGGGAAGCGTTTAATTTTCTGAAGAATCCTCAATTATACGCGTTACTAATGTCATTTGTTTCTGTTCATAACATCTGGTCTTTATACAAAGTAAGGTTTTATGTTTTATGACTTTTGCTTAACCCAGTACAGATATCGAAACAGTTTCAAGACAACGTTGATTGCTGAGAAAATTTTTATAGTGCGTCAGGTAATATTCGCTGAAGGATCATCGTTATTCATTATACAGGTTCAAATGGCTCTGAGCACTATGCGACTTAACTTCTGAGGTCATCAGTCACCTAGAACTTAGAACTAATTAAACCTAACTAACCTAAGGACATCACACACATCCATGCCCGAGGCAGGATTCGAACCTGCGACCATAGCGGTCGCTCAACTCCAGACTGTAGCGCCTAGAACCGTACGGCCACTCCAGCTGGCAGATAATAAATAAATAAATAAATTCTTTGAGATTCCCTACAATGTGGTGCATTTTTCACTGTCGTATACACTGTGTTTTTCTTTCCTTGGACTTTGAAATGAGGGAGGTTTGAGTGGGACACCCTGTCCTATTTACATCTGAGGACCAATGCACTTTTACGAGACAGATATACAGGGTGTTACAAAAAGGTACGGCCAAACTTTCAGGAAACATTCCTCGCACACAAACAAAGAAAATATGTTATGTGGACATGTGTCCGGAAACACTTACTTTCCATGTTAGAGCTCATTTTACTACTTCTCTTTAAATCACATTAATCATGGAATGGAAACGCACAGCAACAGAACGTACCAGCATGACTTCAAACACTTTGTTACAGGAAATGTTCAAAATGTCCTCCGTTAGCGAGGATACATGCATCCACCCTCCGTCGCATGGAATCCCTGATGCGCTGATGCAGCCCTGGAGAATGGCGTATTGTATCACAGCCGTCCACAATACGAGCACGAAGAGTCTCTACATTTGGTACCGGGGTTGCGTAGCCAAGAGCTTTCAAATGTCCCCATAAATGGAAGTCAAGAGGGTTGAGGTCAGGAGAGCGTGGATACCATGGAAGTGGTCCGCCTCCAACAATCCATCGGTCACCGAATCTCTTGTTGAGAAGCGTACGAACACTTCGACTGAAATGTGCAGGAGCTCCATCGTGCATTAACCACATGTTGTGTCGTACTTGTAAAGGCACATGTTCTAGTAGCACAGGTAGAGTATCCCGTATGAAATCATGGCGGTGAATCGAGGAAGTACAGTACATACTGGTGAAACTAAAATGAGCACTAACATGGAAATTAAGCGTTTCCGGACACATGTCCACATAACATCTTTTCTTTATTTGTGTGTGAGGAATGTTTCCTGAAAGTTTGGCCGTACCTTTTTGTAACACCCTTATGATTCCATTCCTAATATTTAGACACAACTATAAACAAGACAATTCACATCTACTTGATAAAGATATCAATCCTTGGCTTCAAATCTTAGATGCACTGACATAATCTGGAAATTGTATTCGCATATTATTTTGCATTTTTAAAACAAATTTTACTGTGGAACGAAATATTACTTCCTGTAAAATGTTAACTTTCACGACCGGAATTATCACAGTTAATAAAATATTCAGGGGTATTATGCCGTGGTCTAAGGGAATTCACTTCAAAACCCGACGTTTAGTCCCTATCTGCGGAGGACATTTTCAAGGGGGATCGTAGCTTCGTTGAACGTCCGATTCACACCCAGGCGCGCTACTGACTACAGCAAAATTCCGCTTCCGCGAGTTTCGGCGCAGTGGCGTGACGCCACATGTTTTGAATACGCGAGCGCAACTGGCCGTTGTCGACTGCAGTCGTCCGCTGTTACTATCATCCGACGGTGGAAGACTGGTACACATCTTCTTCAGCATCGGCATCAACATTTCATTTATTTTCACGCCCTCCTCCTTCCTTTCAAAATTCCTGGGGTGTTCCACAATCTCTATGGCCCTCTGTATAGTCTTTCGTGGTATCCGTTTGTGGCTGCAAATACTTGAGTCCGGCCAAAATGAATGTGATGGTCTCGTGGCTGTAAAGCATGTTCCGCAACAGCTTATCTGTCAATCTCCCCTCTTCTGCAATTGCCCTTGTGCTCTTCGAGTCGTTTTTTGACACTTCTTTTTGTAGTACTCACGTACACCTCCCCACAACTACACGGAACCCTATAAATTCCAGCTTTTTTCAGCGGTTGGCAGGCATCCTTGGCCTATTTTAGATTATCTTGTATCTTCCGTGTGGGTGTGTAAACTACCGCGATTTTCCGCATTATCCATATTTTTCCTATGCGGTCAGTCACGTCCTTAATGAATGACAGGAAAACTTTCGATTTCACCAGCGCTTTAGCATCACTATGATTCCTACGCGGTGGCCGGGGTGGCCGAGCGGTTCTAGGCGCTACAGTCTGGAACCGCGCGACCGCTAGGTCGCAGGTTCGAATGCTGCCTCGGGCATGGATGTGTGTGCTGTCCTTAGGTTAGGTTTAAGTAGTTCTAAGTTCTAGGGGACTGATGACCTCAGAAGTTAAGTCCCATAGTGCTCAGAGCCATTTTTAACAATTTTTTATTTCTGCGCGGTGGTGTTAACGCTCTTTTCACCTCACGGAACGAATAACCATTATTCAGCAATGCAGTGGTGAGATGTTTTAATTCGGCTGCAGTTTTCAAGAAGAAGATGGTAGCTTGGGCCACACAGTTTACCGAAAACACAACCACACAGACCGTTACCTACACTGGTATTCGAACCACCACCCACAACAAACGCGAGGCGTCATAAAAACTTTGGCGGATAGTGTTGTGGATTGGCAGGAGAGCCAACCCCGTGTTACTAGAGGAGGCCGAAAGGCACGCGTTTTAGCTCACGCAGGCTGGCGTGAGGTCTGGAACAGGACAGGGAAATTAGACTTTAGGAAAAACGGACGTAGCTGGTGGAATACTTAACTTTGATCCATTAATGGTGAACGTCGGTCTGACGGTACATTAATTACAAGATCAATAGCAACTGATAATGGCGCCTTACTAGGTCGTAGCAAATGACGTAGCTGAAGGCTATGATAACTATCGTCTCGGCAAATGAGAGCGTATTTTGTCAGTGAACCATCGCTAGCAAAGTCGGTTGTACAACTGGGGCGAGTGCTAGGAAGTCTCTCTAGACCTGCCGTATGGCGGTGCTTGGTCTGCAATCACTGATAGTGGCGACACGCGGGTCCGACGTATACTAACGGACCGCGGCCGATTTAAAGGCTACCACCTAGCAAGTGTGGTGTCTGGCGGTGACACCACAGATAGAGCAAGAGAGATCTGTGAACCAGAGCTGCTTGATGCATATATTTGGTTGGTTGGTTGGTTTGGGGGAGGGGACCAAACAGCGAGGTCATCAGTCCCATCGGAATAGGGAAGGACGGAGTAGGAAGTCGGCCGTGACGTTTCAAAGTAACCACCCCGCGATTTGCCTGAAGCGACTCAAGGAGATCACGGAAAACCTGAATCAGTATGGCCGGACGGGGATTTGAACCGGGGTCTTCCCGAATGCGAGTCCAGCGTCCTAACTACAGTGCCACCGCGGTCGGTCACGATATTTGTTATCATTACTTACATCTAAAATTCTGTCGATACCTCGGCAATATCAGAAAGGAATATTAATTCCTACAGTATCGCGATTGATTCTTTTTTTATGTATTTTTACGTATACTTAAAGTGCTTGGACATGTCAAGGACCTTTGTCTATGTTCTAGCGTCTGTATTAGGAAGTATTTTCGAATAACCATCGAAAAAAATCTGCAGTGTGTGGGGCGCGCTAGTCGCCCTTTCCAGCACAGAAAGCGGGAGTAAGCGTACATGTTCCAGAATAAAATTTTCACGCTGCAGCGGAGTGTGCGCTGATATGAAACTTCCTGGCAGATTAAAACTGTGTGCCCGACCGAGACTCTAACTCGGGACCTTTGCCTTTCGCGGGCAAGTGCTCTACCATCTGAGCTACCGAAGCACGACTCACGCCCGGTACCCACAGCTTTACTTCTGCCAGTATCTCGTCTCCTACCTTCCAGAGAAGCAACAAAAATTCAAAAGCACAGGAAATGGAAAGGAAGAAGTAATAAAATTAGACAATTTGGGGGCCTCGCTGCTAAATAAAGCAAACAGCATGAACTCTTCCCCACTACAAGCGTCTGCGTTACTCAGCGACAAGCGGCGATCTGATGACTTAACGAACAAACAGTTGCGTGGATACGCATGCACACTTTGGCTTGCTGACCTTTTTTTGAGACAGTAACTACTTTCACGGTCAACGGCCTTGCTGCAGTGGTAATACCGGTTCCCGTCAAATCACCGATGTTAAGCGCTGTGGGGTTGGGCTAGCACTTGGATGGGTGACCTCCGGTCTGCTGAGCGCTCTTTGCAAGCGGGATGCACTCAGCTCTTGTGAGGCAAACTGAGGAGCTACTTTACTGAGAAGTAGCGGCTCCGGTCCCGGAAACTGAGCGATATGCTGACCACATGCCCCTCGCTATCCGCATGCAGTGATGCTCCTGGGCTGAGAGGAAGACAAGCAGTCGGCCGGTAACCTTGGGCCTTTGCAGTCCTGTTCGGACGGAGTTTAGTTTTTTTCCGAGTCGTTGTAGTCTCTGATGATGTCTCCAGCATTGGAAGACGAAACTGTAACTCACATAAATAGGCCTTGAACCCCTGTCTAATGCCCAGAAAATAAATTTGTCGAACATGCAAACAAAGGCCGCAAACATCTGCAACGTTTGATTAAAGTATCGGAGCTTTGGATTAATGGGTAGTTCTTGACTTCCGCTTATTCAGGCCTTTTCCAGATTTCGAGAGATACTGTTGATTATCCGAAGGTTACAGTGGACGAACGAAGTGCAACCGGCTATTTAACTTTTCCGTAAGTCTGTCCTGAAGTATTACTGACATTCAAGGGTCCGTTATCACTATTGTTTCAGTTTTTTATTTTACATTACGTGGAAAATGGAGAATGAATCTTGCAGTAATTACTGTACAATACTGTAATGTTGCTTTCAAAACTGAACTAGAAATACTATTCTCGTATTACTTAATCTCCAGTGAGCTGTGGTTTTGTTTTTTGTTTATTTGGTATCCATTCCTAAACAACTATGACTTCATTTTCAGTCAGTAGAAGTCTGTGATACACTAACACACGCATAAGCCGATAACGTACTCCAGAATAATTCGTGCACACATCGTGGTCTGTTAGTTCCATCACCAAGGAAAGCCTTCGGGAGATGTGGAATGAATGAAGGGATACTTCAACAGGCAGAAGCAGGCGCTTCTGGCCACTTCCGTACAATACACTAACAACAATATATGACTAGTGCTAATTACTGCACTTACTTCTAGATTATGTTTGTATATTTCAAGAAAAATAGCTACTTTGGGAAAAGATACACTGACCCTCCTCCTATATTGCTCAGTTGCTGTAGTACTCCAATACTTCAAACAAATCATTTTAATTTTACGAGACCATTATTAGCTATCTATATACTATCAGAATCAAGATATGTCTGATAAAAATATTAACAGTCATGTGAATTACATTCCTGAGTCCACGTACTCTGATACTGTCAGCACGGCTGGTTGCTACGCGCATGGCCCCGGTTTGGTTCCCGGCTTGGTTAGAGACCTCCGCTCAGGGACTGGCTGTTGTGTTGTCCTCACGTTCGTGTCGTCATAAGTGACATTGCACTATTGAGAAAACTGTATGTGCACGATCCGAAAGCTGTGTATATTGTATCACAGACAGAATCCCTTTGACCGTTCAGAGATGTCACTAAATCCGCCCAAAGATGTAAACAACCATGCTTAAGCAGCGCGTGTTAGACGGAGGGCGTCCGACAGCCGATCAGTTCCAGTCATTCCACCAGGAAGGAGGTACAGGGCTCGTGTTGTCTGTAGTTCAACCATGCCTAGACGCTCAATACCGCGGTTCGATCGCGTCTTCACTGTTACTTTGTGCCAAGGAGGGCTCTCAACAAGGGAAGTGTCAAGGAATCTCGGAGTGAACCAAAGCGATGTTGTTCGGACAAGGAGATGCACAGAGACCAGCAACTGTCGATGACATGCCTCGCTCAGGCAGCCCAAGGGCTGTTACTGCACTGGAAGACCGCTACCTAAGGATTATGGCTCGGAGGAACCCTGTCAGCAAAGCGACCATGTTCAATAATGCTTTTCGTGCACCGTGTTACGACTCAAACTGTGCGCAATAGGCTGCATGATACGCAACTTCACTCCCAACGTCCATGCCGAGGTGCATCTTTGCAACCACGACGCCATGCAGCGTGGTACAGATGGGCCCAACAACGTGCCGGATGGACCGCTCAGGATTGTCATCACGTTCTCTTCATCGATGAGTGTCGCATATGCCTTCAACCAGATAGGAGACTGTTTGGAGGCAACCCGGTCAGGCTGAACGCCTTAGACACACTGTCCAGCGAGTGCAGCAAGGTGGGGTCGACGTACGCTGCTGGTGGTTATGGAAGACGCCGTACCGGCTGTACGATACGTGAATGCCAACCATATCGGCAGCATGTTGGCGAGGCATTAGTCTTCATGGACGACAATTCGTGCCCGCATCATGCACAGGATAACGAGTTCACTCGACTAGAATGGCCAGCATGTTTTCCACACATGAACCCTATCGAACATGCCTGGGATAGTTTGAACAGGTCTGTTTATGGACGACGTGATCCACCAACCACTCTGAGGAATCTACGCCAAATCGCCGTTAAGGAGTGGGACAATCTGGACCAACAGTGTTTTGATGAACTTGTGGATAGTATGCCACGACCATACAGTCGTAGATCAATAGAAGAGGACGTGCTACTTGGTATTAGAGGTACCGATGTGTACAGCAACCTGGACCACCACCTCTCAAGGTCTCATTGCTTGGCTGTAAAACATGTAATGTGTGGTTTTCATGAGCAATAAAAAGGGCAGAAATGATGTTTATGTTGATTTCTATTCCAATTTTCTTTACAGGTTCCGGAACTCTCGGAACAGGGGTGATGCAAAACTTTTTTTGATGTATGTATTTTTGAGAGTTTGATATATATAGAAATATACGAGAAAATTCAAGACATGTAATTCGGTCTTAAGTGTGTCTGAGCCGTGTGTGGCTCGTGTTCCCGCCATTATGTATTTTTCACTCTGTGTTTAACGTACTTCGTCCTACCGGACGACTCGTTTTGGCTCGTTCATGAGTCGGCTGTGTGTGTGTGCATCGACTCCCGATTTCTCTTCGTGCGTGCTTAGTTACTGTTGGGTATCGTTCTGGTCTTCGTGCAAGTGTTTGTCAGGTTTTGTGTGTAGTTCCCGTTATTTCTACTGACGACTATTTTAGATGTTGTCGGCATTCCGAAATGACTCGGTCAGTTGCGGCGGACCAGGAAAGTTATCTCCGCGCGGAGCAGTCGGCTGGATCTGATGGCGGTCCTTGCGCAGTGTCCGAGCCTGTGTGGAGCTGTCCGATCGCTACGAGCTTCGTGCTTCACCGACTCAGGACTTCAAAGTTGAATAGTGGTTTCAACTGCCCAAGCCACGTTCATTCATGTTGTGGTGGTTCGTTTCGGTGGTTCACTATTGGAGAGGTTTTCCTGTGAGCAACACCGGGTGTTTCTATTGCTGAAATTTTAAAAAATGGTTCAAATGGCTCTGAGCACTATGGGACTTAGAACTACTTAAACCTAACTAACCTAAGGACATCACACACATCCATGCCCGAGGCAGGATTCGAACACGCGGTTGCGTGGTTCCAGATTGTAGCGCCTAGAACCGCTCGGCCATCCCGGCGCTGAAATTTAGCCGCCATGCGGTGCAATTAACTATATTGGTTAATTATAATTCGAGTGCACCAGCGGAATTTTCTGCTTTGTGGCCGTTAGTGTTCTGTTTACCTGCCCTGGTCACTGACGTAAATTCAGGCAGTGTCTTTCCTCACCTGTTGTCGCTGTCCAACATGGTGTGTAATTTTGACAGTTAATACATACTTCATTGTGGATTAAAACGTTCGTAACCTTTTGTGTTTGAGTTCTCATGTACTGGTTGATGGCAAGCAAGTCGTTGTGTCGGTCAGTCCGTGGCTGTCCCCTAGTTTGGTTCCAACGGATCAAGTATAGTTGGGCTCACCACCTGTCTCACCTAAGTGAACGAGGGCAGACCGACCTCACTGGAGGCTTCTGAGTGCCGTTGTTTTTATTGTCTTTCCCACCGGTGTTTAACTGTCTGTTTTCACCTACTTAACATTTAAGGCCTATGGTTATGTTTTTTTTTTAATTTTGGAAAATTAATAGTGTGTTTTTAGCTTAGCAACTTTATTCTTAAGATTATCTTTCAAACTTAAACATTGCGGCTTTCTGCCCTTGAAAGATTATGATAATATATTTTAAAATTTTGACACTTAATTGTGGCCTTCAGCCATTTGCATAGCACTTTGCATATGTTTGTTCTATCTACTTTGCTTTGAGTTTTTCCACCTAGCTGTCATAGATGTTTTTTTATTATTTTATTGCTATTTTAATTGGATTTTTATCTTGTTGATTTTTAAGATTTCTTGTTTGGAGGCCTCCAGCCGTGAAAGAGTTGCATTTGGGAAAGGTTCGGCTATGTGCCGCTTTGGTTGTAAATGTGTTATTAAATTATAATTATAAAGTGAAACTGACCCCAACCTTATTTGGCCCTTTCCACAGTCCTAATTACCTGTTATACCCAGCGTGTTTTAGCGGGCGTCTCAGTGTCAAAGAGGAGTACCACGTTTCTTAACGTAGCATTCTTCTATCGCAAGTCACTGAATTTCGCTCTGTGGAATTCAAACGTGTATATTTTGTAATGGAATCCATCAAACCTGCAGTCAGGAAAGTGAAAATTAAAATGTCCTGTGTTGCCTCTCCTGGTCCCAGTCGTCTGTGTGGCATCTTACACCCTTTAAAAAGAAAGACTCACTATTCATAGTGCGTGGGATTATTTCTGACGGGGAGAATAAGAACTATTCACAAAAGTTAACTTTTTAGTGCCTATTAGCTAATAACTTTCTCTTTCGTGTAACATAAAATTAAATATAGGAAACATGAAACCAGTAAAGACAATAGACATGCATGACAGTACACTCTGCCTCAGTCTTTAGGTCCCAGCATTTTTTCTCTCTAATGTTGCTACAGCTTTACACAGCGTCTTTCCTTCCTATGAAAGAATCTATTACCTCATCAAAGTTCGGCAAACGTATTACTGCACGAAAAATCAGAAAGTCTTGTCTACTACTGAAAAAGCTGTTAATATGAACAACACCCAAGACTGGTGTGGTTTCTCGATTTGATTACATCTATTTTGTCACTGTCTGCCAGATAAAATAAAATAGGCCTTTCTAATGTTGCAGCAGTTGTAGCACACCCAAATAAGTGAGACTGTTGAGGCACAAATGGTCATTTTATGTACCTCAGTTACATAAATAGCACGACAGAACATAATTAACGAAATACCAATTTCAAACGCCTATTAGGTCTACTACCAGTTTTATGTTAGGAAATAGTTTTCATATTCCATTAATCCGCTCCAATTTCTCAAGCATGAGACCAAAAAGTAGCAGCACGAAATTTGTATACAAATTTGGAATCATCATGTTTTCCATATACAGTAATTTGCGTGATGTCCCCGTTTCTTCTATTTCCTCGCTCTAACAAACAATCTTGTCATCACTAATTATGTAACTAGTCCTGCCATTGTCAAAACTTAGCCTCCGGTTAACTTCACTAACACTGCCAGAATCACAGGTAAGGCGTCATTACGTGTTCGTACGCCGCGTTTACCGCGCTTTTCCTAGTATAGAATTTAAAGCTTCTGTTAACTGGGGATTATATAAATGGTTGTGTAGCAATCTGGCAAAAATTTTCTGTCACAATTTCCTTTTCTTCGATACACCGAGGAGATAATTTATAATCTTTCTTCCTATTAGTCGTTTATTTCCATTCTGGTAATCTAAATCTATGGATTCGGCTGATAATTATAACAACGCTGATCATTCGCTCAACCAATCAACCACATAAACAAACAGCTACTGCCATTCACCCTTTCGGGTTTGTTCGGCAGAGACATCACGTACACTATGCACGCATCCAAAAATCAACTTACGATTCGTTTAAAAATCAGCTAAGAATGTGTTCAAAAGCCATTGGGATGCGTGTAAAAATCATATGAATAATCGGTAGAGCAACATGCGCTGGCGCTTTGTGGAACAAGGTTTTTTTTCTACAAGGTTATGAATTTGGCGCCCTCTGAAATTTCCACCCTGGGCGATACCATGGTCCATCCTCCCTCCCCCCTCCCCTCCTAGATCCGGGCCAGACACGGTTGGACCACAAAGGCCTATCCATGTTTCACCATATCGTCTGTTGAGATATCTCCGAGCCGCACTTGAGAAGTGAGGTCGTGCACCATCATGCTAAAACCTTATATTCTGACAGCCGTCCAGTGGCACAGCACAATCCTGTCTACCCTGTCGATATCAGGACAAGCAACTCTGAGACTTTACTCATTTCCTCAGCAGATGTGGACGCGTTACACATGTGAATTGAAACCGTCGTAGAACGGAAACGTTGCTATTCAAATTAGAATGTACTCACTCCCTCTGCAAGTCCTAGAGCGTTGTAACTAAGATTTTGCAACGCCCCTGTATAGATGTACAGTCGTGGACAAAACGAGCGAGACCCCTCCCCTTTTCGTTATGCTGATCCGCACAGAGCATAACAGGCAAGGCGACGAAGTGCTACCAACATACTATTCACAGAGTGAAATTGAAAAACCATCCGAAATTTGTCAGACTGTTTTCAATCATGTGTGAGACTGGTTCTAATGGCTCTGAGCACTATGGGACTTAACATCTGAGGTCATCAGTCCCCTAGAACTTGGAACTACTTAAACCTAACTAACCTAAGGACATCACACACATCCACGCCCGAGGCAGGATTTGAACCTGCGACCGCAGCTGTCGCACGGTTCCAGACTGTAGCGCCTAGAACCGCTCGGCCACCATGGCCGGCTCATGTGTAAGACAATATCAATGCTGATTAGTGTCTTAACCACAACACCTAAATATAACGTATAAATGAAAGAAGAAACGCTTATTAGTATGAACTGTACTAATAAAAATGAATTTCAGCTTATCGAGATAACATAACTGTTTTAGTAAGACAAAGTATCCCAGATCGTTACGAATTAGCAAACTATTATGCTCATTTGGCCGCGAAATGGTCTGTGTCAACGTTCAGACCAGTCATACTGGATTACCGTTGCTAACCTACATGAAAGTGTGCAAATTTAGCAATGCGTGAAGATTCATAACGAAATTCAGTTAAAAATCATTCAGTGCCACACTTAAGTCAATTCAGTTATTGACAGAAGCGGAAAAAGTAGGCAGTAACAAGTATGGTATTCTACAAGAGTTTCATATCGACAGCCACGGGGCGCCGGTACAGAATGAAGGTGGCAATAAAACGTATTGGGGATGCGAGAATTTCTTAAAATTCCTTTACTGATAGTCTATCTGCCTCCATCGACATTAGAACCGAAAACAAATCAGACCTCCCTTGCAGTGGCAAACACCTTTCACTACGCTAGCAGACAACCCAGGCAAACAGCCCTCTATTATTACCCCAGACAAGAATAAACCGGCAATTTCGCAATGAAAATGGCAAAATTATCTGCAGTTTCTGTTGCACAGAGCTTTCTGGACTCAAAAACATGAATTGTCTGCATTTATGTCACCGCTTATGCGACAATCATTCGGGATGTTTATCGAAATAACAAAAACTGTTACTAGCGAGTACATTTAATAGGATAATTCTGCACTACCCCAGGAAATAAACGGTGACGTAGCTGCCAAGCGTGTTCTACAATGTTACGAATTCTCCATTAGATGTGCCACAGCCAGAAAACGTTCATTAGCCGAAGTGTTCCTTAAGGTAGCTAGCAATGGGAATGCTCGCACATCTAAAACGCGGTGGCATTAATAGTGGGATCTGAATTACCACATGCATAGGCAAATGGATTTTATTTGCATTCCTGTAAATGTGATTCGGATCGAAAGCGTAGCTACGATTAATACGCTGATGTATCGACTTCAACTGGAACATTTCGAATAAAGAGTATGGGAAATTAATATGCGGCTCTCAACTTTTTCGTTGTTAGGATTTCGTCACGTAAATCGGTAAAAATGGAACCCTACTAAGTCTAACTTTCTTGACCGTCTATCTGTCTACCCAACCCTTAAACCCCGTTTACTTCGAGTACGGGTGTGCATAATAAACGGAAATGTATCGCACTTCCTGCTGCATACGGTCCTTTGGTGGTGTAAATAAGTGAGCTCTGTCAACGCAATCTAAAGATACGGCCGTTTATGTAAAGAAAATTTACGCGAAAGGTCAAAAAATGACTCTAAGAACTATGCCACCAAATTGCTTAGGTCATCAGTCCCTAGACCTAGAACTACTTGAATGTACCGAATCTAACACACGTCCATGCCCGGGGAAGGATTCTAACTGACGGCGCAAGGAGCCGCGCGGTCTGCCATATGACGCCGTTGAGGGCACGGCTAACCCGCGCCTGCAAGCTGTTAATATCATCTGTTGTTGCAAAAAAGTTATTTACGTCTGGTGAATGATTTTCTGCGCAGTTCGTTTAAGATAGAATAACTAAAATATATTTGATGTTACGGAAGAGGAATGATGCCTAACTTATTTCCCCTTGTCTTTATTCATGATGTTAGATTCGCAATCTGAGCATACATACTATCGACAACCACACTTTAGATCCAAGTCATAGTCACAGATATGCGAATACAACACATTGGCTTATACTTGAGGTATTTCGTTTTTCACGAAGTGGTGGCAGACGATGCTGTGGCGGCTACGAAGCGCGAGTTTCTCCAGTGCTAACTATCTCAGCACATCAGCTCAGCGAACTTGCATAGTATGTTGGTAGCACTTCGTCGCCTGTTATGCTCTGTAGCAGACTTTGAAGCTGCGCAGATCAGCATAACGAAAAGGCGAGGGGTCTCGCTCGTTCTGTCCACGACTGTACATCCATTTTTGGAAATGTATATGAATTATCTAACGTATCGCAATGTTCTTTAGTACGAAGAATGGTCCAATGCAATCTTCAGAAAAAATTATAATTCCGAAAAATGTTTCGCGTCCGGTACTACCCGCCCTTTTGCTCCGAGATTGTGCAGTATAAAATTTCCATTATTTCTAAACCTGATTTTAATGGGCCCGCAGTACGGTGCTAAGCGATTACAGCCGCCGCGGCGCACAGCAGGGTGAATACGCGAGGCGTGGCGGTGGATAATACCCGTGTGATCCCGCGCCAGCCAGACAGAAGCCGTCCGCGCTGTGTGGGCAGAGCGCGTCAGCTGCAGCTACGGGTCAAGTGGGTAATTCATGGCACAATTGCGTTACCGGCGGCTCTCCCGCGCTGACACATCATCGACCACGTGACGCCGCGCCGTCGCTCGCTGCGAGCAGCGACGAGCAAGCAGCAAGCTGCCGCCTACGCGCTTTGCCGGCTGATTGCACGAGCTCTCGTCGCGTGTCCTAGAAGCCATTGCGGACCGGCAGCAATGCAGGTCGCCGGCAATTCGCGCCTTGTTTCCAGTCCGCGGCTGATCGACAGTCAGCTTTATACGACTACGTGTAACAATCACAACGAAAGTGCTGCTACGTAGCTAGGCGAGTCTGAGACCATTGCTGTGTTTTCGCGTGTATCAGATATCTAGGTCGTTATTGGAAAGACGTTTACTACGATTTATTCCGCGGGATTTATTCGAAGGAACGGCCCCTGAATATATTGAGATAACGAGAGAGAACAGCGGTTCTTTTCTTCGAGTGTGGCTCTAAACCGGAAAGGAGTTTGGTATTCAGAGCCATCGCGAATTCTGTGTCAATAGAACAGCAGCGTTCCGTTTCCGATAATGTAACGTTCTAGCCGGGAATTGTGTCCCGCAGTCGTGAAGGAGACAAAGCAGTAAGTGCTTTAGTACTACCGTGGAATCTACATTAACAGAGCAAAGCACGCAGTTCTGCTCTGATTGTAATTACTGAGAGCTAATAGCAAACATAATTGCAGTTCTTAAAATCGAGCTCGCAGTACAAATCCCATTTCCCGGGCAGATCAGTGAAAATGCCGTGTACACAACGTTCGCGGACTAAAATGTTTTCTGCAGTCATATAGAAATTAAACTACACTTATAAATAGGCTTTGGTTTTGAAAGATATGAAAAGACAATGTACAAAAATATTATTGTCACACGCCAACGACGAATTTCACGTTATATACAGTATGTCGACTAGCGCCTCATAGGCAGCCGGGGTGGCCGAGCGGTTCCAGGCGCTACAGTCTGGAACCGCGCGACCGCTACGGTCGCAGGTTCGAATCCTGCCTCGGGCATGGATGCGTGTGATGTCCTTTGGTTAGTTAGGGTTAAGTAGTTCTAAGTTCAAAGGGACTGATGACCACAGAAGTTAAGTACCATAGTGCTCAGAGCCATTTGAACAATTTTAGTGCCTCATATGTTTCTTCATGTTGAATGGAGATGACTCTAGCCGTGAATCCAGGGTTTGTTTGGAGGTGGGGGTGGGGTCTCTCCCCACCTACGCCCCGAATGTAGCTTACAGTCACACCCAGATTTAAAGCGCCACAGATGCCTAGCATTTTATAGTAATAACAGAATACATACGTAAGTTGGAACTTAAATAGTGGTAACACTGCTGTGGAGATGCTATGCAATGGAATCTACTATTTTCGCTGATAGTACATGTTGTTGGCATACATACCTTACCTCCGAGCAAATATACTCGCCCGTCCCACGTCACCGGCGTGCGCACAATCGAGGGAAACACAGTCACTTGTGAGCGAGCGGTCTAACTTAACGGTGTCTCTATGTTTTCTAACAGGAACAAAGGAGATGGATCAAGATTGAATGTGCCAGAGGTCGTTTCAGGAGGCGTGCGGGGAATCGGCATTGCCGTACTGAACAGTGGCACGTTGCGTAAAAGCCTTCCACGAAGGTCGACAAACTGTAGCAGACTTGCATCGGGCAGGTCGCCCTAGCGTCTCTGAAGAAGAAGTGCATGCTATTGCCGCGTTAGTGGACAGTGATCGACGCCGTACGATTCGCGAGCTCGCCCACGAAATTGGATTAACGCCTACGACTGTGCTTCGCATCCTGAAGGAACGCTTGGGCATGCGAAAAACTGCATCACAATGGGTTCCGTATGAGTTGACGGAAATGCAGAAATGGATGCGTTACGACGCTGCTCAGACGCTCTTGAGCGCTATGAGCGCGAAGGAACGGCTTTCTTACGCGGTATCGCAAAACTGGATGAGACATGGGCCATATCGTACGAGCCAAAACTGAAACGACAGTCCAACGAATGGCGTCATTATGGGTCGCCCGAAAGTCGAAAGTGAGTCAGAGCCTCAGCATGGTGAAAGTTATGGTGATTCTCGTGTACGACTGTGATGATGTTATCCTAACGCATTACGTTCCTCCACGGCAGACGGTGAAAGCACTGTATTACTGTTCGGTTTTGGAGCATCACCTGCGAGCAGCTTTGCGAAAGAAAAGGCTGCACTTTCTGCGTAACCCACCCATCATTTTGCACGACAATGCACGCGCCCATACAGCGCAAGCTGCGGCTGCTCTGTTCGGTCGATGGGACTGGGAAGTACTGTACCATCCACCATACTCCACGAACTTAAGTTTTTGTGACTTTAATTTGATTCCGAAGATGAAGGAACCACTTCGTGGCATTCGCTTTAGAACTGTTCCAGAGATTCGACAGGCAGTAGACCGCTCCATAAACAGAACAGGCTGCTAACGGTATACTACGCCTTCCACATCGATGGCAACAGGTTCTACACAACCCTGATGACTTCTTTGGAGGACAGTAACATGTGCATACACGTAACTCTTTTCTATCGGTTGTGAATTAATAGTTGCCACTAATTAATATCTAACCCTCGTAAAATGTTTCAAAATAAGCATAATAATTTGCTTACGTCACTAGTTAGTACAGTCCTTTCGATTTTCTTCGGGGAAGGGTGTGTCACGATCCAACTCCACCATCTTTTGGATCATATATAATTAAGACACAAATGAATTACAGACTTAGTTATTACAGATTCATCAGAACAAATTGGTCTCAAAAATAATTTTTTACGAGTCACTGAAGCGACAAATACATGATAAAAGTTGTAGATTGTTATTTTTCTAATTGGCATGTTGTTCAAATTCCTGTAAATCCATGTCATCATAAAAACGAGAACGATCGGTGCCTAAATCAAACTGCGTAAAACTATGTAATCTTGGTAATATTGCACTGCGTTGCATCAGAAGCCAATATTTTTATTTCTATGCTAAATATGTAGGATGTTCAAACCAAAAAATGCAAATTTAATTATATGTAATGCTGCCAATGTTTGTGGAGAAAATGTAACAGTATTTATATGTTGTATAATATTAATGTTAATCCGAAAGGGTCACCACCTGGTGTTTGTTACATCATTAAATTAAGTTCACTTTTAAGTGTTAACCATTCTTTCAGTGTTTCTTGGTAGAACAGTTTCATAATTCTTAATGATACCGTGTAAAAGTCATTTTTGACAGTGCAACAGTGAAACTACCAAAAACGTAAAAATTAAATAGTAAATACATATAAATGGAACAAACCAGAGAAACATTAACGCTAAATTCGAAACACCAGTGCCTATTTAACTACAACAATCCCAATAAATCTAGTATTTTGCATATCTTTATCAACTATAGTCGTACATATCGAAATAATCAGGAGCCATATGCATAACAGAACTTTTATTTCCTCTACCGGTTTCAGATACTTAACACCCTTCTTCAGAAGTACTCGCATTGTTTGCAAGTGTCAACCACAAGATGAATGCAACATATTGCTGTCATCTTGTGGTTCACAGTGCCTTTTCCAAAATGGTATAAAGAAGCATAAAATTAGTATGTGGCAAGAGGATTCAGGAACTGGTTGAAGAAGTGTTACATAACAGAACCGGAATTGAAGACAGACAGTTGTACCAACATAATGTATGGAGTACAGCGTAAGTATTGAGCCCAAGTTCTTCTACAGTATTGTTGTCACATACTAATTCAATTTTGTTGTGACTTTTAATGTAATTTGTACCCTTCATTTTTAATTATTGTTTACAGTCTTCAACTGCAAAAACCACAAAACTGTCAAAGATGGCTTTTACGATACGTTCGTACCTTACTCTCGCTGTGTAAGATCACGTTGTTACGAATGTTTTACCCTCTTTGACCTCGATAATACTATAGAACATACAACTTACTGTACTTTCAATTTATAATTAAACTGAAAAACTGGCGAGGCCGAAAGTAACAATTAGATGTCGATCGGTATTCGTGGACACAAGAAAACAAACATCTCTCGTTATAGGGCATAGTATAGAGGTGTCACTTGGTAACTCAGTGGGTAAAAAATCCAAACTTAACTCATCTCTCGCTTCTTGTCATTGTGAAAAATGCCAAGCTGCACTTTGGCTAGGAGGCCACATTAAATCTCAGGTTCTCCCTGTAATTAAATGACTTCAAGCACATATCATCCCCAATTGGACCGTGCCCAATAACGCACTATGGTATGCAAATCAAATATGTTGACGACAAAATTAGTTTTTTAATTGCTATGAAATTAAACGAATTTTTTTATCATAAAGAGAGACACGCAGAAAGTTCATAAATTAAGAGTTTTATACACTACTGGCCATTAAAATTGCTACACCAAGAAGAAAGGCAGATGATAAACGGGTATTCATTGGACAAATATATTGTACTAGAACTGACATGTGATTACATTTTCACGCAATTTGGGTGCATAGATCCTGAGAAATCAGTACCCAGTACCAGTAATAACGGCCTTGATACGCCTGGGCATTGACTCAAAAAGAGCTTGGATGGCATGTACAGGTACAGCTGACCATGCAGCTTCAACACGATACCGCAGTTCATAACAAGTAGTGACTGGCGTATTGTGACGAGCCAGTCGCTCGGCCACCATTGACAAGACGTTTTCATTTGGTGAGGGATCTGGAGAATGTGCTGGTTAGGGCAGCAGTCGAACATTTTCTGTATCCAGAAAGGCCCGTACAGGACCTGCAACACGCGGTCGGGCATTATCCTGCTGAAATGTAGGGTTACACAGGGATCGAATGGAGGGTAGAGCCACGGGTCGTAACACATCTGAAATGTAACGTCCACTGTTCAAAGTGCCGTCAATGCGAACAAGAGGTGACAGAGACGTGTATCCGATGACACCCCATACCATCACGCCGGGTGATACGCCAGTATGGCGATGACGAATACACGCTTCCAATGTGCGTTCACCGCGATGTCGCCAAACACGGATGCGACCATCATGATGCTGTAAACAGAACCTGGATTCATCAGAAAAAATGACGTTTTGCCATTCGTGCACCCAGGTTCGCCGTTGAGTACGCCATCGCAGGCGCTCCTGTCTTTGATGGCCGGCCGGAGTGGCCGTCCGGTTGTAGGCGCTACAGTCTGGAACCGAGCGACCGCTACGGTCACAGGTTCGAATCCTGCCTCGGGCATGGATGTGTGTGATGTGCTTAGGTTAGTTAGGTTTAATTAGTTCTAAGTTCTAGGCGACTGATGACCTCAGAAGCTAAGTCGCATAGTGCTCAAAGCCATTTTTGTTTTTGATGCAGGGTCAAGGGAAACCGCAGCCATGGTCTCCGAGCTGATAGTCCACGCTGCTGCAAACGTCGTCGAACTGTTCGTGCAGATGGTTGTTGTCTTGCAAACGTCCCCATCTGTTGACTCAGGGATCGAGAGGTGGCTGTACGATCCGTCACAGCCATGCGGATAAGATGCCTCTCATCTCGACTGCTAGCGTTACGAGGCCGTTGAGATCCAGCACGGCGTTCCGTATTCCTTTCCGGAACCCAACTATTTCATATTCTGCTAACAGTCATTGGATCTCGTCCAACGTGAGCAGCAATGCGTTTTTCAATAACCACATATAGAGGACTAACCAATTACAAAAGCATGTGTTTTTACTTTGAAGGATTACGTGCAACGGGCTTTGTGGACATTATGTACGTGTCTACATTTTGGTCTTCTGACCAGTTGGTGGCTAAACTGGACGGGCACCAATGTTTTTATATGCTTTGAGAAACTCCAGATATGTTTGGAAATTTAAATTAGTCTGAGAGATGATTTTGACCTGGGTATACCAAATATATACAGATAAGAACTAACTGTTAGGTAATGAAGAAAAGAACAGCAGGTTTAGATTTCAACTATTATATAGTCATCTTCAGTGTGTGTGACAACAGGTTCCCAGACGCTACTCCATGCGGGTGTAAAAGTAAATGTGCGCAATGGAAAACAGTGGACGTGAAATGAAGATTTTGCCTGTCTAACGACCCCCTGAAGCAGATCTTATGATCTCTTTACCGTACTGTGATGTTATTTTCTCGTTCTTACTCTTTAACATACAAATTACAACATAAGACATAAATAGATGATTAAGGGAAGTAGTAACTACAAAGTGATGAATGTTGTTTCTGATTATACATTTATTTTAGATAATAACGCCTTTCTATATCACAAATGTGTATATATCAATGTCCAATGAACATAAAGAGATACAATGAATTTCCTAACTAGTATTACTGATCAAGTGCCCAAATCTGTGCCCAAATCTGCCCTTTTCATGGCTACGCGATCTAATATGAACAACGCGAGATGACTGACATTATCTAGGTACCAAATACTGGAAGACACTACTTTCAAAGATGATCTACAGTGGCGAGCAATCTCAGCGGAAATAAAGTTACGTGATCACAGCTATTTAGCTTTATAGCCGTAATAAGGCGAAGCGATTAGCAATATCATCGTATGTACTGCGTCCGGTACGTCGGAGAAATGGCTCCCGTACACGTCTCAAAACTCATTCAAACACTCGGACAACAGAAGACGGTCCTCTGATGTTTTTTTTTTGTCGTCAGTCTTTTGACTAGTTTCATGCGGCCCGCCTCAAATTCCTCTCCTGTGCTAACCTCTTCATCCCAGAGTAGCACTTGCAACCTACTTCCTCAATTATTTTCTGGATGTATTCCAATTTCTGTCTTCTTCTACAGCTCCCTCTAGTAGCATGGA
Organism: Schistocerca serialis cubense; assembly: GCF_023864345.2. Lineage (NCBI taxonomy): Eukaryota > Metazoa > Arthropoda > Insecta > Orthoptera > Acrididae > Schistocerca > Schistocerca serialis. Next base: position 588,184,840 of record NC_064642.1, read on the forward strand.
AGTCATTTACTCATGTCTTAACAGACGTCCTATGATCCTGTACCTTTTCCTTGTCGGTGTTGTCCACATACTCCTTTTCTCTCCGATCCTGAGTAGACCCTCCTCATTCCTTACCTTATCAGTCCACCTAATTTTTAACATCCGTCTGTAGCACCACATCTCGAATGCTTCGATTCTCTTCTATTCCGGTTTTCCCGCAGTCCATGTTTCAATACCATACAATGCTGTACTCCAGATGTACATTCTCAGAAATTTCTTCCTCATATTAAGGCCGATATTTGATATTAGCAGACTTATCTTGGCCAGGTATGCCTTTTTTGCCGTAGCTAGTCTGCTTTTGATGTCCTCCATGCTCCGTCCGTCATTAATTATTTTACCGCCTAGGTAGAAGAATCCCTTAACTTCATCTGCGTCGTGATCATCGCTACTGATGTTAAGTTTCTCGCTGTTCTCATTTCTGCTGTTTCTCATTACCTTCGTGTTTCTTCGATTTACTCTCAGTCCATACTGTGTACTCATTAGACTGTTCATTCCGTTCAGCAGATCATGTAATTCTTCTTCACTTTCACTCGGGATAGCAATGTAATCAGCGAATTTTGTTATTGATGTCCTTTCACCTTGAATTTTAATTCCATTCCTGAACTTTTCTTTTATTTCCATCATTGCTTCCTCGATGTACAGACTGAACAGTAGGGGCGAAAGGATACATCCTTGTCTTACACCCCTTTTAATAAGAGCACTTCGTTCTTGGTCGTCCACTCTTATTATTCCCTCTTGGCTGTTGTACATATTGTATATGACCCGTCTCTCCCTATAACTTACCCCTACTTTTTTTCAGAAGTTCGAACATCTTGCACCATTTTACATTGTCGAACGCTCTTTCCAGGTCGACAAATCCTATGAACGTGTCTTGATTTTTCTTTAATCTTGCTTCCATAATTAACCGCAACGTCAGAACTGCCTCTCCCGTGCCTGTACTTTACCTCAAGTCAAACTCATCGTCATCTAACGCTTTCTCAATTTTCTTTTCCATTCTTTTGATTATTCTTGTAACCAACTTGGATGCTTGAGCTGTTGAACTGATTGTGCCATAATTCTCGCAGTTGTCAGCTCTTGCCATCTTCGAAATTGTATGGCTGATGCTTTTCCGAAAGTCAGATGGTATGTCAGCAGACTCATACATTCCACACACCAACATGAATAGTCACTTTGCTGCAGCTTCCCCAATGATTTTAGACATTCTTACGGAATGTTATCCATCCCTTCTGTCTTTTTTGACTTTCAGTCCTCCAAAGCTCTTTGAAATTCTGATTCTAATACTGGATCCCATATCTCTTCTAAATCGACTCCTGTTTCTTCTTCTATCACATCAGACAAATCTCCCCCCTCGTAGAGGCTTTCAATGTATCGTTTCCACCTATCCACTCTCTCCTCTGCATTTACCAGTGGAATTCCCGTTGCGCTCTTAATGTTACCTCCCTTACTTTTAATGTCACCGAAGGTTGTTTTGACTTTCCTGTATGCTGAGTATGTCTTTCAGACAATCATTTCTTTTTCTAAGTCTTCACATATTTCCCGCAGCCATTTCGTCTTAGCTTCCCTGCACTTCCTATTTATTTCATTCCTCAGCGACTTGTATTTCTGTATTTCGGAGTTTCCCAGAACATTTTTGTACTTCCTCCTTTCATCAATCAACTGAAGTATTTCTCCTCTTACCCATGGTTTCTTCGCAATTACCTTCTTTGTGCCTATGTTTTCCTTCCAAAGTTCTGTGATGGCCCTTTATAGAGATGTCCATTCCTCTTCAACTGTACCGCCCACTGAGCTGTCCTTATTGCTGTATCTACAGCCTTAGAGAACCTCAATCCATTCTCTTGATTCGTAAGTACTTGCGTATTCCTCTTCTTTGAGTATTGATTCTTCCTGACTAATGTCTTAAACCTCAGCCTACTCTTCATCGCTACTATATTGTGATCTGAGTTTATATCTGCTCCTGGGTACGCCTTACAATCCAGCATCTGATTTCGGAATCTCTGTCTGACCATGATGTAATCTAACTCAGATCTTCCTGTATCACCCGGCCTTTCCCAAGTATAACTCCTCCTGTTGTGATTCTTGAACAGAGTATTCGCTATTACTAGATAAAACTTGTTATAGATCTCAATTAGTCATTCACCTCTCTCATTCCTTGTCCCAAACCCATATTCTTCTGTAACCATTTATTCTACTCCTTCCCCTACAACTGCATTCCAGTCCCCCATGACTATTAGATTTTCATCCTCCTTTACATACTGTATTATCCTTTCATTATCTCTTCATCTTCAGCTTGCGACGTTGGCATTTATACCTGAACCATCGTTCACGGTGTTGATTTGCCGCAGATTCTGATAAGAAGGACCCTGTCACTGAAATGTTCACAGAAACACATTCTCTGCCCTACCTTCCTATTCATAACGAATTCCTACTCCTGTTACACCATTTTCTGCTGTTGTTGATATATCCAACACTCATCTGACCAGATATCTAGATTGAGCCTATGCATTTCCCTTTTTAGATTTTCTAGTTTCCCTACCACGTTCAAGTTTCTGATATCCCACGCCCAGACTCTTAGAACTTTATCCTTCCGCTGATTATTCAATCGTTTTCTCATGGTAACCTCCTCCTTGGCAGCCCCCTCCTGGAGATCCAAATTGAGGACTATTCCAGAATCTCTTGCCAATGGAGAGGTCATCATGACAATTCTTCAATTACAGGCCACATGTCCTGTGGATACACGTTACGTGTATTTAAGGCAGTTGTTTCCATTGCCTTCTGCATCCTCATGCCGCTGATCCTTGCTGATTCTTCCGGCTTTAGGAGCAGGACAAGACAGTGCCCTGAACATCTGTCCGCTCCTTCGCCCTCTTTGACAAGGCCGTTGGCAGAATGAGGGTGACTTCTTATGCCGGGAGTCTTCGGCCGCCAATGCTGATTACTAATCAAAATTCAAGCAGCGGCATGGTTCGAACCCAGGACCTAAGACGTTTTGTTTATGAATCAAAGACATTAACCTTTTTTAATTTTTTTATAATTTTATTCAGCATTGTTCGTTTCGATTGGTCTGGGCGGACGTCACATGATATCTGTTCAAGTTGATCGTTGATTCCTTCACTCAGTTTTTTTTATTATAGAGGACTATCGGCCCTCTGACCGAATACTCTGAGCTACTGTGCCGACACCACTAGACCACGGGTGCACTCTGACTAGTATAATCTAATACTGTCTTCTCCTCTCTGTGTTCTACAGACGAGAGACACAAACTCCCAGTCACAAGGACAGATTTCAGATAACGTCTCAATGTGAGTATAGACAGAAGAAGTGCACTCAATCACTGAACGCTGCATACTCATCGACGACTCCCTGCCCAGTTGCGAAGTCCAGAATCGTATAAGTTCACAACAGTACAGTACCTAACTGTTCACTAATTGTAAAATCTCCTGAGAGCAAAGACAGCAAGGCCATATGTACCAACAAAAGCTGATACTGAGTGACTGTCAAACATGGTCACTCAAAAAGGAGGACCTGCACTCTATTCTCGAAACCACGGATTATTCTCCCTCCCTCTGTATAGATTCTGCCGAACGCCAACCAAACATATTTTAGTCTTTGGTCGTCCAGCGCGGAAAGTTTGCGAGGAACTACCTATTCCCCTTAATTAGGAATTCATACAAATGGCATGCTTCTTACAGTAAAAATCCTCAGAAATAACGCAGCCTGCGTGATATCCGAAGAAACGCTTCGTCGTTCATCTCTATTGCGTCCAAGATCTTCAAAGTTTTCGAAGTGTTTTGCTGTTATCCTTCCAGCCTGCCTGCAACACCGGCCGGCCGCCACTCTATTGTGCTTCAGCGCTCCGTTGACCCGACCGGCCATCTTGGGCTACTTACCGTGTTAAGCAGGACCAACATACCTGTGTGAGCTTTTCACCCAGGGCGTGAGTTACGCCTGCCATTTCTTTTCCACTGTCATTCCGACCACTGCGAGTATAGGCAATCATTCATTACGCCATTTCGATAATAAAGACAATCCATCACCTTTCTTGCAATAAGCGTTAACAACTATTTACAAGGTGTACTTGACAATGTCAGTCTTATTTAAATATTCATATCTACGATGTACAACCCATCAAATGATACCTAATTCCGGTGGTACATCACGGCAAAGTATGTAGATGAGTCCTTGTGAGGTGCGAATGTATAGCCACCTTACAAGGTGACCATAGTCCAAAATCTCGCGTAGTAAACAATATTGATTGATGTAGAGCTTTAAATCGATTTTATTTTAATAAAAACATTTTTATTGTGAAAAGTTATGAACTTCTATCTCCTTACAGTCGCAACAGTCACTTTGTTTGAAGAACTCGAGCCAAAGCGCCAAGGTCGTTCACCAGTCCAAGCAGGAACAGCCGCAGTACACAACTCCACCCATCAGCAGCGCCGCAGCCACTGAGACTGGCCTAGCAAAATGGTTCAATGGGCTCTGAGCACTATAGAACTTAACATCTGAGGTCATCAGCCCCGTAGAACTTAGAACTACGTAATCAAACCTAACTAACCTAAGGACACACACACACACACACACACACACACATCCATGCCCGAGGCAGGATTCGAACCCGCCACCGTATCGGTCGCGCGGTTCCGGACTGAAGCGCCTAAGCCGGCCGAAGTGGCCGTGCGGTTAAAGGCGCTGCAGTCTGGAACCGCAAGACCGCTACGGTCGCAGGTTCGTATCCTGCCTCGGGTATGGATGTTTGTGATGTCCTTAGGTTAGTTAGGTTCAACTAGTTCTAAGTTCTAGGGGACTAATGACCTCAGCAGTTGAGTCCCATAGTGCTCAGAGCCATTTGAACCATTTGAAGCGCCTAGAACCGCTCGGCCGTCAGATTGGCCCAGCACCTGCCGCTTATCGGCGCACAAATAGCACAGTGAAGGGGCTCTAAACAATGGGAGATGTATAATTTCCATTATGTTACCTTCCCTGACATGCCTCTCCAGAATAGCGTTATCCGTTGTGCAAAATCGTAAATAATCTTTATTTGTTGGGCCGTATCCGTTGTGCTATTAATCATTCAGTTACACGAGAATGCTAGGCAGCGAATGTGACACAACCTGTACGATAAGTGGAAGAAAGAGATATAGTTAGTAAGAGGGATTTACGTGCTTATGATGATCCCCTTCCCTCGAAATTTTCTTTCCATACGTCCTCAGTTTTACCCCACATGACGTGTCACTGATCTCATTTGCACTAAGACTGCTGCACGCGCGAGGGAAATATTTGTTTCCATCGCTCTGAGTGGACTGCGTAAGTTCTAATCAATGTTCACCAACCTGCAGTCTTCTATAGGTTTTGTTCCCTGCAGAGAAACCAGCACGTAGGTCGTGAAACCATTATCTCAAGGCTGTAAGAAACTCTTATTTGTATACTCTCTTATATTGTATAAATAATTAAATTTTCAATTAGTTTACTTTCGATTAGGTTTCTTTTAGGCGATGCCACTCGCTTTCTATTAGCAGAATACGAAAAATTCCACAATTATTCCACTTTATGAGTCACAAGTAATTTCCATAATTACTATCAAACTGTTCAAATGGTTAAATGACTCTAAGCACTATGGGACTTAACATCTGAGGTCATCAGTCTCCTAGAACTTAGAACTACTTAAACCTAACTAACCTAAGGACATCACACACATCCACGCCCGAGGCAGGATTCGAACCTGCGACCGTAGCAGTAGCGCGGTTCCAGACTGAAGCACCTAGAACCGCTCGGCCATAGAGGTCGACTACCAAACTGTTCTCAATTATATATCCGAAGAACCAGAGATTGCTAATGAAGTTCTTAACCGATACCGACAACGGCAGACAACATGTCTTCCAGAGACTGCCGAACCAGCTCTGATCTTACAACCGAACCACCTCGCCCGCCATCAAAGTTCGGAGCGATCCGAAGATCCCCGATGTGCTTCGCCTGCCTTTCCATTAACAACTGTTTATTATTCTGCTGTTAATTAACACTTTCGAAATGATGGAATGACAGCCTGCTATTGGAAGATGCTTTTATGTGAAAGACAAGTAAATTCACGGTTTGGGCGGTCTTCCTCACGATCCCCGTACCGAAAAAACCATCCGTCGTTGGTACCTCACACCACATTGGGTCGTCTTCCCACTGCTGCCTTCTCAACTGCTCTAAGAAGAGCTTCCTGCATCTAAATATCATTGCTGCAAAGCCAGAAATATTACACCGGCTCATCAGTATTACCAGTATTTTTGTTCAGCTTCCGAGCAGAAGTAAGCACATCAGAATATAACCTCCCCACATCATATGTGGGGAGGTTCAAAATGTAAGACCCATCTTTCCCGTGACGACCCTGCTCAAGATCTTTCATTGGCAACAAGGCTTCTAGGCGCTACAGTCCGGAGCCAAGCGACCGCTCCGGTCGCAGGTTCGAATCCTGCCTCGGGCATGGATGTGTGTGATGTCCTGAGGTTAGTTAGGTTTAATTAGTTCTAAGTTCTAGGCGACTGGTGACCTCAGAAGTTAAGTCGCATAGTGCTCAGAGCCATTATAATGCATCCATTTCAGTCTGAATCTGGATTGTCGGACGCGGATTTGAATCGTCGTCCTCCCGAATTCAAGTGTAGTCTGCTATACGGCTTTCCTCGGTATAGTGTTGCTTAGTGCGACGAATGGTCTGGTACAACATTCAGAAAACATTACAATTCGAAGAAGCTCACATGTCCAATACCACCCGGCATTCGCCTAGTCAGTCTGCGTGCACTATTGAGCTACCAGGTATTGTGATACTGGTAGTGGACATCAGCTAAACTTAATCACTTTTACTACGTCACGCCATTGTGAAACAAACCCATTGTACAGTATTAATGGACTGTTGCGCAGAGTACAATCAGCTCTGAAGGAAGTAGTAAAACCACTTCTCTTGGCTAGCGAAGTGGCCATTATCTGGAATGCTCCATGGCCGCTCCGGACACAATTGTAGTCCGGAGAGCGCTTACACACCTTTCTGGTCGAGGGTATCACCTTGCGTCACGCAGCGCCGGCCCCACAGCGCGACAGCAATGCCGTAACGAGTTTATTCCCGGCCGAGCCCGTCGGTCGTCTCCCGCGTCTGCAGACGCGAGCAATCAAGAAACCAATTTACACGCGCGGCCGCGCCGTTTACGTGTCGGCGCCCTGTTGACAAGCGGGCGTTACACGCCCAATACGCCTCACGGCTCAGCTCGCCGGCGGTCTCACACGGTGATTCGTAGTCACCTGCTGCAGCCGTAAAGCGCCAGGTTAACAGCTTTCCCGGCCCTGAACAACTATCGCCTTGTTGTTTTATGTGACGGCTTAACCTTGGCTAGGTCACCCACTGCTGGAAAATTTCATGGCACAGTGAGCTTACACAGTGAAACAAGAACGAAACCTGCCACTAACTTATTGTGTATACAGGGAGTCGCAGGAGGAATGGTCAGTATGACAATAATGCCCATATGTAGCAAAAATCCACATGTGAATATTTGCCCAGCTCCAAATTGATTCCGAGATAGAACACATTTAATGTAAACTAATATCTACACCGAATTGCCAAAGAAACTGGTACACCTGCCTAATATCGTGTAGGGCCCCCGCGAGCACGCAGAAGTGCCGCAACACGACGTGGCATGGACTCGACTAATGTCTGAAGTAGTGCTGAAGGAATTTGACGCCATGAATCCTCCGGGGCTGTTCATAAATCCGTATTGCAAGGCAAAATGCTCGAAATGGCTATGAGCACTATGGGACTTACTTCTGAGGTCATCAGTCCACTAGAACTTAGAACTTACTTAAACCTAACTAACCTAAGGACATCACACACATCCATGCCCGAGGCAGGATTCGAACCTGCGACCGCAGCGGTCGCGCGGGTCCAGACTGTAGCGCCTAGAACCGCTCGGCCACTCCCGCCGGCATTGCAAGGCTTCCCAGATATGCTCAATAATGTAGTATTTGTAGTAAGATCTTGTGGGAGCAAACTGCTTAGGTCATCGGTCCCTAAGCTTACACACTACTTAATCTAACTTAAACTAGCTTACGCTAAGGACAGCACACACACCCCTGCCCGAGGCAGGACTCGAACCTCCGACGGGTAGAGCCGCGCGGACCATGACTAGACGCCGGAGACCGCGCGGCTACTCCGAGCGGCAATACACATTGGACATGAATGGGTGCAGGTGATCAGAAAGGATGCTTACGTACGTGTCACCTGTCGGAGACGTCTCTAGACATATCAGGGGCCCCATATCACTCCAACTACACGCGCCCGACGCCATTACAGAGCCTCCTTCAGCTTGAACAGTCCCCTGCTGACACGCAGGATGCTAGGATTCATGACATTCGTCAGACCAGGCAACCTGTTTCCTGTCATCAGCAGTCCAATGTCGGTGTTGACGGCCCCGGGCGAGACGTAAAGCTTTGTGTCGTGGTGTTCAAATGGCTCTGAGCAGTATGGGACTCAACTTCTCAGGTCATTAGTCCCCTAGAACTTAGAACTAGTTAAACCTAACTAACCTAAGGACATCACACACATCCATGCCCGAGGCAGGATTTGAACCTGCGACCGTAGCGGTCTTGCGGCTCCAGACTGCTGCGCCTAGAACCGCACGGCCACTTCGGCCGGCTGTGTCGTGATGTCATCAAGGGTACACTAGTGGGCCTTCAGCTCCGAAAGCCCATATCGATGATGTTTCGGTGAATGGTTCGCACGCTGACACTTGTTGATGGCCCAGCACAGAAATCTGCAGCAATTTGCGGAAGGGTTGCACTTCACTCACGTTGAACGATTTTCTTCAGTCGTCGTTGGTCCCGTTCTTGCAGGATCTTCTTCCGGCTGCAGCGATGTCGGAGATCTGATGTTTCACCGCATTCGTGAAATGGTCGTACCGAAAATCCCCACTTTATCGCTACATTGGAGATGCTTGTCCCATCTCTTGGGCGCCGGCTATAATACCACGTTCAAACTCAATTAAATCTTGATAACCTGCCATTGTAGTAACAATAACCGGTCTAACAATTGCGCCAGACACTTGCTGTCTTATGTAGGCGTTGCCGATCGCAGTGCCGTATTTTGCCTGTTTACATATCCCTGTATTTGACGACGCATGCCTGTATCAGTTTCTTCGACACTGTTAGTAAACATTACAAGTTGCGTTTTACAAAGTATCAACTGAAAAAATGCGTATTTTTAACGCACTCACCTCGAAGCGTTATCGTACGCGTTGCAGTAAGACTGTTGCACAGTGTACAATAAATTTTCAAATATCCCGACGTCAACTTCAGTGCTTTTGTGCACTCTCGGAAGACCATGTTATGTTGCCTGTCTGAGAGCGCTCCACATACGTTAATGCACACATGCAAGGCAATGTATAAACGAGCGCAGCATCAGTTAGAGAAGTACTGAGAAGGGACAAGAGCAGAAATGCAAGTGAGCATCTTCTGTAAAATTAACGGTTGCGACTAGAGGAACAGACCACATAGGCAGAATTTTTCAGGACACTGCTGTAGGGATAACTCATGACAAAAGACTTCTTCGGACCTACAACGCACGTGCCTGGCCACTTCCGCACTGCAGGAGTGTATGAAGCTTCGTGTGATTATGGCAAAATACAGGGTGTCCAAAAAATAATGTTCGATTTGCTGTGATATATAACAGAATAATTTAGACTATTTACAAAAATCTTACATCACACTGACGGTAAAATAGTCTAGTTTTTCGTATAAATGCTCGTTACGTGGGGAATCATAGTTGAACTTTAACTTTACGGCACACATCCAACCTAAAATCCAGTTCTTCCCACATATTGATTAACAAGTCGAGAGTAATGGAAATATGGCCTCTTCAAATCTGTGTCTCAGCTCTAGCAAATCATTAGGTTGTGGCGGAAGGTGAAGAAGATTTTTTATTAAGTCCCGAAAGAAAATCCACCTGGCATGAGGTCAGGTGAATGTGGAGGCCTGCAGAAAAAAGCTCTTTCGTATTCACCGTTACGACTAATGCAACGGCCAGGAATTTCGAAGCACAGCCGCTCTCATACAAATATATACCAAAAGGAGTGGGGGGGGGGGGGCTCGATCTTGTTACCAAGTTAAGTTTTCAGGTTCACATTATAGTTGGGAAATTGCCATTCTTGCAACATATCCATGTAAGTCACACCAGTTACGGTAGTTTTGGTGAAAAGTAAAAAATTATTCCGTAGGCTTGACATCTGGAAACAGTGCAGTAACGTTTTAATTTTTGGGAATCTCTCTGACGTTGTACACGTTCATGAGGATGTTCCGACACCCACATACGAATACTGTAGGTATTTGCCGTCCCACTTAGATGAAAAATGAAAAGTTGCCACAACACTAAACACCATACGATCAGGGAAGTCATATTAACGCTGCAACACTTCACTTGCAATGTTGTAACTTGTACCATTGTCATCTGGTGTTTAAGGCATCTACTAACCATAACCAATTTGGACGCATGTGTAATATTTTCTTAAGACCCTCCCCACTGATGTCTTTGGAAACTGAAGTTCAAGACTTGCTTTCCGAACAGTCTTGTTACGACTACGAAGGTAAGATGCTCCGACACAGTCAACATCCGCTTCGGACACTTTTGGTCGTCCCGTGCTTTTTTCTTTACACTAACATCCGGTCGATTCGACTTGACTATAACATTGGCTGATTTTTTTGCCACACGGGGAGTCACAATTAAACTTCTAGCAAAACTAGCGTAGAAGTGAAATTACAGATTCACTATTAGAAAACTGCAGAATATAAATCGCTTAACTTTATTAAAATTCCAATCTTACATCAGAGTTTATTTGTTGTCAGGTATTTTTTTCCTCTTCCTGTTTGCATCACATTCTGCTACTTCGTTACCCGTCAAATTCAAGTATTTTTCTGAAATATTGGTGGTAATTTACACGTAAGAGCACGCTTTCTCAGTAACTAGTATCTCCGTTTTCGTAACTTCCATATTTTTAAGAAATGAAAAATGAAAGTACTGTGCGTGAAACAACTGACAGTGATTTTTATACTACTTCTTGTCACAAATCATTCACCGTTTTTTTGGGAATGCATAGCGATTTCCGAGAGTGTGGTCAGACAGGAATCTAAGAGGACAACGTAAATTACTGCGAATGAAACTATCAGCAATCGTCTTTATACTCTAGCTTGTCACAAGTATTTGTCTGCCATCGAATCCTTAACAACAGTAGACAGAGGTGAAAGGTTCCCGCCACAATATTTTCAGACTATACCACCATATATGAAACATTTTTATTCATCAGATGCATGCTATAAACTACAACGAACTTCTATAGCTGCACTCGCCACACGCTCTCGAAAAGGCGATTTTTTAAATTTTGTTTTTATCAACCAAATCGTTGATATATAGGGAAGTAGGCTACTTCACCATTTGGTTCTCTAGGTGCGAGCTACAACCACATTCTATGCATCTTATACTTTGGCACTCTCTTAAACAATTTTTTGGTTTAGTGGAGATGTGTTCCGTTTATGGAACTAATTGAAGGTAGTTAATTCCCATACGCGTTTCCCTTCTTTTATTTGTAAAGCATCATCACTAATAAGGGAAGCGAAACGCGTGTGGCAATAAACAAAAGTGCCTTCAATTAGTTGCATACGTGGAATGTACCTCCATGAATTTTGAAGCAACTAAGGAACGACGGAAAACAGAAAAAATGACCAATTTTTCGGGTTTTTGTACAATGTACTTGTACATTTTGGTACTACATTCCATTTCCAACTCATATCCCGAAACGTAAAATCCAAAACAAGTTGTCGACGTGAACGAGAATAAACCCATATAATGTGACATTTACGACAGTTTCCAGAACACAGTCAATATTCTATCGTTATCATGCATTCATGGAAGCCTGTGGTCAGTGAAATTTGAACGGTATTACATACTCTATCCGCACTTTTCGGTACTGTGAAGAATGGCATGCCTGTGTCGGTTGCTAGCCGCTTCGAGTTCATGCTGCAGTGCGCTGCGCGGATCTGAGGCAGTTTGCTTTTCATTGGTTGGCGCGAGAACTGACAACAGCGTTTTGGTTCACTAGGAAATGCTTACTGAATAATGTTGGGGCTCTGTTTTGAAAAAAAAAACACAATTCGGTGCGTTCGCGTACCGAACCGATTGGCAAAATGGCGGAAAGATATAGACTAGGGCCACAGTCCCGGATCGAATGCGCCCTGCGGATTAACGACAGAGGCCAGACTCCGGCTAGCTTGGATGTGGAAAAGCTGTTTCCTACACCCGACTAGATGAAAACGAGTCTGGTAACCACGTTACGCCTCGGTTATACGATTCGTATTTAGAAAACGTTCTCACAGTTGCACATGAGTTGATAACGGAGACCAATGAGGTACACGAATCCAGCCTATTGGGGAAGTAGTCACATCAGAAAGAGCATCCGGTCACCTGCTAACACTAACAATGGTAAACCGAAATAAACAACATGTTTTTGTACATACTTACATACGAAGTTTGTCCAAAATATTCCGGAACATTCGTAATTTCGCGCCAGTGGTGCGTTAGAGCGAAATGCGATTGGCATCCCTGCACACGGCTGTGTTTAATGTGTAACTGCCGGAAGTTCCATTGTTGTATATCTGTTAGTTTTTGTTCAGTGCTCTATTGAGTAGAACGCTTTGTCGCACAGTTTGCGATCTTCGAAATGGCAGAGTTAGAGAAGCAACGTGTTTCCATTAAATTTTGCATGGAACTCAAGCAAACCTTTACAGATACATACCAAATGACGCAGGAAACCGATGGTGATGACTGCTTAAGCTGTACTCGGTGTTACGAATAGTTCACACGGTTTAAAAATGACGGTATGGAAGGTAAAGATGACCCTCGTTCAGGACGCCCTTCGAAGTCCACCGATAACTCTCGGGTCAGGAACGTCAACGAAATTGTGGGGGCCAATTGAACAGTGACTGTCCGAGAGATAACAGAAATATGTAACATTTCAGTTGGATCATTTCATGAAATCGTGACACAGTATCTTGGAATGCATAGCATTGCCGCGAAGTTCGTCCCACGGCTCGTGAGTCCAGACCAGAAAGACCGCCGCGCCGCAATCTGTAAATAGCTTTTGGATCGCACAAATGAGAATGAGATGTTCTTCAGAGAACCATAACTGGTGATGAGAAGTGGGTTACGCTTCTGATGTTAAGACCAACGATCAATCTTCACAACAGCTTGAGAAAGATTCTCCGAGACCAGAAAAAGGTCTCAGGTCAAGTGCCAAAGCCTTGCTAATAGTTTTCTTTGACTCTGAAGGGTTAGTTCTCCATGAATTCGTTCCACCGGGACAAACCGTTAATCGATGGTACTATCGGGGCGTGTCGCGATGCTTGCGAGAAGATTTGAGAAACAAGCGGCCTGAAATGCGGCGAGGCAGTTCATGGCTCCTGCATCACAATAACGCACCCGCACATTTTTCTGTGTAGGTGCGTGACTATCGCATAAAAAGAAAAAAAAGAAATCACTGTGCTGCCTCATCCTCCGTACTACTGTCCAGATCAGACTCCTGCGGACTTTTTTTTATTTCCGAAGTTGAAAACTCCTGTGAAAGGAGGAAGATTTGCAACGATAGACGAGATAAAAGAAAATTCGCAGACGGCACTTCGCGAGACCCAGCAGGTGGCGCTGCAAGACTGCTTCAGGAAATGGCTTTTGGGAGCGGTGTATCAATTGTGGAGGAGAGTATAGGGTGTCCCACTCAAACCTCCCTCATTTCAAGGATCCTAGAGAGAAAAACCACACTAGGTAAGACAATGAAAAATGTACCATGCACATGCACATTGCAGAGCATCTCAAAGAATTTATATTCCCGTATCAGAAGTGCCACGTATCGTCGCCAGACTGCAGCATGGTCGCGTGAGGTGAAAATGGCGACCCCACAGCAGCAGTAATGTGGTTTGTATAAACAAAATCAACGATTACTGTGCAAAGAAATTATCGTCGTGTGTATGAATGTGATCTGCCTGATGTGAAAACAATTAAGGAATGGTGTAGGAAGTTTCTCACAATAGGAAGTGTTGTGAAACATTCTGGCGGTGTACGTTACGGAGTTTCAGAAGGGACAGTGGAGGACATCAGACAAACGTTTCTCAGAAGCCCACGAAAGTTAATTTGTCAAGCATCTAGGCAACCTGATGTACCCCGATCAACACTGCATCCTGTAGTTCAGCAACGTCTTCGTATGTGTGCTTACAAAGTGCAAAGTGCAAAAACTTGCTGCGGATATGCTGCAGCGTATTGATATGGATGCCAGCTTCCTGGAAAGATGTTTATTCTCAGATGAGCTGACCTTTCATCTATCAAGAAGTGTTAGTAATCAGGATGTTCGGATTTGGGGTTCGCAAAAGCCACACGCTGTCATTGAACGCCGGCCGGGGTGGCCGAGCGGGTCTAGGCACTACAGTCTGGAACCGCGCGACCGCTACGGTCGCAGGTTCGAATCCTGCCTCGGGCGTGGATGTGCGTGATGTTCTTAGGTTAGTTAGGTTTAAGTAGTTCTAAGTTCTAGAGGACTGATGACCTTAGATGTTAAGTCCCATAGTCCTCAGAGCCATTTTTGTCATTTAACATGTTCGTGATAGCCCTAAACTAAACATCTGGTGTAGACTAATGCACGACAGGATTGTTGGACCGTTCTTCTTTGCGGAACAAACAGCTAATGGGTCAGTGTATATGGACATGTTGGAGCAGTTTGTGTACCCTCAGATACAAGACATGCAACCCAACACCATTTTTCAACAAGATGGAGCTCCGCCGCACTGGTCAACAGCTGTTAGCAAATTTCTGGAAAGGAAATTTCCCAATCGGTGGATCGGACGTGGAGGACCCACTGCCTGGCCATCACATTCACCCAACATTACGCCGCTTGATTCTTAATATGGGTATTAGTGAAGGACCAGGTGTATGCGACCAAAGTGGACGACATTCCTACGTTGCGACATCGTATCACTAATGTGATTGCAACAACAGAGAAAATGTTACAAAGAACTCGGCAAGAAATTGAACATAGACTCGATATTCTTCGTGCTACAATGGGTCACATGTAGAGATGTATTGATTACAAACAAATAAATCCTCTGATATACTATACAATGTGGTTCATTTTTCATTGTCGTATCTACTGCGTTTTTTTTCCTGGGTCTTTGAAATCAGGGAGGTTTCAGTGGGACTCCCTGTATTTCGAATGAGACCATGCACAATACGTAAAAGGTAAGCGTAGTAAATTTTGTGGATGAAGTTACTGAATTTTTGATCAGACCTCGTAGATATTTACTTTTGCATCGTCATTCTTTTTTCCTGTCTATGTTCGACGTCCTGGTAGCTGTATTACCGGCAAAAATCTGCTCTTAACAATTGCTGTCACACGGATGTCAGGTAAACACTAATCTGAAAGCACATGTATGTGTGCTTGTGTGTGTGTGTGCGTGTGTGTGTGTGCGTGTGTGTGTGTGTGTGTGTGTGTGTGTGTGTGTGTGTGTGTTTGTGTATGAGGGTGGCTGTTTGCCCTCAAGCTTGTAAAAGCACTGCACGAACAGATATGTGCTATTATAGCTACACGTTTACTTTGTGGCTGGTTTCCTGAGAGGAACGGAATGATACTGTTATCTCTGCCTAGCTCCTGGTACTGCTGTCGACCAAATAAAAGCAACCTGTGCGTTGTACTTCAGACAGATCGTTTTAGTCTTGGCAGCAGAGCGTTACTGGTGGTATAGTGCGGACAGTTTAACGTGGCAATCGGCCGCGAGCGTAAACAAACGTCAGCTTCGACCGCCCAAGCAGATAGTAAAGTTGCGGAGATACGAACACTGTCTCCATCTCGCAGACAGCGTTTTCAACTTACCCGAAAGCATAATTGTGTTGTGAGAGTTTTACTCAAACTCCGTTCAGGACAAGGATTAATCCCATTTGAAAAGAAAAAACCGAAACAACGAACAACTCTCCGCTCAAACAAAGCGTAGTACACAAAGCATTTGTTGGTAATGGCTACAGGACAACTGCTCTCCTAAGTCAGCAGCATCGTAAACGTCGTAGTTCAGGCCTGCGCTCTAGCGGTGATCTTACGTGACCATAGTTTAAAACGAGTCCAACCAAAAACTCTCAATACGTCAAAATTCCGCCTCAGTTGCGAAATGTTACTGGTCTTTACGCAGGTTTCAGCAACGGTAATCTAGCTTTCTTCAGAAGCATAAAATGAGCTAATACATGACAGAATAAGGCACGGTCAAACTAAAAAGCTAAAGTACTGTGGTACCATGTCATGCTACGTTACTTAGCTGAGGAACAGCCCCAGCCCCACTTCGTGGAAAGCGGTCGGTTAGCCGCGGACGCTACGTTGAGTTTCTACTCATCTCGTCTTTTGGAGGATAATTTAAACAAAAATTTTCTTTCTAACGTATGTATTTCAAATCGATCTGTTTATTTAGATCGCTACTACTCGTACACAAGAGGAGAGACCGAAAATAAAGTAGAGTTACAGTTCTCAACAAAATCAAGATCGAATCCTTCAATAAAACATCAGCTTAAAAAAGTAATAAAAGCCTAATAACAAAGGTAAAATGAAATCAGAGTCGTTTCTAACGGATATCTGTCTTTAGTAACCGTATTGTACCGCACAAATTGAGTAAAAAAAAAATGGTTCAAATGGCTCTGAGCACTATGGGACTTAACTTCTAAGGTCATCAGTCCCCTAGAATTTAGAACTACTTAAACCTAACTAACCTAAGGACATCACACACATCCATGCCCGAGGCAGGATTCGAACCTGCGACCGTAGCGGTCGCGCGATTCCAGGCTGTAGCGCCTAGAACCGCTTGGCCACCCCGGCCGGCAATTGAGTAAAAGGGATCGGTTGAAAGCACATGTACTGAAGCAGCAAGAAATCGTCAGTTTCGTTCTGGAGGAGAGAGAGAGACAGGGAGAGAAAGAGAGAGAGAGAGAAAGAGAGAGAGAAAGAGAGAGAGAGAGAGAATGTGTGTGTGGTGGTAGGGAGCGACGGGCAAGGTTCAAATTGTAAAGGGAGATCACGGGGTAGCAGCAGTAATCAGGTCCAGATTCAGAAGGATGTAGGTTGTAGTAGTTACAGATGAAGAGGCTTGAAAGAACAGCATCGTGTGGAGAACTGTATCAAACCAGTCTGCGAACTGAAGACCAACACATCAACAACAAGTCTGCTTACGGTATGTTCTAGTAAAAACAATTCTTTTCGCTCAAACAGAAGGAGTTCTGATCATGAGAACATCTGGTTTGTAATTTAAAAAAAAAATAGCGGAACAAGACAGTAACAAAAAGAAATGAATATGCTGATGTTAACATTTGAAAAACGAGTTTAATATGGGAAATAATACTTTAGGCAAAGGCTCAAAAAGTTCTAGGGACGGACACGCTGTGGAGGGACATGCTGAAATCGGTAAGACCATTCCTCGTAAACCATCCTGAGCGTAAACATTCCATAGTTCACTAATCAAAAAAGGGTCCACTTCAAAACTCGTTAAAAAGCGGTGCACATTAAGAATAGCGGTTATCGCTGAAACAACGGTTTTTGGTTACGTCGGTTTCTCCCACGCCAGATTAACCTGTCTTTTAAAATGGCTGAAAATAACCAATTTTCGGTTTTTTATTCCCATTATTTTCCGTAAAGAACGTAGAAATCGAACAAATATTGAAATGTTTTGATTATGTCAGTTTCAAGACGCAGAGATTCAAAATATTAGGTTAAACAGGCAAATAAAAGAGAACTTAGTCCGTCACAGTCCGCTGCTTTCCTCGAAAAGTGGTTAAGTGAACAAATACTTTAAAAAAAAATCACTGGTATTCTCCCAATGATTCTAGGTTTTTTTGAAACTCTGCTCAAAAGTCATGTTGTAATCGGGGATCAAATCACTCTTTGTGCCTGACGAATAGTCAGTGCTAAAGGGTGAATAACTCTGTTTTTCTTGATAATTTGTCCGTTTTCAAGTGTTACAATCAGATAAAGGCATATTATGTAAACATAGGCAGCGGATCAGCTCCTTTCTATTTTTATTGTATTACTATGAATGAATTTCTGTTAAGTTTTTAATTTATTACTGTTACTATAATGTGCTTCTTCTTTTATTATTCCAAAAAAAAATGGTAGACAAATCTTAAATCTCTTAAAGCAAATGAAGCAGTATACATCATCGCTACGTCACTTCGTAAAAATATTTCCAGACTAGGGCTAACACCAGTCTGCAAGAAAGGCGTTCGGCGACAACAGCGAGAAACTGCTTCGTAGACCAGGTGGGGACAACTCTTCTACACTGCAGGTACAAGCGTACCTTAAGCCATGACACACGGCGACAGAGACATTATCGTCTCAGCAATGCCTTGTCAATTCTTATGCCATATGTTTGTTCGTCGTTTCTCATGGAATTGTTATTAAAATGACACTTACCGTTTTTCCCAGTTCCTGTATCAACGCAATATTTCAAACCGAAGCAAATTTTACTAATAAAATTTACTCTTTTTTAATAATATTTATTTAAAAACGAAAACTTTTAGCACTGCTGCTATTGCTAATTGATATTTCGTTCTTTTTCCACTCGGTAATTAGAAAATGAAACACACGTGTTATAACAGAGACGATACCAGTTATTCAGAACCAAAATATCGGCATCGGTTTTATCTGGTCGGTTTTTCCCATCCCTACTCTAAGTGCTAGAGAGTTACTAAACGTAATGAATGTTAGGCAAATGTAGTTCTAAGAATATGTAATTTTTGTAACTTATATTTACATAACTCACTTTGCTGAAGAAGAAGTGAGTTAACGACACGCGAACGCAGTGTTGAAAATATTTCCCATGACTTTGTCCACCAGGTCTCATTTGTCATGAGAACGTCGCAGCCGTGCGTGTGGAAAGCGGGCGTCGCGATCCAACTAATTCTGTATTACGTCCCACCTGTGCCATTAGTTATGCTAGACTGACGTTGGAATACATTCAGGGAAACTTTGTTACGTCGAGGTACTGGGTCGTACCAGTGGCAAAACAGTGTTATCCGTAATCTGAGCACTAATTTCCCGATTACATTAGAACTTAGCGGAGCTCGTTAGTTATTCTACTTCAAGGAAACAGTATGATGCTTCGGAAACGAAATTTCTGAATTCAGAAGTGCTGCATTATATCTTTCCACTGTTTAATAACTAGCTTTCTACATGGCATGAGCATACTCCACTTGAAAGAGATTATTTCGCCCATCTCCTGCAAATAAGTAGGTAGTCTGTTTCTCTTATGCATGTTTGTGATCCTAAGTACACAGCTTTGAAGTAATGTGACGCTATTTTCAACTTTAGCGTTCCGTACCATGATAGACTTGTAACTGGAGTTAGGCAATTAAGCATAAGAGAATTCCTTTTTATTATGCACACTAAGGCTACTAAAGTCGGTGACAAGCACTGTGTCGTACGGGAAGGAAGACGTTAAAGCCGGGTAATTCTAGCGCGGGAATTTCTCGAAGCAAATTCAAACCTCACTGCAACGGAATAGCATGCTTCCGTTTCCGCATATCATTGGCCTGATATAGGTTAATTATTCCCTGTGCTGCCATACAATAGCTGCACCGACAGCGCCATTAACAACCACGAAAGCGTAACACATTTGATCAGTGAACCACTGATTTAATTGCAGCCAAACTAAACTATAAAAAACAGCATCTCGATATTACGAATTATGACCAATGTTTCTGAAATTATTCTGAATGACGAAATGAAGACATCAGCAATAGTAGGCTATAATTTACTCCTCGCTTTGGCAGGAAATGGTCCATGTAACTGCTATCATTTTTAAGTAACTAATATTGCCCCATAGAAAGTGTGGTAGTGCACTAATTTTTATACTTATTTTAGAACCAGACTGGCCTAACTACATCCGACAAAGTCGTTTCCAAGAGAAGATTGTTTTTAGCCGTTCCTGGGATACATGAAAATTACATATAACTTCCCGTAACGTACATTTATTATATAATCTGCACAGTTCATGCAGATGTCACCAACTCAGTGGCTTTACTCACCTTTACATAATAATTAAATGTCGTGAAGTGTTGATATGCGTTATTTCGGGATTAGCCGAGTGGTCTGAGGCGCTGCAACCCTGCACTGTGCGGCTAGTCCCGGCGGAGGTTCGAGTCCTCCCTCGGGCATGGGCGTGTGTGTTTGTCCTTAGGATAATTTAGGTTAAGTAGTGTGTAAGCTTAGGGACTGATGACTTTGGCAGTTAAGTCCCATAAGATTTCACACACATGTGAACATGTGATATGCGTTATTTAGAAGCAACACTCATTATATACCTTTTAATTATTTCAAATTATTCTAACAAATGTCTAGTGATTCACATTAGACGGGAGCACGATGTAAGCATTATTGCGTAGAAGATGTTATTAGAAGAAATGCAGAAACTTTGACTCGATACTTACATGTGACGTGGCAACCAGCAGTTAGTAATTTGAACGTTAGGTGAGTCTCACACAAACAATTGCATCTCGTGTAAACTGTTAATGACAGCTTTTTGTACTAGCAGAGGCGTGATGTATTTTTAGTTTCATGATACTGAAGTAATTGGGAGAAATTAAAAGTTAAGATTTCCATGAAGTATCAAAATTTCGCCGCGATATTTCCATAACATAAATGTCAAAAATATTTCAGTTTTGCTTAGACAACGAGAAGCACCTAGGTAATTGTTGCCGCTTGAAGTAATGTAACGCCCCATTACCAGCTTGTGAGCAATAAAGGTGTGACAAAATGTGAGATTCTCTGACAAATGAATAACATATTATCGTGAGAGCGAATGAAATTAAAAACAATTAGGAAGCTACAGAATTATGTGTGTTCGCTTTAGTTACTCCATCTACGCGAACCAGGTGTATAGAGTTGTGACGCCAGGGACTACGTGACTGGCGGAAAACAACAAAACGACATTAGATGCCAGCAGAAACAATAAATGTTGCCAGCAGAAACAGTAAGAGTTGACATTAGGTTTGGAAAATGTCAAGAAGGATACAATAATTCTGTCCGGGGGAGAACAGGGCGGCGACAGGAAGGGCATCTAACATAGCCAAATCCGTAGTAACAAGGCCGACCGCGCATTGGAGTGGGACAACGGCCCACAAAGATTATGATGATGATGATGAAATGCAATCTGACTTGAAACAGTCACAAAATAAAATACTGCCCAACACAGCAGAAAATAGCTCTTTAAGATTACCAGCAATGTTCATTCTAAGTTAATTTGCTTACTTGGCACAACATTTGGAAATTCTGACTAAATATAGTCACAACAATGTAAAGTCAGATCTGCCCTGAAATAAAAGTAACTTACTTCATGTTAAGCTTACTGCATTGTGTCTGGTGTACTGACGTTTTCGAAACGAAAGTGAAATCAGCAAATTAAGCAGAAAATAAGAAAAATAATTCCAATAAATTTTTCTTTGCTTGTCAGAAACAATCTGTGATTGAGTGTGGCGTAAGGTGCAATGCACACACGACAAAATGTTTTAAACTTTGCTAAAAGGAGTTGGGTTTTACGTTAAAGACAAGCGCACTTGAAAAATTAAACTCTGATTATTGTGAAAACAGACTGTACAACATTAAAAGACTCTAACAATTAAGAAATTCCTTCATTACAAAAATTACAGATATAGTAACGAATACCGTAATTTGAGACATAATGAAAACACAGAGATCACATTAACACTAATCATTAACATTATTATTTCTCTAACGGACAAAGATTTCCTTTCATTGATAGTTCTGGCAAACGAAAGTTTCATTCTTGCTATTGCATAAATTAACAATGAACTATTCCTCTAAAAATCTTATGCTTAAATAAAGTAGCTTTATAAACAAGTTTTCAGCTCCATAATAAAAAAATCCAGATAATTTGTACCAGATTCATAAATATCAGGTCCCCTTCTCTAAAACTCAGTTGCTCAATAAAATACTTTTATAAACGAGTTTTCAATTCCATAATATAAAATTCCAGATAATTTCTCTCAGATTCATAAATATCAGACCCCTTTCTCTAAAACTCAACTGCTCGCTACTAAGCCTCTAAAAGGAATGCCGCAGTACTGCATAACAGCCTGGCGACCAAGCGCACCGCAGATTACATTAAACACAGAGTCAAACATCTTATTCTCTACTCGGGCAGCGCGTTCATGCATCTTTGTCCAAGTACAGTAAAGGTGCCGGCCGCGGTGGTCTCGCGGTTCTAGGCGCTCAGTCCGGAACCGCGCGACTGCTACGGTCGCAGGTTCGAATCCTGCCTCGGGCATGGATCTGTGTGATGTCCTTAGGTTAGTTAGGTTAAGTAGTTCTAAGTTCTAGGGGACTGATGACCTCAGAAGTTAAGTTCCATAGGGCTCAGAGCCATTTTTTCAGGAGTATGGCGTCATAGACACTGAGAAGCTTGAAAAACTACCACATTGTGCATGACGTTTAAATTTATTACTTCTTTGCTACTAACTCCGTTATTCGCAATACATTTTGCGGACAGTGTCCGCAGATGTTTATAAATGTACCTGCACCAGTATGTCACTGTACGACATATAATTCAAGACATATGAAGACATAAACACTGAGATGCGTGAAAAACTGGCGCATCATGCATGAAGTCTGAATACATATGTTCTTTACCGCTAAGACATGACCACGGTAGTCAACTTAAGGAAATCTCTTACACTTGGCAGCGCTTCTGACAGCTGCAACTGCCAAATGCAATAGCAACAGCAATAGGGCTCTGAAGAGGAATTGCCATTGACATGTTTACAAAATCACGTTGTAGACACGCGAAGCAAGATGGTCATTTACATTTATACATTATGCACTTTTCATAATGTCAAAGGTGTCTCCAAAAATAGATGAAATAAAATTTCTTCGATATTGCACTACAAACACAGTTCATTTTTTGTTTCCTTTTATAGTAGGAAATTGGTACAGTGAATACCCGGGCAATGCCTGTTCTGTCAGCTAGTACGGTAATAAAGGTAGAACGCATTGTTGTTGCCGTGTTGTTTCCATGAGATTACTTGAGCCACGTGCACTTATATTTCCAAGTTAATCCCTGTATCATTATCAGCTTCTTTTAAGTATTCCGATATCGAATTGTACAGATTATGCACAGTACCTGTAGCGTAAGGACACTTGTAGATACATGCTGTCCACAAACTTAATTTTACCCTGTTATTTTACTTTAAGTCAAAGCTTAATGTTAACTCTGTACAGTTATAAACATTGTTGACTGTATGGTCAATGTTGCCTAAAGGCAAAATAAACAAACAATTAAAAAAAAAGATCCATGCAGTAGTATGTAGTAGCTATCTAGCTATCTCGACGACGCAGAAACGAAGACGACAGCAGTGACGGCGATAATGGTTTCTACTCAGCAACTGTGAATAACAACGCGGCTGTGGACAGGTTAATAATAATGCAGTACTCACCACAGGTTAGGAGCTGGTGTGACAAGCGCCGGCTCCGAGCGGTGTGACTGCTGCGGTCGCCGTCCTGGCCACAGTACGACCGCCTTCCTCTACGCCCCCTTATAGCGCGTGCGTGCGTTTGTGCGTGCTGGGAGCCAAGTGCGTCGCCGGCGCCACTTGCGGGCGGCAATCGTCATTATTTCAATTTACACAGAAACGGACTTGGCCTGAATGCCGAATGGGCCGTTTCGCTTCCGCGCCTGAGTTATGGCGGACGGTGTTGATACTATCGTCACGTGTTCCCGGCGTTCGTGACCGAGCTTCCCGACACGCGAGCCGTCCCACCCACTATCCCGCCCCCACCTCCACCTTCTCCGCAGCCCTCTGTCCGCCAGGCAAAAGTATTCTCTGGCCTTACTTCAGCGACACGGCTCGTGCTCGAAATTACCCGGGCAGCGAGCTATGTCATTATCGAGTTCTTGGAAATCCTACAAGAATGTGCTACTTCTTGTCGGATTTTTACTCAAAGCAGCATTTTTGTGCACTGAGCCTGAAAGCTGCGTGTGCAACATTGTATGCATGAGATACAGGTTGTAAAGGGTATAAGCGCAGAGACTGCTGTTGATGAGTGACGGCGGTGTACTGAACATTACGTCAGTATTTATGTCATTTGCAGACTTACAGCCATTATAAGTCTATCCTTTAAGGTTGGTTAGTACCTCCAGGTACCTCTGGCAAGAACAAGCCATTAATGTTTACTTTATCCTGGGTAGCATGCCGGGTGCTGAAGCGTGGACGTGCGGACGCAAAATGGTTAGTCTATACTGACAGGCGTATTCGCAGTACCATCATGCAGAAAACATCAGGTTGTTAAGTTTGTGGCGTGTCTGTGGGAAGACTGTTTGGCACAGAGAAATAGTAACCAACACACTCATGTATGCACATATTAACATACCATTTACAGAGTGAAAATTTTAAGTTGACAAACCAGAATAACTCGAAAAATAAGCTTCAGACGAAAAAATGTGTGGAACCAAAGTCGATTATTTTCGAGGGGGCATCATCTGGTGCTAAAATTAGCCCACCACGCCTGGGGGTGGGACGGGAGGAAACTAAATTTACAAATGGAAACCTCAATTTTTTATTCCAGAATTAGATTCTACATAAAAACTACGTACATTTTGTCTTAAACATTTGTTTTGATTCATGGTAGTTGGCACTGTAATTCAAGAAAATCCATGTTCTCATGTTTGCGTGGAAAATGGTTGCGGATAAATAGAAAATACTTATTTCCTTCGTAGGATGTTTGATTAGTTAGTTACCTAACCAGATGATTTGTCTGATAATTAGAAGTTGTGTGGCCTCATGACCACGAAAACAACAAAAGTTATCCAAATCTAAGGAAAAAATTAATAACATTTGTAAAACTCTGATTCCTCTCTCTCAAACCCCACCCTATGGGGACAGAGGGAGAGTTTTAGTTTCAGCGAATCAAGATTTACTAAGTAAATAAGAATTTTTTATTTATCCGTAACCATTTTCCACGCAAAATTGAGAACATAGATTTTCTTGAATTGTAGCGCCAACTACCAAGAATCAAAACAAATGTTTAAGACAAAATGTACGTAGTTTTTTTATGTAGAATCTGATTCTGCCATAAGAAATGGGGGGGTTCCCTTTTGAAATTTTAAAGTTTCCTTCCACCTCATCATCAGGGGGTTGGGGTGGCGGGCTAATTGTAGCACCAGCAGATGTCCCGCTCGAAAATAATCAACTTTGGATTCTACACATTTTTTCGTGAGAAGTTTACTTTTTCGAGTTGTTCTGGTTTGTCAGCATAAAATTTATACCCTATATAAAAGTATCTGCATTTATATTCATTACACCCCGTATAACGAAAAGCTTACGTCCTAGATTGTTTATCAATAACTTTTTTAACAGGAATTTCTCCACGTTATTGCTGAATCTTTTTCTCGAAGAAAGAGCACGCATGCACGAAAAAACATGAACTTGTGTCATATAAAGCTAACTTCGTTCATACACAACTGACGGCAAACAGTAGATGCAGCTGTAGGTTACCACGTTGCCTTCGACTTCTTGTATTCCAGTAAGGCATTCGACACTATCCCACTTCGACCACATTACGATCATACGAAGTATCATCGCAAATATGTGATTGGCTCGAGGAATACAGTAGTGGAAATCAGTATAGAAACTTGGATATTTGTAGAAAAAATTATTTTGGAGATCAGAATACTTTACATGTGTATACGCAATAGTATGCCATCCAGTATACCGGAAAAAGCAGTCAAATACTATCCCATTTAATGCCAATAGTACAGCATACAGCTAGGCGTCAAAGATGTAGGTGATGTAAGGTGGTATTCCGTATGAAGGCAGCCGGTTGTGTGCGATGTTAGTGTGTACATACATGCCTTTACTACAGGTAGGAAACAGACAAACCACGATTGTGACCGGAAAACAGTTGTCATGTGATGACAAAGCAAAAACCGGGACGTACAAAGAAATGGAACACTCTACTCGTCAAATCGCCAAGAAGTTGAACCATACAAGTGCAGTGACTGATAATTTCGTTAGATTGGGCTCACTATATACACAGAACGAAATATTTGGGCAAAGAAGAAAATTATCTGAAGCATGGAAACGGTTACTTTTGGGCAAAGCAAGGGCTACAAACCTTTATTCACCTCAACTTGTTGCTGATTTACAGTCCCCAATAAATGCCAGCATGTACGACAAATTTCGTTTCGTGAGAGATATTGAAGAAACAAACTTCAGAAACCTGCTCTAAAGCCCGAAAATAAACAGGCTAGATTGTAATTTGCTGAAAAACGTATGTCATGGTCTTCAAACTGAAATAAAGTGATATTCAGTGATGAGAAGCGGTTTAAATGGGCTGAATGGATTTCAGTATTATTGACGTAATCTGAGAACAGAGCAGTAGAAATTTTTGTGGTGGAAAGGTTATGATTTTGACAGACTTCTGAGCTAAAAGTAAATTACGTATTATTTCACTAGCTCTATTATGGACAGTGATGTATTAGAGACGGAACTGATCAGAATGCATGAGGACCTACGGGACAAAAACCTAACGTTTCAACAAGATAGTATATCTGGGCTTGTTTCTGCTGTAACCAAAAAGCGCTTTGAAGACGAAGTTATCAATGCACTGCCCTGATCTGCGCGCAGCCCGGATTTGAACCCCATCGAAAACGTCTGGGAAATATTTTCAAGGCGTGTTTACTACACTGGAAGCCTATTTGAGTTCGTATGTGAGTTGAAAAGAGCGACGTGAGAAGAGCAGCCAACAATTTCACCGCAAGAACTACAAACCCTAACGAAATGAATGTTGAAGAGAATTTTTGAGGCAGTTAGGAAGAACAGCAATTGGAAAAAGTACTAACAGTGCAGTAATACAACAGGACAGTGTATGCATTTATACCATTTTCCACCCATTAAAAGCGATCGCCTTATTTTGTTACTCGTGTTGTCAAAGAAACTGCATAATTCCAACATGATTATTTACATTTTATCTATTACTTACATAATAAATTCGATGCATGTTGCTTCACGCATTGTAAGTTATTTACGTAGAAACTTGCATTTATACTGATTTACACTACTGCATTTGAGTAACACAACCCAGTACTTTACGCTGGACGGGGAATATTCTGCATAAACAAAAGTAGCAACGGATTTTTCTGAGTGAAGTCTAATAGGGCTGATAAACAATTATCAGACACGATCATTGCAGTACAGTATTGTCGGCTGACAATTGTGCCGTGTACTGCAGTCTCTGATGTGATAACGTATCGATATTGCATTCCTTACTTATTGCTGGCATCTGGAACTTACTGAGTGGGCGCGCCTTTTCTGCAGTTGGGCACTGTCTTAGTTGACAAAGGCTACTAGAAATGTTTTGCAATACGATGCAACAGTAAGTCGCTGGAGGTTGATTTATGATGTGTTCTGAGAAAACTTCATACTTAGGTTGTAGCCGTTGGGCCAAGTCTGTGGGCGCAGTTGTTCACAAGCAGGGTTACTTTGAACTGCTTACTATGGCATCGTGGTGACAAAGGCAGATTTCGGGCAGTTTTGCGGTACAACTTCGCACGTGGTTTAAACATAGACCAGTGCTTTGAACAAATAGATGTTGCACTCGGTGATGTATGTCCACGTCGTAAAACTATATTCAGATGGCACAGAGAATTCCAAAGACGAAATTTCAATCTGCAGAAAGTTCAGAGAGCGGGAAGGTCACGATCATTAGTTACGGAGGAAAACATTGATGCTGCCATGAAAATGCTAGACGAAGACAGGCGAGAGACCTATAAACAGATAGAGGATATTGTAGGGCTAAATGCAACAGCAATTCGTTCGATTCTACACGATCATTTGCAAGTAAAGAAACTTTGTTGTCTCTGGGTGCCACATAGACTGACGGTTCAAATGGCTCTAAGCACTATGGGATTTAACATCTGAGGTCATTAGTCCCCTAGACTTATAACTACTTAAAACTATCTTAACCTAAGGATATCACACACATCCATGCCGGAGTCGGGATTCGAACTTGCGATCGTAGCAGAACCGTGGTTCCCGAATGAAACGCTTAGAACCGCTCGTCCACAGCAGCCGGCTAGACTAACGGAAGATCAGATGACACAACGTGTGACTTGGCACCGGGAACATGAAAGAAAATTTCTAACGGACACTCTCAATAAGCGAATAACATCGTAACAGGTGACGAGACTTGGCTGTACTATTATGACGTGCCGACTAAAAAGGTCTTGGTCTTTGAGGATAACGACACACCCGTAGCTGTCAGAAAATCCCGATCACTAAAGAAAAAATTATAGCTGCTTTTTTTTTAAAAATCAAGTGGAATTGTGGAGAGTGTTGTTTTGGGCACATAGAAGACAGTCACAGCTACGTGATACACTGGCAGTGCCCGCCCAGAGTCATCCAGTTTTGAAGAAACTGCGATCGAAGTCAAGAATGGACACTTGGTTCCTGCAGCGCGACAGTGCTCCAGCTGACCGCGCCAAAGCATGCACCGAATATTTGCGGAGTACAGGACTGAAACTTCTGGAGTAGCCTCCTTACAGACCAAACCTTACTCCTTGTGGCTTTTCGCTGTTCTCGCATGTGAAAATGATGCTGAATAGAGTGCAGTTTTCAAGTGATGAGGACCTCCGGAGGGCTTGTGGCAACGAGTGTGCGTTACTCCCCAGAGAAACTTGGAAGAACTGGTTCAGGGATCAGTTTCGGAGGATGGAGAGGTTTATTCAATGTGGCGGAAAGTACTTAGAAGAAATTTAAAGAAATAAAGCTATATTGCAAAACATTCCTCGTAGCTTTTGTAGAATAACAACAACGGCTCAGCACTACTGGTCACTCGCCGTCTCGGCGTGTGCAGCAGTTTTGCCGACTTGGGGGTTTTTCCCCTAGACTTAGGGCAGAAATTAGAGGGATAAGTGCTTCATGGGGAAACGTAGGTGGACGTGTGCTTTGTGGGAAATTTTTAGGGACTCGATTATGAGCAATGCATATCAACTAGAAATATTTACCCCTAGCTAATACTGAAAAATTTCTTTGTTGGTTTTTCGTTGGCAGCTCTGCTTTATAGGCGCTCCCGCAACTTTAACTGTTCTTGAATTGGTTATTATCCCTATTACAATTAGTCGGGGGCTCCAGAGAAATAGATCCGACGGGTTCGTAGCAGTCGATCAGTAAAAGCGAACAGTACATTGAAGCCTTTGAACTGAAGTTTGGAAACGTTTGAAGTTTAAATGTGTATATGCACTCTTGTTTAGAAATGAAAATGAACAGAACAGCTTGATCGACTACACATAGGATGTACATATTCACAGGACATGTACATTAATGTGTTCTGCAGAAATGATTAGCATTTGAACCATGTCGGCCAGTGGGTTCTACTACGATATCGAGCCGCAATACCATCTATCAGTAAAATATGCCTGTGGCTCTCGTTGTCGCTATAAACCGAATGTAACGGATCAGTGTGACGTGAGCAAACGCGCAGGATGCCTCGCAGACGTAAGCACGAAGTGTACCGTCAGGCGTGACAGTCCGTCGCCGTTAATTCCGGCATGGGTTACGTGCGTGTCGTCCACTTCTCCGCCTGCCTTTGACGAGTGTGCATGCTAGACGGCAATGGTGTTGGAACGATGTGTTGGATGTTAATACCACAACACAAAGGCTGCGGTAATACCACAACACAAAGGCTGCCGTTAATACCACAACACAAAGGCTGCCGTTAATACCACAACACAAACCGGCTGCGTTGGTGTGGTGCGATGACCAGCAGGCTTGGTTAGCTGATACATGACATCTCTATGTGCTCAGCGATGACTCACGGTTCTGTACTGCCCTGGAGAGATTCCATTCTTCTAGTGTTTGGAGAGGCACACCGATGTTACTCCTAGCGCCATGGTATGGGGATCTATCAGGTTGGCTGCTGGTTACGGCTGGTAGTCACTAGGGGAAATATGATGGCACGACAGGTACATCACGGACAATTAATTTACACATATCTGATATTCCTGCAACACAGTCCAGAAAATTTAGCTATGTTGACTACTGGGCAATACTTACCCCACACTAAACCTTTGAAACAACTGAAGAAATCCAAAATTCTGACCTAGCCATCCAAAATTTCCACGAATGGAGGTTAGAACCAAAGTCAAATAAAACATAAGTTTGATGTTTTCACCTGTGCAATAGATTGGCACTCAGAGCCCTCGATGAGTATTTTGAGGGAGACAGACTTCATCATAACATACATCCAAAATACCTTGGGATGACGTTAAAGAGCAGTTGACAGGAATATCTGTTAAGCTGAAAAGCTGGAATAACATTCTCCATAAACTCTGTGGCACTCGTTGGGGATCGTCAGCAGACACTCTTCAGGTATCAGAACTTGGATCGGTATATTCAGCAGGTGAGTACTGTGCACCTGTCTGGCTTAATAGTCCACACGTCACGTAAAAAATATAGATCTAGCCCATACACATTGCTTGAGGGTCAATACGATCAACTTCCACATACTGGGAACCAATCTTGAGCCCCATTCCACCTCATGATACCAAACGGAAGAGCGCCTTAATGCGTGAATACCAGAAGATTGCTGAAAACACCGACCTTCCAGTTTTGAACGATGTATTCCGTGCGGACTGAAAAAAACTAAGATCAAGATATTCCTCTCATCACAGCCAGAACTCTAACGTAAACTGAATCCAATACCACCGATGAACGGAAACGCTACCGGCAACAGAACTGTCCTACACAATGCCTGAAAGTTTCTTGCATACAGAAGAAACCCTCTGGATTCGAACAGATTCTGGCAATTTGGATTATCCTGAAGCGCATCTGACGAGCCATGGAAGATGTGCAGACACTCTCTACAAGTGGGGCAAATCTTCATCAGCATCGTGGGACTGCGGTGCAGAATGACAGACAGTTGCTCATATTGTACCAACATGTCCCTCACGTGCCTGCAAGAATCCTATCGAAGATTTTCTAACAGCGTCGACAGATGTGATAAAATACACAAAAGACATTGACATCCTTACAATAGCTGTTGTTATTTGTGTTCGTTTGTGCTGGAGAACTGTGTTTAAATGTTGACACGTTGTAATTTTGTAATCTTTGGGTATGTACTGTCATACAACAAATAAATGAATAAACAAATACAGTGCTGTTTTTCTGGGGGAACGCTGAGGGATGCGTACCCCTAAACATTTTCGTCGACAATGTAATTTCTTTATGTTGTTGAGAACTTGGAAGAGAGCCAAAGATTTATTTCACGGACGTAAATTTTTTATTTCATTTTTTCGTGTTGGTAATTGCAATACCAACGATACCAGTGCAATTTTTGGTGGGAAAAACGATGTTATTGACTTTTTCAAGCATTTCGAAGATGCGGCAACCGTTCTCGGCAACTGGATCGCTGGCAGCCAGTTCAACAAGCTTGTAGGGTCCTCGCCCGCTAATAGTGGGCGATGGTAGTGCTAAACGGATATGCGTACGCTCAAACCCCGAGCAGACATCTTGCTACTGATAGCAAGAATAAAGTAAGAAGGCGTGAAGACTACAGCAGCCATGAACTAAAGTCAGTTTGGAAACTGTTGTAACGCTATTGATGTAAGTTTTATAGTTAAATAAATTTTCAGCTGTATTAGAAATTGGGTCAGTTGAAGCACGGGATACCACCCGTCATCTATGTCATTTCGGGAGCCAAACAAGGTTTTGTAGTGCTGTTTCTACTGTTCTTGATGATAGGTGTGGATGGTTTTTGTTGTATTGTGTCTTTTAGTGGCGTTTTATAGGTTAAAATATGTGTTCGGTAATATTTCCGTGTATTGTTTTGTATGTCGGAGGGTTGGTTGGACTCACCTGTTTCATTTGAGGGGTATTATAGGTCAATTGAAGTGTACGATAACATTTTGTTTTATTGGCCGTGCGGTTAGAGGCGCCATGTGACGAATCGGGCGGCCACTCCCACCGGAGTTTCGAGTCCTCCCTCGGGCGTGTGTGTGTTGTCTTTAGCGTAAGTTAGTTTAAGTAGTGAGTAAGTGTAGGGACCGATGACCTCAGCAGTTTGGTCCCATAGGAATTCACACACATTTGAAAATTTTTTTTCTTTAATTGTTAAGGGGTTGATGGGAATCGCATGCTTCATTTGAGGTGATGTAAACTGAAGTGTTCGATACCACATTCTCTTGTATATTTAGGTGTTTCTCGGTATCACCTGCTTCATTTGAGCTGTAAAGTCAACAGAAGAGTCCGATACCATTGTTTTTGTAGTTCGACATGGTGATGAGGTCACGGCTAAAAGCAGACGGGTGCTATCTCATGCTTCAGTTGTAAGTAATTTTCGCTGCATTATATTCAACGTCGGAGTACCCTCAAACTTTTTTTTTAGAAAAAAAACACTGAATAAATAAATAACGGCTTTATGACACCGTTCCCAACGGAATCAGTGCACTCGTCTAAGCCAGACGGGATCCAACGACATACTGATAAGTAGGCTTATACTAAGATTTTTGTTAGTTGGTACCAATTTTATTGCCAAAATAACTTATATACTCTGTCAAGCTGTGAAGTTTCACTTCGAATCCTTCTCCCGTTCTGGGTGCTCTACTTTTATGTGAGGCAGTATAGATCCATTCACAGTTGCCCACAACATGAAGCAGGATATGTTTACACATGAAACGAACCATACATCCAAAACACACGTTCCTGTGACAGAAACGAGCTGCAGATCTGGCAGAAAATATCCACACAATGCCGAGTAACTCGATGAGAGCCACATTCATCTCTTTTTCGCTTTATATACATATTTATTTATTTATTTTTAGTTCCTCTTCTCCTCTCGACTACTGCGGCAGGCCATCCCAACCCAACTCTCTCTCTCTGTCTCTCCCTCTTTCAAACACACGCGCGCAAACAGAGACAGAAAAGCACTGGAAGAGCGAGGCCGTACTTAATCGCCGGCGAGTTTGCCGGTAGCGGGACGGTAGCCCCGGGTTCCCTTTTTAATGAGGGCAGCCTGGGATTGTTATGGCGCTGTAACTCGCCGCCGCTGCACAGCACTGGAGCACAGTGCGGACGAGACGTGACGGCGCGGCCGAGTTTTAGGGAGGACCCCGCCGAATAAACAAGCGCGATAACCCTTGCGTTATGCCCGCCTCCGGCCGCATTCTTGATGTTGTTCCCGCTGCTGCCCTCGCCATTGGCCTAACAGCCACGTGAATTGCGTGCCGCGGCAATCCTCGTACGTGGGCGAGACTCGCGTGTTTGCATCACGAGCTCAAAACTGGGGACGCCAATTGCGTTACAGATATAGGCCAGAGTTGTACGTCGTTTCGGAGCCGTAACTGTGCCGTAAAGTTCGTGGGTCGACGTGCTGGAATCTTTGCACGTCGCCTTTTACCAGATATCTCGGAATTATAATCCTTTTTATGGCTGTCTGTCTCAACAATAGAATAAATGATTTATGTAGGAGGGAAAGACATCAAGAACGCTGGAACAGAAGAGCTTACCATCTATTCAATTCTTCATTCTGCCTGCCTGTAGGATATACAGAAAGAGAGGTCACCTGCTAGCAGTTATGTTCTGAGGGCTTGCGTGAATAAAAGGTAATTAAACTGAAACGGCGACACGAAATTGTTGTTGTTGCGCGCGCGCGTGTGTGTGTGTGTATCATTACATGATAGGGCCAGCTGTGATTGAATCACAATCTATAGCAGGCATGCAAAAATTGTGTGGATGATATACGGGGTGATTATAATTAAAGTAAAACTTTCAGAACGCTATAGAAATAACACCACTCGTCAGAATGAATTCAAATTGCAACGGAATATTATCGGAGAAAGGGGAAAACTATGACAGAAGAAAAAAAAATAGTGTGAAAATTGATCAATAGATGGAGATATATGTGTCAGAATATGTAAATGAAAACACTTGCCATGGGCACGACCCATTGAAATTTGTATAAACACACCGGGTACACGGTTTTTGTTCCTTTCGCGTCTGCGACGTTCGCCATGACAGTCTCAATACAGGATCGCGCTCTGCTTGTAAAGCTGTATTATAAGAATGATGACTGTGCACACGTCGCTCTGCAGAAGTTCCGGAACTGAAGGGTTTGAAAAAAAGGCGTTGGTCCGATGACTGCGGTGGGTCTGGAAAAAATGATTCGGAAATTCGAAAAGACGAGTTCTTTTAGTGTGCAACCTGGTAGAGGGTGGAAAGGAATTGATTCGACGTCAGTGGAAGCAGTGGCCACAGCAATGCAGGAGGAGACGAGTGGTGGTGTGCAAACGTATACTGCACGGAGAACTTTCCGAACATTAGGCATACCCGTGAGCACGGTGCGTAAAATCTTACGAAGCATCCATCTTTGCTATCCATTAAAAATTACGCATGTGCACGAGTTGCTTCCTACTGATCTGACAGCAAGAGAGACCTTTGCTTCAGAATTTTTTGCTCACATGAAAGTGGACAATGATCGGCCGTGGAAGATTTTGTGGACAGACAACGCCCACGTCCATCTGACAGAATATGTCAATTCACAGAATTGCTGAATATGGGCAACGGAAAATCGGCACAAATCGACCAGTACCACTTTACCTGAAAAGCACTGTGTGGTGCGGGTTTTCGGCATCATTTATCATAGGGCCACCTTTTTTTCGTAGATACAGGTGCTTCCGGTCCTGTTATCTGTACCATCACTGATAAGGGCTATTAGTGTCTTTTGCGCAGCCACGTCACTCCAGCTCTCCAACAGCGTGGATGTATGAATGGGATCATTTTTATGCAAGATGGCGCCACTCCGCACATTGCAAATCCAGTTAAGCAGCTGCCGAAGCGCCATTTCGGAAATGCTAGGATTATCAGCAGCCATTTCCCTACAGCCTGGCCGTTCCGATCACCTGATCTTAATCCTTGTGACTTCTGGCTGTGAGGCTATCTGAAAGATGTTGTGTTCAGTGTTCCGATTGCAAACTTAGCTGCATTGAAGGCACGCATTGCGCATCACATTATGAATCACGATTTCAACTTGTTGCAGAAAACGGTGGACAGCATGTTGAACATGTTTTGTGCCAGTCACAAGGAAATTAATTATCCGATTTGATTTTGATTTATGCTTGTTATGCGGTTTTTTGGCCTGAGGACAATTAAAAACCGATGTGACTGATGCTTTTTATCGGATTTTGGCCTCAGGACAATTAAAAACCGATGTAAGTGATGCTTTTTATCGGATTTTGGCCTCAGGAGAATTAGAAACCGATTTTTCCAATCCGATTGGTATGACCCTGCTGTGGTGGATGGGCTTACGTAACTAACAGTATTTATACCTGTACAGCCATGCGCACTGAGTAGTTCAGTTTGTTTAACGCCAAACATACACCTTGTATGATTCATTTGTCATTTCTAGTCGACCACTATTAATTTATGATGCTTACAGCGCCATATATTGCTACATTTTGTAACTATTTATTTTTCTTCTGCTATACGTTTTCCCCCTTCTCCGATAATATTCTGTTGCCAAAATGGCTCTTAGCACTATGGGACTTAAATTCTGAGGTCATCAGTCCCCTAGAACTTAAAACTACTTAAACCTAACTAACCTAAGGACATCACACACATCCATGCCCGAGGCGGGATTCGAACCTGCGACCGTAGCGGTCGCGCGGTTCTAGACTGTAGCGCCTAGAACCGCTCGGCCACTCTGGCTGGCTATTCCGTTGCAGTTTGACGTTATTCTGACCAGTGGTGTTATTTCTACAGTGGTTTGAAAGTTTAGTTTTAATCAGCCTTTACATAATAGAAAGATTTTCTTCTCTGTTTATTGGCTTTCGGGACGTGCCCATACCGCCAGCTCAACAGTGAAAGGTCATTTCTGACGACAGGAACGTAAGGCCAGCGTCATACCCGTCCCCGAGTGGAGAAAATTTAAGACACGGCCGGCAAACGAACCCGGTACCATTCGGTTAGCATTCCGTCGTGCTGACCGCGGAGCTACCAAGGCGCGAGTAAGAGGAAGTTTTGTGATGTAGGGAGAAGACTTAAAAGATAGAGAATAACAGAGAGGCTGTGGCGCATTTTTCAGCGATCCCTGCGGGGCCAGGCCGCACTACTGGGTGCCATATTAGTGAAGTCATTTTACGGTTGTTTCGAGGTTAAGACAGTTTGCGAATGGTTTATAAGGCACACAGTTACTGAAATTCTTCTCGGAATAATACCAGCCATGTGCTCAGAGTATACATGCACACACATATCTCGAAAGAGGATTGAAGGTTTGTGTCACAATTTTTGCATATGTTCTGTAATTGTGCTGTGTTTTGTGTACAGTAATGTATTTTTTTACTTGTGTAACAGAGTTTGTTTCATTCAGGTGCTCCATGCCAAATACCTGGAACCATACAACATTCGGAGGTGCCTAACGAAGGTTTGCATCACACTTCGTAACATTTTGAAAATGTCAGGAACACAAGATCGTATTTCTTTTTTTATGTGACTGAATACTTAGTTGCCGAATGGAAGGTATGACGAATTATGTCTTTTTTTATGATTTAGTTTTTGACAGTTGCAATAGGTGTTACTCCAATGTTGGTCTTGTTGCTTTCTGATAACTTTACATGAACTATGCTTCACATTAAAAAATATGGGTTACAGACAAAATGATCTGTAATTTCCTGTGAAGAGATAGTTACTTGTTTTAAATTATAACTTCACATTAAAACACCAGCCAAAATGTAAAGTGAAAATTACTCTTTGGATAGTCATTTCCCAAACTTTGGATTTACAACAGATAGTTTCATATTCTAAATTATAATTTTAAATAATCGCGCAAACAAAGTGAAAAGTTCATCTGGCTTTATCCCATGGAAGTAATTGTATCCCACGACGTCGATGCTGTCCAGGGCAAAAATGATCAGCATCGGTCGTAATACCATATGTATTTATTGCAGATCTAGATATCAGCTGCGCTGTTGGCTGAAATCTGGATTTTCTAAAAATACGTACGGTATTACGACCAGTGCTAACCTTCTTTCCGCGCTGAAGTAGACTGTGCGAAGGGTAAATTAACCTGATACTGTAACTCTGAAATCGAAATGTAGATGGGTAGTCATGGAGCTAAAGTGTGATACTGAACCCCCCGTCCCCTTCCTCCATTTCTCATCGCTGAAATATTAGTTGTGGTGACAGACTGACCTGCCGTACTTAACGCAAATGCAATGAATGGAGTAAGACTGTCGTTTAACCAACGCAAGTCTGCATTAAGGTGCAACGGCAATGGCGTAATGCATACGAAACTCAGCCACCAATTGGTACAACAATTTATCGTATTCGGAACAAATTTTAACCCGACGGTACTGTTGAGGATGTGTATAAGAAAATATGTGGTCGACTACAAAAATATTTAAGTCCAGCTTGCGGCGCTGATTTCTTGCAAAATTTTGCTATGTTACCTCAAAAATCCGTGAATCAGGGCGCTCGTGATAGCGTGATAAACCGACCAAACGTACAACGAATTCTGAAGGCTGCAAAGCGGAAACTGTACATTCCAAGATCGCTGCACGCTATGAACGAGGACTACTCTGATCGAAGGATGGAGTACTGCGAATGGTTTGAAGGCAACCGTCGCTAGAAAGAGCGGTTTGCAGGAATTGTTATCTGGTCTGACGCGGCACAATTCAATCTGAACGGTACTGAAAATCGCCACAACTGCGTGTACTGGGCTCCTGAAAATCGTCAAGTTCACGATGACAACCATGGTAGTCTACCGGGTGTTAACGTGTGGTGTGGTCTGTCATTGCGCGGTTTGATTGCTCCATTCTTCTTTGAAGGTAATGTAACTGGTGAAGTGTATCGTCATATGCATCGATTTTACCTGCCATCCGAGAGGTGTTTGGCAGTGAAAGATTGTTCCTACGAAAAGATGGCGGTCCATCTCACTACCACAGAGTTGCAAGAGCCTACTTGGATATAAATCTACCTGGAAGATGGATAGGTCCAAGAGGAGCTGTTGATTACCCATCACGGTCTCCAGACCTAACACCCCTTGATGTCTGTCTATGGGGGATCTTGAAAAATGAAGTTTATCAACAGGAGTCAGTTACACTGAACGAGTTACGAGAAACCATCAGGGGGCCCTGTGCGGTTATCACACCGGTGACACTGACATTCGTAGTTCGGTTAATAGTTCAGCGGCGTCGATATTGTTTGGCTGGTAATGGGTGTCACTTTGAACACATAAAATAACTTTCCCTCGTGCAAGCATTGTAATGGTATGTCATTTGGTTCCATTAATATTGACTACAAAGGAGTGTCTACATTTTTCTGAACCGCTCTGTAGAACTGCAAGGTAAATTCAGAAAACGTATATTACATAATGGGAAAGTCTCGAAGTGTTATGATGCGTATTATGTAAATATATCGTAAATAAACAACGAAAAATGCAAGAGGTGTGGCCAATACTGTGCAAAATTTATACATAAGCGGGGTAATCTGATTCATAAGAAAGACAAAATAGTTTATTAGCTATTATTTTCATTAAGCTTACTGTCATCCAAAAATTTCATTACATATTCGACGGCCTAAGAGGCTTAAACCGCAGTATACCTGTTGTGTGGGGTGGTGTCTCCTCTCTCAGTGCAACACAGTTATTGTTTCGAATGTTAAATAAATGGTACATACAGTCAGAACTAACGCAATCTTTCTGCAGAACGTTCGTCTCTGAAACCTTTGTCATTCTTCGAAATATTTCTGTAGAAAACGGTGTACTTAAATATACATAGATAGATCATAAACTAAACTTTACATACCGTATGATTTACTAGTAAATTCTCCGCTATTGACCTTCTAGGGTAACAGTACTTAAACGATAGCTATAAAGTGTTAGTATAATTCACTCAAAGGTAATTTTGTTTCTGGATATAACTGTTAAAAACAAGCAACTGCAATTTCGTAACTTCCCTACGCACTGTCAAGTCCCGCACCGCCTTCTTTCGACTTCTGGAAATATGGCGGAATGTAGGTCAGTTTGCTTATCTGGGTCTGGCTGCGGCGTTGCCTCTCTATGGTATTCTATCTCTTTGGGGGAGACCGATATATGATATAATCACTAAGCTAGTTTCTCAGGAATGTTAGACGTTCGCATTAATTGGATTATATCACTAGTTATCTTACTGTAGTAACACCTTCACAATAATGTCAAGAATGATTCCTCTCATCATACAATGCCAACTTACCAAAATCTCATTTTTCCTCCTTCACTTCCTTAAATTATATCTGTAATCATCGTACATTATCAGATTTATTTCTTTCTTCACCGCTTCTATTTTTGTAGCGATTTAATTTCCTTTCTTCCGTTTCCCTTCATGCCCAGTATAGCCGCAGTTCATAGTACAAAACCGGCCTTTCTCTCTGTTATCGTTGTAGTAGGCGAGATTGTTCTCTAATGGGACTCTAATGGGCCACGCAGAGTTCAGTGATTAAATTTTATGGTTTTCCATGCAGAAAATCACTTTTTCCCCTGTGATCACTTTCTTTCTTGTGTCCTTTTAATTCCTGTAACCACCTTAGGTTCCTTCACCGACGGCACTATCCCACCTATCCCTCCGTGCTTGTGTCTAGAATTTCCGACGAATTTATCTGGGTTCTTTCCTGACATATGAGTTGTTGAATACAGGGTATAGTTCGCGCTCGTATGTTAAAGTTTTATTAGTAAGTGATGTTGTTGGAAGTCTGTGGATTTTTCCATCAAATTTCAAACTTTGTAGGATGTCTGCCGCAAACTCTGTATTATTTTTATTTCATTTCGGATTACAATATACCATGGAAGCACCATTTGTTCGTTAAGACGTGGTTGACTGTCAGTCAGCTCAGCGAACTCTTCAGCGTTCTTGCGGCCATGTGGTTGTTATCGTTCTATTTACGAATCTCTCGAACTCATTAATAGTTTTCGAATTTTCACATCTTTTTTCCGAGTTCTTTCCTTTCCTATCGTTCCTGTTCAGATCTAACTGTGGTCAATCACTTCACAACTCCGCTGGCGCAGTACAACGTCTGTCGTTTCTGCTACGTATACAACAGTGGGTCCAATACAGCTCAACGGAATTCACGTCCGTAAAAGTTGTGACCGTTACCACCACGTTCATAAGTAACCATTGTTATGGACAGCATCACGTGGCGCTACCTCCACGCTAATATGTGGAACATAACATATGTGACTACAGGTTTTCACCGAGCGAGGTGGTGCAATGGTTAGCACATTGAACTCGTATTCTGGAGGTCGACGATTCAAACACGTGTCCTGATATAGGTTTCCATGATTTCCCAGATCACTTCAGGCAAATGCCCGAATGGTTCCCTTGAAAGGGCACGGCCGACTACCTTCTCCACCTTCCCTGATCCGATGGGACCGGTGACATCGGTGTTTGGTCTCCTCCCCCGAATTAACCAACCAACAGTTTTTCAGTGTGTCGGAGATAGTTGGAAAATGGGGGCGAAATTTATTAATAGCACAAAAGCATTTAATTTTTAAATAAACTTCAATAGCCTGTGCAGAAGAATAACTTCCCTGTGGATCCTTCCGTGCAAGACAGTGTTGAATTGCCAACGACAGTTTTTTTCTCGGAACGAGAATCAGCTACAGGCAGAATTAAAAGCTTCCTTACAATGTAAAGGAAACTGTAGAATGAAATTTGGAAGAAATACGGATGAAATATCTATATAAATATGGGTGAAATATATATGTGACAGCTGAGGAACGCATTTCTGGAAAGACGAAAAAATATTGTCTATCGCAAAATTTTGAGTAAACTTTTTCAAATTTATTGTAACTCGCAAAAAAGGATGTTACAGACCGTGCACTGAACACCGCGTGCGTACGTTTCCAGTTCTAGCGACTGGGCCAGCTGGTGCAGTCACCATCCGTAGTGCCAGCGCGCTGTCGCGCCGAGGGCAAGTCGGGCGCGAGCGAGACCTGGTCGATTCATCACTGTCGACGGGATCAGATCCTGAACGTGCGAGAGCCGTCATCTCGACGAGTCGACCCACCACCCGGTCGATAATTCCGAGTGACAGGCGGGGGGCCACTCGTCCGCCTCATTTCGTGGTCCGTGTAATCCGACAGCGCTCAGGCCGCGAGGCCGCTCCACACGACAGCCACAATGAGGCACACCTTCACGGCGCGTTCACGTGCGAAAGGGGCCTCTGCTATCCTTGGCAACTGCTGTCTCCTGCTATTGCTGTCCGATAAATACGAGGAGGCATTCTGTTCCCGGAAAATACGCAGCCTTGCACGTGGACATGAGAATTTTTTTTTTTTTTTTTTTGTCATCAGTCTACTGACTGGTTTGATGCGGCCCGCCACGAATTCCTTTCCTGTGCTAACCTCTTCATCTCAGAGTAGCACTTGCAACCTACGTCCTCAGTTATTTGCTTGACGTATTCCAATCTCTGTCTTCCTCTACAGTTTTTGCCCTCTACAGCTCCCTCTAGTACCATGGAAGTCATTCCCTCATGTCTTAGCATATGTCTTATCATCCTGTCCCTTCTCCTTATCAGTGTTTTCCACATATTCCTTTCCTCTCCGATTCTGCGTAGAACTTCCTCATTCCTTACCTTATCAGTCCACCTAATTTTCAACATTCGTCTATAGCACCACATCTCAAATGCTTCGACTCTCTTCTGTACCGCCGGCTGAGGTGGTCTCGCGGTTCTAGGCGCGCAGTCCGGAACTGCGCGACTGCTACGGTGGCAGGTTCGAATCGTGCCTCGGGCATGGATGTGTGTGATGTCCTTAGGTTAGTTAGGTTTAAGTAGTTCTAAGTTCTAGGGGACTGATGACCACAGCTGTTAAGTCCCATAGTGCTCAGAGCCATTTGAGTCATTTCTTCTGTTCCGGCTTTCCCACAGTCCATGTTTCACTACCATACAATACTGTACTCCAGACGTACATCCTCAGAAATTTCTTCCTCAAATTAAGGCCGGTATTTGATATTAGTAGACTTCTCTTGACCAGAAATGCCTTTTTTGCCATAGCGAATCTGCTTTTGATGTCCGTCATTGGTTGTTTTACTGCCTAGGTAGCAGAATTCCTTAACTTCATTGACTTCGTGATCATCAATCCTGATGTTAAGTTTCTCGCTGTTCTCATTTCTACTACTTCTCATTACCTTCGTCTTTCTCCGATTTACTCTCAAACCATACCGTGCACTCATTACACTGTTCATTCCGTTCAGCAGATCATTTAATTCTTCTTCACTTTCACTCAGGATAGCAATGTCATCAGCGAATCGTATCATTGATATCCTTTCACCTCGTATTTTAATTCCACTCATGAACCTTTCTTTTATTTCCATCATTGCTTCCTCGATGTACAGATTGAAGAGTACGGGCGAAAGGCTACAGCCTTGTCTTACACCCTTCTTAATACGAGCACTTCGTTCTTGATCGTCCACTCTTATTATTCCCTCTTGGTTGTTGTACATATTGTATATGACCCGTCTCTCCCTATAGCTTACCCCTACTTTTTTCAGAATCTCGAAA
Organism: Schistocerca serialis cubense; assembly: GCF_023864345.2. NCBI lineage: Eukaryota > Metazoa > Arthropoda > Insecta > Orthoptera > Acrididae > Schistocerca > Schistocerca serialis. The sequence goes on from NC_064642.1 coordinate 588,227,495, forward strand.
GCTTGCACCATTTTATATTGTCGAACGCTTTTTCCAGGTCGACAAATCCTATGAAAGTGTCTTGAATTTTCTTTAGCCTTGCTTCCATTATTAGCCGTAACGTCAGAATTGCCTCTCTCGTCCCTTTACTTTTCCTAAAGCCAAACTGATCGTCACCTAGCGCATTCTCAATTTTCTTTTCCATTCTTCTGTATATTATTCTTGTAAGCAGCTTCGATGCATGAGCTGTTAAGCTGATTGTGCGATAATTCTCGCACTTGTCAGCTCTTGCCGTCTTCGGAATTGTGTGGATGATGCTTTTCCGAAAGTCAGATGGTATGTCGCCAGACTCATATATTCTACACACCAACGTGAATAGTCGTTTTGTTGCCACTTCCCCCAATGATTTTAGAAATTCTGATGCAATGTTATCTAACCCTTCTGCCTTATTTGACCGTAAGTCCTCCAAAGCTCATTTAAATTCCGATTCTAATACTGGATCCCCTATCTCTTCTAAATCGACTCCTGTTTCTTCTTCTATCACATCAGACAAATCTTGACCCTCATAGAGGCTTTCAATGTATTCTTTCCACCTATCTGCTCTCTCCTCTGCATTTAACAGTGGAATTCCTGTTGCACTCTTAATGTTACCACCGTTGCTTTTAATGTCACCAAAGATTGTTTTGACTTTCCTGTGTGCTGAGTCTGTCCTTCCGACAATCATATCTTTTTCGATGTCTTCACATTTTTCCTGCAGCCATTTCGTCTTAGCTTCACTGCACTTCCTATTTATTTCATTCCTCAGCGACTTGTATTTCTGTATTCCTGATTTTCCCGGAACATGTTTGTACTTCCTCCTTTCATCAATCAAGTGAAGTATTTCTTCTGTTACCCATGGTTTCTTCGCAGCTACCTTCTTTGTACCTATGTTTTCCTTCCCACTTCTGTGATGGCCCTTTTTAGAGATGTCCATTCCTCTTCAACTGTACTGCCTACTGCGCTATTCCTTATTGCTGTATCTATAGCTTTAGAGAACTTCAAACGTATCTCGTCATTCCTTAGTACTTCCGCATCCCACTTCTTTGCGTACTGATTCTTCCTGACTAATGTCCTGAACTTGCAGCCTACTCTTCATCACTACTATATTGTGATCTGAGTCTATATCTGCTCCTGGGTACGCCTTACAGTCCAGTATCTGATTTCGGAATCTCTGTCTGACCATGATGTAATCTAATTGAAATCTTCCCGTATCACCCGGCCTTTTCCAAGTATACCTCCTCCTCTTGTGATTCTTGAACAGGATATTCGCTATTACTAGCTGAAACTTGTTACAGAACTCAATTAGTCTTTCTCCTCCTTCATTCCTTGTCCCAAGCCCATATACTCCTGTAACCTTTTATTCTACTCCTTCCCCTACAACTGCATTCCAGTCGCCCATGGCTATTAGCTTTTCGTCCCCCTTTACATACTGCGTTACCCTTTCAATATCCTCATACACTTTCTCTATCTGTTCATCTTCAGCTTGCGACGTCGGCATGTATACCTGAACTATCGTTGTCGGTGTTGATCTGCTGTCGATTCTGATTAGAACAACCCGGTCACTGAACTGTTCACAGTATCACACCCTCTGCCCTACCTTCCTATTCATAACGAATCCTACACCTGTTATACCATTTTCTGCTGCTGTTGATATTACCCGATGCTCATCTGACCAGAAATCCTTGTCTTCCTTCTACTTCATTTCACTGACCCCTACTATATCTATGTTGAGCCTTTGCGTTTCCCTTTTCAGATTTTCTAGTTTCCCTACCACGTTCAAGCTTCTGACATTCCACGCCCCGACTCGTAGAACGTTATCCTTTCGTAGATTATTCAATCTTTTTCTCATGGTAACCTCCCCCTTGGCAGTCCTCCCCCGGAGATCCGAATGGGGGACTATTCCGGAATCTTTTGCCAATGGAGAGATCATCATGACACTTCTTCAATTACAGGCCACATGTCCTGTGGATACACGTTACGTGTCTTTAATACAGTGGTTTCAATTGCCTCCTGCATCCTCATGTCGTTGATCATTGCTGATTCTTCCGCCTTTAGGGGCAATTTCCCACCCCTGGGACAAGAGAGTGCCCTGAACCTCTATCCGCTCCTCCGCCCTCTTTGACAAGACCGTTGGCAGAATGAGGCTGACTTCTTATGCCGGAAGTCTTCGGCCGCCAATGCTGATTACTTATCAAAATTTAGGCAGTGGCGGGGATCGAACCCGGGACCGAAGACGTTTTGATTATGAATCAAGGACGCTACCCCTAGACCACGATACTGAAAGCAGCAACTCGTTTCCGGCGTGCATTTTTACGGAATATTTTCACGGCGTACTCTTGCCCGATGAAAATGTTACATTGGCATCTGGCTTTCCTCTTTGTCAGTGGCAAGCAAGAAACGGATCGTTGGGCCACAGCACAGCTTCGTTAGCATTGGTGATGAATACTCCAGAGGCTGAAAAATCCTAATTCTGCTCTCTAAGAAAAGAGTCAAGAAATTAACTGCAGGAATTTCACGGTTTATGTATTTTTACTTCATGATGCCGTATGTGACCCTCCAGGTTAGCTGAGAGCGCTAATGCGCTGCTTCCAGGACTCGTATAGGTGTGCTGGCCCCGGATCGAATATGCCCGGCGGATTAACGACGAGGACTGGTATGCTGACCAGCCTGGATGTGGCTTTTACGCGGTTTTCCACATCCCACTAGATGAATACTGGACTGGTCCCCAAGTCCCGCCTCAGTTTGACGACTCGCAGACATTTGAAAACGTCTGCACTATTTCATGGCTTACACTAGATGCAGACAGCTGGGGTACACCAATTCCGTCCCGGGGGTACGGGGTGGCGAGAGGAAGGGTATCTGGCCGCCCCCCGCCACTGACATCGCCAAATGCATAGTAGCAAGGCCAACTCCACGTTGAAGTGGACAGAGGCCCAAAGGAAATGATGATGATGACTTCATGATCCCATAGTTAATAACACAAATACACATAATAACAATCGTTTTCAGACTAAATTATGGGAACTAAGGGCCGCTAATCGTGCAAACAAAGTGTTCTTTCCAGGTGAACACCAACCGGCATTAACAAGGAGACCATCAGACTTGCTACCTGACGGTTTTGATGAGTCTCCATTATGTTTTAGAGACACCTGTACTGAGTACATTGGTAGTGGCGACGGCCACTGGTTTCCAGGAAAATCGACGTTAAAGTTTAACAGGTACTTTCTGTAACCGTGACGTTACGAAGCAAGCGTAGCGCAACGGCTAAGGTTGCTAGCAGTTCGCATTAGTCCAACGTGTGATGTTTACTTTTACAGTCAAGTTAAAATTTTCATACTAAAAAAGAAAAAAATCAAAATATTCCCGTCCTGCTAAGAACTAATAGAGAAATCGCTTCGAGGGAAGATTCCATAGGAATACATTCTTTGATTCTGCATCAGTTTAGTTCATCTGCTTTCACAGGAATAATTAAATAAGCGTGATTCGTATCGAAGTAGATCAAAGAAGTAACAATCTTTTAGAATGCAAACGAACTGTGTTCTCTGGTATTGCTACTGCAAGATCCATGTGCCTGCTAGTCACTAGCTTTCATTAAATCTTCTTGGTGCTATACGAATCTGTGTTTCTGTTGCCTGTACAACAAATGCCATTCAGAATTCTGTTCTAACACAACAAGCAATGCAAGTGATAGCGAGTAAGATGATTCTGTAATCTATTCTGTAACAAACGGAATGCAAATTTCAACAAAGTTTGCTGTAATGATTATTAATGAAATTATTGCGTCGAAGACGATACTATTGAATTTTGCATGACACATACTATTTAATGATATCCTGTACGATGAAGCTGGAAAAAATAAAAAGTGTACATGTAAGATTTGACTCCGTACCACCATAGTCGTAGCCGTGAACTTTAACCACTGCGCTTCTCTCGTTTCTACGGAACTTGACGAACGGTACGGGTATAGGAGGTACCTGCAGTATTTCTTGGAAACTAGGGACCGAAATCCGTCATTAACAAGATCGACGGTCCCTTTGCAAGCATTCACCAGCAAAATAAACACTGTATTCTGTGAGGTTCAAAACTATAAACTGCGAATGTGCTTCATCCAATAGTTGAAAGGAGAAAATACAAAAATGCAGCACATGAATTATGCAAAAGGGAATAGGGACATCTGTACAATCAGACAGACAGGAAGTACGAACTGGAGAAGCAGAAATGGCTAGACGAAAAATGCAAGACTGCAGAAGCCTGCATGACTATGAGAAAAGTAGATGCAGCGTACACAAAAATTTCGAGATAAGAGAAGTAGCTGTATGGATATTAAGAGCACAAATGTCAGCTATTAGTAAGAACAGATGGAAGGGATGAAAGGTGGAAGGAATACAGAGATGAAACGAAGGCAATATTACAGAAAACGAAGAAAAAGTAAACGAAAGAAGAATGGAGACACGGTGCTGCTCGAAGATTATGACAGAGCATTGAAAGCCCTAAATCGACACAGGTCCCCTGGAGTAGACGACATGCCCTGGGAATTGTTCAGATACTTGCGAGAGTAAGTCGTGACAAAATTATTCCGCCTGGCGCAAAAGATATATGAAACAGGCGAGATATCCTCAGGCTTCAGGAAGAATGTAATAATTCTAGTTCAAAACAAGGGAGGTTCTGAGACGTAGGGAAACTTCTGAATCATTAGTTTAATAGGTCATTATGGCAAAATAGTGCACACGTTATTTACAAAAGATTGATATGATCCAACTTCGAGGAAGATCAGTCTGGGTCCCAGAGAGATGCAGGAACGGGCGAGAGAGAACTGACCCAACGATTTATCCTAGAAGGTAGGTTGAAGAAATGCAACCAATGTTTATAGCATATGTACATTGAGAGAAACCTTTTGAAAATGTTGACTGGACTACACTGTTTGGAATTTTGAGGGCAGCTGGGATAAAATACAATTTGTACAGAAACCAGGAGGCAGTTACAAGAGTCGAAGGTCATTAAAGGGAGTAATAGAATAGGTAGCGAGACATGTTGTCGCCTCTTGCCCATGTAATTCAATCTGTCCATTGAGCAGACAGTAAAGGAAACAAAGGAGAAATTTGAGAAGTGGACTAAAGTTCATGGAGAAAAAAATAAAAGCATCGAGTAAACAGTTTTTAAAGAGTCTTTTATTTTTGACACTTTTTTATTACACAGTCATAAATGTTTTCGGCCTACAATGACCAACTTCGGGTGCTACAAGAGAGAAATGAAAAGCTTACATTAAGACCTGAAACAAGTAAAAATATTTTCATTATGTCTGCTTGTGATCTATATAAAGTTTTATTAAAATACATGTCGATCATACACATGGGCAGAATCTGCTGAACAAATGTTTATGCGTTCTCAGATAAACATAATATCGGAAATCAGGGAATTATATACATACAACTTTATGTATCTTATGTATCCCGCCTGGGTAGGCGGTGCGTGGGTCTGCTCCTGTGAACTGCTTGTGTAATATAGGCCGAGAGTGAAGGAAGCGAGTAGGAGCAGGAGAGGTGAAGCACTTCGGTACTGCATGTAACTTTAACACTTTTAATAGAGTCAAAAATACAAATAAATATGAAATACATAACTTTGGCTAGGATGAGCATGTAGGTGAGAAGGTGTAGTCCAAGTCTAATCCTTTGAAGTTAGGATGACTGTTCTGTACAATCTCAAAACTAACAAATACTCGATGCTGTCCAAACTTTAACTGAGCGTAACTAATACAAAGTCTCAATAGCAAGATAGCTCACTAGATAGTAGAAACGAAATTTCCAGGCCGTCTGCTCTTGATGAAATGAGCAGGAATCAAGACGGCACTCGCTGAGCTCCACAGCGTCGGCCAGAAGGCTCTGTGGTCTGCGTAGTCAATGTTCTCTCGTAGTGCCAACTTACGAGAGAGTGCACCTACGTTGTGGCATCGTAACTATCGACGCCACATAAACAAGTGTACTTATCCTTCCCTACTCTTTCAGCTTCACGCGCGGGTACTCCATAAGGCAACCTTCACTTGTTGAAACCATAAAATATGACAAGTATTGCAATAATATTTCAGTCAGTTATTCATAAAATATTAAAGTATAATACATGTCATTGAAACAGTATATACATATTTAAAACTGTAGGTACCATCCTCACAAGTAGACGTACAGAAAATATTTGTACTTGGTTCTAGACCTAATATAGGCTTTTCATTTCTCTATTGTAGATTCTGAAGATGCCGCTGTGAGCCGAAACCGGTTAATTTTAAGTCATAAAAAAGTGAGTGCTCAAAAATAAATAAAAACTTTATTATAAGAGAATCATCTTCTCCTTAAACAGAAAGTAGTTTTTTCCAAAAACTTTGTAGTGCCATTATAATTACGTCACAGGTGGGAAGCAATTTGGAAAAGCAGTTGAATGAAATGGATGGTGTCCTGAAATGAGGTTATAAAACGAATATCAGCTAAAATAAAACAAAGATAACGGAATGTAAACGAATTAAATTTTAATCCTTGGGGTTGAAATTGACTATTGGTTCAGATCTACTTTCAAACAAAAGGAAATGGTTTCTATCTTACGGTTTTTCATCCATTCATGTTTAGTTTAACCACAAAAAATAATAAAAACAATTTCCAGAAGCATTCTCCCCACTCTCATTCCCACCCCTCTCCCCACCCCCAATCACAAACACAAAAGCTGACCAAATTTCGAAAGCCCATAACAGGTAACATCTCCTCACAATCGATGAGAAGATAGTTTCGAAAATAATTACATATGAAGAAATAACTGGGATAAAAGTGCTGACAGCAGAAATCAGGAAAATATAACATTACCAAAGCACATAAAGTCAGACGGAAACCGTGTCATTCTATACCTAACACTTTCGTTCAACGAAAACGATTTCCTATAGAGGTAAAATTCGTGGTAAGTCGAAACAAGGCCCCGGGAGTAGACAACATTCCTTTAGAACTACTGACAGCCTTGGGAGAGCCAGTCCTGTCAACACTCTACCATCTGGTGAGCAAGATGTATGAGACAGGCGAAATACCCTCAGACTTCAAGAAGAATATAATAGTTTCAATGCCAAAGAAAGCAGGTGTTGACAGATGTGAAAATTACCGAACTATCAGTTTATTAAGTCACAGCTGGAAAATACTAACGCGAATTCTTTACAGACGAATGGAAAACCTGGTAGAAGCCGACTTATTTTAGAAGAACGATTAAGGAAAGGCAAACCTACGTTTCTAGCATTTGCAGACTTAGATAAAGCTTTTGACAATGTTGACTGGACTACACTCTTTCAAATTCTGAAGACGGCAGGGGTAAAATAGTGGGAGCGAAAGGCTATTTACAATTTGTACAGAAAACAGATAGCAGTTATAAGAGTCGAGAGGCGTGAATGTGAAGCAGTGGTTGGGAAGGGAGTGAGACAGGGTTATTCAATCTATATATTGAGCAAGCAGTAAAGGAAACAAAAGAAAAGTTACGAGTAGGAATTACAATCCATGGAGAAGAAATAAAAACTTTGAGGTTCCCCGATGACATTATAGCTCTGTCAGAGACAACAAAGGACCTGCAAGAGCAGCTGAACGGAATGGACAGTGTCTTGAAAGGAGGATATAAGATGAACATCAACAAAAGCAAAACGAGGATAATGGAATGTAGTCGAATTAAGTCGAGTGATGCTGAGGAAATTAGATTAGGAAATGACACACTTAAAGTAGTAAAGGAGTTTTGCTATTTGGGGAGCAAAATAATTGATGATGGTCGAGGTAGAGAGGATATAAAATGTAGACTGGCAATGGCAAGGAAAGCATTTCTGAAGAAGAGAAATTTGCTAACATCGAGTACAGATTTAAGTGTCAGGAAGTCGTTTCTGAAAGTATTTGTATGGAGTGTAGCCATGTATGGAAGTGAAACGTGGACGATAAATAGTTTGGACAGGAAGAGAATAGAAGCTTTCGAAATGTGGTGCTACAGAAGAATGCTGAAGATTAGATTGGTAAATCACATAACTAATGAGGAGGTGTTGAATAGAATTGGGTAGAAGAGGAGTTTGTGGCACAACTTGACTAGAAGAAGGGATCGGTTGGTAGGACATGTTCTGAGGCATCAAGGGATCACCAATTTAGTATTGGAGGGCTGCGTGGAGGGTAAAAGTCGTAGAGGGAGACCAATAGATGAATACACTAAGCAGATTCAGAAGGATGTAGGTTACAGTAGGTACTGGGAGATGAAGAAGCTTGCACAGGATAGAGTAGCATGGAGAGCTGCATCAAATCAGTCTCTGGACCGAAGACCACAACAACAACAACAAGTTCTATGGGACCAAACTGCTGAGGTCATCGGTCCCTAAGCGGACACACTAGTTAACCTAACTTAAACTAACTTACGCTAAGGACAACACACACATCCATACTCGGGGGAGGACTCGAACCTCCGAAGAGGGGAGCCGCGCGGACCGTGACAAGGCGCCCTAGATAACGCGACTACCCCGCGCGGCTTTCCTATTGAGAAATGCTTATTAGTTGCAACTGACATACAGTAGCAAAATCTCAGCCGTACTGCAGACGTCAGACAGGTGCTACGAAGAAAATAAACTGAAACCACTGACGATAGTGGAACTTCACCGAAACATGTGCTGGTATAAAAGAAGAAAATTACGTTCGTGCAAGGCAGAATCCTTTTCCAAAATACATTTTTTTGAATTCTACCTCCTCCTACTGGAGTACATGTTACCGCCTTGTGTCTCGGGTGCCGCCTGCTGCTCCAGTTAGTTATTTTGTGCGGAGCGGGTGGCAAAGACTCCCCTGGGTGCGCTACGCTTGCGCCGACGGCCACAGAGCACTAAAGAGAGAACAGACGACAAAACATGGCAACACGATTACAATTATCCCCCCTCCCGTCATTCGATTCTATTAAATAACGGGGATTAAATTAAAAATTGACGCGCCGCTATGCATGTCGGACATCCGTGTAGGTTAATGAACGCAATAATGTCAAACGTTAAACACACAGAGGATCATGTCATGAAAGTAATTAAATTCGATGAAAATATGCAAACGGCAGAAAAACGGCGCTGTACTACAAACGAAACAAGCCCCTGGTCACTACGTAATACACGCGTACCGTTGTGCCGTTATGAAACAGCCCGGCGTGGTGAGCGTTCGGATCGGATGCTGGGGAAAAAGTGCGCTCCGATTCCTCATTTCTTTTCATCCCTAAAAATTATTGTGCACACCGTGATGAAAGTAATTTGTGATGAGACTACATCAAAGGCTCGGCTCCTCTGTGAATGTGGTTTCAGCTTTAATTTATACTTCTCATCTGGAAATATTTGTTATCGTATTACACGGCAACATTTTTCATTTTTCTTTCCATCCGTAGAGCGGATGTAGTCATGTGGAAGAGTGGCAGACACTGTTTTGGAACTCTTGCAGTTTTTCTGTAATAGGTCGTTACGAATGAAAATTCTTCATATTTCCTTATAGGATACCGTAAAAGTGGGGAAATTTGTGACTTTGGTATTACTTTGTGACAACAGCAGGCCTTAGCTTTTTATTCCGAAATGCTGTAACTCGGGTCAATACTAAACAGCTCTGCTGCAGTGTGTACTTGCATAGTGCTGCTAATAATGATGGAAACTATAAATATAATCGTTGCATCTAAGCTGGTGACAAAGTCATTTGTTTTGCAGGTGGAAAAGGTTGCTGAAGATTTTTTAGAATGTTTCTGCTACTGCCGACTAATTTGAAAGGGCCGACTAATTGCTGGTAAGTTGATATAAATATGTCACATGTGTCACATTGTGGAACACAAAACCGGTTAATAAAAGTTTGGGCACTTGCGAATGGTTTGGCAAAAAAGAAAAAGTTTTATTTAGCACTACCACTTTGTTTTTACATATAATAAACAGTTGTTCAGAATATTGTATTAAATATGTCATGACTTTTTCTCATATCACTGAATTTGTGAATAAGCTACTAACAGTTTGGTATAATTACCTTGTTTTTAGAGGATACTGTGTTAAATGTAAGTATCGCGGCGTGTTTTTTTTTTTTTTTTTTTTTCACACGTTTCCGCCGAACGGACGCGTAAATAAGCATTTATTTTGTTTTACTGACGTTGCTTAATATAGTTTAGATTTTTCATTCTTATTTTGTTTCAAAGAAGAAAGGTCGATAATTATTTGGCTTTTAAGAAAATTAGGAAAATAAATCTCTCAGATTGGCAAACATTGTGACAAATGTTCTTCTGTGTATTGATACGTATAACAAAACTCATTAAACTGTGCAAGTTTGTAGCAAAGTTATAACGATATGTCACAGAGAAACGATAGGTTAACGCATCTCTTTGAGAGATGCATGTAACTCTTAGTTACAATTAATATTCCATATTCTGAATACCTCACTGCACAGAAATACTTTATCACCATGAAAATTAAAGGAAAAATTGAATGTCGCTGCACATATTTATATAAGTTATGATGCTGAAAGTGCTAAAAGTTTCAAAATGTTACCTACTTTTACGGTCTCTACGAATCTCAAGAACTAAATAAGTGTTGTCTACGCCGTTACTTCTCTCTCTCTCCTTTTTTTTTTTTTTTTTTTTTGAGTCATCACTCCGCTGACTGGTTTGAGGCAGACCGCGACGGAATGCTCTCGTTCGTTTTGCCAGTTTTTCTACGTTTGTGCTGCTTTTTACGTCCTCCTTTCGTCCGTCGTATGTTATTTTGTTCCCAAGTTTGCAGAATTCGTTCACTTCACCTACTTTAAAGTCATCAATTTCGACGTTAAGTTTATAGCTAACCTCATTTCTGATACTCCTTATTACTTTCGTATTTCTTCGCTTTACCTTCATTCCAAGTGCACTGCTAAACAATTACTGTAACTAGACTGATTATATGTTAGTCTATGTCGGTAAGGCGCAGATAAGGTTTAGGCGATGTTCGTTCCTTTCCACGCGTGCTGTAATTCTTATTCATTTCTACTGAGGATAGGTAAGTCATTAGCGAATCTAATCAGTGATATTCATTCATCCTGAATGTTAATCCCACTCTTGAACCATTAATATAATTTTCGTGATTGTTTGTTCGATGCATAGCGTCGACAGAAGCGCCGAAAATACTGCATTCCCATCTTACACCCTTTTTAATCCAGGAATGTAAATATTGTTTGTTTGATTTAAAATGCTTTAAGAGTTTTCACATAAAAATTCGGAGGCAATACTTTTTAGCACGCTCACACAGAATGTATGAGACTGGAGGTATAGTGTCAGACTTTCGGAAAGATACCACCCATACAATCCCGAAGACTGCTAGGACACATCAGGGTAAAAACTGTTGTACATTAGCCGGTTTTCCCTATAGTTCACACCCGTTTTTCTCATAATTTCCAAAATCTTAATTGACATTCTAAATCTTAATTCTTCATTTCAACGTATCTGAAGTCCTCTTCCGCTAGAGGGCTCCAAATGGTAAGGCGGTGTGTAACGTTAACTATATCAGTGTGTGAGAAGAGTTCGTCCACACATGAAGTACCGTGTCCTTGAACATGACCATGCCAGACCACACACGAGCGCTGCGACATTTGCAGCAATCCGACGCCTTGGGTTCACCGTAATTGATCATACTCCACACAGTCCCAGTTTGGGCCATCCGGTTTTCATCAGTTTCCATAACTTGATGAACACCTTCGAGAACTTCACTTTGATGATGATGAAGCGGTGCAAGCAGACGTGCGGGTGTGGCTCCGCCAATAATGTCAAACGTTCTACAGTGACAATATTAACTAACTGGTCCCTCTTCGCCAGAGTGACGACGTTGTGAAATAAATATGTAGACATGAATAATAAAGACGCAGAAAATTTACAACGTTTGTTTTATTTAAAAAGTTGTAAGTATTTTTACATAAAATGTTCGGAGGCATTACTTTTCAGCATATCCTCTAACATAGAACATGAACAGCGATTTCGTTGCCAGCTCCCCCAGCGATTTTTAAAAATTCTGAAGGAATGTTATCTATCACTTCTGCCTTGTTTGATATATATCTGCCATAGTTTGGTTAAACACTAGCTCTAATATCGATTTCCCTATATCTTACATATACTTTATTCTGTCACGTCATCGGACACTTGGTCGTCCTCGAAGAATCCTTCAGTACATTATTTCCACCGGTTAGCTCTGTCCTCTGCGTTCAGCAGTGGAATTGTCATTCCGCTCTTAGTGTTGACTCCCTTGTTTTTTAAATTCGCCGAACGTTGGCTAAAAAATGGCTCTGAGGACTATGGGACTTAACTTCTGAGGTCATCAGTCGCCTAGAACTTAGAACTACTTAAAACTAACAAACCTAAGGACATCACACTCATCCATGGCCGAAGCAGGATTCGAACCAGCGACCGTAGAGGCCGCTCGGTTCCAGACTGTAGCGCCCAGAACCGCACGGCCACTCCGGCCGGTTTCGGATAGTCCTCTTAAACTGCAGTCTACTCTTCATCGTAACTCAATTGTGATTCAAGCCCAGTCTGCTCCTGGGTACACCTTACAATATATATCTGACTTCGGAGTCTCTATCTGACATGATGTATCTCTAGGCCTTTCCCAAGTATGCCTCGCGCTTTAGGATATTTGAACACTGTATTCGCTATTACCAGCAGAAATTTATTGCAGAACTATCCCATTTCTTCAACCAACCCCTTATTCTCCCGTAACCCTTTCTCCTATTCTCTCCACTATTGCAGCGTTCTAATCTCCTATGATTATTAAATTTTCTTCTCTCTTTATAAACTGAATTCCCCTTTCACTATCGTCATATACTTTCTCTATCTCTTCATCCACTGCTTGTATCGTTGTCATCGATGTCTGAACTATAACAGCCGCTGTCACATGGGTACATGTTTCCTAAAATTAATTTTTTCTTCAACGTCAGTTATCAGCCACTCTGCTCTATGTGTAATCGCCATCATCATAATCATCAACATAAAGAAGAATTTAGGAAGTATTTACATTGCGCTCCAAAATGCCTTCTATCACCAGGTTCATTGTAACATTATCACTCCTTTACTTCAACGAATAAGTTCAGTACAACGAAACAGAATACCCAAATAAAGATGATTTCTCATAAGTACTTTGTACAGTGTTATCGCTCGAAATGTTCTGAAACTACTGCGCCTCTTCATCGTGAACCCGCTAAATGTTCGTGAAGAGTATTACGTACAAACAACACACCAAACGAATAAATAAATAAGTAATCAAAATGAAAGTACGAAATTTATTTGGACCTGAACAAACGTTTAGAAATTATTTTACATTTCCGTATTATATACCTCATCCACAGGGACCTGTGCTTTTTTTTGTTTTAACTCAAACTTATTTACAGTGGTTAGCAGTAAGATCTACTGAGATACATTATTTTACGATCACAATACATACAAATGGTTCTGAGCACTATGCGACATAACATCTGAGGTCTTCAGTCGCCTAGAACTTAGAACTAATTAAACCTAACTAACCCAAGGACATCACGCACATCCATGCCCGAGGCTGAATTCGAACCTGCTACCGTAGCAGTCGCTCGGCTCCAGACTGTAGCGCCTAGAACCGCACGGCCACTCCGGCCGGTACAATACATACAGCAGTCGGTAAGAATAAATATCTATGTGTAGGGAGAAATCCAAAGGCAGCAGAGCAAGTGAAAAGTCTTTAATTAGAGAACTGCTTCTACTAGCACAAAACAGTTTTCCTATAAGTGGAATGTAAACAGCTTGTGCTGCTGAAGAACTGTGGACCTTTGTGCTAAATAAAGCTAACAGTGCCGACTCTCCCTCATTACCTTATCCATAAGACACGTCTGATTAACTCCACGGTGTCAGGCAGGCGTGAAAGTCGTCATGTTGCGTCCGTACGAATAAGTTTGGTCTACTGAGATTCCTTGAGTTTGAGTAGTTTCGTTGTTATAGTCTCTGATGATGTCTCCAGTATTTAGAAACGAAACGTCGTTATCAGACACTTTCTTAGATAATTTACGACTGTTTGTACAGCAAAATCACCACAGATACTGAGCATGTCTTTTTCACCGCTTTATTTGATCGTTAGTAACAACAGTCCACTTGGTGTTAAGAATTGTGTTTACGCGTTTTGGGCATAGCTCATCATCAGGACACAGAATAACAAGATGCACTGTATTAAGTCCTTTTATCTGATGTCCTGATGATGGGCTACACCCGAAACGCATGAACAAACAGATTTTTGCTTATCTCCGTGTTCTTACTACGTATTAACCGATCTATAAAATTAGGGGTATTTAGCCGTAACCATACTCTATAAGTTGCTAACTGGCTGAGAAAGTGTGGTTACAGTAGCATTCTCGTAATTTTATGGATCAAATAATTTTAACAACAAGAGGACTGTTCTTATTAACGATCAAATAAACCGGCGAAAAGACGCGACCGGTATTCACATGATGGTCGCAAGCCTCCTGAACGACTTTATGTCGGAACTCAAACTAATTACCAAAGATAAAATATACTGCTTTTATCCTAGGGATATCAGGAGTTATCATACGTACTGTACGTGTAAAAGGAATGTGAAGCACCAACAAGAGCTTTGATACACCCTACACATAGCCGTTTCACCAGCGGTGCTATTTCCACATACCCCATGTGAGAAACTCTGGCTGCGGAGCCCAGAAGTAATGGAAAGTTATTATCGGTCACGGAAGATTGAGCCGATATTTGGGACTAATTCGTTACGAAGTCCGTGCATGACCGAAAGATCATTGAATCGTACTTCTTATTACCACTGGCACTGGTATTTCGTATGTATTCGCCATACCAGGCCCTCGGCGCTCAGTATGTCCTTTCAGGACGAAAATGTACATAACGTACTAGTGTAACGTCCGAGTGCATGTTGTGATACATGGACGACGACTAATGAACGTTTCGGCCTAGCCGTGAGTCGTGCACAGATAGCCGAAGTACTTAGGGACAGAAGTAGAACGAAATACATTCTTGTATTTAAACATATACACCTCCAAAAATATTAAAGCTAAAATAGTAAAGCTTGAGATTGTTATGTACAAAATAATGCTTGATATTCTATTCAATTTTTGTTTGAAAATGTGCATAGATAAACATTTTATAAGGATTTGAATTTGTACCATTGTTTCTGTAATATAGCTTTTCTCCTAAACCAATCAAGTAATAAAACTGAAATTTCACTGTTTACATCAGCGTAAGAGGATAATAAAACATGTGGAACAGCCCTTTGTTTAAGGTCGTACTTGTTCAGAAATTAATTTTTTAGTTTTGTGTTACCCGAGACTGCTCTATTTTTCTCAAATGTTAACGAGGAACTATTCTCAGAGAAAAGATAACGGAAAACTGCTGCACATGGTTGTTCAGTAAGTAATTCTTAAGAACAAGGCCAAATTTCAGGATGTTAGCTTTCTCAATTGCTGAGAAACAGAACATTTAGCTCAAAAAACTTAGTTAAGAAATTCGCATTTAAAGTTTTTATTTCAGTTTTTGAAAATATTGCTGTACCTCTATTAACTAATCCTGCCAATATCCACAATCTTTGCTTTCTTTCTCGTCTTCCTGGAGTAATCTCTTCTCCTGCCTCTGTTGCCTACCCAACTTTTGCATTTTTCTTCTGCTGTCTGAACTTTTTCCAGTCACACTTCACTTCAGTGATACCTCCGAGTATCTTCAGTGTGAGTGCACCTGGATAAAAGCCTAGTCTCCACAGGCACACAATACTACCTACATTTCCACTATTGAACACTAGAGAGACAGCCGGCCGTCGTGGCTGAGCGGTTCTAGGCGCTTCAGTCTGGAACCGCGCTGCTGCTACGGTCGCAGGTTCGAATCCTGCCTCGGACATGGATGTGTGTGCTGTCCTCAGGTTAGTTAGGCTGAAGTAGTTCTAAGTACAGGGGACTGATGACCTCAGATGTTAAGTCCCATAGTGCTCAGAGCCCACTAGAGAGACATCACATGCAGCTTCTTCACAACAACTAAGGACACAAATGCTGTTTTTGAACTACATATCCATATAATGTAACTGTAGTTCTCATTTGTATTCTATATTTCCCATGTACATGCCGTTATCACATGCACATGAAACATCAATCAGACGAGCACGTCTTTCTGAGCGAGTTAACCTAAATACACTGGAAAGTTCGTCTCTGGCACCGAACATAGCATCATAAATCGCTTCACTAATTCTCTTCTTCGATGAACTCAATGACTTTGTCGAAAATTGTTCTGTACACTTAGAAGCAGCATCTGTAACATAGTTACTTAAATTTCCTGTACCTTCTAGACGTGAAATTCGACATTTCCTCAATGTTTTGAATAAGCATCCACAGTTACTACCCATTTCGAGCAAAACAAGTTGATTTATGCAAAACGAAAAAATGAAAAAAGTTTGTGATGCGTAGTGTTAAAAAAAACCACATTGCACACAATCTTTCTCCATCCTTCTAGACTCATCTGAATTTGGTGTCAAGGTTTGGATCACAGCATAGAACGAGGGGGCGTCGCAGGTGCAGATGACCAAACAAACTTTTTACAACATATTTGAAGCCAGAATTCTATTACGAAACTTTGCGATGTCATTCTTAAAGAATCAATGTAATAAAGAATACGCAATAAAAAAAATTCCAGTTTTTTCGCAATTTTTCCCTACATCTGCCCTTAAGGCGACCGCTCTTATAAAGCGGGAAATACGGGTTCGAGTCCCAGTCTGGCTACATTTTCACTGTCGTCTATCCAATATACAGCCGATTGTGGTTCATATTCACAACTGCGAATACATTTCCTGTGCTATTTCGTTAGTTACGTTTTCAGCAGAAGCTGTTTCGAACCTCGGTCTGGTAAAGCGTTTTCTAAATAAGTAGCTTTTTTTTATGCATCTCAAGTATTGGCTACGTTGCGAGCTAACATCACAAAGATGTTCGGGCTCACATGCAGTTCCTCTTCGTTGAACTGTCGTGGCTCAAACTCGCCTAGGGGTTGAACCACACGTGTCGCATTATACGCCCTAAATTACACACTAGTGACCCTTTGGTTAAACTGTCTGGCTGAGGGCAAGTTTTCGAAATACAAAGTTAACATAACGTATAATAACAGAAATAATAATATCGGGAAATCAATTTACGACCCATAAGTGATGTAGGCCACACAGTTGCGATTTAGTTAAAATAGTGTTTATTCAGAAAGCAAACTAACAGCGGAAGTGGTCGTATTTAAAGTTGCTGTTACACTCGAGCGCATAATCATTTGCCACAGTTCGATCATTCACAATCTCATTGCGAAATACGTTATCTACACCAGGGGCGCGGCTGCTCACCGCTCAGAGACTAAGTCCCGCGATACCACACAACGTGACATTTTCTACGTCGTTTCACTTCCTAGCTGCCTAAAGACCGACTGTGCGCTTTCGCGTCTCAGTCCGAACTGTAGCCTTCGGGTGTCTCCAGCTGAACTGTCCACTTTCGCGTCTGCACCAGCACTGTCTCTGCTCGTTCCCGGCCGCTTTTCCCGCGCGCCGAACATCTTCGCTGAACTGACTAGCGCAGTCCCCTTTCCTGAAGCCGTCCATCTGATTAGCTACAGCTTATCCTAAATTACTTCATATTTTGACGTATTTAAATAATCAAAGCTTGACCACTTTCACATTCTAAATAAAGTAACAATAACATCCATTACATAATAAACTTGACATTCTTTTACAGAAAACCAATACAATTTCCTTCTTAGCTCGAATGGCACTACCAGTAGCCTTGCACCAATGTGCTGTCTGATAAGTAAATAAACAACAAAAGTAACAATTATGCACTAAACTTTACAACAAATATTCTATTACCTGATGATTCAATACGAGGGCATGCTGTCATCCTTCAATGTGTTTTGTGTGGAGGAAATGATGATCTGATGCTTACCTGAAAATACAGATAATTTAAATTTACTACATCTTTTAAAGAAATAAAGTTGCAGAGTTCATATTTACACCATCTGTCATTTTAATGATGCGCCTTTATATGAAATGTCGATCGCTAAGATCCACCAAAACGTACAGATTTTAGCATCAGATGTTTGTTACAAAACTTGTTAATTTCACTTTAACAGTAAATCCTAAACTATATAGATACGATCAATATTCAAGTTTTATTGGGATCACCATGAAATTTTATGGAGGGTGGGAGATTAAAGTTACTGTGGCTTGATTCCCTGCATTGCCAGAATTATATAGCTTTCATAAATGAAGAATAGTAACTGTTCCGAAAGAATTGATAGCCATCCGGAGTGGCCGTGCAGTTCTGGGCGCTACAGTCTGGAGCCGAGGGACCGCAACGGTCGCGGGTTCGAGTCCTGCCTCGGGCGTGGATGTGTGTGATGTCCTTAGGTTAGTTAGGTTTAAGTAGTTGTAAGTTCTAGGGGACTGATGACCTCAGATGTTAACTCCCATTGTGCTCAGAGCCATTTGAACCATTTGAGTATGCACGAAAAGGAGAACAAATAATTAGCCGGCACGGTAGCTCGGCGTGTTCGGTCAGAGGGTTACGTGCTCTCTGTAATAAAAAAAAAACTGAGTTAATCGATCAACAACGAACTTCAATGGATGTCTTTCGACGTCCGCCCCGAGCAGATGCAATGAACAAAAGCGAACAAAATGAGATTTAAAAAAATAATAAAAATAAAAAAAAGATGGATAGAGCGTCTACCATGTAACCAGGAGATCCCGGGTTCGAGTCCCGGTCGAGGAACAAATTTTCAGCTGTACCCATTGAGGTATATCAACAACACCTGTTGGCAGCTGAGGGTTTCGATTAATTATCATTGTTTTCATAAATTTTTCCCTTTGTGGCCGGTCTTAGGTCCGCCGTATTTAACACTATACGTTTCCCTGGCCACAAAAGGCTTCTACTGGGTTCTCGTCTCTCTCACTCGCACACTACAGCGCTTAGGCCTCAATAGACGCCTGTGAGTTTCCCCATCCCGTGGTGAATCTGCGTCCTTTTTGGCACGCGGTCCTGGACGACAGGGTTTGTTCCACAATTCCTGTAGGCTGACTCCTTCGGCCTTATATTTAAACGAGAGCATAATGCTCGTTAACTCACAACGTACTTGTCTCGGTTCGGCAGAGTTTTGTAATCACGGTGCTACAATACGGACACTTCTGCAAGGCTACCTTTGGCACTATCAGATCGGCAGTGAACTTGACCTCTGGCGGGAGCGCGCTTGGAGTGCCGGCAGCTGCAGCTGCAGTCCCATCAGCTGGCCGCGGCCCAGCCGGTACCAATTTGGAGCCGGTGGGCGCTCCACGCCCCCTCAAACGCTCGGCTCGTTACGGGCGCATAACGAGCAGCTGCGAGCGCCCGTCTCGCAGATTGGCCCTGGCTTTGACGCGGCCGGCCGGCCCAAGTGCCGCAAGATTGCCTGCCCCGCCCTCCATCACCGGCGGTCACCGCACTGCGGCGATGGCCATCAGCGGCTTCACGGCTGAGGGCTCCCTCTGTCGCGCATTACAGCGCGTTGTCTTCGGGCCCGTTCCCACCACGGCGCGGCAACACGGCACGCGGCAAGCGTCTTCCGTGGTGTCCAGGCAGTACGCACAATTGGCGTTTCCGTCTGAAGTGATAGTCATTAGCGATAACCAGTGACGAAACGGACCTACATATGGGAATCCAACGACGAGCGCTTAAGCACTGGCTCTCTGAAAGCAACATACCATTTTGGTTCGGAATGGGGCGTTAGAAGATGCACTTGCAGCAGTTTTAAATGTATCTTCAATTTTTAATGTAATTAAATAGTTTCTTAAAAATTTCCATCCCCTATTCCACTCCCTTTGGGTCTGAGCTTCCAGAAACACTGAAATATCAATTTTTTTGTTTCTAACCGAGAACTCAAATAACAGTTGTCATAGATGTGGCCTTAAAAATCCTTTAGTAGTTCTTTAGAAATTATTTATTTTCAAGAAAACACTTATCACTGGTGTGGTACCCCTAGATGTGCAGAACTGAATATGGTGCATCTTTTTAAAAATTCAGAGCGAGACCATTTGCAGAGAACTAGTCAATGATACTTTTAAAAACAATGTCTACTACCTCTTTTGTTTCTGTACATATGCTTGGATTGATTACAATACTAGAGTCATCCGCAAAAAGATCTTTTACATATATACAGAACAACAGAGGATCCAAGACTGAGTGTTTGGGAACTCCATACATTTCTCCCCAGTCAGAATAATGTCCCTGGACTACATCGATTGAATAACTTTCCGCATTCTTTTGGTTAGATATGACATTATCCAATGGTTGGCTAGAATATCAGTTCCATAAAACTTCAATTTATTGAGGAGAATATTGTGATTCACACAGTCAAATGCTTTAGATAGGTGGCAGAAAACGCCAATCTTCAGTATTTTATTATTTATTGCTTGTAAAATTTGGCGAGTGATTACCTGAGGATATTATTGTTGCTCAGGTGAGAATCTATTCCAGAATACACCATCTGCTCAAAAATTGTAGAAAATGATGTCAGCAGTCAAACAGGTCGGTAGTTACTGACATCTCTCCCATCATCTTTCTTATGTTCTCTGTTAGTACAGTCATTTGGAGCTCGCAATGGGGGCTACCTGCTAAATTTTCGGAGAGTTTTGGAAATACCTATTTTTTTATTGTTTTTGATGTCGTTTTTCTCGAATTTTGACTTCGCCACCGCGTATCTTCGCCGTTCGTGCCCTCGTATTGGGAAAAATAGAGCCCAAAAACAATATTTTGACAATATCTCCGTTCTCACTCATTTTACGAAGGAAATAGTTACGTAATAAATTTTATTAGAAAAAAATTCCTATTTAGCCGTGCTATGATACATAGTCGCATCACTCCTTTAGCTTTGATGATTGCCCGAGAAGTGGAAGTGTGGTCAGGCTGCCAGGACGTGCGGTGGCGCTCGGTGTGTGGCTAGTGCGACTTTTAGGCAGAGGTGCAGGGCAGGGCTTGCGAGGGTGGACTGCTGGGTCGTGGTATGAGGCGCCAATAGTGGAGTGTACAGAGTCCGTTAAGCCCCTATTACACGATGCGCGTAAACCGTGCGCCTATGCACCAGCGCCTCAAGCGTGCATATGCGTAACTACAGGGTGGCTCACGTAGACCTATTACACCATGTACGCGGGATATACCTGGCACACACGCGCAGTAGACAGTAATAGCACACGAAACGGAAACAGAACCGTCTGATCTCTTGTTGCTCCACAGTGTTTTTCGCATTTTTTGAGCCATGGCTTCCAAGAAAGTTAAATGTTTTACTTCTGAAAATCCATTGCTACAAAGTGAGGTGACTTACGTGATGAAAAAGGAATTGGCGACATTTCGTAAGACAGATGTTCAAAGAAAGGACAACAACGGCAAACTCTTAAAGGGACAACAAGGGAGAACTCTTGGAGGGACTGAGATCGATACTGGTTCCCGATGTGTGTGGAAAACTGTATAATAATGAGAAATCACTCTCTGCATCTTTGGGTAGAGGAAGTGATGGTTTTATCTTCCGATTCTGATCTGCAGGCCACTATTCCAGCATTCTCATAAAGAGATCATTGGTTTTTGTGCGCTGCTAAGATAACAGCACGCCCCGATAGCTGAGTGGTCAGCGCGGCGGATTGTCACGGCAAGGGGCCCGGGTTCTATTCCCGGTTGGGTCGGAGATTTTCTCCGCTCAGGGACTGGGTGTTGTGTTGTCCTCATTATCACTTCATCTTCATCAGTGGAAGGTAACTGGAAACCACCACTGGAATCACTTCCCAAGACGTTCATACGGTGGACTTCTCTGACGAGGCTTCCCCCATGGCAAGACCTGCCGTAAGGCAGAACACAAAGTACATTTAAGATAACAGCAGAGTTAGTTGAAAAACAAAAGCAGATGAGCTTAATCAGTTGTTATACTGTGTACAGCGTGTGTAAATTTTCGATGAGAAACAGCATTTAAGAACTTGCTAGAGCTCGTAATGAAATTTGGGATCGAGTGATTATTGAGGACGTCAGTGATTTGGTCGCAGTCGATGCACAGTATCGCAACTCGTGCACGAATGAAAATGTACGATGCGCCACCGACGGGAAAAATTTAAAAAAAAGGTCTGTATGCAAACTAGATCGAACTGCAGTGCAGTATTCCCTCGGGCAGAGTTCTGAAGACAGTTTTCTCTGGATGAACTGATGGCCAAAACTGTGAAAGGACAGCTCCTCAAGAAATATGGTGACGATATTGTGATCGCCTTCAGAGGCAATATGCTCCTGTGGTTTGCTTCTGAAATACAGGGTATGTACTCAGAAAGGCTGGGTTAAAATAATCCGTTATTTCCACGAACTACAGTGGTATCTGTGGCGAATCGCAAGTTCCACTGCAAGATAGCTATGAAAAAAAATGGTACAAATGGCTCTGAGCGCTATGGGATTTAACATCTGAAGTCATCAGTCCCCTAGAACTTAGAACTATTTTAACGTAAGTAATCTAAGGACATCACACACATCCATGCCCGAGGCAGGATTCGAACCTGCGACCTTAGCGAGATATCTATGAAGAGGAAGACTTTTCTCGACCAAATGTACGACGAAATCGAGTAATAATATTATTTCAACGAAACTGATGATCCTACTGCAGATAACGTGGAAGATTTTTCTATATCCAACGTTTCACTCGCTACTGAAGACGATGAACTGGAAAAATTCTATCCATCAAGGATAGGGGATCAAAGGAGCATGAGCCAAATTACGTGATAGCGCAATACATGTAGATTAGGCTTACTACGAAAAGACAAGAAAGAAAAAAAAGCGTCACTTTATTCATTGGTGTTGTATGAATGCGTTTTTTGGCCAAAACGCGTGTTAGTGTATCCTTTGCGGCGCTCGTGTCCTAAAACTACCCATTTCACATAAGAAAAGTATGAATTATAAGAAATTTTCTCTAGTTTAATTTATTACACAAATATTTACATCGTAAAATCAGTCGGAAAGAAGACATTGTCCAAAAATTATTATCGGTCGCCATTTTTGCAATTCAGTGGCGCTGGCGACAAAGATACAATGTGGCAAAGTTAAAATTCGAAAAGAGCAGGTCAAAATCTAAAAAAACACCAATTTCCTAAACTCTCGGAAAACTTACCATGTAAAACTACCAAATTACTAGACTGTATGTTGTTCGGAGACAGCATAACTTGAAAGCAAAGCAGTGCACGTGATTAACTGTACCATGAAACTATATGCAGGAAAGATGAAGTTGGTTTTGTTATTATCGTGTGCATCACTCACAACTGCAAAACTGTTTTGCGTATTTTGAAAAAATACACTATGTAATAATTCAATGTCGGAAGACTCAATCTAATGGAACGCCTTGTCGGATGCCTCATATACATTCTTGATATCACCAGGGAAACGGCGGCTAGAGCACTCACTCACAATGTGGCTCATTGTGTGAATGCCACCACAGTCAAACGTGCTGTCAGTGCAAAGGGTACTTGTGCATATTGTATTTGCACATACTTAGCCTTGACCGGAATCTGCTGAGATATAGACATACCTCCCTAAGAAGATGTAAGCTTGGTATTTTAACAGTTCGGCTACATTCGTGGTTTTAGCCGCTTGCTTGCCATTCACGTTTCCATTTCGTGTCGCGGTTGAATCCAGTGGATTATTATTATGTTGATCATTACTTAAAGTTATTTTATTTAATACGTCCTCTTTCATACATTTCGTTATTTAAATTTTCTTGTTATACCGTCAACAGGTTCGATAAATTACCATTCATGATTATACCCAGGTGTATAAAACAGAATAACCTAATTTTAAAAGTGGCTTAATTACGAAACAGGAGCCTTGCCGGATAGGAAATGTGTGTTGGTCGAGTGGGCGTGGCCTAGTTTTTAGAGATTTGCCGCTAGACGCCAGTCCACTCTTCTGTGTAGTTAATCTGAAAAAAGATGGCATCTGCCCCAAAAAAGGCATTTTGCGTACTACAGGGTAACAAGAGTGAGTCAGTAACTACGGTCCAATATGTTTTTCGTTCTGGGACTGATCCTTCTTTGCTGAAAAAACATACGTCGTTGGTATCGTCAGTTTAATGAGAAAGAAAGTTTATGCGAAAACAAAGAATCAAGGACTCCCCTGCACTTTTGATGTGCGAAAGTCCGCGAATTCCTCACTTCGATTGTTAAGGTGACGTCTGGAGTATAAACCATGCACTGATTAGTGAAAGTTCTTCGGGTTGATGACAAAAGAACACTTGTTGACATAAGCAATGAATTACTGGCAGGCATGGGAGACGAGAGATTTTTATCACGGTTAGTTCCCAGTGCTGAAGCTACAGTGCATGTTGCCAGCCAAGTGAACTGACAGAACGTGCGTGTTCAGAATCCTCATGAAGTTCTTTAGAATGAAAAAGACTCACCTGAAGGGAACATCTTTTGTGCCATTTCTTGCGAAAAAGTTTATGGCCTCCTCTTTTTCGAGGCAGACACATTGGCTGGAATGAGCTATCTCTGAATGCTACAGGCCTTCCTTTTACCACAACATGAGAAGGACTTTAATGATTTAGTAGGCTGACAAGATGGAGCTCGATTACAATAGCACAACATTGTATGGCAATTCTTGAGTCATAGGCTGCTGCCTCACCCCTGCATAGGACGCACGGGATCCCAAAAAACTGCTCTACGTTCCTGACTTCATATTACTTCAGACATGACCCCACGTAACTTACTTTTTTCCTTGTAGTGATCTGTGAAAGAAAGTGTTTTCGTCGGCCCTTCACTTCGTAACATAAATGAGCTGAAAAATAGAATGAGAGCTACAGTGACGCCTGTCTGTATAGACATTTTACAGATAGTTTATGGCGAATTTACCTGTCGTCTAGCTGTTGTCCGTACTGCTGCTGGTCGACTTATAGCATTTGTAACATCATAACAAATCAGACTAAGAACAGCCGACCAGTTGCAAAGGATAAAGCAATCTTTACCTAGGTTTCAATAGATATAAATCTATCTTCTTCAGAAGATGCCTGGGGACAATGAATATCGTAATATATATTAAGGTATGAAACATGAGTCAAGAATAAAGTTTAACATATATTAGAAAAATATTGTATTACAAGATGTGAGAAAGATTCTTGGTACTTACAGTATTATAACAACATGAAGTGATATGTCCTTATCGTTTAGGCAGACATCTGCATAGTTACATTAATCATATAAAATATAGCCCTGACAACAGGGTTTGTCAAACAAATAAAATAGGTACATAGAAGTTGCATAACAAATGTTTTAAGATTTTGTGGGTATTTTGCAATCTGTCTCCATTTTCTAATATTTTTCCATAAATAAATATGAAGTTGTTAATCAGGTCATTTCTTTTGAAACGCTCAATATAGTCGGCAACATTTAGAAAATAGATCACTCCAGAAAAACAACGTATTAGGCTCCCGTAACAGCTTTTAACAAATGCGTTTGCCGTCCCTAAATACAGTTTGCTACAATGATAGTACATTTTTTTTATGCCGTAGGTATTTATTTATTACAGCAAATACCTGGGAGCTGCTCCTCATTATTTTTATATGAAATTCTTATATTTGAACTACTCTGTCAGTGTGTTAGTGACAATATTGGTTAATTAACAAAGAAATAGAAGAGGAAGCTGCTTGGTGATATTTTACACAGAGCGCAGTTTAATTACAGCTAATGTTTGGCTTAAGAATCTCTAAAGAATGTTGTATACAGACTCCGGGAGGTTTTAGATTCATTATGTAATTGTATGACACAGATTTCGAAACCGAATTTTAAGCTGGAAAACATTTCAGGGGCAGACGCGGATTCTAATTGTAATTTGTTGTGCAGATTGAAACTGATTCAGTTATATACCTGTTGGTTTAGTTATTTGCCAAGTATCGCAGTAACTACGGACAAGAGCGAAAAGAAAAGTTGTGGTGTGAGACTTTAAATTGCAAGTGTTCTTCTTCTTTTTATTTTTTTACCGAACTGTTTCCTTAGAACTGAATGAGAAAAGTGGATCTATAACTGTGATGTTTAATTTTGTGCGCAAAAAGTAAAAGCGTTACTAGAAAACTAAGTAGAAAGACCGACGTAGCTTTGCTTCATTTACATAAAACATTGTGAGGCACATCTGATGACTCGAAGTGTGTATCATACGACAGAGGTGTGTGGAGCATCCTGCCGGGCGATATGCTAGAGATACGTGTCCCATTGTGAACCATTTAAGCTGCCTCAGCTACTTTTCTATGCGCTCCACCTATGCGTGTTGCTTCTGCGTCGTATCACGGTCCACACTGCGTATCGTATCGCCCCGCTTGGGAACTGTCCTTAACACTCTGCGAAACGATGCGGAATTTCAGTGCAGCAACCTGGATGGAATTGATGTATTCAGCATATAAGCAGATGTTATAATAGGAACACTTGGTTTACTTATAGTTTCTAACTAGATAAGTGGGTCCTTCGACGTCTGGGCATCTACAGTTTAATGGAAATTTAAACTGACTGCAGACTTGCTGTGGCAGCAACTTTGGTATAGATTCAACATCTCTGTTGGTGCTACAGAGAAGAGCGACCTATATTCTCTTTGAATATGAGCCAGTTACTTCTTCATTTGGGAAGTTTGTCGTCGTAGATCTGCGTCAGCACCGAAACTCCTACCTGTATTACGAGGGGGGTTCAAAAAGTACTACAGCATCTTTTTTTTCGAAAGTGGGTTGGTTTTATTCAGGATTCTTGTACATCATGTTATTCCTCATTCTTTTGGCTACAAAGCCCTTTTTTTAAACATAACCCCCGTTCAATGTGGAGGCTCATGCCACATTACTGGGAGGACTAGTATGCCCGCATGGGACCAAGATCAGCCACGTAACGTGCAAGCAATACCACACAGATGGCCCCTTGCTCTTTATGGCCTTGTGTTAGGCTTCGAGGAACCCAACTGGTGTGCGAGTGTGTTAACACTACCAACAGACCACGTGGGATAGCCGTGCGGCCTAAGGTGCCTTGCCACGGCTCTCGTGGCTACCCTCGTCGGAGGTTCGAGTCCTCCCTCGGGCATGGGTGTTTGTGTTGTCGTTACGTAAGTTAGTTTGAGTTGGATTAACCCTGTGGTGCAAGAATTTCACTGCAATGGACAACTTATAATTGTCAACTTTCTGGCGTTTTCAGGCAGTCATGAGGCTGCAAATGCATCCAGGACACAACACCAGTAGGGAATGCCCACTGCAGTGAACCGTGTGCATTTGCAGCCCCAGGACTGATTGAAAATGCCAAAGAAGCGACCTTTAACTGCTGTCCACTGTAGTAGACACCATGCGCCACAGGGTTAAGTAGTGTGTAAGCCTAGAGACCGATGATCTTAGCAGTTTGGTCCCATACGAACTTACCACAAATTTGCCGGCCGCGGTGGTCTCGCGGTTCTAGGCGCGCAGTCCGGAACCGTGCGACTGCTACGGTCGCCGGTTCGAATCCTGCCTCGGGCATGGATGTATGTGATGTCCTTAGGTTAGTTAGGTTTAAGTAGTTCTAAGTTCTAGGGGACTGATGACCACAGCAGTTGAGTCCCATAGTGCTCAGTGCCATTTTTTTTACCACAAATTTCCAAAATTTTACTACCAACAGAAACTTCCAGTTGAGCAGTGTTTGCAGGTGTTTGACTGCGATCCGTCGATCATCTCGAATGAGTGTGCCCGCGCGCGCCAACACGGCAGGAGTCGCAGCGGCGTGCGGCCGCCCGGCCACTGGAGATCGAACAGGTTTGCACGACATTGTTGGAATGATGTCAGAACCACACCCAACGACTCACTGTGCTTTTGTTCACTGCCAGGTCTCCGAAGACATTCTACAAGCGCCTATGAACATCTGTGATGTTCTGATTTTTCGGTTTTTCCAAAATAAAATCGATGACAGTTGTATGCTGGGAATGCACCATTTTGAAGGCTAAAAATAGCGTCGCCACCTTTCGCAACTTCATGAAACTATAGAGGCTGAATCGGGAATATTTCACGGTGTCCCATAACAAAATTCCGCATTTTTTAAAACCGATATTGACCGAGAAAGAAAAGAGCTGCAATACTTACCAAACGCCCCTCGTACGTTTGCTGTCTACCTTGGCGTTACTGCAGATAACAGCCTCACTCATGTAGTTATTATGTTAAAAATAGTTGTGTAGTTACGTAGAGTGGGTTATGAAAAGAGTATCCTACTACACACACTGTGTCGTATTATTATGACCACTCTCGCATAAAAAGGAAAAAGTGTGTTTATATGTACAGTGTTCGTGATGAGGTATAATAAACAGCGTTGCGTTTTGGTGCAGTGAACGCCCGACTCCTCTTCCGTGTGCGCTCATTTTATACGCACGTCAGCCGAAAAATTTCCCCCACTCCGCTCTCGGCAACCTCACGCAAGGACGCCGCCGTTTACGGCCGCGCGCGCGGCCATTTCCAGCGCCCCTGCAGCGACAACGTATTGCAAATTTAACCGGGAAGAGCTGCGTGCCGCCGCTCCGTTACCGCCCCCGCGAGGCAACAAGGGAAGCGGACGCATTGTGTGAGCGAGCCGTCGCGCGGCGCCGGATTGCCGTATCAGTGCGTGACGCCGACGAGCTCGCCGCCGGCCGGGATATGGGATATGGGTCCCAGGATGGGCCGCAACCAGCGCGCCGAGCCGAATTCAGTGCCGAAGAGGCGACAGTCTCACTGGCCACGTGGGGGCACGAACCTGAGTGTGACACGCGGGAGCACACCTCATGCGTTCCCCAAGTACAGTAGCGCTCGCGGGATAGAGGCTTTTCCGGTCTCCGACGATGGTGTTTATTTCCGATGACTCGTAGCGTAACCTTTTATGAATTGTACCACCTTTTAAATAATACTACTAACATATCTAGCAAACTATCTGCTTTATGATGCGGCATGTTGAACAGAATGTGTATTAAGTTGTATCTATAGTCTGTTTAAAATTAGTTGATAGTTGACGCCTGTCACTTACCGCTATGGCCTTGCCACATCGGCTGCTGGCTGCCGCTATGTTATAGGTGACACACAAACATAGCGAGTCGCTACACAAACGCTGTTAATATGTTGCAAGCGGCTGCCCCGAGGCATTGCGGAAATGCGAAATGCTCTGTCGACCAATGACTGAGCTGCGGCAGACGACGCGTTTTGCAGACCTGAATTTAAACGGATGTCCTAACCTAACCATAACCTCGTGACGTGCAGTGCATCCGAGAAAACAGCAGTCAAAAATCAGGAGTAGCTGCCTTATTGTATTTCAAAATTCCAGTTTTTAAGAGCAATGGTTCCATACCTGTAATTCTTGCTCTTCATGTATGAGCTACTATTTTATTTAACTGGTTTACGCGACGTTGGATCCTCTGTACTCATGCAATTTAATATACAGGGTGGTCCATTGATCGTGGCCTGGCCAAATATCTCACGAAATAAGCATAAAACGAAGAAACTACAAAGAACGAAACTTGTCTAGCTGGAAGAGGGAAACCAGATGGCGCTATGGTTGGCCCGCTAGATGGCGCTGCCATAGGTCAAACGGATATCTACTGCGTTTTTTTTTTTAATAGGAACCCCCATTTTTATTACATATTCGTGTAGTATCTAAAGAAATATGAATGTTTTAGTTGGACCACTTTTATCGCTTTGTGATAGATGGCGCTGTAATACTCACAAACGTATAAGTAAGTGGTATCACGTAACATTCCGCCAGTGCGGACGGTATTTGCTTCGTGATACATTACCCGTGTTAAAATGGACCCTTTACCAATCACGAAAAGGTCGATATCATGTTGATGTATGGCTATTGCGATCAAAATGCCCAACGGGCGTGTGCTATGTACGCTGCTCGGTATCCCGGACGACATCACTCAAGTGTCAGGACCGTTCGCCGGATAGTTACGTTATTTAAGGAAACAGGAAAGGTTCAGCCACATGAGAAACGTCAACCACGACCTGCAACAAATGATGATGCCCAAGTAGGTGTTTTAGCTACTGTCGCGGCTAATCCGCGCATTAGTAGCAGACAAATTGCGCGAGAATCTGGAATCTCAAAAACGTCGGTGTTGAGAATGATACATCAACATCTATTGCTACCGTACCATATTTCTATGCACCAGGAATTGCATGACGACGACTTCGAACGTCGTGTACAGTTCTAGAGAAATTACGGGACGATGATAGATTTTGTGCACGCGTTCTCTTTAGCGACGAAGCGTCATTCACCAACAGCGGTAACGTAAACCGGCATAATATGCACTTTTGGGCAACGGAAAATCCACGGTCACTGCGACAAATGGAACATCAGCGACCTTGGCGGGTTAATGTATGATGCGGCATTATGGAAGGAAGGATAATTGGCCCCCATTTTATCGATGACAATCTAAATGGTGCAATGTATGCTGATTTCCTACGTAATGTTCTACCGACATTACTACAAGATGTTTCACTGCATGACAGAATGGTGATGTACTTCGAACATGATGGATGTCCGGCACATAGCTCGCGTGCGGTTCAAGCGGTATTGAATAGCATATTTCATGACAGGTGGATTGGTCGTCGAAGCACCATACCATGGCCCGCACGTTCACCGGATCTGACGTCCCGGGATTTCTTTCTGTGGGGAAAGTTGAAGGATATTTGCTATCGTGATCCACCGACAACGCCTGACAACATGCGTCAGCGAATTGTCAATGCATGTGCGAACATTACGGAAGGCGAACTACTCGCTGTTGAGAGGAATGTCGTTACACGTATTGCCAAATGCATTGAGGTTGACGTACATCATTGTGAGCATTTATTGCATTAATGTGGTATTTATAGGTAATCCGTTCTCACCAATGATAAGTTCACAAAGGTACATGTATCACATTGGAACATCCGAAATAAAATGTTCAAACGTACCTACGTCCTGTATTTTAATTTAAAAAACCTACCTGTGACTATTATAGCGCCATCTATCACAAAGCGAAAAAAGTGGTCCAACTAAAACATTCATATTTCTCTACGTACTACACGAAAATGTCATAAAAATGGTGATTCCTATTTAAAGAAAAACGCAGCTGATATCCGTTTGGTCTATGGCAGCGCCATCTAGCGGGCTAACCATAGCGCCATATGGTTTTCCCCTTCAAACTAGACAAGTTTTGTTCTTTGTAGTTTTTTCGTTTGACGCTTATTTCGTGAGATATTTGGCCCGGTTACCATCAATGGACCACCCTGTATTTTTTTTCTGCTTTATATTTTTATCAGTCAATGTTCTGATAGAATATAAGAGGGAAGATCAGAAAGCAATGCTCTATAATTTTATTTCCAAAAAGTTTAACAGGATACAAAATAAAAAAAGTTACAACTTTAATCTCCTTTCATACATAGTCGTCAACGTTTTCAAGACATTTCTTCCACTGTGATTTCAGTTTCAATATGCAATGTTCGTAGAAGTCCGTCTGGTTGGAGTATAGCCGTCTGTGGACTGCTGATTTCACTTCCTCATCCGTCACGAAGTGTTGGCAGGCCAGGGATTTCGTCATGGGACCAGGCAGATGGAAATCCACCGGTGCAAGATCCGGACCGTATGGTGAATGCTGCAGAACCTCACCCGCCCCCCTCACCCCCAAAATCTGGCGACTTTCTTACGTACAGGAGCAGCAACATGGCGGCGAGTAATGTGACGAAGAAGTTTGACAACGTGAGCATTAATGTTTGTTACGAAGGGAAGAAGCAACTTAACCAAAGTTGTAATGTAGGCTGCAGTACTCAGAGTCATCTCGTGTACAACGAAATCCACCAGTAACACACCCTACATATCCCAGAACATTGTCACAAGCACTTTCCTAGAACATTCAGTTACTGAATTTTTTACGTACTGGGGAACCAGCATGTTTCCATTCCATAGAGGCGTACTTTGTTTCGGGCATACAGTGGTAGGCCAACGACTCATGACCAGTGCCGATTCCATTCAGAAAGTCATGCGCATCTGTGGTGTAACGCGTTAAGTGACCCAAGCTTGTCATCAGCCGTAGGCTCCTTTCAGGTTCTTACGCACCAAGCGAGCGCTAACCTTACGAAATTTTAACGCGTTATAGACTACAGGGTGAGACACTAACTATTGCCACCTAGAATAACTCCGAGAGTATGACAGTAGCTGAAAAGTTTGTGGGACAAATGTTGCATGGGACAACGGGGGCCATAATATGACGCTGGTGTTTTGTTACTAGGTGGGATCACATAAGAGATATGAAGGTCAACTTTTTTTTTTAATTGGGATGCTGTAGTTTGGTACTCATTTTCTGATAACGGCGATTGAGACGAATCCAATGATGTGTAACAGTAAGGCCTTTGAAGGTCAACGAAGGTCAAAAAGGTGTCATGAACGTCCATTTACACAAGTTGTTCGAAGTGATGACCATTGGTATCGATGTAGTGCTGAAATCTTCTTATCATGGATTGAGTGGTATTCCTTATCACATAAGTATTAATCGAAGCACATGCTCTGACTGTTCTCTTTCGCATATATTCAGGTGTTGTTGGAACATCTTAATAAACAATGTCTTTTACGAATCCCCAGAAGAAAAAATCCAGAGGCGTCAAGTCTGGCAAACGAGACGGTCACAACACATGTCCTCCGCGTCCAATCCAACGATTTGGGAATTGTCTCTGCAACTCATTTCTAGCTATCAGCAAAAAATGTGCCGGACACCCATCGTGTTGATACCACATTT
This sequence comes from Schistocerca serialis cubense, assembly GCF_023864345.2. NCBI lineage: Eukaryota > Metazoa > Arthropoda > Insecta > Orthoptera > Acrididae > Schistocerca > Schistocerca serialis. The sequence goes on from NC_064642.1 coordinate 588,260,284, forward strand.
TGTTCCTTGTTTCTAAAGCTATTTCTTCCAATAACAGACCTAATGTTTCTTTCTGGAATGTTGGGTGCTTCCTACCATTATGATTTCTTTCGATGAAATAGGGGCCCATAATTCTGTTGAAATAGGAGCCTATTATTCTGTCCTCCAGAATCCCACACGATACATTCACCGACCACTGTTTTTGGTGTGCAACTTGCCGCAGCCAGTTGCCCAGTAATGCATGTTACGCAAATTAACATTCCCATGATTAGTGAATGTAGCCTCGTCAGTAAATAAAATCAAATGAATAAATGTGTCATCCCTCTGAAGTTGAGCCCATCGGCAGAATTGATTGCGACTCATACAATCCCTACCAGTTAATTCTTGGTGGAAACTGATATGGTAAGGATGATACTTACGGCGATAAAAAACGCCAGCCGCTGTGTCCGAGCTGTTCTAGGCGCTTCAGGCCTGAACGGCAATGCTGCTTTGGTCGCAGGTTCGAATCCTGCCTCGGGCATGGATGTGTGTGACATCCTTAGGTTAATTAGGTTTAAGTAGTTCTAAGTCTGGGGGACTGATGACGTCATATGTTAATTCCCATAGTGCTCAGAGCCATTTTTTCGATTCAGAACACAAACAACACTACTCTGGCTCATGCCAGATTCCCTTGCGATTTGACGCGAACCAACACAAGGATCTCGAATCGCAGTGACAAGAGTAACAATTTCCGTACCCTCGTTAGTAACTTTCCTTTGCCGGATATGTTTTCGATGCGGTAAGGATCCAGTTGTTCTCGATTTATTATGCACATATTTAAATTTACGACGTGTAGGGTGAGTACGTTGAGGATATCTTTCAGCGTATAAGTCTCTAGCTCTCACTGAATTTCGTTGGCATTCTCCATAAATGTGAAGCATATCGACTTGTTCTTCGACGGATTACATCATTCACATTGACTTGATTCGACGATACTAGTCCTACAGTTCCTATCAGTGTTATATTGCGAAACCGTCATATAGTGTTTACATGTCAAAGGCACGTTAGATGGATACGTCGTATTCTGCGAATACTTAGTATTTCACGATATACAAGAGGGAATTGTCGCAGCATGCGCTTCGATATGTGCCGATATGATAAGGAAAACCACTCAATCCATGATAAGATTTCACCACTACTTCGATACTAATGGTCATCATTTCGAACTTGTTGTGTAATTGGACGTTCATGACAGCTTTTCTACCTTCGTTGACCTTCAAAGGCCCTACTGTTACAAATCACTGGAGTCACCTCGATAGCCGTTGTCAGAAAATAACTACCAAACTATAGCATCCCATTTAAAAAACAAAGGTGACCTTTAAACCTCTGACTCGACCCCACCGAGCAACAAAAAACCAACGTCATATTATGCAACTTCTGTCCCACAAACTTTTCAGTTTCTGTCATACTTTCAGAGTTATTCTAAGTGGCGGTAGTTAGTGACTCACCCTGTATATCGTACACTGCAGCATAGGGAACGTTGGAATGCCCCGATAAGGTTCGCAGCTGCACACACCGGTCGTTCAGTGCTGTCTCGATGGTTCCGACATTCTGTGGTGTTGCAGTTGTTGCCAGCCGCCTGGAGCATGGCGAATCGGTAAGGTTTATACGGGCCTCCTTTAAGAATGCACACCACCTGGAGACATTGCTACGGTCCATACAGTAATACTGTGTACTGGCTTCTGAAAATTTTATCAGCCATATTCCGATATATTTTACTCCTGTCTTGTAGGACACCGCACAATGTTGTTGCTTTTTTTTTTCATTTTGACCATGGCGGTTACCTGCTGGGATATTTGTATGCAAGGGATCCTATATGTTTAACAGTACATTTTGCCAGTGAGTTGTTTTATTTTTATTGATAGTCCAGTTTTGTTAAATCGGTGTCATGCCATTTATGTGAAAGCTGGTATTCCTCCTCATAGGACAATCTGAAGATGCTTTGTATAAAGCGAAACGCGTCATTGGAGGATAAATAAAATTTTAAAAATCCTGTTTCTCAACCAAGACTGTTCTTTTATGAACCAGTTTCTCAAAATAAGCAACTGACATTTTCTCCACTACCACGGAAAACTTGTAATTGTTGTGCAAGAGCTGATGTACGTAAGCTTTGCGCATTGCTGAACACAGCTTAATTTCCAACAACGATCACTTGACTGATGAGTGTAAAAATACTGTAAAGATTCTAAATCAACAAATAACTTGGAATTACGTAGAACCAAATTATGTTCTAGCACCTCATTTCAAAAAGGAAACTTTAAGTGATATATATGCACTCCGTCTTCAGGCCACAAGTGGCCCATCGGGACCATCCGACCGCCGTGTCATCCTCAGTGGAGGATGCGGATATGGGGGGCGTGTGGTCGGCGTACCGCTCTCCCGGTCGTGATGATGGTTTTCTTTGACCGGAGCCGCTACTATGCGGTCGAATAGCTCCTCAATTGGCATCACGAGGCCGAGTGCACCCCGAAAAATGGCAACAGCACATGGCGGCTGGAGGGTCACCCATTAGAGTGCCAACCACGCCCGACAGCGCTTAACTTCGGTAATCTCACGGGAACCGGAGTATCCACTGCGGCAAGGCCGTTTCCTTAAGGTGATATAGGTAACCAAAAATATAGATTATTATCAGATGAATCAACAGATGTAAGCATTACGAAATATCGTGGCATCGTCGGAAGATCTTTTGGTTTAAAGCAAAAAAGCAGAGTAAGTTTTTAGCTTTGCAGTCGCTGGAGAGTTCTAGTGCCGTTAGAATGGTTTCAACACTAATAAAGTATTTAAAAGTTCATGATCTGAAACTACAAAATTTAATTGCAACAAAAATGGAACTGTCATGACTGGTTCTAGGCACAGCGTGTACACAAATGTGAAAACGCAACTTAATCTCAAACATCCGATTATGATACCTTCTGTCTGTCACTTACTACAGCTGGCAGTAACGCATACATCAGAAATTACTTTACGAGAAAAAGTAATGTTTCTGGTCCTGGTTCCCATAGTCGTCAAAGCGCAAATTTAATGTAAAAATATTTTTGAACTAATTAGTTGTGGTGATTTTCCGTTAAAAATATTGAAGGAGTGTGACACACGTTGGCTATCTATCGAATCTGCTGTAGCAAGAATTTTACCGCAGTGGGATAAATTAAAATAGTATTTTGTGAGTACTAAAGATCGAAGTCACGTAGCGGAGATGCTTTATAATGCGTTCTCAGATGGGCAGAATCGATTCTACATGTACTATTTGAAAACTATTCTTGGTGGTGTACAACTGACAGTCAAAATCTTTGAGAGTGGAAAATGAAACCTCGTGGAAAGTTCTTTGATAGCTTTACTACGTTCAGTCTGCCAAAGAATTCTGTTGCCGGCGACAGCAATAACGGACCAAGACACCGGAGATCACCAGTACTTTTATTCAGATTTTTGTAACTATGCATATGTTAGAAAAAATCTTGTTATAAAATTTTTTTGCGATTTCAAGATTGTTTCAAAAAAAGTTGTAGTTATGAGTGCATTATCTGGTCTTTCAGTGTAACACCTTTAAACGTCACAGTATATACATTTTATTTATTGAATAATTTCATGTACGTAATTACAACCACAAAATTTTAATAGCTTAAAGTAAACCTTTCATTTTGTCTTTTCAGATCGAAAGCCTTAGTCACGATTAATTTGTCCTTTGGTTGAATGGAACATTTAAGGGCACCGTTGAGGAATTTAATTTTTTTTCGATTTTTGTAACTATGCATATGTTAGAAAAAAAATTGTCATAGGAAATAATAACACACATTCATTACCATAGATCAATAAATTAATGTGATTTTTAATCTTTCATCCCAGGTACGTAAAATATCTCTGGAATAAGAGCAAAACAGGATCATTAAAAATATCATGTAGTACGTTATTGTCTGGCACTAACCAAGTGCTGAAAATAAATCTAATTCCCCCTCTCCGACATTATTTTTGCCCCTAAGAAAGTTTAAGCAACCTGTAGCGGATTTTTAATGGACGTTATTTTACTTATCTAGTGGCATTTTTAGCACCGCCTAGCGACTTTAAATTTTATGCAACGGCAGTACTGGTCGTACGTGACCAATCCGATGCACAATTGATAATTTTGGCGTGGAGTCGTTGAAGTTCATTTTGTGCTCTGAGCAGGTAAATACTTGTTTGCGTAGCTAACCATCTATACTTTAACAGATATGTAATGTCTCTTTGTAGCTTACATAGAATACAAATGTGCTTACTCACTGATAATACAGTGTATAAACATTTAAAATCACTCTGGCCCCAGTGTAGTACGAAGTAAGTTTGAAAAGTATGACGTCATCTTATGTACTGTACCACCACATTCTGAAATAATGTTCTGTACACATGTTTTAACAATTTATTTGATCCAATAATTGACCTAATCATTGTTGTGCTGTATGTGTTGCTTTGTGGTGTAACGCTTTGCCTTCACAACTCATTGACTACAACCACTAGACGTTGCGTTTTTTAAGCTACTTGTTGGTTATTACAACCAAGCAGCTGACGAATGGCTTCTCACAAGCGATAAAAGCTTTATTAGTCAGACAAGGATCACTCAACTGGTACGAGAATCATAGGGTACAGCCACAACCTTACAAAATGCTACCAGTGGCTCCTTCGAAACTGAAATCTGGCCATTGCATCCACGCTTTTTCGGGGTACGGACTTCGTTACGAGTACATCGAATCCTTAATGATAAACTAGAAATGACGAAGAAGAAACGACTGAATAGACAAGAGCTCCCAAGAAAATCGAGACAATCTAATGGAAATTAATGCAGCCCTGAAGCCTTCAACTACTACAAGGCTAACTCGTAGTAGGAGAGTGCCACTGGGCTCACAAGGCATCTCCCCTATACCAACTCTACAAAACAGAATAAGGAAATGAGCAGCATCATCGGCTTTTGAGATCACAGGTAGTACTTAAAAGGCTACTGGACAAAGAATCTGAGGAGAACAAAAGTGGAACTAACAAAACTAAAACTGGCAGTACGTCTTGAAGCGGTCTCGTACATGCTGATATCTGTATTCTGTCACCGTCCATTCGCTTATACCGTGTCACAATTTGATGTGGTATTCTTTGCCATCTGCAAAGACGAGTTTTAGTCACTGTAACATACGGAAATACTAAGTACATGGTGGAGAAAAATACCTGTGAACGTCTGTAGGAGAGATATTTTTCTTGCAAAAGACAGCTGAGTACACTCAAGGAACTTTTTATGAGATTCTGATACCTCCTCCATATACCTCCCAAACGACCGTAACCGTAGGACACAGCGGATTACGACAGTTACCAATTCTCAGGTTCGTACGCACGATGCTCCATTCTTGAATATTATATGAGAAAGATCGACCATTAACAAGACAAAACAAAGTCACATGTGTTACGGTTCTGTATGGATAATTAACATACATTTTTGTTCATTATAAGCACCACAACGGGACCATTGAATGGTTGTATTCATAAATAACAACCACACGCGTTAAGACATTTATTTCGCTGGGAGTCGAGGCGATCAGTTCCTGTTTCGTAGAACGCGTTCGGTCAGTGATGGGTCAACAACCGCACCCACTCTGGCACTTCTCTGAACAACTGAAACCAACGCCCGTCGCATGTCTATGTTAACGTCGCCAAAGATTGAAAATCACGCTGTGAAAGATCCGGGGTGTACGGAGGATACTTCAGTGCTTCCGAACCAAACCGCTACAGTGTTGTCTTCGTCCGACTGGCAGTGTGGGGGCGGGTATTACCGTGCAACAGGATGATTTGGTCCGACAGCCCTGGAGCAAACAGCAAAGCCAACAGCAGAAACGTCCTACATCTTCCCCGCCAAACGGATCCACAGCTGTTCACAGAAGTTCCGGACATCAGGTGCAGCACCCTCTACTTATCGAGTTCCTCGTGCGTGGAACCAAAATTAATGCTCACCGATAAGGAGACACTTTGCAGAAACTGCGACGCGCTATAAAGCCAAAACGCCTAGGAAAGTTGTGCGCAGGGTAACGCCAGCCTCCTCACTGCCAATTGGACGCAGGTTATGCTTCAGCGGTTTGATAGGGAAACACTGCAACATCCTATCCGGTGTTGTTATTTCCGACTGAAGGTCTTGTTCTTTGAAGTATTAATTTATTTAAAAAATTATCTATCCTCGCAAGATTAGAGCCATAGGATGCTCTCTTAGGTGCAGCGTGGCATTCGTCGTTATTTATCTTTTATATTCATTATGATACAAATCGCACCCTGGCCAGATAAGCGACACAAGTAAAAAAAGGACAATATTTCATTTGTGTCACTGCGAAATAAATGGGAAGTGTTCCTACGTACACGAAAATGTATAATCGAATTTACTGCCAAAAACATTTATTTGACATTTAAAGGAAGCTTATACTATTTCAGTCTACGTTTTACAGAAATCTTTAAGTCGAATTTTCTTACTTGCTGCAGTTTCGAGTTGCGTCACTGTTCTTGCCAGGGTAACAGTAGATGTTAAATTTACTACAGAATCTAATATTCACTAATATTAGAGATGGAAATAATAAAAACCGTAATACCTTCGTCAGGAAACACACAGTTGACGGTGCTTTAAGGACAGTAGAGCAATATAATCAACAAGTAGGTAACGCTGAAATGGGTGCCGATGGACTTGATGGAAGGAATAGGAGAGACAGAAGTTGAAAAACCACGAGAAGTGATAGATTACAAGTAATAAAGAGATGAGAAAACAAAACAATGTGAGTGAAAAAGGAAAAGAGCATGAAATTTATCTGGAGGAAAAATAAAGAACTGGAAATGACCATTGCGTTACCTTAAGTTGCTGGAGAGAAAAATCGACAAAAAACTGCTTCCAGTTTTTCTTTAAACACAATTTTTGGCATGGTGCTTACGTATCGTGAAAAAACATAGAAGGCGGAATGCAAGCCAGATGAACTTCCGGTGAGATGATATAATTATCTGGGATTCCTCACTTATAATTTTATGTTCCAAGTTCTGCCTTCACCTGGACACTGAACACAGGTTTTCATTAAATACAGAAAAAGCACTCTGAAGAATATGTTATCAAAAAGATTTTGTCGGGTAAATATTCTTTGCACCTGAAAAATCAAGTTTCAATGGAAGCTTGCTTACACCCCCTCTAGCCGCTCTCGGCGCTTGGGCTGTTTGCGACTCCGATCAATACCTCCTTCTCTATAAAGCTATTGTAACATTCTAGGTCGAAGAAAATATCGATTTGGGTGTTGTCCTTGTCCACCAGATGTCTCCATGTATACGCTTTCGACGAAAGTGAGATGAGAAAAGCGGTTATGGTGAAACTTTATTACACAGTCCGCAGGACTATTACTGTTCTGAAAGTTGGTGTCCCGGGTTCCCGGGTTCGATTCCCGGCGGGGTCAGGGATTTTCTCTGCCTCGTGATGACTGGGTGTTGTGTGCTGTCCTTAGGTTAGTTAGGTTTAAGTAGTTATAAGTTCTAGGGGACTGATGACCATAGATGTTAAGTCCCATAGTGCTCAGAGCCATTTTTTGAAAGTTGGTGTAAATGGAAACATACTGAGATGAACGGTGCACTGGATACTTCTGATCACAAGCCACCACTGAGAAGTAAAGTTACTGAAGCTATTGCTGGTATGCACAAACATCTGACTGATAGCAGTCTGAAAGAGAAATACCTTGGAGCCTATATTCAGAACAACAATGAAGCACTGCATTTATTAATTTGGGCCTATGCTCCAAAACACATGTTTTTGAGTGTAAAATGAGTCCACATTGTGACTCTAATATTGACTCTCTCCTCTGCCCAGTAAGACACAGGTTGCGTCCTTTTCCTCCTGGACTGAAATGGGAACGTGTAACAGTAAGCGGCTCGAATTTCACTTGGGAGTTGAGTAGGTAAGAAGGACGTTATTCTACGAAAAAAAAGGAAACAGTCATGTCCCGTGTAGAGTGGACTTCGACGTAAACGGCATCGGCGACTTTAGAGAGCGGGCGGCTAGACGGGAAACTTAAGTTGCGAACTGCAAACGTCCATTAGGAGCTTAGCGCCTTTCCCCAAACTGGAAATTCAATCGCTTTTGCGGAGACAAAGTCCGTGGAAGTCCTCTCCGCGACGAACGGTCGAGTCAACAGCATTTCCGATCGTCCTCCTTCCAACGGAATCGAGTAAGTGCTGTCGGATTCTGTAATGCATTACGAGTTACAACGATGGCAGAAAATCGTAACGCAAAACTTCCGAATGCAAAGCACATGTTTTCGGAAAAAAACGCTTAATAATTTTTACCATTGTTGCAAATGATTAAGGTGTACCGTCCTGTCAACGATGAGGTTATTATGGCTGGCTAAGGAGTAGTTCGACAATGGTATATGAAATACTCAATTAGCATTCTCCTGAAGAAAATCAGAAACTTAATGGTCAACAATTTAGCTTCAGATTACCCATGAAGTTCTGTCACACTGTTATTGAACCGAAAGAAGACTACAATTTTCTGAATGCCGGTTTCAACTTGTCGTACTTGGAGGAAGTTTTCTTTGTTCTTCGATGCACTTGATGATGAATATATCATAAACAACTGAATACCGAATTCAAGTCTACCTCGCATCACAAGGAAAATCTCTCATCGGATTTTTAGTTTTTCTCTAAAGACAATTTTTATTCCAGCACCTGTTGCAGAAATGAAAAACGAATACACTAGTATCATATTATCCTTAACTTAATATCTTTCAGAAATTTTAATATTGGACATCATAGTTATCAGCATCAGTGTCAGCATCGTCGGGTGCTAGATATCGAATGTGTTTTAGGCATACGGCTACTTGACATGGAGACCGGTTATATTCTAGTTTTCTTTTGGTAACTGTCAGATGAAACTCCAATAGAAACTTCGTCTCACCTTGAATTCAGTTGTTAACAGTATTATATTGCTGAAAATCTTCATATTTCTCCCTTCGTCGATATTACAGCTCTAGTCCTCTGCAACTCCCTCCAGTACCATGCATGGTATTCCCTGGTGTCGTAACGCATGTTCTTTCGTCCTTTCACTCCATCTTGTCAGTATTTTCCACGTGTTCTTTTCTTCGTCGATTCTGTGGAGAACCTATTTATTCCTTAGCTTATCAGCCCATCAAATTTTCAACATTCTTCTGGAGCACCACATCTCAAACACTTCGGTTACCATCTGTTCCAGTTTTCCCACTGTCCATGATTCGCTACAAATGCAGTGCTCCAAACTTACATTCTCAAAAACCTTACCCTCAAATTACGACGTAAGTCTGATAATAGCTGCACTATTTTGGCCACGAATAGCCTCTTTGTCAGTGATAGTGGGCTTTTTATGTCCACCTTGCTTCCTCTGTCATGGGTTATTTTGCTTCAAAGATAGAAAAATTCTCTAACTTTTTCTACTTCGTGATCACAAATTCTGATGTTAAGTTTCTCGCTATCCTTGTTTCTGTTACTTCTCATCATTTTTATATTTTTCCTGTTTACCCTCAGTCCTGGTTTTTTTCTCATTAGGCCATTCAGCCCATTTAAAAGATACTGCAGTTGTTCTTCACTTTCACTGAGGATAGCAATGTCATCAGCGAATCGTATCATGGATATCATTCAACCTCGAATTTTCTTCGATGAATAGATTGAACAGTAGGTGCGAAAGACTGCGTTCCGTTCTTACATCGTTTTTGATAGGAGCAATTTCTGAAGATACGTCGCCAGTCTCATAGATTCAGCGTACCAGTTTGAAGAGTTTTTGGTTGCCATTTCCCCCAGTCATTTTAGAAATTCCGATGGACTGTTGTGTATCCCTTCTGCCCTATCTGGGCTTACGTCTTTCAGTTATCACTGTAATACTGGCCCATATGGCCTCCATACTGACTCCAACTGCTTCTGCTATCATCAGACGAGTCCTCCCCTTCATAGAAGCCTTCAATGTAATCTTTCCTCCTAATCGCTCTCTCCTCTGAGTGCAACAGTGGAATTACCACTGCAGTCTTAAAAGTTACCACCCTTGCTTTTAGTTTCACCAAAGACTCTTTTGAATTTTTTTATATGCTGAGTCAGTTCTCCTGACGACCATTTCTTTATCGATTTTTCCTATCCTGCAGCCAATTCTCCTTGGCTATCCTGACTTCCATTTATTTCATTCCTTAGTGACTTATTTTGCTGTATTTCTGTTTTCCCCCAGACATTTTTGTACTTTCTTTTTTCGTCGATCAATTGAACATCTGTTCGTTAACCAACGATTCGTCGCAGTTACATTCCTTGTACTTATGTTTGTCCAGAATCTGTGATCATTCTTTTTTTGACCGAACTGCAGAACTTACTGCTCTGGTATTTGTTGTCACAGCATCCACATCTTTGGGCAACTTCAAACGCATATCGCCATTCCTGAGTACCTCAGTATACTGGCTCATTCCTTACTGACGTCTCCGGACGATTCTCTTAAACATCGGAATACTCTCCGTTGTTACTAAATTATGATCTAAGTCTACATCTGCTTCTGGGTACGCCTTGCAGTCGAATATACTGCACAACTTCGGAATCTGTGTGTGACTTCGATGTAATCCAGCTGTAATCTTCCCGTTATTCTGGATGTTTTCCAAGTATAACTCCTCCTTTAGTGATTCTTGAACAGAGTATTTGCTGTAGGAGTAGGCTTCCGCGGTTGTTGTCACTGTCAGTAAAATTACTCAGCGCATATGGGCACATTGTCAGTACAGAATATTTTCCGACGTTCCTTCCTTGTTGCAAATGGCCTTACTCAGGTTGTTTTTCTTAAACAAAGAAGGCCATTGGCAACAGTGGCCGAAACGTTGGAGAATTTCCTACACTGACAACACCAACACATAGACTGAAAATTTTTATCTATTACCATGTGTAATTTATTGCAGAATCCAGTTAGTCTCTGAAAACAGAATTAAACGCTATAAACAGCCACGATCGCTTTTGTAGAGCATTTATTTAGGTTACCGATTTCACCTTGCTTTACATACTGAATTACCTTCAATATCCTCGTATACGTTCTCTATCTCTTCATCTTCTGTTTGCATCGATGACGTGTGCACCTGTACTCTCGTTGTTGGCGTTTGTTTGCTGTCGAATCTGACGAGATCAGCCCTACCGGAGGAATGTGCCCTGTTCTCTTATTCATAACGAATCCTACCCCCTCCCCCCTTATAGCATTTTCTAGTGCTGTTAATATTACCAGAAATGCTTATCTCCTTTCCATACCATTCACTGAAACGCACAATAGGCCTATATCTAGATTGAGCCTTTGCATTTCCCTTGTCAGATTTCCTAACTTCCCAATACGTTCGAAATTCTGACATGTCAAGCTCCGACTTGTAGAATATTATACCGTCGTTGGGTATTTTATCTTTTTCTCATGGTTATTTCACCTATAACAGTCTTCTCCCGGAGATCCCAATGAGGGATTTATCAGGAATCTTTTGACAACGGAGAGAACATTATGTTACGTTTACAAACCGCATGCCTTGTGGATATACATTACTTGTCTTTAATTCAGTGATACTCATTGCCTTCTGCATCCTCATGCCGTTGATCTTTGCTCAGTCTTCTGCCTTTTAGGAGCTGTTCCCCATACCAAGGGTAAGAGAGTGTCCCGAACCTGTAAGTTCCTCCGTCCTCTCTGACAAGTCCGTTGACAAAACTTCTTACGCCGAAAGTATTCGGCCGCCATTGCTGATGATTTTCAAATAGTTCCAATGGCTCTGAGCACTATGGGACTTAACATCAGAGGTTATCAGTCCCTTCGACTTAGAACTACTTAAACCTAACTAACCTAAGAACATCACACACATCCATGCCCGAAGCAGGATTCGAACCTGCGAACGTAGCAGTCGTGCGTTTCCGGACTGAAGCGCATTGAACCGCTCGGCCACAGCGGCCGGCTATGATTTTCATTCGGGATTCAGGCAGTGGTGAGATTCAAACATGGGACCGATTTTTTTTTTTTTTTTTTTTTTTTTTGGTCCAGGTGGACGTCACATCACGCCCGTCGAGTGCATCGTCGAAGACTTTACTCAGTTTTTGGTTTTTTGTTTACAGCGGGCACCCAGTCCTCTGACCCTACATGCTGCACCGTAGACAAGAGATCATTGTACTTGAAAATGATGAGATTACTACAAAGGCTACTTTTTTCGTCACGGTAACAACGGCGGAACTCACTGCATTCTGTCAACATTTATCACAGTTCGTAAATGCATTTATTGTTGACAATGTTCACAAAAAAAAATAATCACCAGTAGTATCTTTATCTAGAAACTAGCACAAGCGCGCCGGCCGCGATGGTTGAGCGGTTCTGGCGCTTCAGTCGGGAACCACGCGGCTGCTACGGTCGCAGGTTCGAATCCTGCCTCGGACATGGATGTGTCTGATGTCCTTAGTTAGGTTTAAGTAGTTTTAAGTTTAGGGGACTGATTACCTCAGCTGTTAAGTCCCATAGTGCTTAGAGCCATTTTTTAGCACGAGCGCCAGCGAAGCTAGTAGACTGTCCAGGCAACCAAGAACTAGGTCTACGCCTGTAACAATGTTAAGAAATTCGCCATCGAAGTGTTTTAATCTTTGTCCGAGGAGTCTTAGCAATCACAGGGTCATAAAGCTGTGGGGAAACTTTTTTCAGAACAGTAGAAATAATCATCCCAACTGTTGAACAAGTTTGCGTTCATGATGTAAGATCACTGGACAGAATAATAGACACCTATTTAAAGGAGCAGACTGTGAAGCTGTCCAACTGGTGTCTATAAAACGTTTGCGGATTTAGCAGCAGAAAAAACGAGTGCCAATTCAGTTACCAGAACACTCCTCGACTACAACTGCAGACCAGGTCCGATTAAACAATGTCATCGAATCACTCCAGCGGCCTGTTGCTAGATTTGTTACTGGTAGATTCGATGAACACGGGCGTACAACGGGAACGCTACGTGAACTCAAATGGAAAACCCTGGATGGAAGAAAGCGTCCTTTCTGCAAAACGCTTTTGAGAAAATTTGGAGAACAAGTGCTTGCGACATATAGTACTGCCACCAACATTCATCTTGCGCTTGTACCACGAAGACAAGAAAGGAGAAATCAAGACTCATACCGAGCCATATGGAAGGACAATCTTTTTTCCTCTCTCCAGTTGTGTTCAAATATGTGTGAAATCTTATGGGACTTGACTGCTAAGGTCATCAGTCCATAAGCTTACACACTACTTAACCTAAATTATCCTACACACACCCACGCCCTAGGGAGGACTCGAACCTCCGCCGGGACCAGCAGCACAGTCCATGACTGCAGCACCTTAGACCTCACGGCTAATCCCGCCCGGCTCTCCAGTTGTGATTGGAACAAGAGAATGACTAGTAGTAATACTAGGTACCCTCCGCCATTCACCGTGTAGAGGCCAGAGGATTGTGTATGATGGTACAGATTTTCGATACTTCGGCTCCTTGTGCCGTAGACCGCTGCAGGCGCTCACTACCTCTACGACTTCCGTGTGCAGGTGGACAAAATTTTTGAAGCGTAGCCGTTACAAAACGGCTTTCACAACATAACACAAGAGGCCTCTGCAGAAGTCTACAACTGCGTCCACACGGGACGCGCTGCTCTTCGACGCGCGGGGCAGAGCGGCGCATAACGGAGCAGAAAGTTTATAGGTTCGTATTTACGTCTCACTGTGTGAGCGCTCGTCGGTGTAGTAGTGGCAGTTGTAGTAGCTGTACTAGTTTTGTTCACCTGTGTATCACTTTTACAAGGATACTTGACTTACTTTGGATATACAATTTAAGAACAACAAAAATAACTAAGTCATCCACATTCACTTACAGGTCTAGTTCAACAAAATGAAAGAGAGAACAGAAAACTGCAAGTGTTGCATCCGTAATTGTTTATCATAAACTTAGAGGGGACAGGGGCGTAGTAAACGTCTTCAGCGGGTAACACCAGAACTGAGAAGTCGGGGAGTTTAGCTTTTAAGCGATTTATGTAGGATATCAGTGATCAGTAGGATATAAATTATAAGATTCGCTGATGACAGTACCACCTTCAGTGACAGTGATGGTGACTTACGGAGCATGCTGAAGGGTCATGAATATGTGTTGAGAGGAAGGTGAAGGAAGACTAAGGTAATGCGGAGTAGATGAATGGCATTAGTGAGCGCCGTTAAGTTTCTCATTGGAAATTTGTGGTAAGGACTATGCGACAAAACTGCTGAGATCATCGGTCCCTAGGCTTACGCACTACTGAATCTAATTTAAACTATCTTACGCTAAGGACAACACGTACACCCATACCCGAGGGAGGACTCGAATCTCCCACGGGGCAGGCTGCACGAATCGTGTCAAGACGCCTAAGACCACACGGCTACCAAGCGCGGTAAGTTTCTCATAAATACAATTTCCCTACTACGTTGCCTTAGTCTTCCTTCAGTTTCCTCTCAGTCCATATTCTGTGCTCAGTGACTGTTCACCACAAAGTAGACAAAGCGAAGAAATCGTGCTGTCTTGGAAGCAAAATAATAAATGGCACACTCACAGGCAAAGAGTGCTTTCTTAGTCAAAAGACCACTACTTGCATCAACTATCGCACTTCAGCAAGAAATTTCTGAGGATATATGTTCGCGGAACAGCGTTGCATGGTAGTGAATCATGGACAGAAAAAAGGAGAATCGAAGCGTTTGTGATGTTGCGCTATAGAAGGATTTTTTGGAACATTTTCGAGAAGCAACCATCTTGTAATCTATATAAAATCAGAGAAAAACCAGTCTAGATCGCGATGGTACTTTGTTAAAGTGACCGGTTTCAGCCTAGGTTTAGGCCATCTTTATAGAGCACCACCAGCTGAAACTGACAATATAGCTACAGTATAGCAGGTCAGCAACTGGATACAGTTCATTACATAAATTATCTGGGAGTACGCATTAGGAGTAATTTAAAATGGAATGATCATATAAAGTTGATCGTCGGTAAAGCAGATGCCAGACTGAGATTCATTGGAAGAATCCTAAGGAAATGCAATCCGAAAACAAAGGAAGTAGGTTACAGTACGCTTGTTCGCCCACTGCTTGAATACTGCTCAGCCGTATGGGATCCGTACCAGATAGGGTTGATAGAAGAGATAGAGAGGATCCAACGGAGATCAGCGCGCTTCGTTAAAGGATCATTTAGTAATCGCGAAAGTGTTACGGATTTGATAGATAAACTCCAGTGGAAGACTGTGCAGGAGAGACGCTCAGTAGCTCGGTACGGGCTTTTGTTGAAGTTTCGAGAACATACCTTCACCGAGGAGTCAAGCAGTATATTGCTCCCTCCTACGTATATCTCGCGAAGAGACCATGAGGATAAAATCAGAGAGATTAGAACCCACACAGAGGCGTACCGACAATCCTTCTTTCCACAAACAACACGAGACTGGAATAGAAGGGAGCACCGATAGAGGTACTGAAGGTGCCCTCCGCCACACACCGTCAGGTGGCTTGCGGAGTATGGATGTAGATGTAGATGTAGACAGAACAGTCAGTTGACCTCAGTCGCTTAAACTGCGCAGCTGATGGTGCTGTCTGAAGATGGTCTAAGCCCAGGCCGAAGTCGGCCATCTTAATAAAGTACCTTCAGGACATAGGCTTGTTTTTTCAATGATTGATCATGTATTAAGACATCAGGGAATAACATCCATTGTCCTACAGGGAGCTGTAGAGAGTAGAAGCTGTCGGGGAAGATAGAGATTGGAATACATCCAGCAAATAATTGAGTATGTTGGATGCAAGTGTTATTCTGATATGATGAAGAGGAGGATATAAAGCAGTTCGTGGAAGGCATCATCAAACTAGTCAGAAGTCGGTTGATTCCCAAATATTTGATGGTAAGTTTGAACATTTTTATCGTACGTCATCAAAAGACTTAAAACACTTGGTCTGTTTGATTGCAACAGTAATAAAGAAACAAGACACAAATTCTACAAAAGCATTACAATCGAAAGAAAGAACTGTAAAACACTTCCTTTTTGATTCATTCACAACTTTGGTATCCCTGTAACATTTTATATTGACTATGCTACAAATATAGCACCATTCTTATCCGTCATCTATCAGAGATCATTGGAACGGCGGAAAGTTCTACGGGATTGGAAAAAGGCCCAGGTCATAGCAATCTATAAAAAGGGTAGAAAATCGGATGCACATAATTACCGGCCAATTTCACTGACCTCGATTCGTTATAGAATCATGGAACATATTTTGTGTTCAGGCATAATGACCTTTGCAGACTCTGAGAAGCTCATCTGAAGAAATCAGCACGGTTTTAGGAAACAGCGGTCATGCATGATATACAACAGGCTCTAGATACCGGCTCCCAGGCTGATGCCATATTTCTCGACTTTCGAAAGGCGTTCGACTCAGTTCCGCACTGTCGCTTGCTACAAAAAGTGCGCGCTTACGGTCTATCCAATTACATATGCGGTTGGATAGAAAGTTTTCTAACAGACAGGGAGCAGTATGACGCCCTTAAGGGGTAACTCCAACGGAAACAAGAATAACTTCAGGCGTGCCCCAGGGCAGCGTAATTGGTCCTCTGCTTTTTACGATTTGCATAAACGATCTGGTTGGTTCAAATGGCTCTGAGCACTATTCGACTGAACTTCTGAGGTCATCAGTCGCCTAAAACCTAGAACTAATTAAACCTAACTAACCTAAGGACATCACACACATCCATGCCCGAGGCAGGATTCGAACCTGCGCCTAGAACCACACGGCCACTTCGCCGGGCCGCTCTGGTTGATGGTACTAACAGCGGCCTTGGACTGTTTGGCGATGATGCTGCAGTCTACAGAAAAGTAGAATCATACGAAAGTTGTGAACAAATGAATGAGGATTTGCAGAAAATAAATGCGTGGTGTAATGGTTCAAATGGTTCTGAGCACTATGGGACTCAACTTCTGAGGTCATTACTTCCCTAGAACTTAGAACTAGTTAAACCTAACTAACCTAAGGACATCACACACATCCATGCCCGAGGCAGGATTCGAACCTGCGCCTAGAACCGCACGGCCACATCGGCCGGCGTGGTGTAATGACTGGGAGTTACCTGTCAATATTAGTAAGTGTTACCTACTGCGTATAACAAGGCGAAAATCCCCATTAATGTGTGAGCACAAAATAAATGATCAGTCTTTGGAAGCGGTAACATCACTGAAGTATCTGGGTGTGACTATTCGAAATGATCTCAAATGGAATGATCTGATTGCACAAGTAACGGGTAAGGCGAACTCTAGATTGTGGTATATCGGTAGAATCCTGAAGCGATGCAGTCCTTCAGCAAAGGAAATAGCTTACAATACGATAGTTCGTCCAGTCTCAAAGTATTGTTCGTCTGTATGGGAACATTACCAGTTGGGTCTGTTTCAAGAGATTTAGAAGGTCCAAAGAAGAGCGACTAGATTCGTGACTGGTACATTTAGCCATCGCGAGAGCGTTACACATCTCATAGAAAGTTTGAAGTGGGAAACGCTTGCAGATAGACGACGCGTTAAACGGAAGGGGCTGCTCACAAAATTCCGAAATCCAATCTTCACTGAGGATGTAGAGCATATATTATTACCACCAAGTTTCAAATCGCGTAATGATCATCATTCAAAGATAAGGGAAATAAGAGCTCGTACTGAGGCGTTCAGACAGTCCTTTTTCCCTTGCACGATCCGCGAGTGGAACAGAGGTGGGGGGGGGGGGGGGGGGAGAAATACGACTTTGGCGCGAATTGTGCCCTCCGCCACACACCTCTTGGTGGCTAGCGGTGTATATGTGTGGATGTAGATGGTGATCAGTATTATTTTAAGGTCTCGGCGGTTATTAAGACATGATTCCACATGCAGTACTGTCATAAAAGTGCTAAACTGTTCTAAATGTGATGAGAAACTGAAGTACATACAGTGCCCATTATGTCTACAGTTCTCGAAAAAGGAGTTCTCGAAAAAGGCTTTGGACAGCCATCAGGAAATAAAAATATAGTGACTGAAGACGGAATGTTATCAATGAATACATCCCTAATCTAGAAGTTACAGTCACGGACAGACACGGAATCAACGCAGCGGAGCACTAACGTCTTGTTTTGGCTCGCTAGTGGGAAATCCCGTTCAAACAAAGCGCGCACGAACGAGCCGTTTCTTTTGACGTACCAGCAGTGGGCGTAACGCCTTCATTTCGTTGTTGCCCAGAGCGGCGTGCTTTACTGTGCACACCGGACGCGCCACGCTTGCGTGCCGGTGGCGAGCCGCTACACAGCGGTACGCGTTCGTTGTGGACGCGGCTTTAAGGCACGAAGCTACGGAAACCGGCAGATGTTAGTCGTGGGCGGCGTGGAACGCGGCAAAAGCGCGGCGCTACCGATAAAGCGACAGTACTGTCGCGCGGCTGCCTCCTTTGAGATGTCACCGAAGCTACGATGTATAGAGCGCAAACATACAGCACAGCGCTACGCGGAGAGATACTGCTTTGTTCTGCTTAGTGTCTGCGTTTGGCCAGTTGTGAGGCTATGCTAGTTGGTCACGGTCGCGTTTCTGCTTCTTCTTTATCAGCTGCCGTTTTAAAATAGTCTAACTGACGGAAACGTTACAGTCAGCATCAGATTCCGTGCCTCGAACCATGACGAGGATTACCGCAGAAAAAATAACAGCTCAAGTTGTCATCAACCAGGAAGTCGGTCTGCACGCCATCCTGCTTCACCAGGCAACATGGCGTGCCCCTGCCTTCCTCCGAGCCGGCCGGAGTGGCCGTGCGGTTCTAGGCGCTACAGTCTGGAGCCGAGCGACCGCTACGGTCGCAGGTTCGAATCCTGCCTCGGGCATGGATGTGTGAGATGTCCTTAGGTTAGTTAGGTTTAATTAGTTGTAAGTTCTAGGCGACTGATGACCTCAGAAGTTAAGTCGCATAGCGCTCAGAGCCATTTGAGCCGTTTTTGAACCTTCCTCCGAATTTTGAACTGACTTGTATGTATTGTATTGTATGTTAAACGGGGGCCTAGAAACGACGAAGAGGCTCCGTCCCCGCCGCAGCCGCAGTGGTCCACAGCCCCACGACGACTTCCGCAGTCCACTTCACCCCTCTTCTGTAACTCAAACGGGATGGGGAGTATTGTGCTGCCAGTGGAGAAGCAGTAACAACACCGGTTCGCTCGCGAAGCGATTTTGGGAAATCACGGAAAACCTAAACCAGAATGACCGGACGCAGGTTTGAACCGTAGTCCTCCACAATACGAGTCAAGTGCGCTAATCGCTGAGCCACCTAGCTCGGTATGCTCGATGTTAGTGCGCTCTCCGTTCCTGTCAATTGTGCTGTTATTGCTTCTCCACGGCAGCACAATACTCTCCGTCTCGTTTTGGACTGAGACGTCCATCTCCAGTGACACCTAGAGATCAATCCCGTATTGCGTACGGCTGTTGGAATACTTTTGATCAGACACTCAAATCACAGTTTACTGTGGTTACCGAACCACGATGGACCTAGGCATTTTGCACGTTAACAAACATTAAAAAAGGCGTAGAAATGAAAAGTGACAGATAAAATTCTAGAACTTTGTGTAGCCATTGTACGACACTTCACTACCAAACTAGGTCGTAATGGGCATTGCGAGGCTCTACATCTCTCACTTACTTCTTTCGCCCTTGGCAATGCTGTTTAATGTGAAAAACGTCGATCTGCGCCGTGGTTCGGCGTGCACGTAAGACTGTGTTTCACCCTGTAACTGACAGGGTTAGTCAATCCAAATGTAGGGGGAAGGCATTGTACCACCTCTTATTAGGAGCACTGTGTTGTTGAAACCCAGCTTCAGGTTGATGTCAAGCTTTACCTGAAAAGTTAAGACAACTGAACAGAAGCTTCTGAAACGCTGAGTTATAGAAGAATGCTCAAGATGAGTAGACCAAGTCTGTCTAGAATTTCCGAGAAAATTTTTTTTGGCACAATTGACATAAAGAAGTGATAAATTGTTGAGACCGATGCTGATACATCAAGGAGTAATTAATGTGGTAGTGGAAGAAAGTGTCGGGAGCAAAATTTATACAGCAAGAACGTCTTGACTGCAGTAAGAAGGTTGAAGTAGATTTAAGTCGCTGTATATATCAACATCTACATCTGTAGTCCGCAAATCACTCTGTGATGTGTGGTGGAGCATACATCGTGTATCACTGTCACTTCTCCCCTTTCCTCTTCCAGACGCGAATAGTGCTCGGGAAGAAAGGTTGTTGCTGAGTTCAAATCGCTCTAATTTTGTTTTCATGGTCCTAGCGCGAGATATTCCTTACAGGAAGCAATGTATTGGTTGACTTTTCTAGGAAAGTACACACAAGGAATTTTAACAGTAAACCACGCCATGATGTATGACGCCTCTCTTGTAACGTCTGCCCCTAAAGTTAGATGAGCATTTCCGTGACATTTTCGCGCTTCCCGAACGAATCTGTGAGAAACACGTTTCTCTTGTTTCGATCTTGTGTATTGCGGGTCGCAGACTGTCGAGCAGTATTCAAGTATCGGCTGTGCAAGGATGTTTTGTTAGTTACCTCTTTCGAGCGTGGATGACGCTTACTGAGGATTCTTCTAACGAATCAGTTTGTTATCTGTCTTCTCTGCGATTCGTTTCATGTTATCGTTCAACCTTAAATCGCTTCGTATACATATTCCCCGGTAGTGTCCGCCTCCGTAGGGCAGCGGTAGCGTTACCGTCTACAACACGAAGGGGCCGGGTTCGATTCCCGGCAGGGGACTGGGTGTTGTGTGTCCTTCATCATCATTGACTCGCAAGTCGCCGATATGCCTCAACCAAAAAGGGACTTGGAATACGGCGGCCGAACTCCCGCAAATGGGGCCTCCCGGCCAACAATGCCATATCATCATTTCATTTTTTTCTCACGGTAGTTAATGCGCGTGACTGCTTCTAGAGCTTGTTCCGGAATCATTTAATCATACAATAAGCGCTATTTTTATGCAGATCTGAAGAGACCTGAAAACAATAGACTAGTGCGGAGATCTATACAAAAGTTATTTGACATCGGACTGAAACCACAACAACAACAATATAGACATATAACTAGACTTAAGAAAAAAGGAGAACGGAAATCACCCATCAGTAACTCATAAAAAAATCACAAAAGTTTAGTAAAAGGTGCCTTGTAGAGAACAGTTCACTCAAAGGACTTGGACAACGGCTGGAGATATGTCGCTCCCATCTCATTTATTTTTGCAACACGCTGCCTTGACAGGGATCTGCGTGCTGCTAGCACTAAAGGGCGCCTTTCCTCGTGTTCTCAGTAATGCCAATCGTTCCCTCGCGAACTTCCCACGCCTGCTACGACGCTCAGAGATGGCCATCTTTATTGCGTCACTTGAGTCGCGCGCACTTGCAGCGCTGCCGCGTCCCCCTCTCGTGCGCATGCGCACAGGCAGCTCTTCAAATTTCCGACGCTAACGCACGCCCCGCGCGCAATGACACTTTGTTTCCGTCCGCGGTCGAGGAACTTCCTACCAGCAGGGCGGCCATTAGATGCCAGATAAAGCCTCCCCGCATAAATTACCGGCGCCGTTCCGTGTCATGCAAATAAGAAGCGAGGCGTGCGGTGCGGAAAACACGTACGAAACGCGCCGTATTCCTTTCACCTGCAAAAGAATAAACGTTTGAAACTCGATACGATCTCCCATAGAATTGCTGTTTATTGCGCCGGTCCTAAGATGCAATTTATTCACGATTAGGCATCCGATAAAATGAAGTAAAGTGCTGGAACCTCATATATGCGCGTCCTTTCGGCAGTCGTTATAACGATACATAAAATACGTGAGGCTCTTTAGAAACCACATGTTTCCAAAAGCAATGCGTCATTGGCAGTGATTTATGATATCTGCTATCAAAGACTTGGGTAAATGTATAAATTTAATAGGTTACCAAAAAAGATTGCTTTGACTACCTCGTACATCCTGCCCAGCTGTAATTTAACCACTGTGAGCTTCAGTCTACGAAACCAGAAACAATTTTCCTCCAACGTCCTGTGTGCGAGGACGTGTCTTTAAATTTGATTATCTTGCTTGAAAGGTATTACCTAATAACTCCAGTGTTAGGGTGATCAGTAGAGTGTTCTTTCCACCGAGCGAGGTGGTGTAGTCGTTGGCACGCTGGACTCACATTCGGGAGGACGAAGGTTCAAACCCGCGTCTGGCTATCCATGTTTAGGTTTTTCGTGATTTCCCTAAATCACTCCAGGCATATGCCGGGATGTTTCTTTTGAAAGGGCACAACTGATTTCCTTCCTCATCCTTGATACCATCCGGGCTTGTGCTCCGTCTCTAATGCCCTGGGAGTCGACGGGACGGTTTTTCGTTTGATATCAGCAGCAGAGTGGTGTACATAGTAGGCTAAACCATGCTTCTATATTTCTTACCAAATGTTTTTGTAACAAACGTCATAGTTATAAGCAAGTTAGCTAGCTATTCACAGGTTACTTTATATCGAACTGATTATGGCAGGATGGAGATGAAGACATGTGCCCCCTTAACAAACCAATGACAGCATTTCGCAAGTTGTAGGATCATGAAGAATGAGAATTTTATAGACAAGAAAGTACACAGTCATCTACCTTTTAATAGCAGGTACATCACTCATTAATGGCCACTGGAAAGTGGGCAAATAGTTATATTTAACTAGGTTACACAAGACATTTCAGGCAAGATTTCTGATGGACTTGTACTAAAAAGGCAGGTATATATCACATTACTGTTAACAGTGATGGTTCTTTTCTGCCATGTAGTACTGAAATAACTAAATTTCCTGAGAACATCAAGATACTGCTGATAATCTGATATTTATTTCTCGCCTCAATGTTTCTTCGTCTGAATCACTAACTCATTTAAAGTCTTAGACCTGCTGAAAATGCAAAATTAAATCCTAACAAAATAATGCGTCTCGATACGTTTCAGTATAACATTCCGAAAATTAGGCGTACATTCAAGTTCACTTTTATGTTATTCACGATAGAAATTAAAATTAGAATTCTGCATTTCGTTGCCTTCGAGACAGAAGAAATGGATACTGTGGTCTAACTTAATCAGTATGATGACGCTATCAGAGGCGGAGCAGGTTAGAAGTGGGCAAAGATGGGGAAGGAAATCGGGTCTTCTAAATTCATAACAAGTTGTCCAACACCGGCCTTAAGGGATCTAAATGTATTTTGGTGTAGACCGTCATACCAAACAGTTTCGAGAAAAGACGTTGGTTTTAAACCTTTGACTGTTCTGCATAGCCTCTTTCTTTCTCCCCCCCCCCCCAACCGAGTACAGTGTGTAGAACGTTCACACAACCATGCGAAATTGTTAGAAAAGTCCTTCTATGGGATGCTCTACTCGCGTGTCACTCTACCTTGAATGTCATTTATACCGTAAACGCGTTGACGTTTGATGTGAATTTCCACACTTGGACGTCCTGTGGTAGAGTTCGTCATGATAGTAACAAGTCTGGTCACCTGTCATGATTTCTTCCAGAAAAGAATTGTTCGCGTTTTGCATTTCAGCCAAATGACAGCAGGCGTCCATGTGTCGTTTTTGTTTAGAAGTCAGGGTGTGTGGGACAAATTTTGCACAACATTTTTCTCTTATTCATAACATACTGCAGATTATGTTGAACACCTAACTACACTGTGATTTGTGAGAGGACACTGGCACACTACGGCCGCACTTACGCTACTTATTAACATCCTTTGCTCGCAACAGTATGGTCCAATATATGTCTTTTGTTTATAGCTGTTAGTTCAAGCCATCACTGGAGTTAATGTGCTGACGTCGATTATACGGCAGGAAAAAATTAATTTCGAAACTTTTTTTAGGTGAACGTTGTATAGTTCCAGCTCACAATTGGAGACTAGAGTAGCACAGTACACTCAAGGGTTCATTGTTGGACCGTGCGGGAGGACATCAAAAATAATAACACCTCAGAAGGTTGTCGCCATGACTTTACCGGTTGTGGGTGCGGCTTTGAACTTTTTCTTCGGAGGAGAGGTTGCGTGGCGCCACTCTATGGACTGCCGTTTTGTTTCAGGTTCGAAGTGATGAACCAATGTTTCATCGGCTGCGACGGTGTTCGACCAAAAGTTTCCATGATGAACTACGTAAGCTGCATGGAATTCCGCACAGATGGTCCTTCTTTGCTCTTTATGGTCTTCTGTTAGGCGGTGACGAACCCAGCGTGCACACATCTTTGACTACCCCAACTGGTGGACGAGCGTGTCGACGCTACCGACAGATACGCCCAGTTGTGCAGCGAGATGTTTGTGTGATTCGTCGATCACCTCAAATGAGAGTGTCCACACTTTCCAATATTGTAGGAGTATCAGCTGTGTGCAGCCGGTCTGCACGCCGGGGGATGGGACACGTTTGCGTGTCCTTACTGTGATGACGACTGACTCTTCGCCCAACGACTCATCGTGCCTTTGTTTACTGCCTGGTCTTCGCAGCCATTTTGTAAGCGCCTATCAAAATCTGTGATACTCTGGTTTTCCACTAAGAGAAACTCAGTGACAACACTGTTTGGAACGCACTTCCGTTAAGGACGCCATTTTGAAGGCTACATAAAGCCCCCCCCCCCCCCCCAACAATCAGAACCTTATGTAATTATAGGAGCTGAAGCGGGAATATTACACGACGGACCACAACAAATTCTCCATATTTTAAACCGAAATTGGCCGATTAAAAAAATTGTTGTATTACTTATTGACCACCCCTCGTAATTTGAAACGCTCCTGTTGCCTCTATCACGGGAACAGTTTACCATAGCGTCGCTGAGCGACTCTCCCAGTGAGTTCTCTGACGCTATATACACAGTGCGTATCAGCAAATCTTCGTCACCAAACCTGTCGATACTGCTATATATTACTGTTAACATGGAACTTATACTCTCGGAGAAGGGCAAAGATAATGTGGACCATACTGTTGTCGACAGTAAATACCTTGTATCAATGGGACACGATTGTTTTCAAACAAGACACACTGCGTGTGACGTCTTCAAATAGTTCAAATGGCTCTGGGCACTATGGGACTTAACATCTGAGATCATCTGTCCCCTACAACTTAGAACTATTTAAGCCTAACTAACCTAAGGACATCACGCACATCCATGCCCGAGGCAGTATTCGAACCTGCGACCTTACCAATAGCGCGGTTCCGGACTGAAGCGCCTAGAACCACTCGGCCACCGCAGCCGGCGTGCCGTCTTCATTTACACTGTTATGCAGGTATTTTCAGTAAATCAGTTGCATACTGGGGGTGCGAAATCAAACGAAATATACTTATCGCGTCACCAGCTGCCGCAGACCACGGTTCCCATATATCTAAATACACTACTGGCAATTAAAATTGTTACACCACTAAGATGACGTGCTACAGACGCGAAATTAACCGGGAAGAAGAAAATGCTGGGATATGCAAATGATTAGCTTTTCAGAGCGCCGGTGGTGACGCCTACAACGTGCTGACATGAGGAAAGTTTCCAACCGATTTCTCATACACAAACAGCAGTTGACCGGCGTTGCCTGCTGAAACGTTGTGATGCCTCGTGTAAGGAGGAGAAATCCGTACCATCACGTTTCCGACTTTGATAAAGGTAGGATTGTAGCCTATCGCGAATGCGGTTTACCGTATCACGACATTGCTGCTCGCGTTGGTCGAGATCCAAGGACTGTTAGCAGAATATAGAATCGGTGGGTTCAGGAGGGTAATACGGAACGCCGTGCTGGATCCCAACGCCCTCGTATCACTAGCAGTCGAGATGACGGGCATCTTATCCGTATGGCTGTAACGGATCATGCAGCCACGTCTCGATCCCTGAGTCAGCAGATGGGGACGTTTGCAAGACAACAACCATCTACACGAACAATTCGACGACGTTTGCAGCAGCATGGACTAACAGCTCGGAGACCATGGCTGCGGTTACCCTTGACGCTGTATCACAGACAGGAGCGCCTGCGATGGTATACACAACGACGAACCTGGGTGTACGAATGGGAAAACGTCTTTTTTCGGATGAATCCAGGTTCTGTTTACAGCATCATGATGGTCGCATCCGTGTTTGGCAACATCGCGGTGAACGCACATTGGAAGCGTGTATTCGTCATCGCCGTACTGGCGTATCACCCGGCGTGATGGTATGGGGTGCCATTGGTTACACGTCTCGGTCACCTCTTGTTCGCATTGACGGCACTTTGAACAGTGGACGTTACATTTCAGATCTGTTACGACCCGTGGCTCTACCCCTCATTCGATCCCTGCGAAACCCTACATTTCAGCAGGATAATGCACGACCGCATGTTGCAGGTCCTGTACGGGCCTTTCTGGATACTGAAAATGTTCGACTGCTGCTCTGTCCAGCACATTCTCCAGATCTCTCACCAACTGAAAACGTCTGGTCAATGGTGGCTGAGCAACTGGCCCGTCGCAGTACGCCAGTCACTACTCATGATGAAATGTGGTATCGTGTTGAAACTGCATGGGCAGCTGTAACTGTACGCGCCATCCAAGCTCTGTTTGACTCAATGCCCAGGCGTATGAAGTCCGTTATTACGGGCAGAGGGGGTTGTTCTGGGTACTGATTTCTTAGGATCTTTGCACCCAAATTGCGTGAAAACGTAGTCACATGTCAGTTCTAGTACAATATATTTGTCCATTGAATACCCGTTTATCATCTGCATTTCTTCTTGGTATAGCAATTTTAATGGTCAGTAGCGTACAAATATCCCTGAAAAACGGTCCAAAATTTTGTCATTAGAGTTCGGATTTGCCCTGTATAAAGAATACTGCAGTGCCTGTGTTAATCTGAACTGCGATACAAAGTTCCTCTGGACACTCATGCAGTATAATATTTGTCCGCCGACACCGGACAACCGAACGTCTCAGCCGTACGGGAGTATACATAATGAACGTACGAGAACAGCACGGATTCTAGACGCATGGTTGACGACATATTATAGAAATTTGGGTGTGGCCGTGAGTCATGCACGGATAGCCTAATGATATGGCGACCGCTCGCGGCAAGCAGGAAATCCGGGTTCGAGTCCTGATACGGCACAAATTTTCATTGTCTTCATTCCATTCTGCACCTGATAGCTGCCCGTATTCGCAGTTGCGAATGCATGTAATGTGCTATATACAGAAACACACTTTCGTAGTGGTCGCCGTTGCTCTCCCATAAGCACGTGCACTTACTGAGTTGTCCCCCCACGGTCATGTTCGACCAGTCGAATATCGTGAAACTGTGCGTTACTTTATACCGGTATAGCAACAGTCTACTTGCATGTTGCGCTGCGTGTTTGGCAGGCGATACGTTCGGTGCTAGATTGTGGAGCTACCTAAAAAGGAGCTTGCTTAGCTGTTTGTGAGTGCACGCGAGCTGCCAGCTCCCAGAACGGCCCGTGCTAGTGCGTCACGGAAGCGCGTTATGAGGGAGTCGGCACACGTAGCGTCTGTTGACGATTGGGCGGATTCTTTGTTAGGCCGAGGCGTCGGGAGGGGCGGGCGTTCGTCCTCGCCCTGACGGGAATGTCACGCGAAACCGTGACTCACCACTGCTCAAGTTGCCAGCACTGCTGTGCTGTTCTCCGCTCTCCTTCATCCACTCACTGTGCAAACTCAAGTTCAGGAACCCACTACAGTTTACGGTTGCTCCTTACGTCTCGTCCATACGTGTTGTTCTTGTTCCCGTTGAAAGTACCTAACTTTCCATAGGTTGAGGAAACGTTTTAGGAAAAGAGCATTAACTCATGAGAACATCAAACACTAAACTAAAAAAAAAAATGGTTCAAATGGCTCTGGGCACAATGGGACTTAACTTCTAAGGTCATCAGTCCCCTAGAACATAGGACTACTTAAACCTAACCAACCTAAGGAATCACACACATCCCTGCCTGAGGCAGGATTCGAACCGGCGACCGTAGCGGTCGCGTGGTTCCATCAAGCACTAAATGAGAAAGAATTAATCTTTATCTGTTGCGGTTACTTTCACCCCATCTACAGAAGATGAACATTTAGATCAATACAACAAAAAGCAAATAATAGATTTATTTTAACGCTCATTCAATGCGCTTCCTTCTTATTCTCGTAGGACAATGCGTCGCACACACTTGGCATCATTGGTCTATATGAAGTTAATTCACAAGCGCCTTATAGTATTGGGTAGCAAATGGAAGCTACAATCGACTTCCACATAAATAAGATGCGTAGTACTTCTGTTACATTTTTTTTTTTAACACAAGTAAACATCGGCTGTGAAAGCATATGTTATATTAACGGGTAACATTTATGAATCGATCACGTTCGCCGGCCGTTGTGGACGAGCGGTTCTAGGCGCTTCAGTCCGGAACCGCGCTGCTGCTACGGTCGCAGGTTCGAGTCCTGCCTCGGGCATGGATGTGTGTGATGTCCTTGGGTTGGTTGGGTTTAAGTAGTTCTACGCCTAGGGGCTGATGACCTCAGATGTTAAGTCCCATAGTGCTGAGAGTCATTCGAACCAAGCCATTCGATCACGTTCGTCGTTATGTGGTGTAATCTCTGTAGCATCCAGTAACAATATTTTGTCTGTCTAATGAGAGTAATGTTTACCAATTAAATGGTTCAGAATGGTTCAAATGGCTCTGAGCACTATGGGACTTAACTTCTGAGGTCATCAGTGCCCTAGAACGTAGAACTACTTAAACCCAACTAACCTAAGGACATCACACACATCCATGCCCGAGGCAGGATTCGAACCTGCGACCGTAGAGGTCACGCGGTTCCAGATTGTAGCGCCGAGAGCCGCTCGGCCACTCCGGCCGGCCCAGTTAAATGAACTGATTCTTCGGTATGGCTATGCTTAATCATACTCACAGCATCAGTGACGTCGGCGCTAGTAAATGATGGTAGATGCCTTGCTCGCGATATTCATGGGCAAATTATTTATGGGTGTCCAGGTGTTCGATTATATCCTCAGTGCTGACAATATTCTGTGATTAAGGAAGCCACGTCATCACTTGGAGTTCATCGCCAACCTCTGTACCAAGTTCTGACGTCGTGGAAACAACAACATTGAATGGATGCAAGCTTACTAGAATAACAACAACTACGTTTCCCTAAATCACTTCAGCCATATACCGGGATGATCCCTGTAATGAAGTCGCGCCAGAGTATCTCTTGTCCCACCTTCGTCAAACTTGACCACTAAGTGTGTGTAAATGCCTGCATACATGAATTACGTTTTTCTAATTTGATAAATCGTGAAACCACGACCCGTGTAATATTCTTCTAAAAGTGACCGAGGGACGCATAAAAAAATGAAATGAAATGATTGTGTGGCGTTATTGGTCGGGTGGCGCCATGCGGAGAGGTTCGGTCACAGGGTGAAAGTCTTATTTCAGGTGACGAAATAGTAGGCGACTTGCGTGTCGGTGATGATGAAATGACGACGGGGACAACGGAACACCCACTCCACGAGCGGAAAAGGTCTGCTGTATGGTAGGCAAACACGTTACCAAAAGAAAAAAAAGTTCAAATGTTTGTGAAATCTTATGGGACTTAACTGCTATGTTCATCAGTCCCTAAGCTTACACACTACTTAATCTAAATTATCCTAAGGACAAACTCACACACCCATGCCCGAGGGAGGACTCGAACCTCCGCCGGAACCAGCCGCACAAAAGCGTTACCATTCTACTACGCAGGTGGACTATGGATAAATGCCATTACTATTACTAGTTCTACAGCTTCCACAAGGTCTCTTATAACAAATGCACATCACAAGGATTTATTTTTTTTTTCTAAGCTCTACCTAAAACGTATGTTTCACTTAAACAAGTGAAACACGATTACATATTGTAATGTGGCAAAAATTTTTGTTGCGATTTTTTCGTTTCGCGTTACGTAGTAGAGTCGACTCAACTTAGTCTCGACAAGAAAATGGATGTTTAAACTTCGTAAAAGATATGTTTTAATGTGTTCTCCTTTGACAAGTTATAGTATCTAAAGATGGAGAGAAAGAACTGACGGAAAGCTGATCGCAGGCACCAGAGCGACTGGGTAGCAGCGTGAGTAAGCGACGCTACAACTACTGCACATGGCCGCCAGGAACGCTACCGAAGGCTATGATGAATGAACTTACCATGTACAATGGATAATCACCGTTCTAAGATTGTTCGACAACTGGTTCTTAGTTCGATCCCCGAGGAAGGAAGCGTGAGTAGTCGCTGTCATGACGCAGAGGGGTAACGGTCGGTTGTAGTGGTGCATAACAGGACACTGACGTGTCATAATTTGATTCTGAATTCTCGTTCGTCATCAGTATTTATACAGGGTGAGTCACCTAACATTACCGCTGGATATATTTCGTAAACCACATCAGATACTGACGAATCGATTCCACAGACCGAACGTGAGGAGAGGGGCTAGTGTAATTGGTTAATACAAACCATAAAAAAATGCACGGAAGTATGTTTTTTAACACAAATCTACGTTTTTTAAATGGAACCCCGTTAGTTTTGTTAGCACATATGAACATATAAACAAATACGTAATCAGTGCCGTTTGTTGCATTGTAAAATGTTAATTACATCCGGAGATATTGTAACATAAAGTTGACGCTTGAGTACCACTCCTCCGCTGTTCGATCGTGTGTATCGGAGAGCACCGAATTACGTAGGGATCCAGAGGGAACGGTGATGGACCTTAGGTACAGAAGAGACTGGAACAGCACATTACGTCCATATGCTAACACCTTTTTATTGGTCTTTTTCACTGACGCACATGTACATTACCATGAGGGGTTGTATGCAAAAACTGGAAACTTTATTTAGAAACAGAAAACGTTTAGCAGCTGCCTGCTTGCCGTTTGCTGTTGCGTTTTAGAGAAATCTGAAACAATGTTGTCAAGACACGAGGTAAGTGGAAATTTTGGTTAGGTCCGGATAATTTTTTTACTTCAATTGCAAATTTAGTACGACGACAAGTTGTATTCAGACCAGTTACAGTTCAGTTCAAATTAAGTTCTGTTTAGTCGAAGGTTAGCATACGAGTTTCAGTTGTGTAACAGTCTGTTGGAACATAGTTGTGGCAATATGTAGACTTTTACGTAGTGGGAGGTAAAGTTGGGCTATGTTTCATACAGAAACAAATGTAGTGTGGAGGTTACAAATTGATGGACGTCCCCTAAGATGATCTTGGTGACAGTGGACCGCCAGTGGATTCCCAGCGGTCGAAATGTTGTCTTGTTAATACACTGGACGGCCATTAAAATCCCCGGCTATCCATAGCCCCAATATCTACTTACTATACTATACCTATACTTACAAATAGATAACGCGACGGAAACCTGGCGGAACCGACTGCAGCACCTAGCAGATGGAGTGCAAAGATCAAACCTCAAGCAAGGCTGAACTGTATGGTGAATACTGATCAGAACAAATATATATTAGTGGAGGAGTTCCTCAGGGTAGCGTATTAGGACCACTACTCTTTCTGATACTCGTACACGTTTTCACAATAGTGTTAGTTGCGGGGTAGGGGTTATATTGGTTTAAACAAAAACGCCACCATTTGTCTCAGATCGAAGAAAATTGACACTGTCAAATTAAATGTTGGACGTTCCGTTATGAGCAACAAACACAAAATTTCTGGGAATGAATGTTGATCCTCTGTTGGATGGGGCTGAACATGCACAGATACTAACAAACAGAATGCTTTCAGCATGTTATGCCAGTATAATCTTGTCATAAGTGTGTAAGAGTAGTGTATTTACACGTACCGTCAGTTCTTCGCTGTGGGATTCTTTTTCTGGGGAGCAAATGCACATAACAGAACAGAAGAATATTAATCAGAAATAATAATACTAAAAACCTGATCGAAACATTGGGTATCTTAACTACATCCTCTGACTCATTTTCCAATCCGTTATGCACATCAAAAATTAAGTTGATAATTAGTGCACAAACAGCTCTGTCCGTGATCTTGGAAGAAGTTATGGATTGAATTTACATCACCAAGAATGAAAAATAAAACTAGAAACTGCATTTTCTCATTGTCCAAGGAGGTTAAAGAGGTTACCAAAACGAACTTACTTAAAAAAGCAGTTAAAATGTCCTGTTGAGCAACACACTTTATATACTGACAGGTAAGTCAGATAACATTGAGTAGGGGTTTGGCAAAAAATGTTACCCAAATGGGAAAACATCTCTTTCACTTGCCACAACACTTACGCATTATAATGTTGTTTTTTCCTGTATTCCTAGCCTGCGAAACCTTACCTCCAAAACTCTGTAAATGCAGAATGGTAACACCTTATACACTATCTGAGTTCGACATCTCACTGATGTTAAAGGTTCAAATGGCTCTGAGCACCATGGGACTTAACTGCAGTGGTCATAAGTCCCCTAGAACTTAGAACTACTTAAACCTAACTAACCTAAAGACATCACACACATCCATGCCCAAGACAGGATTCGAACCTGCGACCGTAGCGGTCGCGCGGTTCCAGACTGTAGCGCCTAGAACCGCTCAGCCACTCCGGCCTGCTCACTGATGTAACTCAGTTTTTTAGCCAAGCAGACGAGAAGTTACAGTGCACATAATGGAAGCCGAACATCGTCGCTATGGTCCTATATGTCACATGATAGTGTCTGTAGTGTTACAACATGACTTAATGTCCGTGTAGTGTGTGAAGTGATCGTACTTGACAAATAAATAGATAGTGTAGCACTAGCTTTGTATCTTATTAAATAAATTCTTTGCAATACAAATTTGCACATTAGGGATTTCTCAATCAAGTTGCTCTGTTTTAAACAAACTGGTTGTGTATGCCGAATGATGGAGGCTCCAATCTCCATCCCTTCGTCCTAATTTGGGTTTTCTGTCGATTCATGAAATTACTTTACATTTATGCCTGGATCGTTCCAAGTACACTGTCGAGTCACATTAATATGTCCAACTGTCAAAAGCCTGAATAACCAGCTTTTGCAGCGCGGACGTGCAGAAAGAGAGTTGGTGAGGTAATGGAAGTTACGGTCAGGCATATGGATTCACTACGACTCTTGCGCTGTAACCAGCTGCTCTACGTTTTGTAAGTAGGCTGTTTAGGTTTTCATATTGGTAACGCGACGTAGCGCTCTGTATGAAAATCACTGGCTGTGCTGCGTGCAGTCTGTGGCTGGTTTGCATTGTTGTTGGCCATTGTAGTGTTGCGCAGCTGGATGTGAACAGCGCGTAGCGTTGCGCAGTTGGAGGTGAGCCGCCAGCAGTGGTGGATGTGGTGAGAGATATGACGGAGTTTTGAAATTTGTAAGACTGGATGTCATGAACTGCTATATATATTATGACTTTTGATAACTATTAAGGTAAATACATTGTTTGTTCTCTATTAAAATCTTTCATTTGCTAACTATGCCTGTCAGTAGTTAGTGCCTTCCGTAGTTTGAATCTTTTATTTAGCTGGCAGTAGTGGCGTTCGCTGTATTGCAGTAGTTCGAGTAGCCAAGATTTTTGTGAGGTAAGTGATTTGTGAAACGTATACGTTGATGTTAGTCAGGGCCATTCTTTTGTAGGGATTTTTGAAAGTCAGATTGCGCTGCGCTAAAAATATTGTGTGTCAGTTTAAGCACAGTCATGTACAATTCTTCTAAGGGGACGTTTCATATGTCGACCCTTAGCCAAGGATACCTCACTGGAATCTTCTGACTTTGTTCTTGTAGTTTGTGTAATTAGTGTAGCTGTTGTTTATTGCTAGCGCGTAATCATAGAGAGAATTTCCTTTGTAGTTGTAGTTTTCATATTTGTACAGTAAAACAGTTGTGGCATGCATGTAGATTTGCACCAAGTATTTCGCAGCTGCGCTTGCAATTAACGAGGTATTACTTTCAATGCTATGTTAATGTGTTTTCTTATTTTGCTCTTCAAATTGTGCTTTTCTGTGTTGTGGCGTGAAATATTGTGACAATAATGGCTTGTGAAAAACGTAATACTAGGCTCCAAAGTAAACTGAGAAATGACAGTGAAGACGAAAGCAATATGTTAGCGCCACCATGTAATGAATTAACTAATGTTCAAAGTAGTAATTTGGTAATTGTACATAGGGAAATGGAGCGGGCTGCAAATAATGGTGTAGGCAGAGAAACAATTAGTGAACAGGGAAGCATTATCGATCGTTCGGTCGGCAACAGCTTGCCTCAGGAATCCGAAATGACAGGACACAATCTTGCAAATACTGTAGATTCAGGTTCTGCATCCTCGCCGTTTTCTCAAATAAGCCAAGACACATTTTCTCCTTTTCAAAATGCGAATATTGGCGGTTCAAATGCACTGCCGAATAGCACTGAGGAACATGTTTCAGACACCAGTGCATTGTCATTACAATTAATGCAACAAATGGGACAAAAGCTTCACAAGTTAGACTCAATGGTACAAAATCTTCAAAAGTTAGACACAATGGAACAAAATCTTCCAAAGTTAGACACAATGGAACAACACCAGAGACAAACACAGCAACAGTTAGACACAATGGAACAACACCAGAGACCAACACAGCAACAGTTAGACACAATGGAACAAAATCAGAGACAAACACAGCAAAAGCTTCAAAAGTTAGACACCACACTTGAACAAACACGTGAAGATTTAACTACTGAGTTACATAACATTGAATCGAAATGTCAAAAGGTCTGTAATGACGTAAAAACACAAATTTGTGAGCATTTTCAAGGTATTTTTTCGCGGCATGAAAGTGCATTACAGAATCACGAAGTAGCCATAAAAGAACTGCAAACCATTGTTCACGAAAATCATGAGACCTTGTGGGCTAAAATTGACTCAGTTGCATCTACCGATTCGGTTACGCTACTTGCAAAAACTCAGGAAAACTTAAAGAACACAGTAGATAAGATTTCAACACAAATGGACACTCTGAAACTTGGTTCAGAAAAATACACTGAGGAAATAAGTACACTATCGGAGAAAGTAGCCGAACTTTCGGATCAGTTCACTAACTTATCTGCAAAGGTAGATGATCTGAATGACACAAGACCTGTAGCCATCACTGACACAGAAGAGTATGAACAAATTAAGAAATTCAAACAAAATCAGAATCAAATTAATACGCAATACAAAAGAGACGTCCGGGAAGTACAAGATCAGTTGGCACAAGTAATACAAAAATTACATATTTCAGAGGACACTCGCGCTCCAACACGGGAAGAGGAACTTAGAAATACGGAAAAGCCACAAAATAATAACACAGGGCATTTCGGAAATTATGAAAGAAATTGGCAAAGTGCACCGAATTTTGAGATGGAACCGCCGACACGACGTAACATCGACCGATATGCTACTCGCCGACACGATGATTTTGACTATAAGCTGTTCATTATTACATGTAAATTCAAAACATTTAAGAATTCTGGCAACGACATTCATCCACAAGCGTGGCTCCATCAATTCTCTCATTGTTTTCCTCCCAACTGGTCATTAGAGCACAGATTAGAATTTATGTGTGCCTACTTAGAGAATGAACCAGCTGAAAGAATGCTATCGGTCATTCACGATTGTCACAGTGAAGGAGAATTTTATCATGCCTTCCTCTCAGCATATTGGTCTCAAGCTACATAAGACCGAGTAAAACATAGCATCATAATGATGAAACATTTCGAACAATCTGAATTTTCCAGTCTTGTGAAATATTTTGAAGACATGTTGCACAAGAATCAGTACCTATCAAACCCATACAGCCCCTCAGAACTCATCCGCATTTGCTTAATCAAACTACCTGAACATTTACGACATATTATTTTGGCAGGACGTTGCAAAGATGACATTGAAGCTTTTCAGGGACTGTTACAACAATTGGAAATTAACGCTGACAATCACGGAACGCGAAAACAGGATCACAACAATTACAGGTCACATCCATCACAATTCCACGATGAAAGAAATAATAACTGGACACGACAAGGCTATTCTCACAACACAAATCGTGACCAAAACAGACACCACCCTTATGACAACCGTTGGCGGAGTAGTAATAATTACAGGGAAAGATCACCTCTCCATGGTAGTGACTATCACAGAGACAATCAGAGAAACAGACAATATGGGAACCAAAATAAATATTATCAAGGGAGACAGAATAACTTTAGACGCAACGGTCCAGCGCGCAGTTACGATTCAGGGAGAAATTCTCCACCACGTGACCGACAAGAAAGAAACTATGGAATTTACCGACATGACGACAGACGATGTGATCGCATCAGAACTGGCGGAATTCAAACAGGGCAGGGCCTTCTCGTCAAGGTGAATTTGTAGAAGTTAGGTCTCCAAATCCCAATAGCGACACGTGCCAACAAAGAAACAGACAATGCCCCATACCACAGGCAGCCACGTGCGCCAGCTGGCTCAGAGAAAATTAAGATACACACCAACCGTGAGAATAATTTTAGCATTCCTTACCGACGTATACAACATGATAAATGCATTGAAGTTGAAACTCTGCGCACTAGAAAGGGTAAAAGATTGCACCACATTTCACATGTAAAACCTTTAATAAGAGATAATCTGTTTTTTAACTTAGTCTTAAAATTTTTCACTTCACGTTACTAGTACTCTGTTTCAGACTTAGAAACTGTTAACATGCAACGATGTTTGAGGTTAAATATACAGACAAGAACCTAGGGAACTTATTTAGACAAGTAATTACAAATGCATTGTTATAGTGAACACACAGTGCTACTGTGTGTGTACATTCTTGCTCGTTAGTTGTACGATTACGTAACAACTATAAGGCTTACATACTTAGAACATATATTGGTAATGAGATTTTAATGCAACATTTTGGTTTACTTGAAAAGACATTCTTTATTTGATGTACTTTCTGTGACATTAAAGATGACTTAGCATTTGGTTCCTTTGGCAGCTACACGATTATATCACGACACTACTAATGTGTGACACAATTTACATTGTTGCTTTTGCAGTGTATCTGATTTTCTGAATTATTCTGGAAAGTAAAACATGTTTTAGTAGTAACTTTTGTGGTATAGCTACAATGAAACAGCCTTTTGCATAGCACAACAATACGTTTCAGCACAGTACTTTCTTCATCACGGCAATAAGCGTAATAACTAAGATATCTTTATGCAAAGCATTTCACTTTTGTTTATCATGAGGTAAGTACATTGACTTTTGCGGAACTTAGCTTTCAGAGGACGATAACTACAACACTTCCACAGAGATTATCTTACAACAATATGCACAGTTTAGCGCTACAGTACACGTATTTGAGTGATTAATTTTGTACTTAAAACATTTATTTTTAAAGATATTTGAAGTACAATGATACAAAGGTTTTCTGTGATACATTTTATTCCACTGCTGTAATATGTAACACCTGAGGGTCTTATTCATTAATCCTCAGGGGGATGCACGCTTACATTGTGTACCATGTGTTTGGCAAGCACAAGGAGCCCTAACTAATATGGTATTTGCTTATACAACTTTACACATTGGTACCATATTTTTCTAACACACAAATTACACAGCTATCTGATCATTAACTGAGAGATAAACATTTTTTTTACTACATCAGTGACACATGTTTACGCAATTACACAGTTGGGTAACTTCACACTTATGAAATTATATTTTGTCTGTACTTCGTGAACTGTTCAAATTTTTTCGGAACCATTGTGATACTATGAGAGCTTTGAATGATGTATTTGGTAAGGGAGCATGATTTTAAAGTACGTTTGAGGTAGATGACACTATTGAAATGAGCAGAGAATATTTTAGGTTTTGACATTATTGCAGAAAGCTATGACGTTTTTGAGATTTGACTGAGGTGTTACGATGTTATTTTTACAACGATGATGTGTATTATGCTGTTGAGGTACATTTATGATCAATAAGATGATGCTACCGTATATGAGGAATTTGATTATGCTACGTATTTATTATGATGAAATATTGAAGAAGTGTCGACAAATACATATATGAATAATGAGTAGTGGTTAGGGACTCTGATTTGTGGAAAAGGATGTTGGAAACCAAGAATCGTACTTTAAGAGTTATGAAATGTGCGTAAATGTGCGAATGTATCACAATGCCGACAAAAACCTTTCGAACACTGTTATATTCATAGGATTCTGTTTCTACACATTTGCAACGCAAATTCTCGACCTGTTAAATTTTTTGTATGAGACTGTCACTGTAATGCAAACTGGTGTCGTAAATATTTCAGTAAGAAAGTTAAGTGACCACCTTCACATAATGAGTCATGGGCACCCAGCTGCACGACAGTCGCCTGGAAAAAAGCCATTAGTGTGTGCATTTCAGAGGCACAGGTGGAGAAAAAAAAGGGTCCATAATCCTCGCTATTGACATTCCTTTGTAGAAAGAATCGCAAATATGACATGCTCAAACTTGAAAACATATGATAACACTGTGGAGCTCTTAATTTATGATATTTACTGAAATGCCTAATGAAATGACGAGAAATATTTTTATGTCTATACACCTGATTATGACTACTGTCTTTCTAGTTGAGAGATTTTTTTACTACCTTATGAAATGCCATATGGCTAATTAATGATGTTTCATGCCTTCCTTTGTACATATTTGCTCATTTTCTTTAATATCTAGTTTCTAGCTGCACTGCAGCATTGGATATTATAAAATTTAATAGATGTACTAATATCACTATTTTCTGTCTACAGACCCAGTAAAGAATACGTTTATCATGTACTTTCTTAGAACAGAGAGCACAAATAGACATTTCCCTTCACAGGAATCGCATAAATAATTTTTTAATGACTTGGTAACTTTCTTGCAGAGTAAGTTTTTGTGATGCATCACTCTAGTGTTAAGATGTGACATAGGTATTAAAAATGGCCATTTTTACTGTAATATTTTTTCTGCTTGAGCTATGTCATGTTTAGATATAAGTTATTGCATTTGCTGCTGCTGTTTGCCAGGCATAGTGCTACTAAATTTCACTTTACATTACTCTGTTAAGCCAGTTTTACTAATGATTTATTTTTTTTGTTTGCTGCTCATTGCCTTATATTAGTTGTAATATTGCTGCTTGCTTTGCCAATTTGCATTTTTTTTTCATTGCTGTTTGTGTTAATTGTTTTGTGGTGCCGCATTGCTTCATCCCTTAGTTTACCATCTGAGCTCAGAAGATTAAAGTTAGCTTAAGATGGGGTAGGCCATATAAGAGAACAAGTTGTGATGAATTGGAAGAAATGCATTGAGAAGCTATATGAAAATGGTTTGGCCAAAAAAGTATTTTGAAAGAGGATATGAACCAAAAAAGTAGGGTTTAGGGACAATAGGTTTAGGTAGGATTTTCTTGGAAATAAATGATGAGGTAAGATAATGGAAAATAAATAATGAGGTAAGGAATGTGTGAACATATAAATACAGAAAGCATGCTTGGATAGAATTTTCTTGGTGGAAACAAATGTTGAAATAAGAGGAAAGATATATGGAATGAAGTTTTGGGGTGGACTGCAGTACCAAATGTCACACTGAAAACAAACCCTGTCCTGTATTTTTGTGTTATTACACTATGTGAATTTGTGTTTTTCCTGTCTTAATGTGTTATGTTGTAGAATTTTTCTGATAATATGTTATTTTCTTTGTAAAGATGTTTAGACATTATTTATTCCGTTCTGTTTTAATGCTCATGTGTGAAGTTGATGTTTCGAAAGTTATTCTGATCTTTTATGTATGTAATCACGTCATAATTCCTGTAACACTGATGTATATGTAATTTCGATTCTTTTGTAAAGCTTGTACTACAAATGTTATCTTTATTGTTATGTTCTTTAATGATGTATTTTGTACCTTTGTAATTGTATTCTTATGTTATAAAATTGTAATTGACACCAGTTCATCATATTATTAGCTTGTAAGTTCCATTTCACTGCACATGTTTCTGTTGGTCATAGTATATGGACAATATGTGAGAAGTAGGAACTGTTAGTGTTTGCACGTGTGTTAATAATTCAGCAAGGGACTGGATAACAGCATTGCTGGTTCTAAGGACAATTCCAAAACTTTGTGAGTGCACAAGTGGTGGTTATGGACTTGCTATATTATCCGCAAGACTCTTCAATGGTGATTGTGCACCTGCACAGTCACAACAGATGGCTGCTGGCCATCTCTACAAGGACTACAGTGGGTCTGCATCTTTGATGACCCACCAATACCATTATTTCTACAAGGACTACAGTGAGTCTACACCTTTGCTGACTCACCAGTACCATTATTTCTACAAGGACTGCAGTGGGTATGCACCTCTGGTGGCCCACCAAGACCACAATCTCCATCAGGACCACAGTGGGTCTACTCTGTGATGACCTACCTACCAATATTCTTCAAAACGTCGAATGACTCTGCTGTGGGTTTCCTCTGGTGTGGCCCATTACCTGTCAGCATGTCAAGAGTCAGCACTGTCTTTCCGTTGGAAGGAAAAACACTACTTCTTCAAGACTGCATGGAAATCCACTACTTCCATGTGCATTTTCTTTTACTGCTCAGACTTTGAGAAAAAAAAACACTGCAATAGTACTGTGATGAATGTTCAGGACTGTCTTTATGGACTGTGAGAAAATTTAAGCTTTTGACCAACATTGTATCAATAAGTATGTGCATTTCATTTCTTTGTTACTGTAATTATGATTATGAAAATTTTTTTCAAATCTGTATTGTCCACTGCCCAAAACAATTTGTAAATTTTTTTGTGGGGAGCATGGGGGCTATGTAAGTAGGCTGTTTAGGTTTTTATATTGGTAACGCCACATAGCGCTCTGTATGAAAATCACTGGCTGTGCTACGTGCAGTCTGTGGCTGGTTTGCATTGTTGTTGGCCATTGTAGTGTTGGGCAGCTGAATGTGAACAGCGCATAGCGTTGCGCAGTTGGAGGTGAGCCGCCAGCAGTGGTGGCTGTGGGGAGAGAAATGGCGGAGTTTTGAAATTTGTAAGACTGTTTGTCATGAACTGCTATATACTGTATATTATGACTTTTGATGACTATTAAGGTGAATACATTGTTTGTTCTCTATTAAAATCTTTCATTTGCTACCTATGCCTATCAGTAGTTAGTGCCTTCTGTAGTTTGAATGTTTTATTTAGCTGGCAGTAGTGGCGCTCACTTTATTGTAGTAGTTCGAGTAACCAAGATTTTTGTGAGGCAAGTGATTTGTGAAACGTATAGGTTAATGTTAGTCAGGGCCATTCTTTTGTAGGGATTTTTGAAAGTCAGACTGCGTTGCGCTAAAAATATTGTGTGTCAGTTTAAGCACAGTCATGTACAATTTTTCTAAGGGGACGTTTCAGTTTCTCTGTTGAGGATCGACGGCGCGAACAGCCCGAGAGAGGTGGTCCCACAGGTTCTCGACTGTGTTTAACTCCCGGGAGTTTTGTGGCCAGGGAAGTACGGAAAACTCATCCTGGCGCTCACGTGCATTGCAAAGTGTGTGACAGGTTGCATTGTCCTGCTGGTAAATGCCATCTCGAGGAGAAACAAATTGTACGCAGTGGTCGACGTGGTCCTTGGTCCTCAAGGACAGATCCTTACCTGTGTTGATCAACTGTGCCATCCGTAGTGACGAAATTACCCAGGTAAAGCTAAGAAAATATTTCGCTTCCGACGATTTTTGCAGGGTGTTTTGCAGGGTGTTTGCTTCCACACGTTTCACGCATTACACGCCAACACGCTCTGTCCTACGGAGCGGAAAATGTGATTTATCTGGAAAGGCCACCTGTCACCACTCGGTAGACGTTCAACTGCGGTACTGACATAAGAATTCCAGCCTTAGCGGCAATGAACAGCAATCAGCATAGGTGCATGAGCCAGGTTAGTGTGGGAGCAGCCGATACGCATTTACGTTTCGCTGAACGGTAGTTGAGCAGACACTGTTGGTAGCCACCAGGTTGATCTGGGCGGTCACTTTCTCAACATTTGCGCTTCCATTCGTCCGTACACATCTACAGAGGCGTTCACCCCTGTGATCTGTGACCCTCGGTACACCACAGTGGCCTCAAGGCCGCTTTTGGATAGCACCATTTTGCCATGCACTGTATACTTTTACCTCGGCGGCGTGCGAAAAGTTAACAAACTTATCCGTTTCGGAAATGTTTCCACCGTTGGCCCAATGATGATTCCCTTTTGGAAGTAAGATAAATCGCTCTGTTTCCGCACTACGACACCGACTACACAGTTTTCTGTCCCCCTACATGTTTTATATTCCCTCCACTGCTAGTGCTGCCACCTGTCGTCTGTGGATGGTTGTTCCATCTTGACGTCGAACACTGGCAGTGGTCACATTAAGGTGAGTGGCTGTGTATAAGGTCACGGCCGACTACCGGTTCCATCCTCGTGAAACTAGGCGCGTTAGTGCACTGGCTGGCAAAAAAAGTAAAGCACCCAGAGGAGAATGAGGAATCGAAATGAATCTTTACGACTCCAGGCGAGACTTGATGTTATTCAATAATTAAAAAATCGAGTCAAATTTACAAACAAATTGACAGTACGTGCCCACTTGTGAGCATGAATTTGCTCCCTCTCTGGCCGGATGCATGCCGTGTGAGCTGGTGCGCTGCTGGCGCCAGTCTCCGTCGATTGTCGTCCTGATCGTTGTGAGTCGATTTTCGATGCCTGCTTGTCAGCTTCGCATATTTGGCGGATGGCTATTTAACTGCGAGGGCTTGCGTTACATGTAAAAGAGAAAATGTGGTTTTTATAAACAGTAATATTGACAAACAGAGCTTCAAGTTGTAATAAAAACTATAGGTTAATATCTGAAGTATCCAACCAGGAGATTGCTTCCTCAGAGACCTCATGTATGCTGGTCAGAGTTCCAGCATATTTCCGTAGGGGACACTCTGTAACTATGTGGTGCATTGTTAGTCATTGGTGTCCGCATCTTCCGTGCTTGGTGCGTATGCAATTTAGGGTTGTCCACGACCTCCTAGGTAGGTGGAATCCAGGAGGGACTCGTGTAGGATCAGCAATGAGACCTGCAGAATCGGGATTGGCTGCGAACCATTCTTCCCGCCATGCTGTTTCTAGTTGGAATCCTTCAGAAGTAAGTCTTTTTCCAAGTCTCCAGGAGGGTTTCCTGGACTTAAGACGTTGCCTTTGAGTGGCATCACAGTCCTGGTGTAGCGGTAACTCGGGATTCTTGGGGCATTTCTCCCATTCCCTTTTCAACGCTGCTTGACGTCGTAACTTCGGTGGTGCAATATTAGACAGAACAGGTAGCCATTCTGTGGGTGTGATTTTATTGTCCCGGATATGCTTCTCATGGCTACATTCAGCTGCGTGTCTACCATGGCTGTATGAGCGCTGTTCAGCCACACTGGGCTGCAATATTCCCCAACAGAGCATACAAGTGAGAGGGCAGTTGTTTTGAGTACTGATGCCTTAGATCCCCAGCTTGTTCCGTAGAGTTTGTGTAATATATTGTTTCTGGTTCCCATTTTTAAAGCTGTTTCAGTTAGGTGTTTTCTATATGTTAGCAAACGATCCAAGGTCACGCCGAGATATTTTGGGAATGGGTTATATAACAGCAACTGATTTCTAAAGGAAATTTGCGTTTTATAGCGAGCATGCCTATTACTCAGATGGAAGGTGGAGGATTCAGTTTTATTTCTGTTTACTTTGAGTCACCATCCATCAAAAAATTCATCTAGAATTCGCAGATCCTGCGTGAGACTCATTTCTGAAGTTGTAAAATCGTTAGCCTGCGTCACCAAGGCTATGTCATCAGCATAGATAAATGTTTCTGGCAAGTCAGCGACATATAAATTGAAAAGTAGGGGGGCCAATACTGATCCTTGTGGTAGTCCGTCATTTAAATTGTATACCTTGCTTACTTGACCTTTTAGGTGAACTTGGAATTTCCTGTTGGACAGCTTGTTATTGAGTAGTTGTACAATTCTTTTACATGTAATTATTCTTAAGAACTTAAGAAGCATGCCTTTCCGCTACACTGTATCATATGCTGATGTTAGGTCAATAAACACGGCCATTGTTTTCTTCAGATCGTCGAAGCCCTTCTCTATGTATGTTGCCAACTTGATCGCTACAACTGAGGTCTCGTCTGAAGCCAGCCTGTTCTACAGGAATGTGTTTCAGGATAGTTGGTGCAATTCTATTATAGAGTACTCTCTCCAGCAGTTTATAGCAGACACTTAGAAGTGCAATGGGTCTATAGTCTTCAGGATTGTTACCAGATTTTGACGGTTTCAGGATGGCAATTATTTTAGTTTTCTTAAAAATATTTGGCAGTCTTCCTGTTGCGAGAATTTCATTAAACAGTGCAGTTAGCCACTGCACTGCACCTTGGCCAGCATGTTTAAGGAACTCCGGGTATATACCATCACAACCAGCCGCTTTACCAGATTTCAGAGTATCTAGGGCTGAAACAACTTCGGCTGCAGAGATTTTCTGTGCAAATTCGGAAGGCTGTGCTTGAGACATTTTAGACTTTAGCTCATGTTTTATTTCTTTGGCTTTCTGTTTGTTGTTGTTGCTTGGTGTTCTTGTTATATTAACAATCCT
This sequence comes from Schistocerca serialis cubense, assembly GCF_023864345.2. NCBI lineage: Eukaryota > Metazoa > Arthropoda > Insecta > Orthoptera > Acrididae > Schistocerca > Schistocerca serialis. The sequence goes on from NC_064642.1 coordinate 588,304,912, forward strand.
GGCTGCTATTTTGTTAGGATTTATTTTGTCTGATAAGATATTAACTTTTGTGGCACTGCCAAGCTTTCTTAATAAATTCCAAGCTTTCTTACTCGAGTGTTCGAAAGACATGTTTTCAGTTAGTTCCATCCATCTCTTTTGCCTACCTGAATCTAGGGCCGAAATCAATTGATCTGCTACCTTGGTGTCTCGAGTCGTTTTAAATTCGTCATACAATTCTTGACATCTAGGGCTCCATCCAGGAACGTAGTTCTCTCTGTAGCCTCTTGGAATATGTTTACTGTACTTGGTCTGGGCGCCTGATATGTTGATGGTATTTAAGGGAGTGTTGACTACGCACAACAAATTGACATTAAGTCGTGCTCAATGCGTAGCTAGAAGTCATGCCAAATAGTACCTGTGCCTGACATTCAAGAGCAGGACGAAATAATTTTCCTATTTCCTGTTCCTATGTTATTATTTTATTTCTTTGTTCTAGAGAATTGGCTAATCAAATATTAAGAGCCGTTACTGGGCAAGTGCTCATCTAGGTTAGTCAGACTTCGGTTCATTGGTGTCGAGTATAATTGAAGGTTTATTTATAACCAGCTGGCCAGATATGATGGTCTATCTGATGCGCTAGAATGTTGTCTGCCGCAAACTCCGATCGGGCTATCGCGGTTGAAGAGGGAAATTTAAGGACCTGGATCGGTGTCTGTGGTTACGTTGTTAGTGGCCTGCAGTTGTATCTTTCTGGTGGAACCTTGTGGCGGCCAGTGTGGCCGAGCGGTTCTAGGCGTTTCAGTCTGAAACCGCGCGACCACTACGGTCGCAGGTTCGAATCCTGCCTCGGGCATGGATGTGTGTGATGTCCTTAGGTTAGTTAGGTTTGAGTAGTTCTAAGTTCTAGGGGACTGATGACCTCAGATGTTAAGTCCCATAGTGCTCATAACCATTTGAGCCATTTTTGATGGAGCATTGTGGTTTTCTGAAAGCTTAATAGTAGCCCAAAGTTGAGTATAGCTCCATTTTACCTTCTCGTCCGTGAATATCCTCTATCTGGTAACACCTTTCGGTCTGCTCACGTCCATCACTAATTTTCAACGTAAAAATTATAATGGCTCCATGTTAAGACTATATAATATCCTATTATTATATTCTGGCCATGAAATGTATGTGAACCTCGTAGCAGTGAGTAATACTAAAGAGGAGCTTAGTCGAGTGTCTTAATCTGATAATACCTTTAATTTGTTACAATTGCTTAAAATCAGTCCGTTGAAGCAGTTTTAGAATTTGATATGGGTTGTGTAAGCCAGTTCCTATGTACGTCATGAAACCTTTAGTTATGTCAGTTAAATTTGAATAATTAACATTGTTTTAATCAGTGAAAATTGCTTGAGTAGATTTTGAAAGAATTCAAACGGCTCCGTGTTAAGACCATTTAATATGCTATTATTATATGCTGGCCGTGAAATGCATAGTAACCTCGTACCTGTGAGTAATACTAAAGGAAAGGTTAGCCGAGTGCATTAATCTGATAATTCTTCAATTTGTTATAATTGATTAAAATCAGTCCATGGAAGCAGTTTTAGAGTTTGATATGGTAGCCATTTCCTATGTAAGTCATGAAGCATTCAGTTATGTCAGTTAAATTTTACTAATGGGTTTTTATGAACATTGTTTTAATTAGTGAATATTGCTTGAGTAAATTCTGACAGATCTGGGTGTGCCACATTTAAACGCATTAATGTCTCAGTCTGAGTACTGCTGCTGGTTCTGTAGGCCAGGTGCATATTATTATAGTCTTGTTACTCTTGGTTTCATTAACAGCATCTGTTTGTAATAAAGATGTGCTTGGCAACTTCAAACTGGTTACGTGTTTAATTTCGATGTGTCGAAAGGAATGACGCATCACCGTGATTCGGTTGGGAAGCGTTTCATAAATCCGTTGTATCCTCTCCTGAGACAAGCTGGCCTACAACTGTTGTAATTGTTCCTTTATATTCTGCGTACTAGCACTGGCACGGAGTTGAGGTCCCAACTGGAGTTGACGTCCCAGCTGATTCCAGACATGTTCTATCAGTGACATATTTGCGGACTTTGTTGGCCACGGGAGTACCTCAACATCATCCAGACGGTTCATAGAATCATGTGCCATGAGCGGACAAGCATTGTCCTCTTGGAAAATGGCACCATGATATGATGCATGAAAGGTAATACATGGGGACGTAGGATGTCCGTTACATAGAGCAATGGCGGTTAGTAGCCGGTGGGAAGTACGAGCTGCTTCATATTTCTCGTGTTTGCCGTTGTTTCCACGACGTTTTAGTGCGTTGTTTCCACGACGTTTTAGTGTACAATGTAAGTCGAGTAGCATGGGCCATACCACAGTCGGGTGGTATGGGCTGAATATTTAAATCTTTTTGATCGTTTTTAGGGAGCGATACTAAGGCTCAAGAAGAAGCCTGACAGTGAGGATCGAGGGGAGTCGTCTTAGACTGCAATTTCTTTTGTCTTGAAGGGCAAAACGACCAAACGAGCTACTGTCGATCGTTTTAATATTCCAAGAACTACACTGCTAAGGAGATCAAAACCAGTTTTAGGGATTCAGCAGACATCTATGACCACTCAAGTGAGGTTTTTCAAGCTAACATCGTTTCTGGGGATTTGTTTTGACAAAAAACTGTCTCAGCTGTGAAAAATGTAAGGGCAGAACACATGAATTTCTTGCAGACATTGACTGCTCATTGTTTGACAATGAGGTATTGTTTAGCTAGTGTGTGTCAAGTGAAGGAACTAAAATACAGTTTTACATAGCAAAGTTACATTTCCATTGTAAGGTTTCACTACAGTTTTTTTTATTATATTGTATTTTTAATATACAAATGTTATATTTGATTGTGAATCTACATCTACATCTACATCTATACTCCGCGAGCCACCTTACGGTGTGTGGCGGAGGGTACTTATTGTACCACTATCTGATCCCCCCTTCCCTGTTCCATTCACGAATTGTGCGTGGGAAGAACGACTGCTTGTAAGTCTCCGTATTTGCTCTAATTTCTCGGATCTTTTCGTTGTGATCATTACGCGAGATATATGTGGGCGGTAGTAATATGTTGCCCATCTCTTCCCGGAATGTGCTCTCTCGTAATTTCGATAATAAACCTCTCCGTATTGCGTAACGCCTTTCTTGAAGTGTCCGCCACTGGAGCTTGTTCAGCATCTCCGTAACGCTCTCGCGCTGACTAAATGTCCCCATGACGAATCGCGCTGCTTTTCGCTGGATCATGTCTATCTCTTCTATTAATCCAACCTGGTAAGGGTCCCATACTGATGAGCAATACTCAAGAATCGGACGAACAAGCGTTTTGTAAGCTACTTCTTTCGTCGATGAGTCACATTTTCTTAGAATTCTTCCTATGAATCTCAACCTGGCGCCTGCTTTTCCCACTATTTGTTTTATGTGATCATTCCACTTCAGATCGCTCCGGATAGTAACTCCTAAGTATTTTACGGTCGTTACCGCTTCCAATGATTTACCACCTATGGCATAATCGTACTGGAATGGATTTCTGCCCCTATGTATGCGCATTATATTACATTTATCTACGTTTAGGGAAAGCTGCCAGCTGTCGCACCATGCATTAATCCTCTGCAGGTCCTCCTGGAGTACGTACGAGTCTTCTGATGTTGCTACTTTCTTGTAGACAACCGTGTCATCTGCAAATAGCCTCACGGAGCTACCGATGTTGTCAACTAAGTCATTTATGTATATTGCAAACAATAAAGGTCCTATCACGCTTCCCTGCGGTACTCCCGAAATTACCTCTACATCTGCAGATTTTGAACCGTTAAGAATGACATGTTGTGTTCTTTCTTCTAGGAAATCCTGAATCCAATCACAAACCTGGTCCGATATTCCGTAAGCTCGCATTTTTTTCACTAAACGTAAGTGCGGAACTGTATCAAATGCCTTCCTGAAGTCCAGGAATACGGCATCAATCTGCTCGCCAGTGTCTACGGCACTGTGAATTTCTTGGGCAAATAGGGCGAGCTGAGTTTCACATGATCTCTGTTTGCGGAATCCATGTTGGTTATGATGAAGGAGATTTGTATTATCTAAGAACGTCATAATACGAGAACACAAAACATGTTCCATTATTCTACAACAGATTGACGTAAGCGAAATAGGCCTATAATTATTCGCATCTGATTTATGACCCTTCTTGAAAATGGGAACGACCTGCGCTTTCTTCCAGTCGCTAGGTACTTTACGTTCTTCCAGCGATCTACGATAAATTGCTGATAGAAAGGGGGCAAGTTCTTCAGCATAATCACGAAAGCACCATTTTATTTAAAATCATATAATTTTTTGTATGGTTCATAGTAAACGACACGTTTACTAGCATCTCAAATTGTAAGTCTTAGAAGAATTTTTACTGTATTTTGCTATTTTGGTTACATTTATTTGCCTTTTAAGCAAAAAGAGCTGTTCAAATAATTGTTTTATACATTTATATCTTAGTTCAAAATAACAACAAAAGTTTTAAACCAATTTTCACTGAAGTGGCCCAAAGTAGCCATAATTTCCCTACCGTTGTGGATCAGAGTGCTCTCAATCACTACCACCCATGACATGAAATCGTACCCTGTGGTTCCCCACGCCTTGACTCTTGGAGTAACATTTCTGTAACGTTAGAAGAATGGGACGTCTCCCTACTTCGTCACCACGCTTACTGACGAAGGTCATGTGTGATAGTGCAGACTCGTGATTCATTGGTGAACACAGTGTGACTTGGGTCATCAGCAGTCCATGTACCCTCGTCACAGTACCATTCCGAAAGCAGACATTTGTATTGTGGTGTTGTTGGCAGCATACACATGGAACAGTAATTCCCCAGTCTGGCTGCTGCTCGTCTCTGAGTAATGCTGTAGGGAGAGACAGGATGTTGCAATAAGTGCATTATTTGCTCTTGAATGTGAAGCACATATGGGAAGCATATGACAGCCATCCTTTCTTTTGATGGCGAGACGTGGTCTACCAGGACCTTGACGATGAGTATGCATGCCCTTAAATCCTTATGCAGTCCAATGTAGGATCACTGTCACATCAGAATGCTCCACATATCTGGATATTGCATGATACCACAACGAGGCCTCTCTCAAACCTCCAAGTGCTGATAATGCTGTCACATGCGACTACATCACTTGTCCATTTCTGCTCCCTTCTTCCTGTTCCACCTGCTCATCACCCCAATCTGTCCATTACGTCTATCCATCTCAACCTGTTCCCAGTTATGCTCATCAGGACATGTAGCCCCTGCAGTTCAGTTCATAAAGCACGCAAATACTGCTCCATCAACATGGCTGTCATACAGGGTAGGCTATAGATCGTGGGATTCAGAATCATTTATTTGCCCTGTCTGAGCAGCCACCATGCAAAGCACAGTGATAAGGCAGCAGACAGTGCCTGTCATGCAGGGCACTGTACACATCAGAGCCCAGGAAACTGTTTCTTGCCCCTGACATGTAGGCTGCGCTACAAAGCAAACCGATACTGTTCCCACACAACATGCCTGTCATGCAGGCAGCCTCTACACGAGGCTAAACAAGGAACACATTTTTGTTTGTATCTCTTCTACTACTGGAGCGAGGATGTTATAAACTCCAAAGTGCTGATACTCGTGAAGCCTGCTGTTTGGTTGAGATCGATTGAGGGGTTTTGAAGGAGATTCCAGACAACCAAACAGCATACATGTAGATATAATAGATAATGATCCTTTTTGTCTCACTTTTGTGTATAGATAATCTCTTGACCACTGGTAGGTCGAAACTGGTAACGATTCTCTAACGTTCTGTGATTGTTCTCGCAAGAAAATAAAAGAAGACAATTAGATATAGATTTTCTGTGACTTTCCTAAATCACTTAAGTCGAAACGCACATCCAGTTTCCTTCCCTCCGTTTGCCAATCGAGACTTGTGTTCAGTGTTTAACGACCTTGCTGTAGCCGGCCGAAGTGGCCGTGCGGTTAAAGGCGCTGCAGTCTGGAACCGCAAGGCCGCTACGGTCGCAGGTTCGAATCCTGCCTCGGGCATGGATGTTTGTGATGTCCTTCGGTTAGTTAGGTTTAACTAGTTCTAAGTTCTAGGGGACTAATGACCTCAGCAGTTGAGTCCCATAGTGCTCAGAGCCATTTGAACCATTTTTTTGACCTTGCTGTTGACAGGACGTTAAAACTTATATCTTCCTTACAAATCGCCAAAATATATGTAATTCCTCGACCAGGTTTATGCGATTAGCGATGTCCACTGACCATTCGAAAATTATCTGCCGTGAGCCAGTTTCGTGGCATTGCATGGGCTCCGGTCATTAACGTGTGTTTTCGTAATAGAAGTCACTACTTCACTGCCAGCAGCTAATGAACTGGCATAATTAGGCTGGCTGATTAGTTCAGATTGTGCTAGCAAGGAAAAAGAAAGGTCTTGGGAGGCATTGGTCTTCCGTGATCCACTGACCTGTTAATTGGAGATGGACCGTATAAATCACCTCTTGACAAAAAGATAAAATTATGAAAAATATGAATGAATAATATCTTGTGATCACAACTGAAGCATTCGAAGCATGAACAGCTTTAAATGAACTTTAACTAAGACTGAAAAATGGGATTGGGAAGTGTCCGTCAGCAGAGTACCGTCTGAAATTAAAGGCTGAGCTTAACAAATGAAGAATGGACGTTTGTTCTGGTTACTCCATCTCCTCCAGTACGGCGCTCGCAAACCGCGGCACTGGCGAGAAGAATTCGCTGTCCCGAGTAAATCAGCACACGCGCGAACGCGGTGTCTCGTAATAACAGCACTCGCGACGCATGGAAAGAAGTTATTTCCTTGTTTAGCCGGCGCGCACAAAGTAGCAGTTAGGTCGCTTAGGGCGGCCGTTCCGCAAAACGAATGCCCCGCCGGCCGACGTCGCGTAGGAAATCCTTATGAGCCACTTCCTACGAAACGAGTTTTATTCTACATCCCGTAATAAACCCCGTACTTTTTTCGAGCCCGTCTCCTCTTTTTTTTTTGCCTGTTTTCCTCTCCGTTCTCCTCAAATCCCTTTCCCTTCTTCCTCGGGCGCGAGGCGAGCCGAAATTAGCGACCCATGAAAATCCCTGCGTGGCCGGGAAATTGTCGCAGCGCGCGGCGGAGACGAAGTCGCCGCCGCTAATGGAATGTAATTGCTGCCCCCGGGAGCGCTGGCCTGCGATTTATCGCCGAGGTAATAACGTCGGCCGACCGGCCGTTTACACAGATGCTCGCCCGGTGGCTTTGCTTCAGCGACAACGACATATTTTGGTACGCGTTGGAGGAGTCCGCCGTTAGTGTTTACTTTGACAGCGGAGCTAATGGAGCCTAACTGTCCGCTGTGTTTCTGCCACTTTCCGTTTTCTTGTTCATCAGACTACACCTAGATTGGATCCGGCTTTCTCACGATCCGATGTTCAACGATTATGTGAAGCGATGTGGTCCGTCACGCCTATATTGGTTTCATTCAACGCAAGATCTGATCGCAGTTCAGCTGCGTTTTGTAAGCACCACGAGTCATTCTGAGGACGACGTCTGCAGTAAAAGGACGGTCTCCTAAAAAGAGGGAAAACGTTTTTGATACGCGAGTTTCATGAAGATAGAATCTGCAGTTGTGTTTTTTAAAATCTGTCAATCTTTAAGAAACTACTCAGATAAAATTCAAGGATAACCACTTTTTGAATATAAAAACGTGTGACTACATTATACAAGATATGCCATTTGTTATGGAGGCGACATATACCCTTTGAAAACTTACCTCATGAAACCTTACTCCCAGTTACCTGTCTTATATGAAGAGCAAGTTTTTAACTACAGGCTAGCGAGGGCTGGAAGATACGTGTAATGCGTCTTCGGTATTATGGCTGCCGAGTGGGGTTTAATCGCAGAATGTGTAGCAACTCAAACAAAGCAGAGAAAATAGTAAAATGCATCTGCTTACTGCACAACTTAATTAGTCACCGTGACCGCGGAGACTTTATCAGCTCCACGAAAAGAGAAGATTGTTCTAAAGAATCACCACTTCAGCGAAGTAGTGCGACGGGAACGTTCAACAAGCCGTTACAGGAGGCTCAGATGGTCAGACACTTTAAAGTCGTACTTCATCGGAATCGGAGCGGCTTCGTGGGAAAATGAATTTGCCTGGCACAATAATTATTGCTTGTTTTTGCCTCTTGAAACTGACTGTTATGATGTTGTTGTTGTCTTCAGTCCTGAGACTGGTTTGATGCAGCTCTCCATGCTACTCTACCCTGTGCAAGCTTCTTCACCTCCCGGTACTTACTGCAACCTACATCCTTCTGGATCTGCTTAGTGTATTCATCTCTTGGTCTTCCTCTACGATTTTTACCCTCTACGCTGCCCTCCAATGCTAAATTTGTGATCCCTTGATGCCTCAGAATATGTCCTACCAACCGGTCCCTTCTCCTTGTCAAGTTGTGCCACAAACTCCTCTTCTCCCCAATCCTATTCAGTACCTTCTCATTAGTTATATGATCTACCCATCTAATCTTCAGCATTCTTCTGTAGCATCACATTTCGAAAGCTTCTATTTTCTTCTTGTACAAACCATTTATCGTCCATGTTTCACTTCCATACATGGCTACACTCCATACAAATACTCGATGTTAACAAATTTCTCTTCTTCAGAAACGCTTTCCTTGCCATTGCCAGTCTACATTTTATATCCCCTCTACTTCGACCATCATCAGTTATTTTGCTCCCCAAATAGCAGAACTCCTTTACTACTTATACGTGTCTCATTTCCTAACCTAATTCCCTCAGCATAACCCGACTTAATTCGACTACATTCCATTATCCTATTTTGCTGTTGTTGATGTTCATCTTATATCCTCCTTTCAAGACACTGTATTCCGTTCAACTGTTCTTCCAAGTCCTTTGTTGTCTCTGTCAGAATTACAATGTCATCGGCGAACCTCAACGTTTTTATTTCTTCTCCATGGACTTTAATACCTACTCCGAAATTTTCTTTTGTTTCCTTTACTGCTTGCTCAATATGCAGATTGAATAACATCGGGGACAGGCTACAACCCTGTCTCACTCCCTTCCCAACCGCTGCTTCGCTTTCATGCCCCTCGACTCTTATAACTGCCATCTGGTTTCTGTACAAATTGTAAATAGCCTTTCGCTCCCTGTATTTTACCCCTGCCACCTTTAGAATTTGAAAGAGAGTATTCCAGTCAACATTGTCAAAGCTTTCTCTAAGTCTAACAAATGCTAGAAATGTAGGTTTGCCTTTCCTTAATCTATTTTCTAAGATACGTCGTAGGGTCAGTATTGCCTCACGTGTTCCAACATTTCTGCAGAATCCAAACTGATCTTCGCCGAGGTCGGCTTCCACCAGTTTTTCCATTCGTCTGTAAAGAATTCGCGTTAGTATTTTGCAGCTGTGACTTATTAAACTGATAGTTCGGTAATTTTCACGTCTGTCAACACCTGCTTTCTTTGGGATTGGAATCATTATATTCTTTTTCAAGTCTGAGGGTATTTTTTTGCTAACCGTATGCCTCTTAGTAGTCAGAGTCTATAGTTTTCAGAATCTTTTTATTTTGTTGACTGTTTCTTGATGCGTGCTGTAATTGCTGTAGTTCGTGTTATTAAGATTTTCTCTGAGGTAGATGATTTATGAAAAAGATTGGAGTTTTCGCTATTGAGATTCGTGATTAAAGTGAGTTTAGGCAATTAACAGAGCTGGAGGTAGTTTCATGTTCCTTTATTTTCATTTTTTTTATTTGTATTATTGTTAGGATTTCTTGCATTCGGGGCTATTCTTTTGTATTAATTATTGTAAGTTAGACTGCGTTGTGGTTATATATTGTGGGTAATAAATATATAGGTTTAGTTGTCTTTGTCAGGTAAATGGAAATGAGCGTTTGGCGTCATTGGCCGGGAGGCCCCTCGCGGGGCAGGTCCGGCCGCCATATCGCAGGTCTTATTACATTCGGCGACCTGCACGCCGGATGGGGATGAAATGATGATGAACACAACACAACACCCAGTCCCTGAGCGGAGAAAATCTCCGACCCAGCCGGGAATCGAACCCGGGCCCAGAGGACGGCAATCCGTCACGCTGACCACTCAGCTACTGGGGCGGACTTTGTCAGGTAAAATTCTGTTGGTTAGTGTTTAACCAAAAAAAAAATGAAGAGTTAGTTTCAAACCGATCACCCACGAGAGCTACGAAGAGGCACGAAGTTCGAAGTTATGACCATATCGATGCCAAGGCAGTGGAGAGATGGGCTGCAAAGGTATCAACTTCTAGAAAAGTAGTGAAAATATTACAGTTCTTGAAATTTTCTCGGCTTAAACAATATTCCATTAAGTTTCGGGGTTGCAGCCGATAACTTCCTGCCATGATGTAGCAGTTCACAACCAGACTGCCATTTTCAAATGAGGTTTTACACTGACGATTGCTAGGTTTCTTTTTCTTTATTGTGATTTCATCCTTTCTTGCCCACATGGGCAGGGGGTTGGGGGGGGGGGGGGGGGGAGGGGGGCTGGCAGCGGTACACTCAACCCGCTCTTCAGACAGGAGACAATACACACTTAGGCGCTAACATACAAACTTGAAAACATAATTACAATGACTGAGATTGTTAGGTCACATCACAAACTTTAAACAGGAAAATGGCGCGTAAAGACAGCTACATGAGCAACCTCTGTCGAGTTTCGCGCATACCTAATGATAGTACTACATACGCGCTCTAAGTCGGAATGCGGGCAGCGAAGTTAAAATTCAGATGTCATTTTAGGGAAATTAACTTTCATTGGACATGGCATTAGTCATTAAATGTTTTCTTTCCGAAGATATTAATGAAATCACCGTGTCCCACGCCTTATCCAAATGAAAGCTGCCATCACGATTTATGCGATCTTTCATCAAACGTATATAGCCCCGTTCCTTAACAACCGAATCCCAGAAGTATCTCGTCGAGGTCAAGATTTCAATGGCAGAGCAATCCATGGAATGTCCTGTGAAGATACAATACTCGGCTATGGCTGACTTTCTGAGCTGCGAAACGCGAGTGTGGCGGTAACGTTCTACGCAACTTCCACGCACTGTGCGCGTTGTCTGACCAATGAAGGCTTTGCCGCACTGACAAGGTATTCTCTAGAGTCCAACCTTCCACAATCTCAGGCCGACCTTTGCCGAATCGAGAACAGCACACGTCTTTGTAGATGGATGGAAGATTACTTTGACTTGATGTTTTCTTAATATTTTGCCCAATTTCGACGAAATATTGTCGACAAACGTGAGGAATGACCTGGACTTCAACCGCTCCTTCTCCTCTTGATCTTGGGGGTCGTCACGTTTCTTCTTCCTTAAAGATGCCCTGATCTGTTGTGGAGAATGTCCATTATCTCTGAGCACAAACTATGGGTTTCCTTGCAAGGCTGTCTCGATCAGACATACGTGCCCGGTGCACCAACATTCAAACGACGACCGTAGTTTGTGACAGGTTGTGGCAGCTAGACCCCAACAAATATAGGAATGTGAACTCTTAATCCCCAATGCAAAACACTCATCTCAGGATGGCTGTCCGTCAAAATATCGCGACAATAATTCGACGTCAACCGGCTTCAATTCCGAAGATTCATGCAATAGCGAAAGTGTTAGCTAAATTGTTCAACTTTAGACAGTTCTGTCTGAAGTGCGTGTGAGTAAAGTTAGGCGAAGGATATTGTAAATCGTTTTAGTTATGTAATGATGCCAATTCCGTGTATATTGTGATTATTCATCAATACTGAACTACCTTCAACACTAGACGTAAGTCTAAATAAAAGTATGATGCAAAAAAGCGTTCTGTGCTACACTGGATGATCCGAGTATCCAACCAAAGTTATTTTGCACTTAGTTTGAAAGCCGCAAGTGTCACGGACCCACGAGAGGGACTCTCCGTGGTAGATGAAACAGTTTAACTCTGTAGTATCAGCGGAGTGTCGACAGGTTTATGAAACAACATACACTTCCCTTTTCTGCTATACATCGGTCGGTGGAAAATAAATGATACCGATGGGCAGTTTAATATTGCTAGGTACTAGGAACTTTAAATGCGGCATCCAGTGAACAGGGGAGGATTGAAACTTTCGAGATGTGGTACACTAAATCATCATCATCATTTATGACTGATTATGCCTTTCAGCGTTCAGTCTGGAGCATAGTCCCCCTTATAAAATTCCTCCATGATACTCTAATCAGTGCTAACATTGGTGCCTCTTCTGATGTTAAGCCTATTACTGCAAAATCATTCTCAACCGAATCCTGGTACCTTCTCCTTGGTCTACCCCGACTCTTCCTACACTCTACTGCTGAACCCATGAGTCTCTTGGGTAACCTTGCTTCGCCCATGCGTGTAACAAGACCCAACCATCTAAGCCTGTTCGCCCTGACTGCTACATCTATAGAGTTCATTCCCAGTTTTTCTTTGATTTCCACATTGTGGACGCCCTTTTGCCATTGTTCCCATCTACTAGTACCTGCAATCATCCTAGCTACTTTCATATCCGTAACATCAACCTTATTGATAAGGTAACCTGAATGCACCCAGCTTTCGCTCCCATACAACAAAGTTGGTCGAAAGATTGAAAGGTGCACAGATAACTTAGTCTTGGTACTGACTTCCTTCTTGCAGAAGAGAGTAGATCGTAGCTGAGCGCTCACTGCATTAGCTTTGTGTTTGCTACACCTCGCTTCCAGTTCTTTCACTATGTTGCCATCCTGTGAGAATATGCATCCTAAGTACTTGAAACTGTCCACCTGTTCTAACTTTGTTCCTCCTATTTGGCACTCAATCCGTTTATATCTCTTTCCCACTGACATTACTTTCGTTTTGGAGATGCTAATCTTCATACCATAGTCCTTACATTTCTTATCTAGCTTTGAAATATTACTTTGCAAACTAAATAATATTGGAAATTAGTCGAACTTATCAGATTTGTAGCGGTTCTCTGTATAAATTTCGGGAGACGGAATGTATGGAGCAAAATGGCACAGAATGACAGGAAATGTGTAAAAATATCAGGGAATAACTTCTGTGGCACTGGAAGGAACTATAGAGGATAAAAACTGTTGTTAAAGACAGAGGTTGGAATGTATTCAACAAATGGCGAAAGTACTGTTCTAAGATGGAGATCTTGGTACAGGAGAGGAAGTTATGGTAGGGAGCATCAGTCCAGTTAGGACCATAATGTCAATTCCGAAACGCGGTGCAACTTAACTTTTTCATACATTCATCTCTAGAAATGAAAAAACCGACACGTGGTAGAGAATATCCCAAGAGTTCCAGGACCTTCGGAATTGCAGTATGGCACTATGAGACGCTGAGCTGAAGTAGCGTAGAAGAAAATCATAACTGTGAGACGTATAAGAAACAATTTCATAGCAGACAAAATAGAGGAAGTTATGATATTGACATGATACATTATGCAGTCTTTGCCACACACTGTATGGTGGCTTTGGCAATAGTGATTTAGATGTAAACTACACTGAAAATGCACACAGAGCCGGAAATAGAATGGCTGTTCACCTAGTCCAAACAGTGCTGTAGAGCATACGTCGTTACCTTGTTCCAAGAGTAATCTTCACGTTACTGTAAACTGATTTAGACATTACACGAGAAATATGGGCAAAATTTTATTGCAGCTAGGCTCCCATCATTTAAGATTCCAACGGGAGTTAAATTACCGTCCTGTCGACACAGTGACGAAATTTCCAAACGAATTGGTTCCAACTGCTTGCGAAACCCCCATTTTAGATTTCCTTCGATTGGCCTGTTATTTAATAAATAGAATTCTAGTAGGCAGCCGTCTTCGGTCCCGGGTTCGATCCCAGCCACTGCCTAAATTTTAATAAATAATCAGCATTGGCGGCCGAAGACTTCCGGCATAAGAAGTCAGCCTCATTCTGCCAACGACCTTGTCAAAGAGGGCGGAGGAGCGGATAGAGGTTCAGGGCACTCTCTTGTCCTAGGGGTGGGAAATTGCCCCAAAAGACGGAAGAATCAGCAATGATCAACGACATGAGGATGCAGCAGGCAATGGAAACCACTGCATTAAAGACACGTAACGTGTATCCACAGGACATGTGGCCTGTAATTGAAGAAGTGTCATGATGATCTCTCCATTGGCAAAAGATTCCGGAATAGTCCCCCATTCGGATCTCCGGGAGGGGACTGCCAAGGGGGAGGTTACCATGAGAAAAAGATTGAATAATCTACGAAAGGATAACGTCCTACGAGTCGGGGCGTGGAATGTCAGAAACTTGAACGTGGTAGGGAAACTAGAAAATCTGAAAAGGGAAATGCAAAGGCTCAATCTAGATACAGTAGGGGTCAGTGAAGTGAAGTGGAAGGAAGACAAGGATTTCTGGTCAGATGAGCATCGGGTAATATCAACAGCAGCAGAAAATGGTATAACAGGTGTAGGATTCGTTATGAATAGGAAGGTAGGGCAGAGGGTGTGTTACTGAGAACAGTTCAGTGACCGGGTTGTTCTAATCAGAATCGACAGCAGACCAACACCGACAACGATAGTTGCCGACGTCGCAAGCTGAAGATGAACAGATAGAGAAAGTGTATGAGGATATTGAAAGGGTAATGCAGTATGTTAAGGGGGACGAAAATGTAATAGTCATGGGCGACTGGAATGCAGTTGTAGGGGAAGGAGTAGAAGAAAAGGTTACAGGAGAATATGGGCTTGGGACAAGGAATGAAAGAGGAGAAAGACTAACTGAGTTCTGTAACAAGTTTCAGCTAGTAATAGCGAATACCCTGTTCAAGAATCACAAGAGGAGGAGGTATACTTGGAAAAGGCCGGGTGATACGGGAAGATTTCAATTAGATTACATCATGGTCAGACAGAGATTCCGAAATCAGATACTGGACTGTAAGGCGTACCCAGGAGCAGATATAGACTCAGATCACAATATAGTAGTGACGAAGAGTAGGCTGAAGTTCAAGAAATTAGTCGGGAAGAATCAATATGCAAAGCAGTGGGATACGGAAGTACTAAGGAATGACGAGATACGTTTGAAGTTCTCTATCGCTACAGATACAGCAATAAGGAATAGCGCAGTAGGCAGTACAGTTGAAGAGGAATGGACATCTCTAAAAAGGGCCATCACAGAAGTTGGGAAGGAAAACATAGGTACAAAGAAGGTAGCTGCGAAGAAATCATGGGTAACAGAAGAAATACTTCAGTTGATAAATGAAAGGAGGAAGTACAAACATGTTCCGGGAAAATCAGGAATACAGAAATACAAGTCGCTTAGGAATGAAATAAATAGGAAGTGCAGGGAAGCTAAGACGAAATGGCTGCAGGAAAAATGTGAAGACATCGAAAAAGATATGATTGTCGGAAGGACAGACTCAGCATACAGGAAAGTCAAAACAACCTTTGGTGACATTAAAGCAACGGTGGTAACATTAAGAGTGCAACGGGAATTCCACTGTTAAATGCAGAGGAGAGAGAAGATAGGTGGAAAGAATTCATTGAAAGCCTCTATGAGGGTGAAGATTTGTCTGATGTGATAGAAGAAGAACCAGGAGTCGATTTAGAAGAGATGGGGGATCCAGTATTACGTAGAATCGGTATTTAAAGCAGCTTTGGAGGACTTACGGTCAAATAAGGCAGAAGGGATAGATAACATTGCATCAGAATTTCTAAAATCATTGGGGGAAGTGGTAACAAAACGACTATTCACGTTGGTGTGTAGAATATATGAGTCTGGCGATATACCATCTGACTTTCGGAAAAGCATCATCCACACAATTCCGAAGACGGCAAGAGCTGACAAGTCCGAGAATTATCGCACAATCAGCTTAACAGCTCATGCATCGAAGCTGCTTACAAGAATAATATACAGAAGAATGGAAAAGAAAATTGAGAATGCGCTAGGTGACGATCAGTTTGGCATTAGGAAAAGTAAAGGGACGAGAGAGGCAATTCTGACGTTACGGCTAATAATGTAAGCAAGGCTAAAGAAAAATCAAGACACTTTCGTAGGATTTGTCGACCTGGAAAAAGCGTTCGACAATATAAAATGGTGCATGCTGTTCGAAATTCTGAAAAAAGTAGGGGTAAGCTATAGGGAGAGACGGGTCATATACAATATGTACAACAACCAAGAGGGAATAATAAGAGTGGACGATCAAGAACGAAGTGCTCGTATTAAGAAGGGTGTAAGACAAGGCTGTAGCCTTTCGCCCCTACAGTTCAATCTGTACATCGAGGAAGCAATGATGGAAATAAAAGAAAGGTTCAGGAGTGGAATTAAAATACAAGGTGAAAGGATATCAATGATACGATTCGCTGATGACATTGCTATCCTGAGTGAAAGTGAAGTAGAATTAAATGATCTGCTGAACGGAATGAACACTCTAATAAGTACACAGTATGGTTTGAGAGTAAATCGGAGAAAGACGAAGGTAATGAGAAGTAGTAGAAATGAGAACAGCGAGAAACTTAACATCAGGATTGACGGTCACGAAGTCAATGAAGTTAGCGAATTCTGCTACCTAGGCAGTAAAATAACCAATGACGGACGGAGCAAGGAGGACATCAAAAGCAGACTCGCTATGGCAAAAAAGGCATTTCTGGCCAAGACAAGTCTACTAATATGAAATACCGGCGTTAATTTGAGGAAGAAATTTCTGAGGATGTACGTCTGGAGTACAGCATTGTATGGTAGTGAAACATGGACTGTGGGAAAACCGGTACAGAAGAGAATCGAAGCATTTGAGATGTGGTGCTATAGACGAATGTTGAAAATTAGGTGGACTGATAAGGTAAGGAATGAGGAGGTTCTACGCAGAATCGGAGAGGAAAGGAATATGTGGAAAACACTGATAAGGTGAAGGGACAGGATGATAGGACATCTGCTAAGACATGAGGAAATGACTTCCATGGTACTAGAGGGAGCTGTAGGGGACAAAAACTGTAGAGGAAGACAGAGATTGGAATACGTCCAGCAAATAATTGAGGACGTAGGTTGCAAGTGCTGCTCTGAGATGAAGAGGTTAGCACAGGAAAGGAATTCGTGGCGGGCCGCATCAAACCAGTCAGTAGAATGATGACCAAAAAACAAAAAAAAAGTAGGTAGACTGATGTGTTGGTAAATGTGCCAACACCTTGTAGATAGAGGCGGCCTAAATGCACGCTATCTAACGCAGACGGGCGTGAATTCTGGAACAGGATAAGGAGTGAATGTTAATAAGAAAAGTATGCAGCTCCTCGAATACTTAACTTTATATCGTCCTTGTGGTACATCGCTCGTGATAATACAGATAAGACTATCTTTAGATACGGTTAATGGCGCCTTGCTAGGTCGTAGCCATGGACTTAGCTGAAGGCTATTCTAACTGTCTCTCGGCAAATGAGAGAAGGCTTCGTCAGTGTAGTCGCTAGCAAAGTCGTCGTACAACTGGGGCGAGTGCTATTCCGTATCTCGAGACCTGCCTTGTGGTGGCGCTCGGTCTGCGATCACACAGTGGCGACACGCGGGTCCGACATGTACTAAATGGACCGCGGCCGATTTAAGCTACCACCTAGCAAGTGTGGTGTCTGGCGGTGACACCACATAGACATTAACAAGATCGCAACCACTGATACCGACGATACAGACTGCTAAAGAGATGAGCAATTTTACCCCTCATTATACATTACAAAGTGAACTGCACTCGATGGCTAGTTTGACTGCAAGAAGTATCATGCTTTTAGTCAAATTCGTTGAAAATGCGAGTGCAATCAACAGTGTTAACATCAAACATGTTTAAATGACAAGGAAACAAGTAGTCGTCATGGTGTTGGACATCCATGAACCACCAAAGGGCGCTGAAGGTTTTCCCGCAGCGCCAAACAGAAGAGGTGGTGATCTGTGGCGCTATTAAATACATTACTGTGAAAGCGAGAAATATTATTGAACACACTGTTTACAGTACATTAAGGTAGTTAGCGTTCCGAAGCACGCGGCACGCACGTACTACATCAACATTAATGATTCCAGTACATGGGCGACAAGAGTGATTATGCCACAAAGGTAGTATTATCGTCAACTCGAAGATTAGTTTGAACTCAATAAGGTTTTAACTTTGAGATCGTAATAGAGATGGTATACCCTTTCCTTCTCCGACCTCTGAACTAACAAGAGATGCCTGTCCAGTCGAATGAAGTCTTGTTACATCTTTGTGTTAGTATATAGTATATAACGTCTTGCAGGGCGAAGACCGCTCTATAACTGTACAACGCTACGTAAACATGGCCAGAATGTTAGTTTACAGTTCTGTTGAGATCTACAAAGACAACAAAGGCGCCATGCAAGCTGTTGACCTCTTTGGTATCATTGTTGATAACTTGCTATCCATTATCGTACACACTGTAAGCGCTATTTTCCGCCAAGAGGTCTACAGCTACACGACGATGAATTGCCAGTCATATGATGGTGGCTGTAGTAATCAACGTATACTAAGGGCATACGAGTCGTCAAGGAGCCTCAGCTCAACGTCAAATAATTTGCCCAAAATCAACACGAAATGTGAATCCTGCAGCCACGTTACTGACACTGTGACCAACTTTCATCACAGTATCAGTACAGTTTACTACCGAACATTAGGAGACCTACTGTGATTAAACCTACAATAAATCTAGTATTGTTGAGCCGTGCGCAGTGTTACATGGATTCCTGTGCTTGAGTAAGTTTTGGGTACGAACAAGTATTACGTGATGTTTTGAATTAAAAACCGACGTCTGAGGAAAATAAATAAATGATTTTGCTAGTGGTTCAGATGGCTCTGAGCACTTAACATCGGGGGTCATCAGTCCCCTAGAACTTAGAACTACTTAAACCTAACATAAGGACATCACACACATCCATGGCCGAGGCAGTATTCGAACCTGCGACCGTAGCAGTCGCGCGATTCCGGACTGAAGCGCCTGATTTTCCTCCACACATTATTTTATTTTCGCTCAGCACCTTACTACTATCAGGCGGCGAAACGTATCACAGACATATCAGTACAGGAAATGACAAGAGAATGCAAAAGTATTATGATCATAATATCAGTGGCGCCCATGATAAGTAAAATAGGAATGTTAATGCTCACAAACTTCTAGTGTGCTTATATATGTACAGACGTGAAGAGAGGAAGCAGTAGTTTACCCAAGTGCTACTGTAGATGCAGATAGAATCTCCAGATGTTGTCCTGTAGACCACCAACGAAAATGCGTAACGGGCAGCTGTGACTGCAGGACATAGAGGCTGCAGTTTCTGGGGAGCTAATGGAATACTAACAATTGTTGAGTAATGTATTTACGAAATACCTTTCTTAACAACACCCTGCTGACATGCAGGTTCCACGGATTCATGAGTTTGTTTCCATACCCGTACAGGTCCTTCCACTCGATACAATTTCAAACGACGCTCGTTCGACCCCGCAGCATGTTTCCAATGATCAATAGTCCAATGTCGCTTTTGACGGGACCACGCGAAGCCTAAAGCTTTGTGTCGTGCAGTCATGAAGGGTACACGAGTGGGCCTCCGGCTCCGAAATCCCATATCGATGATATTTCGTCCAATGGTTCGCATGCTGACACTTGTTGATGGCCCAGCATTGAAATGTGCAGCAACTTGTGGAAGGGTTGGACTTCAGTCACGTTCGATGATTCCCTTCAGTCGTCGTTGGTCCCATTCTTGCAGTATCTTTTTCCGGCCGCAGAGATGTCGGAGATTTGATGTTTTACCGAATTCCTGATATTCACGGAACACTCGTGAAATGGTCGTACGGGAAAATCTCCACTTCATCCCTACCTCGGGTATGCTGTGTCCCATCGCTCGTGAGGCGACTATAACATCACGTTCAAACTCACTTAAATCTTGATAACTTACCATTGCAGCAGCAGTAACCGATCTAACGACTGCGCGAGACAGTTGTTGCCTTATATAGGCGTTGCCGTCCGCAGCGCCGTATTCTGTCTGTTTACTTATTTCTGTATTTGAATACGCATGCCAATACCAGTTTCTTTGGCGCTGCAGTATATCTGATAAACGTAATTATGCAGTGTATGTTCTCAAGGTGAATAGTGTGGTGTCACCGCCAGACACCACACTTGCTAGGTGGTAGCTTTAAATCGGCCGCGGTCCATTAGTACATGTCGGACCCGCGTGTCGCCACTGTTAGTGATCGCAGACCGAGCGCCACCATACGGCAGGTCTCGAGAGACGGACTAGCACTCGCCCCAGTTGTACGGACGACGTAGCTAGCGATGCACACTGACGAAGCCTCGCTCATTTGCAGAGCAGATAGTTAGAATAGCCTTCAGCTAAGTCAATGGCTACGACCTAGCAAGGCGCCATTAGTAGTTTATTGCCTGAATCTACAGAGTCTCACTTGTATCGTCAATAGCGATGTACAACAAGGATGGATTAAAGCTAAGTATTCCAGCAGCTACGTACTTTTCTTTATAGCATTCATTACGTATCCTGTTTCAGACCTATCTCTAGCCTGCGTGAGTTAACGCGTGCCTTTCGGCTACTTCCGAGTGGCGTGGCTGTTAACCTACGCCACAACAAATAGTATAACAATCTCATTACCACATAGAATAGTTACCAAAATGCCCAGGTAGGATTAAAGTAAGTTCCACAATAAACTGTTTTCGTGGTTTGTGTTAAATCAGTTGCCACCTATAAGACTGCAGCATAAAAATATGAAACGAGTGTGGTCGCAGTAAAATAAAAATTAACGGTCACTTACACATCTACACTCTTTTTTGCCTATTAATGTAAGAAATAAATGTTGGCGATGAACACAAAATAGAAAACAGAATGCCTTTCCTTTATGATTAGCGAAACTAAGTTTAAAATCTGAGTAAGATAATAAATCCAATTAGAAGGACGGGAAATTATTTAGGCTTAAGGCCCCATGAGGTCGTGGTTGGTGAAGGATATCGGCCACAACCTTTTCAGAGGACCCTCCTAGTCATTTGTCTTACGCGACTGAGGGAAGTCACCGAAAACCTAAATTTGGATTGGCAGACGGGGATGTGAACTAAGGTCCTCCCAGATATCGGTGTCCTGAACTGGTGCGCTCCCATGCTCGGTACTCAACTACTGGCGTTGGACACAACACGAACTCTCTTTTAATGTAGTGGGGCTGGTAGAATTAAATCCTGAAAACCTCCCCAGCCGTCTGAAGTTCGATCGAAACAAACGATTCACATCGATAAGTTCCATATATACTGAGCTGACAAAATTCGTGGGATAGCGAAGTGCACATATACAGATGGCGGTAGTATCGCGCTCACACGATTTAAAAGTGCAGCGCATTAGCGGAGCTGTCACTTGTACTCAGGTCTTTCAAGTGAAAAAGTATCCGACGTAATTATTACTGCACGACGAGCATTTGAAATCGGAATGGTAGATGGAGCTAGATGCATGGGACATTCCACATCGAAAATCTTTTGGGAATTCAGCATTCCAAGATCCGCAGTATCAAGAGTGTTCCGAGAAAAACACATTTCAGTCTTCGCCACGGACAACGCAGTGGCCGATAGCCTTCACTTAACGATCGAGAGCAGTGGAATTTGCGTACTGTTAACAGAAAAGCAACATCCCTTGAAATAACTACATAAATCAATGTGGGACGTACGACGAACGTATGCGTTAGAACAGCGCGGTGAAATCTAGAGTTAATGAGGTACAACAGCAGGCGAACGACGAGAGTACCTTTGCAGCGCCTCCCCTGGGTTCGTGACAATATTCATTGGACAACAGACGACTGTAAAACCCTAGCGTGGTCAGATGAGTCTCGATTTCAGTTTATAAGAGCTGATGGTAGGCCTCGAGTGTGGCGCAGACCTACGAAGCCATGGACCCAAGTTGGTAAGAAGGCACTGTGTAAGCTGTTGATGTAGTAGTAGCTTTATTCATGCGTAGATCTCGTTTACAAGGGTATAGGACACGTCAAAGTATTTACAAATTTAGATCAATTTAAAATAAGCTAATTCGTATACACGTATATTTCATTAGATAAATCATTAGATTTACACCTGGTATACAATACTTTTTATACCAATAACTTATTAAATAATGTAATGCCACACTGTTCAGTCATATCTCACTATCAGTCACTGCACACACTATACACACATTGTTTCATACCACTTCACACACACACACACACACACACACACACACACACACACACAGGTGATCTCTGGACCATTTTCTGTACCGCAGCTTCCCATTTGCTATCCTGAAAAACTGAGTCAGCATCCCTCCATAATGAGTGGGATGTTGTGCTCAGAAAGAGGAAGAGGTATTAGTATTGTCCTACGTATAGCTTGAGGGTAAGTATTTCTAGAAAGTAAAAAAGAAGGAAAAACACATAGGTGTTATGTGGAATGTTGGATATTTCATAATCATCATTATTGTTATTTATTTGTATAGCATTTTTTTTATCAAACCTCTACTCTGTTTTAGTTAAGTAATCCTTCAATGTATAAAATGTATTGCATAACAGGTACTTTTTAGCTGCCTTTTTAAATAAATCTATTTTTGCAATTTCTTTAATCTGTTTTGGTAACTTATTGTACAGTTTTATCACATTGTAGAAAATGCTGTTTTGAGTTTTATGTTTAATTTTTCTTGGTAAATGTGAGTTGAGTCTATCTCTTGTTGCATGGTCATGGACAGAGCTGTTTATGCAGTAATTACCAATGTTATTTTTGATGTGTACAACCCACTGGTAAATGTATTCACATGGAACAGTTAAAATCCCCATTGTTTTGAACAGATCTTTACAATGAGTTCGACTAGTATTTTTGGTTATTATTCTTATGGCTCATTTCTGGAGTTTGAAAACTGTGTTCATATTTTGTGTATTTGTTCCCCAAAAGAGAATGCTATAGCTAAGAATTGAGTGTACATATGAATATTAAGTAATTAAAAGACACAGCATTTTACACACCGATGACAGGATTCTAAGGGCATAACATGCTGATGACATCCTGTTTGCAAGTACCTTTGTGTGTTCACACAACCTGAGAATCTATATTCATTCCTAGAAATGTTGCATTTCTTACACTGCCTATAGAGGTACCATCTACATCTAATTTAACATCGCCATTTTTACTCTTCAAACTGAAATTCATGGCAATAATTTTCTTTATGTTCAGTGTCACTTTATTGCTTATTACCAATCATAAGCTTCCTTGAGAGCTTCATTTGCTTCCTCGGTAAGGAGTTCTCTTGTTTTCTCAGTGACTACAAAATTGCTGTCATCAGCGAAGAGAATTTTTTCACCATGAATAACACTACTGGGAAAGTCATTGATGTATATCAGGAACATTATTGGCTCTATAATAGTGTGGGCTTTGTTTACATGGAATGGACTGGTTCCTCTGGTCCAACTGACCCGATCATTGATGGGAGTGGTTATGTTCGGCTTCTTGGAGACCATTTTCAGCCATTTGTGTACATCATGTTCCCAAAGCAGGTGTTGACAGACGTGAAAGTTACCGAACTATCAGTTTAATAAGTCACAGCTGCAAAATACTAACGCGAATTCTTTACAGACGAATGGAAAAACTGGTAGAAGATCAGTTTGGATTCCGTAGAAATGTTGGAACACGTGAGGCAATACGGACCCTACGACTTATCTTAGAAGAAAGATTAAGGAAAGGCAAACCTACGTTTCTAGCATTTGTAGACTTAGAGAAAGGTTTTGATAATGTTGATTGGAATACTCTCTTTCAAATTCTGAAGGTGGCAGGGGTAAAATACAGGGAGCGAAAGGCTATTTACAATTATTACAGAAAGCAGATGGCAGTTATAAGAGTTGAGGGGTATGAAAGGGAAGCAGTGGTTGGGAACGGAGTGACACAGGGTTGTAGCCTATCCCCGATGTTATTCAATCTGTATATTGAGCAAGCAATAAAGGAAACAAAAGAAAAGTTCGGAGTAGGAATTACAATGCATGAAGATGAAACAAAAACATTGAGGTTCGCCGATGGCATTGTAATTCTGTCAGAGACAGCAAAGGACTTGGAAGAGCAGTTGAAACGAATGGACAGTGTCTTGAAGGGAGGGTATAAGATGAAGAGTTTCTGAAGAAGAGAAATTTGTTAACATCGAGTATAGATTTAGGTGTCAGGAAGTCGTTTCTAAAAGTATTCATATGGAGTGTAGCAACGTATGGAAGTGAAACGTGGACGATAAATAGTTTAGACAAGAAAAGAATGGAAGCTTTCGAAATGTGGTGCTACAGAAGAATGCTGAAGATTAAATGGGTAGATCATATAACTAATGAGGAGGTATTGAATAGAATTGGAGAGAAGAGAAATTTGTGGCACAACTTGACTAGAAGAGGGGATCGGTTTGTAGGACATGTTCTGAGGCATCAAGGGATCACCAATTTAGTATTGGAGGGCAGCGTGGAGGGTAAAAATCGTAAAGGGAGACCAAGAGATGAATACACTAAGCAGATTCAGAAGGATGTAGGCTGCAGTAAGTACTGGGAGAAGTAGAAGCTTGCACAGGACAGAGTAGCATGGAGAGCTGCATCAAACCAGTCTCAGGACTGAAGACCACAACTACAACAACATGTTCGCAAACGACGATGGAATTTTTGTGGATGACAATGAGCCATGTCACCACGCCACAATTGTTAGCGATTAAGCTGAAGAACGTTCTGGACAATTCGAAAAGAATAATTTGGCCTCCCAGATCGCCCGACGTAATCCCACCGAACATTCATGGGACACTATCCAGAGGTCCGTTCGTGCACGAAAACTTGCACCGGCTGTGCTTCCGCAATTACTGACGTCTACAGAGCTTGCATGGCACACGATTTCTGCAGGAGACTTCCAGCGACTTGTTAAGGGCATGCCACGTCGAGTTGCTGTACTACGCCAGGACACGATATTGTAATGTATCCCATGTAGTTTGTCACCTCAGTGTACAGTACTACTATGATTACAAATTTCACTGTACGATTTTCACTGAAAACCACATGAGTAGATCTGTTACCAAACTCGTGCTGAATTTGCAAAAGTAAAGTAACTGGTAACAGATATTTCGAACATTTACACCGATGACATAAGTGTTGTTGTTGTTGTGGTCTTCAGTCCGGAGACTGGTTTGATGCAGCTCTCCATGCTACTCTATCTAGTGCAAGGTTCTTCATCTCCCGGCCGCTACGGTCGCAGGGTCGAATCCTGCCTCGGACATGGATGTGTGTGATGTCCTTAGGTTAGTTAGGTTTAATTAGTTCTAAGTTCAGAAGTTAAGTCGCATAGTGCTCAGAGGCATTCTTCATCTCCCAGTACCTACTGCAACCTACATGCTTCTGAATTTGCTTAGTGTATTCATCTCTGGGTCTCCCTCTACGATTTTTACCCTCCAAGCTGCCCTCCAATACTAAATTGGTGATCCCTTGATGCCTCAGAACATGTCCTACAAACCGATCCCCTCTTCTAGTCAAGTTGTGCCACAAATTTCTCTTCTCTCCAATTCTATTCAATACCTCCTCATTAGTTATATGATCTACCCATTTAATCTTCAGCGTTCTTCTGTAGCACCACATTTCGAAAGCTTCCATTCTTTTCTTGTCTAAACTATTTATCGTCCACGTTTCACTTCCATACGTTGCTACACTCCATATGAATACTTTTAGAAACGACTTCCTGACACTTAAATCTATACCCGATGTTAACAAATTTCTCTTCTTCAGAAACGCTTTCCTTGCCATTGCCAGTCTACGTTTTATATCTTATGCAATAAGTAGGATTCTATTACTGTTGGTGCAGTGAAAAAGCTTTTTTTGGAAATTAATTTAAGGGACAACGTAGATCTGTACGTTTCATGCCTCATCTGTTCAGCTCCACACAACTTTTTAAAAAAGATGTTATATAAAGATTAAGTAGTGAAAATACTATCGTAGCTACAGTTCATCTCCGATTGGTGTCACATCTTCGTCGCCATCACGCTTTCTTTTATAAGAAGACAGAGGGGAGTTCTGCACGCTGTTGGTATTGTTCGGACACTATATCGTGGCAGTTTTAGATAGGAGTGTTTTGATCTACGGTTGCTGAAGTTACCGGTTGAGGTCGGACCTATCCCACCGCTTTTATAGCACTGCTAACTATTACCGAATGCCTCGTGTATTCTTCGTCGTGTTTTGCGTTGCTTGTGTTTTGCATTATTTGTTGCTTGTCTCGTATTCTGAGAAGAGTGAAGACGCTACTGCAGGTCCATCACGCGGTTCGAGTATGATTCCCCTTACCCTTAAAATGGAAATGATGCATAATGTGCTGGAGTGCTGCTGCGTGGAAAAGAAAAGCAAAAAGCTGCTACACCCTATTACTCAGGCCCGTATGAGAGCTGCCACTTACACCGCCAAAATTGTAGGAACCCTAGAGGGGATTAGAAATCTTGCAAGCTCCCGTCCAGGCAAATCGCATGATACTCCAGGAAAGAAAATGTCTGTTTTAGTCCTAATTTGTACTGTACAAGTGTAAAGCTGTTTATATTCAAGAATGCTTCCAACTAGGAAGCTGCTGAATTCGAATTACGTTATTTTTATGTTGTTTCACTTAGGAAGAGACGCAGAGATACTCAAAAAGCCGACGACTTTAGTAAGCTGATTATAAGGAATACCATCTAAGAGTTCTACAGGCAACAGAGTATTTCCTAACGTCACAAAACTTCTTCCAGAGCTGCGTAAGAAGACGAACTGGAGATAAGGCAGTACCTCAATCAAAACTTTATTTCAGTCGATGGCATTCGTTTGGAAATCCTATCGAACAAACGAAATCTCTTGCTAGAACGTGGTGACATTGTTCTCCTCGTTTCCTTGCACACGTGAGGAAAATCAGAGAAGATCAACAAAACATTTTTTATCTTGACGAGTCGTGAGTTGACAGCAATCTGAGATGCGGCAAATGATGACGGAGGCCACAAGATGTGTTATGGCGTGTTGAAGCGTCTCCAGAAGGATGAAAATGGCAAGTGTTGGTTCGAAAAGCGTGTTTGTGAAGCAAGAGGAGCTAAAGTTCTGGGCGAAATCGGCGCAAGGAGATTATCATGGCCAAATGAATTCTGAGAATTTCGCGAAGTGGTTTTCGGAGATGGTGCTCCCAAACATTCCGCTAAATTCTGTCACTGTTATCGACAATGCATCGTATCACTGTCGGCAGGTGGACAAAACACCATAAAAATATTACCCAAGGGTGGTTATGACACAATGGCTGCGATAAAGGAAAGTTAAATGCAAAGACATCACAACAAACGCTTAACTGCATGCTCTGGCGCAGGCTAATAAACAGAGTGAAAAGATGGATGTAGCAGATGAAATAGCTAAGAGTGCAGGCCTCACCGTGGTTCGCCTGACGTACACAATTGCGACCTCAACGTAACTGAGCTTGCTTGCGCGAAAATTAAACGGTACGAGAGGGAGAACAACGTCTCTGGCGACATGTTTGCAGCAAATCTCAAGAAACTGAGACACGATGCCCTCAGTTCTTTTACTCCAAACCGCTGGGAAGAGTACTGCAGAAAAGTGCAAGAGGTGGACCATGATTACAGCAGGTGCGATGACGTAATAACAGCAGCTGAGGATATTATAATATGTGCTAATGGCTCCAGTGAGGACTCTCCTAATACAGACACAGTGGAACATGAAAGATCGTTCCGCACGGACACAGCTGATAAATCAGTTTCACATACCAGCACCCCCGGGAGTGACTGAAAGTGACTAAAATAAATCGTCAAACCGTTTCATGCAAAAAGTAAATGTTGCATATATTTAATTACATTGGTTTTCTATCAAAAGTTGTGTCTCTTTGTAATTTCATAATATATCTGATAACTGTTGCGCACTTCGTAGCAACAGATGTCTTCACTAGTTTCGGCATTCACTATGCTTCGGATTTTCTGCTTTCGCAGAAGTACCGAACACGGGTGTAGGCTGGCTGCCCTGAGAGAGGGAGGAGTGGCTCGCGACCCCCTCTCCCCCCCCCCCCCCCACCCACACCTCTCCCTTCTACCGCCCGTAGTCCTCATTTCTTTACGCTGGCGGCCGATTGTCACTATATACTGCCCGAGTGATACGTAACCTTTACATGAGGAACAATAACAATTCTCTTTCTGGATGTCAAATAAGTTGCTACATTAGCGACCATGGAATCTTGCCATATTCATCATCCTACCTAAGGCAGGGCAGGATTAGCTACATCCACGCTCTGTCTCCCGATTTCCCATATACTATGTCACGGACATACATTGGTCCAGCCCAGTTCATCAAACACAGCGCTTGAACTGTGCTTCTTGACATCAAAAGCTTTCGATAAAGTGTGGAATCGAGGTCTCATTTACAAATTAATTATATTCAACTACTCACAGCACTTAGTAAATATTCCTCGGTTTTGACAAGCGGAACATTTTGCGTATTAATCGAGAAACTGAACAGCAAGTCGAGGCCAATAGAAGCCAGAGCACCTCAAGGCCCTAATGTGGGGTCCATCATATATTCAGTTTATACAAACGACATCCAGCAACAAGAAGGCCGTAGTTTGTTATCTAAAATGCCGAAAATTTATGTCATGATCCAGGAACAATCCCAAAAA
This sequence comes from Schistocerca serialis cubense, assembly GCF_023864345.2. Lineage (NCBI taxonomy): Eukaryota > Metazoa > Arthropoda > Insecta > Orthoptera > Acrididae > Schistocerca > Schistocerca serialis. Next base: position 588,333,598 of record NC_064642.1, read on the forward strand.
AAATTTGTGCGCGGGCACAGTCTTCACAGCATGTATTCATCCGTTCCGCAGAACAGCTTCCAAGCGATTCCACATACAAGTTGTAAATAGGCTGTTTAGGTTTTTATGTTGGTAACGGCACGTAGCGCTCTGTATGAAAATCAGTGACTGTGCTCTATGCAGTCTGTGGCTGGTTTGCATTGTTGGAATTTTCGCTATTGTAGTGTTGGGCAGCTGGATGTGAACAGCGTGTAGCGTTGCACAGTTGGAGGTGAGCCGCCAGCAGTGGTGGATGTGGGTAGAGAGATGGCAGAGTTTTGAGAACGGACGATCTGGACGTGTGTCCGCCAGAAAAAGGAAATTTGTAAAGATGGATGTCATGAATTGATATATATCATGATGACTTTTGAACATTATTAAGGTAAATACATTGTTTATTCTCTACCAAAATCTTTCATTTGCTAACTATGCCTATCAGTAGTTAGTGCTTCAGTAGTTAGAATCTTTTATTTAGCTGGCAGTATTGGCGCTCGCTGTACAGCAGTAGTTCGAGTAACGAAGATTTTTGTGAGGTAAGTGATTCATGAAAGGTATAGATCATTGTTAGTCAGGGCCATTCTTTTGTGGGGATTATTGAAAGATTGCGTTGCGCTTAAAATATTGTGTGTCAATTTAATGTTGATCAGAATAAGTAAAGAGAGAAATGTCTGAGTACGTTCAGTTTTGCTCAGCTGTTTGAAAATCAAATAACGTAAGAGGTTTTATGAGCATAGTCATTCATAATTTTCCAAAGGGGACGTTTCAAAGTTCCTCAGAATGACAATTCACCGTCAATTCAACATTTTAATTTGCATCACCCCCAGCCTCACATCGACACAGAAACAGACACCACAACAAATTTTAAAAAAAGTTCAATACACATGACACCTTCTAAAATCTCATTTTCGTAATCTCACACCCAGACATAAGGAATGTGACCTTGCTGTTCCGGTCGTTTGACGAAAAGAGTCTCGAACCACTCACAGAGGACCGTAGCCGCGGTCCTACGTTAATCTCCAAAGACAACCCTTAAGAGAAACGCTTCACTGACTCTCCTGACGCAACTGAAAAAATTTAAACTAACGTTTCGGATCTCTACTGCTCCATCATAAGGTGCTGAGATTTCCTTAGTTTATCTTTACGAATTCTGAAACGATTTCTGGACAAGAAGATTTGTCTTCAATTCGAACATCCTACAAATACACTTGTGTGGCCATATCAAAATCTAAACCGAAAACTTAATCGTGACATAATTTTACGTAGATCGAAAAAACCGTGGGGAGACCGTTATAGGAACTTTTCATTGATGAATGTTCTAAAGTTCGTTTCTTCAGAGAAAACGAAATTTTCAGGTTCGCGTATGTTCTGGTGTCAATTACATCCCTGAAGCTTTATTAATTTGTAAGGAAATAATTTCGTGACCACGCATTATATCGTCTTCGTGTACTGCTAGACGTACGGTTATTGTTTTATTCTTGTCCTCGTTTGGGAACTATTTTTTTTTTTAATGGAGGGAAGCAGTTTATCTTGTTACAATGGTAACCGGTGACACATACATGCCTTGAAACGTAATTTCAATTTAATTACGTGTTATTCTGTTTTGTTCTTTCCAGGTTCTCTCTCATTGTTTGTCCGTAACTGATTGATACTGTAGAAATGTGAAATAACATTTTTCTGTAGATTTAAATATAATAGGTTATTTTTCCAAAGTACTGGAGAAAATTATAGACAATTACATAGACGAGAAGTCATTGTTTTTAGCAAGTTATCCCACACAAGTTACTGCGACTGCGCCTTTAGCGAAACATGTACACGCATAATTTGGCAAAAGAGAACATTGTTTATAAGTGTATGGAATGCAAGACGAATTGGGGCCCCTGTCATTGGTCCTGTTGAAGAATACATGAGGAAGACGAGAACAATGGCTGGACGTTTAATCGAGCTGAACGTAGCTGATGCGGCGCTGAAATTTAATACTGTGTGAAAATCAGCGTCGGGGCGTAACTAGAACGGGAAAGAGCGGAACATTCGATTACGTCCAGCCGGTGAGCTTCCTTCCTTCCTTACGTGAGAAACGTGCGTAACCCGCAAGAGCTCCTACGAGTCTGAGTAAGTATGCAATGTGTATTTCTGTGAAACGAATACATCATTTTGGAGATACTCATCAATAAATGTCGCTACGCGATCCTAGGGACAAGTATTTACTCACAGTGATCACAGGCGTGGTAGTAAATATTGTACCCGTCTTATTAGAGCTCCTAACATCTTAATTAACATATGACTGACCAGAAAACATCATGCCGATTTGAGGAAAATGGTTCCTAAATAAATCTAAATTAAGAGATAGGAAATAGAAAGCTGAAAATGACAAATTTTATTTCTGAGGCTGATAGTCTGGTAGATTATCGAAACTACCATATTCAGGACCAAATTATTCGTAACGCTTATTTCTCGTTGTTACATGTCATTTAAATATTTCTTTAAAATAATATTTCCCCTGCCATTGCCGCCCAACTCTTTCCCGCATCATTCGAGGATTTTCCCCCCAGAAGATAATTATTTGTTGATACTGTTCTGCATATTCCTAAATTCCTCCAAAATAGGCACTCGCTAAATACGCGAATTTAAAAGGGTGTGGGGTGAGGGTCTAAAACGTTTCCTGACTGACAGAGGACTTTCGGATCTTTGTTTGGTTTTTTGGAGGAAAGCTCTACATGTTACACATCGCCTTCTTCGTAGTATCATCCTTTGGAAGGATTGACCATTTCTGTGGTATATCTGAAATCCTCACATTGACTGAACAATCTTCTGATGATACGTTTATCTCCTACTCGACTCTTTTCTCTCTCTTCCTTTAATCTTACCTAGTAAGCGTTCCTGATCGACTCGAGAAAATGGTTAAAAGAAGATTTTGTGTGTGACCTTCTTTGTAGGTTATTATCTTTTCTTATGAAACTTCTTAGAATTTTCAGTCCCCTTAACTGACATCACAATCATATTTGTTCACACCTGCAATTTACGTCACTATTCTGTCATGTTTCGCCTATTGAGAAATCATTACCATATGCATTAAGTTCTTGGCCATAAAGCTCTACAGCTTTTTTTGTTCTTTCTTCCAGAAAAGAAATTTCAACTAAACTATACACACGCCGGGACGCGGAATAGACACGATGACTTTAAACTCATATTCCAACAATAACAGAGCGTCAACATTTCGAATTATAGTACCTGGTGCGAGCAAAGGGGAAAGTATCAGCACGGCGAGCTGAGAAAAAATAAATAGTTTTCGGGAACTACAGCCACTGAACTACATCGACGGAATATCAGAAACTAACCTGGGAACAACTCTAGTCTCCCGTTTTGTTTATTCTTGGCGACTGTTTTCAACTTACGCAAGTAGTTCATATTACTGAGTTGCCTCATCAAGTACATTTTGGTTCAAAGATGGTTTAAATTAAAAATTACCGACATTAACTAAAAACGACTCACACTGTTTCAAGATTAGCTTGTGTGGAAAAATACTTTTCTTCCAGGTCTCTGATCTGTTTACGGTAATAAAATTTTTATTCAAACAAAACACTTTAAGGACATTTATTGCCTCACAATATAGGAAAGAAATCAAATGTCGCGAGAAATATTACCAATTTCTTTCTTAGATGCTTACCATTTTGAAGGACTAAACAAAGCTAAAAAAAGCTTTTTTATTGGTAACTGTTTGAACTGATGGCTGAATGGACAAGTGCCAGTCTACAAGTTCAAAATACGTCATCTTCAATCGCGCTGTAGCCGATCTTAAGCCCATTTCAGAAAGGAGGAAGGGAAGGAGTAACATCGCTTTACAAACCCGTGGTTGACCTGATTCAATATTGGTAGGAATCAAACAGTCCCCTTGTCGGACTGACAATGAAGAAATCAACTGCACCGACGGCGGAAAAGAGGAGCTTCAATATGGTGCAACCTGCGGAAGAGTCAATCCTACCTAGTCCAGAATGGGGATTAAATCCAGCGTAGATGAGACTCCGAAACGGTGGAGAGAGCAGCTCATCTAGCGGAAAGAAACCTCGGACAAAAGCCGGGATGATTATAAGGCCTCTTAGTGGCTGCCCCATCACGTGACTTAATCTACTAAAGGCTGGTAACCTACTCAGAGCACATCCATCATTAATCGTATACTTCACATACAGAGAAAACCAGACGGACTTGAAAGATGACGGACCAGGCAAGAAAAGGTCAAAAGACCTGCTGCTTCACAAACAATTGATGTAGGTACGTGGATTGTAAGGGGACTAAACAACAAGTCTAGACTTAAATTAGATTAATTAAAATTAAAGAAATTTGATATAGTCACGATAACTGTAGGAAAACGGAAATTAAGGGGTACAAAATCACTTGGGAAACTAGGTGATGCTATATAATGGAGTTGCATAAAATAGAATAGCTGCTGTTGTAATGAGACATAATTCGTGGAAATCAAAAATAGAAAGAGCTGCAAGATTATATATATATATATATATATATATATATATATATATATATATATATATATATACACTCCTGGAAATTGAAATAAGAACACCGTGAATTCGTTGTCCCAGGAAGGGGAAACTTTATTGACACATTCCTGGGGTCAGATACATCACATGATCACACTGACAGAACCACAGGCACATAGACACAGGCAACAGAGCATGCACAATGTCGGCACTAGTACAGTGTATATCCACCTTTCGCAGCAATGCAGGCTGCTATTCTCCCATGGAGACGATCGTAGAGATGCTGGAAGTAGTCCTGTGGAACGGCTTGCCATGCCATTTCCACCTGGCGCCTCAGTTGGACCAGCGTTCGTGCTGGACGTGCAGACCGCGTGAGACGACGCTTCATCCAGTCCCAAACATGCTCAATGGGGGACAGATCCGGAGATCTTGCTGGCCAGGGTAGTTGACTTACACCTTCTAGAGCACGTTGGGTGGCACGGGATACATGCGGACGTGCATTGTCCTGTTGGAACAGCAAGTTCCCTTGCCGGTCTAGGAATGGTAGAACGATGGGTTCGATGACGGTTTGGATGTACCGTGCACTATTCAGTGTCCCCTCGACGATCACCAGTGGTGTACGGCCAGTGTAGGAGATCGCTCCCCACACCATGATGCCGGGTGTTGGCCCTGTGTGCCTCGGTCGTATGCAGTCCTGATTGTGGCGCTCACCTGCACGGCGCCAAACACGCATACGACCATCATTGGCACCAAGGCAGAAGCGACTCTCATCGCTGAAGACGACACGTCTCCATTCGTCCCTCCATTCACGCCTGTCGCGACACCACTGGAGGCGGGCTGCACGATGTTGGGGTGTGAGCGGAAGACGGCCTAACGGTGTGCGGGACCGTAGCCCAGCTTCATGGAGACGGTTGCGAATGGTCCTCGCCGATACCCCAGGAGCAACAGTGTCCCTAATTTGCTGGGAAGTGGCGGTGCGGTCCCCTACGGCACTGCGTAGGATCCTACGGTCTTGGCGTGCATCCGTGCGTCGCTGCGGTCCGGTCCCAGGTCCACGGGCACGTGCACCTTCCGCCGACCACTGGCGACAACATCGATGTACTGTGGAGACCTCACGCCCCACGTGTTGAGCAATTCGGCGGTACGTCCACCCGGCCTCCCGCATGCCCACTATATGCCCTCGCTCAAAGTCCGTCAACTGCACATACGGTTCACGTCCACGCTGTCGCGGCATGCTACCAGTGTTAAAGACTGCGATGGAGCTCCGTATGCCACGGCAAACTGGCTGACACTGACGGCGGCGGTGCACAAATGCTGCGCAGCTAGCGCCATTCGACGGCCAACACCGGGGTTCCTGGGGTGTCCGCTGTGCCGTGCGTGTGATCATTGCTTGTACAGCCCTCTCGCAGTGTCCGGAGCAAGTATGGTGGGTCTGACACACCGGTGTCAATGTGTTCTTTTTTCCATTTCCGGGAGTGTATATATATATATATTCTTTTGGACCACCACGTACTATGAATTAAGATCCAAAGGAATTACAGGTACTGGCTGCGAGTGGGCATTGGTTTAAATCAGTGGTATTTGAACCCAGGTCTCTTTCTTATTAGGCAGATGCGCTGACCACTGCCGACACAGTAATCGTCGCAACTGCGTGGTCAACTCTTGCTTGCCTTTCGCTGCACGGTGATCAGCGCATGTGCCTAGTAAGCAGTAGACCCAGGTTCGTATCCTTCTCTGGCACAATTTTTCAACTTCCTCCATTGATTTAAATCAATACCAACTGGCAGCTAATGTCTTTAATTCCTTTGTGTCTTGATTGAAAGTGCCTGCAGAATCGAAATGGTGTGTGATCTTTCGGAGATGTTCAAAAGAACAGACACCACATATGTAACAGAGGCGGGTTCGGCCAGTGATCACTTCGGTGCTGATACTCAACAGGCTCAAACTCTCATGGGATCGGTGAAATCCCAGTAATGAGGTTAACAGGCAAGAGGCACTACATTAGTAGTGTATGAGTAAGTTGAGAATTTGGGTCTGACGGAAGATGTGCTAGGGTACTCCGTGCAGTTGCGATGGCCACTGTGTGCAGATCGTGCAGTGGTCAGCACATCTGCTTTGTAAGTAAGAGAGCCGACTTCGAATCTCAGTCTGACACAAATTTCCAGCGATTCCCATTAAGTTGAATCGATTCCCGTTCGCATGCAGTGTGTGTAATTCGTTCGTGTTATAAAAATAAAGAGGTGTAAAATGACTGTTTTCATGGTTTGTGCCCTAGAAGAAAGGAAAAACATGCAATAATCATATTCTGTGACACACTCTAGAACAGCGGTTCACATGCCGGAGGTAGTTATTTACACTCCTGGAAATGGAAAAAAGAACACATTGACACCGGTGTGTCAGACCCACCATACTGGCTCCGGACACTGCGAGAGGGCTGTACAAGCAATGATCACACGCACGGCACAGCGGACACCCCAGGAACCCCGGTGTTGGCCGTCGAATGGCGCTAGCTGCGCAGCATTTGTGCACCGCCGCCGTCAGTGTCAGCCAGTTTGCCGTGGCATACGGAGCTCCATCGCAGTCTTTAACACTGGTAGCATGCCGCGACAGCGTGGACGTGAACCGTATGTGCAGTTGACGGACTTTGAGCGAGGGCGTATAGTGGGCATGCGGGAGGCCGGGTGGACGTACCGCCGAATTGCTCAACACGTGGGGCGTGAGGTCTCCACAGTACATCGATGTTGTCGCCAGTGGTCGGCGGAAGGTGCACGTGCCCGTCGACCTGGGACCGGACCTCAGCGACGCACGGATGCACGCCAAGACCGTAGGATCCTACGCAGTGCCGTAGGGGACCGCACCGCCACTTCCCAGTAAATTAGGGACACTGTTGCTCCTGGGGTATCGGCGAGGACCATTCGCAACCGTCTCCATGAAGCTGGGCTACGGTCCCGCACACCGTTAGGCCGTCTTCCGCTCATGCCCCAACATCGTGCAGCCCGCCTCCAGTGGTGTCGCGACAGGCGTGAATGGAGGGACGAATGGAGACGTGTCGTCTTCAGCGATGAGAGTCGCTTCTGCCTTGGTGCCAATGATGGTCGTATGCGTGTTTGGCGCCGTGCAGGTGAGCGCCACAATCAGGACTGCATACGACCGAGGCACACAGGGCCAACACCCGGCATCATGGTGTGGGGAGCGAACTCCTACACTGGCCGTACACCACTGGTGATCGTCGAGGGGACACTGAATAGTGCACGGTACATCCAAACCGTCATCGAACCCATCGTTCTACCATTCCTAGACCGGCAAGGTAACTTGCTGTTCCAACAGGACAATGCACGTCCCGTGCCACCCAACGTGCTCTAGAAGGTGTAAGTCAACTACCCTGGCCAGCAAGATTTCCGGATCTGTCCCCCATTGAGCATGTTTGGGACTGGATGAAGCGTCGTCTCACGCGGTCTGCACGTCCAGCACGAACGCTGGTCCAACTGAGGCGCCAGGTGGAAATGGCATGGCAAGCCGTTCCACAGGACTACATCCAGCATCTCTACGATCGTCTCCATGGGAGAATAGCAGCCTGCATTGCTGCGAAAGGTGGATATACACTGTACTAGTGCCGACATTGTGCATGCTCTGTTGCCTGTGTCTAAGTGCCTGTGGTTCTGTCAGTGTGATCATGTTATGTATCTGACCCCAGGAATGTGTCAATAAAGTTTCCCCTTCCTGGGACAATGAATTCACGGTGTTCTTATTTCAATTTCCAGGAGTGTACGAACCGTAAGTACAGGGCAGACATATGAACTTGTTTGATGTTAAATGGGTTCCAGTGTGCAGATCAAGCAAGTGCCTCAATGGACAGGATTTATGCAGGGGAAGCATTTTTTGTAAGAAGTGTCTACCCTCACAGTGGATACTTAGCTTTCTTTTTCGAGGACGAGTTGTGGATAACTTTTGCGATGCACCACCAATACCTTCGTCATTCATTCTAACACACACACACACACACACACACATACACACACACACACACACACACTAAATATCATTCCTCTTTCATCATTTTAAAAATTAAAGTAGCCTATTGCAAGAAAAGTCTTTCATTGTACAGTTTAGTTATGTGCTAAGGTTGTTGATAATGTGGGGGAGAGGGGGCGGGCAATGGGGGATTAGGGGGGGGGGGAGGGCAGGGTTACTCGCTAGTGTCTGACTGCACTCGGGGGGTAATGGTCTAAGAAAAGTTGGGAACCACAGCTCTAGAAGCTATTGGTACTACGATTCTTCCCACAGCCTATTTGTATTATTTTCATACAACTTGCACATTTTAATATTTCGTGTTTTCGTGATGTATGGTGTGTGAAGCCATCCATCTCGTAAATAGGAATTTAACATTATAATTTAATATGCTTGGTGCATAACATGAGTGATGCGCGTTCGATCTGACCTTTCTCAGCTAATGTTACGAACCGAATATACTATGTGTTGATAGTATCATTGTCTGTAATGTTTGGTTTCTACACACTAGTGTCGCTTGTGAACGCTAGTCGCCGGCCGCTGTGGCCGAGCGGTTCTGGGCGCTTCAGTCCGGAATCGCGCTGCTCCAACGGTCGCAGGTTGGAATCCAGCCTCGGGCATGGATGTGTGTTATGTCCTTAGTTTAGTTAGGTTTAATTGGTTCTAAGTCTAGGGGACTGATTACCTCAGATGTTAAGTCCCATAGTGCTTAGAGCCGTTTAAACGCTAGCCACTTGTTTCCTGACGACGGCCCTATACGTCGAAGACCGTTTGAAAATGAACAAATATAAGGAGAACAACAATGCAGATTTGTTCGTTTTTCAACCGTTAAGAAAACGTTAATTTTCCTTTGCTTGCGTTTCTGTGATTCGCTGCAGTCCCAAACCTTGCAAAAAAGAAAAAAAAAAAACTTTAAGTCATTGTTGATGTGAAACACTGCAACTGTGACAGATAAAGGTCGTCACAAACGACCGCAACGCTTCGCCTATTATGACCTACCGAACACTAGCCGATGAAGGAGGATACCGAGCTGCAATTCCACAAAACGTATGAAGACCGAGGCACCAATTACTGTGCACGTAGGAAAAGAAACTGACGAGAGCAAATTGTTTTCTCGGTGAGAGTCCCTCGGAATCTGCCTTGAGGCCGCAGCTTAGGCCCGTGTTTACCGTCCTGAGCGCTGGGAACTCCGCCTTCCCCAACAGGTTGTAACGGGAATGCTGCGGCGCCGGCGCTGATTTGTGCGTCTGCAACCTACGCAGTAATTACGCGTGGCCGGAGGAGTGGCGGCTGATTGGCTGCTGACTGCTGATGTATGCGCCGCCGCCGCCGCCGTTGCCCCCTGGGCACCGGCCGGCGCGCCTACTGAATGTCGGCGTCGAGTGGCCCTGAGGCGCTGTGCTGTACTGTGCTGGCTAGTCAGCGGAATGCGCGAGATAACCCGGCACTGCGCTAGCCAACGGTTTCATCGGCAGCGCTCGTCTCAGACGGTAGCGCAAAACTCCGCATCTGGTTTGCACAGCTTGCCCAGTGTTGAAAGAGAAATGCAACTTGCACTAACTGCGATCGCTGACTGCGTGGTTGTTGCACGGCTCCGTGAACTGCGTCATTCACGGGACCGTGTATAAGCCCAAACGTCCTCACATAACACGGTCACCTCTAGTAATTCATATTCGACCACTTCCCTTTTGGTAGATACCACAGTCATTCAAAATACTTCAAAAAGAACTGAAATTATTACATGGCTGACATTCTGCTATTTTTTTAAATGATTCGCATTATATCCTGTCACATACAGTTACATATACGTATGTATTGTTTAAAAAACCGAAAAAAATAATTACTATTATTCATGAGACTGCTGCCATCTGGTGACACTTATCCGTATTACTCTATAAGCCCAAATGATAACCGGCCTTCAACTCGGACCCATGCGGCATACTTGATGTGACACACCTGTATGACTCTGTGTTTTCATGAGGACACAGTCTTGTTTTTTAATGTTTTTCTCTCTTTTCAGCAGGCGTTGATGTTGTATGAAGGTAATTTTACGTTACAGTTTTAAACATGGCTGTTTCTCAGCAACATTATACGAGGGCCGTTCAGAAAGTAATCTCCGGTTGATTTTAAAAAATACACCAAGTTAAATAAAAATATTTTAATATATACATCTTACAACTACATCTTTGCACTATTTTTCTACATAGTCTCCATAGCGATTGAGGCACTTATCGTATCTCTTCACAAGCTTTGAAATTCCTTCTGCATAAAAATCACCCGCTTGTGCCTGGAGCCAGCCTGTGACCGCATCTTTGAGCTCTTCGTCGTCATCAAACCGCTGTGACCCGAGCCATTTCTTCAAATGCATGAAGAGGTGATAATCACTTGGCGCCAGGTCTGGGCTGTAAGGTGGATGGTTGATAACGTCCCACTTGAAGGACTCAAGAAGGGCCGTTGTTCTGCGAGCAGAGTGAGGACGGGCGTTATCGTGCAAAAAAACGATACCGGAAGTCAGCATACCACGGCGTTTGTTCTGTATAGCCCGTCGTAACTTTTTTATTGTTTCACAGTACACGTCTTGATTAATGGTCGTACCACGTTCCATGAATTCAACCAACAACACCCCTTTGGCATCCCAAAACACCGTTGCCATCAGTTTTCTGACAGAAAAATTTTGCGAGGCTTTTCTTGGTTTGGTAGGTGAATTTGAATGTGCCCATATCTTTGATTGTTCTTTTGTCTCAGGGTTCACGTACTTAATCCAGGTTTCGTCACCGGTCACGATTCTGTTTAACAACGGTTCTCCTTCGTCCTCATAACGTGACAGAAAGTCTAATGCAGAGGCCATTCTTTGAGTTTTGTGGTGGTCGGTAAGAATTTTGGGCACCCATCGTGCACAGAACTTATGGTAACCCAATCTTGCTGTCACTATCTCGTACAAGAGAGACTTAGAAATCTGTGGAAAACCAGTAGACAACTCCGACATTGAGAAACGTCGATTTTCACGAACTTTTGCATCAACTGTCTGAACGAGTTCGTCAGTCACCAATGATGGTCTACCACTCCTCTCTTCATCATGAACGTTTTCTCGTCCACTTTTAAATAAACGTACCCATTCACGGACAACTCCTTCACTCATAACTCTTGGTCCGTGCACGGCACAAAGCTCACGATGAATAGCTGCTGCAGAATATCCTTTGGCTGTAAAAAACCTTATGACAGCACGCACTTCACATTTGGCGGGGTTTTCTATTGCAGCACACATTTCAAACTGCCACAAAAACTAAACTAGCGCAGGTACGACGTTCACTCGACCACGGCTTGATGCCGACAGACCTGTTGAGTGCGTGAACGCACAGATGGCGTCGCTACTCCCCCCACAACCCGCACTGTGACCAATCGGAGGTTACTTTCTGAACCGCCCTCGTATAATTTTCCAACATAGGAACTATACAGCCAACCTGTTGTAAATAACTATTTGGTACATTGACCTAGGTTTCGACACCTACTAAGGGTGTCTTTATCAGAATGTAATTTTGAGAAATTCTAAACTTACATTGTTAGAAACCTATGGCCAGAATTCAGAGCAGCTATGTTCAAGTCAAAATTATAATAAAACACGTTTCAGCCTTGTCACGTGTGCCTAGGAACAACATCAATCCTAGCTAGACACACGTGAGAAACCGTAAAATAACATCGCGAGAAAGCAGTGGTCAGAATTTAGAGCAGCTCTGCTCAAGTCAAAAATAAATCTTTTGATTCTGAATGGTTAGAATTTAGAGCAGCTATAATCAAGTAAAATAAAATTCACTAAGGGTACATCAAAAAGAACTTAAGTAAAATCGTTTATCTACGATTACACCTACGACACAGTACTGTTTTTTTCTAATTTTTGTAACCTTGCATATCTGAAGATGGCAGCTTTGTCCTGTGGAAACTAGTAATCCAGTGTCCTTAAATGCGATCAAGGCAATAAAAACTACTATCTGAAGCTTTCTTTACACTAAATTCACAATCGCTCTCCAGCTGACTGTCAGGTATTTGTAATTATAGTTCATTTTTCACAATTGGCCAGTTCTGGCCATTATTCCATCGTGTAGTCTTAGTTTACGTGCATGGGTAAAGAAAATAGCTGCCCATCTACGACGAAATGGCAGGCAAACATAAAATTTCGTCATCGACTCATTGCGAGGAATAGGTGCTACTAGGATCCATTCAACTCTTATAATGCCTTCCTAGTTCTCTCTTTGCAGTTGAAGGAATGCAATTTCCCTTCTTTGTTATCTAATTTCTATTGTTCTATCAACATGATCCTTCCATTTTATTTTTTTCTCATCTGTCTTGTTTAACTGAAAGGATTTTTAAATCTGATCTTGTTGTTTTATTTCTTAATTTTAAAATTTTCTTACAACCCATTACAAGTCTCTGAATTTCTGATGTGCTGCCTGTATATGTGATTTTTTAAATATTTGCTTATTGAGCATGATTTGCAACCAGATACAAGAGTAGGTACAACCATAATATATAGAATGTAATTTGCGTTTTCTGTCTTGTTGCCCTTCCAAAAGTTCTTCCAGATGTTCTGCAGATAACTTAAAATTTATTAATGATCTTCTCAATGTCTTTGTGATAGTTAAGACTAAGATGATGGATGTGGAATATTTGTCCTAAGATTTTCTGATTGACTATTATTTTCGAGAAAGCAGTGATCAGAATTTAGAGCAGCTATACTCAAGTCAAAAATAAAATTTCATAACCTGTACTCTGAGGATACGCTAAAAGAACTTATGTAAAATCGTTAATCGACGATTACAAATACGACAGTGAACTGTTTTTGTAATTTTTGTAACCTTGCAGAACTGAAGGTGGCAGTCATTATCTTTGTCTTATTCTCAGATGTAGTTAAATTGTAGTATATTGCATTTTGGCCCAATCTGTATGCTACCCTTTGTAAAATATATTCTGTTTCCTGAATAATTACCTGATCATCAGCATATAATAGAGTATTTAGTGGTACAAAAGATCCTATTTGAAACCCTAACCCATAACTGTATTTCATCTTTACACTTTATAAGTAGGTCTTCAATTTGTATATTAAATAACATGGATGATAGACTACACCCTTGTCAAACACCATGGTTTGTTAAAGTTTTATCTGACATTTTCGAGCCTGAACTTATAATTGTTGTCAAATTTACACATCGACACTTTATAGTATTAATAAGATGTTTAGAAAAACATTTCATTTCTAATATTTTCCACAAAAAGGGTCTTTTTTACATTATCAAACAGTTTCTCAAAATCGATAAATGCTAAACATGTTTCTAAACCAAATTTCTGACATTTGCATAATTTGTTTTATTTTAAACATATTATCACTACACAAACATCCTTTCCTAAAGCCTGATTTGTTGATCTGATATTATTGTGGTAGTGACAGTGATTAAGAATTTTGCTGTTAATTTTATACCTGTATTTAGTAAATGTATTCCTCTACAATTACCTATACATTTCCTATTGCCTTTCTTAAATACAGATATGGAACAGTTCTTTCAAAACATATTTAAAAAGCAAAGAAAGCGAAATTCCAAAATGATTCCTCCACATTTGATTTCTTCACTAATCATTGCATGTAGGCCAACAGCTTTCTGTTTGTCTTACATTCATGGCTCCTTTAAATTCTTTTATGTCTATTTGACTTGCAGAGTTCTTATCAGTTTTTATACTATAACCTTCTTCACTATGTTACAAGTTTCTATAATGTTGTATCCGCTGATTTTCTGTTTTACATAAATGTTTGCAGTACCTTTTGATTTGTTCATATATTTCAGAAGTTTAAAAAGTGTGTTCTGCGTCCTGTGAATAGCGTGATCAACATTAGCAGTGAATATTTCGCAGGAGTCACTACGTTTTTATTAAATTATTCATTTGGTTTCTTTTCTGTTCATATGTTTCCGAGGCTTCATTTGTCTCTGCTTATAAACACGCATTATAAGTATTTTATGTCCTGTTAATATTGTCGATTGTTACAGCATTCTGTATTTTCATCCCTTTTCTGGCTTGATACATTACTTTTACATTACCTATGTTTAACATTGATGATTGTAATCTGTTGTACTCTTCTTCGCCGTTGTTTTTAGTTTCAACAATTTGTAATTCAAATATAAGTCTTTATTTACATGAATTACTTAGACTTTATTGTTTAGAATATGAACTTAACCATTTCATGTTTTGGTTTTGAATTTTCTTTGCATTTTTTGTTCCTGCTTTTCCCTCAAGAGGTTTAAAATATATATGAACACGAAATAACATAATTAAAAAGTGTAGTACTTACAAAAGTTTTTTTTAAAAAAGCTATCAAAAAGATGGATTTGTTGTGTGTTTTTCCATAAAATTAAATTGTTGAATATCTTGTTTCTTAATTTAAATACAAACAGACTACGAAAATAAAAGGTGAAACTAAAGGACAAAAATACATTTAAAACTCATTGCAGAATCCATGACTTTTTAAAACGCAACACAGTACTTTCACTAAAAATTGAAGGATTGGATTGGAGTACTCTATTTTTCTGTGGGAGGAGGCGGTTCGAGGAGTGTAGGGTTGTGAGTCTAAGTATACAGATCTATTGTGTAGTGCCTTTGAAGCTGAAGGTAAGTGTTGTGTGGGAAGACAGAGGAGGAGAAGTGTATGGGGTGTGTGAAGGGAAGCAGTATGAAGAGGAAAAGCGGTACAGAAAGATGTTGAGGGAAGAGTGAGCCTCGATGCGAGAAGGGATGGCTGGGTGAGATTTATAGTGATAGGATGGTTAAATATCGGGACAGATTTAGTTATCTGGAGGGGTTGTCAGCAAAACTTTCGATGGGAGATGGTATGGAGCATGTGTCGGTGGACGCTCGGTAGTGCAACGTGACAGGAAGCTGTAGCGGTGACAATAACATTGCAACCGAGTTTGCAGATAGTGTAGCTTGAACGGAGTTTAAGTGGAAATTTGATGAGACGATAAAGCGTCCACGTGGCGGACATATAGTCTTGCGTAAAATTCGTATAAAACTGCTTAAAACCAGTGGCAGAAATGTGAACATTAACCAGTGACAGTCAACTGTTATAAAGTAATCAAAGCATCCGGCAATCGTCAAACAGGCAGTAAAGTCAGCAATTTAGTGCATGTCGAGGCGTTATTCTCGGTCGTGTCAACACAAAAACCACTTGTAAGTTTTATGTTTTCCCGCCATATGCTGGTGGCTGGGATGCTTGGTTGTTTGTCCTCATGTATTAGCTACCGCTTGACAATGGGAGACTGTATACTGGCCATTAGTGGGCATGGGAAATAAACAATGATTGCATTCGACAGCGAGAATGTTAAAATTTCAGATATTCCATTCTCTGTTGAAAATACTGAAACGAAGTTTTTAACAAGTCACTACACACTAAGGAGACGACCACTACGCTCCATGATTAACTCTATAAAACAATGGCAGGGCATAGCGACGTAGAGCTCTCTCAAGGAGCTGCTCTGTGATGTAATTGTCAAGAATAGTTTTCTTCTCATCTCCATTCGTCAGTGTGGTGTATTACTAATATTGGTTTGGTACTAATGATGAGTCAGAAGAAAAATGGTCGGTACGGCTTTGCATAATTTATCTAATTTGTGAATGTGGCCATTTCGCGAGATATAAATTTTAGGAAGCTATATACATCTTCAAACTTCCTGGCAAATTAAAACTGTGTGTTGGACTGGGACTCGAACCAAGGAGCTTTGCCTTCCGTGGGCAAGTGCTCTGTCGACTGAGCTACCAAAAAACAACTCAGGACCCACACTAAAAGCTTTACTTCCGCGAGTACCTCATCTGCCATATTTATTAACTCGTTTTGGATCCAACATTTTTGGGAGAAAATAATCTACGTACTCCGGAACACTTGTCTTGTAACATCTGTTTAAGTGAGAAGGTAATCGAAAACTGTAAGCCACCAACTTTCGACATTTTCCAACCAAATACTACCAATGTAAACTTTCTCCATAGTCAGGACTCGAACTAGCTACGCTCGTGTCGACCGCTATCATATAAGAATGAGTTACTGACGGCTACAGAAGCAGATTTTAATGAAAGGGCGAATATTTTAACGGTACTATAGAGTCTGAAGTGTCAGGCCTGTGCAAAGCCACAAATGAATGACATTTAATGAAGATGACACAAAGATATTAATTTCATATTTACATACCAGTATCAGAACTTTCTGTGCTACAAACCAGCTTTAGTGAGTGGACACGCACTTTGGTAACAGTCGTTGCACAGTATTTGTATCAAATTTAAATTCGTTTTTCGTAAATGTGAGTCTACATAAATTATATGGGTGTCCAAAATTTCACGTTACCAGTTACATGGGATGCGTGTAGCGACTGATTAGCCTGTTTTCAAAATTACAATCTTCTTGAGAGGTTTTTTATTACGTAAATGGATTGTACATCCCGTACAACAGTTGATAGTGATTTATTCTAATGGCATTTAGATCAGCTCTGGACTGTCCTGATCTAATACTACTCGCAAGCAGTGTCAATTAAAGATTCATTATTGGCTAATAACAACTCGTGCAGTCTCTTCAGTTGCTCCAGTTCGACATTGGTTTACGTGCATTGTTTCACATACATTCTGGACTAGATGTTTTAAGAAGGAAGTGAGGTCACCAAGGCACACGATTTGTATCAAATTAGCAATGCTGATAACGCAAGACAGAAAATCTTTGTAGATGTCTGCGACCATAAGGCACTTCACAAAAAAAGTTCTATCTGGATCACACTTCATTTCTTTTAATCAGTAATAATGTAAATAATAGGTACAACGTACAACGTCAAATAGTACATCACTGTACGGAGTACAAGCGCTAACTCGTTAAGATCATCTACTGTTACACGAAATACGTTGCATTGAAATTTTAAGTTACTGATCTCACGATGGCAGTTAGAGGAAATAAAGAACGATCCAGATAGAATATTCTTGTGTATAATCATCAACAAATTGTCCATTTTTAACCGGCTCATCACAGCTCGAAGTCTCTTAGGTTTTTCAACTGAGGATGTAGTGCAAGTGAGATACTTACGCTTTGAAATCGTGAACCAAACACTGCTACGGCTGTATCAATGTTCGAATACTGGCTATCGATTCAGATGAAGTTCTAAGGCTCGCAAGTGATGTGTTCATCAATCCATTTTGATGTAAAATCTCGTCTTCAACAGCCACTTTTAATACTTGTCCACTTCTCTCCGAAACACGGCTTCGCTGGATTCCCATTGCTCTCACACAGAAGAAAAAAAATCATTCAGTATAGCTGTCTAACTCGGTCTCCACAACTTGTTCGTTGGCGCTTTGCTGTCACCGAGACAAAATGTTCCACTACTTCTACCGCTTTCGGACAAACATACGTGTAACATTCAGTTCCCCTGTATCGTTATGTCATGCGCTGAAAACGTCGACTCTGAAAAGGGCGTGCACACGCTGATTTTAGTACCGGTAATGTAGTGCGACTCAGTTTTGGTAACGGCCGGAGAGGCGAAGACTCCGAGGACGGTGTGAGCCTACGTGCTTGTGAGGTTATTCGGTACTATCAAGGGTGGGTTTACGACGCGCCATGGCGGCGGCGAAGTATACATCCGTTTGCGTAGGTCACGCTTCTTATCGCAGCGGAAAGCGAGCGATGGATACAGGCAAACACGCACATCTTTACTTTGCTCATGCTCTCCGTGGCTTAGCGGCAGTGTCTGAAGAAACGTTCCTCAACTCGGAACACATATAGGATTATGATATTGCAGTGTCTGTGTTAGTCCGACTTAAGATGCAATGTTCGTTTAGACAAGAATGCATGCGTCTCCAAAGAAATAGGCACTGCGGCGACTACAGCCGTTATCAAATACCGGGTGATCAGAAAGTCAGTATAAATTGGAAAATTGAATAAATCACGGAATAATGTAGACAGAGAGGTACAAATTGACGCACATGTTTGGAATGACATGGGGTTTTATTAGAACCAAAAAAATACAAACGTTCAAAAAATGTCCGACAGATGGCGCTTCAACTGATCAGTTTAGCAGTAATTAGCCTAACAAAGTAAGACAAAGCAAAGATGATGTACTTTACAGGAAATGCTCAATATGTCCACCACCATTCGTCAACAATAGCTGTAGTCGAGGAATAATGTTGTGATCAGCACTGTAAAGCATGCCCGGAGTTATGGTGAGGCATTGGCGTCGGATGTTGTCTTTCAGCATCCCTAGAGATGTCTGTCGATCACGATACACTTGCGACTTCAGGTAACCCCAAAGCCAATAATCGCACGGACTGAGGTCTGGGACCTGGGAGGCGAAGCATGACGAAAGTGGCGACTGAGCACACGATCATCACCAAACGACGCGCGCAAGAGATCTTTCACGGGTCTAGCAATATGGGGTGGTGCGCCATCCTGCATAAACATCATACGTTCCAGCAGGTGTTTATCAGCCAGGCTGGGGATGATGCAATTCTGTAACATATCGGCGTACCTCTCACCCGTCACGGCAGCAGTTTTGCTGTCCCGTGCCGTCTGTCGGACATTTTCTGAATTTTTTTTTTGTTCTAATAAAACCCCATGCCATTCCAAGCATGTGTGTCAATTTGTACCTCTCTATCTACATTATTCCGTGGTTTATTAAGTTTCCACATTTATACTGACTTTTTGATCACCCTGTATATTAAATGTATTTGAAATTTCGAATATGGACAACCATCAGCTGCAGAATCAAATGACGACAGTGAAAATTTGTGCCGGACCGGGACTCAAACCCGGATTTCCCGCTTATCGCGAGCTGTCGCCTTACCATTTGGCTATCCGAACACGATTCACGGCCAGACCCAATGATCCTTTAGACATGTATGCATAACACAGGCACTGCAATATCCTATTTATCCGCCGGCAACGAGCAAATGGCTTTCAAGGAAATGTTTGCAATGTACGAGTATAGGTTGTCGACGCATGGTTGACGATATAAGGAAGTTTGAGTCTAGCCGCAACTTGTGCTCGGATGGCCTAATGGTTTCCGGCACAGTAGCTCAGCGTGTTCGGTCAGAGAAGCGGTGGACCTCTGTAATAAAGAAAAAAAACTGAGTAAAGGTATCAACGATCAACTTGAACAGATGTCGTGTGATGTCCGCCCAGACCAAACGCAAAGAAAAAAAAAAAAAAAAAAAAAAGGTAAGGCTACCACTCGCGATAAGCGGGAGATCCGGTTTCGAAGCCGGATCTGGTACAAATTTTCACTGTCGTCATTTCATTCTACAGCTGATGGTTGTTCATATTCGCAATTGCTAATACATATAATGTACATGTAGGAATATTCCAAGAGTAAAGAATGTTCCTTTTGATATGACTACCAAAACTATTTACTTAGCCCAAGAATTATAGAAAAATTATGAAAGCGCAATAATTCAGTAAAAGTTGAGGCAGCTAATATTAAAATGATGTACCGCTCTGAAAACATTGAAGGAAATTATCGCGTGCAAACCAGCGACGCTTCACTTCGAGCACACTACTGTGACAGGAAACAACCGGGCCAAGTGGAAGATGAAACCATCAAAAGCTCGGATTAGACTAGGACCGAAAAGGAAATCGGTCGCGTCCGTTTCGAAGGAACCGTCTCAGAATGAGTCCTAAGCGATCTGGGTTGACAACAGAAAACCTAAGACCGGTATTACGCGATACACCTGTCTGCACCATTTCATCGAGCGTACAAGTTTGGTACTATCAACTCTTTCGTTAACCCTATTACATGACGTACCTATGTGTAAGACTGCACCAGCGCCACAAGGGAACGTCTCTGGAACTGCAGACTTGTATACGTAGTTGAATGTGAAAATCTATAGGTTTTTAAAGCTGTTACGAATGTTTACTCACAATGAAGCTTCTGAGATACATAGGTTTGTGTTTATTAAGCACTTTTTGTTATTGTGGTATCATGCAGAGATAGCGTTGCCACACCAAAGTTGGCACAGCGAACCGATACCACAGACATCATCCTGAAATACGTATGGACCAAATGCAATGTCGCCTTCATCTATCTCTACATCTACATATATACCTTGCAAGCCACGGAAAAAGACAGACTACATGCCTTTGTACGAGTCCTAATTTCTCTTTGCCGGCAGTAGAATCGTTATGCAGTCAGCTACAAATGCCAGTCTTTGAATTTTCTCAACAGCGTTTCACGAAAAATAATCCTCTTCTCTCAAAGAATTTACATTTGGTTTCACGAAGCAACCTCGTAACACTCGTATGTTGTTCGAACCTATCAGTAACCAATGTAACATCACGCTTTTGAACTGCTTCGATGTTTTCCTTTAATCTGGCCTCGCCGGAATTTCAAACACTCGAGCAGTACTCAAGAATCGGTCGCAGAAGCGTTCTACACGCGGTCTCCTTTGTGGATGAGCTATACTTCCCTAAAACTCTTCAATTAAAACGAAGTGTAATGGTGCCAACAGTCTGAATAATGCGGCACAGATGCGGATCGAGATGTCCACATCTTGCACCGTAATATTTCCATCTTTTCGGCAAACTGAAAGAACATCCGTGGTGAAAGAGATTTTCAAACGATGAGATTAGTAGAAAGTTCCAACCATAGACCTGGGGACTACGTGGTAAAGGAGTGTCCTTTTTTTTAATTGTAAGCGTAGAGTTCCATAGGACGAAACTGAGGAGCAACTCTTGGTGGTAATGTAACGAGCCAGTACATGAAACTAACAACAGAAAAGTAGTACCTATACTAATAATAAAACTGTAAAACACTCATGTCTATGTGTCTGCTTGAACACGCTAATCTCTAAAACTACTAGATGAATTTTTATGAGTTTTCTATAGATAACTTGCGCATAGCTTGGGGGTAACATATAGGCTTTATTTCATCAAAAACTGAACGCAGAAAGAAAGGTATCGTAATTTACTATTACATCCGGAATCACCTGTTCAGCTTAGTATTTCGGATTTTTAATCGTCACGATGTAGTACGTCAAAGAACGAATAGATGCCACTGTTAATTTGTAGTTCACCGGAGAACCAATAGCAGATGTTGTTTGATTTTTAACTCAGTGACAGATGTATTTTCGGAAGATTACGTCAGTCACAAAATTAAGCTCCGCAACGCCGAAATTTTACCGTTAAAAATGCAAACTAACAGCTAATGTACTTGGCCCAATCTGTACGGATTTACTGATTTCACGTCATGTATTAAAAACTTAATGACACTGCTTTGCTTCTTTTGAAAGGGTTCATTTATATCCTTTGTTATGAAAAAGAAAAGAATTCGCTAAGTTCGCTTTGTCATTTTAGTGCCTGCTCACAACGTTTTGATTTCTTTTTTTTTTTTTTTTACAAATAAAAAAGCGTAGAACACATTTGAGTCTTTCTGAAACCACCAGAAAGACAGAGAACTATATGGTTTCAACAATCCAATGAAGGTCGTTAGATGAAACTTGCTGCGGCTCGAGAACATCATGCTTTGACTCGCTCTTCGGAAACCTCTTCCAAAAGCGAGAAGCGACGTAATTCTGTTCGAGAACGTCATGCATTGTCTCGCTCCTCAGAATACTTAGCTCAAAGAGGATGAAAGTTACTTGCCTCCAGGGTAACATCATAGAAGCGTAAATTTTGTTAGCAAATGACGCAGGCTAGCGAACTTTTGTACCCCAGATCCCGCTTACTCCTTAAAATTTACTATTTCGCTTTAGACGTGTACAATTCCTGGTGAGTTTACGTTATGCCATGACCATAAACAAAGTACAAGGCCAGACACCGCATGTTGCGGAAGTGGACCATAGTGTCTGTTGCTTTCCGTATGGCCATTTCTCGTGGCTCTCTACCGTGTTAGGGAAGCAGACAAGCTCTTCGTCCCCGTCTTCAATCATACTACTTCAGTCTATGTATACAAAGAAGTTTTATAGGTGAAAAATAAATTCCACGCGTAGGACGTTTCGGACAACGCCGGGTTTCTCAGCTAGCAGATAAAATAAAATGTATAAGTATCATTTGCAGATGACAAGCCGCAAGTTTATATTAACCTAACGAAAGTTGCAGGATATCGATGTGACACATACAGAGGGCGATAGCATCGCGTACACAAGGTATAATAGGGGAGTTCATTGGTGGAGCTGTCATTTCTCCGCCGGCCGATATGGCCGAGCGGTTCTAGGCGCTTCAGTCTGGAACCGCGCGACCGCTACGATCGTAGGTTCTAATCCTGCCTCGGGCATGGATGTGTGTGATGTCCTTCGGTTAGTTAGGTTTAAGTTGTTCAAAGCTCTAGGGGACTGATGACCTCAGATGTTAAGTCCCGTAGTGCTCAGAGCCATTTTTTGTCATTTCTCCTCAGATGATCCTTTGTGAAAAGAGGTCCGACGTAATTATGACCTCATTACTGAAATTAACAGACTTGGTAGTTTCAGCTAGCCGCAAGGAACATTCCTTTTCGCAGATCGTTAGGGAATTCAATATTCAGAGGTCCACATTGTCAAAATTGAGCCGAGAACACGAAATATCAGGCATTACCGCTGACCACGGACAACACAATGGCCGATGGCCTTCATTTAACAATTGAGGGCAGTAGCGTTTGTGTAGAGTTGTCAGTGTTCAAAATGGTTCAAATGGCTCTGAGCACTATGGGACTCAACTGCTGTGGTTTTCAGTCCCCTAGAACTTAGAACTACTTAAACCTAACTAACCTAAGGACATCACACACATCCATGCCCGAGGCAGGATTCGAACCTGCGACCGTAGCAGTCTCACGGTTCCGGACTGCGCGCCTAGAACCGCGAGACCACAGCGGCCAGCTAGTGTAACAGACGCCCACCATTACGTGATATAACCGCAGAAATCAATGTGGAACGTACGACGAAAGTATCTGTTAGGACAGTGCAGCGGAATTTAGCATTAATGGGCTATGGCAGTACACAGCCGACGCAACTGTCTTTGCTAACTGCAGGACATCGCCTGCAGCACCTCTCCTGCGTCGAGAACATAATGATTAGATCCTAGATGACTGGAAAACCGTTCGCAGCTGGTGGTCGTGCGGTAGCGTTCTCGCTTCCCGCGCCCGGGTTCGATTCCAGGCGGGGTCAGGGATTTTCTCTGCCTCGTGATGACTGGGTGTTGTGTGATGTCCTTAGGTTAGTTAGGTTTAAGTAGTTCTAAGTTCTAGGGGACTGATGACCATAGATGTTAAGTCCCATAGTGCTCAGAGCCATTTGAACCATTTGAACTGGAAAACCGTGGCCTGGACAGATGAGTCATTATCAGCTTGCACAGTGCCTTGTTGACGTCTTGGGCTTCGTGGGGTCTGCATCAAAATCGAATTCTACCATCAGCTCTTACCAATTGAAATCAGGACCCACCTATCCAGGCTACGGTTTTCCAGCCACAAGCCCAGGAGAGGTGCTACTTTCGCTGTATTGTCCTAACGGATACGCTCGTCAGACGTCCCACATTGTCTTCTGTTCGCCCTGACAACTCTACCAAATATCGCTCTATAAGGGTGTGCGCTGCGATTACGTGGAATAGGCTGGGTCCTTTGGTCCAACCGAACCGATTATTGGCTGGAAATCGTTATAGGAGACTGTTTGCAGCCGTTCATGGACTCCACGTCACCGGGCCACAGTTGATCACGACTGCTTTGAAGAACGTGCGGAACAGTTCGAAAGAATGATTTGGCCACCCAGATCGCCATACAGGAATCTTATCGAACATTTATGGGACATAATCGAGAGGTCTGTACTTGCACAAACTCCTGCGCCGGCACCGTTCTCACCAATATGGTACGCTATACAGGTAACATGGCCCAATCTTTCTGCAGGGGACTTCCATTGACTTGTTGAGTCCTCGCCACGTTGAGCTGCTGCACTACACATGGAAAAAGGAGTTCCAAGACGATATTAGGAGGTATCCCATGACTTTTTTCATCGCAGTATATAACGCAGGAATGTGCTTAACTGTTTCCCGGAATTCCTCGACAAAATACAAGGAGTAACCCATGAGGAAACTTTTCAGTTTAGACTTGAAAGTGCTTGGATTTCTAATAAGATTTTTAATGCTCGTGGTGGCTTAATGAAAATGGATGCAGCAGACTACTCGACGGAGGAGGTATGATCCAAATGACGATTGCATTTCTGCCTAACATTAACTGACCGAAAGCTGCTGATGCTTGGGAACAAAACTCATACTGTTAACAACTAACGACATTAAAGAAACAATATGTTTAAAGGCCAGTGTCAAAATTCCCAACCTCATGAACAGGTGTTGACAAAAAGTTCACGATGTTACACCACATATTGCTCGAATTGCCAGTTTCTGGTCCAAAGTACGTTTTGCGAACGGGGAGAGTTACCCCCAGTCGGCCGCGGTGGTCGTGCGGTTCTAGGCGCTGCAGTCCGGAACCGCGGGACTGCTACGGTCGCAGGTTCGAATCCTGCCTCGGGCATGGATGTGTGTAATATCCTTAGGTTAGTTAGGTTTAAGTAGTTCTAAGTTCTAGGTGACTGATGACCTAAGATGTTAAGTCCCATAGTGCTCAGAGCCATTTGAGCCAAGAGTTACCCCTGAATATAACACCATATGTCATGACGACGAAAGGAGGCTAGTTTCCACGTTGGTTCAACACTTACTTTAGACACTGGTCTAATGAGAAATGTAGCAGCATTAAGTTTTTGTGCAAGGTGGAGAACGTGGGCCTTCGATGACGGCTTACCAACTACCTGAAAATCTCGGAGAATTGATTGTTCAGACTCAGTAATCATATGCCCATTCCGCTTAATCAGAACGTCAGTTTTAATTGAATTCTGTGTCAGAAACTGTAAGAGTTGAGTTCTATCATCTAGCATCAGTTTACTTTCTACGAGCCGTGAACTTACGTCTTGAGCTGCACTGTTTGATACATCGTTATTGTTGCACACAACGTCCTTCACTACCAAACTAGTGTCATCAGCGGACACGAATATTTTAGAATCATCTGTCAATAGAAAGCCTTGTATAAGAAACAGAAGTGGAATGGTTCCACCACTGACTGCTGGGGCACCGTACCCCCCCCCCCCCCCCACACACTTGACAGTGCCCAGTTAGATTCCACATCACAGCCATTCTCAATACTATGAAGAATTTCCTTTTGTTGTCTGTACTTAAAGTAAGAGGGGGCTCATTTTTGAGCTACTCTCCTTATTCCATAATGGTCCAACTGTAATATTTCTGGTTTTGCATCCATCATATTCAGCTCTTCTTCAAGCAGTTGAGGAGGCACCAGCAGCTAGATGTTGTGTGAGGTACCGATGACAGGTGATTTTTTCGGTACGGGTATCGTGAGAAAGACCGCCGAAATTGTGGTCCTCGTCTGCGATTGGCTGCTACGTTCGGAAGTAGCGAACCAAGACAAAAAATTTTTATTATTAACATTAGAAATACTAAACAGTGAATTTACTTGAATTTCATATAAAAGCATCTCTCAGCAGCAGGCTATCATTACATCATTTATAAAGTGTTAATTACCGGCAGAATAATAAACAACTGTTGAACAAAAGGTCAGACGAAGCACTTGGGAGATTTTCGCATCGCCCCTAACTTGGATGGCGCGCGAAGTGGTTCGGCTGTAAGATCAGAGCTGGTTCGGCAGTCTCGGAAGACAGACATGTTGTCTGCCTCGGCCGGTGTCGGTTAAGGACTTAATTAGCGGTCTCTTGTTATTTCGGGCTGTAAGGACAACAATTTGACGGTAACTACACAAATAGGCAGTTCATAATTTTGTCTATTTTTTGTGAAAGGATGAAGAATGGAAATTATTTGTGATTCATAAAGCGGAATATAATTGTGCTGTTTCTCATGTTCTTCTGATAAAAAGCGATTGGCATCCCGTATAAAAAAACAAACTGAAAATTTTATTACTCATACAGTATCAGTTCCTCGCTAAGAAGTAATTAGAGACGCAAGATGATGGATGCACGACCTACATCATGTTTTCTGTGCAGGGAACTACAACTACAGAAGACTGCAGGATGGTAAACCTTAATTGGAACTTACGCATTGCAATAAGGGTGGTGGAAGCAAAGAGGCGACTCGCGTATCTTGCAATCTTAGTACAAATGAGATCAGTGACACGTCATCTGTGGTAAGACAGAGGAGGTTCGAAGGAGAGAAATTTCCGATGGAAGGCTCAAAAATGGTTCAAATGGCTCTGAGCACTATGGGACTTAACATCTGAGGTCATCAGTCCCCTATAACGTAGAACTACTTAAACCTAACTAACCTAAGGACATCACACACATCCATGCCAGAAGCAGGATTCGAACGTGCGACCGTAGCGGTCGCGCGGTTCCAGACTGAAGCGCCTAGAACCTCTTGGCCAAACCGGCCGGTTCCGATGGAAGGGGTTTATCGTAGCACGCATATATCTCCCTCTGCAGTAATAGTTTGTGATCAGCAACATCAAATGCCTTAGTTAAATCAAAGAAGAAGTGTCAGTGTCACTTTGAAGTGTAGTTCAGCATCCAGTTACTTGTCCTGTAACAATGATGTATAGCTTACTTTTTGAAATGCCCTCGTGTTTGTTGGCATCTCAGCTATTTTGCACGAATGAATTATAGACCAATTATAGGCGAAGTCGCAGGAGTCGCAGAGTCACTGTTTTGATTCAGTAGTTCTACGGGCACATCGTCTGCGTTTATAATGAACGTCTCAAGAAGTGCTTCGAAATTTTCTAAAACTGAAGTGATCTTAGGTCTGCATGAGACATGCGTTGCCGAAAACATAAAAAGAGTAGGGATGGTTTCAGAAGGGTTGCGAAAAACTATCAGTGTTTTATAGCGAACTCAGAGATGGAGAGAGCCTTTACCTGAGGAGCAAAAGAAAAAAAAAATTAATGAGGTCAGGAGATACTGGCAGGATGCCAAAGCCGGTAGATGAACAAGATCTAGACACTGGCAATGTCGTTGGGTGTTGACATGAAGTCCATACAGGCTCAGCTCGAAATTATTTTTTTTTTAATTGTGAAAAAAATGAAAAATAAAACTTTCCACGGTATGTCGAATTTCGGAGACGAAAAATTGTAATACACATTTAAAAAGAACCAGTGCTCGCACTCTCGTCTATGCAGATTTCTCCCTATAGGCGGGTGTACGATTAACGTTCAATGCGGAACGTCGGTTCATATAAGGATTACTTCAGCAGCAGTTTTCAGCCGATAATCCAGGTTGCCGGTTGTCTGCCCGAAGCGCGTTCCCGACCCGTAAAGCCGTAGGAGTGTTTTCTGCTCGGCAGCTTGCGTCGAATTCCTTTGATTTAGCCGCACGCTCCAGTGTTTGCTGTTTTACGCGCAACACAGATGCGGACGAGGGAGCAGCCGATATACTGTATAGCCCGCGCCGTCAGAATTCCGTCAAGTATTTCACGCACCGTTTTACGCAAATGCCCGGCCGCTCCTCCCACCAATCAGTGCTCCCAACTTCAATCAAAGCAGGCGGCCGGCAAGGGCTTGCCGTTTCGTCTTTGATCCGCGCGATTTTCGCGTACGTAAGCAAGAGGCCGGGGCCGCCCGTGAAACCGAGCTCCGTGCATTGAAAGCCTTTCGGCCCCTTTCCACACCGGTTGCGTGAGCGGTTTAGCCGGCCCAAGGTGCGGGCAGGCAGCAAGCGCGCGCTTTGCTGAATCGGGACAACACCCGGCAACCGTTTTCAGGCGTTAGCCGGCCAAACTTCCTTGCTGCCTGACGATGCGAGTCGACGTTCATTTGCACCGTCTGGGCCGCTCGGTGTAATTCCACTGGCGATGCAAAGCTGTATGCACGGTCCCCCTCCCCAGTACCTACCAGTCCGTACCTACACAGTACGTATTCAGCGTCCATTTATAGCCGTGGGAAATGCTCTCTCGATAATCAGGCGTCAGCACCGTTTGTGTACAATGCTCACAGATGCCCTGCTCAGATGGACACCTGCCGGCAGCAAAAGCTTGTTTGTAAGTTCTTATCACTGAGCCGTAAAGTTGACCGCAGAGTAAAGCGTCGTGGTACAGTCACATTGACAAGGCTGTTCATCGACGATATTTATCCAACAGGTTTGGTTCGCCTTATACACTGAAGAGCCAAAGGAACTGGTATAGGCATGCATATTCAAATACAGAGATATGTAAACAGACAGAATACTGCGCTGCTACAAAGGCACTTTATCAAGATTTAAGTGAGTTTGAACGTGGTGACGGATCCTGCATGTCAGCAGGGGACTGTTCAAGATGGTGGAAGCTCTGTATTGTGTGGGGCGTGTGAAGTAGGAGCGATATGGGACCCCTGATACGTCTAGAAACGACTCTGACAGCCCTTAGGAATTCACACACACACATGCACACACACACACACACTCACACACACACACACACACACACACACACTGACAGGTGACACGTACGTAAGCATCCTGCCTAGTCAGCTGCATCCCTTAATGTCCATTGTGCATTTCGACGGACTTGGGCAATTTCAGCACGACAATGTGACACCCCACACGTCCATAATCGCTACAGAGTGGCTCCAGAAGCACTTTTCTGAGTTTAAACATTTCCGCTTGCCACCAGACTCTCCAGACCTGAACATTATTAAGCGTATCTGGGATGCCTTGCAGCGTGCTGTTCAGATGAGATCTCCATCCCATCGTACTCTTACGGATTTCCGGACAGCCCTGCAAGATTCATGGTGTCAATTCCCTGCAGCACTACTTCACACATTAGTCGAGTCCACGCCACGTCGTGTTGCGGCACCTCTACGTCCTCGCGGGGAGGCCCTACACGATGTTAAGCAGGTGTACCAGTTTTTTTGGCTCTTCAGTGTATTTAGACATGAGCCAAATCCCATCCACGTGAAAAGGGTACGTAGCAGGGAAAGTCAAGTTCGTGTTTGTGGGCTGAAAGCTACTCACGAGCACTTTGTCATTGAATGTAATCGCTAGGCGCTGTAAACTAAAGTTCGCCGCGTCTGTATGTGAATCCTTGCCTTTTTTTCGGAATTTGCCCATTGAGCCAGCTAATCATAAGAAATGTCATGTTACAATTGGAGTTGACAATCATGCGGTACACATTATTTAAGTGCATAGGATTAATAAAGGACTGGTTCGATATAAAGTAAGATATACAATCAGAGTATACGAAAACGAGGGAACAAGATACACACTGGGAAGACACTATAACAATCCTATAATTAATACAATAAGAAATGATAAACTGCCGTTGTTTCACATATGAGATACTTCAAATTCAGTCCACATAAATGACGATACACATTTTAAATTAACAAAGAATGTTCTTGGTGTGTCCTGTGAGAACAGTTTACAAGAACTAGAGTTGTGTTTTATACACCCAGGTTATATTTACCCTCTTCAGACTCATACAGATGGGTAAATATGGAAATGAGCTTATGGCATCGTTGGCAGGGAGGCCCCTATTCGGGAAAGTTCGGCCACCAAGTGCAAGTCTTGTTTCATTCGACGCCATATTGGGCCAAATGCAAGCCGGTGAAGAGGATGAAATGATGATGAGGACAACACAACACCCAGTCCCCGCGAATGGAACTATATCTTGATATAGGCACTGTTGACAAAATCACACAACAGCTTATACGTTGCAACATCGTTGGATCTGCTTGGGAACAGATGACCAAGAGCAAAAAGACTAGAAGCAAGGACGTTTATGTGGTGCGTGTTCCGAGTACACTGTGTAAACATGTGGTTCGATACTTCTTCCTCTCCGTAAACACTTAAAGGGGTGGCGCTTATGTTGAGCCGTTACGGCTTGTTGAACTTCCAGTGATTAAATTTTCAGCCGTGCTATAATTGTCGTGGAACTCCTTGAAGTCGTCTTATTACACTATGGTACTCTTATATTGGTGGGGTGAACTCGTGCATAGTGATTACCTTTGATTTTAGATACCCGCGACCTTTCCTCTAGCCAGTCCGATAACAACCGATTTCTAAGCATAGGTATCATACCTGTGAGAAGGATTCTCTCACATTTAATTAGTCCATGAAGAGACGCCTGCTTTGCTATCCCGTCTACTTTTTCATTTTTACATATCCCGTAAGTGGCCTTACATCCACGCCATCACAATGTTGCGATAGTTCCTATGCACCCGAAACAGAACTTCCACAATTGCTGCAATTATGGCGTTGGTACATCTATTATCATCATTTTTAATCAGATGTACAGCAGAATTATCAGAGATGATAACTACGACTCTGGTGTGGACGTCTGTTCGAATAGTAGGGCTCCCAAAATGGCAATCAGCTCGGCTATCCTAATAGCGGAATGTGGATCCAGCTTGTGTAGGCCTTGTCGTTTGCTTCGGGGTACGCAGCAAGCATTACCAGAGCCTGAAGGCTTACCTCAGGAACTACTGTGGGGATTTTGGTAAGTTGACTGGTCAACTGGTTCGTGAGAGAGGTTTGTGTATGTCCGTATCTAAGTGTAAACTCCGTCTACAGTCCCTTGAGGGCCCATTGGCACCTACCGACTGCCATGTCATCTGCCACTAATTACGTCATCGGATGCGGTGTAGAACATACCGCTTTCCCGGCCGTTGTCAGTCTCCGTCACCTGTATCCGCTATAACTCGATCAACAGAAAAATACGCCAGTCACAGAATATTCGGTTTTTCGGTTTTCATCCCCCAGCCTTCTTTACTTCACGACAGACAGATGTCGCTATATTCTGAGATTCAAAAGGCGCTACAAGCCCTCTAAAACGAGAGAAGAAAAATGCGCTGATGGCAAAGTGCAGTATGTGCAATAGCCATGCACTTGCGAAGCTAGCTGCGTTCCAGTGCAGATACAAAAGCCGGTATATTCACCGCAGCTCATAAGGCTACCGTCTTGTCGATGAGTTTGCAGATACAAAATCAGCTACATTTCCCATGCTTCTGCAGTGAGCTCTTGTCTCGGGGAATAAAAATTAATGTTTATGCTGCAGTCAGCATGGGAAGTGCAGCGAGCGAAGACGATGTTTTTCTTCACTCTCTGAAGGAAACGACTTCTGAGGTTCTCATTTGCTTTCTGCGGAGCCTGCCAGTAAATGCGCATGACAATGCAGGCGTTCTGCTCTTCTGTTACTAATACTCTTTATCTGATTTTATTTTATTGATATATGTTGAGTGATAGAATGGAAAGCGAGTTGCTAGAAGTAGAATAACCTTCAGTAAGTCACAAGAAGAAGAAATGAGTATCGCAAAGGTTGCAATCAAATTGCTTCAACACTACATCACAGACCACGGAACCCTGCTTTAGGGGATCTTTCAACAATAGGGTCTACGTTTAAATCGTGACCGTTGTGGCGGTCAGAATAAAAATAAAGGAGTGTTGGGAATGTTATCTCGCTGTCTGATTTTTGAAGCTCCTAAAATATTAAAAGTGATGAGAAGATTTTCCCCGTTACGGGACACTCATTCATTCCATCAAAAAGAATTTTCGGTAAACTGGATGGAGATTCCAGGCACAGGGATATGATTAAGAGCCCTGAGGAGTACAAAGATCTGATAGAAAGGCATGTTGCAGCAATCCACTTGGAACAAAGCAGTACAGTCAAATTCTGGTAACCCTACTATGATGGTGTCTTCAAACAACCAGGACAATAGTATTTAAAATTCTACACGTAATTTTGTAATTAAAGCGGGAAGCAAATTAAGTGAGAATGGCATTTTAATTAAGAGTTAAGCAAGTTGTAATCTTTCTCCAATTTTATTCAATTTATATATAAATAACTTTATTAAAAAGTAGTGTGACGGGATAACAAAGAGCAAAGGAACAGAACTCGACAAGGACCATTACATAAAAACATTAATGTATGCCGGCGACGAGACAATAACAGCCAATTCAGAAGAAGAACTGCAATGACATATTTTTAAATTAAGTAACATTGTCCAAAATTATAATTTCAAAATGTGTGTAGACAATACAATAGTAATGGCATGCCGAGGGAAACAACATGTGCGCTCAAAATCTACGAGCAAGTAGTTCATTAAACTGCCTGGATATTCCTTTTGTTTATTATAAAGATACAAATATAAAACAGCAACATTTCAGTATAAAATTTCTAAAACCAAAATCGCCTAAATGTTTATTTATTTGTAACAACCAGTTTCGACAGACTTTGCTGTCATCTTCAGGCTTTTAAAATTTTTTTTGTATAAAACGTGTTCATTTGGAGTAGGAACTTCCCGCCAAGTTATCATGTTGGTGGATAAAATACAGCACATTGTTCAAAGGTCTGTCATAAATAAAACATTTACAATTGAAAAGCACCTTGTACACATGGCGGTGTCCTTACATGTAACGGTAATATGGACAGAGGCATGTGCACAAGCTGCTTTTCGATTGTAAATGTTTTATTTATGACAAACCTTCGTATAAGGTGCTGTATTTTATGGCAACCCGGCATGAGGTTCCTACTCAAAATGAACACATTTTATAAGAAAATTTTTTGGAGATCTGAAGATGAAAGCAAAACCAGTTATTGTGAATAAAGAAATATTTATGTGTTCTTGGCTTTAGTAAGTTTTTACTAAGTGGAACACATCTCTCAACGTGAGGAAATTCAGTTTCAAGGTATCTTTGGAACAAAAAATAAATAAATAAAAAATACACAAATTTAAAATTAAAGAAATGCAACTGAAATTCTAAAAAAGCTCTAGCGGTTCCACTGCTAGTTTAGGGATCTGAGGTTTGAACAGCAAGCAAGGAAAACATAAATCGAATAGTGGCGTTAGAAGTGAAACTTCTCAAGTCAGTTAATGGATGTAAGCTAGAAGACGGAATATGAAACGAAGATATTAGAAATGAGCTCAAAATATTTGCAGGAACAGATGAAAATCCACAGATTTAAACAGAAATTGAAGAAACACGTAGACAGAATGCAACAAGATAGATACCCCAAAATTTTTGCAGTATACTGTATGTATACCCAAAGGCGAAGTCGAAGTAGCGCAGTAGCGCGGCCCGGGAAGCGTTGGACATAAAAATGATGTTAAAGGCACACGGAATTAAGTCAAAAAATCTATACAAAATGGAGTGGGCAAAGAAAAAGTAAAGGTCACAGGGATTAAGAAAACAAGCCTTGGGTGACAGATGAAATCTTACTGATTGATGCTGAGGCCGGAAAAGGTTCCTCTAACTTAATCCGTGATAATGATGATGAGTAATGATGATTACGTTGTTAACTGTTCCATGTTTACAGAACACTTTATACCCCGGGCAGCCACAGCTGTAGGAATACTTCTTGATCAATGAAGAACAACAGCAGCCGTTAAATTATCCTGTGAAACAAATGGTTTCGCATTCTCAGGTATACAACTAAGCAGAAAAATTAGGAGTGGGGAAGTAAAATAAACAATATTATCTTCACCCCAAGTTAAAAAAGGATGTAGTAAATAAGGGGTAACAGTAGTCACAATCACTTCACATAAAATCCAGACCAGGTTTATGTGGACGACCGACCAGAAGAAGAAGGTCAAATTGACTATATCCTCGTAAACATGCGCTTCAGGAATTCCAGAAGTGTGAGGACATATTCTACCGCCAATATCAACTAAGATCACATCCTTTTACTAGCCACAGTCAGCATTAAAATGCAAAACTGACTCACAGTGCAACGAAGCAGTCAAATGGGGATCAATAAATTCGAAAAAAGGTACTGAGGAACGAAATTCAAAGGGGTATTCTGTTCAAAATTAAATTTTCCAGTCAAACATGCAAATAATATTAAAGACTCATGAAATGAAGTGATATCTGTACAAAATGAAGTGGGTAAAGAAAAAGTAAAAGTGAGAGACAGTAGGAAAAGAAGCCTTGGGTGATAGACGAAACCGTATTGATTGATCGCAGAAAATTCTTCAAAAGTAAACACCTTGTAATGTCAGGTGTCTCCCTGTTTCCCTATAGCATATTAATTTTTTTACTTTGTTTTATACCTTGTTATCATTGCTATAAAAAGTATTTTTTTTCTTTGAGTCATCAGTGTTCTGACTGGTTTGATGCGGCTTGCCACGAATTCGTCTCCTGCGCCAACCCTTCCCTCAAATCGAAATATTCGGGGACAGACTTGATTCTGGAGCCCGTGAAAAAGCCCAAACTCGGGCGCCCACGATGTGGTTGTGTCTAAGGTGCCACTATCGCGAGTCTCGTCCTATAATGGACTGTAGGCCCAACGGCCTCTACAGTGTGTGACAGTTCAGTTACTTGATTCTCCTCAACATAACAGCTATCTCTGACTTAAATGCTCATGAGTGCACTACAGCTACTGACACATTCAGTGATAAACATACCTCCTGGTCGAATATGTACCACATGTTGCCATAGATCTGACGTAACCAGTATCCTAAGGTGCTAATACCGATGCGTAGGGAGAGAGACCTTCGCTTCGGATCATGTTCGTGCGAGACGCCGGTAGCCGGAAAATCGGGCGAGTCCTGTAGCAGGCTGTTTTAACGTAACAAGCTAACAGTAC
This sequence comes from Schistocerca serialis cubense, assembly GCF_023864345.2. NCBI lineage: Eukaryota > Metazoa > Arthropoda > Insecta > Orthoptera > Acrididae > Schistocerca > Schistocerca serialis. The sequence continues at coordinate 588,368,641 of NC_064642.1, forward strand.
TAGAGAAAAGAGATAACTGTGGTCGCATATTGAACAAGTACTTCAGGGTTAAGGGAGAATACGAGCTTGTTAGTAGAAATCAGAAAGGTGAAAGACTTCCTGAGTTCTACAATAAATATCAGTTGGCAATAGAGAATACTCCATTAAGAATCACAAGAGGAGGAGGTATACTTCGAAAAGGCCGGGAGATATGGGAAGATTTAACCTAGATTACATCATGGTCAGGCAGAGATTCCGAAATCAGATACTGGTTTGTAAGGCGTATCCAGGCGCAGATACAGACGCAGATCACAGTTTAGTAATGATGAAGAATAGCATAAACTTTAAGAAAACAGTCAGGTCGAATCAATGCGCAGAGAAGTGGGATAATGAAGCACTAAGGAATGAAATGCACTTGAAGTTCTGTGAGGCAATAGATACCGTGATAATGAATATCTCAGCAGGCAGTTCAATTGAAGAGGAATGGGCCTCTCTATAAAGGGCAGTAACAGAAGTGGGAAAGATAAACATTTGTAGAGGGAAATTAGAATCTCTTAGACGAGGATCACTTTGGCTTTAGGAAAGGTGAAGGCACCAGAGAGGCAGTTCTGACTTTGCGGTTGGTAAAGGAAGCAAGACTGTGAAAAACGAAAGACGCGTTCACAGGATTTGTCGACCTGGAGAAAGCGTTCTAAAATGTAAAATGGTGCAATATATTCGAAACTCTGAGAAAAGTAGGTGTAAGTTACAGTTAAAGATGGATAATAATGGATAATACACAATGTGTACAAGAACCAAAACTAAACAGTAAGGCCGGTCGGAGTGACCGAGCGGTTAAAGGCGATACAGTCTGGAACCGCACGACCGCTACGGTCGCAGGTTCGAATCCTGCCTCGAGCATGGATGTGTGTGATGTCCTTAGGTTAGTTAGGTTTAAGTAGTTCTAAGTTCTAGGGGACTTATGAGCACAGCAGTTGAGTCCCATAGTGCTCAGAGCCCTTTGAACAATTTTTTAAACAGTAAGACTGGAAGACAAAGAACGAAGTGCTCAGATTAAAAAGGATGTAAGACAAGGATGTAATCTTTCGCCCATATTGTTCATTCTGTACATCTAGGGAGCAGTGATGGAAATAAAAGGAAGGTTCAAGAGCGATATTAAAATTCGAGATAAAAGTATACCAGTGATAAGATTCGCTGATTCTCAGTGACAATGAAGAAGAATTACAGGATCTGTTGAATGTAACGAAGAGTCTATTGAGTACAGAATATGTATTGAGAGTAAATCGCAGACAGGGGCATTCTTGGCCAATATAAGTCTATTAGTATCAAACACAGACATTAATTCGAGGAAAAAGTTTCTAAGAATGAACGTTTGTAGCATAGGATGGTACGGTAGTGAAACATGGACTGTGGGGAAACCGGAATAGAACAGAATTGAATCATTTGAGATGTGGTGCTACAGAAGAACGTTGAAAACTAGGTGAACTGATAAGACATGGGATGAGGAGGTTCTCCACAGAATCCGAAGAAAATAATATGCGGAAAACATTGACAAGAAGATGGGATAGGATGAGAGCGCATATGTGTTAATTCGTTGGGGAATAACTTCCGTGGAAACAGAGGGACAAGAGTGTAAAAGCTGTAGAGGAAGACTGAGACTGAACCATATCCAGCAAATAATTGAGGACGTACTCATGGGTTGCAAGTGCTACTCTGAGACGAAAAGGATAACACAGGAGATGAATTCGTGGTGTGCAGCATCAAACCAAAGACTGATGACTCAAAAACAAAAAAAACAAAAAAAAATAACTTCATTCAACATGCCTCTTTACAGTAGGACGCAGCGTCCCTGTCGAAGCTACCTTCCAAGGCAACACATCTGCCGCACTTCAGATAGATCATTAGACTGTGCCAGTGCAAAAAGCACCTTTCCACTGTAACTGACTTAACTGGCCCTTATTTTGAAAGTGCTAGCGAGAGGCCACAGAGTCTAAGTCAACCACATAAAGCCAAATAAGACGCTCTGTGGGAGGCCAAAAGCTGAAAATAGCAGGCTAAAAACTATTTAAGGTGTTGCTACCCCTGCGGAAGGCCAAACCGATAAAATGCTTATGTAGCACTGTCACTGGAAAGCAAAACGCAGATAAACTTAACTGTAACAATGAATACATCTGATTGGTTTGACCTTTCCTAAGTGCTGCTTGAAGCCTCCCACAGGCCGTCTTATTTGGCTTCAGCTGTTTAAGTTTAGACTTGGTGCCCTTTCGACGGTACCTTCAGGACAAGAGTGATGTACGTACGTCAGATCAACTTGAAGTACTTTTTGCGCGAGTACATTTGGATATTCCATGTCATCAGATCCCATGTACGGCAGATGTGTTGCCTTGGAAGTCAGCTTGGACAGGAACGCTGCGTCCTACTATTTATTGGTATGGTCAATGGAGAGCGTTTATGTGACCCCAGCTACCTCTTTTCTCTAGTAATGTTGGCTTGTTTTGCTCTTGCTGTTTAGAGATATTGTTTAATTTTAACTTACAAGTATAGGTGAATTTGGGGCTGAGTCTCTGAAACCTGGTAGTGTAGAGACTTCAACCAATAAATAACTGTACGTCTGCAGCAGGTATAAGTTTGTAGGCTTTCACAGCGTATGTCGTTTTGAACAATATACTTTTGTGTATTGGGCCGCGTCCTTGTAAGCGACAAAAACAACTAAACTGCCGCCGTTTCGACCGACTTTCTGTGCTCCTATTCAGTGCGGTTCACTTTATCTAAAACTGTAGCGGATGTTTTAAACATAAACGTTTCACATCACAGTTGTGAATGTCCCAGCAGAAAGAGAAGAATTAAATTAAATTTATTGTTAATTTTTAATAGATTTTTCACAATAAGTATTGATATTTATTTCAAGCAGGAGTGATGATGCGTATGCCGTTGAGCTCTCTAAACCACCAACCACCACTATCATCATCATATAGCCAGCAGGCGAGAGATTTTAATGCCACGTATACCTCGCTAAGCCAACACATTCTGTCCGTATATGAAGGCGTCGATCACGTTCCATTACAAATTCAGTTCAGTGACGGAGCTGCCTATCATATTATCCAAAAAGACCGCTGCGTACTGCGCGTCTCGTCAATTCAGGCCCAAGGTCCTTTAGTGTGGATTTGGCAGGGAGCAGAAATGACTCATACTGTCCACCCACCACGCGCCTGTGCTCATCGTTAAGATACCAAGGCTGGCTCTTATCTAGGGTCACGTCCAGGTATACGGCGCTCTGTTCCAGTATGCGGTTCCGGCCAAGATAGTGGCTGAGGAAGCACGGTGGGCGGTGGGAGTGCTGGTGGGAGAGGGGAGTTGCCTGGAGAAGGGGACGGTGAGCGGTTCAGACCGTGAGCGGTTCTGGAACCAGTGACGTAAACAGACGACACTTCTTAGCTGTGCTTTTCGGACCAGAAACGATTTTGGGGTGCACTCAATGAGCGGCGGCGCTATGCGAATTGGACGCTCACATCTCACCACTGCGCTGTATCGTTTGTGACAAAAACTGAGGAAATGCCCTGGACTGGGGTTAACCAATTGACAGCTTCAAATAATGTCATCGTAGCTAAAAAGGTGCGCCTCTGGACGAACAGCTACAACCTAAAAATCTATTGCAAGACAGTTTATGGGAAAGTGGAAATTCTAAAGGTTTTGGTGTTCAGCTTCGTTCGCGATAAGCTTTCTGAAAAAACCCATTGAAGACGTAAATAGTTCACAAAGTAATCACTTCTCTTTGTTATTCTGAGACAGGCGAGTCAAAGATAAACGAGCAAAACGTTTTCAAATGAGCACAACATAGTGTGGTTTAAGTAGTTCAAATGGCTCTGAGCACTATGGGACATCTGAGGTCATCAGTCCCCTAGAACTTAGAACTACTTAAACCTAACTAACCTAAGGACATCACACACATCCATGCCAGAGGCAGGATTCGAACCTGCGACCGTAGCAGCAGCGTGGTTCCGGACGGAAGCGCCTAGAACCGCTCGGCTCACACTCATGATCCACTTTCCTTTAGAGCAGCAACTGTGTTTACAGAAAAATGTTGAGCAGTCGTACTAGAAAACGTTAGATATACCAGTTACCTTCTTCCACAGGAAATCAAATTAGTTGACCGGTGCTTGTTTTGTTCTTTATGTGAATATGAGTTACGTGAAGTACACTCGAGGCACAAGGGTCGGCGGGCGCTCGCTAGGCAAATACACCGTTGGCACTTGCCCTGCGCTACCTACGTTAAATCAACAAACTACTGCCACGCAGATAAGAGCGACAGAGGGAGCACAGTAGTATCACCCATCTCTCCCTCTTTTATTGGATGACAAAACATATGGATACACGGCTTGCTTACTTACAAAACATTTTAGCGACCGATGCTAGTAGTACCGATCCGTTGACAGTAGACCTGTTAAAGGGAAGCGGAATTAGGTTGGTCAGTTCTCATTTCACAGTGCTCTGTTTTTCCTCACGGTTACGATATTACTTTTACCATAATTCTCTTGAGAATGCGCTGGGCATACATACAGGCATGTGCACAGCACTACTAAACGGATCGCAATTAGTGATTGTCAAATTAGTTTGCACACTTATTTCTACCGTATTAGTGTGGTTCTCAGAAGAAAAAACCAAATTTGTATAATTTCTGCAGAGCACTGCAAAAATTGAATTCCAGTCTTGATTCAAAGCTGATCTTGGTTCTGCATGCTTTAATATCAGCATGGCTCGGGAATCAAGTGATATTAACGATTTTCTTACTTACGTCTCGGCTATACGTGTTGCTTGCAAAACCGTGCTGACTAATGGAACCATATTTAACGGAGATTCGATGTAAGATGAGTTTTATATAGCATTTGTACTCGGACGAAAGTAACAGTAGGACGACTAATATGTTTCAAGTAGAAAACATGGCAGAACTCTACTATGAGTTCACTAACTACGGAGTAATTTCTAGTGATGCAAACAACTTCGCTGTATAGTATGTTGGCGGGCATATATCGGCTGGTTGTAATTAAAGTGTGTCTTACCCTCTGATGTCCAAGGTGGGCTGTAATTATCGTACGGTAACGAAACGTATTACATGTTATAATTCGCGGGATCGATTACGTTGAAAAGAATTAGTTCCAATTTTGGCCACCAGGTACAAATCTGTCGCTGTGAATGCAAGAAAGACGAGTATAAAAGTTTCCATATGTAATGCATTAGGAACAGGACATGGACAAAAAAACGTCAGGCAAGTGAGAAAGGCATAATTTAGATTTTATTATTAACCGGCTCTAACACAATTTGTTTCTAAGTGAGCACCGGAGACATCGGCGAGATGCTGCATCGTAAACCGACGAGATCAACAGTTGGTCGCAGCAGTTCCGGAGAAGACTGAGCAACGTGTTCCTGGATACTGGCCTTCAGATCAGTTACCGACCGAACGTATCCCTGGTAAAAGCGTTCTCTTAAAAACTGAAGCGCCAGTGAAACTGGCACAGGCATGCGTATTCAAATAAAGAGATATGTAAACAAGCAGAATACGGCGCTGTGCCCGACAACCCCTGTATAAGACAACAAGTGTCTGGCGCAGTTGTTACATCGGTTACTTCTACCACAATGGCAGGTTATCAAGATTGAAGTCAGTTCGAACGTGGTGTTACAGTTGACGCACAAGAGATGTGACGCAGCATCTCCGAGGTAGCGATTAAGTGGGGATTTTCCCGTACGACCATTTGGCGAGATTACCGTGAATATCAGGAAGCCTGTAAAACATCAAATTTCCGACATCGCTGAGGCCGGAAAAAGATCCTGCAAGTGCAGAACCAACGATGATTGAAGAGAATCGTTCAACGTGAAAGAAGTGCAACCCTTCTGTAAATTGCTGCAGATTTCAGTGCTGGGCTATCAACAAATGATAGCGGGTGAACCATGCAACGAAATATCATCGATACGGGCTTTCGGATCCATAGACTCCGCACGTCGGCAGGGGGCTGTTCGAGCTGATGGAGGCTCTGTAATGGTGTGGGGTGTGTGCAGTTGGAGTGATATGGGACCCTGGTACGTCTCGATATGACTTTCACAGGTGACACGTACGTAAGCATCCTGTCTGATCACCTGCATCCATTCATGTCCATTGTGCATTCCGACGGATTTGGGCAATCCCAGCAGGACAATGCGACACCCCACACTTCCATAATTGCTACAGAGTTACTCCAGGAACATTCTTCTGAGTTTAAACACTTCTGTTGGCCCCCAGACTCCTCAGAAACGATCGTTATTCAGCATATCTGGGACGCCTTGCAACGTGGTGTTCAGAAGAGATCTCCATTCCCTCGTACTCTAACGGATTTACGGACAGCCCTGCAGGATTCATGGTGTCAGTTGCTTCCAGCATTACTTCAGGGATAGTCGAGTCCATTACACGTCATGTTGTGGCACTTCTGCGTGTTCGCGGGGAGCCTGTACGATATTAGAAAGGTGTACCAGTTTCTTTGGCTCTTCGGTATATATCCCCAGAGTTGAAGGTCACATGGATTCAGCTGAGGTGATGTGGCAGGCCAAACATCTGGAAAAACTCTGGAGATAATATTTGTGGAAGGTTGCGTTAAACAGATCTTTCACTGCCCGATCTTGAAACAATGGTTTCCACATAGTTACGGGTCACAAGGAGGATTCATATGCTGTATAAGGAGGTCTCGATAAGGTGCACACGTCTCGGTACACCTGACAGGCCCTCTGGTTGTATTTTCTTCAGAGAGGAACGGACAGTGAATAAAGTGCTCGTGAATCCACACCAGACACATGTGGTGCGGCTCTTCGTGCACAACACGCGGCTTTAATGAGCCGCAAATTCGGAAGTTCTGTGTATTTACTGCATGCTGTACTGTTAAATGTGCCTTATTATTCCACAGAATATTGTTCGGTCACATGTCATCAACTTTGATCCTTGCCAGAAATTCAGAGCATTGCTGCGGTTCGTGAGGTTCAGAAGCTCGAACGTCTGGATCTTGTACGGGTACCAGTGTAAAATAAACCGCTAGACTCCCCGTACTGTTGACCAAAGGATGGACAAACTCTCAGCTGGCCGTTGTGGCCGAGCGGTTCTAGGCGCTTCAGTCTGGAATCGCGCGACCGCTACGGTCGCTGGTTCGAAACCTGCCTCGGGCATGGATGTGTGTGATGTCCTTAGGTTAGTTAAAGTAGTTGTACGTTCTAGGGGACTGATGACCTCAGATGTTAAGTCCCATAGTGCTCAGAGCCATTTGAACCATTTTTGACATTTCTCGTGACACTTTACGAGCACTAGCACTACCTGGGTCACGTGCTGCATGGTCAGTTACAGCATCAGCAGCCCCATCAATAACTTTCACCGGAATAGAACGCCTTTCTCTTACAGGTGCGACACCAAGCTCACACGTGATTTCGAATTTTATTATCATCATCCTTAAAACATTTAATGACATCAGGCCTCTACTCAGACCTTTCAGTAGATAGTCTCTCAATGCAGCACTGTGACTGCTGGTGTTCACATAAAACAGTTCGCTAACAGCGCACGGTCTCCTCGATGGCAATACTGTTGACTCACGTTATGGCTTTTCAAATGACAGCGTGGATCTCGTAACGGCATACAAGCAATGTGCAGCGCCAGATTTGCATCTGGTGACCACAACTGGAACTTAATTGTTTTCCAGCGTAAATTGATTCCGCTGCAGCCTTAGTATATCTACGAAGCTTCGCTGTCATACGACAATTACAGCCCACCCTGGACCTCCGTGAGTAGATGCACTTTAATTATAACTACCTGGTATATGGAGGGTGGGAGGAAGCATAGGGAGATGCGTAACAGCAGAAGTTCGCCTGCTAATTGCATTGTTTACTTTCCATAGTGCACTCTGCAGGGAGAGATCAAGGAGGGATGTGCCATTACACCTGTTAGCTTAGCAGTGTGCAAGTACTTCGGGTACCGCTCAGCTATTCTTAACGGTGGAATGTTTACGTTTACCAGGTAGTTCTCAGGCAAGTCGGCGCATGCGCAAAGGCCGCATTGGCGGGGAGAGCACGTGGGAGAACCGGTGTGTGGGTTGGCGCCAAGTACTCACTTGCGTTCCCTCGGACGGCGACAGCGGCGGCGGCTGCGGCTGCGGCGGACGTCATGGATGAGGTTACGTTCGCAGCGCGCACGAAGCACTCCCGCGATCGCCTGCCATGTCGACGAGGCACTGCCTGCAGCTCCCACACACTCGCACGCCGCACGCAACACGCACAAGGGCAACGCAGCCGTGGGCCGGCGCCACGCCGCTAGCGCCCCTACCGGGAACGGGCGCAGACGCCACGCGCCCGAGTGCTAGAGTCTCCAGCTGGCAGACGCACGCGGTGACAGAATGTAGCAGTCCGAGAGCGCACACAGAATATGAGTTACGAGTGGCAGCTCACAGTTGTTGTTCTGCGAATGCTGAAATACACTATTGGCCATTAAAATTGCTACACCACGAAGATGACGTGCTACAGACGCGAAATTTAATTGACAGGAAGAAGATGCTGTGACATGCAAATGATTAGCTTTTCAGAGCATTTACACAAGGTTGGCGCCGGTTGCGACACGTACAACGTACTGACGTGAGGCAACTTTCCAACCGATTTCTCGTACACAAACAGCAGTTGACGGGCGTTGCCTGTGAAACGTTGCTGTGATGCCTCGTGTAAGGAGGAGAAATGCGTACCATCACGTTTCCGACTTTAATAAAGGTCCGATTGTAGCCTATTGCGATTGCGGTTTATCGTATCGCGACATTGCTGCTCGCGTTGGTCGAGATCCAATGGCTGTTAGCAGAATATGGAATCGGTGGATTCAGGAGCGTAATCGGAACGCCGTGCTGGGTCCCGACGGCCTCGTATCACTAGCAGTCGAGATGACAGGCATCTTATCCACATGGCTGTAACGGATCGTGCAGCCACGTCACGATTCCTGAGTCAACAGATGGGGACGTTTGCAAGACAACAACCATCTGCACGAACAGTTCGACGACGTTTGCAGCAGGATGGACTATCAGCTCGGAGACCATGGCTGTCGTTACCCTTGACAGGAGCGCCTGCGATGGTGTACTCAACGACGAACCTGGGTGCAGGAATGCCAAAACGCCATTTTTTTTTCGGATAAATCCAGGTTCTGTTTACAGCATCATGATGGCCGCATCCGTGTTTGGCGTCATCGCGGTGAACACACATTTGAAGCGTGTATTCGTCATCGCCATACTGGCGTATCACCCGGCGTGATGGTATGTTGTGCCATTGGTTACGCTTTTCGATCACCTCTTGGTCGCATTGACGGCATTTTAAACAGTGGACGTTACATGTCAAATCTGTTACGACCCGTGGCTCTACCCTTCATTCGATCCCTCCAAAACTCTACATTTCAGCAGGATAATGCACGACCGCATATTGCAGGTCCTGTACGGGCCTTTCTGGACACAGAAAATGTTCGACTGCTGCCCTTGCCAACACATTCTCCAGGTCTCTCACCAACTGAAAACGTCTGGTCAATGGTGGCCAGTCACTATTCTTGATGAAGTGTGGTACAGTGTTGAAGCTGCATGGGCAGTTGTACCTGTACACGCCATCCAAGCTCTGACTCAATGCCCAGGCGTATCAAGGCTTTTATGACGGCAAGAGGTGGTTGTTCTGGGCACCCAAATTACGTGAAAATGTGATCACATGTCGATTCTAGTATAATACATTTGTCCAATGAATACCCGTTTATCATCTGCATTTCTTCTTGGTGTAGCAATTTTAATGGCCAGTAGTGCAGTTTTAAGCTAAATAGTAAACACTTGCCTCCATAGACGAGATCGCTAAGACCCACCGCACGCTGCTCGCAGCAGAGACAGAGCAGAAGTGGAATAGTTCTCGCGGCCTTTTTTAAAGCAAGCTCTCGAATGAGGCGCAGCACAAAGACCAAGCGCAGGGCAGGCTGTCAACCGCGGCAAGCCTTTCTCACTCTGTCCGATCGGCAAAGTTTGCTTCTGATTCTGCCGCACAGTTGGTCTGCGTCACCTGTTCCGTCACACTTATCTCTGCCTGCATTGAGCTTTCAGGAACAGTTTGCGCGTCTGACGCCACGGTTCAGTTTCCTTGTTCATATAAAAAGCTTTTAATAATGGAATACCTGGTGTACTGTCTCTGACTAAACCGACAAATGATGAAAAATGAAATGTAGTTCCTTAATAGAACAGACAGCAAGGCTGCACATTATCAAAGCTAATAGACTACTAATATGACTGACTACTGGTACAGACGAGAGGAAAGCTAAAGGTTATTGCATAATCCTACCTATACTCCACATCGAGAAGTTCACATGTGAGGAGCCCGTGCCATCAGCTACTAAGGTTCAAAAATGGCTCTGAGCACTATGGGACTTAACTTCTGAGGTCATCAGTCCCCTAGAACTTAGAACTACTTAAACCTAATTAACCTAAGGACATCACACACATCCATGCCCGAGGCAGGATTCGAACCTGCGACCGTAGCGGTCGCGCGGTTCCAGACTGGAGCGCCTAGAACCGCTCGGCCACCCCGGCCGGCACACAGAAGTCATTAATTAAATGAGACGCATAGCTTTCATAAATAATCTGCAACACTCAGAGAACAAATCTAAGACTCTGCTTTCATGGAATTCACAGTTCCTTGTCTACAGGCGGACCTTTGCAAATAATGTAATTCGCATTTAGAATATGGCGATTATACAACAATTACTTAATCATATTACAGTCATACATATAGACCCACGTCTCCGAGAGCTAGTTACAAAGTAAAAAGTACGGTCATTGCATTCTCTACGTACACTCTTTCTGAGAAATATTATATTGTTATTTCAAGGAGCACTTCGCTCTCTCAGGTGCCTTACTGCACTGCACCGTTAATCTCTCAAGAAATTTGAGTGTTTGTGTTTTGTTTAGGGGAAAATGAGGCCGTACAGTGGTTCAATTACTATAGGATAACACAGCGCTACTACATACGGAATAAGTTAAAGGAAGACATGTAGAAAAAGGTAGCAGAACAATTCTTTTATACACATTATATTAGTTATTATTTTACGAATTTATTTCATACGAGTCTTCACAATAAATTTAGGACATAAAAGACATAATTTGTTCATCACTGTAGGGCTGGCCTTCTTTTAAAGCTGTTAGCTGCCACTGAACAGAGCATTAACATTCCTTCAATTTTTATCTCGTAAGAAAAGTTTGACTAGTGCCCCAGCACCCACAGTACATGGAGCAGGAGGGAGTAGCTTGTTCGTCCCCACTGGTGCCATGCCGTCCTCCTCACAGCGACATCACTTGATATAATGTTTTGGGTCCTCAGATAGTTACGCTGCACGCATGTAGCCGTCGCTATTCTATCTTCAGTCCCCATCTTAGTCTCAAAGGAGTTCTAGTCTCTTCTCCAGGAAATGATTTAGCTTGCGACATATGTAAAATCCCATGAATCAACTTTTTCCCTAATAATGAATATGAAAAAGAAATGTTTGCGTCACTGAATCTGTCTATTGAACCCATGCATACAGAAGTAACTGTGTAATGCATAGCGTAGCTGCTAAGGCTATAGAACAGTGCTGTTTATAATTAAAAGAAAATGAATCTGATAACAGAGACTTTTCTTACAGTAACACGTTTCCCGTCAACATGTCCAAAACAACTGCAAATTTACCACTGTCTTTCAAACTGGGAATGCGGTGCTGCGCTGAACTGCACTACCGTACAACTTCCCAGACTGCACCGTACAACTTCCCAGACTGCACCGTACAACTTCCCAGACTGCCGTGTGCAGTGTGCGCTCATCTGTAAACAGGGTTGCCATATTCAAGAATAGAGGAGCCGCACATTTGTCCTAACACCGGACTACCTGTTTTCAATAGAAATAGACTCAGTTGGTTATTTGCAGTGGTTTATTAATTATTAGTTGTAGTTAATTTTTGCAAGATTGACATTAAACATGATTAAAATAAAAAATTTCAGTAAACGACGTCATAACTTGGCATTTATCATAGTAACGAAGTGCACACTCCACGGTCTCCTTATTTTCTCACCCTTCTTCCTAAGATAATCTTATGTCAACAACTTAGGAGCGACGCGCACATGTGGTAATTGTGGGGGGGGGGGGGGGGGGGCAGACACATACATTCTGCTTTCCCTCTCTCGTTTTGCGGGTAGCATCGCTGTGACACTGTGTGTTAAAAAGTCCTCTCAATAGACGTGAAAACGTGTGTGGATGAGAAGCTGGTGACGTCACAGCGGGGAATGCCACGTTCCTCTACACAGCGGAGCGCGAAGTAAAGAATCTGGCATGTCAGATTTTCGCCTCATGGAGAAGAAAGCGGCAGATGAGATGCGACATCGTTTTACATCACAAGCAGAACATAGGGGTCGCCATATTGTATAGCGTTAAACATCACATTTGGTCGGTTTTCTTTCTCACAGAGTAGGTGGTGTGAATATAAGCTGCTTCAAAGCACCAGCAAATTGCTCTCGAAAACGCGTCGTTTTAGTGACGATTTGTAATAGCAAAATGACAGAAAACTACAAATCCGTAGTCAAAAATTTCCTGTAACTGATGTTTTTAGAGTTACGATTTGTGTGCTACGAAAATGTACCGTTTCATTGTTACGCCACAATAATGATCTATCAAAAGCGCATCTTTGTACAATTTGATATTAAATATCAACTAATGACTTCTCTAGATACATGCTTTAAACAGTGTATGTTACATACGGAGCCACAGAGGTCCAGAGTACAAGCAATCTGATCTTTGGTTATGAGTAGTAGTGTCGTTGGCAGCAACATTCTGTGCGTAGTGAGTGAATCAGATGTTGGTCACCTTGCCAAGCGATTTGGTAACAGCCTTGTCGTAGTGGATACACCGGTTCCCGTGAAATCACCGAAGTTAAGCGCTGTCGGCCGTGGTCGGCACTTGGATTGGTGACCATCCAGGCCGCCATGCGCTGATGCCATTTTTCGGGGTGCACTCAGCCTCGTGATGCCAATTGAGGAGCTACTCGAGCGAATAGCAGCGGCTTCGGTCAAGAATACCATCATAACGACCGGGAGAGCGGTGTGCTGACCCCACGCCCCTCCTATCCGCATCCTCCACTGAGGATGACACGGCGGTCGGATGATCCCGGTAGGCCACTCGTGGCTTGAAATCGGAGTGCTTCTGTTTTTCACCAAGCGATTTTGAAATTGCTAGCAGAGATCAGATGCAGAGGATGCTGAATTTTGGAAGTATGATTTGGTAAAGACTGATATGAGAGAAGTGAAATTTTTGAGGTAATGTTGCTGCATTGCATGCTTCTGCGTAACTTACGATGTGTTTAAAAAACGGGAAGCTTTAGTAGAATTTTTTTTCATGGTTCGGGTCAGTTAGTTCGATTGCCGAGATGTGATTAAGTAGAAGCTATTTGTTCACATAGCTTACACTCAGAACTGTAGATGCACCACTCCTTTACCATATCAAAAATTAATTTCGTGGCAGGGTCATATTTTAATATGGAGTAATTTTTGTAAAGAGAGTAGTAATTGGTACGGAGGAGATCGACGTTTCAGAATAGTTTTTGAATGCTAGTCTCTCTTCTACATCACTCAGTGAATGCAATATCCTCCACCGGCTCCTTATGAAAATTCGAATTTTTAATTTCGTGCCTTCGCATTGCTCTTTTAAGAACACAGCCACTAAAGTCAGTTTAATGTACTTGGAATAGCTGCATGTCCTTGCATCGCACTGCATAAGACCTTCTTTCCTTTCTAGCTAGTTTGCTGCTGCGCTTTATTTTGTGTGTTCATTACTTTCGAGCAGTACCGAGCTAAGCCATAAATATTTGTTAGGGCCAGTTTTACATTGCAGTCAGGACCACAAGGTCATTCACAGTTAAGCAGTGCATTTCCAAATTATTGTCGGGTTAAGTTTAGGTAAAGTTCAGTTCAAGACTCATTCCTTATGCAGACATTCTCATTCTTACAGAGCAGCGTTACATTTGCGAATGTATCATTTGGAATTTTGTTTACTTAGTTTGAGTACGTAGAAACACAGGCAAATTTTATAGGAACATTTTGGTTATTTACTCTTTCATAATTCGATTTGCAAATTTGTGTAGCATATTTATTCTGTTATCTTTGTGTGTTGGTACTGAAAGTCACGTAACGTGACGTCATGCATTGTAGCACTGTTCACTGCACTTCACAGTACAGAATTACTGTTTGTCTACCGTACAGCTTTGGTTTTCTAATTAATTTTGTAGAAATTAGCTGCAGTATAGCTGTAAAGTTATACAATTTGAGGCATGTGGTGACTCATTTTATCAGGTAGTATTATATAACCACACCACTTGCATTGTTGAAGATTACAACACAGACACACACAAAGCTAAGAACTGGACGCCAGTTCATTTCAATTTTTAGTTCATAAGATTAAAACAAAACTTTGTTGTAAACAAGTTGCAAATGTTCATCATCCGGCCCGAAAGGAAGAGCTTGCCTAACAAGACCACCCGCATTTCGGTATGAGATATCTGAAAGAGGTGTTCCAGAAGGATGTCTACAGTGAACAAGGTATTAAGTTAATCATCACTGGTTAGCAAACGAAACCACAGAGACACTAATCGTCACAAGGTGATCAGCTTATAACACAGCTTCCTTTCTTCGGAGGTACATCAAATAAAATCAACAAGAATCTGGAGCAGACACTATTCAATCCATTTACTGACAACACTGGTAGAATGCAGCTTCGTTCTCATTGTTTCTGCGACTTGTTAAATTCCTTGGAAAAGTGGTAGTAATAACATTAGTACGATTTTAGAATGCTGCACAGAACATCGACGCCACATTTAATATCGCAATTTTGACGAAACCGCTGTGGCCCAATGTGGCCTCACAAGTAAAGACACGATTATGTATTATGAAGCGAAAATACAGGGTGTATCAAAAGGTACACTACAACTTCAATGTGTTATAACACTCAAACTCTTTGGGATATTAACACCATGTTTGTCTTACTTGACAGGCCAACTCACAAATTTATCTTTACTTGTATTTCAGATTGTCGTGAGTGAAGTACAATGACAATGATTCATGGAAAGGCACAGTATGTAAATTGGTTTATGGACAAAATCAGACATGCAGGGACAAAGGAACTTCCAAACATCTTGTAGGAAGCAGCCACACTCACCGACATTGGTACACCAGTGGTACAGGAATTTTATGCAGAAAGGAAGCACTGATGTGAAGCATCATACTGAATGACGTCTAACCAGTGAAGCTGACACAGCACGGATGCGGTTGGCTGTTCAGTTATCTTGATGTGCTGACACTGTCTGCGTTGCCACAACTGGCAGGTCACCAAGACACACTCGTTTTCCAACCACATGGTCAACCACCTCATTGGACTCACACTGTGCGAGATGTTCTACATCAGGTGTTTCCAGGTCGCTGGATTGGCAGGGGTCGTCCAGTTCCATGGCCTCCTAGGTCGCCTGACATTACACCGATGGACTTCTTTTTACGAGTGTCTGTCAAGGACAGAGCTACCAAATGCCTGTCAAACACAAATGATTTAAAGAACCGAATCGTTGCTGCCATTGCGACAGTTGATGCGTATAGGTTGCGCCGAATGTGTATAGAACTTGAATATAGATTGGATGTTGTGCGTTCCACCATACGATTAAAGCATGCATGTTGACTGAATGGCATAGAAACTTTGTGAGATAGTTGGTCACATAAGCCAAAAATGATGCGAATATCTCTATTAGTTTGAATACTATAACACAGTAAAGTGGTATCGCATCTTTAGAGGCACCCTGTAGTATCCCATGCATCTATCAACGGAAATTCTGTCATCAGAGAAGCCACTGGTACCAGAAGGTCGAGAAAAACTATAATCGAAGAAGCAGCTACGCCGCTTGTGGTCCAGGAAACGGGCACTTGACGCTGAAAGGCCACAGAGAAATGAGATGATTTCGCCGGTGTGACCGAGCGGTTCTAGGCGCTTCAGTCTGGAACCGCGTGACCGCTACGGTCGCAGGTTCGAATCCTGCCTCGGGCATGGATGTGTGTGATGTCCTTAGGTTAGCTAGGTTTAATTAGTTCTAAGTTCTAGTCGACTGATGACCTCAGAAGTTAAGTCGCATAGTGCTCAGAGCCATTTGAACCATTTTTTGAGATGATTTCGCTACCAGCTAACTACCAGCTAACGGAATCATCATCGCTAATACTGTTCTACCATTACAGGCACTTACATGCGCCCTGGCAGCATATGGAAGTTCAGTGAGTTGACTCCGTCATATAATTCGGCAAACTACATACGAATGTGTCACACAGCCTATTAATACAACGTCTAAAAACGCTGACAGAAGAAGTCTTAGAAAGCCTATGTATACCAATAAAATCGGCAAAGTATTACGAAGTTGTGGCGTCTACGGAAGCGCTAAAACACGACAAATACGGTCAATGTAACCATGTAGATCGACGGAAAGTATCCTTATCTGTTGTTTTTAACATCTCTAAAATTACATTTCAGTAAGCTTTATTTGCCTCTACAGCAGTGGCAGACACTTCTCGGACACTACGCCAACGTCAGTTTGCTCGGTGATATTATTCTGGCACAGTCAAACGCTGCACTGCCAGTGAACTCAACATCTCTGAGGCTCTAACATTCAGTTCTGATTCACACGGTAGCTAACGTAGTTACCGGATGCAAATAACTCTGACGATAAATAATAGTTTCCTGTAAATGTTTACGCAGCTGTAATATTTATAACGTTCTTTTATCCGCACTACTTCGTTTACCTAAAATATTGTAAATCAGAGTAACGTTAACTGTATTGAACATCGACCCAAGAGCTGCGTATTCGTTTTAATTACGTGTGTGCACTTCATTCTCTTCAACGCTCAACCTACAAATTTACAGATACCACTTTTGAACGAATGTGAACTGGACCATCAGAAGTTACCTACTCCGATTCTAACACAGCTTCATTTTAAAAATTAGCAATATACTTTTTTAGAATACCTGGAGATAACTTTCAGTCGATTATTTTTTCTACGCATGCGAATCTTTGTTTGTTTTCAGTTGTGTGGGAACTATATCTAATACAGAGCTCACGACAACCCACTGTGGATGGCGAACTGCAACTATAATTTAAACTGGAGATTCGTCTGGTTATAATATCTTACCAGTGTTTTTTTTTAATTTTCCTATTATTTATTTTCTGTACCACTAGTGTGTTTTCAAGCCACCGCAGGTTCATCATCAGATGGAGGTGTTACAGAAACTTTATCCGGACCGTGTGCACCTAGACGCAGTGGTCGTGTTGCTAGCGGAAATAACGAAAATAATGCTAACGAAAAACTCATGAAAGTAAAACTTTCTTTTCAGATACTTCAGTTTCACTGTCTGTCGGTAGCCACGATAAATTCGTTCTAATAGGATCAATTTTGCGAGTTATAAACTCACACATACACAGTATTTAGCTATTTAGCAACCTAAGTACTATCTGTGTGTGCGTATAACATACAAAATGTACATTATCAGAACAAATTTGTCGTGGGTACCACGAGGAACGTCAGCATAATATTAGGTATCTAAATAGTGTGCATACGTCTGTATAACAGAAAAATGTACACTGTGAGAAAAACTTTGTCGTGGACATCATGAGGCAGTGCAGCGTAATGTTAGGTAGCTAAATACTGTGTATGACTGTGTATAATCTGCAAAAAATACGTCATCAGAACAAATTTGACATGGATACCACGAGGCAGTGCAGTGCAGCACATGGTTCCAATTATGTTCCTGTAAAACCACCACCTGATGATGAGTCTGCAGTGGTTTAAAAACTAATTAATCGTACAAAAATACATAATACAAAAATTTTAAAAAAATTGGAAGTTTCTGGTTGCATATTATAAACAAATAAGTTGACAATAATACAAAATAGTCGATCAAGATGGTACGTTGCGTTTGAATGCCCACTCTTCTTTTGATGTTAAGCGTATTTCCAGGAACGTTAACTCGCTTTTGGTACCCACTTTAGGTAATGAAATGTACATTTTTGTTAATGAGATCCCTGCAGATGCATGTAACTGAGAATGATTCGCAGATAGCGGCGGTGGTGAGGAAGATTGGTACACAGGGAACGTATTTAGTGATGGACATTTTTTTTTACCGAGTCACTCTTTCAAAATAACGGAAGCATACTCTAAGCAGTAAGCTCGATCAAGATCACAGTGGAACATGTCAACTCAGCTGTGTCCTGTGGAGTAGTCATTCAGCAAGGGTCGCAAAACGCATTATCCATAAGGTCATTTTGAAAGTATTACCACTTATAAAGCAGAAATTCACAAAAGTGTACCCGCGGTGAAAATAGACTTCTAGAGTAGAAGCAGTGAATTTCCTCGATAAATCGTGCACTGTATAATACAATACCAACATACGGGGAGAGAGGACAGTAGTAGAGATCACTGAAACGGTGCGTACACTTTTGTGCGAACATTTTGGAAGTAGGAATGAAAGAAATTGGTTGAAAAAAGTAGGTAAATGAGTTCCCCCACCAACGAAGGAGGCGAGGAGAAGTACCCGAAAAATGGTTTGCAGAATTTCGTGATGTTATTTACCCATAATGACTATAAGAAAGTTACTGGAAACTTGAGGAACTCTTTATCAGACCAGTTCGATTAGATTAATGACATCTACATACATACTGCGCAAGCCACTGTCCGGTGCGTAGCGGAGGGGAGGTTGTACCACTACTAGACATTTCCTTTCCCGTTCCACTCTCACATAGAGCGAGGTTAACAACGAGTGTGCCTCCATGTGAGCTATTAATTTCTCGTATTTTATCTTCGTCTTCACTTCGCGAAATGTGTGTTGGCGGCAGTATAATCGATCTACAGTGAACTGAAGATGGTGCACTGAAGCACCGAAACTGGTAGCCATACAGTAAGTGACATCATAAGGACGACTGTAAGTGTTTCATTTTCTTACAAGAACGAAGTAAAGTTTTTCAACATTGCCGTCAATTCCGGCTGCGTGTACCGTGAAGACTAAGCAGCGGTTCGTTTACTATTTGTCGCTCACCAGTTGAGAGGAAGCCCTCGTATAGTTTTTCACTAACCTCAGACCATCCAGGAATGTAGTCCTTCCTGTAACCTCTGGGAATAAACTTCCTTGGTGTGCTTAATACTGCACCCACAAGTCTTCCATAGTTATTGCTCAGGGGAGCAATTCAACCTGAGAGCTTATCATGGTTTTTAGAGTATTTGGACGAATTTGCTTTTTGAAAGTTCCAACGTGGGCGGGGAATGAAATGTACCAGTGGGATCGATAAGCATGCTTCCAGTATTACCAGGTGGTGCTGACTGTTTGGAAAATAGCTGACGCTGTGCTTAAAAGTTTTCGCCTCTTTTTACTTACGTAATTTGTCAAGAGCAGGCCCAATATTCTCATGGTTCGCAATCGAAAATTAGGACTTTGATAAAAAGATGATAGAAGGTTCGAATTTAATGTCGCGCCGAAGTCATAGAGGAGGTATATTGACTGGAAGTGAAGAACAGGACAGGAAGTTACACGCGACCTTACACTAAAATGATTTACGAAAAGGAGACCTCTGATCTGGATGGCTGAACAAAGATTTCAACCCAGATGAACATCTACATAGATACTTAACAAGCCACAGTCCTGTGCGTGGCGTAGGGTACACTGTACCGCTACTAAATGGCTCTGAGCACTATGGGACTTAACTTCTGAGGTCATCAGTCCCCTAGAACTTAGAACCACTTACACCTAACTAACCTAAGGACATCACATACATCCATGCACAAGGCAGGATTCGAACCTGCGACCGTAGGTACCGCTACTAATCGTTTCCTATCCTCTTCCTCTCGCAAACAGAGTGAGGGAAAAGCGACAGTCTATATGCCTCTGGATGAGCCGTAATTTCTCACATGTTTTCTTCGTGATCCTTAAGCGTGGTATATGTTGCCGGCAGTAGAATCATTCGTCAGTCAGCTTCAAATACCGGTTGCCTGAATTTTTTCAATAGTGTTTCTCGCAATGAACGTTACCTTCCCTCCAGGGATTTCCATTGGAGTTTCCGAAACATCTCCGTAACACTTACGTGTTGTTCGAACTTACCTGTATAGGGTTAATGTTAGGATTGAAAGGTTAACACTTGACGATAAAGCTAACAAAAAGATATTTGAAGATCAGGGTGCATTGGAAAAAGTTCGTATAGCTTGTAGTAATAAGATGGGTGCCTTTGACTTGAACCCACAGAGGTCAACTTGTGTACCGAAACGTAAATATACTAGGAGGAATAGATTTAAGTTTGTAACGTATTCTAAGCCTGAACAGAGTGCTGATATATCTAAAGTTAAATCCTGGACAGATTTTTTTATGCCAACTGGGACCATATCCGAAATTACCCGGACGATCTACGCCTCGCCTTCCTTGTTCCTAACAACCAGCAAAGGATTGATGAACTTGCTATTACATTTTACGGCAACAGGTTTAATTATTCTGCAGCTGTTATTGTGTTAGAAGAATTGTGGTACTATAAGCCTAATTTGGATGATTTGATTCTTCAATTTAGGGATACTTACAGATAATATGTATTTATGCCAAACGGTATAAGGTGTGCAAACAGGTCGCTATAGACCATTGTGGTACAATTATTAGAACCTCAATAAATTAACCTCCGAAGTCACACCTCATACGTATTACAGGAACATCGTTTTTTAGACCATGTATAGCTAAATTTAGGAATAGTTAACGAAATGTGTTCGCAACGAAAACATCTTTATGTTTTAGGATACTTACATTGCTGGCGTATGGGTATCCATGAGAAATTCATTTCAATGATCTACGTATTGGCAAGCTTAAACAAACACAGACACACGTGCGCGTGCATACAGTACTCATGCCCACTTGTTTTTACAGTAAACAAATACTGAACGTAAATGCAAAGAGTGTGAGAATGCTACTTAGCACATCGCCATGTTTGTCATGGGATTCATTAAATTTCGGACTAAAATATTAACAAGCGTAAATAATGAACGCAAGTCAACAACATTGCAAGCTGGACGTGTGTCCATACCTTGGTAATATACGTCAAATATGAATCAAATAAGTTACAGATGATAATTCTTATTTAATTGAATGGGAGAACGAACTGGTACCATATATATATAGGATGTAGATGAAAATGGAAAGCTTTAGCTGTGTGTATGATATGAGAGAGACCGTGAACATTGAAACGAAGCGCGTAGGTGGAAAATTGAAGCAGATGTGAGCTGAAACCAGAAACGTACGTTTTGAAAGTTTAACAAGTATTATGTATCTAACGCGCTACAGACTATAAACATACACAAGTGACTGCGCTCTTTCATTTACCGGTCTCTGCCTTGAAGTAAACACAAATCAACCTTTTCTCCTGAGATGACGCAAATCTCTTCAATATTTTAAGCACCGTCAAAATAATACAATGCCGGCGGCTTTTCTTTCTTCAGCCAGAGAAATTACAGTGGTTGTCTCTGAATGTTTAAAATTCTACAGCTAGCACTGACTTCCGTCATCAGTCTTCCAACATTTTTGAAGATACTGTAGAAAAACACGCACAGTTCCAACAAGAACTAATTTACTCATCTGTTACTTGAGGCGTAGTGTGCAGGCGCTGAAGACGTGGTTGGTCTCGTTCTCTCGCGCCCCACTAAAAATAACTTCCACCGTTATTAAACATCTGGCACTTCATTAAGAGACAGGAACTACGCAACGTCAACCCATATCCATTAGATGCCTGCCGGTTCATTCCATAAGTCACTGATGAATGGGGGACTGTGCTAGAGTGATTAGGTAGACGGTACAAGCTTTGACTATGGCGATGTGACGCTGTTACTAAATACAGTTGATCTGAAAGGGGTAAATGGAACGAGCATGTGAGAACTGTGGTAGGGAAGGCCTGTGGTCAACTTCGAATTATTGTCAGAATTTTAAGAAAGAGTGGTTCACCTGTAAAGGAGACCGCATTTAGGACGCTGGTGCAACCTATTTGAGAGCACTAGTTAATGATACAATATATCGTATAAAATTAAAAAAAGCACCTGGTTGCACACCATTCCTAAATAAACTGACAATTTCATTTGCAGTCAAGCATCCCGCAACTTGTCAAATTATTATTAAATACTAAAGTCTAAACATTACAATCACTCTCTACTTACACATCAATCGAGATTTAATTGTGTTATGTTGATGACCTTGGGCAATCGATGGTCAGTAATTTTAGAAAGCAGCATCCTTACTCCGCTGTCTCCCAAATGATGGTGATATGAACTAATTACGCTTCCTAGAGTTAGGCTTGTTATTTCGTGATCAGACTGGATAATCGCTCGCCAAGTTGATTATCTTTCATCGAGACAGTACAAGAATGTAAACCAGAGTTATGGAACGCGTAAAAATTCGTTGAAGAGTGTTTTACATGTGCCTTCGACAGAGGAGAGGGCATAGGTCTCAAGAGCAGTATTAAATGAAACAGTGCAGAACACCAGGCGCATTTCGTGACAACCTCCTTAATGGTGTCGATAAAGCTTGCGTTTCTCAGTGATCAGTTAGTAATTAGAGGTTTGTGTATTGTGTATTGAATTGGGGACCTAGAAACAACGGAGAGGTTTCATCCCTCTGTAGCCCTCAGTGCTTCACAACCCCAAAACCGGCCACAGCAGTCCACCCACCCCACCGCTGCCCCACACCGAACCCAGGGTTATTGTGCGGTTCGGCCCCAATAAACCCCTTCCCCCCCCTTCCCCCTCTGGGAACGTCAAATACCAGACGAGTGTACCCCAAATGTTTGCGTGGTACAGTAATTACGGTGTACGCGTACGTGGAGACAGTGTTTGCGCAGCAATCGCCGACATAGTGTAAATGAGGCGAAATAAGGGGAACCAGCCCGCATTGGCCGAGGCAGATGGAAAACCACCCAAAAACCATCCGCAAGCTGGCCGGCACACCGGACCATGACACTAATCCTGCCGGCTGTGGTGTCCGAGCGGTTCTAGGCGCTTCAGTCTGGAACCGCACTGCTGCTACGGTCGCAGGTTCGAATCCTGCCTCGGGCATGGATGTGTGTGATATCCTTGGGTTAGTTAGGTTTAAGTAGTTCTAAGTATAGGGGACTGATGACCTCAGATGTTAAGTCCCATAGTGCTCAGAGCCATTTGACACTAATCCGCCGGGCGAATTCCCTCTCGGGAAGCAGCGCGTTAAACCGGGCGGCTAGCCAGGAGGGCAATTAGAGGTTTAATATGGAGGAAAGTGTTTTAGAGGAAAGTAAATTCGACGCATCAAATAGCCATGCACAACGCCCGAGGACAATACTAATGATAAGCCATAAACTGCAAGTTAAAATTAAAAAAAATCAGATCCATCCAGTACTCACACACACAGTAGACACTTTGTGCCCAGTCTTCGGTTTCTGATCAGGAATGATTATTCTGCGACCGTTTACATGATAGTTCTTTAAGTTGTAGTTGAGATAAAGAACACCGCTTTGTCATATATGAACTTGTTACTGTATAACTATGTGTCTTTGAGAACATTACACAGCTGAATTTCTACAATAAAATACGCTTGCTGTTTCTTAGGGATTGACGGTAGTCCATCAACGATGAAGAAAAGTCGATTGAAAGTCTGCTGTTATATACGAGTATCTCATTCTCAGCATACGAGTCCTCACATGGCATGCCTTATAAAACTTCGTGACTGAATAAAACCGTGTATCAGACGGGGACTCGGGCAGCGCTGCTATTCAGGTACGACTCATAACCCCTTTCCCCCACCCCAACCCTCACCCACCTCCATGACAGTTTCAGTTCTGTCAGTAGCTCATTCATAGTTGCTGGACTTCAGGGTTCTTCAGCTTCCAATCTTGCACTAGCGATCCTGGAAGAATGTACTCTATATTTCGAAACTGAGGCTGAAGCACAACGTAGGGGTTGTTTTCCAGGGTGGATCTTCCACAATGCAGCAGTGTGTGAGCCATTGTGAAATTTGCTGACAGATGTAAACCGTTCACCTTACACTGCTGTTCATTCTGAGTATCTTTCGTGGTGAATGTCTACTCGCGCTGTTCAGTCTAATCTCTTTCTAATCGTTTCAAGACGTATTGCTGCTCCTGACAACAAACAGAAGTTTACTTAGTAGAAAGTATTGTAATTCGATGTCTTTTATGGCAGTCCTCGTAGCAGAGAAACATAAGATTTCTAGCTACTTCTACGTCTCTGCTGGATTATCTTAATACATTAAATGCCCGATGCTTACTGGTGGTAACTTTTACAAGGTACCAGAGGATAAACTTGGGTTACTCTTCGAATCCCTCCTCTTATCCCCCTTCCGGAAAACTATAAAATAAGCCAGACTTACAATTTCATTTACAATGGATATAATTTGTAAAAACTTTAGTGTTTTTGAATTACATAAGTACAACATTAGAGACGGATATTTAAATTAAATGGTGTGACAAATATGGCAGCGATGAGCAGCAACAGCTGTAACGTAATAGCCAGTTTATAGCTTAATACTATTCAGCTCCTAACACACAATACCATTTAACATTAATATCGCATCGTCAAGCAAAAATCTGACATTCGTAACATGAAACGTACGTGAAAAATTCTCTTGAACCTTCAACACCTAAAATCTCATTGACACGTCTTTGAAATTTACAAAAAAAAAAAAAAAAAAAAAAAAAAAAAAAAAAAAAAAAAAAATTCCTGTTTTTCTTTCTGAAAAGCTCTGGTGTAATGAACTGATGAAATGTAGATGAACTGCAGGATATTTCTATGCGAAAGATAATAATTCATGAGCCTCACGTAAGCTCCGATTCACGTGTCGACTATTTCTGACGCTCAGGTCGCAAATTTGTGTATCAAGAGAGAGAACTTGTGCTGGAGGAGGAACAGCATTCACATTCACACTAGATATAAAGAATGCGTCTTATCGTCAGTTATACTTCGGCACCTGTTACAGTTTTTTGTCAGGGGCCACTGATTTCAGAAAACATAGAGAAAAAAAAAAAAGAAAACGTATAAGCCATAGATCATACACACTGAGAACTGTATTAAAAGGACATACTTCTATTTACGGCAAAACAATTCGGTGACGTAGTTTTTTCCAATGGAATTAACTTCAGAAAGCTATATCTAACACCATTTGTTCTTAAAATAGATAAATGGGTAGGTATGCCGTGGCAGAAGCTGTAACTACATAGATCTGAAACTACACTGACGGAAAGAAATCGCGACACCAAAAAACAGTTAATGTAGAGAAATGAAAGTACGGGAATATATTTGGTTAGGTAACATATTTAAGTGATTAATATTGGAAGATAACAGATTAATGCAAGCGCGAAGTAATCGATTGCAAATGTGAAATGCTGGTACATTTATACCAGGATGTCGGATAGAAGCAACCAACGTGCATGTATTGTGTTATACAGATGCCGAATGTCAGTTTGTGAAATGGTGTTCCTGTTGCACTTCGTCATTCAATATAGCGACGGTTGTTGGTCGTGGATGACGCAGGAGTTGTCGCGCGATGAAGTTCCACACGAACTCGATCGGGTGATTGAGCAGGACAAGGACTCCGTACACCATGTTGGGTTACAACACCGGTATGTGGGCTAACGTTATCATGTTGGAAAACACCTCCTGGAAAGCTGGTTATAAATGGCAGCACAGCACGTCGAATCACCAGTCGGACATAAAAATCGGCAGCCAGGTTGTGTGGGGTAACCACGGGAGTGCTCCTGCTGTCATAAGAAATCGAAACCCAGACCATAACTCCAGTTGTGGGTCCAGTGCACTGGTCGTCTAACTGCGGCCCGCGAGCCGCATGCGGCTCGATTCAAGTATTCGCGCGGCCCGCGATACTCGCCGTATTTTACAGTAATATGCACCTAACAGCTAACAGCCGAACCCAAAAACAGTAACTAACGTTAAGAACTTCTTAAGAGTGTAGTTCTCCTGCTCGCGATCACTAACAAAAATATTTACAGAGGCAGCAATATTGAAAGATGTGCTTCATTGTAGTTGGTCTTGGTGAACAGGGAAGTGAGCTAAATAAAACTGGCTGCTAACTTCAGGAACAAAAGGGTAAGCAACTCTTCACTGAAGGATTAGAGGATGTGAGAGGGGGATGCTTTATTTTTTTATCTTCCACTGCTGACAACTGTTGGCTGTGTGCGCCTTCTACCGAGCAACTGCCATAGCACACGTGTCGAGCGAAAGTAACATAGAATCGTAAATGCGCATTATACAATGATTTAACAAAAGTCGTGGGATACCTCCGAACATCGTGTCAGACCTCTTTTTCCCGGCATAGGGCACCAACTCGATGTGACATGAATTCAACAAGTCGTTGGAAGTTCGCTGCAAAAATGTTGAGCCATGCTGGAAACATGAAGTCCACGAATGGCTGAAAATGGTCTCCAACTAGCCAAGCATAATAATTTACAGTCAGTGATCGGTTCAGTTGGACCAGAGGACCCAGTCCATTCCGTATAAACACAGCCCTTGCCATTATGGTGCCACCACCAGCTTGCACAATGCCTTGTCGAGTGCTTGGGTCCACAACCTCGTGTGGTCTGTGCCACTCTCGAACCTACCATTATCTCATAGCTGCTCGGGACTCATCCGACCAGGCTACGGTTTTCCAGTCGTTTAGGGTCCAACCAATGTGATCACGATCCCAGGAGAGGCGATGTCGTGCTGTTAGCAAAGGCACTCGCGTCGGTCGTCTGCTGCCATAGACCTTTTCACCTCACTGTGCTAATAGATAACTTCGTCGTATGTCCCACATTGATTTCTGCGGTTATTTCACTGTTTGTTGCTCGTCTGTTAGCACTGACAACTTTACGCTAACGCTGCTGCTCTCGGTCGTTAAGTGAAGGTCGTTAGCCACTGCGTTATCTGTGGTAAAAGTAGTGAGAGGTAATTTCTGAAATTTGGTATTCTCGGCACAGTCTTGTCACTGTGGATCTCGCAATATTGAATTCCCTAAAGATTTCCGAATTGGAATGACCCAAGCGTGCAGCTCCAGATACAATACTGCGTTCAAAGTCCCGTCGTGCGGGCACAATCACATGGACCACCTGAGTACGAGTGACAGTCCCGCCAATGCACTGCCTTTTACACCTTGTGTGCGCGATATTACCGTCGCCTGTATGTGTACACCTCGCTATCGCAAGACTTTAGTCACCTCAGTATAGAGACAGTCTGTGGTGTCACCGCCAGACACCACACTTGCTAGGTGGTAGCCTTTAAATCGGCCGCGGTCCGTTAGTATACGTCGGACCCGCGTGTCGCCACTATCAGTGATTGCAGACCGAGCGCCGCCACACGGCAGGTCTAGAGAGACTTCTTAGCACTCGCCCCAGTTGTACAACAGAATTTGCTAGCGATGATTCACTGACAAAATACGTTCTCATTTGCCGAGACGATAGTTAGCATAGCCTTCAGCTACGTCATTTGCTACGACATAGCAAGGCGCCATTACCAGTTACTATTGATGCTGTAAAAGATGTGACGTCAAGAGCAATGTTCACCAATTATGGATTAAAGTTAAGTATTCCAGCAGCTACGTACGTTTTTTTGCTAGTCTCACTTCCTTGTCCTGTTCCAGACCTCATGCCAGCCTGCGTGAGCTAAAACGCGTGCCTTTCGGCTTCCTCTCATAGTGGGTTGACTGTCTTGCCAATCCACAACACAGTCGTCTTCAGATTGCGTTACGTATTTATGGCAAGGAATATGAAATTAAATTTAGGCTGTTGTAATAAAACGTAATGACTAGGAGAAAGATATTCAAAACATTTAGCAAATGTATGTGATCTGGTCGCATATTGCATAGTGCATTAAATATACAATTACTGTTATTAATCAGATAATTATCTGCTCGCACAACACACCACCCCTTAGTCAGACAATTACGGTGTCACGACTTTGGAGTCTCTGAGGGTGGTAGCATTCTGAAGCATAGAACAGTTGACACGAAGTACTCGGAACGATGCCGACTTCTAACGATTAGCACTTGTGGGTCAGCGGGCAACATATCGCAACCTCTCCATAGGTAATCAATTGGGGGATTATAACATACTAATTCATGTAGATTACCAGTTAGTAATAAGAATGGTACGTATGGGCCCGTAGTTGCCGCCCCACAATGTCATTGTTGGCTCTTCAACAAAAGCGTTTGACGACCACTGTTCCAATGTGTTTAACACGCAAACAGGTTGGTTGCAGTCCGTCAAGTGGACTACTTCTAACGAACAGACGGCCATGCCTGGCGTCAAGAAAGAAAACAGACCTCCATCCTGCCCTCCAATGAGCTCTCACTTGACACCAAGGAAGCTGCCAATGGCGATGGTCTGGGGTCTGTGGAACTCATGCTGCAGGACGTCTGGATCGGAACTGTCCTTAAAGTAACTGATCTGTAACACACATTCTCGTCACCACCTCAGCCAGCAGTATGTACAGTGGCTACAATCCTGCCTAGTTTTTATGCAATATCGCAAAGAAACATCCAGTTTCTCGTAGCCCTGTTACATGACCTCGTTAAATCTTAGTGAGATGTTGATAATGGCGTCTTTGTCGCCTAAGTCGTTCTCGACTAACATCAACTCAAGACCTCCGGTCTCAGAGGTAACTCAAGTTGACGACCGGGTATTTAGAGCAAACCTGACTTGCATCCTCATGTGGCGCTACTTGTGCCTAACTTATGCTGTTGGTTTGAAATTTGAGTAGACACCATCTGTAAGTAGGCTGTATAGGTTTTTTTTATATTGGTAACGCCAGGTAGCGCTCTGTATGAAAATCACTGGCTGTGCTGTGTGCAGTCTGTTGCTGGTTTGCAATGTTGTTGGCTATTGTAGTGTTGGGCACCTGATGTTAACAGCGCGTAGCGTTGCGCAGTTGGAGGTGAGACGCCAGCAGTGGTGGATGTGGGGAGAGAGATGGCGGAGTTTCGAGAGCGGATGATCTGGACGTGTGTCCATCAGAAAATTTGTAAGACTGGATGTCATGAACTGAGATATATATATATATATATATATATATATATATATATATATATATATATATATATATATACTCCTGGAAATTGAAATAAGAACACCGTGAATTCATTGTCCCAGGAAGGGGAAACTTTATTGACACATTCCTGGGGTCAGATACATCACATGATCACACTGACAGAACCACAGGCACATAGACACAGGCAACAGAGCATGCACAATGTCGACACTAGTACAGTGTATATCCACCTTTCGCAGCAATGCAGGCTGCTATTCTCCCATGGAGACGATCGTAGAGATGCTGGATGTAGTCCTGTGGAACGGCTTGCCATGCCATTTCCACCTGGCGCCTCAGTTGGACCAGCGTTCGTGCTGGACGTGCAGACCGCGTGAGACGACGCTTCATCCAGTCCCAAACATGCTCAATGGGGGACAGATCCGGAGATCTTGCTGGCCAGGGTAGTTGACTTACACCTTCTAGAGCACGTTGGGTGGCACGGGATACATGCGGACGTGCATTGTCCTGTTGGAACAGCAAGTTCCCTTGCCGGTCTAGGAATGGTAGAACGATTGGTTCGATGACGGTTTGGATGTACCGTGCACTATTCAGTGTCCCCTCGACGATCACCAGTGGTGTACGGCCAGTGTAGGAGATCGCTCCCCACACCATGATGCCGGGTGTTGGCCCTGTGTGCCTCGGTCGTATGCAGTCCTGATTGTGGCGCTCACCTGCACGGCGCCAAACACGCATACGACCATCATTGGCACCAAGGCAGAAGCGACTCTCATCGCTGAAGACGACACGTCTCCATTCGTCCCTCCATTCACGCCTGTCGCGACACCACTGGAGGCGGGCTGCACGATGTTGGGGCGTGAGCGGAAGACGCCTAACGGTGTGCGGGACCGTAGCCCAGCTTCATGGAGACGGTTGCGAATGGTCCTCGCCGATACCCCAGGAGCAACAGTGTCCCTAATTTGCTGGGAAGTGGCGGTGCGGTCCCCTACGGCACTGCGTAGGATCCTACGGTCTTGGCGTGCATCCGTGCGTCGCTGCGGTCCGGTCCCAGGTCGACGGGCACGTGCACCTTCCGCCGACCACTGGCGACAACATCGATGTACTGTGGAGACCTCACGCCCCACGTGTTGAGCAATCCGGCGGTACGTCCACCCGTCCTCCCGCATGCCCACTATACGCCCTCGCTCAAAGCCCGTCAACTGCACATACGGTTCACGTCCACGCTGTCGCGGCATGCTACCAGTGTTAAAGACTGCGATGGAGCTCCGTATGCCACGGCAAACTGGCTGACACTGAACGCGGCAGTGCACAAATGCTGCGCAGCTAGCGCCATTCGACGGCCAACACCGCGGTTCCTGGTGTGTCCGCTGTGCCGTGCGTGTGATCATTGCTTGTACAGCCCTCTCGCAGTGTCCGGAGCAAGTATGGTGGGTCTGACACACCGGTGTCAATGTGTTCTTTTTTCCATTTCCAGGAGTGTATAATTACTTTCGAGCACTATTAAGGTAAATACATTGTTTGTTCTCTATCTTACATTGTTTGTTCTCTATCTAAGTCTTTCATTGGCTAACTATGCCTATAGTAGTTAGTGCCCTCAGTAGCTAGAATCTTTTATTTAGCTGGCACTAGTGCTGCTCCCTCTATTGTGGTAGTTTCAGTAACGAAGATTTTTGTGAGGTAAGTGATTTGTGAAAGGTATAGGGTTAATGTTAGTCAGGGCCATTCTTTTGTAGCGATTATTGAAAGTCAGACTGCGTTGCGCTAAAATTATTGTGTGCCGCTGGGCTCGCACTGCCTGCTGCTGAGGAAGTGATTGCTTTTGCTGATATGACTTGCAATAACGACTGCGCGAAACGCCGCTATCTCGTTAGGGGTGCTACGGCAGACACCCTCTCGAGCACCCCGAAGACTTCTTGAGCCCTCGGTTGTGGTGGGTTCCAGGCTGACAAAAGAACTGTCGTGCGTGCATTCGCACAGTCATGTATAATTTTTCTAAGGGGACGTTTCACATCTTTCATATGTAGAAACACGCCAACTACTTTCGTTTATACCGCACAGCTCCTTCTTGATACACCGGTTTTTATTCCGTCAGTGTGTGTAGCAACGAATTCGGAACAGAACATAAACTGGTGTAATATTGTACCGTTCTAATGACACGTAGGCCATAGACATAAGACTATTCTGTTTCACAAAACAGATCCTCTCGTCAATATATACGAGGGTAATCCCAAATGTAAGGTCTCCTATTTTTTTATAAGTACAGAACTCTGTTTGTGTGGCAGTTGGTCGCACTGTTATGAAGAGTGCATCACGCGCTATGTGTAAACATGCGCACGCCGCGCTGAGGCGCTGTCTTGGCTTGGCAGCCGTTGAGAATTGAGCTCCCGTTGGATGTTACCACCAAGTACGAATTGCGCGCAGTTATTCGGTTTTTGAACGCAAAGGGCACTGTGCCGATTGAAATCCATTGCCAATTGATGGAAGTGTATTGTGAGTCGTGCATGGATGTCAAAAATGTTCGTAAGTGGTGTAGTGAGTTTGCAGCTGGTCGGACCGAAATTCACGTCGAGCAAAGGGGCGGGAGACTGTCAATTCCTGAGGAGACAGTGTGGAAGGTTGAGCAAAGCATGCCTGAAGATCTGAGGTTTCCCGAAGCACCACTCACAGAAATTTAGCGGAAACATTGAACTACCGGAAGGTGTGCGCAAGATGGGTGCCAAGCATGCTGACTGAGGACCACATGCGGCAACGAGCTGATGCTTCCCGCACATTTCTTCACCGCCTTGCAGCCGAACAGGACAACTTTCTGGACTCAACTGTCACCGGGTGACGAAACCTGGGCATACCACTTTACACCTGAGACCAAGCAACAATCACGCCAGTTCTTAACTTTCTGAACAGCATGGCGGCGAGCTGATATGACACGGGCATACAAAAACTTCCACAGCGTCTACAAAAATGCATCAACAGAAATGTTGATTATGTCGAAAAGTAGCTAAATATTCAATCTCTATACTGATGTAAACCATTGTAGAAATAAACAGGTCTGTGTACCTATAAAAAAATATGAGACTTTACTTTTGGGATTACCCTCATAACTTGCACCGAAATAAAAAGGCATGTATTCACAGTAGATCGATAAATAACGCAGCAGTTCAAATGGTTCAAATGGCTCTAAGCACTATTGGACTCAACATCTGTTGTCACCAGTCCCCTAGACTTAGAACTACTTAAACCTAACTAACCTAAGGACATCACACACATCCACGCCCGAGGCAGGATTCGAACCTGTGACCGTAGCAGCAGCGCGGTTCCGGACTGAAGTGCCTAGAACCTCTCGGTCACAGCGGCGGGCTAACGTAGCAGTTCTTGGAATTCTCTTAAACTGCGAAATATTTCTTCTTTTCTTTCAAGTTAGTGGAGGTATAAGGATTCAATTATAGGAACTCTGTTTTGTGTTTCATAATAACAGAGAGAGTAATATAGAAATGTTTGTAATATAAGGGTGTCAAACTGCAGTTGAATAATTTTATGTCTCTGTAGTATTTATCGTGTCTCTTCTGGAACGTGGAAGCACGAAACAAACGGCCCGATAGGAGGAGGCATAATTTGGCGTCCGTGGCTATCGCCCGCTGCTAATGAAATGCAGTAAATCACTTAACGCTTCCCATCGGCAGCTAATATTAAAAGAAATAACTCACTGCCTTAATCAGGTTACGGGCCTGCCCACGGCGGAGAGGTTCGGCATAGGTAGGCGAGCTAACGATTTCTCATCGAGAAACTGATACAATCGAACCATTAACAAACTAAATAAGCCTATCTAACAGAGTCGACAAAGGACATACAATAACTATTTTTCGTGTGGAGATAGGTCTTTCAATCAATTTGGATGTTCTCCTTCGTTTTTACCTACTACACATTCGTGAAGGAGATTCTCATTTGCCTATGTGGACAGATTGTATTTTTCGTTGTCCAGTGGTAAAGAAGAACATTACATGAACAGCAGCGCCATTAATTTGTATTCAAATGCCTAACATTGACCAGCGACACGGGTATGTAAGGTCATAACATCCGGAAAGATATTTAACGTGAGAGAATAAACGACAATAAAGCTGCTAGCTAAGCCAAACGAGTTTTTTTCGCACATAAACGTAATAGCTTTTCGATTTAAGTGTTTATACAGGATGTCTCCGTAAAAGCGTGCAAAAATTTAACAGGACATACAATATACTCCATTGAACAACTTAAGGTAGGGAACCTGGTGTCGGAAAAACCAGCTTAAGGAGGTAATAGGAATAAAATTGCATTACACTGTACTTTTTTATTTACATTAGTTAAGAGCTGACAAGTGCGAGAATTATCGCACAATCAGCTTAACAGCTCATGCATCCAAGTTGGTAATAAGAATAACATCCAGGAAAATTGGAAAGAAAATTGACAGTATGTTAGATAACGATCAGTTTGGCTTTAAGAAAGGTAAAGGCACGAGAGAGGCAATTCTGACGTTGCGGTTGATAATGAAAGAAAGACTAAAGAAAAATCAATACACGTTCATAGGACTTGTCGACCTGGAAAAAGCGTTCCACAATGTAAAATGGTGCAAGATGTTCGAAATTCTAAGAAAAACAGGGGTAAGCTACAGCGAGAGACGGGTCATGTACAATATGTGAAAGAGTCAAGAGGGAATAGTAAGAGTGGACGATGAGGAACGAAGTGGTCGGATTGAAAAGGGCGTAAGACTGGGATGTAGTCTTTACCCCCTATTGTTCAATCTGTACATCGAAGAATCAGTGGTGGAAATAAAAGAAAGGTTAAGGACTGGAACCAAAATTTAACGTGAAAGCATATCAGTGATACGATTGGCTGATGACATTGATATCTTGAGTGAAAGTGAGGAAGAATTACAGAATCTGCTGAATGGAATGAACAGTCTTATGAGTACAGAATATGGATTGAGAGTAAATCGAAGAAAGACGAAGTAATGAGAAGTAGCAGAAATGAGACCAGTGAGAAACGTAGCATCCGGATTGATGGTCACTAAGTAGATAAAGGAATTCAGGTTCGTAGGCAGCAAAATAACCAATGACGGACGGAGCAGGGAGGACATCAAAAGCAGACTAGCAATGGCAAAAAGCGAGTTTACTGGCCAATAGAAGCCTATTAATATCAAACATAGGTCTTGATTTTCGGAAGAAATTTCTGAGAACGTAAATTTGTAGCACAGCATTGTATAAAGGTCAAACATGGACTGTTGGGAAACCAGAACAGAAGAGAATCGAAGCATTTGAAATGCCACAGACGAATGTTGTAAATTAGGTGCACTGATAAGGTAAAAAATGATTAGGTTCTGCGCAGAATCGGAGAGGAAAGGAGTGGAAAACACCGACAAGAAGAATAACTTCCATGCTATTAGAGGGGGCTGTAAAGGGCAAAAACTGTAGAGGAAGACAGAGACTGGGATACATCCAGCAAGTAATTGAGGACGTATGTTGTAAGTGCTAATCTGAGATGAAGAGGATGGCACAAAGAGAAATTCGTGACTGCAGATACAACCAATGACACAATGAACATACCGTGTGTACTGTATCTTACAAAATGTGCTGAAACTGACTACCATCAAGCCCAAAGCAAGCATGACATCGGCGAACGAGCTTTTGACGCACCCTGATGATTATTCCTGGTGTGTTTCGAGCCACATCATAGACAGCTACAATTCTGGCAACTAATTCCATCTCGCTATCAACGTGGGTCTCATAGGCAAGTGACTTTAAATATCCCTGTATGAAATAATCAAGGAATTCAGGTTAAGGGGAGGTTTACTATCTTTTGGTTCAAAAAATATGTTTTTTTAATTGCATTTTTGAATCCATAAAAGTGTTTAGAATACACCCCTGAAACGGTTTTTCCGAATACCGAACGGAAATGTTTGTTATTCGCAGTTGAACAAAAAAGTGCACCTGCCTGAAATTGGCCTTTTTCACGCACCATTTTTATCTTTCGGAGGACGAGTTATTGTACCGGTACTTGGGAGGAAACACACAAAATACAAAAGAAAGTTTGAACGCGTGTGTTTCGAAGTTAGCCCCCAACCATTTGCATTCTGGTGCGAAGAGCAGGGATTAGTTTATGGACCCGGAACGCTGAACGCTAAGTTGCATAATATTGCATTTATATGTAGTCAAAACTTCAAATGCGTTTTTATCGAAATGACACTTTTTTTATCGCGCTGTATGGTAACTTCAAATCTACTGAACCAATTGGCATGTTTCTTTGTTTCCGACGAAACTTACTAAATTGTCTGAGAGTTGTACCACTTTTATTCCGATAAATATTTTTACTTGGCCGTCGAAATCGAAAAATCGATGCAAAAAAAATATTTTTTTTCATATGGCCGCCATTTTGTTTCCTACGGTCCAAATAACTTAAGAGAGGTGCAACTCCTAAAGAGTCACAAATACTTCGCTCACGTCAACTCAATTTTCATTTCAGACGAGCCGTCTGACTTGTGACATACTGCACGTGGAGGTCTCCATCGAAATTTTGTTTCGTTCCGACGGCATTTCCGCCTTTGCTCTTCGACATTTCCGGTCGAAAAGAATTCCAATTTGTAGAGGAAATATCAATAAACATTTTGACCAAATTTGACATTTATATCTATAACACATCCTGAGAAAAAAATTCTCAGATAACATGCTTTTTTCGAGCCAAAGATAGTAAACCTCGCCTTAAGTGACCTCGCAGGTCATGGAATAGGAATTCCCCTTGCAATCAAGGGATCAGGAAATACTGTACCGGTACTGCTCCATTACATTGTACTGTGCGTCTCTGAATAGCACTTAGCAATGAATGGGTCTGTCGTTGATTCAGAGCACCTTCTGTGATGGAGCGATGTAAATACGATACCACAGAGTCACCTTGTGGACAAGTAAAGCAAACAAAAACTGCACATGACCTCCTGGTAATCAGACTCTTCCTCCTCGTTTCCTTGCAAGGAATAAAGAAGACACATGTAAACAAACAGCGCAGTACGCGTAAACTTGTACGCATGTTAGCGATAAATAAGGAGGAAAACAGTACTGCTAGACAAAGCGCTAGAAAAGTTTACTTCCGTATCTCCTTAAGCTGGCTTCTTCGACCCCAGGTTCCGTACCTCAAATCGCTCAGTGGAGCATTTTCTATATCCTACTACATTTTTACACGCTCTTACTGAAACACCCTGTAAAGTCGTTGGAATAACCGTAGAATGTGACAAAGAGCTTGCCTCGACTACGCGGCTCGTAAGCGTGTCCGGTAAAGGTATCTTTCCTTCTTCTTAAAACGGCAGGCAGAATGTAAGATAATTTTGTTTACCTCTCTGGCGTCAATCTTGTGGTAGTTAAACTCATTCATATCTTAGTTCGAGCCAGATTATTAGTTTCTGCTAGGGAATAAATCCACTTCAAGACATCTCTACCAATTCATATGATATATTTCATAGCATCCCACTCTTACAACAGCGACATCTGTGCCATAACGAATTCTTTGACGCACTAATATACTTTGCAGACGCAAAGGAAATGGAGAAAACTCAACCGCTTTTCTTTGAATCTTATGTTAAATATTTCCATAACTGTAGGGGCTGAAGCACGATATTCCACAAAGTTCCACAACGAATTCCGCATTTTTTCAACCGAAACTGTCCAAGAAAAAATGTGTTGCGTTACTTATTGAGTGTCCTTCGTATTTGTGTTCTTTGGTCATTCCGTAGTCGTAAATAAATTATGGTAGTTATTGTTTCCAGCACTTTCTCATCAACGGAATACGTGTACAGTAGTGGATTTCTTTTCCTACATATATGCAATTTGTTACATTTATTTACCTTAGGGATCAATTGTTAGTCTCTGCACCATTCTCAATTCTCTGTAGGTCCTTCTGCAAATCGTTGCTTTCTTCTGGCGTTATTATTTTCTTATTGTGATCCACATCCTCTGTGAACAGCGTTAAAGAGCTTCCGACGCATTCTACTAGATCATTTATATGCATTGGTAACAGTAAGAGTCCTATTACATTCCGTTGGGGTATGGCGCACAACACTACGTAACATGATGTCTTCTTGACTTATTTCGATTAATTCCTTTTACTCCGATGTAGAGCTTAGGGCAAATGTAAGAGCTCTCCATCTGACCCTGTTTGTTGCCATCATCTTGATGTTATTCCAGGAGTGGCCAACGGCTGCCACCTCAGCTTCAACAGTCCTGCGCCCGATCGACGTCGGTCTGACTCTCCTCCTTGCTCTTTGTGGGTTCCATTCTAAAGCCTGCTTTGAAATATGTTGTGGGCCTCTTCTCAGGGTGTGTCCAACCCATCTCCATTTCCTTTCTTTTGCGGTTATCTCGGCTTTCTGTTGCTGGGTGCGTTGCCATAGTTCTTGGTTTGAGATAACATTTGGCCAGCGTACTGCCAGTATAGTCCTCAAACATTTATTGATGAAGGTTTGTAGTCTTGTTTTAATTTGTGCTGTCACCTTCCACGTCTCACACTCGTAAAAGAGAACAGATTTTACATTTGAGTCAAATATTCTAAGCTTTACCTTCAACAATATTTTACGAGATGTCCAAACTGATCGCAGCTGGGCAAAGACCCCTTTTGCCTTTTTGATCCTACTTTCGACGTCCTCTGTCACCCTTCCATTTTTGGAACCAATACTTCTCAGGTAACAAAAGCTCTTCACCTGCTCAATCTCCTCTTCTTTCACAGCTAGTGCATTCTTATTCTCACTGTTCATGCTAAGCTCTTTAGTCTTAGCCTTGTTTATTTTTAATCCAACTCTCTGAGCTTCTGTTTCTAATTCCTTAAGCTTCTCACTTATACCCTTGAAAGTGTGGGACAGCAGGCAGATGTCGTCCGAAAAGTCCAGGTCCTCCAGGCGATCACATGGAGTCCACTGTATACCTCTCCTTTTCTCTCGGTTTACCTTCTTCATGACACCATCTAATGTCAGAAAATACATCAGTGGTGAAAGCAAACAACCCTGCCTTACTCCAGAATTTAAAGTGAATGGTTTTGAGAGATTTCCATCACGTTTCACCTGGCAAGTATATTCTCTGTACATCATCTTCACGATACTGCCGATCTTCGCAGGTACTCTGTAACTCGGCATTGTTTTCCAGATGGCTTCACGTTGCACCCTATCAAAGTCTTTTTCAAAGTCAACAAAAGCCAGATACAAAGGAGACCAGTATTCCATGGACTGCTCAATAATGATCCTCAATGTGTCGATTTGATCTGTGCATGATCTGCTTTCTCTGAAACCAACCTGTTCTTTCCTGAGCTTAGTATACATGGGCACTCTGAGACGGTTCAAAACCATAATAGTTGAAAATACTTTACTGAGTATTAACAAAGGTGTGATGCCACGCCAGTTGTTGCCTCCTTTCTTGGGCAACTTGATAAGGATTCCCTTCCTCCAATCTTCCGGGATGGTTTCTTTGTTCCAAATTTCTTGGAACAGAGGCAGTAACACATCTGCCGTTACTTCATAGTCTACCTTGAGCATTTCCGCCACCACACTATCTACACCAGGTGCCTTGTTATTCTTGCAGCTTTTAAGAGCCTTGATAGTTTCGCTCTTGCTGGGAGGGTGAGTACTGATTTGGAGTTCAGGCGTTGGTGTAGTTCCTCTTCCTCTTGTTCTTCTTGATGGATCAGGGTCATATTGAATACCTCATTGAAATATTCCTTCCATCGCTTTAGCTGCTCCTCGCTGTTGGTCAACAGTTCATCCTCTTACGACTTCACTGGCTTACTTTCGTTAAAGCTTTACTGGGACAGCTGTTTAGTGATATTACATAGCTCTTTCGAATAGCCCCTCTCTGCTGTCTCTTGAGCTCTTTCTGCAAGCTGTTCTACGCGATTTCTTCTATCAGTTCTCGCACTTCTCTTCACTTGCCAATGAACTTCATTGTACCTTGTCCTAAGGCATTGTTTTTCTTCATCGTCCCTACACTGGTTGATCAAAACCTTTATTTCTCTACTTTCTTCAGTCTCCTGCCATGTATGATCAGATACCCATGGCTTCCTTCTGATGTCCTGGACTCTTAATACTTCTCACTGGAATTCTCGATTTTATTCCACTTCCTCTCCACTTGTGTACTTGCCTCTTCCTCTCTTCGATCCTCCCCCTCCAACTTCAGTGTAAGTTAAATTGTAAAACACAGCTGTGGAAAAACGTGTAAGTATAAAGATCGATGTCGTACTACCTTGTACTTGATGAAGATGACAATTTAATTTACTGAACGTAGTTATCAAAGTATAAATACTTGAGGTCAAGGCTAATAAAATGTTCTCACAAGGCCGGCCGCGGTGGCCGTGCGGTTCTAGGCGCTTCAGTCCGGAACTGCGTAACTGCTACGGTCGCAGGTTCGAATCCTGCCTCGGGCATGGATGTGTGTGATGTGCCTAGGTTTAAGTAGTTCTAAGTTCTAGGGACTGATGACCTAAGATGTTAAGTCCCATAATGCTCAGAGCCATTTGAATCTTTTTTTTTTTTTTTTTTTGTTCTCACAAGACGACGACAACACTGATAACTTTCAATCGCCCCTCACAGATCTCAGGTAATTGCAAAATAAAATAAATTTGCCGGATAATGGAACACACTGTGCCTGCTGCAGAACGGGAAGAGCACTAGGAAAGCTATATAAATCAATGAATGAGAGTTCTTCCTCAAAACTCTGTCAAAGGAGCATGGCAAACCTTCAGACAGTTCAAGCACCGATGGATTATGTTGGCCGTTTCGAAGTACCCTACCACGTACACTGTGCAGGGACTTTAACTGTTTCGCTGAATGTACGGTCACTATAGGACAAAGTGAAGTCAAAGATCAGAAACGATAGTACTCCAAAAATTTTGTTGCAGGACAATTAGCCTCCCGCAACGGCCGAAAAGTATAGTAATTAACAGTTATGCTGCGAACGGCCAAAAATCGCCTGCGGCAGTAATCGGGAGGAGAGGCTGCGAGGTAGTGGATAGAGGGACCCATAGTGTTGGGCGGGGAGGGGGCGGAGATTGCCGCTTGGCAACGTGTTATTAGGCACCCCCAGCCCCACACCCCCGCCGCCGTATTGGTCTTTCCCACGGCCGGCGGACAATGAGCCCCGGCTCGTGGCGCGCTCCTAAATATATTTACACAATGCGCCGGACGCGTCTACGCTCCCGCTGATAACTGCCTAGTCGAAAACCTCTTGCGATAAGCCTATCGCTGCAGCAAGGATGCTGTGTAAGGCCCTCTGGGCAGGGGATCATCTCCCAAGTTCTTCGTCAAGTTCATCTTAGGGACACTGATGTTCACTCTCTACGTTTCGTACTGGGAGTAAAGAATCTAAATAACTTCAGTGAAGTACATCTCTTCCACACAAAGCGGTCGAGTAAGAAGAAAAATTGAACATATTTGCATCTTTCACCATGCAAAATAATCCACAGAATTTTTTTCTCTAAAGAGTTTTCTGTGAGACCCGCTAGGTTAGCCGAGAGCGCTAATGCGCTGCTTCCTGGACTCGAGTAGGCGCGCCAGTCCCGGTTCGAATCCGTCCGGCGTCTTAACGACGGAGGCCGGTGTGCTGGCCAGCCTGGATGTGGTTTTTATGAGGTTTTCCACATCCCACTAGGTGAATACTGGGCTGGTCCCCACGTCCCGCCTCAGTTACACGGCTCGCAGACATATGAACACATTTGCACTGTTCCATGGATTACACAAGACACAGACAGTTGGGCTACACTCCTTCCGTCCCGAGGGGTATGGGGTGGCGGCAGGAAGGGCATCCAGCCACCCATTAAATTAACCTTGCCAAATCCGATTAACCATCCGGACCCTGCGTCCTGGCAGGAAACCGGCACAAGCAAAAGAAGAAAGAAAGAAAGAAAGAGTTTTCTCAGAACTTACAACTGTATCTAGTATCCACTGTCGTAATACATACGCTAAGAGTTGGTTGGTTGGTCGATTTGGGGGAGGGGACCAAACAGAAAAGTCATCGGTCCCATCGGAATGGCGAAGGATGGGGAAGGAAGTCGGCCATGCCGTTTCAAAGGAACCATCCGGGCATTTGCATGGAGTGACTTAGGGAAATCATGGAAAACCTAAATCGGGATTGCCGTGCGCAGGTTTGAAGCGTCATCCTTCCGCATGCGAGTCCAGTGTGCTAACCACTGCGCCATCTCGCTCGGTAAAAATTATGGAAAAAATTGCAGCAATAACAAATAATTACTGTAGCGTAACGAAATTTATGGAAATATGTCTAGGTAACATATTTAAGTGATTAACATTGCGAGATCTTAGGTTAATGTAAAAACGAGATAAGCTATAGCAAATATGAAATGTTGGTACATGAATAACTGGTGTAGCCGCGAGAGTGTTGATTGGTACATGCATTGTCCTGTACGGGTGCCAGATGTCAGTTTGTGGGATGGAGTTTCATGCCTGTTGGACTTGGTCGATCAATACAGTAACGGTTAATGCAGTTTGTGGATGACGCTGGAATTGTCATGTCCCATAAGTGCTCGGCTGGAGACAGATTTTGTGATCGAGCAGGCCAAGGCAACATGTCGACTGTCTGTAGAGCATGTTGGGTTGCAACAGAGGTATGTGGGCTAGCGTTATTGTGCTGGAAAGCGCCAACTGGAATGCTGCTCATGAATGACAGCACTAAAGATCGGATCACCAGACTGGTGTACAAATTTGCAGTCAGGGTGCGCGGGATAATCACGAGAGTGCTCCTGCTGTCATACGAAATCGCACTCCAGACCATAACTCCAGGTGTAGGTCGAGACGGTCTAGCAAGCAGACAGGTTGTTTGCATGGCCTCAGCTGGCCTCCTCCTAGCCACCACAGGGACATCGCTAGCACTGAGACACAATCAACTTTCATCAGAAAACACAAAAAATCTATACATTGCCCTCCACCCTGAGCTCTCGCTTGATACCGCGTGACCAGGGGAATATACTCTACAGGGCGTCTAGCTTGGAGCTGTCCTTGAAGTAGCCGATTTGTAACAGTTCGCTCTGCCATCGTTCTGCCAACAGCTGTTAAAATTGCTGCTGCAGCTGCAGTACTATACACCAGAGCCATACACCGAACACGATGGTCTTCTCCCTCGGTAGCGCCACATGGAAGTCCAGAGCTGGTCTTCTTGAGACCGTACATTCCCACGACCACCGCTGCCAGAAGTCATGTAGAGTGACTACGTTCTTACCCCCCCCCCCACCACCACCACCACCCCCACTCTCTACCGACCTATTTCTTGTTTCATCCTTTCCCCTCCACTCCTCCCGTCCAGCCTTGCTACATATGAATGTGACTTTCATTAACTGTTGAGTATTTTAGGCATTGGCGGCCGAAGACTTCCGGCGTAAGAAGTCAGCCTCATTCTGCCAACGGCCTTGTCAAAGAGGGAGGAGGAGCGGATAGAGGTTCAGGGCACTCTCTTGTCCTAGGGGTGGGAAATTCCCCCTAAAGGCGGAAGTATCAGCAATGATCAACGACATGAGGATGCAGAAGGCAATGGAAACCACTGCATTAAAGACACGTAACACGTATCCACAGGACATGTGGCCTGTAATTGAAGAAGTGTCATGATGATCTCTCCATTGGCAAAAGATTCCGGAATAGTCCCCCATTCGGATGTCCGGGAGAGGACATCCAAGGGGGAGGTTACCATGAGAAAAATATTGAATAATCAACGAAAGGATAACGTTCTACGAGTCGGGGCGTGGAATGTCAGAAGCTTGAACGTGGTAGGGAAACTAGAAAATCTGAAAAGGGAAATGCAAAGGCTCAATCTATTTATAGTAGGGGTCAGTGAAGTGAAGTGGAAGGAAGACAAAGATTTCTGGTCATATGAGTATCGGGTAATATCAACAGCAGCAGAAAATGGTATAACAGGTGTAGGATTCGTTATGAATAGGAAGGTAGGGCAGAGGGTGTGTTACTGTGAACAGTTCAATGGCC
This sequence comes from Schistocerca serialis cubense, assembly GCF_023864345.2. Classification (NCBI taxonomy): domain Eukaryota; kingdom Metazoa; phylum Arthropoda; class Insecta; order Orthoptera; family Acrididae; genus Schistocerca; species Schistocerca serialis. Next base: position 588,411,727 of record NC_064642.1, read on the forward strand.
GGGTTGTTCTAATCAGAATCGACAGCAGACCAACACCGACAACGATAGTTCAGGTATACATGGCGACGTCGCAAGCTAAAGATGAACAGATAGAGGAAGTGTATGAGGATATTGAAAGGGTAATGCAGTATGTAAAGGGGGACGAAAATCTAATAGTCATGGGCGACTGGAATGCAGTTGTAGGGGAAGAAGACAAGGTTACAGGAGAATATGGGCTTGGGACAAGGAATGAAAGGGGAGAAAGACTAATTGAGTTCTGTAAAAAGTTTCAGCTAGTAATAGCGAATAACCTGTTCAAGAATCACAAGAGGAGGAGGTATTCTTGGAAAAGGCCGGGAGATACGGGAAGATTTCAATTATATTACATCATGGTCAGACAGAGATTCCGAAATCAGATACTGGATTGTAAGGCGTACCCAGGAGCAGATATAGACTCAGATCACAATATAGTAGTGATGAAGAGTAGGCTGAAATTCAAGACATTAGTCAGGAAGAATCAATACGCAAAGAAGTGGGATACGGAAGTACTGAGGAATGACGAGATACGGTTGAAGTTCTCTAACGCTATAGATACAGCAATAAGGAATAGCGCAGGAGGCAGTACAGTTGAACAGGAATTGACATCTCTAAAAAGGACCATCACAGAAGTTGGGAAGGAAAACATAGGTACAAAGAAGGTAGCTGCGAAGAAACCATGGGTAACAGAAGAAATACTTCAGTTGATTGATGAAAGGAGGAAGTACAAACATGTTCCGGGAAAATCAGGAATACAGAAATACAAGTCGCTGAGGAATGAAATAAGTAGGAAGTGCAGGGAAGCTAAGACGAAATGGCTGCAGGAAAAATGTGAAGACATCGAAAAAGATATGATTGTCGGAAGGACAGACTCAGCATACAGGAAAGTCAAAACAACCTTTGGTGACATTAAAAGCAACGGTGGTAACATTAAGAGTGCAACGGGAATTCCACTGTTAAATGCAGAGGAGAGAGCAGATAGGTGGAAAGAATACATTGAAAGCCTCTATGAGGGTGAAGATTTGTCTGATGTGATAGAAGAAGAAACAGGAGTCGATTTAGAAGAGATAGGGGATCCAGTATTAGAATCGGAATTTAAAACAGCTTTGGAGGACTTACGGTTAAATAAGGCAGAAGGGATAGATTACATTCCATCAGAATTTCTAAAATCATTGCGGGAAGTGGCAACAAAACGACTATTCACGTTGGTGTGTAGAATATATGAGTCTGGCGATATACCATCTGACTTTCGGAAAAGCATCATCCACACAGTTCCGAAGACGGCAAGAGCTGACAAGTGCGAGAATTAGCGCACAATCAGCTTAACAGCTCATGCATAGAAGCTGCTTACAAGAATAATATACAGAAGAATGGAAAAGAAAATTGAGAATGCGCTAAGTGACGATCAGTTTGACTGTAGGAAAAGTAAAGGGACGAGAGAGGCAATTCTGACGTTAAGGCTAATAATGGAAGCAAGGCTAAAGAAAAATCAAGACACTTTCATAGGATTTGTCGACCTGGAAAAAGCGTTCGACAATATAAAATGGTGCAAGCTGTTCGAGATTCTGAAAAAAGTAGGGGTAAGCCATAGGGAGAGACGGGTCATATACAATATGTACAACAACGAAGAGGGAGTAATAAGAGTGGACGATCAAGAACGAAGTGCTCGTATTAAGAAGGGTGTAAGACAAGGCTGTAGCCTTTCGCCCCTACTCTTCAATCTGTACATCGAGGAAGCAATGATGGAAATAAAAGAAATATTCAGGAGTGGAATTAAAATACAAGGTGAAAGGATATCAATGATACGATTCGCTGATGACATTGCTATCCTGAGTGAAAGTGAAGAAGAATTAAATGATCTGCTGAACGGAATGAACAGTCTAATGAGTACACAGTATGGTTTGAGAGTAAATCGGAGAAAGACGAAGGTAATGACAAGTAGTAGAAATGAGAACAGCGAGAAACTTAACATCAGGATTGATGGTCACGAAGTCAATGAAGTTAACGAATTCTGCTACCTAGGCACTAAAATAACCAATGACGGACGGAGCAAGGAGGACATCAAAAGCAGACTCGCTATGGCAAAAAATGCCTTTCTGGCCAAGAGAAGTCTACTAATATCAAATACCGGCCTTAATTTGAGGAAGAAATTTCTGAGGATGTACGTCTGGAGTACAGCATTGTATGGTAGTGAAACATGGACTGTGGGAAAACCGGAACAGAAGAGAATCGAAGCATTTGAGATGTGGTGCTATAGACGAATGTTGAAAATTAGGTGGACTGATAAGGTAAGGAATGAGGAGGTTCTACGCAGAATCGGAGAGGAAAGGAATATGTGGAAAACACTGATAAGGAGAAGGGACAGGATGATAGGACATCTGCTAAGACATGAGGGAATGACTTCCATGGTACTAGAGGGAGCTGTAGAGGGAAAAAAGTGCAGAGGAAGGCAGAGATTGGAATACGTCAAGCAAGTAATTGAGGACGTAGGTTGCAAGTGCTACTCTGAGATGAAGAGGTTAGCACAGGGAAGGAATTCGTGGCGGGCCGCATCAAACCAGTCAGTAGACAAAAAAAAAAAAAAAAAAAAAAAAAAAAAAAAATAATTAGGCAAGGGTAATTTTATGTTAGGATCTCTTTAGCTGCCTGTTACAGCTAGAAATCAGAAAGCTTCCAATTACACACTTGTAAGTTGTTGCTAAAATGCAATGTGCCTTTGCTTAAATTATTGGAAATAATTAAATAAAAGTTATAAATTCCCATAATTTTTGTTTTATACAGTTGAAAGCCGGAAAAAGACACAGTCCACATTCGCATTCCTTGTAACAGTAATACGGTGCCTTTTCAGTTATTAACAAAAAGACAACAGTTCTAGAATGTACTCTAGTTCCGCGCATTACCTTGTTCAGCATTAAGAAATTGTCTCGATCGTTTTTTGTGCTCACCAATCTGACTGGTTTGATGCGCCCGCCACTACTTGCTAGCCAGTACCAACCTCTACATTTCAGAGCACCACTCGTACCCAATGCACTCAATTATTCGTTGACTATATTTCAATCTCCGGCTACCGCTACAGCGTATCTCCTCTAGAATTCTCTGTAGAAGCAAGGAAGCTATTCCCTGATGCCTTAACACATGTCATATCATCCTGTTGTACTGGTGCCCAAATGTATTGGTTTTATGGCATCTATCGTAAAGGGGGAACATTATACTAAAACGTAATATAGAGGAATATACACTACAAGAAACGATAGAATTTCATTTACAAAATGGGGCCGCGCGGAGTAGCCGAGCGGTCTGGGGCGCCTTGACACGGTCCGCGCGGCTGCTTCCCCCCCCCTCCCCCCTCCCCGCCCTCGGAGGTTGGCGGAAGGGGAAGTAGTGTGTAGTTAGTTAAGACTAGACAGTAGATCTTACCCATTAAGAAACTGACTCATCATTTCCTATAGCAAGTAAGTTCACTAAAAACTAGAAATAAAAATGTAAAAATGCTGCTAACATTATTATAAAATGTAATGTAGATTTAAGACCCACTAATGTATAAGGTGGTGGGTTATGGTGTATGAAACTATTGGACAGAATAAAGAGTTTTATTTCTTTTTAAAAATAAAATAAAAGTAGTGTGTAAACTTAGGGACCGATGACCGCAGCAGTTTGGTCCCATAAGACCTTTCAACAAATTTCCAAAATCTGCTCCGATTACTTAATTAAACAACGTTTGTTTTAAATAACGGCGCATAGCCTTACTACGGAAGCGTGGTCTGAGGTGCCTTGCGTAAAATGCTCACGTGACCTATCGAAAAGCTGAAAATCTCAGGGTACCACTGATAAACGTCAAGCACGAAAAAATATTATTTTTCACGGGTGTTGCGTGGCGAAATATTCGTGTCTCATTATAAGGAAAAAATATTGCCACTGAAATGGTAATCGATAGCCCTGAAGCGAGCTGTTTGAATCACTGAACTGATAGTCCACAAATACCGATAAATACTGCAAATCTCTTTAACTTACTAATATATTCATATAAGGCCTTTCAGAGAGAAATTATTTATACACTCTCAGGCGCAAATGCCTGAGAGACCCTGTGAAAATATTAGAAGAAATGTTACGTCCGGTAATGGCGGCGAACAATGACTTTTATTAACGCGATCTTTCCGTGCTGCTGCAGTCACTGAAAATAAGAAAAGTTATTACTACTACTGCATGCGAAAGGATGGTGTATTTAAATGAAACAGTAATACCTTTTCCTATAATACATTTTAACAATTATTAAATTATTACGGACTTACAATGTTCAGTGCCCGACCGTTGCGTGCAGTCCACAACAAGAGAAGCATTATAGTGTATTCTTGAATTCCTTGTCCTTGTACCGCGATTGACAAATAAAATACTTTCATTCTAATTACACAGAACAATGAGTTTATTTACTGTGAAACAGTTTCTATACCGATCTTATCGACATTACTCTTAGATTAATTTTAGTTTCTTCGTTCTTTGAGCACGGCTCTGTCGACGTCTTTGCGTGTAGTCAAAAATATTTCAGCAAATAAAAATGTTCACTTCATTTAATGTCATCACCAGCTATCGGTACACTATCCCTCCTGCTAGTCAGTGTTCTCCGTATGCTCCTTTCCTCGCCGATTCCGTAGAGAACTTCCTCATTCCTTAACAATCCACTTAATTTTCAACATCATCCTATAGGACCACATCTCAGACGTTTTAGTTAAGACCAGTATTTTATACTATTAGATTTCTTTTGCCGCCTATACTCGGATAGTAACTGGAAACAAGATAAAAGAATCAGGCGTTCGAGGTAAAGGAAGTTTCGTTGAGACAATGGGGTGCGGTAATACGGTTGCGTTGGCGTCGCAGGAAACACCCAGTTTACTCTGTTTGTCCGACAGCATGTGATTCAACTGCTTTCCCTCTAGCAACTTGCAACTTATGGGTATAATCGACTTGGAGAAGCTCTTTCAGATTATGACTCTAACTCGAAAAAATTATGCACTTGGAAAATTATTAGTTTAGCGAAACACGAGTAAGCTCCCTACTCTGTAAGGAATCGTTCTCCCCTAATTAAACAGCTGCAAATTTCTGATAACTACAGAAATGACTTAATGTGTTAGATATTCGACATTAAACGTGTAAGCGAGAAAAAGTTTAGAAAATATTTCTCAAATACTGGATGAATATTTTCAGGGTAATCTGCACACGGTGAGTTATGCTGCCTCAATACTTACACCTCTCCATTACAGTCACTAGTACGATTGTCGGTAAAAGCCGTTACAACCAGCTGAATGCAGCTAAAATACTCAGACACGGGTATCACACAGACGCTGATAAAAGCTTGTTTTTCCCACTTCATGTTCGTTAGTTTGTGGGAGTGTGGGAAAGGTTTTGTATACAGACACTGCATGCACATTCTGGTTATTTTTCAAAACATTCGCCAAAGGGATTAAGACATTTTTAGCAACGGTTTGGCAGCTTCCTCACCTATTCTGCAAAAGAAAGACTGCCGTCTGTCGATCCACGGCATGACGGTGCAGTGCACTTCACCGACTGACTTGAAAGTTCGCATTTCTTATCAGAAATAAGGTGAAAGTGCTTTATGCGCTTCATGGAGAGGTCGATCAAACTCTTCTACTTTAATTATTGAAGAAGTAATATAGTTGGTGTATCAGCATGTGGTCGGGCATTGTCGGCAGCAGAAAGACACGTGACAATAGAGAAGCTGTTTGTTTTCCGGTTCACAGTTGCGGCAAATCCTGTCAGTCATAATTATTTTTGTGTTGATAATCAGCACGTATGTATAGTTTTGTCACAGCAACTAACACTGATATCATCGCTTAGTCTATTTCCTACCATAGTTAGCGTAGTGCATCAGCGTTCCCAGTTTTTATCAAGTAGACAAGACATGCGATATTGAAAGAGTTCATGTACCCGCAGCCAGCATTGCCTTAGATCGGTGTAGCTTATATGAAAGCGTGCCAGAGGTGCTCTACGAATGTAAAACAATAACTTTCGAAGGAAGGTTATCCCTTCTTGGAGAAACTGTTGAGTAAATTTATGGGACCAGTGTTTGACATAGACTGCTGGACTATTCTGATGCCACTATTGTAGATCTCGCGTATTCATGAGAACAAGAGAGACCATCGAAGATAGAAAGGCATATACATCTTTTCACTTCTTTAGTTATACAAATGGAATAGAGTACGAAATAGTTAATATGGTACAGAGTGTCTTCTACCACACACTTCACAGCGGCTATCGTAATGTACACTCCTGGAAATGGAAAAAAGAACACATTGACACCGGTGTGTCAGACCCACCATACTTGCTCCGGACACTGCGAGAGGGCTGTACAAGCAATGATCACACGCACGGCACAGCGGACACACCAGGAACCGGACCGCAGCGACGCACGGATGCACGCCAAGACCGCAGGATCCTACACAGTGCCGTAGGCGACCGCACCGCCACTTCCCAGCAAATTAGGGACACTGTTGCTCATGGGGTATCGGCGAGGACCATTCGCAACCGTCTCCATGAAGCTGGGCTACGGTCCCGGACACCGTTAGGCCGTCTTCCGCTCACGCTCCAACATCGTGCAGCCCGCCTCCAGTGGTGTCGCGACAGGCGTGAATGGAGGGACGAATGGAGACGTGTCGTCTTCAGCGATGAGAGTCGCTTCTGCCTTGGTGCCAATGATGGTCGTATGCGTGTTTGGCGCCGTGCAGGTGAGCGCCACAATCAGGACTGCATACGACCGAGGCACACAGGGCCAACACCCAGCATCATGGTGTGGGGAGCGATCTCCTACACTGGCCGTACACCACTGGTGATCGTCGAGGGGACACTGAATAGTGCACGGTACATCCAAACCGTCATCGAACCCATCGTTCTACCATTCCTAGACCGGCAAGGGAACTTGCTGTTCCAACAGGACAATGCACGTCCGCATGTACCCGTGCCACCCAACGTGCTCTGGAAGATGTAAGTCAACTACCCTGGCCAGCAAGATCTCCGGATCTGTCCCCCATTGAGCATGTTTGGGACTGGATGAAGCGTCGTCTCACGCAGTCTGCACGTCCAGCACGAACGCTGGTCCAACTGAGGAGCCAGGTGGAAATGGCATGGCAAGCCGTTCCACAGGACTACATCCAGCATCTCTACGATCGTCTCCATGGGAGAATAGCAGCCTGCATTGCTGCGAAAGGTGGATATACACTGTACTAGTGCCGACATTGTGCATGCTCTGTTGCCTGTGTCTATGTGCCTGTGGTTCTGTCAGTGTGATCATGTGATGTATCTGACCCCAGGAATGTGTCAATAAAGTTTCCCCTTCCTGGGACAATGAATTCACGGTGTTCTTATTTCAATTTCCAGGAGTGTATATTGTACGTTACAAACGTAAGCTGTGACCCGACATGGATTCGAACAGCGACTGCGTGCTACAGTTCCATCAGCGCACGCTTCGGGGACCACTAAACGCTTCAACTGGCCACTAACTTCTCCCTTTTCATTGCAGCGTTTCTTGCAAGGTGCTGTGCGAGGAGCACTTTCGAGAGGAAAGACATAGCAGTGAGTTTGCCTTATTCACAGCCTCAGTCACCGCGAACCGATTCTTGGAAGGTAGTTTTTGTAAATCGGCTTGAGCGCCTTGTTGGAAGGGCGTATTTGATGGCGTAATGCCCAGCGGGGCAAAGTTGCTCTGTGAAGTAAGTATGGTGTGGCAGCCAGAGCGAGTGTTTGTGTGAGGGTGCAGCTTCGTCGTGGTAGAAGAAAATTAGGAAGGACAAAAGAAAAGAGGAAGAGGAAAGGCAAAGGAGACAAAAGAACTTAGAACTACTTAAACCTAACTAACCTAAGGACATCACACAACACCCAGCCATCACGAGGCAGAGAAAATCCCTGACCCCGCCGGGAATCGAACCCGGGAACCCGGGCGTGGGAAGCGAGAACGCTACCGTACGACCACGAGATGCGCGCGAAGAATGAGAAGAAAGAGAAGAAATTGTAAGAAAGAATTGGAAGCTCGTAACATAGAAAGGGGCGGAAATGTGCAAAACGAAACCCTGAGGATATTCGGACTGTGTTTGAGAAATTCCGTAATCCCTACCTCTCATTGATATGGACTGCTTTTCTTTCCTTCTTCATTTTTCTGACTGGTTTGACGCTGCCCGCCCAGAATTCTGCTTCTAGACCAACCTCTTCATTTCGATGATGCACATGCACCCTACGTCCTCAAGTATTTGCTGGATGTCTTGCAGTTTCTGTCTCACCCTACACTTTTTACCCTCTTCAGCTTCCTCTGGTACCATGGAAGTTATTCCGTGATGTCTTAACAGACGTCCTACCGTCCTGTCTTCTTCTTGTCAGTGTTTTCCGTGTATTCCTTTTCTCGCCGATTCTGCGGATAATGTCCTCATCATTGGCCCATCCGATTTTCAACATTCTTCTCTGGCGCCACACCACAAGCTCATCGATTCCCTTCTGTTCCCGTTTTCCACACTCCATCCACTTCATACAACGTCGGGCTCCAAACGTACATTCTTAGAAATTTCCTTGACGCTTATCTCTGATGCTGGCTGCTCTATGTCATCCATATCGACTACAATTTCTTCTTCTGCACGTCATCAGACAAGTGCTCCCCATCATAGAGGCCTTTAGTGTACTCTTTCAACCTATCTGCTCTCTCTTCTGCGTTTAACAGTAGATTCCCATTGCACTAATACTGTTACTGTTACCATCCTCGCTTTTAATTTCACTAGAGGTTCGACTTTTCTATATGCTGAGTCAATCGTCCTGACTATCATTTTTGTTTCGATTTCTTCAGATTTTTCCTGCACCTATTCCCCTTGGCTGTCGTGCTCTTACTATTTTTTTTTATTCCCAAGTGATTTGTATTGCTATTTTCCCGTCTTTCCCTGAACACTTTTGTATTTCCCCTTTCATCGATCAGTTCAAGTATTTCTTCTGTTATCCCACTGTTTCTTCGGAGTTACCTTCTTGTATCCATGTCTAACAGTCCAATATTTGTGATTGTCCTCATCAACTTAACGGCCTACTCTGGTATTCCTTATTGCAGTGTCCACATCCTTAACGAACATGAAAATCGTCTCCTCATTCCTCAGTACTGAAGGATCTCAGTTCCTTTCACAATGAGTCTCCCATATAATTATGTTAATCATTAGTACTATACATCATTACTAAATAATGATCTATGTCTGCTTCTTGTTACTCCGCACTATTTGATTTCGGGATCTCCGCCTGGCCATGATGTGAACGAGCTGGAAGATCCCCACGTCTCTGGGTCTTCTCCTACTACACCTAGTATTGAACAGAGTATACACTATTACCATCTGAAATACATTGCAGGACTCAATCAGTCTTCCTCTTCTCTCATTCCTAGTGCCTGTCACATATTCCCCTGTAACCCTTTCTGTTGTTTCTTTCCCTGCAACCGCGTTCCAATCCCCCTTTATTTTAGATTTTCATCTCCATTTACATACTGAATTACTCGTTCTGTATCCTCATAAACTTCATCTATCTCTTCTTCTGCTTGCGACGTCAACTTGTCTACATGAATTATCGTTGGCGGCGTTGTTTTGCTGACGAATCTGATGATATTTACGCTGTCACTGAACTGTTCACGGTAACACACACTCTGCCCTACTTCCCTATTCATAACGAATTCTACTCCCGTTATACAATTTTGTGGTGCTGTTGATATTACACAACCTACACTACATACACTTTGATCAGAAACCCTTACCTTCTTTTCAATTCACTTCACTGACCTATCTATATCTACGTTGAGCCTTTGCACTTCCCTTTTCAAATTTTCCAGCTTTGCCACTAAGTTCAAATTTGTGTCATTCCGTACTCCGACTTGTAGAAAGTGATCCGTTCACTGGTTATTCCATCTTCTTCTCATGATCGCCTTCGTCTTGGAAGTACTCTCGCGGAGATCCAAATGGAAGACTAATCCGGAATCTTTTGCCAATGGAGAGATCATCATGACACGTTTCCAGTTACAGGCCGCACGTCCTGTGGATACACGTTATGTGTCTCTATCTCAGTGGTTTGCATTGTCTTCCGCAGTCCGCAGCTCGTGGTCGAGCGGTAGCGTTCTCGCTTCCCACGCCCGGGTTCGATTTCCGGCGGGGTCAGGAATTTTCTCTGCCTCGTGATGACTGGGTGTTGTGTGATGTCCTTAGGTTAGTTAAGTTTAAGTAGTTCTAAGTTCTAGGGGACTGATGTCCATAGATGTTAAGTCCCATAGTGCTCAGAGCCGTTTGAACCATTGTCTTCCGTATCGTTAATCATTGCTAACTGTGCCGCTTTTTTGAGGCAGTTTTGCACACCAAAGGCAAGAGAGCGTCCTGAACGTATCTCCGCTTCTTTGCCCTCTTCGACAAGGTCACTGGCGGAGTAAAGGTGACTTCTTATGTCTTCGGCTGCCATTGCTCATGATTTTTATTTAAATTTTAAGCAGCGGCTGGGCTCGAACCTGGAACCCACTACTAGTCATAGAGCTACTCGTAGACCACGGGTCCCCAAATGTGTGGTACAACACATTTATTCACATTTAACCTTTACCAGTTTTCGATTTTTAAAGTTGCTTGTCACGTGACTCTTAGAGATATTCATGCTGGAGTCTCGTTTGAGGTCGGCGATTTTATACTACTCAACAGTTTAAAAAATTGTTAATAGTAGGTAATTAAGTGAGAATGATTTACAATTTGTGGAATCATACAGGAAATGGTCGTAAAGTTTACTAACATATTATTTGGCGGAAATTTGTATGGAATATGCTCCTGAATGACGTACGCGTGAAATACTTCTGTTGTGCAGGTAGACCTAAGGTCTTCGCACAAATATCAGTGTTTATTTTATTAAACTATCTATCTTAAATAACTGTCGTATGTAAAAAATAAAAGAATAAATCATCGAGTTTGTTCACACATCTTTGTTGCAGGTAGAAGCTAACCAGAGAGCACTACAACTGTTTTCGTTGTAAAATGGCGTCACACGAGGAGAGTGCGCAGTGTATCCAGCGGTATGACACTACAAAATCTCCATTTACTGTGCAGCAAATTCTTCGACGACAGATGCGTTGTACGTAAAGTTCAAACAGACCGGCAGTGTGGTGGATCTTCAGCGAGTAGGGCGGCGTTCGTTCAGTGGACAATGTGTACGAGCTACATAACAGGCGTTCTTACGAAGTCCTTCCAAATCTCCATGACGAACACCTCGTGAATTACAGTTTCCTAGAACCATAGTGCGAAGACTTCTACACATCACATTGCATCTTGATAAATACAAGTTCCAAATAATACATACGCTACAACCAGGTGATGGAACTCAACACGCAGCTTTTGCGACTGGGATATTAGAACGAATCGATACCAGCAATATTTTCAAGGAATTTGTTTTTCAGATGAAACCACTTTCCACGAATCAGGAAAAGTTAAGAAGCACAATATGAGGATAGGAAGTTCGTGAATTCCACAAGCTGCCTTAGATCACGTTAGCGATTCCCCTACAATGAATGTGTAGGGCGGTTTAATGCACAACAGAGTCTTTGGCCCTTCCTTTTTTGTCAAAAAATGTTTAGTAACAGCTAACATCTATCTGGATACGCTAGAACAGTATGCAGAACCAGAACTGAGGGACTTCAGCCAGGTATGATTTTCCAACATGGTGCTCCACCGCACTGAAGATTGCATGTTAGGAATTTTCTTCATGAAACTGAAAGGAGTCTACTGGGGCACATTGTATGTGGCACCCGAAAATGATTTTATAAACGATGTATGTCTTTGATAGGCTTTATATAGTTGACAGTGTTGGACCGCAGACCCAGAGATACTGCTTCTGGTCTGACAATGTATGTTGGAGTAAGAGAACGCTGGGAGCACAGTTGTAGGTAGCTCTCTGTGAGGTAAGACGGTGGAGTAGGTAGTTTTTGTGGTGCGCTGTGTCAAGCCACCAAGTGTTAGATTAATCTAGGTATGTCAGTATTTTTGAACTTGGAAGCAGAAGTTTTCGTGCAAGCAGGGTAAAGATGTCAAATAATTATGATTTTTGTTTTGACAAGCGCGTTAGTATAGATGAGTTGGCTGATAGTTGAAGTTACATTACTCGCAATTAATTCACAAACAATTTGTAATTGTTGAGTAACCTCGAATATACATAAACTGTTATGATAAAAAGCCTAGCTAGATATTTCATTTTGGCAAGGCTTCTAACATTTCAGAATGAGATTTTCACTCTGCAGCGGAGTGTGCGCTGATATGAAACTTCCTGGCAGATTAAAACTGTGTACCTGACCGAGACTCGAACTCGGGACCTTTGCCTTTCGCGGCAAGTGCTCTACCAACTGAGGTACCCAAGCACGGCTGACGCACCGTCCTCACAGCTTTACTTCTGCCAGTACCTCGTCTCCTACCTTCCAAACCTTACAGAAGCTCTCCTGCGAAACTTGCAGAACTAGCACTCCTTTCTTTCAGGTGTGCTAGTTCTGCAAGGTTCGCAGGAGAGCTTCTGTTAAGTTTGGAAGGTAGGAGACGAGGTACTGGCAGAAGTAAAGCTGTGAGGACGGGGCGTGAGTCGTGCTTGGGTACCTCAGTTGGTAGAGCACTTGCCCGCGAAAGGCAAAGGTCCCGAGTTCGAGTCTCGGTCCGGTACACAGTTTTAGTCTGCCAGGAAGTTTGTTCTAAGATTTGTTAACAGAGCCATATGTAATTTGGTGATTTGCATTTATACTGGTTTAACGAGGTTACGTAATACTTGATGTTTAAACCTCATTGTTTGTGAATGTAACTTCAACTATCAGATGTTTTTGGAAAGCCAAACTTAACTTTCAATATGATTTTGCTAAAAAAGCACAGTGCCAGTAATTCACCGTAATCAGTACCGCCTCCTTGTCTAGGTCATATATTTTTTAAAGAATTTAGATATTCTTAAATGTTCTCCGCCGGCCGCGGTGGTCTCGCGGTTAAGGCGCTCAGTCCGGAACCGCGCGACTGCTACGGTCGCAGGTTCGAATCCTGCCTCGGGCATGGATGTGTGTGATGTCCTTAGGTTAGTTCGGTTTAAGTAGTTCTAAGTTCTAGGGGACTGATGACCACTGATGTTGAGTCCCATAGTGCTCAGAGCCAGTTGAACCAGTTAAATGTTCTCCTTTATCAGCCAAAAGAATTTCATGTGCATTTCAAGTATTAGGGTCAGCATTGCACACTGCTGAGCCTGTAGCTAACATATTTTTGTTTTTCACGTAAATGGAAATGAAGTCCCATTCTTCTTGACAGAGAGTGGCGGAATGGTGCGGGAGACCCGCACCGCCGTACTAGGCAAGGTCAAGATGGAGGTGGTTTGCCCTTGCCTTCCTCCGACCGAAATGGGGATGAATGATGATAATGAAGACGACACAACAATATCCAGTCATCTCGGGGCAGGTAAAAGTTCCTAACCCCCATCGGGAATCGAAACCACAACCCCGTGCTCGAGAAGCGAGAACGCTACCGCGAGACCACGAGCTGCGGACTGTTTTTCATGAGAGACCATGATATATCGCGTTATTCCGTTGCTGCTTTAGAGGTAAGACAATTTAATTTATTTGTTATGTGCACAGGGACCGAAGTTATCAGTTTTGAACAGGGTCAGAGGATTCAGTGCCTAAGAGGCTGAATGTATTTTGCAGTGACTGTATTTCTCAATCGGTATTGGAAGTTACATTACCCAAACTGTTCGTATAGAGTTTTTGCCAACTGTAACACATAGTAAGCACACCACTTGCAGTTACAACAAGCTACACGATAACCCGAATTTTGTGCCCATTCCACAGTTCAGACATTCATGCAACGTAATCTTAACGTTTATTTTTTTAAAAGAACGTTACAAAACATTTGCTAATAGTTGGATTGCGCGTCATGGCCCCACTGCCTGGCCTTTGAGATCACCAGACAGAAAGCCTTTAGATTTCGTTTTGTGGGGCTACACAAGTACATGATCTGAATACATTGAGAAGAAGTATAAAAGATGCTGTTGCTGGTGTTACACAGAGAACGTTGTTAATCGTATGGCGTCAAATAGAATATCGATCAGACATTCTTCGAGCAACAAACGGCACACGTGTTGAAGTTTATTGACATTTATTGACATCTTAACAAGCACTTGGTGATTTATTCTTTCATTTGACACTAACCAAAGAATTTATAAGTTCTACAGGTCTTTTGAAATTAATATTGACAGTTGTGCAAAGACTTTAGACAGAGCAAGATGGCTAAGTGGTTAGCACACTGGACTCGTATTCGGGAGGACGACGGTTCAAACTTGCGCCCGGCCATCCTGATTTAGTTTTTTCATGATTTTCCCTAAATTTACTCCAGGCAGATGCCGGCATGGTTCCTGTGAAAGGGCACCGCAAATTTCCTGCTGCATCCTTCCCTAATCCGATAGGACTGATGACCTCGCTGTTTGGTCCCCTCCCAGAAACCAACCAACCAACCAACCAAAGACTTCAGGGCCAGCCTGTGCTTATCCGTGTTGCTTTATGTATGTGTTGTACAGTTCATTAATAATTGATTTAGTAAGCTCCACTCTAAGCTTTAGTATCACCAATCGAATACATGCGTTAAATTGCTCTCTAATTCATAGAAAAATTTTTAAACACATGTACTACATTATTTAAATTCCCTTTCTCGCAATAAGAGAATTCATTTGCAAGCTAGGTATAAAGTGTTTTAGAAACGTTTAAAGGGAACAAGATGTTTGCAGTTAGGACACAGTTCGGGAGTTCTGAGTCCTAATAGTTTCCTCTACACTAATGAGATGTCCAAAACAATAATACGAAATTCTCTTGATGGATAGAGGTCGTCGGATAAGATAAAGTATTGGAAACAAGAAAACAGAGCTTCTTATGTCTTCTGGATGCCAGGGACATCCGTTTCTTTAAAAAATTTCTATTACGCCATAATATCTTCAGTTACGAAGTTCAACATCCCTCAGAATGAATTTCGCTTGAAATCTTCTGCAGACGTACTCAGGTTCATCCCCAAGAGAAAAAGTTTGCGTACGATATTTGTCTTTCCTTGACTCTCTATTCGCAGTTTTCAGCTACTTTCCCTGCCACTGTACGCCCCTCCGCTGTGGATACCGTAGTTACGAAATGTAGGGGTAATATTTTTCGAAGTTTCTTATGTCGGCTTCAATAAAGTGAGTGTACCATCGTGTTGTCACGTGAAAAACAGAGGAGCTGCTAGAACGAGCCATAGGGAACCCAAAAAATCTGAGGATGGCTTTAACATGAGCAGAATCTGTCATAATAAACAAATATTATTGCGACCTCGATTGTTGATTTAACCTAAATTCATGTAATGGTTGTGTGAACCGTAGACAGTAATCAGGTTATATATATTGTATGGAGTTTTACATACACGTTTCATCGCAATAAGTAACAGCCAGTGTTCGACGTATTTGCTCAAGGTAAACTCATAATCTGATGAACAAAAGAGAAATTACTACGTCTATTGTGCTATTTTTTATGAGTGACACCTGTGTCCGCCTTAGATGATGCAAGTGGCGTTGCTTGAAATTCATCTGGCACTTTCGTGCTAAACGAATATAATACTTACAAACTTGCATATTTAACTGTTCTAATAAACTGTATTTAATTATACATATTCTCTACTTCCAATTATCTCTTATTTATTAAGGTTTAACTTCACCATGGAAGCTATACGCTCAAAGAAAGAACTAATTCATTTAGCGGTAAGAGAGGGACAGGAAATGGGATGAAGAGGAGGGGTGAAGGAATTTCGGGCACGGACGTTTGGAATGTACTGACTCGTAGAGACCGAGGTAGACATACAGAGGCAGTTTTAAACCTTGCTTGCTAAGCATTGACCAACTTTAGGCGGGTAACATAGGTAAGGAGTGCGGTAAAGTGCAGCAATAAACGAGTACACATGTTTTGCTAATTGCATCTTCGACAAATGCAGTAACTCATACAAACTCATGATGAATGAGGACGAGTTTCTGCGACACACTATTCATACGCCATCCGTCGCAAGTGGAATCGTTCATTTTCGCTCATCAGGGGAATCGTGGACATCTTCTTCTAAATTACTTAAAAAATTCATGGCCTTCATAAAAACTCTAGTTGTGGAAATGATTCATGTGGGATGGAGCACACCTCTTAGAAGTTGCAACTGAGAAGGTTCGTGTTCTTCATATTTTAGTACACGCAATAACATGCAAGGAACTAATGAGAAAAAATAAAATGAAAAATTGTACCATGAATATGCAACGCCACATTAAAAATTGAAACTAGCGCTCTAATTATCGGGACAAAAGGCCTCCTCAGGAATATCACAAATTTGAATGTAAATACCGTTAATTAGCATATACGTGCTTAGCGACTCTGATGAAGAGCTAAACGCTCACTACAGTGGGGTTCCAACCACTACAGTGATTCAGTCTTTCGCCTTAGTGTTCGATCTGCACATCGAATAAACAATGACGGAAAGGCTGGAAGAATTTCAGGGCCTACTGAATAGAATGAATAGTCTAACGAGCACAACAAAAGTTCAGAGTAAACTATAGAAAGATGAAAATAATAAGAGGTAGCAGAAAAGACATAAGCGATAAACATAATATTCAAATCGGAAATCACGAATTAAACGAAATGAAGGAGTTCTGGCTCCTTGGAAGCAAAATAGCGTATTATGACGGATGCCATAACATATAAACAAAAAATCAGACTACCATACAAAAAGTGGGCATTCCTGACTAAAAAAGTGTACTAGCGTTAAACATTTTTCTTTAAATAACATAAACTTTAATGAAGTTCTGGTATCTTGGAAGCAAAATAACTTATTATGACGGATATCATAACATATAAACATAAAAAGCAGACTACCACAGAAAAAAGTGGGCATTCCTGACCAAATATGTGTACTAGGGTTAAACATATTTCTTTAACTAATGTAAACGGTGGATTTTCATGTTGTGGTTACAATTTCAAAAATCACAACATGAAAATCCACCGTCGGAACCACCTACAGTGGAAGAATTAGAAAAGATTATCAAAGCATTGAAGAATAACAAAGCACCAGGTGAGGATGGGATGGTGGCAGAAATGTGGAAACTAGAGGGCTTATCCGCATGTCAGAAAATTCACAAAGTAATTAAAGACATTTGGACAAAAGGAATCATACCCAGTGACTGGAAACAAGCATTTATCCACCCTCTCCATAAAAAAGGAGATAAAACAGACACCAACAACTACAAGGGCATATCCTTGTTACCAGTGACATGCAAAATACTTTCTAAAGCACTTTTAAACAGAATAGAGGAACAAGCAGGACCTAATATAGGAGATTATCAAGCAGGATTTAGAAAAGGTAGATCATGTGCAGAACAGATTCTTAATTTAAAAACAATTTTGAGAGTGAGAGCTATACAAAATAAAAATACAGTAGTTACTTTCGTAGACTTCAAGAAGGCCTACGACTCAGTTGACAGACAAACACTATTCCAGATACTTTATGAATCAGGGATAGATGAAAACACCAGAAGACTTGTTGAACAAACTCTCACAGATACAACATCAAGAATTAAGTTTCAAGGTGAAATTTCTGAACCATTCAAAATCAAAACAGGAGTTCGACAAGATGACGGACTGTCCCCAATTCTCTTTAACTTGGTTTTAGATAAAGTAGTAAAAACATGGGAAAACACATTAAAAAACAGAGGCACAAAGGGTATAAGCATGGGCGAAGGAAAGAACAAATATGAAGTAAAATGTTTAGCCTTTGCGGATGATATGGCATTGACAACTGAAAACCGAACAGACGCAACAGTTATGCTTGATATGTTACACGAGATTGCTGAAAAGACTGGGCTAAAAATATCCTACGAAAAAACCGAGTATATAGAACACAAACATAATACCGAAAAGTTTATGAAAGCAAAGTATGGAAAAATTAAAAGAGTTGATAGATTCAAATACCTGGGGGAGTGGATCCAAGCCAATGGATTGGATAACACAACAAATAAAGAAAGAATAAAAAAGTAGGAATTTGCATATAAATTAACACAAAACTACTACAATAAGAAATCAATATCCATACAAGCAAAGATTAAACATTATAATTCAGTTATTAGGACACAAGCAACATATGGATCAGAGTGTCTAACATTGAATAAGAAAGGCGAATTAAGAGAACTAGAAAAAAGAGAGAGAAAAATATTAAGAAAAATTCTAGGTCCTGAGAAAAACAAGGAAAATAGGTGGATTAAAAGGAGAAATGAAGACCTATACAACAATACAGAAAAGATCACAGATACAATGAGGAAGAGACGGCTAAAATTTTATGGACATTTAAAAAGAATGGATGAAACACGGATTACAAAGAAAATTTTTGATTACGTTAGTAAGCTGAAAAACACTGTAGGATGGATAGAAGCATTAAAGAAAGACGCCAACAAAATAGGTGTTACAGAAGAAATAATATGTGACAGGAATAACTTTAGGCTACTTATAGAAAACGCAAACTATGAAGAAGATACGCCAAAACCTCGACCCAAGAGAGTGTGGACAGATGAGCAGAGACGAGCAGTCGGCGAGAAAATGAAGAAGTACTGGGAAGAACGGAAGAAAAAGAAACACCATAAGTCTTAAGTTGTATGCGGTCCATAGCTGGCCAAATTCATAATTTAAAAAAAAAAAACTTTAATGAAGTAATATAGGTATTTAAAAATATTTCTATAAATGAGACAGCAGTGCAAATTTCTGTGAATGTCCATTTGGAGTACGGTGTTGTATCGATGTCAAGGACTTTGGGAAAACCGGAAAAGAAGACCTTTGCCTTTCGCGGGCAAGTGTTCTACCACCCTTTTCTTTTAAATCTCATTTTCTTCGTTTTCGTACGCTGCGTCAGATCAGGGCAGACGTCGCAAGACACCCGTTTCAGTTTGTCGCTGATCCATTAACTCAGTGGGCAGCTAACCCTCTGGCCGAACAGGCTGAGCTACCCAAGCTCGACTCACGACCCGTCCCCACAGCTTCAATTCTGTCAGTACCTCGTCTCCTACCTTCCGCAGCAGAGTGAAAATCTCATTCTGGAAAAGAAGATAATCGATGTGTTTGAGATGTGGTGCTATGTAAGGCTGCTAGAAGTTCGGTGGGCTGAGAAAATTTGAGACAAGGGGGTTCTCCGCAGAATCTGCAGGGAGAGGAACATGTGGAGGACACTGGCAAGGAGGGGGAGGGGGGGTATTTTCATACTCGAGGGAGCCGTAAGGGGAAACACTGTAGAGGAAGAAGATATAGGAATGTATGCCACAGATAACAGAGGACCTAGGCTGCAAATACACCTCGAGATGATGACACTGGCACAGGAGTGGAATCTGTGTCGGACCAAATCAGGACCAGTGAGATCAAGCGCCCGTAATAGCAAACAGTGTTGCCGAAGCAACAGAACCTGGAATTTGAAGCAATGAAAGGATAAAATTTGGTCGTTTTAGTCTTGTTTCACACTGTTTCCAACTTCTGACTGAGCTTTCATTCCAAGAGTGAAATATAGCGGAGTTCAGCGTTAATTTGGGCAGCCATATCGTGCCATTCAGTGTGCTCCATGGCTGTCCTGTACGGTGGCCATACTGCCAAAATTATGTGACCATTTTGGCTGATCAGGTTTAGGCAGGTTCATTCCATGGGTCAGTGTTTGTTCCCCAATGTTCAAATGTGTGTGAAATCTTATGGGACTTAACTGCTAAGGTCATCAGTCCCTAAGCTTACACACTACTTACCCTAAATTATCCTAAGGACAGACACACACACCCATGCCTGAGGGAGGACTCGAACCTCCGCCGGGACCAGCCGCACAGTCCATTACTGCAGCGCCTAAGACCGCTCAGCTAATCCCGCGCGGCTGTTCCCCAATGGTGATGCTGTATTCCAAGTTGATGAACCCCCTGTTCATGCACTCTCATTGCTCAGGACTGCTTCTGTGAGG
Source organism: Schistocerca serialis cubense (assembly GCF_023864345.2). Taxonomy (NCBI): domain Eukaryota; kingdom Metazoa; phylum Arthropoda; class Insecta; order Orthoptera; family Acrididae; genus Schistocerca; species Schistocerca serialis. The sequence continues at coordinate 588,431,766 of NC_064642.1, forward strand.
ACGACGAGGAATTGTGGCACCTCCCGTGGGCACCGCTGTCGCAAGATCTCAATATTATTAAGCCTTTGTGGTCTACTTTGAAGAGAAGGGTGGGTGATCACTACCTACCATCATCGTTACCTGAATTTGCCACAATTTTTGAAGTATAATGGTCTAAGATTCCCTTGAAAAACTTACAGAATCTGTATTTACCTCTTTCTAAACGACTGGAAGCTCATTTGAATGCCAACGGGTTCACTATGCACTATTAGGCACGGTAATGTATTTTCTGTTTTTCTATATTTTCGTTTGGGTGTAACAATTTGTATTATATTATGTGGAATAATAGCGCAGGCTAAATATTGTAGGTGAAGAGTGTGGGAACTTCGGCTCAGTCCTGGGATACCGGGAAAATACAGACTACAAAGGTAGATTGAATACAAAACACGCTTGCGTTCATATCAAACACGATTGTCAGAAGATATTAAATATGTACAAAGAGCTCCTTGGAAATGCTGGAAACCTAGTAGCGGCAAACGCATGAAGATGTACAATGCCACGCCAAAGCGTATGCACAAAAGCTGTTGTTGTTATTGTTGTTGTTGTACTCTTCGTCCGGAGCCTGGTTTGAAGCAGAACTCAATGCCAATTTATCCTCTGTAAGCCCCTTCATCTATGAATAACTATTTCAACCAACTTCCATTTGAAACTGCTTACTGTGTTTATGCCTTGGTCTCCCTCCAAATTTCTTACCTCTCAGTCTTACCCCGACTGCAAAACTGATTATTCTTTGGTGTATCAGGAAGCGTCACATCATCGTATTCCTTCCTTTAGTCAAGTTGTGGCACAAATTCCTTTTTTCTCAGTTCGATTAAGTACCTCGTCGTTAGTCTATCTTCCCATCTAGAATTCAGCATTATTCCACCACATTTCATAACCGTCTACTCTCTTCCTGTCTAAGCTGCTTATCGTCCATGTTTCACTTCCATACAAGACTGCTTTCCAGACAAAAACCTTCAGAAAAGACGTCTTAAATCTTACACTTATATTAATAAATTCCTCTTTTTCTGAAATGCTATTGTTGCTATAATCAGTGTACATTTTATATCCTTCATACTTTGGCCATTGTCAATTTTTTGCTGCCAAAATTGAAAAACTCATTCACTTTAAGCGGCTTATGTTCTAATCTCAGTCCCTCCTACTTTAATTTTGTTAGTTTGAATCTTATAACTTATTTTCAAAACAATATCAGTTCATTTCAAATGCTCTTTCAAGTCCTTTGCTGTTTATGACAGAGTTAAATGTCATCGGAAAACGTCTCCCTGAATTTTAAATCCCTTTCCAAATTTGTCCTTGTCTTCCTTTATTGCTTGTTAGGTGTGCAGATTGAATGAAATTGGTGATAGCCTACAACGGCGTCTACCTCCCTTCTGACGTTGGGCTTCATTTCACTATGCTTGACCTCTTATTACAATGTCTGGTTTCTGTACTAGCTCAAATAACCTTTAGGTCCCTGTATTTTATATCCATTACTTTCAGAATATCAAACAATGTGTACTAGTCAACATTTCAAAAGATTTCTCTAAACCTACAATTGTTATAAGCGTATTTTTATGTTTCCTGTACCTATCTTATCGTCGGCCGCTGTGGCCGAGCGTTTAGGCGCTTCAGTCCGGAACCGCGCTGCTGCTGCGCTCGCAGGTTCGTATCCTGCCTCGGGCATGGATGTGTGTGATGTCCTTAGGTTAGTTAGTTTTAAGTAGTTCTAAGTCTTGGGGACTGAAGACCTCAGATGTTAAGTCCCATAGTGCTTAGAGCCATTTGAACCATTTTTGAACATATCTTATTAAGCAAGCATGGGATTATTTTTCCCTCGCGCGTTCCCACACTTCTCCAACAACCGATTTTCCTCGAGGTCGGATTCTTGCAGTTTTTTTACATTTTTCTATAAAAAATCCGTGTCATTATTTTGCAATTACGACTTAAGATACTGGTGGTTCAGTACCTGTTAGTACTCGCCTTCTTTGAAACTGAAACTGCTACATTCCACATGAAGAGTGAGGATATCTCGCAAGTCTTAACTGCAGCTGTGGACAGGTTGGAATCCGGCCATCGGAACATTGAAGCGGGAGCGGCAAGAGTGCAATAAAGACATTACCGTATATGGAACAGGAGCGAGCACGAGTGACGTCACTAAAGGCAGCGCGTCTATATACGACCGGCAGCAGCAATCATTCGACTGTCGCTATTTGACTATGGTCGAGGAGAACTCGGCCGAAAGCTCATGGATTTCTAACCACTGGACGCGGCTGAAAGCCCGAGAAAATTTTATCAGTATATACCGCCGCGAAACTATATATTCGTATATTATAATATCTGCGTTAATATAATGATTTTAGATAAACTAGTATATCACAGTTTTTGTTATCATGTCGTTGTCAGGTGAGAACCAGCTTTATGGAAGGGATGTTTGCAAGGTTAAATTGGTATTTGGTTTTATTTGCGATTTTGTGATGCACCTGAGTCGTGCTTTCGGCGTTTTCGGACACATTTCAGTGCGCTTTCAATGTGTCTTGAATGTGTGTGTTTACTGTATATTATGATTGCACCTGTCTCCTGTGTGTTTTTCGTTGTCTGTCTTTTGTGTTGTGGTGTTTCATATCCGTTTGTTCGTCATATACATGCGTATGTATGGTGACGCTTGCTCTGGGAAAACGGAAAATTTTTAGTGGAGGGTATAGCTAACAACGTTTCCTTAGTGTCTGTAGTAGGAGCTTAATCATTATATGCGTACGTCAAAAAACAAACAGTTTTTCATTTAGTTGAATACCCGGATTATATACAGAAGCAAATGAGAAGTGACGGAATTTTTATTAGCTTTTCCTGTACACATAACCGTTACGCGACGTAACAGAATTTAGAATGTAATAGGGAGATCACCATTTTATCATTCCTAGAACGATTGCCTAAATTTATCTTCCAAGCCATTGCATTTGAGTCTCATTGGTAATTAAAAATCATAGTTGATGTATATCTTTGTGTCCGCAGCTCGTGGTCGTGCGATAGCGTTCTCGCTTCCCGCGCCCGGGTTCCCTTGTTCGATTCCCGGCGGGGTCAGGGATTTTCTCTACCTCGTGATGACTGGGTGTCGTGTGATGTCCTTAGGTTAGTTAGGTTTAAGTAGTTCTAAGTTCTAGGGGACTGATGACCATAGTGCTCAGAGCCATTTGAACCAACCATTTTTATCTCTTTGTTAGGCAGAAAAGAGGTTCTGTTAGTTTCGTGCTCGAGACACATCGTTAAAACATCTTTGTTCACGTAAGGTGCGCTCTGATAACTAACTGGCTATATTTAGAAATAAATTCACTGATTTGCTTTGGGTTATTCAGAAAGTGATTTTCTCTACTTTATGACGACCATTTGTCACCTCCCCACTATATTTGTTTCTGTATGACATTGAGCCCAACTTTACCTCCGACTCTATAAAAGTATATGTATGACGAAAATTATGTACCCACAAACTGTTATCCAATTTAAACGGTGTGCTAACCTTTGACCAAACAGAACCTAATTTGAGCAGGTCAATACAGCACTACTGAGTATTTCATCACCTACCAAGAACTTAGGAGATTGCGCAGAGGCAAAGACAGTGCCACAACAAGACCATAGATTGTTTACCAGTAACATAACTTGCTTTCTCTCTGACGTGGACATCGCTGACTTACAAAAATCAAAATGAATTGCCCATGATATACATAAAAAAATTACGAGGGTCGTTCAATAAGTAATGCACCACACTTTTTTCTTCTGAACATATTTATTGTTAAGAGTCAGAATTTGGTGACAATATACATCAACATGTCTTGCCCATTTTTCTACGTAGTTTCCATCACGTTCTATGGCGGTACGCCAACGTTGTGGAAGAGCATGTATTCCCTGCTGGTAAACTTGTCCTGTGGGCGTAGACATGTTTTCACTTTATGACTGACATTCTCGTCATCTTTAAAGTGTGTTCCCTGTAGACAGAAAGGCCTCTCGTCGGTCTTAAAACGCCATTTCTTTGAATCTCGTGGTCCGATGAGGCATTCGTGGAACCCATCGTAAACAGCTCTTTGAATATCCGAAAGTCTTGCTCATTGCAGACGCACTTTCAATGCTGATCGATAAGTGTAGAGCCAATTTTCGAGCTGTGATGCGCCGGTCGGCACGAATAACGGCACCTGCAAGATGCAGCATGTCTGGAGCAGTAGTTGTGACAGAACATCCCAAGCGTGGTGAGCATGGAGCTCTGTTTCTGCATTTCCTGTGTACATTAATGGCTTTTTAGAAAAATGTGTGACATTACTTACTGAACGGCCCTCGTAAGTAAGAAGAAAATTGTGTAAGTTAGTGGTGAAAGTAACTTGTACATGATTACCTCTAACCAGTTACTGTTTGGAAAACGGCTACCTTAATTTTATGATCTGATTAGGCTCTCGCGATCGCAATCACTTGCATAGTCGACTGAAGAAGCGCTAAGCTTGAAACTGCATGCAAAGGATGAAGTAAGCTTGAGGAGTGCAATACTTTTTTAGGTGAGCTGACATGTACTTTTAATTGAAGTGGCTCCATTGATGCTTGACAACTTTCGACATGTCCATGTGATCTTAGTGAATACTGTAACATCACATTGCCGCATTAAGACCGTTCGGGAGCAATATATTTCTTAAATATTTTAGACAAACTGCAACGATTCCACTTGTCATCACTACCGAAAATGTGATGATATCGACTGGTTGTAAGAGCCAGGCATTTCACTTCGGCTTTGTAGCTGTACATGTACACCTCAGGTACACGTCACAAATGTTCATTCAGTTCACCTCTCATGTTCTACACTTCTGTGCTTTATGGGGAAGGTGTCGTAGGTAGTAGGTCCCTTGATAGCCCTGAGGATCACAACACATCGGCTGCTTGACTATTAGCAGTGTGTACTGAATTAAATTTTCAGGGATGCTGTGAGACTTTTTGCTTAGCACAAGAGCTGTTATCCTAGATATACCACTTGTGGTCGCAGCCACTTCAAAATAATGACACAGATTGAAACAGGATGAAATAGACTCTAGCTCTATGTGCATCTTTCCCCGCACACGTATACCCTTAGATTGATGCCACCTCTTTCGTATCATGCCGATATGGAGTCTCTGTCCTCGAAGACAAGCCAATCAGAGGTCAGAAAAGGCAACGATTTCTTACAAGGCGTGCTCTGGACAGCCAGTAGGAGACGAACAAAAATACTTAAAAATCTCTGAATGACTGGCGGTATGCCATGTTGCTGCTTATTGTGTCTGAATACTGCAAGATTGTTAGCTAAAAAGTCATAAAGGAACATATAGGAAGCTTGTAATCCTAAGGAAAATCGACGCAGCCCTCTCCTGTCAATAAACAGATTTATAATCAGACGAGCGAGTGCAATACCCGTTAACTTCACTGCGTAACGAGCGTTTGGACATATTGCTCAAACATACAGCCAAAGTGCGAAAACAAGCTTAGGTGTACACGGGGTTACACCTAACATTAATGTGTCACCTTACCAAGTAATGGCTGTAGGACAATTTAAAGGAGCAGGAAATCTAACTCAAGACTGAAATTAACAGATAATTATTTGCTCTAATAACTGACAAAAATCACAATAGACTTAACGGAGAAGAAAGTTCTCTAAAACTCAAATCAAATTACAAAATATTCCAGCGCTGTGGGGAAATATGAAAAGGTGTGGAAGACTGTTTTGAGATAGCGCAACGAGATCTGCTCATCTGGGCAGCCCGCTCAAAGCTAATGCTACAACAAGAAGCCATAAACTAAAATATAATGTAAGTTTCGTGGCAAAATAAGGAAGTAATGAGCTGCCTAGAATGTGGATCGTGCTATCGCAGGTGTGACCCTTCCTATTCCCCAGCAACGGCTATGGTGCGTGTCAATGAGTAGCAGGCGATGGCCCATGGAAGCCAGGAGCATACCAGCCCAGAATCTTAGTATGAGGCCCTCAGCTGCCTAACGATTTGAAATATACCGTATGGAGGGGATAACATATCGCTGTTGCTTATGTGGTGGATGAGAATATCGCTTATTCGTGGACAAACTGGACACTGCAGCAGGAATTTCCCATTCTTGGCATAAAAAACGCACATTAACAAATAGAAGGTTGTCATCAGGCTGTAACAGTGTCTCTTCGATGGGTAGGCTAGTTTGCGCCAAGAGAACCAACTGGATGGGAAAAATATTGGGGTTAAAGCAACCGTTTCTCTCGATCTGACAGAGCAGAAAAGGCAAAAATATCAAACTCAATTATTCTCTGTGGATGGCAGTGAAGCCGCGGCGCCAGATTATCTCAGCTAGGCCAGGCACCAGCTCTGCTCACAGAAGCCTGAAGCAGGCCACAGCCTGACTTCTGCAAAGACTGCCCGTCTCTTTGGGGAGGTTCGTTTGTCCTACTGATATTCACTGGCTGCCTGCTGCCGACAACAGAACCCTGGGACCACACGGCGAGTGCACTTTCCCCGTGGGGAAAAACGCAAAGCCTTACTTCCGGTTCCACATGTCCAGTACTCTCAATAATGCATCCACGAAGTAGTGACAGAAAATGAAACAATATCGCTAGGTAATATGCAACAGTAATGTCACAGTGAAAGGGCCCTGTAGTCCGCTTTCATTATCATTTTATTTACTTTCCAGTGATACAAAACTCTCAGGCAGGCGTGAGTGAATGAATGTGGTGTGTTTCATGTTGCTATACGGTGGTTCAGTCTGCTGCGGGAAATCGGCGGTAGTCGTACAGAATGGCCAACCCCTGTAGTTTTCAGGTAGCCAAAGAGGTTTTCTCTCCTTGCATGAAAGTCACCGGTGTTAGGTTGGTGGCGGAAGCCTCATCTCTGGGTTTTCCTGGCCACGGAATCGCGTGGGAGACGTTGGAGTGTGTGAGACGGTCAGTCTGCTTCCAGCGCGCCGAGGATCGGCAGCCGAGTCTCTTCGAAGGTCGGTGAGTTGGCTCAACCGTGTGGCGCGTCGTCTCTTAGCGAGAAGGGAGCTCTTAACTTTTGGTCTCGCGTCTCGTCTTACAGAGGTTGTTTAACCTTGTCGCAGCAAGGAATGCAGGGCTTCTGCAGACTTTCATTTTGATTCCTAATGCAGACTTTGATCCGTAAGAAGAACGTAACACAAAGGCGTTGCATACGTAAGAAGTGCGCTCTTAGTTCAGTGTGAATGTTTGTCTACCTGCAACTGTGCCTGTAGGCGTTCTAATCTTTCCTGAACCTTAATAATTTTGCCTCTTCATGAATTTTCTGTGTCTCATTTAGCTTACGTCCGTTGGTTTAATATTAGAGTTCGTTGGCCCACTGCCATCACCCTTTGTCTACTCGAATGTGCCTTCTGAAATATGTTAATTGTTTATGGCTGCGTGGTTTAATGTGGTTAAAACTTGGCCACGGTATGTAGAAAATGTGTCTCCACAAACCACTTGGGCATACGAGTGTGTCGTGAGTCGTGTATCGTTTCACAATAAACTGCACTTAGTTACCAGGCAACAGCACTTGAGTAAATGCATTACATCAATGTTTTAAGGAATAAACAATTTTTCCACCAATCTTATCATGTGTACCGATGTTACATCTCTGTTACCTACGCCATTTACCTTGTAGTATCCTAATTAGACCATCTATAGCGTTTCCATGCGAACAGGTCCAATAATTAGTGTTCTCTTTTTATTTAAAACAAATTTATTAGAATAGATGTTGTTTTCAGGAGTGCTGCTGCAGTCTGCCTTTATGCACAGTGTACACGCATTATTTACTTTATTATTTGATTCACGTGAACAACACCTGGACCAAACTAGTAATTATATCCCATTCCTTACGAATGATAGTACAATGAATGTTCTCTTATGAGTTTTTTTTCTCAAGGTTAAATTAATTAATTTTCCGATTCGGCCGAACACTTAATTTGTCGTGTGGCTAGAGTTGGTGGCGACCCAATCTTTTACGTTGATTTCAATGGCAGATAGCATTTTCTTATTCAAAGTAAGCTTCACGCAACTTACACATAACGCCAATTTTTTTCGCAACTTACGCATAGTGACCATGACGCAAGCTAACATACAACAGTATTTATCAATAATTTCACGTTGTTGTTGCCGGCCGCGGTGGTCTAGCGGTTCTGGCGCTGCAGTCCGGAACCGCGGGACTGCTACGGTCGCAGGTTCGAATCCTGCCTCGGGCATGGGTGTGTGTGATGCCCTTAGGTTAGTTAGGTTTAAGTAGTTCTAAGTTCTAGAGGACTTATGACCTAAGATGTTGAGTCCCATAGTGCTCAGAGCCATTTTTCACGTTGTTGTTGTTGTTGTCTCCAGTCCTGAGACTGGTCTGATGCAGTTCTCCATGCTACTCTATCCTGTGCAAACTTCTTCATCTCCCAGTACTTACTGCAACCTACATCCTTCTGAATCTGCTTAGTGTATTCATCTATTGGTCTCCCTCTACGATTTTTACCCTCCACGCTGCCCTCAAATGCTAAATTTGTGATCCCTTGATGCCTCAGAACATGTCCTACCAACCGGTCCCTTCTTCTTGTCAAGTTGTGCCACAAACTCCTCTTCTCCCCAATTCTATTCAATACCTCCTCATTAGTTATGTGATCTACCCATCTAATCTTCAGCATACTTCTGTAGCACCACATTTCGAATGCTTCTATTTTCTTCTTGTCCAAACTATTTATCGTCCATGTTTCACTTCCATACTTGGCTACACTCCATACAAATACTTTCAGAAACGACTTCCTGACACTTAAATCTATACTCGATGTTAACAAATTTCTCTTCTTCAGAAACGCTTTCATTGCCATTGCCAGTCTACATTTTATATCCTCTCTACTTCGACCATCACCAGTTATTTTGCTCCCCAAATAGCAAAACTCATTTACTACTTTAAGTGTCTCATTTCCTAATCGAATTCCCGCAGCATCGCCCGACTTAATTCGACTACATTCCATTATCCTTGTTTTGCTTTTGTTGATATTCATCTTATATCCTCCTTTCAAGACACTGTCCATTCCGTTCAACTGCTCTTCCAAGTCCTTTGCCGTCTCTGACAGAATTACAATGTCATCGGCGAACCTCAACGTTTTTATTTCTTCTCCATGCACTTTAATACCTACTCCGAATTTTTTTTTTTTGTTTCCTTTACTGCTTGCTCAATATACGGATTGAATAACATCGAGGACAGGCTACAACCCTGTCTCACTCCCTTCCCAACCGCTGCTTCCCTTTCATGCCCCTCGACTCTCATAACTGCCATCTGGTTTCTGTACAAATTGTAAATAGCCTTTCGCTCCCTGTATTTTACCCCTGCCACCTTTAGCATTTGAAAGAGAGTATTCCAGTACTTCTCGTTATCGGCCTCGAATCCAGTGCGCGCTCATGACACATGGGTGTCGCAAGTTGAGACCCACACTGCACAACATTAGAGTCTACTTGTACCGCATTATTTGACTGGAGCCAGATCTCACCATAGGGCCATTTTGCTTGAAACATTACAGGTCTACACATTGTGATCCAGCTATAAGTGTCTAGGATATCTCGAAACAAAGAGTTAAAAAATGCTCACTATATCCAGACTGCACTTGTGTTGAGTGCCAGACTGGAAGGATACTGATGTTTCTTAAATCCAGTTCCTCGTGCAGCCCATGTTATGAACACACGAATACGAAGGATGTAATTTTTTGTGGTGCGGTAAACTTATACTTTGCCTCCAGTCTACCTGTGCACAAAAAACGTAAAAGCAGTCCGTCAGTATTAACTTATTTTTGAAAAGTACTGCCAGTGTCCCACGTTTCGCCTGCAGCGCGAATTCGGCGCTCACGCACTGCTCACCCTCGACGGCCACTTTTGCGTTTCCCTCGTACTGCTGGAAACCGCGCTGGCCGGTGGGCTGTGGACTGCCATCAATGATGCATGTGAACGGCCGGACCTGCTCTCCCCTGTGCAGCTAACATGGGCCATTTACGGCTTCCCGCGCTAATCCGCGCGGCCGCACAGCAACACATTTTTCGGGGGTGAACGGTTAACTGGCTTCCCCTGCCCCAGCCAGCCCAGACCAGCGAGATATCGGGGGCGTGTCCGCGAGGGGCCAGCCGATGGCGGCTGCTTCACGGCAATCGGCGGCTAATGCCTTTATTTGCAGCTCAACAGTCCCGTAAATAGCGCGCGCTGGAAAGCTGCTAGCGCCATCTGTATATATCATTCGGCATCAGTGCGGCCAGTGCGAGGAGTCAACGATCCAGCGGCTAGGGCGGTGCCGTGGTGAACGCAGAGCTGAACACGGTGGATTCACAGCCGTTTCAACACCGACGAAGCTATCCACTGTAAACCATATTCACTAAGTTCTTTCCATTAATGCAATTCTTTTTATACAGATTTATTACCCTGATAAAGAGTGGACACATACTTATGTAATCCAATCGACAGACGTGGGACCAAGCACACTGAAGAGACAAACAAGCTGGTACACCTGCCTAATATCGTGTAGGGCTCCAGCGAGCACCCAGAAGTGCCGCAACACATGGCACGGACTCGACTAAGGTCTGAAGTAGTGTTGTAATCCTGCAGGGCTGTCCATAAAACCGTAAGAACAGAACGTTGTAAGACATCCCAGGCGTGCTCAATAATGTTCATATCTGGGGAGTTTGGTGGCCAGCGGAGGTATTTGAACTCAAAAGAGTGTTCCTGGAGCCAATATGGGCGCGCGGAGTGTTGCATTGTCGTGATGGAATTGCCCAAGTCCGTCGGAATGCACAGTGGATATGAATGGATGCAGGTGATCAGACAGGATGCTTACGTAGGTGTCACCTGTCAGAGTCGTACCTAGGCGTATCAGAGGTCCCATATAACTCCAACTGCACAGTCCCACACCATTACAAAGCCTCCACCAGCTTGAACAGGCCCCCGCTGACATGCAGATTGTCTCCATACTCGTACACGTCCATCCGATCGATACAATTTGGAACGAGACTCGTCCGACCATGCAACACGTTTCCAGTCATCAGCAGTCCAGTGTGTTGGTGATGACGGGCCCAGACGAGGCTTAAAGTTTTGTGTCCTGTAGTCATCAAGGGTACAGATTGGACTTTGGCTCCGAAAGTCCATATCGATGATGTTTTGTTGAATGGTTAGCAGGCTGACACTTGTTGAGGGCCCAGCACTGAAATCTGCATCAATTTGTGGAAGGGTTGTATTTCTGTCACGTTGAACGATTCTCTTCAGTCGTCGTTGGTCCCGTTCTTGTCGCAGCGATGTCAGAGATTTGATGTTCTACCGGATTCTTGATATTCACGGTACACTCGTGGAATGGTCGTACGGGAAAATACGCACGTCATTGGTACCTCAGAGATGCTGTGTCCCATCACTCGTGCGCCGGGAGTAACACGACGTTCAAAGCCACTTAAATATTGATAACCTGCCCTTGCAGCAGCAGTAACCGATCTAACAACTGCGACAGATACTTGTCAGAGTCGTACCTAGGCATATCAGAGGTCCCATATGACTCCAACTGCACAGCCCCACATCATTACAAAGCCTCCACCAAAAAAAAAATGGCTCTGAGCACTATGGGACTCAACATCTTAGGTCATCAGTCCCCTAGACTTTGAACTACTTAAACCTAAGGACAGCACACACATTCATGCCCGAGGCAGGATTCGAACCTGCGACCGTAGCAGCAGCGCGGTTCCGGACTGCAGTGCCTACAACCGCTCGGCCACCCCGGCCGGCGCTACATAGTAGATAGGGAACTTGTACTAGGAGGCACTATTATAAAAACGGGAAGATGATGTAGAGAGTTAGGAGATATGATACAGTGAGGAGAAGGGGTATATGTGCAGGTATTTCTGTTGGTGACCGAACACTGTTTACTGAATAATATTACGTCAGAATTTAGGTCATTTGCAGACTAAAAACTAAAGGCATTACAAGGCACATGTTTTGAGGTCTGTTGGTACCTCCGAGCACATGCGGCCAGAGCAAGCCGATAGTGGTTATTTTCCTTCGGTCAGTGGTCAGACGCAGAATGGTTAGTCTGTACTGAGAGGAGTACTCTATATACTGGTGCAGGACGACCATGATGAAAAATTTGTAAAATTTGTGACGTGTTTGTGAGAAGACTGTTCGACACAGGAAAAAAACAACTAACACACTGATATGTGCACATGTAAAAATACCTGCAGTTATACCCTTTACAAGCTAAATGAGACAAGCAAAATACCGTCAGATTTCAAGAAGCTTGTAATAAGTCCAGTGCCAAAGGAGTTGAGTTCTGACAGGTGTGAATACGAAACTTGACCTTTTCCCGTCGTATAACATTTCAAATAACTTACGGGAATGCAGCAAGATGACATCTTTGACAACCGCAACAGCAGAACGTGTGAATATTGTCAAACAGTGGATTCAGTAGCTACAGATAGCAACACAATGACACCAACTGAATGATAAAACTGGTAGAAGCAGACCTTGGGGTACATCTGTTTGGGTTCCGAAGATATGTAGGAGCACGCGGCAGTACTACGACTTATCCTAGAAAATATGTGAAACAAACGCAAACTAACATTTACAGCTGTTACATATTTAGAGAAAGCTTTCGATACTGTTGACTGGCAGACACTCTTTGAAATTCTGGAGGTAGCGGTGATAAAATATTCGGAGCGAAAAGTCACAACATGTGCAAAACCAGACTGTAGTTATGATAGTCGTGGGACATCAAAGGGAAGCAGTTATTCTGAAGGGAGTGTGACGTTTTCTGGCCTATTCATAATGTTATTCAATCTTTACACTGAGCAAGCACTAAGGGAAATAATTTGGCGAGAGAATAAACGTTTATGGATAAAGAATAAAAAATTTGAAGTTTGACTATGACATTGTAATTCTGTCAGAGACAGCGAAGGACTTGAAAAAGCCGTTGAATGGAATGAACAGTGCCTTGGAAAGAAATTATAATATGAACATCAACAAAAATAAAACAAATCTAATTGACTGCAGCTGAATGAAACCGGGCGATGCTGAAGAAATTAGGTTAGGAAATAAGCTGCTAAGAGTAGTAGATCGGTTCTAATAATTGGTGAGGAAAGTAATTGACGATGGGCGAAGCAGACAGGATATAAAATGTAGAATAGCTTTAGTAAGGAAAGCATTTCTGAAATAGAGGGCTTTGTTAATGACCAATATAAATGTGCACTGAGATGACAAAAGAAATGTCACATGATATGCGCATATACAGATGGCGGTTGTATCGCATGCACAAGGTATTAAAGGGCAATGCATTGGCGGGGCTGTGATTTGTACCCAGGTGATTCATGTGAAAAGGTTTCCGATGTGATTATGGCGGCATGATGAGCATTAACAGACTCTGAACTTGGAATGACAGTTGGCGCTAGACGCATGGGACGTTTGATTTCGGAAATAGTTCTGGAATTCAACCTTCCGAGATCCACAGAGTCAAGAGGGTGCCGAGAATACCAAATTTCAGGCGCTTCACCCCGCAACGGACAACGCAGTCGCCAGCGGCTTTCACGTAATGACCGAGAGCAGCAGCGTTTGCGTAGAGTTGTCAGTGCTAACAGACAAGCAACACTGAGTGAAATAACCGGAGAAATAAATGTAGAAAATGCGACGAATATATACGTTAGGAATCCTTTACTGGCAACACTTTCGCAGTTATCGACGGTTGCAGAGGCAGCAGGGATCAGTTTTCTGCAGGGGACTTAACGACTTATTGAGTCCATGCCACATCGGCACCATGCCGGGCTAAAGGGTGTAATTACGAGGTACCCCATGACGACTGTCACCTCACTTGAGAAGTCTTTCCTGAATGAGTAGTGTATGTAGCTTTGTACGTAAGTGGAATGTTGAAAATAAGTGGTTAAGAGAAGGGGAGGACAGGAGCTTTTGTAATGTGATGCTATAGAAGTAAGCCAAAGATTACATGGGTTGACGAGAGGTAAATGAAGAGATACTGAATCGAGTTGGGGAAAAAGTATATTTAAGGCACAGCTTGAGTAGAAGAAGCGGTCAGTTACTAGGACAGAACCTGAGGAATGAAGGAAATGTCCATTTTGCAATAGGGGGAAATTTAAGGGATAGACATTGAAGAGGGGGGCAAAGGGACGAACACAGTAAGCCGTTTAAAATGGATTTAGTTCGCAGAATTTTTTCGGAGAGGAAGAGATTTCCATGGAGAGCTGCATCAAATCAGTCTGGGCGCTGTGGAACACAGCAGCAGCTACAGACGGCAGAATGGTGTTCCGTCCCCTTCAGAGCAAGCATTAGAGATTGGTGATTGCCGCATACACAAATACCTCAACTAGCCTACAGTAATAGATGAGTCATACCAAATTTGGAGACGAAGCTTCACGACCCGCCGTTGCCGTTGGCGACCCGCCGTTGGACTGCGTGTCGTCGCTTCACATTAACAGAGCGAGGCCGTCAGTGAATAAGACACTCGAATAGCATGCATAAAGATCAGGCTTCAAATCCCTACAGGGCCTCCAGATTCCCTTGTCGATGACAGGATGATTCTTTTGAATGGGACATGACTGATTTCTTCTCCATCTTCGTCGATTGAGAGATTCTGTTACCAATTCTCATGACCTCGTCGTTCACGGGACTTTAAATACTCTAACGTTCACTCTATAGGAAGGAAGAAAGCGTTTAACGTCTTGTCGAAAAGGAGTTCCATTACACATAAAGCGCCTGTTGGAACTGAGGAAAGTTTGGGGGGGGGGGGGGGGGGGCTTTCGCATTGATCGACTTTGGGAAACTACATAAAAACGAAATCATGACAACCAGGCTGGGAATGAATCACTGCGCCATTTCTCGCGCTTCGCTCTATCGTTTCGACACAATGCATCACGGTAGTAACATTAAGGGACGGCCACGAAATTAAGACATGGCTTAACAGTTATCCGGTAAGAGTGGCAACCCAGTACCAAACAGCTCAGTTGTTCGGACCTGCATATAGACTAGAACATCAACAATGCAAAACGACGTATCAGGTATAAAAAGACAGGTATTTTCCCGTGTAATGCAAATGAATTTGGTGAAGAGGAATTTGCACCATCAGATACTAGAGAAAGAATAAAGCCGGACTCCAAGAACACAACGGATTCAATTACTGTTTTTTCTCCACATCCAGGTACATCGATTGATCTGCAAACACAGTGTTAATTCGCTGTATCACCGGAGACTGTAAAGCCAGTTCCTCATAACGAAGGGGCTTCATCAGCCAGGTGAAGCGAAAAATGCGCCGTGATCAAGGAGTCTCCCAACAAAAATGAACTCATTGCAACAAGAGCCTCCTCCGACAGCAGCGGGTTAAAAAAATTGTAGAAGGCCTCCGGTTCTATACCATAAAAAAGACTCAGACGAGTTTGAAAATATCTGAAGGTGAGAATGAAACGCCTTGTCTTCTTTGCAAAGAGACCCACTCGCCAGCCAGAAAATCAGATGATTGAATGAAGTATTTAAAGTGTGAGAAGTGGGCGCATGAAGATTGTACAAGGTGAACTGAATATGACTTGAATGAGTGTTGGAGCGTCGGATGCCTCAGACGGAAAATGTAACAGGTCAAATGTAACCTGTTGCGCTCCAAAGAATACCTGCTTTTACCCCAAGGTATGGAGTATAACGACATATTCAACAGTGCTATCTTCTTCTTCTTTCGAATGGGCCTACTTTGGACCATGCTTGTTCAACTGTTGGGCTTTGATCTTTGCCGAGTACTGTCACATCCTCTGCCGAGTAACACTTCCTTTCTTCTGTCCAGGGGGTACCTTTCCCTCGCGGCTTTTCCTAAAATCATCGGATTTCCTTCAGGATACGTCTCATTGACTGTCTGTTCTGGAAATCAGTTATTGCCAGTTCGTTAAAGTCCTTCTCAGTTTCTGTCAGCCAAGTGGTACGAACCCCCTTGTTTGGCCAGAAGGTGAACAGACGGTTGGTCAATCTGTTTGGAGGTAATCTTGCAACATGGCTATAGAAAGGAAAACCCTTCTTTTTCCGGCACAGTCAGAGAGCCTCTCGATATGTTCTTAGAGCTCCGAGTTATGTCGCCTTCTGAATTCTCCATCTTCTTCTACCGGTCCTAGGATCTTCCTGAGGATTCTCCTCTCTCTGACTTCCAGTTTCTCCATCAGACGTCTCCGGTTCATGGAAAGATAGCCCATGGCATAAAGGGCTTCTGGTCGTATGACTTTTGAGTAATATTAAATATAATTTAAACCATCAGAATTAGGTCTTCATAGTTCATATGTTTCGTTCATGCCTTGTTTATCTTTCACAAAAATAAAGTCCCAACATTAAAAATTGTCATTTTTATCTAGCGTTTTCCTTCAAATGGTTCAAATGGGTCTGAGCACTATGAGGCTTAACATCTGAGGTCATCAGTCCCGCCGGCCGGTGTGGCCGTGCGGTTCTAGGCGCTTCAGTCTGGAACCGCGTCACCGCTACCGTCGCAGGTTCGAATTCTGCCTCGGGCA
Organism: Schistocerca serialis cubense; assembly: GCF_023864345.2. Taxonomy (NCBI): domain Eukaryota; kingdom Metazoa; phylum Arthropoda; class Insecta; order Orthoptera; family Acrididae; genus Schistocerca; species Schistocerca serialis. The sequence goes on from NC_064642.1 coordinate 588,448,296, forward strand.
TGGATGTGTGTGATGTCCTTAGGTTAGTTAGGTTTAAGTAGTTCTAAGTTCTAGGGGACTGATGACCACAGACGTTCCATAGTGCTCAGAGCTATTTGAACCATTCATCAGTCCCCTAGAACTTAGAACTACTTAAACCTAACTAACCTAAGGGCATCACACACGTCCATGCCCGGGGCAGGATTCGAACCTGCGACCGTAGCGGTCGCGCGGTTCCAGACTGAAGCGCCTAGAGCCGCTCGGCCACAACGACCGGCAGCGTTTTCCTTAGCTTCCCCATTATTTCCCAACTTTCCCTGCGTCTTGTTCGAATTGAGTTCCATGATACAATAAGGCATATTCAGGAGCTCTGGCATTCATTCCCGTTCCGATACCTGGTCACATAGCGAGCATTTATTTTAATGGAGCAGAGCGTTATGTTCTTCTACGCGTTCTTTACCGGTGGAAGACTGCGGTGAAATTGACCAGAACTTCATTACAGTGTTCTCTACGGGGGCGTTCTGAAAAGTAACAACTCCTAAATTTTATATTAAAACTCTTAAAGCTTCTTAAATAAAACAAACTCTGTTAACATTCTACACTTTTATTCTTCATGTGTACACATTTGCATACCGTTACCACTAGAGAACTGCTAACTGTAACGTGTAACACGGGGGTGTGTACGTAACCATGTGGTGCGTAAGAAACAGCGTGGTGTAATCGAGTTTCCAATTCAAGCGTTCGTCCACAGGCAAAACTCTCCTTCTGCGTGATCAAGCCCGACCACACACGAGCGCTACGAATCTGCAAAAATTCGACGCCTCGGGTTCACTGTAATCTATCGTCCTCCAGACAGTCCCGACTTCGTCCCATCAGATTTTCGTTTGTTTCCATAACATAAAGAACACTTGAGAGGACTTCACTTTGATACTGACGAAGCGGTGCAAGTAGATGGCTCTGTCAACAAAGTCAAACATGCTACAGTGGCGGCATCAACACACTGGTTTCTCGTTGGAAGAGATGTTTTCGTCGCCAGGGCGACTATGTTGAGAAAGAAATTGTAGACATAATAAATAAAGATGAAGAACGTTAATAGAGTACGTTTTATTTTTAAAACAAAACTTTAAGACTCTTTACATAAAAAATGTAAAGGCATTACTTTTCATCGGAGCTTCGTATACAGGCTGATTTAACAATACCTTTACAAATTTTGGATAAAGGTTATATACACCAAAACAAAACAAAAAAGATTTCATACAAATACATCCGGAAAATCCTTAGTTTATGAATTGAAATTAAACCTGAATGAGATTTCATGTTCAAAACATCAGTGACGCACGGTTTTCAACCCAGAAATTCATAATAAATATTCAAAATGACCTCCTCTTGCTTCATCACGCTCATGCACTCGAATCATGGACTGTCGCACCCGTTCAAATACTCCCTGACTCCGTCTGATGGTTTCTCAGGCTTCCATGACATGTCAATCAAGAATTTTGGCAATTTGGTTTTCTGCTGCATTAAGCCATCGCTTAAGGTACCCCGAGGAATAAAGAGCAAAAGGATTGAGGTTAAGAGAATGTGCAGCTCATGGAACTAGTTCTCCTCTCCCCATCCATTTGTCATGATAGATAGCTGTCAGTTTATTTCGAGCAAAGAGACTAAAATGTACTGGAGACTCATTATGTCTAAACCACACGTTTCTTCTTATTTGGAGGGGCTCACAATGTAGTGAGACGTGGCGAGTGTTGTGAATGAAGTCTTCACAGACAGTAGCTGTCAGACATGCTGGTAGACCGTATACGTTGTCTCTTCAACAAACGTTCATTAATGACTCGAAAACAGAGAATTTTCTGACGTATCTTTAAATGAACTTTTTCCGTGAATGGAACAAGTCCCTAACACGTTGAGAAGTATATCTGAATTACCATTTGTAATGCACGGTGCAACTTTGAATTCACGCACCCTGCTAATGTTCTACAACTCTATGCATCCACGTATTTACCTCATTTTTTCAGAAAAATTCATATCGTTTGCTCGCTTTTTTCTTGACACCTCTAGTTTCGCATGCAATTTTATACATCCACTATATGTGTCTTACGTTCATGGGTAAAGGGATCTTCGATATAAACAAAAACACAAAACATGAGGAGGCACTATGATTACATGGAACTGGAAAACAAAGTTCCTTGAGTAAACCGCAAGGTGTGTGGAGAACCTATTCGACTAGAACACGAAACTTTAGTACATACTCTGACTCTGTAGTCTCAGCGACAGCACCTCATAACTTGACTCAGTTCATCAAGCACGGCTTGTGGTAAAGCTACACAAAACTGGACGAGAGCCCTCTGGAAGTTTGCAATGCCCTTGATCGTGGTGTTGGGGCTGCAGTTCTTCGGCACAGGGTGCCCCATGAATGTTCAAATATATCAGAAGCAGGCTACTCTACATGTGTTCTGTCCTAGTCTTGCAGGTAATATTGCTCTGTGGCGCATGTGGGAACAAATTTTCAGAGGCAGAGTCTCATTGAGGCTTGCTCTGGTGGCGCCGCGCAGTGGTTGGTGTCTGCAGTACTTGGCGGATGCAGTCACTTCGACTTGAGCCGGAGCTAGAGAAAGTAGTGGCAGTGGCGGTAAGTGATGTGGTGGTGACAGGGCACGTTTGGAGCGCTGACCAAAGAGTCATCGTGCAACTGAATCGGAGGTAAGGCAGGCTACTAAACACAGGCTCTGGAACAAAGCGGTCCGTAGAGCCGCAAACAGCTTGGAAACAGCAGCAGTGATCTCCAATAGTCACTGTGGGCCGCACTCAGTTGTAACACAGACATCATAGAGCTGAGGTAGAGGATGGTGTCTTGCTGCCAGCACAGGCAAGAAGCTGGCAGCTTATAGTCAGGGAGTAATTATGTTGGAGACCCTGGTTATGGCGAGACAGTGGATGGCGTAAAGTGATGTGTGCTTTCGTGAACCATGTTTGCTATTGACAAGAATTGATGCTGCCCACCCTCCCAGACAACTGCGCAAGCTACAGAGCTGCTACAGGGATCGAGAGACGTCTCAGCTCCCGTTCGAATCTGCATGGGAGAGTGACAATGAGGGTCAGTGTGCTGACCAGCCTCGATGCGGTTTTTAGACGGTTTCCCACATCCCATCAGGTGAATACTGAGCTGATACGCCATTCCCACCTCGGTTACACGATTCACAAATATTAAAAAACTTCTGCTCACTTTCCTACGCGCAGACTGTTGAAGTACACATATTCCATACTGGGGGCTAACGGGATTGCGAGAGGAATGGCATCTGGCCAACCCATACAGTAATATATAAACCCCGTTAATAACCACGTCAATCCAGCTCCGATGCAAGACAAAGTCACGAGAAAAAGAAGTAACATTGATAGTTGTCAGAGTTTGGCTCACTAGATTACGGCATGGCGGTGTGTGCCAATATAGCTGAAATTAGCTTGGTTCAACTTACGCGTAAAGAAGCTTGGCGACGAAAACAGGAATTTGACTGTCGCAAGACTGTTATTACCTGTATTTGCGCGGTGGGTTTGTGGGGTCATATTGTGAACCCTTTAGATAGTCACAAGGCTGTTGTTACGTGTATTTGCACTGTGGGTTTGTGGGATCATACTGTGTACCCTTTTGATTGTGAAACTGAATACATGGCGAGGCCGTTGTTCAATAACTGTGTTTTAGCGATAATTTCTTGTATTTTTGCTTATTTTGCACTTCTCTTGTGGTTGGCACAGTAATGTAGTTTCGTGTGGTTGTTTTGTCTTTTCCATGTCTGTCAGGATGCGATGAAGGTCAGTAGTAGCGAATTATAGTTAACGATAGTAAGTCACTTAGCTTGTCCAGTTTTATTTCAGTGCCCTATTACTTGCGGAAACGTTTTATTTCCCAGGGTTCTTATAAACTTACTTACCGGCAGAAGGAAGTTGTCACTTTATTTCGCTGCCGTTTTTTAAAGTCTTTGAGGACCGAATCAATGACCGCTACGGTCGCAGGTTCGAATCCTGCCTCGGACATGGATGTGTATGATGTCCTTAGGTTAGTTAGGTTCAATGGTTCTAAGTTCTAGGGGACTGATGACCTCAGAAGTTAAGTCCCATAGTGCTCAGAGCCATTTGAACCATTTTTGAACCGAAAAAATGGTTCAAATGGCTCTGAGCACTATGGGACTCAACTGCTAAGGTCATTAGTCCCCTAGAACTTAGAACTAGTTAAACCTAACTAACCTAAAGACATCACACACATCCATGCCCGAGGCAGGATTCGAACCTGCGACCGTAGCGGTCTCGCGGTTCCAGACTGCAGCGCCAGAACCGCGCGGCCACTTCGGCCCGCTTTTGAACCGAAGCAATGTTATTTCCCAGAATGACATTTTCACTGTGCAGCGGAGTGTGCGCTGATATGAAACTTCCTGGCAGCTAACACTCCTTTCTTCCAAAAGTGCTAGTTCTGCAAGGGCTGCAGGAGAGCTTCTGTAAAGTTTGGAAGGTAGGAGACCAGGTAGTGGCGGAATTAAAACTGTGAGAAAGTGTCGTGAGCCGCGCTTAGGTAGCTTAGATTATCTGTCAGCCTTTAGCGGCGCAGCGGTTCGGATGGTGTTTACGTCCCTGCCGCAAGTGTGCGCGAGATGTGTTTACGTTAAGTGTGTAGCGGTGTGACGCGGCAATAGATACAACGAATCATGGCCTTGTCGTTCGGCAGATCGACACTGAAATTAAGTTTTGTTAACTAATATGCTCGACCGTAGAACGAGATAGAACGTTATTTACGATACGAGGTAAAAATCGAACCTGACGTTCCAGTTGGAATACACTTATCTATAGTCAGCAGCGTGGTCTATGTCAAGCTCATCAATGAAGCGGCATGAGACGAACTACTACTCCCACACCGACATTCGGACGGGAATCCTGGAGCGGTTACGGTTGAACACGCCGGCACGGGACTACCAACGATCCGCGTCTTTGAGCTTCCATTCAAAGTACCACAAGAATTGGTGACAGACGCCCTGCGTCCTTATGGAACGGTCTATATCCCATGTGGCTGAGAAATGGGCGAGTTTCAAAACGTATCCTGTCCTCAATGGCGTCAGACAAATACGGACCGAACTCCGAAAACATGTTCCGTCCTGAATGAGATTTTCACTCTGCAGCGGAGTGTGCACTTGCCCGCGAAAGGCAAAGGTCCCGAGTTCGAGTCTCGGTCGGGCACACAGTTTTAATCTGCCAGGAAGTTTCATGTTCCGTCCTGCTTATACATCGCTGATTGTAAGGTGATTGTCATCTACGACGGACAACCAAGGACGTGCTCTGGGTGAGGGAAGGAGGGACACGTACGTTCTGAGTGTACTCAACGAAGGTTGTTACAGCTGCCACGGGATGATTCAGCACTCACACAGCATCCGACTGTGCTTCCCATCACCTATGTCGCCGCATTACGCGATGACGTAGGCCGCGAGACAGAAACATACCGGAACGTACAGACAGAGGCAGATAGTGGCGAGCCACGGAAGGACGACGTTGCGCTGGACCGCCTGGAGCAGTCACAGGTAACACCACTTAGACTACAGGCCTGCGCCCACACTTGTGACGTCACATACTGATGGCCCGGTCTGTATCGGAACGCTCCTGTTAAGCACTCTGCAGCTGTACGAACTTTACGAGTTTTAGGACTGAGACCGCATAGGGATTCTCGTGCTTTCCTCTTCTACATGGCCTTGTAATGGAAGTATGGAAATTTGTATCATTGCGTAAAGTACCTGTACATAATTGCCCTATGTTATTTCAAGACGTAAAATTATTTTGACGATTTGCCTTAAATACGCGTTTCTAGGCTTTAATACAAACGGTAATTTTAAATTATATCTTTTACCTCAGGAGCTACGTTTTCTTGCAGTAAAAACTCGGCAATATTCAACAACAAGCAGACGTTTTCGGTATTACATAAAGCAGCTGGAGCTCCTACAGAATTAAAGAATTTGTTTCCCCGGTTATTTTCGTAAATTTTCCTCTCCAATTCAAAATTTGCTGACCTTACACGAAACTCAGATCATTCGACGAAATGGAGCACCACCTGACATAATGTTTAATAAATCAACAACCCGAAAAAATATTTTATTTCCCTGTTTCTCTAGAACTTTAGAACCTTAAACATGAAAAGATTGTTTCTCCTATATCCTTGACTGAAATTCGTGTCGCAGAGCGCTGTTAATTTAATCACAATGCACTTACCTCGAAATTCAGCTTCATATACTGCTTAATCTGTCGAACACTGAATTCATTAAAACAATTTTCTAAGGTAGTTTATTCAAATTGAAATTATTTCCGAATAGCTGTTCGTGTAAAACTGAACAAAAACATTCTGTAGCTCTTCCAAATAAAACTACTGGAAACTCAAGAATCTGGTCGGAATGATAAGGAATACTAAACATTTTCGAGCCACACTAATTAATATAACCATTTTGTGTGACAATAGTTGCAAATATGAGAGATATTTCACAGCCAGCTTCATTTTAACCTCGCAGCAATGGTCCAGAATTAAGAAACAAATTATACCTGTACATGATACATCACTGCTTTTAAAAACAATTGGCAAATGTGGTGCAATGGAAACAAATAACACGCTATAAATTTTTTGTCATTTACTTACCCTTGAATGACCCGTGGACACAAATTCCTGTCTGAGAATAGCTGCAATCTAGCGATTTCTCAACTTCACACATTTGGGAAATCGAAACATGTGCACTTTCATGCCTTTTTGGGACTTATAATTTCCCTGGCAGAAGGGAACACAATACTTGTATCCCATACTTCGAAGAACTGTAGGCGAATACTGTATGAAATCTATGTCAGTTTCACGTGGCACACACTTTCAACACAACATACACGTCAACAGGACTGCCGACTAAAGATAAGATGGCCAACAGTTTGTGACGTCACGTGCCAATATGGCCGCTGTGCGTAGGCCTTGTCTCTAGAAGGCTTTGTCACAAGACGCCTTCTCTTCGGTGCGCTCGCGGCTCCTTCAGATAAGGCACTTACAAATGTCGATAATTCGACGGCGCACGATTTCGCCGTCCCGCACGGCCAACCAGAGGCCATGGTGACGTCTGATTCCGAGGCTCGGCAACGAAAACAGCGATCACCAAAACGCCGGAAGAAGCGCCGCCTCACAGTGGAGGACGACTAATCAGATGCAGCACGTAGTTCTGAGGCGTTTTCTGGTACAGAGCAGACGACTTTGGATTCAGAAGAACTGCCTAGCGTGGATGCAAGGGTGGCCAGCGGGACGGCGACACGACCTACCGATGACGATGCTCCTGAAACAGCGGAGGAGTCCGATCGACCGCAACAGGCTACTGAGGAGGCTACGGCGCTTGCAACGCACGACAACGATGGGACGCTAGGGGACTTGTCTCAAGACTCTTCCCCGGGGGGACAGGTGATGCTGAAGGAACTGCTCCCACTCTCTCTCCCGGTGTCAGACCAGAAGAGTGCACGGAATAACGGCATAGGAAAGGACGGCGGGGGACGTTAGAAAGAAAGCAGCCTGTGGACGGAAGAATTAGCGACTGTAAGGTGTCCTATCTACCTGTACATAATGGAACAATGGTATTACGCTTAACCAAAACTGCACTTACGTTGATCACTGTTCAGCTTCATGGCTACTGCTATTAGGAGAGATACGTATTACACCTTACAGTTTCCAAGCAACATTCGCGAATGGAGCAGCGAAAGATGGAAACGGTAGTGGTATCAGAAGTGCCATCCGCCACACAGGAACATGGCTTACGAATCGTAGATGCAGATGTAGAATTGTAGACTATAGTAGGAACCACTACAGGAAAGGCGATAAGTGTCGCCGAGTGTCTTACTCAAAGAAGTCATAGGTCACTTTCATAAGAGAAGCAAGTAACATGTTGCATCATAAAACAGACATCTAGCGGTATAACACATCGGTAAAACTATAAATATTTGGACATGTGTCTTTGGGTATCGACAGTCCTTCTTCGTATAATACCATAGACGAATTGGAGAAGAAATTGTGGAGAGGGGGAGGAGGCAGAGATGAATCTGGTGCAATATGCCGCCTCTGCCACAAATGATACGGCGGCTTGCGGAGTACAGATGTAAGTAATAATTTGGAATTTCCTGTAATCCGTTTTAGCTTCAATTGCTAATCATTTTCGTTCGTCAGTCAACACTACATGTTTTGAAACGTAAATTGCATTTTCACGTATTTAAAATGCGAAAACTGACCGAAAAGCTAAATGACTTGGTTTACACACACAAAGCATTATCTTTTATTTATATGAAGCCATTAAAATTTATCATCCGTTTACGTAGTACATTATGTTCTACACTACAAAAATTAAGGGAATTAACAGCGGTACACGTTCAATAACAAATAAAGAGTAATTTTCATAAAAGACAGAGATTAAAAGATTATTATTTTTATCACTAAAAATATCATTTCGCTCTTCTTTAGCTACAGTGTTATGTTCGTCTGAAACACCCCGTAACGTTTTGCCCGCCGAGAGGAAATATTACTGCAAAATAAAATGTAAGATAATGCACTGCTGAACAAAGATTTTGAGAAAGAGTGGAACTGGTTTTTGTACTGCTAGTATGCTTGCGAATACGGATGTGAGAAGTAAAAGTACGCATGTGTGAAGAACAGGGATCTCTTCAATTAAAAAAGGTGAAAACTCTTGTATCGGTAAAAAAAGGAACACAAATGAAATGAATTTGCCAGTAGAGCTCAGCGTTTCAAACAAACACGGCAATACGTTTGACGCAAAGGAGCTTTTGAGGCCGCAGCTATCGGAGAATCCGGCATTGGTATAATTTAATGAAACGTTTCTGACTCGCCAGCGAGTAACGATATCGAGAACGGCTTTCCCGTTCATCGCCCAACCTCTGCCAATACTCGCATCTACCGTTCCGCCACCCAAACAGACTGCTACAACGTAAAGTGAGATTCGCTCGCCGGTCGGTCGTTTTTCGCAGAGTTCCTACTTGTTTCTCTTTCGTCACTGAGGTTAGCAAAAGGCTCTCCGAATAAAACTTCTGTGTTTACTGAATCCGTTTCAACTTCAAAGGTGATCTCAAACCGATAGAACGGCCCACTGGATTCAGTAATTACTTCGCCAGTAGCCACTATGAGCTTCTGTGTGTGTGTGTGTGTGTGTGTGTGTGGCACATGCATATATGTGAGCGCGTGGGCGGGCGTGCTTCGTCTGCTCTCTGATGTTACATACTCGTTTTAATTTGAAAACTTACGATGGTCGCAATACTAGAAGGTAGTTGCTGTGCTGCAAAGAAAATCGACGATGCTGTTCGCTGGCGTCTGCGCTGGAAACTAATCGCACAATTTTATTGGAAAAAAGTTTTCATTTGGAGGACTTTAACCTCTACCAGGATGACTTCTTTTCCATGATTACTCAATGTCATCTCCACGCAACGTCGGATTCTAGTTGAGTTCTAGTTGAGTGCGATTGCAAACTCTCACAGTTTCATTTCTTTTTTAGACTTATGATTAATGGGAACTGCGGACTAAGGTGTCAAACAACAAACCTTAGTGAGTGTAGAAGTAGTTTAATACTGACTTAAGTATTTCGTGTCATGTGTTCGGCAGTTTACTTAAAAGTGTAAAGTGGTCATGTCAGTTTGATTTTGGTATGTCATCGATGTGCACGTCAGAGAGAGAGATAGTTGCGTTAGTGTTAAACTATCTTTCGTCTTGTCGTGGCACAGCCTTTGCCTCTACGGAGTCTGACACATTCTTAGTTGAAGCACGGCAGGTGATGGACGTATTTAATGGTGCTGTGTGGACTTGCGATTGTATCTGTTAGATGAAGAAAGATTGATCGTAAAGGACAGCAAGGACGAACAAGAATCAAATGTCAGAAAGCGCAGAGAATATATATTTTGAATAATGACATTATTCTTGAAGAGAAGAAGTGTAAGATAAGACTGCAGCACTGCGCAGCTAGGAATGGTTAATGTCAGCTAGTTAACTTGCTCAGAGCTCAGAGAAAGACCACCTTACTTCCTGAGTGATGCATTAACTTATTAATTAATTAAGCTGTTTGATTCTTATAGAAATTCTCTGTCAACATTGTACCATTTTTAAATCATTGTTCACTTTCCAGAATGAGATTTTCACTCTGCAGCGGAGTGTGCGCTGATACGAAACTTCCTGGCTGATTAAAACTGTGTGCCGGACCGAGACTAGAACTCGGGACCTTTGCCTTTCGCGGGCAAGTGCTCTACCATCTGAGCTACCCAAGCACGACTCACGCCCTGTCCTCACAGCTGTACTTCTGGTAGATCACTTGCCCGCGAAAGGCAAAGGTCCCGAGTTCGAGTCTCGGCCCGGCAAACAGTGTTAATCTGCCAGGAAGTTTCATTGTTCACTTTGTTTAGCAAAGTATTGTTCAGACCAATGTTATGTTTTAAAATCACTCGAAGTTTAACTCTGCCTTTTAGAATACATTCTTCATTCTAAAATCGTTGTCTAGGAATATCGTATCATAGGGAATAGCTACTCTCCCCATTCCATTATTTGTCATTAAGCACTACCACATCCAACTGTTTGATTATGTACTTTTAGACACAAATCTAGCCTAGCCGCTGCCTGCTTGCAGTTTGCTGTTGTGCTTTCGAGGAATCGGCAACAGTGTTGCAATACGCGAGGTATGTGGAAATTGTGATTAAGGCCAGCTAATTCTTTTACTTCAGTTTCGCAGTTAATATAAAGACATGTTGCATTCTGATCAGTTACAGTTCAGTTCAGATTAGGTCTGTTTGGTCAAAGGTTAACACACGAGTTTAACTTGCATGACAGTATATGGGGAGATAGTTTTGGTAATACGTAGACTTTTATAGAGTGGGAGGTAAGGTTGGGCTGAATTTCATACAGAAACAAGTATAGTTGAGAGGTTACAAAAGGAGCAGTAGAATTCTTTCGGTGAACACACGAGAGAAGAAGATGAAGATGATGATGACGATGATGAGTGGGCTCCGTACTGAACTGATCAGAAAGTTCTTGGTGATTTTCGTTTAATGGCTATTAGCCTGTGAAGAAAGGCTCATTTCTATGTCTAACGTATGTCTACTAATGCTGGAGACGTCATCAGAGTTTATAAAGACTTCACAGTAAATGATAACAGCCAAACAGTTGCAGGATAAAGATTTATTAAAATCCTTGACCACGGTTTCGGTGTCTCTAAATATACCTTCATCAGAAGTAAAATACACTAAAATAACATCCTGCAGTGGAGATACATAAAACAATCGTACCAAAGGCGTCGTCAATAGTTAAAAAATCATCTCCATTTGTACTACACAATTATGAACAGAGGGTCGACGCGAACACAGCATAGCATCAGTACTTCGCCTGTGAACTCCGATACCGGTTTCAAACTGAAATAAGACCAGCAAACCAAACTGCTTGTCGATCTGGTCATGACGTCATCAGACCACTGCCTAACATCATTAATGACACATTGTTTAAACCAAAGTAATAGATGAGTGAATATTTGAACACTACGAAGGGCCTAGCCTGACAGCTTTTCGGGAAGAGCACATAAAATTCCTTGCACAAATGATCAAGAGACTGGACAAAAACAAGGAAACGCAAAAAGCACGACACATTGGCGTGCGTAATACGATATGGTAATCCTGCTCGCATTCAAAACAGCTTCCAGTCGTCTCGGAATGGATAAGCAGAAGCCCTGCATCGTTTATACTGGAGCCTTATACCATTCTTCCTGCTAGATAGTTTCAAGTCCAGGTAACTACGATGGAGATGGGTTGCGATCAAGCGCCCTTTTCCCCAAGGTATACCACAAAGTTTCCAATAACACCGATATCTGGTGGTTGTGGTGACCAAGGGAGATGCTGCATTCTATGACAATTTATTCTCGTCCTCCAAAACCAGTGCTAGACGATGTGAGCTATGTGAACAGGGGCCGTGGTGGAGGAACAAACACTGTAGCTTTGGATACACTTGATCAGCCGAACTGGTCACATAATTCTTGACAATATTGTGACCTTACAGAGTAACAATGGGGCCCGTGTAAACCGTGATAAGGCTGCCCATATCATAGCCTCAGCGCCGCCATGTTTCAGTCTTAACGTAAACTCGGATAGAAGTTGGAAATAGTTGAAACAAGACCCTTCCGACCTAAAGACTTCCATCGTTTGCTCCACAGACCAATTTTATGGCTCGGCACGACGTTTTGCTGTTACAGTCATCACCGATGAGTGGTTCTGGAATTGCAATACGTCCAGCAGTTCCCACCTTACGAAGCTCCTTTCGTGTTGTCGGCTGGAGTGGCCGAGTGGTTCTAGGGGCTACAATCTGGAACCGCGCGGCCGCTACGGTCGCAGGTTCGAATCCTGCCTCGGGCATGGATGTGTGTGATGTCTTTAGGTTAGTTAGGTTTAAGTAGTTATTAGTTATAGGGGACTGATGACCTCAGAAATTAAGTCCCATAGTGCTCAGAGCCATTTTTTGGACAGGTTTCGCGAGTACGACATTCAGTTCTGCAGTGACTTTTGCAGCTGTCGTCCTTGTTGTTGCAGTCCTCCTGCTCAGTGACCGTCTGTCACGATCACTCTACAGACACTTTCGTCCGCGTTGTGATGTATGGGTCGATGTTTTTGCCGCTGTCCCAGTATTAGGAATAAACCATAGACGCGGTGCCTCTTGAAACACCAAACACTTAGGCTACCTTGGTTACTGAAGCGTCTCCATACAAACACCAACGATTTGCCCGCGTTCCAGTTAACTTAGCTCGGACATAATGCACTCACTTCCAGACAGAACTCTGAGCTGATGACGACTGACGCTTGCAAAGTATTGAGGAGTTCTCACAGGTGCCGTCCGTGGTCGAACACAACAGCACAACCTGCGGGCTTGGCTAGCTCCTGTATTTATGTTCAAATATTTATCTTCAAGTATTTTCTTGTAGTGTTTCCATATTTTGTCCATCCCCTGCCGCAGTGGATACACAGGTTCCCGTCACATCACCGAAGTTAAGCCTTTTAGGGCGTGGCCGGCACTTGGATGGGTGACCATCCGGGCCGCCATGCGCAGTTCCCATTTTTCGGGCTGCACTCAGCCTCGTGATGCCAATTGAGGAGCTACTCGACCGAATAGTAGCCTCTCCGGCCAAAGACAACCATCATAATGACCGGGTGAGCGTCGTGCTGACCACACTCCCCTCGGCATCCTCATCTGAGGATGACACGGCGGTTGGATGGTCTCGGTGGGCCACATATGGCGGAGTTTCTGTAGCAACCACAAAAATAAGCATTAAAGCCTGACTTAAAAAACACAGGAGCAACTGTCATTTTAGAAACACGGAAAAATCGCAGTAAAAACTCTTCGCTTGGACCAGGGCTCCATCAAATTGGTGTCACCGATGCAATGGTTTTATCACGAACCTGTCATTATAATGCTAGGTAATAACTGGATCTCATTGGCATATCCAGAATTACACACTAAAATATTGAGTGAGGTAAATATAGGAATGCCTGAAGAAATGACAGCGATTATATAATAATTCTCAACTGCTTCAACAAGCCTTACAGTATAACAATATGAAGCAGGGACCAATGGCATAAGTTCAGCACCCTACGGGGGACATTTTCTGGTTCACTGAAGGGTCGAAATCAGACAAAGGTGCTGGGGCCGGGGTGTACGGGGTTGAGCCAAGACTGGAGGACATCGTCTCTCTAGGAAAACTAGCCTCGGTATTCCAAGCTCAAATTACTGCAATCAGGGTGTGTGTGGAGGAGAATATGCGTAGGTGTTACAAGGACCGTAGCGTCTACATCTATTCAGTCAGCCAGGCAGCCCTGAAATCATTGGCAGCTTCTGGAACAAGATCTAAGATTGTTGCAGAATGTCACAGGGCTCTGGTGGAGCTAGGGGGAAGCAATGGGGTAAACCTATTGTGGGTCACTGGCCACTCAGGGATCGGTGGCAATGAACAAGCCGACAGATTGGCCAGGATGGGGGCAAAGACTCCATTCGTTGGACCGGAACCTGTCCTGACAATCACCAAGGCTATGATCAAACTAGAACTACGGAACTGGCTTAGAAGACAGCACGTAGAATACTGGACCAAGCTCTATAAACAAAAACATGGTAAAGTAATGGTGCCAAAGCCGTGTTTTAAAAGAAGCTCTTTAATCCTGGGCTTGAATAGGAAAGAGATTAAACTCATGGTTGGACTAATGACCCGCCATGGGAATTTCAAAAAATACCTTCATACAATGGGTATACGGAAGAAGATCCTAAATGTAGGATCTTTCAAGAGAGTGAAGAAACTGCATTACACCTAATCTTCGAATGCACGGCATTGGAGAGCAAGAGACAGAATTTTTGGAACAACAAGACGTGAAGAAACTGTGTCTAACAGAGAACTGGTAAATACGCTACTCGCACTATTTAAGGGCATTGGTTGGCTTTACTAGATATGTTGTTGTTGTTGTTTTCAGTTCACAGACTGGTTTGATGCAGCTCTGCGTGCTACTCTATCCTGTGCAAGCTTCTTCATCTCCAGGTAACTGCTGCAGCCTACATCCTCCTGAATCTACTTATTGTATTCATCTCTTCGTCTCCCTCTAAGATTTTTATACATTCCACGCTGCCCTCCAATACTAAATTTGTAGTCACTTGATGCCTCCGAACATTTCCTACCAACCAATCCCTTCTTCTTGCCAAGCTGTGCCACAAATTGCTCTTCTTCCCAGTTCTATTCAGTACCTCCTCTTTAGTTATGTGATCTATCCATCTAATCCTCAGCATACTTCTGCAGCACTACATTTCGAAAGCTTCTATTCTATTATTGTCTAAACAATTTATCGTCCATGTTTCACATCCATACATGGCTACACTCCATACAAATACTTTACTAGATATACAGGGAGCGATACCGCACAATAAACTCGGTCTCCGTGCGAGCAGTAGCGGGTCAGACCAAAACTGTTTTAGCTTCCCTGCCAAAATCAAATCAAATTAATGATAGGTAATGCTAAGCAGTACAGAAAACCCAACAAAATTTAAAAGCACGAAAACAAATTTAACGGAAAAGTATTACGATGTAAATTATACGAGTTGTGGTTTTTAGTGCAAGGTACATCAACCAGCGTCAACTTTCGTCCACTACAAGTTCCGTAACAGACGTCCGCGCGACTCCACGTTCTCAGACAGTGGGTTGATGACGTCATAAGCCGACAGTTGTGTGGATACGTATAAACAGTTTAGCTTTCTGAGCTTGTATGAGTTTGAACTGGCATCTTCGTACTCTCTGGTGGCTTCTCCAGCATTAGCTAACAGCTCTAGTTGTAAGTAAAACGAAACTTTGACCACAGACATAGTTTTCCGAAGTAAATTAACATGTCAGTGGGAAACATGGTGGACGCTGCGTTGTCTTAGAGCTACATATTAAGAAAAAGTATGTGTGCTAGTTGGGGAAAACTGGAGCAACATTAAGCGGAAGAGAATGTGTTTCTAACGAGTAATGTATTGTGATCATACAACTTGCGAAGTGCGGTAGTTAAATAAAAGTGTTATTTTGAACAGGGCAGTTGTAGCATCCAAACTGCACTCGATGTTTTTAATAATGTGTTGACTGAAGGTTTAAATATTTATGGTGACAATCGTGGATGACTGAAAGCTCGAAATGCGTATTGGTGTAAATAAATATACATAAAAAAGTGCCTGCTTGCTGTGCTTCTTAAAGTAGAAATACCATATTACAGTAATGTAATGTTCTTGATCCTAATTAAATTACTCCACATGTAACAGACATTATACGTTTTATTAGTAAATGTAAACCGTCAGTTTAAGAAAAACTGTATTCTTTGCAAATTTCTTAAGGTATACTCAGATCTTCACTTACTCCGCTTACTAGCGATATTTTTAGTAGGTGTGTTTTGCCCACATGCAGCGGAGAACTGTTTAACGCTAAGAAAATATTTCTCATATTATCTACACGTACTGCAGTTTCTGTCACAAAACGGTGCTGAATTTGTTGTTGCCAGGTAATTATTATTCTGAAACAAGACAGATTAATATTACAGAAATACATTATTATACTGCGTATATCACTAACAAATGATCCATACAACCTATTTGTTGTTTATAAGATAGCAACAATTTCACTTTCACCGATTATAAGTTGCGAATGAGTTTGTACCCCAACTGGCTGGTATGGCCTCTACTCACGGTACCGTGAAGCATTTGCTAAAAGAAGAACGGTATCTGAAGCACAGGGTGACTCAAATGTAACAGCCAAAGTGGCAAACATATGTTGCCAAAAGCGCTGTGCAGTACTCATATAAATTTGTGAGGGAAAGCAAGAATTATTTCAATACATTTGACTCCCTTTCAGCATTTAATTCCCTTTGACAAAAATTAACTCCATAAATCTATTTACTGTAACTTTAATGTCTCAATGTGAGTCAAATTGAATATGAATTGCAAACATAACACGTTTGTCCTCAAAGCGTAGGCCGATACATAACAGTGTAATATAGAATTCTTAAGTAATTCTCAGTTGTTCCTGAGAATCATTATGATTTTCAAATCATATCAGGAATTACGAGCGGTATATACAGCCACATCGGTTGCACAATATTTTGTCAATGGACCACGGTTTCGACTGCACTAGGGCAATCTTCATCAGAATAAAAAGTTACATGGAATTTTTATACTGATGAAAATTGCCCTAGTGCAGTCGAAACCGCGGTCAATTGACTAAATGTAACAGCTCATGCATCCAAGCAGCTGACAAGGATAATATACAGAAGAAGAGAAAAGAAAATTTAAGATGCGTTAAATGGCAAACAGTTTGACTTTAGGAAAAGAAAGGCACCCCAGAGAGAGTTCTGACTTTGCGGCTGTTAGTGGGATCAAAGCAAGAAATATCAGGACGTACTTATAGAATTTGTCGTCCTGGGAAAAGCGCTCGACAGTGTAGAACAGTACAAAGATTATGGACTGACAATGACAATAAACCCGAAAAAGACGCGTAATGAAAAGTTGTGGAAATAAGGATAGCGAGAAGCATAACATCAAAACTGGTGATCACGAAGCAGATGGCGTTACGGAAATCAGCTACATTTGGAACAAAATAACCCGTGATGGAGCAAGCAAGTAGGACACAGAAAGCAGATTAGCACTGACAAAGATGCCATTCCTAGTCAAGAGTTTTTATTTTTTTGGAGTCATCAGTCTCCTGACTGGCTGGATGCAGCCCTCCATGAATTCCTCTCCTGCGCCAACCTCTTCGTCTCGGAGTAGCACTTGCAACCTATGTCCTTGGTTATTTGCTGAACGTATTCCATTCTCCGTTTTCCTCTACAGTTTTTAACCCTATGCAGCTCCCTCTAGTATCATGGAGATTATTCCACGATGTCTTAATAAATGTCCTGTCCCTTCTTCCTGTTAGCGTTTTCCTTATATTCCTTTCCTCAGCTAGTCTCCGGGGCACTTCCTCATTCTTTATCAATCCATCTAAATTTCGACATCCTTCTGTGGCACCACATCTCAAAGGCTTCGATTCTCCCGTTCCAGTTTTCCCACAATCCATTTTTGACAACCATACAATGCTCTGCTCCAAATGTACTCTCTCAGATTTTCTTATTCAAATTAAGGCCTATGTTTGATACTAGTTGACTTCTCTTGATCGGTGAAAGAAGTGCAAAAATGTTCAGGGAAATTCAGGAATACGGAAATACAAGTCATTAATAATAAAATAAATAGGAAGCGCAGGGAAGCTAAGGCGAAATGGCTGCTTGGGAGATGTGAAGAAATCGAAAAAGAAACGATTGTCGGAAGGACTGACTCAGCATGTAAGAAAGCAAAGTGGTAACATTAAGAATTCAATGGGAATTCCACTTTTAAATGTGGGGGAGTGGGCGGATAGGTGGGAAGAGTATATGGAAGGCCTATATGACGGGAAGAATTGTCTGACGACGTGATAGGAGAAGAAACAAAAGTCGATGTGGAAGAGACAGGGGATCAAGTATTAGAATTTGCTTCAAAATGGGTAATTTCCAAGAATGATTACCTATCGAAGTCGCGGTGTCCAAACGATACATATCGAATGTGCGATCGTAAATCGATCATGTGACTCTGGTGGCGGGCATTGTGATCAATTATTTGTGATCGTCATTTTTATCTGTTTTTCGTCGTTAGTTACTCTAAATTACATACCTCCACGAATTATTTACGAGTTGCTAGGGAATCCCAGACAATTTATATCGTTAGTGAGTGGGATGTCTGGTGTTCTGACGTTTCTTCGGCGGATTCTCTCACATGGAAAAATCTAATTCCATTTTTATACAACATAGAAAATTGTTCGACTTTTTGTCGCAAATATGGAGTACTACCAGACGATGAAAGAAGGGGCTGTGTAGACTGTGGTGGAGCGAAGTGTGTCAAACTTCGTAAGAACAATTTCGATGCTGAAATAACGTTTACAATTTCATCGCGGACAATGAGCAAAACGTACGAGTATCAGGAAGAATACACGATTCGACTCTTTCAAATTATCCATCCAGACCACCGTAATGGACTTTCACATAATGCCAACATCGACGAGTAAGGTAAGTCGTTTCCTTTGCAATTACAAGTATTTTTGTAACGCTCTTCTTTCGTCGTTGCTGTAGCGTACACCGTGAACATACTCATAACGCCCGCCACCAGAATCGAATGATCGATTTGCGGTCGCTCGTTCCATATGTATCGTTTGGACCCTGCGTCTTCGATAGGCAATCATTCTAGGAAATTACCACAAAATGAGACATTTATCGATTCTTGTAAGTTATTTCAATAAATTTCTGTATCATTGCAAAGTTGTGAAGTTGTTGTTGACTCACCCTGTATTATTATACGAGGTGCATTCAAGTTCTAAGGTCTCCAATTTTTTTTCTCCGGACTGGAAATAGATAGAAACATGCGCATTGTTTTAAAATGAGGCCGCGTTCATTGTCAATACGTCCCAGAGATGGCAGCACCGTACGGCAGATGTAATTTTACCGCCAGCGGCGAGAATGAGAACTGTTTTAAATACTTAAAATGGCGTCGTTTTCCTTACTTGAACAGCGTGCAATCATTCGTTTTCTGCATTTGCGTGGTGTGAAACCAATTGAAATTCATCAACAGTTGAAGGAGACATGTGGTGATGGCGTTATGGAAGTGTCGAAAGTGCGTTTGTGGGTGCGACAGTTTAATGAAGGCAGAACATAGTGTGACAACAAACCGAGACAACCTCGGGCACGCACAAGCCGGGCTGACGACGTGATCGAGAAAGTGGAGATCGCCGAATGACTGTTGAACAGGTCGCCACCAGAGTTGGCATTTCTGTGGGTTCTGTGCACACAATCCTGCATGACGACCTGAAAATGCGAAAAGTGTCATCCAGGTGGGTGCCACGAATGCTGACAGATGACCACATGGCTGCCCGTGTGGCATGTTGCCAGGCAATGTTGACGCGCAACGACAGCATGAATGGGACTTTCTTTTCGTCGGTTGTGACAATGGATGAGACGTGGATGCAATTTTTCAATCCAGAAACAAATCGCCAGTCAGCTCAATGGAAGCACACAGATTCATCGCCACCAAAAAAATTTCGCGTAACCGCCAGTGCTGAAAAAATGATGGTGTCCATGTTCTGGGACAGCGAGGGCGTAATCCTTACCCATTGCGTTCCAAAGGGCAATACGGTAACAGGTGCATCCTACGAAAATGTTTTGAAGAACAAATTCCTTCCTGCACTGCAACAAAAACGTCCGGGAAGGGCTGCGCGTGTGCTGTTTCACCAAGACAATGCACCCGCACATCGAGCTAACGTTACGCAACAGTTTCTTCGTGATAAGAACTTTGATGTGATTCCTCATGCTCCCTACTCACCTGACCTGGCTCCTAGTGACTTTTGGCTTTTTCCAACAATGAAAGACACTCTCCGTGACCGCACATTCACCAACTGCGCTGCAATTGGCTCAGCGATTTTCCAGTGGTCAAAACAGACTCCTAAAAAAGCCTTCGCCGCTGCCATGGAATCATGACGTCAGCGTTGTGAAAAATGTGTACGTCTGCAGGGCGATTACGTCAAGAAGTAACGCCAATATCATCGATTTCGGGTGAGTAGTTAATTAGAAAAAAAATCGGAGGCCTTAGAACTTGAATGCACCTCGTAAAACATGGCTATTAATGGCGGGCCACGGCTGTATTTGAATCACGCCACGTGGGTCCCGCGGGCCGCAGTTTGACGACCACTGCTCTAGGGGATAAAAGCAGCCGTGTTCTAGATTGACGACAGGAAACGTGGAGTGAAGCAGAAAGCTCAGGATAGGCAGTGTTACAGGTGTCGAGCGTCCTCGGTGGCAGCTCGCAGCGTCGTCGCCTGGCAACCGGATGCGGCGGCGACGCGTGGGGCGCGCCGAACGAGATTAGGCCCCAGCCGGCGCCTGGCCTGGGACCGCAGCCACTCCGTATCTCAGGTGCGGCCGCCTCGCCGCTGGAATCTCTTCCAGGAATGCTGAGCTCCAGCGGTGGCGCGGCCTCACGCTCCGCTCTGCCGGTCTTGCAGTTCCGGTCGACTGCTCTCCAGGAAACCGCCGCTGTAGCAGCACTCGTTGTCCAGTGACTGTGAAGTGCTCTTCTTTCCCACTCGATATTTAATTGCCGGCTCAGGCTTTGGCTTTCATCACTTCCTGTACGCCCAACTTCATTTGTGAGGAAGTGCAGTTACGGTGTCTTTGGCTTTTGCGTCGCGTGTTGATACTGGCAATTCGCTGTCGTTGGACATAGCCGATGGGACTCGTTGAATCTAACGTTTTCTTAAATTTTAAGAGATATTTTTAAGAAAAATCTTTTACTGAATATATCGCACTTACATAAAGCAATTGAAACGTAACTAGCTAGTTTCGGTTGGAAGACTGAACCATCTTCAGAGCATGCATATATCAAATGCTGGTAGAAGACACATTAGATATACCAATAATAATCATCATACAGTGACTTGCTATGTGTAGAAAGCCAAATGAATAAGAAATTTGATGCTAACAGGAACATCGAAACCGAGCCAGGCTGTACCCTATACTCATACGAGACACGCGTTGAACAAACTGGGTGTCAAACTTCCTGGCAGATTAAAACTGTGTGCCGGACCGAGACTCAAACCTGGGACCTTTGCCTTTCGCGGACAAGTGCTCTACCAACTGAGCTACCCAAGCACGGCTCAAGCCCCGTCCACACAGCTTCACTTCTGCCAGTACCTCGTCTCCTACCTTCCAAACTTCACAGAAGCTCTCCTGCGAACCTTGCAGAACAAGCACTACTAAGAAAGGATATTGCGGAGGCATGACTTAGCCACAGTTATAGTTTTAATCTGCGAGGAAGTTTCATATCAGTGCACACTCCGCTGAAGAGTGAAAATATCATTCTGGAAAGATCTCCCAGGCTTTGGCTAAGCCATGTCTCCGCAATATCCTTTCTTCCAGGAGTGCTAGTTCTGCAGGGTTCGCAGGTGAGCTTATGTGAAGTTTAGAAGGTAGGAGACGAGATACTGGCAGAAGTGAAGCTGTGAGGAAGGGACCGTGAGTGGTGCGTGGATAATTCAAATGGTAGAACACTTGCCCGTGAGAGGCAAAGGTCTGTTTTCTAGTCTCGGTTCGGCAAACAGTTTCAGTCTGGCAGGACATTTCATATCAGCGCACAGTCCGCTGCAGAGTGAAAGTCTTATTCTGGAAACTGGGTGAATCAGTAAAAATCGTGCAAATTTGAGTACGTTTTGATTTTAAATCGGCGGTGTCAAGTCACTCTGGTTGGACGTAAAAGTATTTTATGTCTTGTTGAAAACTTACGTGATATAACGATGGTCGTTTTATATTTTGTGATTGACTAGTATTTAATCAACCTGGGTAGAAACATTCTTAATATTACTGCAGCTGCGTACAAGTCTTTTTTATGAACTTGCCTTTCATAGAATTAGACGTTAATGATTGATATGATTTTTGTCGATACAGCCGATTTGTTCTACCTGTCGGCTGCTGTGGCCGAGCGGTTCTAGGCGCTTCAGTCCGGAACCGCGCTGCTGCCACGGTCGCAGGTTCGAAACTTCCCTCGCGCATGGATGTGTGCGATGTCCTTAGGTTAGTTAGTTTTAAGTAGTTTTGTGTCTAGGGGACTGAAGACCTCAGATGTTAAGTTCGGTAGTGCTTAGAGCCATTCGAACAATTTTTGTTCTACCTACTTCTGTACGAGCATGGTGTGCAGACTGGCTATTATTGTTGCTGTTAGCATCAAATTTCTTATTCCTGTGGCTTTATACACATACGCATGTCACTGCATCATGATTATTGCTGTTACATCCGTTTTATGTTCAGCCTGCATTTAATACGTGCATGACTTGAAGCACCGAAAGAAACTAGCTAGCCATCACATTTTAAATGTTTTATGCAAATGCTATCTAAGCATTAAAATTTTTTGTGAAAAAATATCTTTTAAATTTTAACAAATTACATAAAGATTGCTTTCTCCGTTTCTGATAATATAAGGTATTGTTACTAACTATTTCTTCCTGCGGGAAGTATCACTTTGTTTATATTTCTTTTCAATATGGCGAGTGGGGAGAAAAATAGTTGCGCTGGCGGGCTGAACCTGTAACGAAGCCCGAGGCCTACTTTAGGTTGGAATGCGACAGTCTGCTCGTGAGATGGCTAAGCCCATGATTCTGAACACGAATATACGACATCTGTAATAGATTAACGTGCAGGGTAGCCGGAGAGGTACGTTCGTCACGGCAATAAACTACTTGTACATATTAATTTAATCTTTGTTAAAAATCGTAGCCTAAGAAAACAAAGTACCAGCTAACTTCATTTAATAACGATAAAAAATTACGATGAAGCATTCTGATTGGCTACCGACAGCCGATTAACGATTCATGATATTCAGTTCCCATCATTCAGCGCGCGAGTTGATACCCTCCGCGCGCAACCAACATCCGTACACAACGTACGTGCAATTGTACTCTGATTTGTTGACAAATGTTTCGAACGATTTCTTTAGCATCATGAGTGCTAAAATAGAATCCCTCGTAGGAAAGATCCTCATACGTCTAGGTTTGCCCCTCTACGCAACGGCGTACATGAAACGAGAGGAATCTGTCTCAGAATATGAGAATTCCTTTAAGATTCGTGTCATGGTTGGGCCTCTAGGTGTATGAGCAGTCCACTGAAACACGTGATTACATACTAAGCTTTACCCCTGTATGCAACGGCCTATACGAAAAGAGAGGAATTTGTCTGGGAATATGGAAATTACATTAAAATTCGTATCATGGCTGGGTCGCCAAAAGTGTGAACAGTCCACCAAAACTCGTGATTATTTACGTTAAATTTTATATGCTGCTCGTGGTTTTTAACACATGACTAAGAGTAATTTTATCCACAACATATCAAAATAGAAATAGAATCATAATTGTGCCTTAAATTTTCCAAGCAAAATCGTGTTTCAACACCACTACCAACTACCATTCCGCCATCCTCAGTCTGCCAAGCCTACATGAGAAGTCAAAGACACCAACTCTCTGTCACCTGTGAACTTTATCGCGCTTGCTAGGGTACTGAGGGAGGATCCTGGGTTGATGGCACCTTCTGTCAGGTCAGCACTACTTAAGAAGCGTCAGCCAATTACAGGGCAACCCGGCGGGGTAGCCGTGCGGTCTAGGCGTCTTGCCACGGTTCGCGCGGCTCCCCCGTCGGAGATTGGAGTCCTCCTTCGGGCATGGGTTGTGTGTTGTCCTTAGCATAAGTTAGTTTGATTAAGTAGTGCGTAAGCCTAGGGACCGGTGACCTCAGCAGTTTGGTCCCATAGTCCTCACCACAAATTTCCAATTTCCAATTACAGGGCGGCCTCATCGTCCAGAGCCGGTTTAAGGCTCAAGCGGCACAATCCGCCGTTTAGAGCGCCAAGCTGACAGGGCCGCCAGGGGCGCCACAACTGTAAAGTTTCTTTAGAGGACGCATCAGAATTAGTAGCTGTCACCTGGGGTGCCAAGCTGAGAAGGGCGTCCAAGTACACGATTCCTATACAACGTTTATCACAATTAGCAATGAAAACTGACACGGGTGCAAGTGTACGGGCGAAAGTGGAGGCGGGGAGATAGCGTGGGAGAGGGGGGTGAGGTGAGAGGTGGGGTGGAAAGGCGTATAGTAAGTTGCTTGAGTGAAAAAATGTTCTCGAACCGGCACTGGCCCCTTCGCTCTGTCTAGATTTTTTATTGCTTTCCTCAGTCATAATTGCCTCTATCGTAACTATTTATTTCTCTCTTCCAAAACTTGTTTTCAAAAAATGTTCAAATGTGTGTGAAATCTTAGGGGACTTAACTGGTAAGGTCATCAGTCCATAAGCTTACACACTACTTAACCTAAACCGTCCTAAGGACAAAAACACACACACATGTCCGAGGGAGGACTCGAACCTCCGCCAGGACCAGGCACACAGTCCATGACTGCAGCGCCCTAGGCCACTCGGCTAATCCCGCGCTACTTATTTTCAGTTATAGGCGTGTTTGATTATCTATGTTCTACGGTTAGCTGAAACAGTATGTGGCGCGTACCCCTTGCTAGCCATCTACATCTACATCTATACTCCACAAGCCACCTAACGGTGTGTTGCGGAGGGTACTTTGAGTACCGCTATCGGTTCTCCCTTCTATTCCAGTCTCGTATTGTTCGTGGAAAGAAAGATTGTCGGAATGCCTCTGTGTCGGCTCTAATCTCTCTGATTTTATCCTCATGGTCTCTTCGCGAGATATACGTAGGAGGGAGCAATATACTGCTTGACTCCTCGGTGAAGGTACGTTCTCGAAACTTCAACAAAAGCCCGTACCGAGCTACTGAGCGTCTCTCCTATAGAGTCTTCCACTGGAGTTTATCTATATCTCCGTAACGCTTTCGCGATTACTAAATGATTCTGTAACGAAGCGCGCTGCTCTCCGTTGGATCCTCTCTATCTCTTCTATCAACCCTATCTGGTACGGATCCCACACGGCTGAGCAGTATTCAAGCAGTGGGCGAACAAGTGTACTGTAACCCGCTTCCTTTGTTTTCGAATTGCATTTCCTTAGGATTCTTCCAATGAATCTCAGACTGGCATCTTCTTTACCGATGATCAACTTTATATGATCATTCCATTTTAAATCACTCCTAATGCCTACTGCCAGATAATTTATGGAATTAATTACTTCCAGTTGCTGACCTGCTATATTATAGCTAAATGATAAAGAATTTTTCTTTCTAGCTATTCGTAGCACATTACACTTGTCTCCATTGACATTCAATTGCCATTCCCTGCACCATGCGTCAATTCGTTGCAGATCCTCTTGCATTTCAGTACAATTTTCCATTGTTACAACCTCTCGATATACTACAGTATCATCCGCAAAAAGCCTCGGTGAACTTCCGATGTTATCGGCAAGGTCATTTATGTATATTCTAAATAACGTCTTACGACACTCCCCTGCAGCACACCTGAAATCATTCTTACTTCGGATGACTTCCCTCCATTGAGAATGACATGCTGCGTTCTGTTACCTAGGAACTCTTCAATCCAATCACACAATAGGTCTGATAGGTCATATGCTCTTACTTTATTCATTAAACGACTGTGGGGAACTGTATCGAACGCCTTGCGGAAGTCAAGAAACACGGCATCTACCTGGGAACCAGTGTCTATGGCCCTCTGAGTCTCGTGGAAAAATAGCGCGAGCTGGGTTTCACACGATCGTCTTTTTCGAAACCCATGCAGATTCCTACAGAGTAGATTTCTAGTCTCCAGAAAAGTCATTATACTCGAACATAGTACGTGTTCCAAAATTCTACAACTGATCGATGTTAGAGATATAGGTCTATAGTTCAGCACATCTGTTCGACGTCCCTTCTTGAAAATCCTTTGGAACGCTACGCTCTTCTAGAGACCTACGGTACACCGCTGCAAGAAGGGGGCAAGTTCCTTCGCGTACTCTGTGTAAAATTGAACTGGTATCCCATCAGGACCAGCGGCATCTCCTTGTGGGACTGTTAGATCTCCTTTCGGATCGTGGGAAACCAAGATGCATCATTCTTCTCGCTTTCAGGGTGGTCGAGAATCTGCGGCGTCCGCTAGTCGCTCAGGGCCCCGGCACAGAAAACCCAACGCACAGCCTGCAATTGCCCAGCTTCATTAATGTATTTTAACACCTGCAAGTTAGAATTGTATTGCTCCGATGTGCACGCTTGCATCGTATTTGATTGGTTTGGGGGATTAAAGGGACCAGACTGCTACGGTCATCGGTCCCTTGCATCGTATTATCTACGTATAGCAAGCCACTGCCAGGCCATCTGGAATACATTTATTTCTAATGCTTGTAACGCGTTACAGTGAGAAAGGAGTTTTTAGGGGCTTGCATCCTGTCGACGACGAGGTCAACACGGATGGAGCAAAACCTCATATTAAAAAAAGGATAGGGAACGAAAACTATCATCCCATTTGCCTCGAAAGTTTTAGGAAAATTTCCGAAATCCTAAATCTTGAGGCAGGATGAAGATTCGCAACGCTGTCCAGTGTCTTAACACTACGAAACATCGTTTGGTACTCGTTTTTCAGGAATATTTTTTATTGTCCTAGTGCAGATTTAATGAAATACATTTGTATGGCTTTACATATCTCGATTACGAGCATGTGCGAGGTCCGGGCAGTGTACACTGACTAGCCAAAACCTTTGACCACTGTCCATCGCGAGGCTGAATGCCACAACGTGACGTTGCAGGGACATAACGCGGTAAGGTTGGTTGGTTGATTCGGGGGGGGGACACCAAAAAGCGAGGTCATCGGTCCCGTTGGATTAAAGAAGGTTGGGGAAGGATGTCGGCCTTGCCCATTCAAAGAACGCATCCCGGCACTTGCCTGAAGCGATTTAGGGAAATTACGGAAAACCTAAATCACGATGCTCAGACGCAGATTTTAAACGTCGTCCTCCCGAATGCGAGTCCAGTGTGCTAACCTCTGCGTCATCTCGTTCGGTACGAGGAAAGGAAAGTGTATATGTGGAGCAGGCGATCCCATTCGTTTCCAGCGACGATACGGGTTGCAAATGAGAAATTAACTGACATAAGCGTCCTTGATAAAGGGCGGATTGTTACGGGGAGGGGCCTGGGAACGAGCAACTCGGAAACGGCGGTCATGTGTGCTGCTGCCAGGAGCATCAATAGAAAGTGGTTGAAACATGTGCAACCAGTAACAGACGATAAGATGTTGGATGTCCATGCTTTCTAATCGAGGTTGAAAGCCTGCCTGCTCTGTAAAGCAGAATAGGCGGCCATCAGTGGCAGATATGGTGATAGAGTACTAGTGCAGACACAATTTTGAGTATGGGGTCTGCAGCAAACGACACCTACGTGTTCCCGTATTGATCCAATGTCTACGTCAGTTACGATTACAATGGGCAAGGGACCATCTGGATTGGAGCGTGGATTAATGGAAAAGTGTATCCTGGTCAGATGAATCGCGTTCCTTGTTGCTCGAAACATGCACCGAAACGAAATCAGGATGGCGGGTGTAGTATTATTCACATGGGAGTCTATGGGACCTGTGGCAATAATCGTAGGCAGCACGATATCTCAAGAAAACTTGAAGATTAATGCTGAACACCTACATCCTTTCATATTTGAAATTTTCCTTGCTGGTAATGTCATCTCCCAGCAGAATAGCTGTGGTTGTCACAGTGCCAGAATCGTGCTACAATGATTTGAATTGAGTGAACTGACATTGATGGCTTAACCACCAAATTTGGATGGACCACCTTTGGGACGTTATCGTTGCCAGCACTGCGCTTTCATACCACAGACACATCGTGTAGGGGAGTTGCGTGGCTGGTGCCACATACGCTCACAAACCTACTAACAACTTGTCGAATCCATGCCACGCAGGATTTTTGCAATTTCCCAAAGATGAACCAACACTCTTTTTAGCAGATGATCATAGACTTTTGGCTCATCTATGTATCCTGTAACACACATGACATAGTCAACATTGTAACATTACTCTTTGTCTCACGAAATATTTTAACAAATCAATTTTACGACAAGTACCACGCCAATAGACAAACGATTAGAGTTACTCATGTGCACCTAATCTCAAATTCTGTGACTTCATTCATTACGTTAATTTTCTGTGCCGTCACGTTTTTAAACATCGTAGAATGGTATCAACGAAAGCTTGAATATGTTTCTAGTTTATTTCCTTCCACGTATTTTGTACGTCAGTCCACAAACCATCAAGACTGGCCGTCTGTTACTCTAAGGAACGAGTTTTCCCAGACATTTGCAAATGGAAATATGTGAGGGAGAAAGACTGGCCTGGGTAGCTGTGGTAATAATTGTTTCTGGAAGGTGGCTTCTATATTCCTTACCTCGTGTGACTGATCCAGTACTTACTGGTCCAAAGTTACTTACGCGTAGCAGCTTTTCTTCAGATTGCAGAAGCGAGTGACATGTATCAGATGGCGTCCCACGATACCTTACTGCGCATGTACCCGTTATGCTGATCAGAAATGAAGGTTGGCAAATTGCAGGAACCTTGGTAGCATATACGGCCATTACTGTAGGACAGATTGAAGCCAGACGTTCGTAAAAATTAGAGGTTGTTACTTATTACGTTGACAGTGGAGTTCACACACCAGTTGTAGTTGATGCTTTTGTCGTATCTGGTCAGTAGGAGCCAACACAATAGCATACATATCATCGAGTTCACACCATCCTTCGTGGAATCGCTGTTTTAGGCAGGTCCAAGCCCGTCGTAATGTTCGGACGTCAGCACCAACCACGATGAGGACGAGGTACTGTTCTTCCTACGCTATGATCAATGTAGTGTAGAACAAGCTTTACGCTTTGCACGTCTCTCTTCAACCAACTAGTCCGCCTCACACGTGACTGACGTAGCTGCGTGTACAGTACAGGAAGAAATAAATGAAATGATCGTACGGCATTTTTAGCCGGGAGACCCCATGTGGGGTGTACGGCCGCCGAAATTGCAAGTCCTTTTTAGTTGACGCCACTTCGGCGACTTGCGAGTCAATGATGATGAAAGACACACAACACCCAATCATCTCGAGGCACAGAAAATCCCTGACCCCGCCGGGAATTGAACCCGGAACCCCGTGCGCGGGAAGCGAGAACGCTACCGCAAGACCATGAGCTGCGGATAGTACGGGAAGATATGTCTCGGTACAACAAACTCATTTTCTGAAGGTCGATCACTGTGCTCCTTTCAAACTTCATCATATACTGATTTGAGGATGTTGCTCCATTTGATGTCGATAAGAATTTCCTCTTCATTGCCCTTCCAGTCACACAAGAGAACGCGGCTGGGTCAATATGTACGTCGTTTCCTTACAAGGCTACATACATTCTCAGGTTTCATCTTGTTTCCTTTTTATTTATTTTTCCCAAATGTTGATGTACTTTCCCAGTTTCCCTATCGAAAGTCAAAAAGTTGAATGTAGCATATGACGCCAAATGACAGAGCTGAGGTATAAATCTAAAAAAATGTTAAACTGCACTCTACCTGTCGTGCCCTTGTTACATTTCCTATTTATATTTTCCCATCTACTTGCTTTCTACTGAAACTAAATGTCTCAAAATAATCTTCAGCACCTTCGCGGTGCAGATCGTAGTATTCCTCTGCACATTACATTATAACTAATTCATTTTCCACGGAGCAGTTTTACTGAATTATTAAGCCCAGTTCTTACCATATACGTTCATTGCCTCTCTGAGCTTAGAATTCTATTTCATGCCCTAAATCCTACTTCTTCACACACAAATGATTTTGTAAATTGATTTGCAGGTTAACATATTCACCATAATGTCTCTACGGAACTAAGCACTACACTAGTCATCAATGACATGTTTTTTTATGTCAGTATGCCTTAAGCTGTTTTATTAATGTCTAATATTGCTGAACGAGTTTCATGTAATATCTGTGACTTTTACAGACACATGTTCACGTTTCAGTTTTGAGGACATGTGTTTTGTAGACAAGTTTAGAAGAGAGTATTGGTTCACCCTCGTTCCCGTAAAGGTCCAATAGTTTTCACCTCTTCTTCATTGCTACTGCTGCTTTTGGTGTTACTGAAAATCATACTGCCCTCAGGAATCCAATTTCGCCGGCCGTTGTGGCCGAGCGGTTCTAGGTGCTTCAGTCTGGAACCGCGCGACCCCTATGTTCGCAGGTTCGAATCCTGCCTCGGGAATGGATGTGTGTGATGTCCTTAGGTTAGTTAGGTTTAAGTAGTTCTAAGTTCTAGGGGACTGATGACCTCAGATGTTAAGTTCCACAGTGCTCATAGCCATTTGAACCATCAGAGCCAATCCAATTTCATACCGATTCTGACTTACAATTCGCTCTTTCAGGCATAAAAAGAGATTTTGAATTAAACGCGACACGATCCGTCTTGCTGGTCTGCCTTCCTTGTCATCTCCTCTTTGAGTCTTTACTGAGAGAGACACACTGCTACCTGTCATACATCACTGCAGTAGTGTTTATCAGGTAGCTTCGTACTGGACAAATGTCTCTAGTAATACCTGCAGCAGAAAATGCCTGATGGATGATAATTCATTTATGACCTCCTGCAACACTGATGAACTCTCTCATGTATGGTCTTTTGATGAGTTTACATAAGTGCTCTAGGTCCATAATGTGTTTTGTATAAAAATAATAAAAGACAGGACAGCAACCACTCGTCTGCTAGCTACATCTATCGGGAGAATGGAAACGTAAATAAGCTGAAACATCAAATCACGTTCTTTCAATTTGAGCTCAGAATGTTACGATATTGTTGCGGGGTCCACTTTTGAATCCCTGTGCGACCACAGTCTTGACTGGTCGCTAATTAACAATAGGAATCAAATTTGTTTATTTTTTCCTTCGTCAGAATTATTCAATATTCAGCATACAGTATATCTACGAAGACCCACTGGATCGTCAGAGTGTCTAATGCAGTGTTTCCAAAAGCTTCCATAATTCGAGTGCTTGGTTATTAAATATTTCATACTTCAGGCTGGTTAATCTGTGTATTACCAAAGAGAAGTGATTTTTGTGAATTTGTGAAAACGTTACACGTAATGAATAAATTGACTTTTACACACTGATTCTTCTAAATGACTACAAGAGAGCTCAAACATAGACGAGGAATGTTTAACAGCCGCCACTTCATCTAATACACAGAAACGGAGGATAATTTTGTTGACTCGTTTCTTCTTTTGCAAAATGACGATAGAGAACAACACAACTTTTGCAGAATTCCGAAATTAATTTGTTTCCTCTTCTATAACATTTCGTCAAACTTCTCCAGAAACGACGTACATGTACTCGCTTCTTTTCAAAAATGGTTCAAGTGGCTCTGAGCACTATGGGACTTAACTTCTGTGGTCATCAGTCCCTTAGAACTTAGAACAACTTAAACCTAACTAAACTAAGGACATCACACACATCCATGCCCGAGGCAGGATTCGAACCTGCGACCGTAGCGGTCGCGCAGTTCCAGACTGTAGCGCCTAGAACCGCTCGGCCACTCCGGCCGGCGCTTCTTTTCAATTCACTGTTAATTTGCTGTTAGTAGCGATAAGAAAAGAATCTATTTACTTTAGGAATTGACATACTGTAGCACCTCTTTTACTCATATTCGCACACTAACCTTGAATACGCTTGAACGGCTGTGGAACCTGATTAGCACTAAGTTCGTACCTGCGGTTCCTGTCTTTGGGATGTTACTCTATAAATTTATAGTTACTGCAGTCGCCATGTGAGCAGTGAAGAAATATATATTATTGTCTTTCACACTCGTGTCGATAAAGAGGTCGGGGGGGGGGGGGGGGTAGAGGAAGGGGGGAGAGGTGTGACTGGGGTACAGATGGTGAAGAATGTACATAATTAATCCAAAGACATGTAACGCGTCACGTGAGTCATCACAGTAATGAATCAAGATACCGACGCTGCTGCCATTAGGGTACACGGTCGGCTTAATACGTCGTCACACGCAACGCAAGCTTATAACGAACGGCTACTGTGTACCATTGTTCTTTGAGAGCCGATGAAGTGTCGCTGTTTGTCTTACTGCAGTGTTAATGAGATGACCCATTTTTCTACGTATTGTGAAGGCACGCAAGAATATACTGCGGTGATTGTGGAGCGTTGTAGCCGATGTTCACTTTGTAGAGATAAGAGAGAGAGATTGTATTGTACTGCATATGAGACATTAGGCGGCGGAGAGTTATGACCGTAGACGGGAGATCGTGAGTCAAGGAAAAGTAGTCCGTAACGAGATGTTGGTTCGTCTAAGCTAAAACTCTTTTATTGCTGACTTGCCTGCGGCGTTCGAAAGTTGAACTTTATTGTGATGATGCTTTAAATAAACACCAAGAAGTATGGAAGGAGCAAAGTAGTATTGCCAAGCCAACTACATGTACGCCAACAAGAAGAAAAAAATGTTGCAGTTTGTTTAGTTTATGCTTGTCCACACCAGCGCATCCCTTACCTGTCAAATTACCGTTCCACGTTTCTAATAAATGTTAAAAGAAGTCGGTTTTTTTCTTATTGGAGGTCTTCAGTCTCCTGGCTGGTTAGATGCGTTCCGCCACGAATTCCTCTCCTGCGTCAACATCTTCGTATCAGAATAGACTTGCAATAACGTTCTTAATGGTTTTCTGGATGTATTCCAAGTTCTGTTTCCTTCTGCAGTTTTTACCCTCTATAGCTCCCTCTTTTACCATGCGAGATATTCCGTAATGATTTAACAGATGTCCTACCATCCTGTCAGTGTTTTCCATACATTCCTTTCCTCGCCGATTCTCTGCAGAACCTCCTCATTCCTTACCTTACCAGTCCACCCAATTTTCAATTCTTCTGTAGCACCACACCTCTGTTCTGGTTTGCAAACAGTCTATGTTACACTATCATACAATGCTGTGCTCCAAGCGTACATTCTCAGAAGTTTCTTCCTCAAATTCGACTTCACTTGTCCAGGAATGCCCTTATTGCCATCGTTAGTTTGTTTTTTATGTGCTCCTTGCTCCGTCCGTCATTGATTATTTGCTACCCTAGTAACAGAATTTTTTGACTTCATCGCGATCACCAATCCTGATGTTATGTTTCTTGCTGTTTTCATATCTGCTACTTCTTTATTATTTTCGTTTTTCTTCGATTTACTCTCAGTCCACATTCTGCACTCAGTAGAATGTTCGTTCCATTCAGCAGATCCTTCAATTCATCTTCTCTTTCACGCAAGATAACAATGTCATCAACGAATCTTATCGTTGAAATCCTTTCACCTCGAATTTTAATTTACTGTTGAGCCTTTCGTTTATTTCGGTCATTACTTCTTCGATGTATAGATTGAACGGTAATGGCGAAAGACTACATCCCTGTCTAAAGCCCTTTATAATCCGAGCACTTAATTCTTGGTCTTCGTCTCTTATTGTTCCCTCTTGGTTCTTGTACATATTGTATATTACCTTTCTTTCCGTATAGCTTACCCCTGTTTTTCTCAGAATTTCGAACATCTTGCACCACTTGACATTCTCCAACGCTTTTTGCACGTCAACAAATCCCATGAACGTGTCACGATTTTTCTTTAATCTAGCTTCCATTATCAACCGCTACGTCAGAATTTTACCTTTCCAAGAACTAAAATAATCAGGATCTAACACATTCTCTATTTTCTTTTAAATTTTTTGTGTAGTATTCTTTTTTTAGCAACTGTAATAAATGAGCTGTTAAGCTGATTCTGCGATAATTCTCGCAAGTGTCGACTCTTGCCATCTTCGGAATTGTGTGACTGATGTTCTTCCGAAGGTCGCCCGACGACACACATCCAACAAACCAACGTTCAAATGGTTCAAATGGCTCTGAGCACTATGGGACTTAACTTCTGAGTTCATCAGTCCTCTAGAACTTTTTTTTTTTTGTCATCAGTCTACTGACTGGTTTGATGCGGCCCGCCACGAATTCCCTTCTTGTGCTAATCTCTTCATCTCAGAGTAGCACTTGCAACCTACGTCCTCAATTATTTGCTTGATGTTTTCCAATCTCTGTCTTCCTCTACAGTTTTTGCCCTCTACAGCTCCCTCTAGTACCATGGAAGTCATTCCCTCATGTCTTAGCAGATGTCCTATCATCCTGTTCCTTCTCCTTATCAGTGTTTTCCACATATTCCTTTCCTCTCCGATTCTGCGTAGAACCTCCTCATTCCTTACCTTACAAGTCCACCTAATTTTCAACATTCGTCTATAGCACCACATCTCAAATGCTTCGATTCTCTTCTGTTCCGGTTTTCCCACAGTCCATGTTTCACTACCGTACAATCCTGTACTCCAGACGTACATCCTCAGAAATTTCTTCCTCAAATTAAGGCCGGTATTTGATATT
The DNA here is from genome assembly GCF_023864345.2 of Schistocerca serialis cubense. NCBI lineage: Eukaryota > Metazoa > Arthropoda > Insecta > Orthoptera > Acrididae > Schistocerca > Schistocerca serialis. The sequence goes on from NC_064642.1 coordinate 588,482,782, forward strand.
AGTAGACTTCTCTTGGCCAGAAATGCCTTTTTTGCCATAGCGAGTCTGCTTTTGATGTCCTCCTTGCTCCGTCCGTCATTGGTTATTTTACTGCCCAGGTAGCAGAATTCGTTAACTTCATTGACTTCGTGACCATCAATCCTGATGTTAAGTTTCGCGCTGTTCTCATTTCTACTACTTCTCATTACCTTCGTCTTTCTCCGATTTACTCTCAAATCATACAGTGTACTCATTAGACTGTTCATTCCGTTCAGAAGATCATTTAATTGTTCTTCACTTTCACTCAGGATAGCAATGACATCAGCGAATCGTATCATTGATATGGTTTCACTTTGTATTTTAATTCCACTCCTGAACCTTTCTTTTATTTCCATCATTGCTTCCTCGATGTACAGATTGAAGAGTAGGGGCGAAAGGCTACAGCCTTGTCTTACACCCTTCTTACGAGGTGCATTAAAGTTCTAAGGCCTCCGATTTTTTTTCTCGGACTGGAAATAGATAGAAACATGCGCATTGTTTTAAAATGAGGCCGCGTTCATTGTCAATACGTCCCAGAGATGGCAGCACCAAACGGCAGATGGAATTTTACCGCCAGTGGCGAGAATGAAAACTGTTTTAAATACTTAAAATGGCGACGTTTTCCTTACTTGAACAGCGTGCAATCATTCGTTTTCTGAATTTGCGTGGTGTGAAACCAATTGAAATTCATCGACAGTTGAAGGAGACATGTGGTGATGGAGTTATGGATGTGTCGAAAGTGCGTTCGTGGGTGCGACAGTTTAATGAAGGCAGAACATAGTGTGACAACAAACCGAAACAACCTCGGGCTCGCACAAGCCGGTCTGACGACATGATCGAGAAAGTGGAGAGAATTGTTTTGGGGGATCGCCGAATGACTGGGTTGAACAGATCGCCTCCAGAGTTGGCATTTCTGTGGGTTCTGTGCACACAATACTGCATGACGACCTGAAAATGCGAAAAGTGTCATCCAGGTGGGTGCCACGAATGCTGACGGACGACCACATGGCTGCCCGTGTGGCATGTTGCCAGGCAATGTTGACGCGCAACGACAGCATGAATGGGACTTTCTTTTCGTCGGTTGTGACAATGGATGAGACGTGGATGCCACTTTTCAATCCAGAAAAAAAGCACACAGATTCACCGCCACCAAAAAAATTTCGCGTAACCGCCAGTGCTGAAAAAATGATGGTGTCCATGTTCTGGGACAGCGAGGGCGTAATCCTTACCCATTGCGTTCCAAAGGGCACTACGGTAACAGGTGCACCCTACGAAAATGTTTTGAAGAACAAATACCTTCCTGCACTGCAACAAAAACGTCAGGGAAGGGCTGCGCGTGTGCTGTTTCACCAAGACAACGCACCCGCACATCGAGCTAACGTTACGCAACAGTTTCTTCGTGATAACAACTTTGAAGCGATTCCTCATGCTCCCTACTCACCTGACCTGGCTCCTAGTGACTTTTGGCTTTTTCCAACAATGAAAGACACTCTCCGTGCCGCACATTCACCAGCCGTGCTGCTATTGCCTCAGCGATTTTCCAGTGGTCAAAACAGACTCCTAAAGAAGCCTTCGCCGCTGCCATGGAATCATGGCGTCAGCGTTGTGAAAAATGTGTACGTCTGCAGGGCGATTACGTCAAGAAGTAACGCCAGTTTCATCGATTTCTGGTGCGTAGTTAATTAGAAAAAAAATCGGAGGCCTTAGAACTAGAATGCACCTCGTAATACGAGCACTTCGTTCTTGATCGTCCTCTCTTATTATTCCCTCTTGGTTGTTGTACATATTGTATATGACCTGTCTCTCCCTATAGTTTACCCCTACTTTTTTCAGAATCTCGAACAGCTTGCACCATTTTATATTGTCGAACGCTTTTTCCAGGTCGACAAATACTATGAAAGTGTCTTGATTTTTCTTTAGCCTTGCTTCCATTATTAGCCGTAAAGTCAGAATTGCCTCTCTCGTCCCTTTACTTTTCCTAAAGCTAAACTGATCGTCACCTAGCGCATTCTCAATTTTTTTTCCATTCTTCTGTATATTATTCTTGTAAGCAACTTCGATACATGAGCTGTTAAGCTGATTGTGCGATAATTCTCGCACTTGTCAGCTCCTTCCGTCTTCGGAATTGGGTGGATGATGCTTTTCCGAAAGTCAGATGGTATATCGCCAGACTCATATATTCTACACACCAACATGAATAGTCGTTTTGTTGCCACATCCCCCAACGATTTTAGAAATTCTGATGGAATGTTATCTATCCCTTCTGCCTTATTTGACCGTAAGTCCTCCAAAGCTCTTTTAAATTCCGATTCTAATACTGGATCCCCTATCTCTTCTAAATCGACTCATGTTTGTTCTTCCATCACATCAGACAAATCTTCACCCTCATAAAGACTTTCAATGTATTCTTTCCACCTATCTGCTCACTCCTCTGCATTTAACAGTGGAATTCCCGTTGCACTCTTAATGTTACCACCGTTGCTTTTAATGTCACCAAAGGTTGTTTTGACTTTCCTGTATGCTGAGTCTGTCCTTCCGACAATCATATCTTTTTCGATGTCTTCACATTTTTCCTGCAGCCATTTGGTCTTAGCTTCCCTGCACTTCCTATTTATTTCATTCCTCAGCGACTTGTATTTCTGTATTCCTGACTTTCCCGGAGCATGTTTGTACTTCCTCCTTTCATCAATCAACTGAAATATTTCTTCTGTTACCCATGGTTTCTTCGCAGCTACCTTCTTTGTACTTATGTTTTCCTTCCCAACTACTAGAACTTAGAACTACTTAAACCTAATTAACCTGACATCACACACATCCATGCCCGAGGCAGGATTCGAACCTGCGACCGTAGCGATCGTGCGGTTCCAGACTGTAGCGCTTAGAACGGCTCGGCCACCCCGGCCACGACAACGTGAACAGATGTTTTACTAACACTTCCCCCAGCGATTTTACAAATTCCGAGGGAATATCCATCCCTCCTGTCTTATTCGATGCTGAGGCTTCCGAAGCTCTTTTAAATTCTGATTCTAGTACTAGACCTCCAATCTCTTCTTTATCGACTTCTGTTTCTTCTATCATATCAGACACGTCTGCCCCCTTATAGAGGCTTTTGTGTCTCTTTCCATCTCTTCGCTCTCCTCTGCATTGAACAGTTGAGCTCTCGTTGTACATATTAAAAGGAGTAAAGAACTGAAACTTGCAACAGCGTAGAATTTCCTTAAAAATGATTATTTATTCAGTCACGGTTGCGATTTATTGTAGCCAGGTATCGTATGCGGCTCTTATGGGCCATCTTCAGAACTTTTCAGCTTGGCTACAGTGTAATCTTTGAATTTAGTCAGCGTATATTTCGGCCTCAATATTAAAATTTCTTTATAACTTTCCTATTTTAATGCTAAAGCGGCCATACATAGCACAAAACTTGTGTTACGCTGATGAGATCTGAACAAACGAGCCGTAGCTCGTAGTAGATTCTAATTGGAATTGCCCCAAATAATCAGTTAAACTAACTTTGCTGTTATCTCTCTTTACACATTATGTCTGCTATTATAAAACTATACGCTTTGTTTAGGTTGCACAGAAACGCTTTTATGCCTAAGTTGGATAGGTGTTGCGGCCTTTGTAGTGCTACTTTATATTCTGCCAAGAGGTCCTGCCGAAATGCAGTGGCTTTAAGCGATGAAATGCAATGGGCGTCCATGAGTGAATACATTTCCTCTTCTGTAGGTTCACTACGTTGGCTCAGAGGGCTCACAATTTTGAGATATTTTCTTCTGTAAACTTTCTTCATAGCTACATTTATGAAATATTCTCGTCACCTATTATTACAGATTTTAAATTACAGATTCTTCTTAAGCTCCCGTTGAATTAAACTAATGGAACGAGAAAACGTGTTGCTGTTAAAAACATTCTTTTCATCGTACTGCGGCTTTTGTAGCTATGGAAAGTAGAACGATTCTCTGACTTTATTGCTCCAAAGGTATTCCCAGGATCATACGTCGCAGGCGACGTATTATTACTGAATTTTGGGTTACATAAATTTTATTCGTAATTATAGACTTCCTATCTTCTCAGAAAAATAAACAGGAAGGAATGTATAAGGGTATATTCATTCCTATCTTTGGTTAAAGTTGCTCCAATTGCTGCAAAATATTTCACTGATCATGTCAGTTAACGTAAAATGAACCCTCCAGAGATATTCGTTAATATTCTTACGATTTCTCTTCTAATACATTTTTAAATTTTCTGAAACATCTTTCACTCGTCATAGACAGTAGAAAAAGGTCTTATGAATCGAGTTTTTTATGGCCTGCATCAGTAACATGTAACATAACATTCTGCGGTAATCAAATGTAATACTTTCGATGGTGTGCTTAACTTGGCGAATGAAACTTTGCAATTCAGCTGACGGACATTATTAAATTACAGGCTCGAATAAAACAGTGGTCCCGGAAGTGTAGGGCAAATTTCTTCTATTTCTGTCTAGGATCACAAGACTTTTGGTCCTGAGACTACCGTTTACGCTCAGCGATGACATGTTTAAAACAGAGCTAAAGATGGTCATAGCAGACCGAAACGTTAGTCTAAGGATCAAAAGTCGCTCGGAGTGGCCGTGCGGTTTGAGGCGCCCTGTCACGGATTGCGTGGCCTCTCCCGCCGAAGGTTCGAGTCCTCTCTCAGGCATGGGTGTGTGTGTTGTTCTTCGCATAAGTTAGCTTAAGTTAGTTTAAGTAGTGTGTAAGTCTAGGGACCGATGGAAATATCGAGTGGCTAGGACCTCCCATCAAGTTGACCGTTCGTCGGGTGCAGGTCTTTCGAGTTGACGCCACTTCGGCGACCTGCGCGTCGATGGGGATGAAATGATAATGATTAGGACACCACAGCCGGGAATCAAACCCGGGCCCTTAGGATTGACATTCTGTCGCACTGACCACTCATCTACCGAGGGCGGACTGGTGACCGATGACCTCAGCAGTTTGGTCCCTTAGGAACTCACACACACACACACACACACACACACACACACCAAAAGTTGTATGATCATAGATGGAAAGAAAAGAAATGTATTCTCATTTACAATCTCACGGTATTTAATCCATTAGGAATAATACACTGCTTTTTTTAAAGTACAATATCAAGGATGCAGATTGGTCCAGTGGTATCTATTCCTATACGCCGGTTTTGCACGTCCTAGTCTCACCTGGTAATGTCCAACACAGTCACGTACTTCTATTTACCACTTCGAATCTAATAAATTTAATTCATTGCTTAAGAGTAACATAAACTGACATATCCTCAAGCAGCTCACTAGGAACATAGTGCTTCGAAAAGTTGGCACAAGGATTTGCGGAATTTTAATTTTTGTGGAGCTCAGAAGCTACTTACGATATATATTGCGTTGCAGGTTCCAATGGCTCTAAGCACTATGGACTGTAGAGAGGCACAATCACACGCACTTGTCCAGAGAAACTGTAAAAATACAAAAACTCGAAAACAGTTTCAACAAGAAAGAGGAAAGCCTTAAGGTAAACGGATCCTGGTTTCCCGTACTGCAGCGAACGACCGTCGCAGGTAGCAAGAGGAGAACCGCACCGGAAATGACTGCGGAGAAGCCCTCGGACGTTGGCGCGCCGGTTACATATAGTCTGCGGCCCCGAGATCGGCTCCAGTTCAACAACGGCAATGGAGGGTGAAGCTTTGACAATGCCAGCCACTCGTGCTGGCGAAACGTCAGTAAAATCATTCGATGAACGTCGGCCGAAGAACCCGTGACAGAAGCCAATAGGCAATTTGTCAACAAGTGGCCACGAAAGCGTTAACAATTTTGTACTATGGGATTTAACATCTGAGGTCATCAAGTCCCCTAGACTTAGAACTGCTTAAACCAAACTAACCTAAGGACATCACACACATCCCCGCCCGAAGCAGGATTCGAACCTGCGACCGTTGCTACAACGCGGTTCCGGACTGAAGCGCCTAGAACCGCTCGGTCACAGCGGCCGGCGTATTACAGGAGAAGTTAATCGACGGAAACTCTCCGCCCTAAGTTAAACAAATGTACGGCATGACTGGTGTCAGCGTCGCTGAAACTAGGTTAGTTACACACTTTGACTACCAATAGGTTATAAAAAAAGGACTGCAATAATTTCTCTATGTCTTTCCTCGAGAAACACAATATACTACAATGGCAAATTTATTTTCTCTGCGTGGCTTCATGTGATTCTAAAATCAGTCACTATACGGTAACATCGAACAGGTACAGTATCCTCTAGCAGCAACATTCTCCTCTAAACAAACTGCAGGAGTAGGAAAATATTTTTATTTATTTAAATTTAGAGCTCATAAATCGTGAAAACACTTACGTATAAACGTTCTAGACAGGTCGCAATAAACGGGTTACGTAAATGCTAAATGCAAATAATGCTAACGACTGTTTGCCCTTACAAGTTTCATCCATTCGAAGTTACAAACATCGTTAAACTTTGTTGCTTGTTTGAACATGGCAATTTCAAAAAACGGCTCATTTCAGTCTAATGGCGCTGATTAAACGTCGGTGAATAAACCCACTAGCTCAGGCGATCTCTGACTCGGCGGCATCAGCTCCTGATCTACCGGAATACTTGCAAGGTAACTATTTGTTCAGCAGTACGTAATGGACTAAATTAACGACTGCAGTTTTATATCAAAGCTCTAGTGGATTACACAGAGTAATGAAATAACGGATCAAACGTACAACAGCTGGCAGCCGAAGCATAGCACGACTCGAATTCGAAGCGAAGCCGGTAATCAGTTTACGAGCGGAAAAGGATCGAAAACTCCAAACCAAATTGCTCTCCAGACAATCGTTAAAGTGGTACCAATAAAATTAAGAGATATTCCAGTACTTTCGGCGATTATTAGCGGCAATACGCGTGATTGTGTGTGGAAGAGCAGCTGCCTCGTTAGCCGTAAACGAGGTCCCGTATTACCCCGAACAGAAGTGGAAAGCACTTCGGACCCGTAGTGCCTTGCAGCGTCAGCGTTTAACAACGGGCTCGTCGAAGCAGATAAGAGGAAGAGTTTCAAAATAGTCCTGCACAGTTGGTAAAGCTTACACAGGGGTGCTAAAAGCTATCAAGAGCATATACGAACGGTACCGAGAAATGCATGCAATATGAGGTGCAAAATGGGCAAAACATATCATCTGATGGTTTGAATGTTTAATCCTCTTCAGCTATAAATGGTAGTTAAAATAAGTAGTGACCGACATTAGTTTCTTCGTGGCTGTTCATCAAGGGAAGCCGGAACAGAAAAAAATAATGGTGATGAGGATTAATTCTGCGCAATTTATCTAAGAGAGAACATGGAATCAGTTGTCAGAGAACATTTTGAAGTGTTCCAGAAGGGCAAATCAATCGTGAAGAGCACTCCATTATCGCAACTATCTTCTTCATTTTATATTTATTTTCTTTTTCTTTTTTTTCCATAACGCTACTACTATAAATTTGTTTCACGATCATGAGCCATTTCGTTGCGTTAATCATCTTGGGGTTGAAGCTCTTTTTTCCCCTGTTTGCTTTAACAATACATGTTTCTGGATAGGGTCCGCCTTTAGCAAATTCAACACAGAGAAAACTCAGGTCAACCAACATAACAGCAGACATACACAACACATCTGGTATTTACCAACAAACATGTGAGGACTGCAGATCAGTTAATATAGGACAGACAAGCAGAAACTTTAATACCGGATACACAGAACACAGTTTATACACATAAAAATAGAAAGCAAGCAAACCACACATTCTACAATCGTCTGGTCAACCTTATTGACATACAACTAACTAACTAAGAAATAAATTTTCTAGAAAAAGGCTCGAAATTCAGTGTCAACACACAAATTACACACAAGACAGTGGAGAATCTTACCACAGAAAGTGAGTACATCATAAAACAACAAGAAAGAAACAGTACCCAAACTTCAATGCAGGTCTGACAAGATAACTAGTCACAGAAGAAATCATATGCATAATAAAGGTAAACAAAAACAACGTATTGACAGGAATAAAAACTGAAGAAGAAAAACCTCCAGAAAAATAAAGGACAAAAACATTGGTGGCCGAGCGGTTCTAGGTGCTTCAGTCATGAACAGCGCGACCGCTACGGTCGCAGGTTCGAATCCTGCCTCGGGCATGGATGTATGTGATGTCCTTAGATTTAAGTAATTCTAAGTTCTAGGGGCCTGATGACCTCCGATGTTAAGTCCCATAGTGCTCAGTGCCATCTGAACCAATAAAAACAACAAAGCAGTCCACAGAATAGGCAACATACTCAAAAAATAAGGACTCAAAATAGCCTACAGGACAGACAATTTAACACATAGGAAACTAAGGACAACCAACAAAGGCACTCATTACGAGATCAGCGAAGGGCAGCAGTCTGGAACCGCGCGACCGCTACGGTCGCAGGTTCGAATACTGCCTCGGGCATGGATTTATGTGATGTCCTCAGGTTTAAGTAATTCTAAGTTCTGGGGGACTGATGACCTCCGATGTTAAGTCCTGTAGTGCTCAGTGCCATCTGAACCATTAAAAACAACAAAGCAGTCCACAGAATAGGCAATATACTCTAAAAACAAGGACTCAAAATAGCCTACAGGACAGACAATTCAACACATAGGAAACTAAGGACAACCAACATAGGCACTCATTACGAGATCAGCGAAGGGCAGCAGCATGATAACAATAAAATAGGATGCATACAAGGAAAAAAACCTTAAAATTTCTGGAAGACAACAATATAACAAAGCTAACCAATGACCCAACACAAAGATACCGGAAAAACACACTAACACTCCTAAAAAATGTCTCACTAATCAGAAAGCGAAATGACTGAAACAAAATAGCCCCCAAGCACCCAAACTGAACAGCATACTAAAGCTCCTCAAGAACGGCATCACGATACGCCCCTTTGTCAATTTCAGAAGCGCATCCACATTTCACTTAGTAAGACAAATGCACACATACTTACAGAAACATTACGTACACACAAATAACGGAATCCTACACAACACTGATGAGCTTATACAACATATCAAAGACATCAACATAACCACAACAGCTACACTTACATCATTTGACATCACATCCCTGTACACCAATATCCCCACCACAGAAACCATCAACATCATCAAACAGCAATTAGAAGAACAAGGCAAAATCCCCAAACCCCACATAAAAGAAATAGCTAGCATTCTAAAACTAATCACTGAGCAAAACTATTTCTCACTTGACAATCAGTTCTACTCACAAGAAGATGGGCTTCCAATGGGGGTCACCAGTCAGAGGACTTCTATCCAACATTTTTCTCAATCACAATGAAAAAGATTGAAACTATAGTAAGAACCAAACAATACCAGGTAATATATTGGTATCATTATTTAGATGACATCATATGCCTTCTATATGAAACACCAAGTCGCATCCAACAACTCCACATTGGTATGAACAAAGTACACCCAAAAATAAAATTCACCACAGAAACAAAATACGACAAAAGTTAAACCAACACCAGTTCTCCATATTCAGGAACGTTACCACCACCAGCCCAGACATTCACAAAGATTCTAACCATTCAATTATGCTTCAAGAAGCCGGCTTCCAATATACGCTACACAGACTGAACAAAACTCCACTAATTGAAAACAACTATAAGAATGAATTACAGACAATCAGACAAATAGCTGCAGAGAATGGATATGTCACAAACACTATAGATAAACTGAAGCACAACATTAAAACAAAATTAAAAAGGATACCCAACGCCCAAAAAGAAAAGCCTCCTCATCAACTTACAAACACACAGAACACACATATGAGCACACATGAATAAGAAACACCCACAACGACAAACAAGTGGTTCACTCTCGCCTACAACAACAAAGCAGTGCACAGAATAGCAGAATAGGCAACATACTCTAAAAACAAGGACTAAAAACAGCGTACAGGACAGACAACTCAACACATAGGAAACTAAGGACAACAAACACAACACATCTGGTATGTAGCAACTAACATGTCAGGACTGCAAAGCAGAAACCTTAATACCAGATACACAGAACACGGAAGAGCATTAAAGAGTAACACCGGTCATTCCATATTTGCTGAACACTTTATGGGCAATAAACATAACTCAACAAACATCAATAGTGATTTGAAAATCCTCAAATGCAACAACAGCTCCCACAAGATTAATAATTGAAGAAAATTATCAGATACATAAGCCATAGTGGAAGGAAAACAAGTGATAAATGAATACATAGCTCTCTGCAATGAAACTCTGTTCTCTGCACTCAAAGAATTATTAGACAAGACCAACCTATAGAGGTCTCACTCTCCCTCCCCCACCCCACACAAACACAAACAAAGAAAAAAAAAATCCTCAACCCTACTTTCACACTCACTCTTTCTCTCTCTCTCTCTCTTTTCACACACACACACACAAACATACACACTCACACACACACACACACACACACACACAAAGTAATAACAATAATAATATTGTAAAATCCTCAAACCTACTCTCTCTCTCTCTCTCTCTCTCTCTCTCTCTCTCTCTCACACACACACACACACAAACACACACACACACACACACACAAACACACAAACAAAATGCACAGACACCTCTGAAAGATTCAGAACAACTGCCAGGAACACTCTTCCACCATCAGCCATCTTCTTTTCACACCTTCGATTGTTCCATGGTCCACCATGTCTGTTTTTACAGCTGGTAAACAGTGAAACAGTGACAGCTCACTATATAGTGTTTGAGAGAGATAAAGATGAGGAAAAAGAAACCGTAAGTGAAACATAATACAAATACACACACACACACACACACACACACAGAATTAATTAATTTCAGGCATAGCCATAACAATTTTCAATTTTGGCTTAAATAATTTGTCTACATTAAGGTGTAAGTGGTTGCAGATGACAAACTGTGAAACAAAACTGTCACTGTAGAAACATAAAACATTAGGAAAACCACATCGTGTGGTAAAAAGGTATGAATTCATAATTTTATGTGTTTTTTTTTTCAAATATCTGTAATTACGATTTAAAAACTACAGGGTGTCCGAAAAGACTTTCCCTGAATACATAAATTGATAACTCAGACTAAAAGTAAGATACAAATATGAAACTTTTGTCGAATTGTTTACAACTATCAAAGTTTTTTTTTCTGTTTTAGGTTGGCAGTACGTAAGTAGTGGATGAGGTGCAGTGCCCAAGAAGCCATGTTAACCTATCAGGAGAAGGCACAGTGTGTCCTGTGGTACAATGAGACACGATCACCAACCACAGTGCAGAGACACTTCCAGACAACATTTCGGAGGAATCCACTTGATGTCAAGAGCATTAAAGCCTCGTATGAGTCAAGAACACAGGATCGTTTGCTGACCATCCGAGGTCTGGTCGATGGTCGACCAAGAACCTCAGCGGTCTTTTCTGCGAAGTCCGAAGAAATCAGTGCTCGGGGCCTCACGTGAATTACAGAGGCCAAAAAGCTCTCTCCATGACATTTTACACAAACGTTTATCGTTTCGTGCTTACAAAGTGCAATTCGTTCAGGCCTTGTTGCCCAATGACAGTACACGTCGACATGACTTTGCGGTCAAAATGCTATCACGCATTGAGGACGATGATGGTTATCTCAGACGACTTGCCTTTTCCGACGAAGCGACCTTTTCTGTCAGTGGAGTAGTGAATCGCCATAATGTGCGCATTCGGGGTTCACAACCCCCTGGCGAGGTCACGGAGTGCACCAGAGAGAGTCCAAAGATGAATGTTTGGTGCGCGCTATCGCACGATCGAATTATCGGGCCATTCTTCTTCGCTGAGGCTACCATCACATCTGCAGTCTATCTGGACATGTTGCAACTGTATGCTGTTCCTCAGCTGCTTCAGTATCACCCCGATGTCTTGATTCAGCAAGACGGTGCAACGCCTCATTGGGGTTTGGACGTCTGTGCCTACCTCGATATGACCTTTCCTGGGCGATGGATTGGTCGTGGTGGGCCAACGGTTTGGCCTCCACGCTCTCCTGACATAACCCCATTAGACTTCTTTTTATGGGGTTATGTCACGGACGAGGTCTACCAGATCTTGAAACCCTGTGGCAACGGATAACCACAGTCGTTGAATCGATCCATCCAGTGATGTTGGCTAATGTGTGGACGGAAATTGAATATTGCGTAGATGTTCTACGTGCTACCAAGGGTGCTCATGTGGAAATTTAGTGATGTGTGAAAAAAACTTTGATAGTTTGTAAACAATTAGACACCAGTTTCATATTTGTATCTTACTTCTAACCTGAGTAATATTTACATGTGTACAAAAAGTAAATAACATTCTTTATCTTTAACAGGCATAAAGTAAAAGCTCACTGAAGATGCTGCAGGTGCAGTGAAATATGTTTCGATTAAAAAATAAAGTTGTGTTTTGCTAAAGGCGGACCCTGTCCAAAAATATATGTATCGTAGCATTAAGTGGGGACTAAATATACTGAGGTCACGAAAGTCATGGGATGCTTCCTAAAATCGAGTCGGACCTCCTTTTGTCCAGCGTAGTGTAACAGTTGGACGTTGTATAAACTTCACAATTCCCTGGAAGTCCCCTGCAGAAATATTGAGCCGTGCTGCCTCTACAGCTATCCATAATTTCGAAAGTGTTGCCGGTGCAGGAATTGTAGCAGCAACTGATCTCTCGATTATATCCTATAAAGATTCGATGGGATTGACTTCGGGCGATCTCGGTGACCAAATTATTAGCTCGAATTGTCCACAATATTCTTCAAACCAATCGCGAACAATTTTAGCTCGGTGACACGGCGATTTGTCATCCATAAAAATTTCAACGTTGTTCGGAAACATGATGTCCACGAATGGTTGCAAATAGTCTCCAAGCAGTCGAACATCGGTTCAGTTGGACCAGGAGACCCAATCACAGCACACACCATTATGGAGCCACCACCAGCGTGCCTTGTTGACAATTTGGGTCCGTGGCTTCGTTGGGTCTGCGCAACTGTCGTCTGTTGTTACGTGAAGACCGTCAATTACAAGTGACGACAGGTAATGCCCGAAATTTGGTATTCTCTGCATAGTCTTGACACTGTGGATTTCAGAATACTAAATTCTCTAACGATTGCCGAAATGAATTGTTCTATGCGTCTAGATCCAACCACTATTCCGCGTTCGGCCGAGCTGAGTGACCGCGCGGTTGGAGGCGTCATGTCACCGATTGCGCGGCCTCTCCCGCCAGAGGTTCGAGTCCTCCCTCGGGCATGGGTGCGTGTGTTGTTCTTAGCATAAGTTACATTAAGGTAGCTTAAGTGGGATGTAAGTCTAGGGACCGATGGCCTCAGCAGTTTGGTACCTTAGGAATTCACACACATTGGAACATTATTGAACACTCCGCGATCAAAGTCTTAATTTTCGTCATGCACCCAAAGTCACATCGGAAACCTTTCGACATGAGACAACTGAGTTCAAATGACAGTTGGGCAAATGCACTTCCCCTTTTATACTTTGTTTACGCATTACCACTGCCATCTATCTATCTATCTATCGCTCGGGCCTTGTCCCGCAGTGACGCAGGGTAAGCCATCGTTAATCCGATTTGCATGTTAATGGTTAAGGGGTGGCCGGATGCCCTTCTTGCCGCCACCCCGTACCCCCCGGGACGGAATTAGTGTACCCCAACTGTCTGCATCGAGTGTAATCCATGGAATAATGCGAATGTGTTCAGATGCCTATGAGCCGTAACAGAGGCGGAACAAGGGGACCAGCCCGCTTTCACCTAGCGGGATGTGGAAAACCGCCTAAAAACCACATCCAGGCTGGCCAGCACAGCGGCCCTCGTCGTTAATCCGCCGGGCGGATTCGATCCGGGGCCGGCACGCCTACCGGAGTCTAGGACAGCGCGTTAGCGCTCTCGGCTACCAAGGCGGTTTCGCATTACCACTGCCATCATATAAGTGCATATCCGTCCGCAGCACGTGGTTTAGCGGTAACGTTCTCGCTTCCCGCGCACGGGTCCCGGGTTAGATTCCCGGCGGGGTCACGGATCTTCTCTGACTCGTGATGTCTGTGTGTTGTGTGTTCTTCATCATCATTTCATCATCATTGACTCACAAGTCGCTGAAGTGGCGTCAACTAAGAAAGACTTGCAATACGGCGGCCGAATTTCCCCGCATGGGGCCTCCCGGCCAACAATGCCATACGATCACTTCATTTCATTTCAGTGCATATCCGTATCGCGTGACTTGAATCATCAAACTGTAAATACATGGAATGATAACAGTATTAGTGTCACTGCGTGAGATGATAATTTTATGGAACTTCGAAATACACTAAAGAGACAAAGAAACTGGTAACCTGCCTAATATCGTATAGGGCCTCCCGAGCACACACAGTGCCGCAACACGACGTAGCATGGACTCGACTAATGTCTGGAGTAGTGCTGGAGGGAAATGACACCATGAATCCTGCAGGGCTGTCCATAAATCCGTGAGAATACAAGGGGGTGGAGATCTCTTCTGAGCACCACATTCATTTCTGGGGAGTTTGGTGACCAGCGGAAGTTTTTAAACTCAGAAGAGTGTTCCTGGAGCCACTCTGTAGCAGTTCGAGGCGCGTGGGTTATCATATTGTTCTGGTGGAACTGCCCTAGTCCGTCGGAATGGGATATGAATCGATGCGGGTGATCAGACAGGATGATAATATACGCGTAAACTGTCAGAGTCACGAAACTTCCTGGCAGATTAAAACTGTGTGCCCGACCGAGACTCGAACTCGGGACCTTTGCAGAGTGAAAATCTCATTCTGGAAACATCCCCCAGGCTGTGGCTAAGCCATGTCTCCGCAGTATCCTTTCTTTCAGGAGTGCTAGTTCTGCAAGGTTCGCAGGAGAGCTTCTGTAAAGTTTGGAAGGTAGGAGACGAGATACTGGCAGAAGTAAAGCTGTGGGGTCCGGACGTGAGTTGTGCTTCGGTAGCTCAGATGGTAGAGCACTTGCCCGCGAAAGGTAAAGGTCCCGAGTTCGAGTCTCCGTCGGGCACACAGTTTTAATCTGCCAGGAAGTTTCATATCAGCGCACACTCCGCTGCAGAGTGAAAATCTCATTCTGTCAGAGTCATATCTAGACGTATCAGTGGTCCCGCATCACTCCAATTGCATACGCCCGACACCATGACACAACCTCCACCAGCTTGAACAGTCCCCTTCTGACAAATTGTTCAAATGACTCTGAGCACTATGGAATTTAACATCTGAGGTCATCAGTCCTCTAGACTTAGAACTACTTACACCTAACTAACTTAAGGACATCACACACATCCATGTCTGAGGCAGGATTCGAACCTGAGACCGTAGCAGCAGCGCGGTTCCGGACTTAAGCGCCTAGAACCGAATGGCCACAACGGCCGGCTTCCTGCTGACATGCAGAGTCCATGGATTCATGAGGTTGTCTCCGTACCTTTACACGTCCATCCGCTCGATACAATCAGAAACGAGACTCGTCCGACCAGCCAACACGTTTCCAGTCGTCAACAGTCCAATGTCGGTGTTGACGGGTCCAAACGATTCGTAAAGCTTTGTGTAGCGCAGTCATCAAGAGTATACGAGTGGGCCTTCGGCTCCGAAAGCTCATATCTATGATGTTCCGTTGAATGGTTCGCACGCTGACACTTGTTGATGGCCCAGCAGTAAAATCTGCAGCAATTTGCGGAAGGGTTGCGCTTCTGTCATGTTGAACGTTTCTCTTGAGTCGTCGTTGGTCTTGTTCTTGTAGGATCTTTTTCCGGCCGCAGCGATCTCGGTGATTCGATGTTTTACCGGATTCCTGATATTCATGGTACACTCGTGAAATAGCCGTACTGGAAAATCCCCACTTTGTCGCTGCCTCGGAGATGCTCTGTCCCATCGCTCGTGCGCTAGCTATAACATCACGTTTAAAATCACTTAAATCTAGATAACATGCCATTGTAGCAGCAGTAACCGAAGTAAGAACTGCGCCAGGTACTTGTTGTCTCGTATAGAAGTTGCCGACCACTACGCCGTGTTTTGGCTGCTTACATATCTCTGTATCCCTATACCAGTTTCTTTGACTCTTCAGTGTAGATTGGAAGAGGTGACGGTAGCTGTCCACTTTTAGAAATAATTACGTTATTAACCCGGAATTATCTATTGATCCGAGTTTACTGATGCGTCTTTACCACATAACTCGCATATGTTCATTGCCCAGCAAAATAATTTATGAATTAATAATTCTTCAGTAGGCGACATGAATACTACACTCCTGGCCATTAAAATTGCAACACCACGAAGATGTGCTACTGACGCGAAATTTAACCGACAGGAAGAAGATGCTGTGATATGCAAATGATTAGCTTTTCAGAACATTCACACAAGGCTGGCGCCGGTGGCGACACCTACAGTGTGCTAACATGAGGATAGTTTCCAACCGATCTCTCATACACAAACAGCAGTTGACCGACGTTGCCTGGTGAAACGTTGTTGTGATGCCTCGTGTAAGGAGGAGAAATTCCTACCATCACGTTTCCGACTTTGATAAAGATCGGATTGTAGGCTATCACTATTGCGGTTTATCGTATCGCGACATTGATGCTCGCGTTGGCCGAGATCCAGTGACTGTTAGCAGAATATGGAATCGGTGGGTTCAGTAGGGTAATACGGAACGCCGTGCTTGATCCCAACGGCCCCGTATAACTATCAGTCGAGATGACAGGCTTCTTGTCCGCATGGTGGTAACGGATGGTGCAGTCACGTCTCGATCCCTGAGTCAACAGATGGGGACACTTGCAAGACAACAACCATCTGCACGAACAGTTCGACGACGTTTGCAGCAGCATGGACTTTCAGCTCTGAGACCATGGCTGCGGTTACCCTTGAAGCTGCATCACAGCCAGGAGAGCTTGCGATGGTGTACTCAACGACGAACCTGGGTGCACGAATGACAAAACGTCATTTTTTCGGAGGAATCCAGGCTCTGTTTACAGCATCATTATGGTCGCATGCGTGTTTGGCGTCATCGCGGTGATCGCACATTGGAAGCGTGTATTCGTCATCGCCATACTGGCGTATCAAATGGCTCTGAGGACTATGGGACTTAACATCTGCCGGCCGAAGTGGCCGTGCGGTTAAAGGCGCTGCAGTCTGGAACCGCAAGACCGCTACGGTCGCAGGTTCGAATCCTGCCTCGGGCATGGATGTGTGTGATGTCCTTAGGTTAGTTAGGTTTAATTAGTTCTAAGTTCTAGGCGACTGATGACCTCTGAAGTTAAGTCGCATAGTGCTCAGAACCATTTGAACCACCAACTTAACATCTGAGGTCATCAGTCCCCTAGAACTTAGAACTACTTAAACCTAACTATCCTAAGGACATCACACACATCCATGCCCGAGGCAAGATTCGAACCTGCGACCGCAGCGGTCGCGGAGTTCCAGACTGAAGCGCCTAGAACCGCTCGGCCACCACGGCCGGCTACTGGCGTATCACCCGGCGTGATGATATGGGGTGCCATTGGTTACACGTCTCGATCACCTCTTGTTCGCATTGACGGCACTTTGAACAGTGGACGTTACATTTAAGATGTGTTACGACCCGCGGCTCGACCCTTCATCGATCCCTGTAAAACCCTACATTTCAGCAGGGTAATGCACGACCGCATGTTGCAGGTCCTGTACGGTCCTTTCTGGATACTGAAAATGTTCGACTGCTGCCCTGGCCAGCGCATTCTCCAGATCTCTCACCAACTGAAAACGTCTGATCAGTGGTGGCCGAGCAAATGGCTCGTCACAATACGCCAGTCACCACCCTTTATGAACTGTAGTATTGTGTTGACGTTGCGTGGGCAGCTGTACCTGTACACGCCATCCAAGCTCTGTTTGACTCAATGCCTTGGCGTATCAAGGCCGTTATTACGGTCAGAAATGGTTTTTCTGGGTACTGATTTCTCAGGATCTATGCAACCAAATTGCGTGAAAATGTAATCACATGTCAGTTCTAGTATAATATATCTGTCCAATGAATACCCGTTTATCACCTGCATTTCTTCTTGTTGTAGCAATTTGAATGGCCAGTAGTGTATAAAGTGTTTAAAGCAAGATTCGAAATGTCTTGTATTGTGAGTGGGATATCAGATCGGGAAATCTCTCCTTTGTGAAGTGTGAGTATTGTGTCTAAGGTGTGGCTGTTGTGCGTGGATGAACATGGTGAGTCTGTATGGAGTGCAGCATCGTGTCTGTGTTTTAGATTATGGTGGAAAAGTGAGGGTGAAATCCTGTGCTAGCACATAACGTACTGTTCTCTGACAGCGCAGAAAGTACTGTTCTCTGACAACACAGAAAGTACCACGAAGTTAAGGGCTCCCATTCGTCTTTCCCGATCGCCGTCTTCAGTATCACATGGCTTTGTCCCATGAGATACTGTGGAACCGTCTGGAAATTGTGTCATTTCACTGGGATAAAATCTGGTGATGAAGAAATTTACCCGACCAACTATTTTTCCCTTGCCAGTCAAACACTGAAAGAGAAAATTTCTTCCACCAGCAAGGTGCGAACAGCCTACACCCCCCCCCCCCTCCCCCGCCGGTGAACGTGCCACCGTACGTGTTTGCGTCAAGAGCAACGGATATCGGGAGGCAGGTTTTACGTAACACATTATACTCCATCCATTGTTGGTGACATCTTGGGGTTCAAAGGAAACTGAGTTTAAACTTTTCTTTTCGGATATGGCCAGTCGCCACCGGTGACACACTGTGGGCTGTAAGACTCGTTATCCACACTAGAGAGTACGGTTTGGGAACGAGATGGAAACGACCAGAGAGGGACTGAGACACAAAATAAATGTAAAATTAGGGTTTAATATTTAATGGCTACGCGGTCACTGCAAACCGAGCACCAGCGCCAATTGGGCCAGGATGGAGGAGGAAACCAGTCGTGTCATTTTCGAAAAAAATAGCCCGGTATTTGAATTAAGTGATTAACGGAACCCATGGAGATCCTAAATCTGGGTATCCGGATGCGGAGTTAGACGTCGTTTGTAACAGATCGAAATCGACAGATGTCGAATTTCGTGGGCACCTCAAGGGAGTGATACTTGGCCTTTGTCTTGTGATATCGTCAGAGGCTCCATGAGGTGGCTTGCTGACCATGCTGATGTGTATAGGAAGGTTCAGAAGACAGAAGAGTGGAACGACATGCAGAAATACTGACAGAAGTTAGACGACAACTACAGGTAGTGGCAGATGAAACTCGGCATAGCAAATGTAAAGTATTATTTATATGAAGAAGACGAGATAGTAACAACCGCGAAATTCCTGGCGGTAACTGTCTGGGTCTACATGAAGAGGGATGATCACATAAAACTAGTTTCAGGAAAAACAGATGCCAGGGTGATCTTCAACGGAAGAATCTTACAGAAATGTAATTCATCCACGAAATACACTCACGTTCAGAAAACAAACAGAACACACTGAAAGATTAGAAATAGGGCATTCATATCATAGGAAATGTACATTAGTATGTATTGCATAAATGATTAGCATTTCTGTGACCTCGATTCAGCGTGTGTCCTATTATCTGGTGGGCACAGGTTTCGTCACGGGCCCTGATAACTTGCTCCATGCGTGATGGCATCGTGGCGTACAAGGCTCGAATGGCGTCTTGTTGTATAGTCTTCCTTACTGCATTCACCTGGTTCCAAAGTTGGTGGTGTCTGGCATTGGGTCACAGCGCTGCAACCGTCGTTTCACCACATACCACACATTTTCGATTGGCGAAAAGTCTGCTGATCTGGCGGGACAGGGCAAAAGGCTGAAATACTGACATAAAGAAGGAGGCTCGTGGTCGCGCATTGTCTTGATGAAAAATGGCGTCTGCAGTGTTGTGCAGAAAGGGTATGGCTGCGGGTCGTGGGATGTAATTCACCTAGACCACACTGGTCACAGTGCTCTGGACACGCGCCAACTGTGTTTTGTAGTTGTACTCAATAGCATCCCCACACCTTAAGGCCTCGATCTATGTCTTGTGCAAGAGCAGTCACTGTGATGCTGCTCCCCCTGTCTGTGGCGAACCAAAATGCGGCCATCATTTTCAAACAAAAACAGAACCTGAATTCTTCCGAAAACACTATCTGATGTTATTCCTGTCCCCAGTGACGTCGTTCCGGACATTATTGCAGTCTAAAATGTTTCTGCACGTTCGTCAAAGACAGACGGAGAAGAAGACGACGCTCACGTAACCTTTGCCGTAATAAACGGCGACGGACTGTCACCCCTGACAGTGTACTATGTGTTACACACTGCTCGACTGTTGTGCCAGAGCCTAGGAGGACGCAGATCTGTCCTGCAATCCCATTTGGATGTGGTGTGTCGATCTTCTTCGGGGGGGGGGGGGGGGGGGGGGAGGGTATGGATGTTGCGATCTCAACCATCTTGTCGTGTTCTGCGACCTTCCGTGAACCATTCTGAATACACCCGTTACACTGACGAGCCGAAACACTTGGACCCACACGAGCAGCAATTTCTCGGATGGATGCATCACATTCTCTGATGCCAATAATGCGCCCTCTTTCAAACTCACTGATTTGACGGTACGGTCCGCACATACGTCTGCGAGGCATCCTGCACGTCTACTCAAGTCGTACTGATCCATTACCTTTGGTTTATAGCGACAACGAGAGCCGCAGGCACATTTTACCGGTAGGTGGTGTAACGCCGCGATATCAATGTTGACCTTGAACCCGAGGGCCGACGCGGTTCAAATGCTAACCATTTCTGCAAAACATACTAATGTACATGTCCTGTCGATATCAGTGTCCTATCTCTAGTCCTTCAAGGTTTCCCGTTTTTTTTCTGAAAATGAGTATAAGTCACGTAACAAACATTCGTACGACCGATTCTTGAGCAGTGCTCACCAGCGTCACCCATCCAAGTGATAACCCATCCCGACAGTGGTTAATCACGGTGATCTAAGGGGAACCGGTATTACCAATGCGCAGAACCGTTGGCTTGCGATATGTCCACAGGGAGAAAATCAGAACTCGTATGGATCTTTATCGATACAGGTAGTCGTTACTCCTAATCAGCTTTCACGAGTGGAGAAGGGCGGACGGAATTGATAGTGGTAACTGAAGTACTCTCCGCCACAATTCGCCCGGTTGTCCGTGCGCTCTAACGCACGGCTTTCGGGGCGGGAAGGAGCGCCGGTCCCCGGCACAAATTCGCCCGGCGGATTTGTGTCGAAGTCCGGGAGCCGGCCAGTCTGTGGATGGGTTTTAGGCGGTTTTCCATCTGCCTCCGCAAATACGCGCTGGTTTCCCTTATTCCGCCTCAGCTACACTATGTCGGCGATCGCTGCGCAAACAAGTTCTCCTCGTACGTGTACACCACCATTACTCTATCACGCAAACATAGGGACTATACTCGTCTGGTGTGAGACGTTCCCTGGGGGGTCCACCGGGGGCCGAACCGCACAATAACGCTGGGTTTGGTGTGGGGCGGCGGAAGGGTGAAGTGGACTGCGGCAGTCGTCGTGGGGCTGTGGACCACTGCGGTTGCGGTGGGGACGGAGCCTCTCCGTCGTTTCTAGGCCCCCGGTTAACATAACACAACATAACATAACGTAATATAACTCTCCGCCACACACTATAAGGTGTCTTCCTGAGTACAAGTGTACACTACTTTCCTGTGAAAACTGCATCATCCGGAAGGAATGGTCTGAATCACTCATAAATCGGAGAGTATTGGAGCTATAACAAGTGATTAAGATTGAAGAGAGATTGCTTGCAGGTGGGTCCAGCAGCGCCCTCTTTGCTGTGATAGGACAGGTCACCGTCACTTCACGCACAGTCAGTGCAGAGCCATCTAACGAAGTGGAAACATGTAAGCAATTGACGGTATACCTCGTCGACATCATAGGGCGCATTATCATAATTATATGCAGAATGACTGGTTTCCGTGAAATGGGATTGACGTACCGTGACATTCCTGCTCATACAGGTCATGCTGCTACAACAGTGATGGGCGTTGGAACGACCGCTATCTTGTCTGCTTGACTGTAACCGCCGGAACGACTTGGCCCACAGTTATGGCAAGATGTTGGAGGACGGCAACTGATTTGTCTGCGTCGACAAATCGACGCCGTCCGCTGGGGGCTGGACTAGTGGCACATATACCATGGCCTCGGATTCCAGTGGACGCACCAACACCTCAACCAACTGTCCTACAGTGATTACTTCTGTGAATGTAATCGGGCGTACTGCACTGTTGACTGGCATAGGGGAATATAGTTAAGTGTAATTGGCCGGGAAATACAATCTCGCCTTCTATGTATTGACGACATGCTGAACAGAAAGCACTACATCAAGTAGGATGTAGAGCCGAAGACACAGCCCCTCCTGTAAGCATATTTCTTTTGTATCCCGCCTCGATAGGCGGCGCTTGGATCTGCTCCTGTGAACTGCTTCTGCAAAACAGGCCGAAAGTGAAGGACGCGAGTAGGAGCAGATTACGCTGATACAGTAGCTCCCTACTTCAATAAAATTCTTCAGGGTATCAGACCGCATCGTCATAATTTAAAATGCGCCAACGTTTCGGCCAGCGTTGCAGCTAGCCTTACGTTAACGTAAGGCCCTGATGAAGGCTAGCTGCAACGCTGGCCGAAACGTTGGCGCATTTTAAATTATGACGATGCGGTCTGATACCCTGAAGAATTTTATTGAAGAAGACAACGGCCGCGGAAGCCTACGCTTACAATAGCTCCCTACTTAGCAATCATATAGAACCGCTCGCTCACCGATAGATCTGTACCTACAGATTGGAAAATTGCGCAGATCGCACCAGTGTTTAAGAAGGGTAGTAGGAGTAATCCATCGTACTACAGACCTATATCATTGACGTCGGTTTGCAGTAGGGTTCTGGAGCATATACTGCATTCAAACAATATGAATCACCTCGAAGGGAACGATCTATTGATACGTAATCAGCATGCTTTCAGAAAACATCGTTCTTGTGCAACGCAGCTAGTTCTTTATTCGCACGAAGTAATGGTCGCTATCGACAGGGGATCTCATATTGATTCCGTATTTCTAGATTTCCGGAAAGCTTTTGACACCGTTCCTCACAAGCGACTTCTAATCAAGCAGCGGGCCTATGGGGTATCGTCTCAGTTGCGCGACTGGATTCGTTATTTCCTGTCAGGAAGGTCGCAGTTCGTAGTAATAGACGGTAAATCATCGAGTAAAACTGAAGTGATATCAGGTGTTCCCCAGGGAAGCGTCCTGGGACCTCTGCTGTTCCTGATCTATATAAATGACCTGGGTGACAATCTGAGCAGTTCTCTTAGGTTGTTCGCAGATGATGCTGTAATTTACCGTCTAGTAAGGTCATCCGAAGAGCCGTATCAGTTGCAAAGCGATTTAGAAAAAATTGCTGTATGGTGTGGCAGGTGGCAGTTGACGCTAAATAACGAAAAGTGTGAGGTGATCCACATGAGTTCCAAAAGAAATCCGTTGGAATTCGATTACTCGATAAATAGTACAATTCTCAAGGCTGTCAATTCAACTAAGTACCTGGGTGTAAAAATTACGAACAACTTCAGTTGCAAAGACCACATAGATAATATTGTGGGGAAGGCGAGCCAAAGGTTGCGTTTTCATTGGCAGGGCACTAAGAAGATGCAACAAGTCCACTAAAGAGACAGCTTACACTACACTCGTTCGTCCTCTGTTAGAATATTGCTGTGCGGTGTGGGATACTTACCAGGTGGGATTGACGGAGGACATCGAAAGGGTGCAAAAAAAGGGCAGCTCATTTAGTATTATCACGTAATAGGGGAGAGAGTGTGGCAGATATGATACGCGAGTTGGGATGGAATTCATTAAAGCAAAGACGTTTTTCGTCGCGGCGAGATCTATTTACGAAATTTCAGTCACCAATTTTCTCTTGCGAATGCGAAAATATTTTGTTGAGCCCAACCTACATAGGTAGGTATGATCATCAAAATAAAATAAGAGAAATCAGAGCTCGAACAGAAAGGTTTAGGTGTTAGTCTTTCCTGCGCGCTGTTCGCGATTGGAATGGTAGAGAGATAGTATGATTGTGGTTCGATGCACCCTCTGCCAAGTACTTAAATGTGAATTGCAGAGTAATCATGTAGATGTAGATGTACTTCGGTACTGCGTATAGGTTAAAGCTCTTTCTGGTGTATGAACATATACAAATTGTGGCATTTTTTTGCGTACAGATGAGCGTGTAGGTGCGAAGCCGTACATGTATCAAAGCTAACAGTTACGAGCAGTAGGACAAACCATCATTAAAAGTAACAAAGGCAAAGTTTGTCATGGTAGCCCCCTTTGAAGTAGAAGCTAAGTTGCTTGGTCATCAGCTCTTGATCAAATGGGTAGAACCTGGAGCTGCGCTCGTAGAGCTGCACAGCGCGGCTAGAGGGCTCTGTCGTCGGTGTAGGTGTCGTAGTGCCAACCTAAGAACTTATACCCATACTGTGGCATCGTAGCTATCGATACCACAGTTTCAGCCGGGAAATACCCGGCGGCAAGTGACGAGAAATGTGCAAACTTTCTTCTAAAACCGACGTGTACCACTGCTTCCGAGGCCTGCACCTTCACCTGACACGTAGGCTGTCGAACATGGCTGGGTATTGTCAGTAAGCGACTTGTTCATACTGGTGGTCATGCAACCAGCGCTTTGTGGACGCACCTACAAACCGCCTAGCAGTGTTCCACAGTAGCATATCGAGGCCCTTCTTTGATTCCATGCCACGATGTTCAAACGCTGTGATTGTAGCTTACGGCAGCTACACACCGTCCTGCATTCTCATGAGCACAGTTCTGCAATTCTATTCCTTCCCTAAGCTCTGGAATAATTTTCTTCGTAAATACATGTCTGCTTCTCTGTCTACATCTATCTACATCCATACTTCGCAAGCCACCTGACGGTGTGTGGCGGAGGGTACCTTGAGTATCTCTATCGGTTCACCCTTCTATTCCAGTCTCGTATTGTTCGTGGAAAGGAGGATTGTCGGTATGCCTCTGCGTGGGCTTTAATCTCTTTGATTTTATCCTCATGGTCTCTTCGCGAGATATACGTATGAGGCAGCAATATACTGCTTGACTCTTCGGTGAAGGTATGTTCTCGAAACTTCAACAAAAACCCGTACCGAGCTAATGAGCGTCTCTCCTGCAGACTCTTCCACTGGAGTTTATCTATCATCTCGGTAGCGCTTTCCCGATTACTAAATGATCCTGTAACGAAGCGCGCTGCTCTCAGTTGGATCTTCTCTATCTCTTCTATCAACCCTATTTGGCACGGATCCCACACTTGTGAGCAATATTCAAGCAGTGGGCGAACAAGTGTATTGTAACCTACTTCCTTTGTTTTCGGATTGCATTTCCTTAGGATTCTTCCAATGAATTTCAGTCTGGCATCTGCTTTACCGACGATCAGCTTTATATAATCATTCAATTTTAAATCATTCCTAATGCCTACTCCCAGGTAATATATGGAATTAACTGCTTCCAGTTGCTGACCTGCTATATTGTAGCTAAATGATAAAGAATCTTTCTTTCTATGTATACGCAACACATTACACTTGTCTACATTGAGATTCAATTTCCATTCTCTGCACCATGTGTCAATTCGTTGCAGATCCTCCTGCATTTCAGTACAATTTTCCATTGTTACAACCTCTCGATACACCACAGCATCATCCGCAAAAAGCCTCAGTGAACTTCAGATGTCATCCACAAGGTCATTTATGTATATTGTGAATAGCAACGATCCTACGACACTCCCCTGCGGCACACCTGAAATCACTCTTACTCCGGAAGACTTCCCTCCATTGAGAATGACATGCTGCTTTCTGTTACCTAGGATCTCTTCAATCCAATCACACAATTGGTCTGATAGTCCATATGCTCTTACTTTGTTCATTAAACGACTGTGGGGAACTGTATCGAACGCCTTGCGGAAGTCAAGAAACACGGCATCTACCTGTGAACCCGTGTCTATGGCCCTCTGAGTCTCGTGGACAAATAGCGCGAGCTGGGTTTCACACGACCGTCTTTTTCGAAACCCATGCTAATTCCTACGGAGTAGATTTCTAGTCCCCAGAAAAGTCATTATACTCGAACATAATACGTGTTCCAAAATTCTACAACTGATCGACGTTGGAGATATAGGTCTATAGTTCTGCACATCTGTTCGACGTCCCTTCTTGAAAACGGGAATGACCTGTGCCCCTTGGAACGCTACGCTCTTTAAGAGACCTACGGTGTGTTGCAGTTTTCACGAGCAGTAGTGCAGATGCAGATGAACCGCCGTCCTTCCGGGTGCGAGTGATTTCCAGATATACCGATAAGCTGCTAATCGACGAACGAGCGCAGGTATTTTGTTTACGTACGGGGGAGTGTCGGTAAAAGCGCGCTCCACGCCACGTCGCCTCTTCGTCGAAGCAGTAATTGTGACACCACGAGGTGTTGTATGGAAATTTCGCCGCCAGGAGTGGCGGGGGGAGAACCGCAGCGGCGCGGCGCGGCGCGGCGCGGTCTGGCGTGCGGCCGCTCGCCATGCATATGGATGGCGGTGGCCGACTTGTGTCATCGCGCTGTTAACCAGAGGTTATTGTGCCCGCTACAGCGCCCATTATGCATCCGGGACGGCCCAGCCAGTGTGGACGCGGCGTGCTGTGACGCCCACTTACGTAGGCGTCGCCCGTCACCGCCTTCGCAGGTCGACCAGCGACGGCGCCTTCTAATGCCGCCCAGCTCGGCTCGTTACAAAGGGCACAACGCAAGTTTGGCAGCCGCACTTATTTTATCGTTTCGTGACCATTTCCACCACACTCAGTGTGTTGCTGCCGCACCTAGGCAAGCGAATCTCGTTTTCCTTTTATCTACGCACACTCCACATCATTTTGCAAGACGTTTTCTACCCTTTCCAATCTCATCCTACCAACTGTACACTGTCCTAGTTGCTCCTCCAAAATAAATCCTCCTACTCAACGTCTTCTTCCTGAATAAAATACTGTCATTTTCTAATTCCTGTAACCACATTGTCAGCGCCTTCCTACGGTCGCAGGTTCGAATCCTGCCTCGGGCATGGATGTGTGTGACGTCCTTAGTTTAGTTAGGTTTAAGTAGTTCTAAGTTCTAGGGGACTGATGACCTCTGCAGTTAAGTCCCATAGTGCTCAGAGCCAGTTGAACCATTTTTTCAGCACCTTCTCACAACATTAAAGGGTGTGTTCAGCCACGTATTTACAGTGAAAAAAACTGTTGTGTACATAGTTCAGCGTAGTCAGCGCGTACACAACTTTCCCACTAGAGCGCGCCCAGCTAAGCACAACAGCGCAGGCGCAGCGCTCGTCTGTCTCCGCACTACGAGATGACGCTGTCTTAGAGACGGACCAAATTCTGCTTCCGCCGATCTGCGTGTTAATATGTAACGCAGCCAATGAGATTGCTGCTAACGTAAAACCTTTCCTCCTGGCGGATCACACTCGCGCAGTGATACATGAACGCGCGAGGTATTATAACGAGTGTACAGACCTCCGATTGGTCAGTCTGTAGTCAAGTTTCAGTCTGCGCCTGATAAGATTATCATATTCCTGTACATAGCCATGAAGAGAAATGTATAGACACTTTGTCAAGCATCAGAGATATATGAGAATAAGATTAACGTACCAATACCAAAGGAACTTCAGATTGTTAATTGTAAATAGCATCCAGAACGAAGTTACGTTATTTTCATGCTTGTTATTATTTTAATAAATGTGTATGAAAATTAATCAAGTTCTGTTTAAAGTTGGTCACCGTCAATCTGCTACTCTAAGCGTGCAAGTGGCATTTCTATCGTCTGACCTGACGGCACAAGATAAACACACCACGATAAGACCAGGAGACATATAGCTGACACTCGCCTACTTCGTTAGAGCGACGACTCAAGTAATCTGATGGTGTGTGTACCGAAGGCCTCACAGTACGCACACCACAAAAACACAAAAATCTAAGCGTTTCGATGGTCAAACCTTCATTATCAGAATGACCGGACAGCAACCTCTAAAACCGTCCGTTATAAAATACGCTGTCGGGAAAAAGTTAGTACACCCTTTTAGAGCTTTCCAATTCAATCAAGATTTATTGTTTAAACCGTGTGTATGGAGTACATGAAATGATTACATTTGCAGATCAACAGCACAAGCGGTTTTGAGGTGCCGAGTGTCGACCCATGCTGAAAGACCCTTATTAGTTCAAATGGCTCTGAGCACTATGGGACTCAACTGCTAAGGTCATCAGTCCCCTAGAACTTAGAACTACATAAACCTAACTAACCTAAGGACAGCACACACATCTATGCCCGAGGCAGGATTCGAAACTGCGACCGTAGCGGTTCCAGACTGTAGTGCCTAGAACCGCTCGGCCACTCCGGCCGGCGAGCACTGTGGGACTTAACATCTGAGGTCATCAGTCCCCTAGAACTTAGAGCTACTTAAACCTAACTAACCTACGGACATCACGCACATCCATGGCCGTAGCAGTCGCGCGGTTCCGGACTGAAGAGCCTAGAATCGCTCGGCCAGAGCGGCCGGTACCGGTATTAGTACGTCGTGTAGCCTCCACGGGCGACACTGCAGGTGCTGACTCTGGCATCCAATCGGTCGTACAGGTGGCGAACACTGTCCTGGGATACGTTATGGCACACCTGCTTAACCTGTTCAGATAGTTCTGTAAGAGTTGTTGGCTGAAGAGTCGCATCACTTCTCGTCCCATTATGTGCCACACGTGCTCGACTGGAGATACGTCTGGAGATGGTGCTGACCAGGGAAGCTGCTGCACGGGTTTTAGACCACGTTCAGCTTCATGGCCAGTGTGTGAGTGAGCATTATCCTGTTGGAAGAACACCACCACATTCCTGTTGCCAGAACGGCAAAAGAACGGGTCTAAAACATTCTTATGTACCGAGTGCTGGTTAACGTCCCCTCCAGAAACACCAAACGCGAACCAGTTTGTTGTTTATCGCACACCGGACCATAAGGCTAAGGTGGGGCCAGTGTGTCTTGCACGAATTCACTCTACGAGACAGCGCCCACCAGGTCTATGTAGCGTGGGCAAACGACTACCACCTGCATGCAGACAGAATCTGCTTTCATCACAGAAGAGCACAGTGTGCCATTCCAAGTGATCCTCTGACGGCACCAGTCCAGCCGTGCACATCGATGGTATGGCGTGGATGGAAGACGATCTAGAGGTGTGTGTGCGCCCGTAGTCCCGCTGCTAATAACCGGTTCGCAACAGTTCGTGCTGGCACATCTGGGCTCATAAGCACTTTTATCTGTGCTGTGGTAGCTGTACAATATACCACTGTTGTCCTTATAATACGACGATCCTGGGAGTCGTCTGTGCTGCATGGATTTCGAGACCCTCGTCTACAGGTGTGAGAACGTTCACGTGGCCACTAACACCAGTACCGTTGCACAACTGACACAGCACGTCCTGCCTATGTGGCAGTTCACCGAAAGAAGCATCCCACCACTCGGAAGGCCACAATTTGACCGCTTTTGGATTCGCTCAGCTGGCTCTAGCAAACACAGGTGCGTCTGCGTGGCATGTTTGCATACTTGTTTCGCTCGTTTGCACCACTGTGAGATTTCTGGCTTTCTGGCTGTGAGCATTCCCTATTAAAGGGTAGACACAGATGGTACTCTGATAGGTATGCTACTGCGACATTGGCAGACGACGTTGGAACTATTATCTGTACATCTACTATACGCCAGGTGGCAGATGTAGTCATCGCATCAAAATCTACGTCGCCTTGCCATGTGTAGTTTTTCCGGCAGTGTATAAACAACGACACCGAACATGAAATAAAGTGGCTGTTTCCCCTGCAGCAGCTTCTTCTTAACATGGGCATCCAAATCACTGTCACTGATAACACAGACTGGAACTGAATGGCATGTGAAGTCCACTGGCATCAGCAGTGTCACAGTAAGAGCCATATCCGTCTACGGTCTGTGTATCTTCCTGAAAGCGACATCCTGCTGACAAATACAGAAGTAATCCGAGTGGGCTCTACGTGAATGTAAATGTGAAATCACGGAAGAAATGAAGTGATGTATTACCATGCAGGGTAGCCTGAAAATTCACATCATGAACAGAAAGATAACAATATACAGTAAGATCGCTAAATAATTACAATTGTTGAAGTAGATCTGAAAGGTTTTAAAAAGAAGTTATGTGTGCCACCCGTAAGCAGTTCATACAGTATTTTATTATTATTATTTTTTATTTTTTTTTGTCTTTTACATGCAAAATAGCGAGATCCTAATCAGTTGCCAACACAGTGACCAGTTTCATGAATACGCATGGTTACGGCTGACTTCTCTAAACTGCTAAGCCGAAAAGCGTTGCTGTGTTCATTGTAGCCGGCCGCTGTGGCCGAGCGGCTCTGGGCGCTTCAGTCCGGAATCGCGCTGCTGCTACGGTCGCAGGTTCGAATCCTGCCTCGGGCATCCTTAGGTTAGTTAGGTTTAAGTAGTTCTAAGTCTAGAGGGACTGATGATTTCAGATGTTATGTCCCATAGTGCTCAGAGTCATTTGATCCAATTGTTCATTGTATTTTAACTTAAAGGACATACTGGTGGCGCCTATGTAGTTCGCAATCCAGGTGTTACCTGTGTAGCTAGGATATCTCTCGTATTTATCGACTTCCTTCCGTAAATTGTTCCTTAGCTAAGGAGGCTTTAGAGGTTCTCGCACAGTAATGCTGATGACGAAGGCTTGAGCTCGGAAACGCCTAAATTTCAGGTTTTTTTTGCACTATAAGTCGGTAGTAGAGCCGACGTTTTAACACCTATTTTCATAGACCCGACCTCATATTCATTATGGGTGACACAAGCCTTCCCACAAATTTCCACTTACCATCGTTTCATCCACATTCTTACTTATGATGCCAGGAGGCCCCACCACACATCAACAGAACTCGTCTCACCAACATCCGGTCACGATTCTGTTGATTATATATGTGTATTCTTAACTTTTGTAAAGTAAAAGCTGAATAGCAGCAGCCTGCATTTATGACCATTAAAATTACAATACCATGACGCCGATGTGCGTTGTACGGCGATTTGACACGAAATGTTTCCTAGCAAGCATAACGTAGATGGTTTTATTCCTACCTAATCATTTGTGGATGTTGTTTGTTCGTGAGAAGTTCGTGTTATGCTTGATATAAGAAGGTGAACTGACTACTGGCACGAATCAGGATTGGATACCAGTAGCATCGTGGACTATCGTGAGCGCGATTTATCATTCAGCGATATTACTGCTTGCGTTATTCGTGATATCGGAATTGCCCAAAGGATGTGGAACCTATGGGTATTCAATAGCATGCACTATCTCCGTGGCTCCAAGAATGTAGCGTCCGAGTGGACAGATATACACTATCTGGTCAAAAGTATCCGGCTACCATTGACCTGATGTGTATCTTTCCTTCCCCTTTGTGGCGGCTTAGATGTCATGGGGTCACTTTCATTTGGGTGTGAGAACGGCTGTGGAGGAATGGCAGCCCATTCTTCCTCAACAGCAGAAACTAGAAATGGCACTGATGCTGGATATTGACGTCTGAAGCTAAGTCATGGTATATCTCCTCGCAAACATGTTCAGATGGTTTCAGATTGCGACTTTGTGTCCACAGACCATGATGAAGGCTTGAGGTTGGAAACGTGTAAGTTCTAGCGTTCTTTTTTTTTTGCGCTATAAATTGGTGGTTGAGCAGACATTCTAACACTGATTTTTGCAACCACGACCTCATATAGATTATGGATAACATCAGACCGTCTCACAAACTTCCATTTACTATCTTTTCATCCACATTCTAAGTTAATATGTCAGGAGGCCTCATCACACAGCAGCAGAACTCGCCTCACCAACATCACATGACGATCTAAACTTAATTTTTGCAAAGTAAAGGAGATGTTTCTCCTCAGTATGCTATCAACAGTGCTGTAAAATGTGTTTATATTCTTCCGCATTTATCGTTTTCTTAAGCACAACATCCACGGAAAACACCCTCCATACTGTAATACACCCACCTCCACAGTTCACTGTTGGCACTGAACATGATCGCAGGTAATGATCTCCAGACATTTGCCAAATGCAGACCCGTCCACAAGACCAACACAGGGTATTACGTGATTCAACACTCCAGCCATCCGCTGTCCTGTGACGTTGTTCTTTACGCCAGCTCAAGCGTCGCTCAGAACTGACTACAGAAATGTGTTGCTTATGAGGAGCTGCTCGACCATTCTAGCTCATTAATTTTAACACACTATCCCCTGAGACTGTGCTAGCTGAACTGCTGTTAATGCTTCGTAATCCAAGAATGATTCTTTCTGCCGATATCATGGGATATGCTCAACACCACTTCGCAATGCTGACGGTCCCCGTCCGTCAGCAGATGAGTTCTGCCTCGTCTTACTTCAGCTATGGATGTTCGTTCCCGTTTCCACTTCAGTAACGGCACTCACAGTCGACTTGGGCAGCTTTAGCAGGCTAAAATGTGGGTGATGGGTCTGTTGCTCAGGTGGCATCTAATGAGTAGTCCATCTCAGATGTCACGGAGCTGTATGACCGATCCATTATGTTTATACATAAGAAACTACCAGCCTCGATTGCGGTAATGAAACCAACCTTTACCTAGGTTTCAGCCCAAGTAATTGAGCCTGTAGTCACATTTTTAAAATGCGGTACATAGGTACGTTAGCTCCCGAGGCCCATCCCACGGCGTCCATGGAGACGAGGCGCTCGCCGGAGCATAAGTCTTGGAGGTGACTTAGTACGTATGTACCGCATTTTTAAAATGTGACTACGCCTATTCAGGCTGTTTTAGTTTTATTGCTAGACCATACCCTCGTAGACATATTATAGAATCAGGTTTATCTTCTGAAGAAGGCTCAATTACTTGGGCTGAAACCTGGGTAAAGGTTGGTTTCATTACCGCAATCGAGGCTGGTAGTTTCTTATGTATTAGACATTCACGATTT
This sequence comes from Schistocerca serialis cubense, assembly GCF_023864345.2. NCBI lineage: Eukaryota > Metazoa > Arthropoda > Insecta > Orthoptera > Acrididae > Schistocerca > Schistocerca serialis. Next base: position 588,515,923 of record NC_064642.1, read on the forward strand.
CTGACTGGACTGCAATGTTGAAAGTACCCAGCCCCCACGAGTCTCCTTTTATACTGGTGGGTCTGTCTCTGGTAGCATCTAGTGGTCTATTCCATAATTACGTAGGGGTCTTCTGAGATTTTTTATCAGTTAGAGTACTGATCGGTTCGCCATGCAGGATCGGAGACCATGTCACATAACCCGAGGTAGGACGTGGAAATGTACGCAGCAATACGAGTATCCACACGGACATTGCGACGAATCCCGGGGCAACTTGGGCTATCACAACGGCAAGCTAAATTGCGGCTGCTCTTGAAGCGGCGGATGACAGAGGCACACAGACTATGGTGCCTAATGGTAATATTGGACACAGAATTGACACCATATTGTCTTTTCAGACGACATCATGAATTGACATATCCGTGTGCGGACGCGTCCACGTGTGCAGGCACCAAGAAAAGGAAAGTTGTCAGAATTTGAACAGCGCCAGTTATGTTTCCGACGTTCAATGCCAGTGGCTGAGTCCCATATTCACGGTCTCCGTGACGTCTTTCAACAAAATAAGTTACGGGAACACATTGTCCGTGCAGTTCCGACCTACATCGATACACGGGGTCTTCGACTGCTTCTATGGTCAGAAGTTTCTCCTGATCTCTCACCTGTTGAAAACATTTGGCCACGGATTGCCATGCCACCAGTCGCCAGCCACTACGTTGACTGGCGTAGAGTTGCAACAGCATTGGAATGACGGACCTGTATTTGACAGCGAAACTCTGTTCTACTCGATACCCTGCCAGGTTAGAGCATCGTTCCTGCCAGAGTTGGCAGCTCTGAGTACTAATTTTCGCACCCTACATACCCCGAAATCTCCTAGAAATTTAATCATCTATCCTTCCTTCAATACTGTATACACACAACAGCAAAAAAATTGTTATTCACTATCCTTCCTGGTACTGTAGTTTTGAAAACTGACAGTGTAGTTTTTTATAGCTCGCCCTTATAGGGGCAATGTAAATACCGTGTACATGAGACTCGTTAATGTCTTGAAATCCCTCAAGAGTTCAGTTTTTCTGTGTATGACGACGAGGTTACAGCGTGTATGTTGCGGAGAAGCGTGTTTCAAACCGTCCTCAGGCCGTCCTGATTTAGGTTTTCCATAGTTCCCTTACACCATTACACCATATGAACAAATGTCAGGATGGTTTCTTTAACAATAATACGGGCCTTACAAAGTTAATTCATCATTTTAAACTGGAAGTAATTTGTCGCTCGATACAGTTAGTTGCCGACTCTGTGTAGAGGAGGGATGTCCAGCTCGTCCGGCTCCTACAGCTTTCTTCCTTCCCAGTTCTTCACGTGCTCTGTTGCTATGTCTTGTTGTTGATAGGAGAACATCGGTTTGTTGTTGTGTTGAACAGATCAGTGGCCGGCCTGGTTTCCTACGTTCGGCAGTGTTTTTCAAGGCTGTGTCTAATGCAAAGGCCGACCGGAGTGGCCGAGAGGTTCTAAGCGCAACAGTGTGGAACCGCACGACAGCTACGGTCGCAGGTTCGAATCCTGCCTCGGGCATGGATGTGTGTGATGTCCTTAGGTTAGTTAGGTTTAAGTAGTTCTAAGTTTTAGGGGACTGATGACCACATAAGTTAAGTCCCATAGTGCTTAGAGCCATTTGAACCATTTTCTAATGCAAAGATGAAAAAATTTCGCGGCATGGAGTGGAAAGGGGGCAGGAAAGGAAGAAGGGCGTGAAGCTAGAAAGTTTATTTACGCAATAAAAAGTATTATTTGATGGGGCTTGTGCATGTGTGCCGCTCAACGGTGCAGAAGAAACGTTTAGTATACAAATCAAGCGGAGTGGCGCGTGCTACAAAGTGATATTCACCTACATCTGCCGGGCCGCGTTGATCGAACGAGGAAGATCGTAACGATACTTATGAACAAGCAAGCAGTAAACTTGAGTGGTTTGACTGTGAAAGTGCCTCAGATTTATGAATGAGAATAGCATGTGAAGAGTGCAGCCGTGAGAAAGAAAGGTTTCAAAATAGATTGTAATTTCACCACCTCGGAGTTTGAACCTATTACTTTCTTGAGCTCGTCCAGTAGTCAACCCAGTTGTATCTTGGAATTTGGTAGAAAACGTTACGAAAGCGACCCATCAGTCACACATTACAACCAGTCTGATTCTATGTTATGAACTGTAGTGGCTAAAATACACTTCCCCATTCGTCAGATGTGGGAGTCTTTATAAATCGCATACTGGCTGAAAGAGGTAGTTATACATAGACAGCAATAAAACCTCACTTCTTTTGCATTATGAAGGAGGTCTGTTGAAAAAATTCCGGAACTTTGTCCATAAAACTTTTCTACGCTACCCTTTTACTTATTGTGTATGGTCTCCTTCTAAGTAATCTCCTCCACAATTGAGACATCGCTCCCAACGCAGTTTCCACTTCCTGAAGCCGTCTTGGTACGCCTTTTGCTGAATCGCGCATAGCGCCGTCTCGAATTTTCTTTTGTCTCCACTCAATCGTTGCAAAGCTTCGTCCTTTCAATGCGTTTTTGACTTCCGAAATAAAAAACAAAATCCGGAGAAATCATGTCTAGAGAGTACAGAGGATGACGCAGCACAGTGATTTCGTTTTTTAATAATAAATGAAAAGCACCAGTTTGCTTTTGTTCTACAATATTATTTTTATTGCTAACCAGTTTTCGGCTTACAAGGCCATCTTCAGACGTTTACTGAGTATTATCACCAAAGAAGTTAAATGTTAGCTGACAACATTGGAAGAGAAGTAACACATCTAGAGTGAAGTAGAAACATACAGTGAGTAACATCTTTGCAAAGCAAGCTGGAAATTAACAGACATCTTGCTCACAGTCCAGATCTCATCCTAAATGACCAGACACAATTCAACACTTCCCCTCTCCTAAACTTCATATAATCATCTTTGTTGTTCATTACTTCACACACTCTCTCTCCCTACATATTCCCATTTTCCTGTAGTCATTAAGTTGTTTCATTTGTTGCAGTTGTCTTTGTATTCCACATATGCTGTAGTTTCAATAGTTAAGGGTTTGCTTTTAACTTGTATTACTGTCCATGTTTAACTCCCCTTGTAGTTGTCTCACCAAATACTGTTCATACTTTACTTTGCAATAGAAACTGGTACACACCCACTGCTTTGATTATAATGTTAATGTTAAAATGCAGTGCCGGCCGGTGTGGCCAAGCGGTTAAAGGCGGTACAGTCTGGAACCGCGTGACCGCTACGGTCGCAGGTTCGAATCCTGCCTCGGGCATGGATGTGTGTGATGTCATTAGGTTAGTTAGGTTTAAGTAGTTCTAAGTTCAAGGGGACTGATGACCTTAGAAGTTAAGTCCCATAGTGCTCAGAACCATCTTTTTAAAATGCAGTACCACCACACTCTCTAACTGTAGGTCCCCTCAAACACCTCAATTTTCCTGCATTTACTAATTTCTGTTTATCTTATTGATATTGCTTAAGTTCCTCGTGTATTCTGTATTTACATTGACAACTGTCTCTTCTTTTTTAATTGGTTGTGGATCACTCTCCATGTTTCATACCTCTTGATGCAGCCTTGTCTAGTACTAATTTTGTCTTATTTTATTAGTTTTGTTTATTAATAGAAACTGTTATGTAGGCATGCTATTCCTATTTTGTGCTAAAGGTTTTCCTGTCAACTTCATTGTTATTTACGTACTGTTCAGTTTTTACTATTTCTTTGCAAAGATGTTACTCACTGTATGTTTCTACTTCACTCTAGATGTGTTACTTCTCTTCCAATGTTGTCTGCTAACATTTAACTTCTTTGGTGATAATACTCAGTAAACGTCTGAAGATGGCCTTGTAAGCCGAAAACCGGTTAGCAATAAAAATAATATTGCAGAACAAAAGCAAACTGGTGCTTTTCATTTATTATTATAATGTTGTTCTACCAAGAACCGACGGAAGATTCTGTTAATATGATTTCGTTTTTTGTGCAATAGTCACGCACCAGTAGGGTATCAGTGATCATAAGTCAGTGGTTGCATCAATGACTACAAGTGTAATAAGAAATGCCAAGAAAGGAAGGAAAATATATTTGCTTAACAAGAGTGATAGGGCACAAATCGCAGAATATCTGAGTGACCACCATCAAACGTTCATTTCTGAGGAAGAGGATGTGGAACAAAAATGGAAAAAATTCAGAAACATCGTCCAGTACGCCTTAGATAAGTTCGTACCGACTAAGGTCCAAAGCGAGGGGAAAGTTCCACCGTGGTATAACAATCATGTACGAAAGGTACTACGGAAACAAAGAAAGCTTCATCATAGGTTTAAGAGTAGTCGAATCATAGCTGATAAGGAAAAGCTGAACGAAGCGAAAAAGAGCGTAAAGAGAGCAATGAGAGAAGCATTCAACGAATTCGAACATAAAACATTGGCAAACAAACTAAACAAGAACCCTAAAAAGTTTTGGTCATATGTAAAATCGGTAAGCGGATCTAAATCCCCTATTCAGTCACTCGTTGACCACGATGGCACCGAAACAGAGGACGACCGAAGAAAGGCAGAAATACTGAATTCAGTGTTCCGAAACTGTTTCACTGCGGAAAATCGTAACACGGTCCCTGACTTCAGCCGTCGCACGGACGCCAAAATGGAAAATATTGAAATAAACGATATCGGAATTGAAAAACAACTGCTATCACTTAGTAGCGGAAAAGCATCCGGACCAGACGAGATACCCTTAAGATTCTACAGTGATTATGCTAAAGAACTTGCCCCCTTTCGATCAGCAATTTATCGTAGATCGCTGGAAGAACGTAAAGTACCTAGCGACTGGAAGAAAGCGCAGGTCGTTCCCATTTTCAAGAAGGGTCATAAATCAGATGCGAATAATTATAGGCCTATTTCGCTTACGTCAATCTGTTGTAGAATAATGGAACATGTTTTGTGTTCTCGTATTATGACGTTCTTAGATAATACAAATCTCCTTCATCATAACCAACATGGATTCCGCAAACAGAGATCATGTGAAACTCAGCTCGCCCTATTTGCCCAAGAAATTCACAGTGCCGTAGACACTGGCGAGCAGATTGATGCCGTATTCCTGGACTTCAGGAAGGCATTTGATACGGTTCCGCACTTACGTTTGGTGAAAAAAATACGAGCTTACGGAATATCGGACCAGGTTTGTGATTGGATTCAGGATTTCCTAGAAGAAAGAACACAACATGTCATTCTTAACGGTTCAAAATCTGCAGATGTAGAGGTAATTTCGGGAGTACCGCAGGGAAGCGTGATAGGACCTTTATTGTTTACAATATACATAAATGACTTAGTTGACAACATCGGTAGCTCCGTGAGGCTATTTGCAGATGACACGGTTGTCTACAAGAAAGTAGCAACATCAGAAGACTCGTACGTACTCCAGGAGGACCTGCAGAGGATTAATGCATGGTGCGACAGCTGGCAGCTTTCCCTAAACGTAGATAAATGTAATATAATGCGCATACATAGGGGCAGATATCCATTCCAGTACGATTATGCCATAGGTGGTAAATCATTGGAAGCGGTAACGACCGTAAAATACTTAGGAGTTACTATCCGGAGCGATCTGAAGTGGAATGATCACATAAAACAAATAGTGGGAAAAGCAGGCGCCAGGTTGAGATTCATAGGAAGAATTCTAAGAAAATGTGACTCATCGACGAAAGAAGTAGCTTACAAAACGCTTGTTCGTCCGATTCTTGAGTATTGCTCATCAGTATGGGACCCTTACCAGGTTGGATTAATAGAAGAGATAGACATGATCCAGCGAAAAGCAGCGCGATTCGTCATGGGGACATTTAGTCAGCGCGAGAGCGTTACGGAGATGCTGAACAAGCTCCAGTGGCGGACACTTCAAGAAAGGCGTTACGCAATACGGAGAGGTTTATTATCGAAATTACGAGAGAGCACATTCCGGGAAGAGATGGGCAACATATTACTACCGCCCACATATATCTCGCGTAATGATCACAACGAAAAGATCCGAGAAATTAGAGCAAATACGGAGACTTACAAGCAGTCGTTCTTCCCACGCACAATTCGTGAATGGAACAGGGAAGGGGGGATCAGATAGTGGTACAATAAGTACCCTCCGCCACACACCGTAAGGTGGCTCGCGGAGTATAGATGTATATGTAGATGTAGGGATGATTGCGCGGGTGCGTTATCGTCATGCAAGAGCCGTGAATTGTCTCCCCACATTTCAGGCCGTTTCCTTCTCATGATTTCATGACATGATCCAACTGAAATGTTACATTATTCTGCAATCTCTCGGACAGTGAGTCTTCGTTTGGCACGCACAATTTCGTTGACGTTCCTGACACGAACGTCGTCGGTAGCTGTCGAAGGGCGTCCTGAACGATAATCATCTTTGACTTCCGTCCGGCCATTTTTAAGCCGCGTGAACCATTCGTAACACCGAGTACAACATAAGGACTCATCACCGTAGGCTTCCTGCATCATTTGGTGTTTCTCTGTGACGGTTATCTTGAATTTCACGCAAAATTTAATGCAGACATGTTGCTGCTCTAACTCTGTCATCTCGAAATTCGCAGACTCAGTACAGCACTGAACAATAACTAACAGACATACAACAATGAGACTTCCGGAAGTCACACATTAAACACATTCGTGGGCAGGGATGCCAACCGTATTTCGCTCCAACACACCATTGTCGCGAAATTACGAATGTTCCGAAATTTTTTGAACAGACCTCGTGTAAGAACTTCTCTAAGTCTTAATGGATTTCATGTAGTTTCACGTATCTGGAGAGTTCTTAAGCGAACTGCAGTGTTTTCAGACAGTACTGAGTACAGATATAGTGAAGTAGTGTACGCGGAAAGTGGGCTGTAGTGGGCAACAAAGCGTAGCAGTCCACAGCGAAGCGTACAGCGCCAGCCGACTAATACCGATGAAATAGACACACGTATACTACGCGTGACTAACCGCGCGTAATTGTTACACATAATGAGCAACTTCTTACGATTAGATCAGATGGGTCCTCGCTTTTACAAGAACAGAGTTGAAACTACCTGTTTTTGCCAAGTTAAGTAATACACAATTCCAAATGGTTCAAATGGCTCTAAGCACTATGGGACTTAACGTCTGAGGTCATCAGTCCCTTAGAACTTAGAACAACTTAAACCTAACCAACCTAAGAACATCACACACATTCATACCCGAGACAGGATTCGAACATGCAACCGTAGCGATCGCACGGTTCCAGACTGAAGCGCCTAGAACCGCTCGGCCACACCGGCCAGCTACACAATTCCAAAACCTAGGGAAGTGCATAACATGTGGTTGGTAAGTTCAAAAAGCAGGTGCCATACAATAACTGTCTTTACCTTTTCTTTCTCGCTGGATGCTTTCCTCAGTTCAAGAGTACAACGGAATTCAAAGTATCTGTTGAAAGAAGTTGCACGTATACCAAAGTTGAGTGATTCTTACGTGGAACGGAAGAATTGGTATCAACGCCGCAAAGTGAATATTTTACCCACAGAAAACGGAATAAAACGTACTGGAATCAATGTATGAATGAGCTATAATAATTAACACATGGAAAGCCATTTGCATATTACACTCCTGGAAATTGAAATAAGAACACCATGAATTCATTGTCCCAGGAAGGGGAAACTTTATTGACACATTCCTGGGGTCAGATACATCACATGATCACACTGACAGAACCACAGGCACATAGACACAGGCAACAGAGCATGCACAATGTCGGCACTAGTACAGTGTATATCCACCTTTCGCAGCAATGCAGGCTGCTATTCTCCCATGGAGACGATCGTAGAGATGCTGGATGTAGTCCTGTGGAACGGCTTGCCATGCCATTTCCACCTGGCGCCTCAGTTGGACCAGCGTTCGTGCTGGACGTGCAGACCGCGTGAGACGACGCTTCAGCCAGTCCCAAACATGCTCAATGGGGGACAGATCCGGAGATCTTGCTGGCCAGGGTAGTTGACTTACACCTTCTAGAGCACGTTGGGTGGCACGGGATACATGCGGACGTGCATTGTCCTGTTGGAACAGCAAGTTCCCTTGCCGGTCTAGGAATGGTAGAACGATGGGTTCGATGACGTTTTGGATGTACCGTGCACTATTCAGTGTCCCCTCGACGATCACCAGTGGTGTACGGCCAGTGTAGGAGATCGCTCCCCACACCATGATGCCGGGTGTTGGCCCTGTGTGCCTCGGTCGTATGCAGTCCTGATTGTGGCGCTCACCTGCACGGCGCCAAACACGCATACGACCGTCATTGGCAGCAAGGCAGAAGCGACTCTCATCGCTGAAGACGACACGTCTCCATTCGTCCCTCCATTCACGCCTGTCGCGACACCACTGGAGGCGGGCTGCACGATGTTGGGGCGTGAGCGGAAGACGGCCTAACGGTGTGCGGGACCGTAGCCCAGCTTCATGGAGACGGTTGCGAATGGTCCTCGCCGATACCCCAGGAGCAACAGTGTCCCTAATTTGCTGGGAAGTGGCGGTGCGGTCCCCTACGGCACTGCGTAGGATCCTACGGTCTTGGCGTGCATCCGTGCGTCGCTGCGGTCCGGTCCCAGGTCGACGGGCACGTGCACCTTCCGCCGACCACTGGCGACAACATCGATGTACTGTGGAGACCTCACGCCCCACGTGTTGAGCAATTCGGCGGTACGTCCACCCGGCCTCCCGCATGCCCACTATACGCCCTCGCTCAAAGTCCGTCAACTGCACATACGGTTCACGTCCACGCTGTCGCGGCATGCTACCAGTGTTAAAGACTGCGATGGAGCTCCGTATGCCACGGCAAACTGGCTGACACTGACGGCGGCGGTGCACAAATGCTGCGCAGCTAGCGCCATTCGACGGCCAACACCGCGGTTCCTGGTGTGTCCGCTGTGCCGTGCGTGTGATCATTGCTTGTACAGTCCTCTCGCAGTGTCCGGAGCAAGTATGGTGGGTCTGACACACCAGTGTCAATGTGTTCTTTTTTCCATTTCCAGGAGTGTATAATTCCTCGGAATTACGAGAAACAATTAAGTTTCTAACTGTTACACTTGCAAAACGGCTATGCGGCTTCTGCGAATCACGAAGCCTCCGTGAGAACTTCACATTGCAAGGAATTAATACTTCAGTGTGTCTTATAATGAATTAAAAAAAGTCCGACATCTTGCAAGAACTATATTTTTTTTTGTGTAACCTTCGAACATGTTTCATCACAGTTGTGAAATCTTGTATTGTTACTTTATTTACTCTATGTGTGCCCTGTGGCTGCCAAAAGAAATCAGTCACACCTCTGTATCAATACAGCATGTCATCATTGCTGCAGATGACTTTATCTGAACTGAAGATTCCACAGCTGTGATGAAACATATCTTGGAATTAAACAAAATACCAAAAATGTTGTTTATTCTATTTTCTGCAATCACGGGAACAGAGTCTAAAATTGTATTATGATATTTTCAAGCGTCTTATATTTTCAAACTAAAAGCAGCTCTTACTCGGTGCTACAGTTTTCACAGACAGCAGGTTATTTCTTGAAGCGTACAGGACCCAGTCACGGCCAAGGAAGCTATTGCGCCAGCCTAGTAAATATTTAGGCCCTCCGTGTTAGGGGAGGCGGAGCCCGAGGGCGATACATGGGCGCCAGCTGCTGTGTCTGGCGGCGGTACAGGCTGAACCATGCGGTACTCGAAGCGACTATTATTGGAGAAGCAAGACGCTGGGCGTTGATTTCGTCTATTGTCACCCACCAACGAATTACTTTTTGTTGGGCAACAGATTAATCTGTTGGTTTTCAGAAACAACTGTAACCAGTCGCATTTTGTGATGGTCCGTTTCTTCTTTTTAGTTTACCAACAACGGCTGCAAGTCGCCCAGCCACTCATCATGAGGCAACAGACAGTTTTATTGAGTTTTTGTAGCACTGCTGCGGCCGTTGTGTAGCTGTGGCAAGATATAAAAAACGAAACAAGCTAGCGCTGATCGCGGCGAGGTATTATTTACGTCATAAGACCTATTTGGAGGTATTACTTACCGTTGATGGTATTCCTGGTGAAAACCTTGATGCACAGATCGCTCTGGAAAACATAATGTTTCCCAGTTATGTTGATTACTTAGCACTGCAGAAAATTTACCACCAGCAAAAACCACACATACTATGCAGTATGTAAACAAACAAAAGGGTATGTGACTCTTCGAGCTTTCCCGGCGGATATGTAGTAAATAGTCTTCACGGGTTTTCCGCAAGATGACATTGTGCAAATTTCGCAATATTTCCTCGGAGCCACTGTCCGACATCTTCAGGTGGTTGAACCTTGCTGGTGGCTAGGTACGACTGACTGTACCTAGCCACCAGCAAGGTTCAACCACCTGAAGATGTCGGACAGTGGCTCCGAGGAAATATTGTGGAATTTCCACGACTCAATCCGGCGGCAAATCCGTTCAAATGTGTGTGAAATCTTATTGGACTTAACTGCTAATGTCATCAGTTCCTAAGCTTACACACTACTTAACCTAAATTATACGAAGAACAAACACACACACCCACGCCCGAGGGAGGACTCGAGCCACCTGAGACCGCTCGGCTAATCCCGCGCGGCAAACCCGTGAAGACTTTTTAAAACCAAAGGGTGTGATAGTAATGTTCAAGGGCTTAGTGTTAAAGCAGAGATTTTGTTTTCTTTTTTTTCCTTTTCTTTTGTCGACACTCGCATTTTTTAATTATAGTCATTATTTCGAAAGTGCCATGCACTCGTTAATACAAAACCTACATCTGCAATTTACAAACTCTATAATGCGTATAGTTCCGATAGGATTTCTTTTACACTATTGGTACTTAAATTTCGTTTATCGGAATTACCATGTTTTTTTCTTGCTCAGTTCGCATTGGTTACGTCGTAGACCTCATAAATTTGCACGTTGGTGTCTTTATGTAATGATAATGCTAAGTTACGTGGGCGTTCTGGAGTTTGGTATTGGGAAGATCTATGCGTGTGCAGTGTGAGGGAGAGTGGCGATTGTCAGAGGAAGAGGATTTGTGAGGGATGGTGGAGGATGGGAAGGGGCGAGTAAGGAGGGGTTAATGTGCGTGTTTGTTTGTGTGTGTGTGTGTGGGGGGGGGGGGGGGGGGGTTGGCGCAACTGAAACCGGCTATTGCGAAATAGTTGAATATCGCAAAAGGCGACTGGCTGCAATTATTTCTGAAAACCTTTGGTCATAACAGTCTCTTTTTTTAACTGTCATTCTTTTCACTGGTTTGACGCAGTCTGCCAAAACTTTTTCTCCTGTACCAACCTCTTCATTACACAGTAGCACTTACACCGACCGACCTCTGTTATTTGTGGCATATATGCCAATTCCTGCCTTCCCGTACAATGTTTACCCTCTACGGCCCCCTATGTCCTATCATACTGTTTCTTCTGCTTGACAGCTTTTTCCACATATTCCTTACCTCGCCTATTCTGTGGAGAACCTCCTCATTCCTTATCTTATCAGTCCACCAAATTTTCGACTTCTTTCTTATAGCACCACATCTCAAACGCTTTCATTCTCCTCTTTCAGTTTTCCCACGATCCTTGATTCACTTCCACACAATTCTGTTCCTGAAACTTACATCCTTAGAAATGTCTTCCTCACGTTAAGGGCGATGTTTGACACTAGTACAATTCTTTTGACGACAAATGCCCTATCTGTGTTAGTCAGCTTTGTACGTCCTCCGTGCTGTGTTCGTCAAGAGTTATTTTGCTTTCAAGGTAGCAGAATTCCTTCAGTTCTGCTACTTTCTTAATTTAGTGGAAGTCTATGCTCTCAGTTTTGATGTTAAGTTTATTGCTAGTCTCACTGCTGCCACTTCTCATTACTTTCGTCTTACTTCATTTTGCTCTCAGTTCACATTGTGTGCTCATTAGACCATTCTTCCATTTAACAGGTCCGCAATTATTCCTCACTTCCACTGAGGACAGTGATGTTATCAGTGAATTACATTATTAATATCCTTTCACCCTAAATTGTAACCCCACTCCTGATTTTTCTTTTATTTCTTTCATTGCTCCTTTGATGCATATACTGATGCATATACTGAAAAATAGGAATGAAAGCCAACATCCGTGTCTTACACCCTTTGTAATCCGAAAATTTCTCCATTGTACACTGTCGAACGCTTTTTCTAGGTCGACAAATTACATGAACATGTATTGATTCCCATCAAGTCTTGCTGGCATTATCAAGCACATTATTTGGAAGTTGGTTTACTATGATGCTATATGTTTACAAAGTGGAAGAAGCTATGCAACGACAACGTTACATTTCGGAGACTAGATTTTACTGTGAATTGTATCTTTCGTCTGAGTATGTTTTGTTGTCCATATGTACTATCCCTCTTTGTGATCCAGTACGTGCATAAGTTTTCCAGGTAGTATTTATGATTAAAATCTGTGTGTTCGTTTAGTATTTTAAGTGGATAGTCTCTCGTATATACATGTATCTTCAATTCTTCAAGTATGTTCATAGTGAACTCTTGTAATAATTGTAATCATTCCTGTATTGGCCAAACAAGACAAAATTTTAGTATCAGATCCACAGAATACACTAGAAACAGTGACATTAATCAATATAGCTTCTTTTTACACATAAAAAGACTAGCGCCACACAGCTGAGAAAACTGAAACTGCACTACAAATACTACACAGGATACCGAAAGGAAGACCTTCCTGCCGCGCTGCAGCAGTACTTTCTTCGACCGCTCTCATCGGGTACTGAGAGGGTGCCGGGCATGGCTCATATTTGTAATGGTGGCGGGTGAATGTAACTAAATAGTTAGCCTTTTCGAAGGTAGTGGTAACCACACAGGAGATAGCACAGGACCACCTCCTGACCGACAGGAATGGGCAACGCCCTGGGATTAGCCCCATGTGGAACAGAGCACGTATAGTGTAAAGAGACGATACTAAACGAAAACATCCGTGAAGATGCCACAACTGTGATGAAACATGTTCAAGGGTTATGTGGCCAATCATACAACGAAACGAATTGTAATATCTACATCTACATCTACATGATTACTCTGCAATTCACATTTAAGTGCTTGGCAGAGGGTTCATCGAACCACAATCATACTATCTCTCTACCATTCTACTCCCGAACAGCGCGCGGGAAAAACGAACACCTAAACCTTTCTGTTCGAGCTCTGATTTCTCTTATTTTATTTTGGTGATCATACCTACCTATGTAGGTTGGGCTCAAGAAAATATTTTCGCATTTGGAAGTGAAAGTTGGTGACTGAAATTTGATAATAGATCTCGCCGCGACGAAAAACGTCTTTGCTTTAATGACTTCCATCCCAACTCGCGTATCATCTCTCCCCTATTACGTGATAATACAAAACGAGCTGCCCTTTTTTGCACCCTTTCGATGTTCAAAAATGGTTCAAATGGCTCTGAGCACTATGGGACTTAACTTCTTTGGTCATCAGTCCCCTAGAAAATAGAACTACTTAAACCGAACTAACCTAAGGACATCACACACATCCATGCCCGAGGCACGATTCGAACCTGCGACCGTAGCGGTCGCGCGGTTCCAGACTGTAGCGCCTAGAACCGCATGGCCACTGCGAACGGCCTTTCGATGTCCTCCGTCAATACCGCCTGGTAAGGACCCACACCGCGGAGCAATATTCTAACAGAGGACGAACGAGTGTAGTGTAAGCTGTCTCTTTAGTCGACTTGTTGCATCTTCTAAGTGTCCTGCCAATGAAACGCAACCTTTGGCTCGCCTTCCCCACAATATTATCTATGTGGTCTTTCCAACTGAAGTTGTTCGTAATTTTAACACCCAGGTACTTAGTTGAATTGACAGCCTTGAGAATTATACTATTTATCGAGTAATCGAATTCCAACGGATTTCTTTTGGAACTCATGTGGATCACCTCACACTTTTCGTTATTTAGCGTCAACTACCACCTGCCACACCATACAGCAATCTTTTCAAAATCGCTTTGCAACTGTTACGGGTCTTCGGATGACCTTACTAGACGGTAAATTACAGCATCATCTGCGAACAACCTAAGAGAGCTGCTCAGATTGTCACCCAGGTCATTTATATAGATCAGGAACAGCAGAGGTCCCAGGACGCTTCCCTGAGGAACACCTGATATCACTTCAGTTTTACTCGATGATTTACCGCCTATTACTACGAACTGCGACCTTCCTGACAGGAAATCACGAATCCAGTCGCGCAACTGAGACGATACCCCATAGGCCAGCTGCTTGATTAGAAGTCGCTTGTGAGGAACGGTGTCCAAAGCTTTCCGGAAATCTAGAAATACGGAATCAATATATCAATATGAGATCCCCTGTCGATAGCGGCCAACACTTGGTGCGAATAAAGAGCTAGCTGCGTTGCACAAGAACGATGTTTTCTGAAACCATGCTGATTTCGTATCAATAGACCGTTCCCTTCGTACTGCAAACCGACGTCAATGATATAGGTCTGTAGTTCGATGGATTACTCCTGCTACCCTCCTTAAACACTGGTGCGACCTGCGCAATTTTCCAATCTGTAGGTACAGATCTATCGGTGAACGAGCGGTTGTATATGATTGCTAAGTAGGGAGCTATTGTATCAGAGTAATTTGTATCAGCGTAATCTGAAAGGAACCTAATCGGTATACAATCTAGACCTGAAGACTTACCCGTATCAAGCGATTTGAGTTGCTTCGCAACCCCTAAGGTATCTACTTCTAAGAAACTCATGCTAGCAGCTGTTCGTATCACTATCATGTTGCTATAAAGAGAGCAGCAGCAAGGCCCATTACTGTAATCCACTAGGAAATGGATCTAATTATAATACAGGGTGTTGGGGGTATAAGTGTAGATATTTCTGTTGATGACTGAGGACAATGTATTGAACTACATTACGTCGGTGTTTACTTCATTTTCAGAATAATATGAGCAATATATTTTTAGATTGGTTAGTAATGGTGGCACAAGCAGGACATTAGTTCATTTCCTCCTGTGCGACAGGTCACGTACTGAAGTGTGGACGTGTGAAGGCAAAAGAATAGTCTATCCCGAGAGGCTTAGTCCACTTCGCGGTGCAGTTACGACTGTGCAGAAAACATCAGGCAAGGACGAATTTCAGGGAAAACGCAACAGGACCATGCACCTGTTTCACCAACTATACCCACAGCTGTCAAGTCAACATGTGAACGTGAGGAGATGACTACACCTCTTCTGAACAAAGATCCTGCCATCAGTCTGATATGAATAGTCCTCTTGCGGGATCACCTGTAACAGCGTAACGTAGCAAATTATTGCGTCAACCTGCTTTGAAAACATAGCTTGCCGAGGAGCCGGGAGGAGAACAGATTTTGCTTCTCACTCTGTCACAGATGACACCGGCTACTAACACTGCGTGCAACACGTTACACACACTCGCTGTGAAGAAGTACTATTAAATGTTAGTCGATATTTTTCATATTTTTTATACCAAATTCTATGGATAACGAACCATTCTATTAAAATTTCAAATCAATAATTTCAATACTTCCGGAGACATAAATTTTTACCCAAAACACATAATAGCCGTGTTGTCATTGTGAAACTGAGTTAGGAACTGTAATGTGTTTCATCTATAGTACCAACTGAAACTACAACCAAGAGGATAGGTTCATACAATCTGATTTTCTGGAATTTTCTTTAGTTTCTCTAACAAAGATTTCTGACGTAATTAAAAGTACTTTGTAAAACTGCTATATCATCGTATTTTGATTGTGTGAGTGTTTTTGACAGACTGAGCGGGTGAATGGAGAATATACGTAAAGTGAGAACGTGATATTTTATTAAAACTATCTAAATGTTATGCGTGAGAAAGTTGTTGTGCAACGGGGGAATTTCTGACGTAAGTCCGCGTGCGCCTGATTTTGTAAAAGGAAGCCTGTATGGACGTTGAGTATTAAATTTATTAGTAATTTAGCTTTTGGAAACGAATGGTAATTTTTTCATTTCATTTTATTTAGCTTCGGAAATACGAGATTTCTAGTCTAGATTACTTGCGGTAATTTGATAGGCTGAAATTAGAAATACCGCGAGTATAAAAGTACTCGAAATAATCCGATTAGCCGCTTAACATAATAGCCAATAGGAATTCAGCGTTTCCCGCGCTCTTGTGTAGGGCTTTGTGCGACAGATCTATGTGTCGATATTGTCGCTCGGGACCCGTCTTCTGGAAAACAAACACCCATTTTAAACTGCGCAGATCAGATTTGACCCAAAATAAAGAAATTCGAGCATGTGATAGGTTCTTATGTCCATGACGAAAAGCGACTACAGTATTGAGTACTTCTTGAAAATATGAGCTTTGTCAGTAGTTTATTTAAGGAGATATTCGCTTGTGAACTTTCCATGTCGTACATAAGCTCCACGTGACGTGTTTCATGCAGATTACCAGACATTATGGCGAGCATTTCTTTACTAGAAGTCTACTGAACGGCTGAATGTGTTAAATCGCAAGTAGCATTGGTCAGTGACTAGGACGTTCAAAGTACCTGGTCGGACTAAATACTTTCTGGCTGATTTCAGGTGTGAACTTGTAACAGGCAGTCCGTAACAGTGCATAATTCATGTCGGGATATTAAATACGGAATTGATAGCCATTTTCCGTGTGTTAAAGACAACACACCAACTTAAAGGAAATTTTAGACAGTTTTGCCATAATCCCGAACGCTCGATAGCTTAACTTTCAGCTACTGCCCATGGACTTGAGCTATGTGGCCTTTGTGTGGTACGTATTTAGTCGAATTTTTGTCAACACTGTTTTTGTCGGGTAAACCAGTATCTACCATCGTAGAGTGAAGGGGTAGATAACCTGAAACCTATCCAATTAGGTGGACCGATTAATTAAAGGATAGTGAGAGACCAACAAGCCTCACTGCAGCAGCAATTTGAAACCGCGGCAAACCCCACAAAACAGTCGCCTACGGTTATTCTTGGAGCATCTAGATGGGTAAGGATCAGGGTTCTCCTTCAGGAAGTGCACTTGAAGACCATCAGGGAATTAATCGTATCATTCACTCAAAAACAGTTCGCTACCGTTGAAGTCGCCAGGCCTGCTACGAGTCATCTTGAACACGTGGGGTCTGTCTCTCCTGAGAGGTGGCATCGAATCAGAGTCCCTCACGCAAACATCGAGGCACCCCAGTCACAGGAAAAAGTAAGGAAAGGAAAGGAAAAAAAGTAATGTAACGTTGTGCCACAGAAATCCAAAGTCAACTGGAGCTGTACTTAACATAAAATGAAATGTAGTAAAGTGACCAACACCTTCGGCGGGTCCAGGAACCTATAGTTTGATCCACAAACGACGGCGGTTCGCGTAAATCGAGGCACAAATGCAGGTTTATTGTTGCCAATTCCAAGTGGCAGTCAAGGTACGCACATATACGCATTATGGGCTTGAAGAAAGCGTGTATCACAAAAATAATGTCTATCGCTTGTTTATGTCGATCTCTTGCTTACACCATTAACGATGACAATTCGCAACAAATTGAATAAATATTCACTTTATAACTAGCTGCGATCACGTTCAATGCACACATCGGCTACGATATTCACAGTAGGACGCTCACAACACCACTGAACGCCCATTGGCCGTCGGAGAATGCGAGCCGTCAAGTGCGCAGAACGATTTTAACTTCAACTTTCGTCTTTCGCTACACCAGTTATAGTGCCCAACACCCTTCTCATTCGGAAATACAGAGAAAATTAGGAAATCCAGGTACGAGGTTGTACTACTTCTGTGAAATACGACAAAAAAATTAGACAAAAATTTAAATGATATATTTGCGGGAAGACTGTTAAACGCCGAGAAAAAACAACTTACACAATGATGTTGGATTATATTAAAGTAGCAAAGATCACAGGATCTATAACTAGACCCCTAACACATGTATAATGCGAGTCTCTTGGCAGCTAACTGAAAATGTGATTAATAAATAAACAAATATCATAGTTAATTCGCGCGCCAAGTATACGGGGTGTATAAAAAACAATTATCCGATTTGAAATGTCTATATATCTGAAACCAACTAAAAATATATACAATGAATTTCGTTTTTTGATGAACGGGAAACTCAAAAAGTTTTTTTTCATACATTTTCATAGGTGTTCAATATGCCCTCTGGAGATGCGCAGCATAAGTTAATGTCGTTTTCAAATTGTTCCCACACTGCAGCGAGCATGTGTTGAGTTAGCTTCCACAGGTGCTGTTACGCGATGTCTCAGTTCATTCACTGTTGTTGGTACAGGGGCACACAAATATAGTCGTCTATAAACCCCCACAACAAATAATCACACACAGTCAGGTCCGGTGACCTTGGAGGCAAGTAATGAAGGAGTGAATTATTTGGTCCAGTGCGACCGAATCATCGTTTAGTAATCCTTTGATTTAAAAATTCCCGCACTTAGAGAAGCCAGGGTGGCGGTGCCCTTTCCCATGGTAAATGAAGTCGTTCAAATCAGTCTCCAAGTGTGAGAAAAGGAAGTTCTCAAGCATATTGAGATATGTACTTCCTGTAACAGTGTTGTCGGCAACGAAAAATGGACTCCTTATCCCATGAAATTGTACAAGACACGTTCAATTTTGTAGAGTGCCCTCATGTTGTACAACTTCATGCGGTTGTTCCGTACCCCATATTCTCAAATCATTAAGGTTCGCCCTCACATTTAAATGGAATGTTGTCTCCTCACTAAATACTTAGCGTGGAAGAAAACTGTCATCCTCCATCTTGCCAAGAGCGAAACTACAGATCTCCACGCGTTGTTGTTTGTCACCTACACGAAGGGCTTGCAGTGGCTGAATTTGGTATGGTTTCATGACTAAACGTCGACGCAACACACGACAGACGGACATCGGGGTTACGTTGAGCTGTCGAGTTGCACGGCGAATGGATTTCTGCGGACTCCTTGTGAAACTACGGGGGATGCGCTCGACGTCTTTGTCTGCTGACATTTGTCTTTACACAAGCAACCTGTTTCTCGGAATCGTTCATGCCATCGTCTAATGCTCTGTCGTGCAGGAGGATCCGCACCAAACCTAGTACGACAGTAACGCTGAACAGTTATTACCGACCCGCACTGCACAAAACGTAGAACACAAAACGGTTTCTGTTGTCATGACTCCATTTTTACTATAACTGAGGTGAGAGAAAACTGCTGATATCTAGCGGTAACCACGTCAAACTCGAGAGTTTACTCTTTCCAACAGTATGCTGTTCACACACACATCTCAAATAAAGTAATAGTTACGATTTTTAAAAATCAGACGATTCTTCTTGATACACCCTGTGTTTAGTGAATACAATACCAAAGCCGTTTTCGAGATTTGGGACATCTCAGCATAGGACAATTAGTGAAAACATTACAAACGCAGTTTCCATTAACCAGTTCAACCTTGCTCGTGTCAGAAGCACGGCAAGGTTTCCTTTATTCGCAGGGACTTGCTCCTGTCTCGGCGCGAGGAGCGGCCGTAGATCGCAGTGAAGAAGCGCCGCTGCCACGTTACGCCTGGGACGTCACGGGGAGGACGGCGGCAGTGGGTGGAGGGAGGGGGGAGAGGGAAGCGGCAGTCCGGCACAGACGGCGCCACCGCCGGCATGCCCGATATATACGGCTGCGTGAATTTCCCCTGGGCAATTAGGGTTTGTTTGTTTCGCCGCTGTAAAGTGCGGCGAGCCAGCTGGCCGGGGGCGGGGCGGCGTGGCCGGCACACCAAGTGCCGCGCTCTGCTCTGCCCTGGCCTGCCCCGTGCGAGTGGCCGCCGCTTCCACGGCCACTCGCCGCCAGTGCTGCGGAGCCTCCAGAGAGGACGGCGCGTCGCGGCCGCAGGGGTGCACTCTCCAGTGCACGTCCCTGGCTGCCAGTCAACTGGAATTCCGCTACCTGCGATGCCGACCGCCCGTGTCTGCTCACTCGGAACAATGTTGTTACGCAGATCGTTTCGCCCTTTCGTACAGTGTGAGCAAGGCTTGACAAGGGAAAACACCGCTGACAACTGGTAAAACATGGTTTTAATTGATCACACTACCAGTTTCACGGCTTGAAGTCGCATCTTCAAGTGCATATTATATACACTACTGGCCATTAAAATTGCTACCACGAAGATGACGTGGAACAGACGCGAAATATAACCGACAGGAAGAAGATGCTGTGAAATGCAAATGATTAGCTTTTCAGAGCATTCACACAAGGTTGGCGCCGATGGCGACACCTACAACGTGCTGACACGAGGAAAGTTTCCAACCGATTTCTCATACACAAACAGCAGTTGACCGGCGTTGCCTGGTGAAACGTTGTTGTGATGCCTCGTGTAAGTAGGAGAAATGCGTACCATCACGTTTCCGACTTTCATAAAGGTCGGATTGCAGCCTAACGCGATTGCGGTTTATCGTATGGCGACATTTCTGCTCGCTTTGGTCGTGATCCAATGACTGTTAGCAGAATATGGAATCGGTGGGTTCAGGAGGGTAATACGGAACGCCGTGCTGGATCCCAACGGCCTCGTATCACTAGCAGTCGAGATGACAGGCATCTTATCCGCATGGTTGTAACGGATCGTGCAGCCACGCCTCGATCCCTGAGTAAACCGATGGGGACGTTTGCAAGACAACAACTATCTGTACGAACAGTTCGACGACGTTTGCAGCAGCGTGGACTATCAGCTCGGAGACCATGGCTGCGGTTACCATTGACGCTGCATCACAGACAGGAATGCCTGCGATGGTGTACTCAACGACGAACCTGGGCGCACGAATGGCAAAACGTCATTTTTTCGGATGAATCCAGGTTCTGTTTACAGCATCATGATGGTCGCATCCATGTTTGGCGACATCCGGTGAAAGCACATTGGAAGCGTGTATTCGTCATCGCCATACTGGCGTATCACCCGGCGTGATGGTATGGGGTGCCGTCGGTTACACGTCTCGGTCACCTCTTGTTCGCATTGACGGCACTTTGAACAGTGGACGTTACATTTCAGATGTGTTACGACCCGTGGCTCTACCCTTCATTCGATCCCTGCGAAACCCTAAATTTCAGCACGACAATGCACGACCGCATGTTGCATTTCCTTTACGGGCCTTTCTGGGTACAGTAAATGTCCGACTGCTGCCCTGGCCGGCACATTCTCCAGATCTCTCACCAACTGAAAACGTCTGGTCAGTGGTGGCCGAGCACAACTGGCTCGTCACAAGACGCCAGTCACTACTCTTGATGAACTGTGGTATCGTGTTGAAGCTGCATGGGCTACTGTACCTGTACACGCCATCCAAGCTCTGTTTGACTCAATGCCCAGGCGTATCAAGGCCGTTATTATGGCCAGAGGTGGTTATTCTGGGTACTGATTTCTCAGGATCTATGCACCCAAATTGCGTGAAAATGTAATCACACGTCAGTTCTAGTATAATATTTGTATCCAACGAATAACCGTTTATCATCTGCATTTCTTCTCGGTGTAGCAGTTTTAATGGCCAGTAGTGTATAATGGAAATAAGCGTATGGTGTCAATGGCTGGGAGTTCCCAGTCGGGAAGTTCGGCCGCCAAGTGCAAGTCTTATTGAGTGAGGCGCTTCTTTGGGCGACTCGCGTGTCGACAATGGGGATGCAATGATGAGAACAGCGCAACACCCAGTCATTGAGGGGAGAAAATCACCCTCCCCAGACGGGAATCGAACCCGGGCCTCCGTGCGTGGCACTCCAACGAGCTGACCATTCAGCTATTGGGGCGGACTGAAGTATAATTTTACACTGAGATGATTCCACATAATACCGTGTGGGAGAACATATTAGCAGGCGTAGAGGAGCAGCTCGACGATACATGAACTCAAAAAGTCTTTGGAAGTCCGCTGCGGAAATATAGAGCCATACTGCCGCTATAGCTGTACACAATTGTGCAAGTGTTGCCGGTACACAGTCTGCCCTCTCCATTACGTCCCATAAGTGTCCGATGGGATGCATGTAGGACGATCTGGGTGGCCAAAACGTTCACTCTATTTTCCAGAATGTTTTCCATACCAATCGCGAAAAATTGGGGCCCGGTGACATGCCGCATTGTCATCCATAAAAATTCTATCAATGGCTCCAAATGGTCTCCAACTAGCCGAATGTGGACCAGAAGACATAGTCCACCCTTGTAAACACAGTCCGCATTATTATGGAACCACCACCAGCTTGCACAGTGCGTTGTTGACAACCTGGGTTCATGGTTTTGTGGGGCGTGTTCCACACTCCAACCCTACCATCAGTTCTTGCCAACTGAAATCGGGAAACATCTGATTAGTACACGGTTTCCCAGTCGTGCAGTGTCCAACCGATATGGTCGTGAGCCAAGGAGAGGCTTTGCAACTGATGTAGCGCTGTTAGCCCATTAACGTCAAATTTCGTGGCATTGTCCTACCGCATACGCTCATCGTCAGAGCCACACTGATTTCTGCGGTCATTTCACGCAGTGTTAGTTGTGTGTTAGCCTGACAACTCAACCGAGGGCCGTTGCTCTCTATCGCTGAATGAAGGTAGCCGGTCCGTGGTGATAGATAATGCTTGAAAGTTGGTGTTCTCATCACACTGTGGATCTAGGAATACTGAGTTCCCTAACGACCGCTGGAACGGAATGTCCCACGCATCTGTATATGTGTATATCGGTATTCCATTACTTCTTAAACTTATGCTGCTTGAGCCGCATCTTCAAATTCAAATGGTTCAAATGGCTCCAACCACTATGGGACTTAACATCTGACGTCATCAGTCCCCTAGACCTGGAGCTACTTAAACCTAAGTAACCTAAGGACATCACAGACATTCATGCCCGAGGCAGAATTCGAACCTGTGCAGTTCTGGACTGAAGCGTCTAGAACCGCTCGGCCACAGCGGCCAGCAGCCTTATCTTCGAAAGCGGTTTTAGCCTTGTGCAGCAAAGCAACGAATAACCAGTCCGGCAACGTTACTAGAGAATATTACATGGACCATGTTCCCAAGTAGCCATCATTCGTCTTGTTTTTAAAATAATGACAGTATTCTATGAATGGCAGTACCTTGACTAAGAATGTTGGATTCACCTGTGATGGCCGGCCGGAGTAGCCGAGCGGTTCTAGGCGCTTTGGCGCTACAGTCTGGAACCGCGCAACCGCTACGGTTGCAGGTTCGAGTCCTGCCTCGAGCATGGATGTGTGTGGTGTCCTTAGGTTAGTTAGGTTTAAGTAGTTCTAATTTCTAGGGAACTGATGACGACAGCAGTTAAGTCCCATAGTGCTCAGAGCCATTTGAACCAATTTTTTACTTCCGTTCCTTGGGGATTTTGGTAAAACCTTTAAAAGTACATCTAAGTCTGGATGTAATGGGTCACGGAAATGGTTAGCTTTCTCTTTGAAAATAAGTACTACGTAGACATTCCTCTGCAACAGAAGTAAATTTGTGACTACTACGTCACTGGTAAGTACTAGAAGAAGAAACATTTCATTCAAATTTTACTAATCCTTGGGAATTTGGAAGCTCTTAGTGGAAGCAGAAAAAGAAATCTACAGGGGTAGAACAAAAATATGTAATCAACGAGAAATACCCGCTTGAACACAAAAGCAGAGGCCAGCCAAGCTTGCAGGTAATGCCGTTGTATTTGATCACGAACCTGCGCAACGTCCTCAATTCGCTGTACACGTTAGACGTGATCACAACAGTGTTCTGTGTAATGTCCTGTGTAGTTGTGAGAGAATTATGTCCGAGCTAACTGAATAGGAAAGCTGGCGAGTTACTGGTGCTCGTATGGTGGATGCTTCCATAACCCAGGCAGACAAAGCGTTTAGTGTTCCAGGAGGTACCGTATTGAAGATCTGTGCGGCTTGTAGTGAAAGCAGAAAAACATCGGCTGATAAGTCACAGTGCGAATGAATGTGTATATCGAGTGACAGTGACAACGATACAATGAAGAGGACTGAAAAGAAAAATAAGAGGACGACAGCTGCAAAAGTCACTGCAGAATTGAATGTCGCCCTCGTGGGTCCTGAAAAGCACGAAAACAACCTGAAGCCAGCTGAGCCGTGGTAAAAATTGCTGTTTTGAAGAGCGCGCCGCAGCGCCTAGTGTGTAGCAGTCGTCCTCCGTTTCCGGCGGTGGCGCCGCTGTGGCAATCGAAGCTTTGGTGTCTCCCTCTGGTGGGAAAGCGGAAAGGTTGCCTGTTCATGGGCATATAAAGGGGCGCTATGAGCTCGCAAGGGGTCATTCCGAGTCAGTCTCGGTCAGTCTCTCGTCCCCAGCTTGCTAGTCTGTCTCTCGTCCGAACTTGTGAGGCAGTTAGTAGTGTCTGTCTGTCGTCCGTAGCTAGTATGTCTACCGTTCGGATCAGTCTTTAAAGCCGGATAAATGAGAGTCTTTCCACTCCGCCAGTAAGAGAGCGAGAGGTCGCCCGGTCGGGGCTGAGTTCCTGCATCTGAGTCTGCACGTTAGGCCGCCAGTCTGCTCGAGTTGTTCAAGCAATGGTCATTGGCGGTTGGATCGATCGGTTGGTCAGTCGCGCACTGAGACACAAGATGACTTGTCCGCCTTCAGCGTCGGCGCAAGTGAGGTCGCCACATGAGTCCAATGGGCCGCGCCGTATAGCGACGGATAGTGGCTTCGCGGCCGGCACGACAGCAACAGGAGTGAACCCACGACATCGGTCTGGCCGGTGCGAGCTGCGACGCCGTGAGACGGGAGATCGGCGCACCTTCCTGCTTTCGTTGAAGCAGCTGGCAGCGGACGGTTCGGGAGAGCGATTTGGGGGTGCTGCGCCAGGTCGTCTCCAGAAATCGCAGTTTATTAGAAGTTAAGTGATCGGTGATATGTTGTTCCATTTACTTGTTAAATTCTACTTGTTTTCTTGGTGAGGTCATCAGCCGCTTTGTTTTGGGGTCGTCCCACCATTCTTCTCCGTTTGCCCACCCGCGGGAAGGTGGTTATTTATGAATTGGGTGGTCCCTTTTTCCCTTGTGGAGTAGGGGCGGGTTAGAGCAACCTGCGGTTCGGGTTGTTCGGTAATCTCCCTATCAATCTGCCGTATGTTAGTAGCTGCCTCTGTCATGTTTGTCGGATTCGGTGAGTCAGCGAACTGATTGCTTGGAGTGTAACGGCCTAATTCCTGAAATATGTTTTGATCTTGCCTATCATCTTGAGGGGCGGTATCTGTGTACTGTAGAGCATCTTAACTTGTTTGGCAAACCTCGTATAATTTCATAGAAGATTGCATTTCATGGGCTTTTATTCAAATGGTCGTTTTAGTGTATAAAGTTGCCACCCTTCCACCCATAAGACTTTTCTTAGAAGTTAAAATCAAGTTGCACCTCCGGCGGCAAAGTTAATATTTTGATTTTAGTGTTTTGCACCATTTCCATCCCTCCTACGGAGTGCATAGTTTGTGTGCTTGTGTGAATTGTTAGAATTTTTAGTTTAAAGTAATCTGGTGTGTTGCAGATTTGCACCAGTGTAGATTTTTAGAGGCTCTTGTGAGTGGTCGTAACTACGGCCGTGTCAAAAGGGAGTGGCAAGGTTCTCAGCCCAAAAGCTCATACAGTCGAAAATTTGTTTCTTTCTGCCTCTGAATAAATTGTACTTGATATTTAGAGGGTGCTTGCTGATTATAATTTTAAATCTGTTTCTTTCAAAAAATGCTTTAGGCATAAAGTGAATAAATTACCATTTGTTGAAAAGGAATTTGCTTGTGATTTCATCAGTTATTCCCTGGCAACTACTTCCAAGCTCACGTAGTGTGATTAAATGTGTTAATGTTCTTGAAGAATCGTTAATAAGTAGAATAAATTCTCAAGAAAATTCTTTGAAAATAAATCACGGTTCACCAGCTCCATGTTTTGGGAGGTGGGGTTAAAAAATGACTCCTCAGTGATGCAGATGACTGTAACAGTAAAACGTGGTGCCAAAGTCATAAAAACTGGTGTGTGGAGCGACAGAAGAATGTCATAAAGTCTAATGAGTCTTGCTTCATACTATTTCCACCTTCCGGCCGAGTTTACGTCCCAAGATGATTTTGGCAGCCAGATCGTGGTATTTCAAGGCCTTCATGTTACTCCGCAAGACTGCATTACTGCCAATGATTATGTGACCAATCTGGTCCATCCAATGATACTACGTTTGTTTCTCTGTGGTGAAACTGTGTTCCAAGAAGAGAGGGACCTTGTTCGCAGGACTGATTTTGTGAGCACGAGGATGAATTGTTGCATCTCCCCTGGCCACCACAATAACCAGAGCTCAACATTATTGAGCCTTTGTGGTCTACTTTGAAGAGAAGGGCCCGTGACCACCATTGTTACCAGAACTTGCCATGATTTTGAAAGAAAGAATGGTATCTGTGTCCCCTGGAAGTCATACAGGACCTGCATTTATTCATTCCGAGACGACTGGACGCTTTTTTGAATGCCAGCAGATTTCCTATACCGTATTCGTCATGGTTATGTGCTGTGTTGATTGTGTTCCAGAGTTTTGTTCATCCTCTGTACCTATCGTATTGTTCTAGCTTCAATAAAAAAAGGTACTAGCCACTAAACTGAGTGAACGATTTAAAAGGCAAAGTTTCTGTTACTTTTTGTTTAGTAGTGTAACTTTAATGTTCTACAGCTCTCCATCGGAAAAGTAGGAAAGAAATAAAAAATATTTCTTTTACTTTTGTGCTGCTGTACTGAATGTAAGATTCCATTTAATTGCTCACATTTTGTGTTACATGTAAATAAAATTGGCCGGTAAACCGTAAATACAATCTTTCAGGCTTCTCAAAAAAATGTTTCAAATGGCTCTGAGCACTATGGGACTTAACATCAACGGTTATCAGTCCCCTAGAACTTAGAACTACTTACACCTAACTAACCTAAGGACATCACACAACACCCAGTCATCACGAGGCAGAGAAAATCCCTGACCCCGCCGGGAATCGAACCCGGGAACCCGGTCAGGCTTCTCACCGTCATTGATTAATCGTGTGTCTCCAGGTATTCTGCCTAGAATGAAATTTGAGCCCAGTTAGAAGGCTTACATTTCAAATACATTTATACTAATTAGGATAATATTTGACAGTAAAGTCACTGGCAGCTCAGAACCATACATTCCATGTTGTCTCGCAAATTACTGAGTTTCGTGCCCATCTTCACATAAACGTTAATGCTTTAATAATCGCATACTTTCAGCAGCAACAGTTCTAGCTTAGTCTTTATGGATTTGTTGCTTCCTCTAAGAGTTCTTCTACTAAAACGCGGGGGACTGATGACCTTAGCTGTTTAGTCCCCCTTAAACATCCCAACAACCACCACCACCACCACCACCACCACTAAAACGCATTCTTCGGTCCGCTTTCACTCAACATTTGCTGTATGATGGTTCCAATTTAAGTTGTACGTAACTGTAACCCCTATGTATGTACTTAAATCAGCAGCCATGAAATTTGTCTTATTTCGCGTGTATTTAACACAATTAATTAATATTTACATAGAAGACTTCGGAATTTTTATTGCAAATAGATTGTCTAAATCATTTTGCAGCTTGTTTTGACTTTCTGAAAACTTTACTAGACTGCAAACGACAACATCATCCACAAATAATCTAGGAGGGATGCTCTCATCGTCTCATAAATCGGTTATATGTAGTGCGTAGATTAAGAACAGCAGAGGGTCTATAACACTTCCTTGGTGAAATCCAGATTTCTGTCCAATTTCACTAGATGACATCCTGACAGTTATTACAAACTTTGACCTTTCCGGTGCGGAATCACCAATCCAGTCGCTCAGCTGGGACGCTAGTCTACCGGCAAGCTCTTTAATTAGAAGCCGCTTATATGGAACGGCGTCGGAAGCCTTCTCGAAATCTAGAAATGTGGACCCCCGTCAATAGCACTCATTATATTGCGTGAGTAAGAAGCCAACGATGATTCAAAGGAACGATATTCTCTGAATTCGTGCTGGCTATGTATTAATAGATCGTTTTCATTGTGATATTTCGTAATGTTCCAACACGGTATATGTTCAAAAATGCTACTTCATACCAACGATATACTTATATTATTCAGCAGATTACTCCTTCTTCCTTTCGTTTTTTAGGTAGGAATCTTACGTCTAGCCAGACGTTGTGTGTAAATCCTGCAAATAGAGCTATTTTGTCAGCACACTCCGAAATGATTGTAACCTTTATACAGTCTCTGTAAGCCCATCTTTACACTAGATGGTAGCAGGACCCCGGATATTCAGTACAAAATGTGAAATGAAAACAGCTTCAGCCGGCTAAATTACCAGTTTTATTTTTTTTAAGCTACTATTTTCAGCGTCACATAACGCCATCTTCAGGCCCTTTGACCGACACTTAGGTAGAATCCTACCTCTTGTATTTACTTCCTGGTCGTGGGAGGAGGGCCGGCCGATGTGGCCAAGAGGTCCTAGGCGCAACAGTCTCGAACAGCGCGACCGCTACGGTCGCAGGTTCGAATCCTGCCTTGGGCATGGATGTGTGTGATATCCTTAAATTAGTTAGGTTTAATTAGTTGTAAGTTCTAGGAGACTGGTGACCTCAGAAGTTAAGTCCCATAGTGCTCAGAGCCATTTGGACAATTTTTGGGGGAGGAGGTAGTTCAAATGGTTCAAGTGGCTCTAAGCAATATAGGACTTAACATCTGAGGTCATCAGTCCCCTAGAACTTATGAAACGTCCCCTTTGAACAATTTATACACGACTGTCCTTAACCTGACACACAATATTTTTAGCGCAACGCAATCTGACTTTCAAAACTCCCTACTAAAGAATGGCCCTGACAAACATTAAACTATACCTTTCACAAATCACTTATCTCACAAAAATCTTCGCTGCTCAAGCTACTGCAATACAGCGAGCGCCACTACTGCCAGCTAAATAAAAGATTCAAACTACTGAAGGCACTAACTACTGATAGGAGTAGTTAGCAAATGAAAGATATTAATAGAGAGCAAACAATGTATTTACCTTATATCATCACAAATCATAATATATATATCAGTTCATGACAAATTACAAACCTCCGCCATCTCTCTCCCCACATCCACCACTGCTGGCGGCTCACCTCCAACTGCGCAACGCTACGCGCTGTTCACAGCCAGCTGCCGCTGCCCAACACTACAATGGCGAGTATTACAACAATGCAAAGCAGCCACAGACTGCACACAGCACAGCCAGTGATTTTCATACAGAGGTGGCGTTACCAATAAAAAACCTAAACAGCCCACTTACATAGAGAAAACATAAACAGCCTACTTAGATAGCCCCCATGCTCCCCACAAAAAATTTTACAAAATATTTTTTGGGCAGTGGCCAGTAATGATTTGATAAAATTTTTCATAATTACAATAACAAACATGTCAAATGCACACACTTATTGATACAATGTTGGTCAAAAGCTAAAATTTTCTCACAGTCCATAAAGACAGTCCTAATCGTACATAACAGTAGAATAGCAGTGTTTTTTCTCAAAGTCTGAGCAGTAAAAGAAAATACACACGGAAGTAGTGGATTTCCATGCAGTCTTGAAGAAGTAGTGTTGTCCTTCCAATGGAAAGACAGTGCTGACTCTTGACATGCTGACAGGTAATGGGCCACAACAGAGCAAACCCACAGCAGAGTTCATTCGACGTTTTGAAGAATATTGTAGGTAGGTCATTACAGAGCAGACCCACTGGAGTCCTGGTAGAGATTACGGTATTGGTGGGCCACCAGAGGTGCAGACTGACTGCAGTCCTTGTAGAAATAATGGTATTGGTGGGCCACCAGAGGTGCAGACCCACTGTAGTCCTTGTAGAGATAATGGGATTGGTGGGCCACCAGAGGTGCAGACCCACTGTAGTCCTCGTAGAGATGACCAGCAGCCATCTGTTGCGATTGTGCAGGTGCACATTCACCATCGAAGAGTCTTGTGGAGAATATAGCAAGTCCATAAACCACCACTTGTGCACTCACAAAGTTTTTGCAATTGTCCTTAGATCCAGCAATGCTGTTATCCAGTCCCTTGCTGAATCATTAACACACGTGCAAACACTAACAGTCCCTACTTCTCACATATTGTCCATATACTATGACCAACAGAAATGTGTGCAGTGAAATGTAACTTACAAGTTACTTAATTTGATGAACTGGTGTCAATTACAATATTATAACATGAGAATACAATTACAAAGGTACAAAATACATCATTAAAGAACATAACAATACAGATAACATTTGTAGTAAAACAGGCGTTACAAAAGAATAGAAATAGACATATATGTCAGTGTTACAGGAATTATGACATGAGTACATACATAAAAGATCACAATAACTTTTGAAACATCAATTTCACACATGAGCATTAAACAGAACAGAATTAACAATATATAACATCTTTACAAAGTAAATAACATATTATTAATGCCAATTATATTTGAGGATAACAGTATTCCTCATCATAGTGAATGTAGCTTAATATTAAAAGAGGAAAAAATTCTATGAAACTACACAGAGACAGTAAGAAAACAAATACTCAAGGGTACACAAACACATAGTGGGATAACACCAATAGGAAAGGACAGGGTTCGTTTTCAGTGTAACATTTGGTACTGCAGTCCAACCCAAAACTTCATATATCTTTCCTCTTATTTCATCCTTTGTTTCCACCAAAAAAATTCTATCTAAGTATGCTTTCTGTATTTATATGTTCACACATTTCTTACCTCAACATTTATTTCCAAGAAAATCCTACCTAAACCTGTTTTCTCAATGCATTTCTTCCAATTCATCGCAACTCATTCTCTTAGAGGCTACCCCCTTCTAAGCTAACTTAAATCTACTGAGCTCAGATGCTATACTAAGGGACGAGGCAATGCAGCATCACATAACAAATCAACACAAACAGCAATGCAAAAAATGCAAATTGGCAAAGCTAGCAGCATAAATGAGCAAAAGTCAAATTCAATAATACTATGCCTGGCAAACAGCAGCAACTTATACCTAAACATGACATAGCGCAAGCAGAAAAAATATTACACTAAAATGGCCATGTCTAATACCTATGTCACATCTTAACATTAGAGTGATGCATCACAAAAACTTACGCTAGTAGATAAGTTACCAAATCGTAAAAAAATTATTTATGCAATTCCTGTGAAGGGAAATGTTTTTTTTTATGCTCCCTCATTTGTTTTGGATAGATCATAAAATTATTTACTGGATCTGTAGGCATAAAATATTTATATTAGTACATATATTAAATTTTATTTTAACCAATGCTGCAGTGCAGCTAGAAACTTGATATTAAACAAAATGTGTAAATAAATACATAAAGCAAGCCATATGGCATTTTTCTTAACTAGCAAGGCAATAGCTGTGAAATGTTTCTCATCGTTTCATTAGGCATTTCAGTAAATATCATAAATTACGAGCTCCACAGTATGCTTTCAACAAGGAGATGTCAGTAGCGCGGACAATGGCCTTCCCTTTCTTTTTTTTTCTACCTGTGCCGCTGAAAAGGGCTCGCAATAATGGCTTTTTCTCCAGGCGTCTGACACAGCTGGGTGCCCGCGACACATTACGTGCAGGTGGTCACTTAACTTTCGTACGGAAATATTTACGACTGGAGATTCTGCTACCGTGGTAGTCTCATATAAAAATATTTCACAGGTCAAGAATTAGCGTTGCAAATCTGTAGAAACAAAACCCTATAAATATAAGTGTCCAAAAAAATATTCGTCAGCATTGTGATACAGTCACACATTTCATAACTCTTAAAGTACGTTTCTTGGTTTCCAACATCCTGTTTCACAAGTCAAGAGTCCCTACCCACTATTCATTACTCCTTACCTTATTACACATATACGTATCCATCGACACTCGTCAATATTTCGTCATTATAAATATGAAGCATATTCAAATAACTCGTATAGCCTCAGCCTATTAATCATAAACATACCTCAGCAGCATAATACACATCGTCGTCGTAAAAATAACCTCATAACACCTCAGTCAAATCTCAAAATCGTCGTAGCTTCCTCCAATAATTAAAAAAATTCTCTGCTCATGTCAAAAGTGTCATCTGCCTCAAATGTACTTTAAAAATCATGAATCCATACCAAATACATCATTCAAAGCTCTCATAGTATCACAATGGTTCCGAAAAAATATGAGCATTTCACAAAGTACAGACAAAATACAATTTCATAAGTGTGAAGTTAGGCAACTGTGTAATTGCGTAAACATCTGTCACTGATGTAATAAAAAAGTTTATCTCTCAGTTACATGATCAGATAGCTGTGTAATTTGTGTGTTAGAGAAATATGGTACCGATGTGTAAAGTTGTATAAGCAAATACCATATTAGCTAGGGTTCCTTGTGGTTGCCACACACATGGTACACAAAGTAGGCGTGTACCCCCCTGAGGATAAATGTAATTATGCCCTCAGGTGTTACAAATTACAGCAATGGAATGAAATGTATCACGGAAAACTTTCTTTGTAATTAAAAAATCTTTAAAAATAAATGTTTCAAGTACAAAATTAATCACTCAAATACGTGTACTGTAGCGCTAAATGTGCGTCTTGTTGCAACATAATCTGTGTGGAAGTGTCGTAGTTATCGTCCTCCGAAAGCTAAGTTCTGCAGAAGCCAATGTACTTACCTCATGATAAACAAAAGTGAAATGCTTTGCGTATAGATATCATACTTATTACGCTTATTGCCATGATGAAGAAAGTACTGTGCTGTAACGTATTGTTGTGCTACGGAAAAGGCAATCTCATTGTAGCTATACCACAAAAGTTACTACTAAAACATGTTTTACTTTGCAGAATAAAACAGAAAAACTGTGCAGATATAAAACAGAAACACCGCAAAATCAACATTGTACATTGTCACTCATTAGTAGCGTCGTGATAAAAATCGTGTAGCTATCACATAAACTAACCACTGTGTCGTCTGGTATCTCACAGAAAGTACTTTAAACCCAGAATGTATTTTCAAGTAAACCAAAATGTTGCATTAAAATCTCATTAGCAGTACCAGTATGTGTCCTAAGTATGTAACCCTGATAGTCGTTACGTAATCGTGCAACTAACAAGCAAGAATGTACAAATACAACACTGTGTCGTCTGTTCACTATAACAATGCATTCGTAATTTCTGTTTTAAAAATGTTCCCTAGGTTCTAGACTGGATATTTAACTTCAAACATTGTTGCATGTTAACAGTTTCTTAAGTCTGACAAAGCATACTAAAAATGTGAAGTGAAAAGTCATATGACAAAGACAAAGTTAAAAAGCAGATTATCTTTCAATAAACGGTTTTACATGTGAAATGTGGTGTAAACCTTTACTCTTTCTAGTGCGCAGCGTTTCAACTTCAACGCAATTATCATGCGGTATTCGTCCGTAAAGAATACTGGAATTTTGCTCAAGGTTAGCGTCAATGTTATTTCTCTCTGAGCCAGCCGGCGCAAGCGGCTGCCTGCGGTGTGAGTCATTGTCTGTTTCTTTGTTGGCGCGCGTCGTTACTGGGATTAGGAGACCTAACTTCTACGAATTCGCCTTGCCGAGAGGGCCCTGCCCTGTTTAAATCCCGCCAGTTCTGATGCAATTCAGGTCTGTCGTTACGATCACATCGTCTGTCGTCATGTCGATAGCTCCTGTAGTTTCTTTCTTGTCGGTTAAGTGGTGGAGAATTTCTCCCTGAATCGTAACTGCGCGCTGGACCGTTGCGTCTAAAGTTATTCTGTCTCCCTTGATAATAATTGTTTTGGTTCCCATATTGTCTGTTTCTCTGATTGTCTCTGTGATAGTCATTACCACGGAGAGGTGATCTTTCCCTGTAATTATTACTACTCTGCCAACGGTTGTCATACGGGTGGTGTCTGTTTTGGTCACGATATGTGTTGTGAGAATAGCCTTGTCGTGTCCAGTTATTATTTCTTTCATCGTGGAATTGTGACAGATGTGACCTGTAATTGTTGTGCTCCTGTTTCCGCGTTCCCCGATTGTCAGTGTCAATTTCCAATTCTTGTAACAGACCCTGAAGTCATCTTTGCAACGTCCTGCTAAAATAATATGTCGTAAATGTTCAGGCAATTTGAGTAAGCAAATGCGGATGAGTTCCTTATGCAACATGTCTTCAAAATATTTGACAAGACTGGAAAATTCAGATTGTTCAAAGTGTTTCATCATCATGATGCTATGTTTTACACGGTCTTGTGTAGCTTGAGACCAATATGCTGAGAGGAAGGCATGGTAAAACTCTCCTTCACTGTGGCAATCGTGAATTACCGATCGCATTCTTACAGCTGGTTCATTCTCCAAATAGCCACACATAAATTCTAATCTGTGCTCCAACGACCAGTTGGGAGGAAAACAATGAGAGAATTGATGGAGCCATGCTTGTGGATGAATGTCGTTGCCAGAATTCTTAAATGTTTTGAATTTACGTGTAGTAATGAACAGCTTATAGTCAAAATCGTCATGTCGGCGAGTCGCATATCGGTCATTGTTAGGTCGTGTCGGCCGTTCCATCTCAAAATTCGGTGCACATTGCCAATTTCTTTCATAATTTCCGAAATGCCCCGTGTTATTATTTTGCGGCTTTTCCGTGTTTCTAAGTCCCTCTTCCCGTGTTGGAGCGCGAGTGTCCTCTGAAATACGTAATTCTTGTATTACCTGTGTCAGCTGATCTTGTACTTCCCGGATTTCTCTTTGGTGTTGTGTATTAATTTGATTCTGATTTTGTTTGAATTTTCTTATTTGTTCATACTCTTCTGTGTCAGTGAAGGCTATGGGTCTTGTGTCATTCAGATCATCATCTACCTTTGTAGATAAGTTAGTGACCTGATCCGAAAGTTCGGCTACTTTCTCCGATAGTGTACTTATTTCTTCAGTGTGTTTTTCTGAACCAAGTTTCAGAGTATCTACTGTGTCCTTAAAGTTTTCCTGAGTTTTTGCAAGTTGCGTAACCGAATCGGTAGATGCAACTGAGTCAAATTTAGCTTGCAAGGTCTCATGATTTTCATGAACAATAATTTGCAGTTCTTTTATGGCTGCTTCGTGATTCTGTAATGCATTTTCATGCCGCGAAAAAATAGGTTGAAAATGCTCACAAATTTGTGTTT